>NC_035108.1:73535035-74792535 GCF_002204515.2 Aedes aegypti | reverse complement strand
CATATTATTAAGGTGCTCATCTTACTCCGTCTAACCCTTCCTCTTAAAAACCTCTTGCAGCTCGCGAATAAAAAAACATCTCCAGTTTGGAAAATTTTCTAATCCCCTTCACTCATCATCTTTCCAGGTACAACCCATTTGCACTCCGTTATTGCCGGCCAGCAATAGCAAAAACCGTCATAAATCGTTCCCACTCCCCATCATAGGATCCGGTGGCAGCAAATTGGCCAATTTCCGCTACCGCAAAGCAATCCGTCCTGGCGTTGATGAGGCGCTGCTGGCTCCCGATGGTGTAGTACCATGTCAACGATAGACGAACGCACCGCATATCTGGAGAATCCCTACTTCAAAGGACACGTCTACGGCAACTTCAACCCGTTCTACGTCACCATCGCCATCTGCACGGTGCTGGGCGTGTTCATCTTCGTGCTGAACATCATCTGCGGTTGCTGCTCGAAGCACAAGCAATACTGGCAGGATCGCCATACCGGTAGGTTTCTTGTGAGGCTTTTTTTTGGCGTTGCAACAGTAGGGTGCGGCTTACCTGTTGAAAGTTCTCGAATCCAAAGATTCGTGTGCTCTTGTGAATTCTAATCATATAACAAGAGAAACATCGAAGTAGAACCAAAATATTAAAATTTGGAGGTAGCACAAGCAAGTTGAATGTGTATTTTCTTTTTATTAACAATATGATGTTCAGTAAAACTACATTTCATTGTTATTTTGCAACAAACTTCGATTTGTTTTACAACCATTTGAAATTGAATTTAGGAAATATTTGCGAACACCAAATTTGCCTATTACTATAATTAGTATTGTTTAAAAGTATTTTTATACCATTTTTTTAATTTTACTTAAACAATTGCACTTTGGTTTCTTGGAAAAACCAAGTTTTTGAGATAATTACATTTATTGATAATAAATCTACGAGTTGTTTAGTGGAATACCTATAAGAAGATGAAAAACCTAATTTAGTATTTAGACACGATACTGAAGACGGCATTTTAGTTGAGGTCGAAATACGCGTATTTGTCAAAAGATTCAAACTAAAGTGGAATTAAATGGTAAAGTCCTAAATTCGGTTTTTCATCTACTTACATTTATTGGTTGAAAACAAAGATTTTTACGGTTTACCAATATGAGTAGAGTACCCAGACAACCAGAAGTCGCATAGCTATTTTCGTTATAACTTATTTATTCATTTAAAATGTATCACAATGCAGCCATACTCACAATGGTATAGTAAATTCGGTTATTCATTTATTTATAGGTATTCCACTGAACAGCTCGAAGATTTGTTAATAAATTCTTTCCAAACTTTATTGTAAAATCATTATAAAGTTGAAATTCTAGTTCCATTCCAACAAAAATAACAGTTATAATGAAAAAATCTGAAAAATCCCGAAATCCCGCGATTTTTTGGGACAAAAAATTAAATTCTATCGAGAATCCCGGGCAAAGGAAATTGCACGAAAGTGATTAGTCTAAGCCACACCCTATACAACAACGAGCGTTTCTAAAACAGTGAATCTTCCCTCTTTCCAGGCAATCGCTGGTTGGTATCGATTTGGGCCGCCACTCCCCACAAGCAGCCCCCACTGGACCTGACCGAGCTGAAGGACGTCCGATCATTCCAACCTGTCAATGTGAGTACCTAGCTAGCTAGCTAAAGTTGTTTCTGTTTCTTCGGAATTCAATATTTCATTTCAAATTGCCGGTATCCAATAAAACGGGATTGCAGCCCATGGAGCGTATGAATTGTTTGGTTTTGTTGCAAATTAGGAAAAACATGCGAAATGGGATGCACTCCCGATCAGTGGGTTACAACAATATTTTATTACTTTTGGTTATTTTAATGATCCATTCAAAACATAGCTAATGATATTGTTGTTTTAATTATAACATACTTTGTTTCAATTTTATTTAATGTAGAATTTCGTTATTTTAATTACTAATCAGCCAAAATTATAACATATTTTATAAGGAAAAATGTGTTAACTCCAACTCAGTAACAGAATGTTGTTACAATTGTGTTGTAATCACCCGGTCGGATTATGCCAGAGGGTGTGGGTTGTTCATCAAAAGTCGTGATAGCGTTTGGATCAAAATATGAATACACAAAATATGGACCGAGGGGGAGCTGAGAGAGAGAGAGAGAGAGAGGGAAATATGGCATCCAGGCAAGAGTAAACTGAATCGGCATATTTCGCACTCATATGCACACTGGTCAATGTTGGCTGTTGGATTAGCTCGACAAATAAATTTTACTCTTGCTGGAGGGTTGAGCAGTCCATTGAAAGATCAAAATTGAATCGTTTATTTGTGGACTGTAAAATATGTTAAAATTATAAAACCCTGTATAATCTCCTGGATATAATTTATCAGAGGCTTCAACAATATGATATCCTAGAGGTGGGCTTGGAGTTTTGTGGTGACAACAAACTTGCTACTGGCATTAATATGAATAGAATGGTTGTATCAAGTTAAAATCTAGCTTCTTAGGGGTTTGCCAAAAAATAATGAAAGGCTCTTTTCAGAAACCATTGATACAATTCACCAAGAAATCCATCAAAAAGACATCATGGGTTTCCTTATGATTCTGATAAGCATTTTATTGGCAAAACTACTACTTGTCCTACAATAAATTCATCTAGGAATATTTCGATGGATTAAACCACAAGTACTTCCTGAGAGTTTATCTCAACATTTTTTAGAACCCCCCCCCCCCCCCCTCCCCTCCAATATATTTCTACGGAGGTTTATATAGCAATCCTTTCGAAAATATTTATTCATAAATTTCGAAGGCAACTCCCTAAGATTCCATAAGATATTGTTTTAGGAAGTATACTGGTTATTCTTACACGATTTTTACAATAAAATTCTCAGTAATAACTCTTGGGACCTTTTAAGGAATCCCTCCAGAAATTTGAGATAAACTTTCAAATCACAGTACCGTAAAACGGGGTAACTTTGATAATGCGGGTAACTTTGATAGTGCAAGATCCACGACATACTTAACAAAATAACAAAGTTTCTGATTATCAGTTAAGCAAAACGAATACAAAAGTAAAGAGTATTAGTATGACACTTCATGTCCAAGCTATTTTCGTTGGAATCTAGTACATTTAAGAACTTTTATGCGAATATTAAAAATTTATAAGATTTTAGCATTTTTGAAACGCTAACAAACAATCGGTTCCACGATCACTAATTGATGGAATCATAATAAATTCGTCGCTTATCCTTGACAGCCTAGTTGTAGTAGAATATGAATTCGGTCTCAAATCTCTTAGCGAAAACCATTTTTACAAACTGGGACCATTTTTGTAATCTAAGTCAGAAATTTCCATATGATGTTAAACGCCAAGAGGTATGCAACGCCTTATAAATGTTCCGTAATTGATTCGATTTTGTTCGATTTATACTCCACTATCAAAGTTACCCCAAAACAGAATACCGACTTTCGATTATATGAAAAATTATATATCTATCCATAATAAATCTTTTGGCAATCTATCAACTGCAATCGATGGTTAGGATGCCAGTACTTGTTTTAAAAATATAAATTATAATTATTTGAAACAGCATGCCTAAATATTGAAGTTTTCTTCGAAAAAACTATCAAAGTTACCCCGTTTTACGGTACGAATTTTATCAAATACTAACCTAGAAGAAATCCTATCAGAACACTATGAATTACTCATGCTTCACTGAACGAATTCTCACATTATTAAAGAACCATTTCAGGGCAATCTCCACTCGTTTCTCCGGTATTTCCTCAATATAATTGAAACAACTACCGTTACGACCAAGTTAGGGAAATTTGATAATAAAGCGAATCTGAACCAGTCATAATTCATGTTTTTATCTGACAAGAAATTTTTGCAATCCCGTTGCAAATAAATCAACCTTTCATTGATAAGTTGATCGACATGACAGCCAACTTTTCCTACCGAAAGAAACAGTGATGAAAAGTGCTACTTTTCAGCACTCTTTTCGGTGCTGAAGAGTAGCACTTTTCAGTACTGTTTTGGTAGGTGTCAACCGAATAACCCAGTATCTTCATTCCATTTGTGCTTATGCTGCGCGGCGTGTTAGTCGAGACGAGTCGTTTTCACCTCGGGTGATGTGAGGCGGCTAATGTTAATCAAATGGGAGCGAGCCGACACCTCACCGACTCGTCTTGCCTTACATACCGCACATAATAAGCACAATTGCATCTGATTTGACTTTCTATTTGGTTTGGTAATCTAGAATGCCGTGAAAAGTGTACTGCGATACTGCGGCGAGCCTAGTTGGATAAATGTACAACTCGTACTGAAAAAAATCATCATTTCAATCATACTTGTTGCATAATAGTAGTTTACGGAACAAGTTGCAGAATGATGGTTTTTACAGCACGAGTGGTAAATTTATCCTACGAGGCTTGCCGAGCGCTACGTTGAGCGCTGTAAAAATCGAGTTCTGCAACGAGTTACGTACAACATTTTTTGCAATTTCGTTGAAGACCACTTGAGGGCATCAGAAATTATATCGGAATGCATTCACCATTATTTTACAATTTCTGAAAAATTGTTGTGTAATGACTCATTACGCAACTCAAAACAGTTGCGTAATGAGAAAGCGTTGCGTAATGAATCATTACAGCACTGGGTTCAGTTGCGTAATGACTATTGTCGCACTGCATACTTCTGCTCAGGAAAGTAGGCCGTTTCATGACAGATTGGCGTGATGAAAAACAGCCTATTACGATGAGAAATTGTAAAAATAACTATTTACTACTAACGAATTAGAGCTTTTATCGAAATTTTGGAACCAGTTTAAATACAGCTTTATGATATCCTCCAGGAATTCCTTCAGTAAAACCTTCAAAGATTCCTCCCAATGTAAACTCCTACAGAGTTGGCTCACGGAATTTCTTTGAGGATTCCTCCAGAGGTGTTTACCAGAAATTCCTGTAATATAATCTCAACAGTGATCCATACAGCGATTTCTGAGGGGATTTCACTACATATATCATCAGAGATTCCTCCAGGAAAAACTTTGGATCACTACCAGATTTGTTTTACCAGTTCTGATATTCCTCCCCGAGTAACACACATATCACAAATAAGCCATATCAACTGATATAAGACCAGATATGTTCATATAACAGTTCATCTGCCCAAATTGAAACCAAAGTGTTACTTTGGTCCGAGAATTGTGCCAAAGATTTCTCTACAAAATTTTCCAAGGAGTCTTCAAATCATTAATGGGATTCCTCCAACAATTTATTATTGGGTCAGTTTTAATTGAGAAACTGGGGTTTCTTTCCCATGGTAGCACAGGTGACCCACAGATTTTTGACGAACGCTAGCTATACCAAATTAGCTCAATGATTATTGGAATTAATTTAAACGCTCATTTGTCTCATCAAACATCGAAATAAGTAGGCTTTTGTTGGAATACTTATCTTCGTCAAAAGAAATCTGAGCTACTGGCCATTTCGATAATAATCGAAATTTTGATACCGTGATACAAAATGAGAATCATTTCTCAATTACTTTTTCAAATCGACGTAAGAACCTTTCATTCGGTTTTGAGAAAATAAATTGAAAAGTATCACAACCCGTATTCTTAAACTGCTTTATGATTAATATCCTTTTCTGTCGTGTAGTTACATCGCTTAAACTCTGCATGCATTTAGTTCGCTTTAAAAACTAATTATTTCCTATTATTTTCCACAAAAATTGGATGGTAAATGGATAAATCCTAAAATTAAACATTCCAAGTGTGAAAAGTCAAGTTGGTTTGGAGCCGAACGTGTAGAATTTTGTCTGCGAAACATGTAAATAAACAAAGTTTGATCTCTTTTATAACTTGATGCTGTTTGAAAAAGATTTCGAGAATTCACGAATTGAAACAAAATTATTAATATTTCTAAGAGTGCTGAACCTGTACTTAACTCATTTAAACACATTAGTTAAGGCTTAAAAAATAAATATCTCGCTACAGAAACTCGCTTAGTTGTTAGAACAAACAACAAAAAAGGAAAAATTTTGAATGTTTGGCGAAAAACCAAATATAGTTTTTTTTTATGCATAATTTATACAGCTTAATCTTGAAATAAAAAAAACTGCTGAATCAAATACAGCAAATCTTTTTAGATAAGAACTAAAATTTAAAAATTATCCATATTTAATGAAAAATATATCAACATAAATCTTACTTCATGATTTTCGTAGGAATTTAAGTCAATTTAAGCGTGAACGAAAATCCAGATTTAAAATCGAGTGATGATGAAGGACAAGTGCTCCGCGATACAATTTTATTTCAAATGGTGCTCCGCGAGCCAAAATTGCTGAAACCCCCTGTCAAAGAACATCGCTACATAAATTACTCAAAGGATGTTTTGGGGAATCCCCCGAAATTTCTCCAAAGATTGGTTTTGGGCCTCCACCGGGAATGAATTCTTCCCGAGATTCCCACAAATTATCCTAAGAGTTTCCCTAGGGATAACATTTGGAAAATCTCTACATAGATTCCTTTAGGACACTATCCTCATGGATTCCTCCAGAGATTTTCCAGGGATTTCTACATTAATGCCTCAATGGATTCCTCCAAGGAAAGTTCCAGGAATTTCACCACAAAAAACTGTATAGGGATTTCTCTAGGGATTGTTCCAGCAAAATTTCTTTCCAAGATGATTCCTGAGATCCTTCCAGTGATTCTTTGAGCAAGTTACCCAGGTAATTATTCAGAAAACTCTTCTACAGTTTACTTTTCATTCATTTCTTCAGAAATTAACCCAGCTAATCATTTAGAGATTACTACAAGAATTCCACCTCAGGGAACTCCTCTAGAGATACATCTAGAATTTTTTTTCAAGAATTTCCTCAAAAAATACTACATTGGTTCCTCTGAAAATTATTCCACAGATTTCTTCACGAGTTCCTCCAAAGATTTGCTCGGCTATCCATCGAGAAAATAATCCAGAGACCTCAAGAGATTCTCCCAAAAATTCCTCTAGGGATTCTTAAATTCCAACAGGGGTTTCGCCATATTTTTTCGAACGAATCCTACAGGGATTCCTCCACGGGTTTTCTTTTTTTCTACAGGTTATTGTGTGATTTCGAGAAAACATCATTGGGTAATTTCTGAATAAATTAAAGGGGGGAATCTTTCTGAGGAAAATCTTGAAGGAAACTCTGGAAAAATTTTTGGAGGTCCAAATCTCTGGAGAGATTGATTCTAATGGAATCTATGGAGTAAAAAAACCTTGGAGTAACACAAGTAAAATTTGGGAAGTAATTTCTTGTAGAATATTTGAAGGAAATCCTGGTGGCATGTTTGGTGGAATTCCTGATGGAATCCCCAGAGAAATTTCTAGTAGAATCCCTGAAAAATACTCCGGAATAATTCCTTGAGGAATCCCTGAAGGAATTACTGAAAAAAAAACACTGGAAAATTATCTTAAGTAATCATAGAAAAGATCGCCCTAGTGTAACCCCTGGAGGAATTCCTGCAGAGAGCCTTGAGAATATCACTGAATAAATTCTTAAGGAATTTTCTATAGGATCCTTGATGGGGTCCCTGAAAGTAAGGTTAATGAATCTTTGAAGGAATATCAGGAAAAATAACATGAAGAATTTTTGAAGAAGGATTCCCGGAGGACTTTTTAAAAAAAATTTCAATGAAATACTAGTGAAATTACTAGAGGCATTTCTGCAGTGTCGTCAATCACACAACTCAGCAGTCAAAAATCAGGAATGAGTTGGCTCACCTTTTTGACTTATTGTCTCGTATTTCCACAGTTTACTCGCACACGGCAATAATTTCTTGTTAGTCTGGTAAAATTATAGTAATCCTTTCCAACGTAAACAACAACATTTGGGTTTCACGAGTTTTTGACGGGTTTTGCGATTGAATCATGTTTTACGATTTGAGCTGATTGAGTGATTCAACATCAAAATTTCAAGCGTGAGATTAGCAAAGCAGGTCCCTAATGAGTTTGTTCTCACGAGAAGGCGTATTGATTGAGATTTGAGTGTGAGTCTATCAGCACTGCCTTAAGTAACTGCTCACGAATCTCTGAAGCAATCCTTGCAGAGATTTGTCTGCAGAAATTCCTGGAACTCCTGGCAGAATTGCTGAAAGTATTTCTAGAACCGATCTTATTATCTTCCTGAAGGAATATTTGGTGAAATCCTTGCAGAAATTGTTGTGGGGATTACGATAGAGATTACCTTGGGAGAATCTTCGAAGGAATTTTTGGAGAAACTTCTGGAAAAGTCTCTGTTTTTTTATGTTTATTTCGGGATAAATTCACGTAGGAGGTTTTACTGGAGGAATTCCTGTGGAGGTAGGCGTATGATGGCTATTTACATAGTTAATTATTTAATTTTAATGATGAAATTCAATAACTTTGAAAATTTTGACGGCATTTTTGGATTCCGGGGACTCAAACTTTGGAAGACATTTTTTTTTATTTTTAAACATTTCTTATTTCAATTCCTCCCAAAGTGTAATTTCCATACTTTCATTTTTGAGCCGTTATCTTCAATGATATAAAAATCACTTACGCAGCCTGAAAGAGATCAACGAAGTACTGAATTTGTTGAATTAGATTTGACAATATCTGAATCCCTCAGGACAATAAAATAAAATAGTTGGTAAAGTATTGATCGATTTGCTCCCAGTTTACGGACCTAGTAATCTCAATGATACCTAACTATAATGAACTATAAGAACAGAAATTTGAAATAGTGCTACTATAGGCACATGTGTTCCTATAGTGGCACAAACGATAATACATACAAAAAAATGAATTTTCGAAGTTTTTCTATTTGTTCCACTAATACAAGATAAAAAACTTTCAGATGATGTAAAAATAATGCCGCTGGCTTTATTTTTCGATTTTATACAAATATTTGTTCTTACCTATGTGGCTATTGGTACATCGACCCTAGCTATTTCCATATGAAACCACTAGTCGTTTAAGTAATGCATTTGTTGACTGCAGTATACCCTACAATTGCGGTGCCTTGTAAATAGATTTTCCTCTAACTTTTACCAATTTTAAAAGTTTGCTTCTCTTATAATAGGGAATACTGCTATGATTGGCAAATTACTGAGAGGGTTGGAAACATAATGATGAAACTTGGATGGAAAAATCGCTTAAAAATACCGTTGAAATGCTTGAAAAAAGTACAATTTTTCAGTATGTTCAACTCAAAACCGATCAATATGTCTTTTACGCCAACTGTTTTCGTAAACTGAATATTTTTGTATTAATTTTGTTTATGTGCTCTTTACTTCATTCCCCAAACTATCCCCCACCTAACTTATGTACTGTGCCGAAATTCAGTTTATCTTCGCAATATTGTATGTATCCAAATACCATGCAAATTTTGCATATCCAATCATATATATTTTGTTCTGTGATATCAGCTCGAACACTCGCATTCCGTTCTACCCTACCCTCAACATTTTCGCCCACCGTGTGAATGATACACATTTAATAGCCAACGGACAGTTCGATATCGGCTATCGTTCACCCGGTACAGTCAGATCTCATATTGGACGTTGCCACGCATTTTCCTCCCACCGCAATTCATATTCAGTATACACAGCGGAACACAAATTACCTTTCCGCGTGTCTCAAAGATTAAATTATGTGTATCCAGAAAATTTCTTTAGCCGTGTGGTTAGAGTCCGCGGTTTCAAAGCAAAGGAATGCTGAAGGTGTCTGGGTTCGATTCCCGACCGGTCAAGGATCTTTTCGTAATTGAAATTTTATTGACTTCCCTGGTCATAGAGTATCATTGTACCAGCCACACGACATACTAAATCTCTCAGCTAATAACCGTGAAAGTGCTTAATCTTTTATGACACATAGTTTCATATAAATTCACGATGATAGCGATTTATTTGAATGTTCAATCAAGCTTGCAACCTTCATACAAAATTAGTTGTTTCTTTCATATGACCAGATACAATACTTTCCCAAATTATTAAAAAATACCATTACAATCACGAAGGTATTACATACTTTGATGGTCCGTATTCATAAGCTTCTCAAAATTGATTAAATTTACATAGAATCAGCCTACAAAATGATGAACTTCCATGCAAGTTTGCTTAAATCAATAAACCAATAGAGTCGGCCTCCTCAAATTAAGCAAAGAATAGTATTTTGATGCTTGGGACAAAAACTAGTTCCTCTGTGTAATGGAAAGAATCTGTTTTTTTTTCATAGTTGCGACATACCACGTACCAAATTTCACCTACATCAATAGTACGATAACCGAGAAATTGCAGTGGGCGTAGAGTAGGTGGCAGCGTCCCATATGAAACCCAACTGTACCAACCTACTGTAACCTGACAGACATCTCCACCGTTCCGAAACCAACTTTTGACCGAAACACAACCGTTTCATTTGAATGGACATTAACCGGCTCTGGAGTGCCAATATCGGTCGGATGGTGGCGGCGGTGGGTTGCGGATTGTTTTGCTGACCACAGCCCGTATATTAGTTTGGGGTGGTTTACCACAGCAGGGCCCCTCTCTACCGCGGTTGTGTTCGATATCGGTCACCATCGCAGTGATGCCCAAAAACTGGAACATTTGGCCGTAGGGTCATGTCGAGGCCAATAACCATTTTGGTTCTCTCGGTTGATGTTTCCAAAATTGCTTCCAGTTTACTGTTTTGCTGCATGTGCAGGGAGTGAAGGAGTCTGAAATTCAGGCAATATCAACATCATTTGCTACTACTGTAGAGAAAGGTGGGGCAAAATTCGACTTTTATGGAATATAATAAACTATAATAGTTGAAAAGATATAAACACCACACAGTAAATCTTAAACATTTGGCTTACTTATTATATTTACTTATATATTCAGAATAATACGCACTCAATTTTGATTAAAAATTTGCCCAAACAAGATCAATATACCAAAAACTGGTTAATTACCGTAATATCAGGTGCGTCCCACTCGGGTTCAGATTGGGTACCACTTCTAGTACTGCAATTGGTCCCTTGTTACTGCAAAATGTACTCAAGTTCGACAGATCGCAGTACACTTTTACGGCATTCTAGATGTTGCTCTACTTACCTTTTGTGTCATAAAATTTTGGACAACTGCAAGGGATATGGAGGTCTTTATTTCGGCTTTGGTAATATTGTAGTTTTTCGCAAAACTAAAGTAAAGCGTGATAGTTTTGTGAGGATTTTCGCACGATTTGCAAATTTTGCAAAAATATTATGTGACATATGGGTCATTTCATACCAAGTGTCCACAAAAAGGTATAAACGTGTAATCGACCATCACCGATGTCAACCTAATTTTGGGCAAATGTTCATTAACTCGAAACATGCAAAAAGCCCATTTTTTTGCCAATCTGACCACCCATGACCTTTGACACTTTTGAAGGAAATCATTTAAAGAATCTAGAAAGTATATTTTGGTTGGATACCGCAACTCAATTTTTCATCGAATGATTTTTTTTTATTCCAAAATTTTAATTCTATCTTGTTTATCAGACATTTTACAGATCATACATTCTCATTATAGGCTTGGAGATTTAAGTAATGTCGACTTACTTAACTCTCCAAGCCTATCATGAGAAATTGGATTTTTATGCTAAAAAGAACCTGTTTTCCATACCAAATCCCAAACAATCTTGGATTTCGACGAAGAATTTATTGCTCAATGCGAAGTTAAGGTATTCTGGGCTGATCTAGAACTAAACGCACAATAGACATTTGAAAAGTTCACGGCAGTAGTTGTTTTATTATTATTATTATTTTCCAATCCAGTCGTAGTATATGTTAAAACTATTTTCACATTGATGTACCCCTTGTACATCAGGTAGCTGAACAATAAAAATCCATTTTTTATAAAAAGGTAAGTATTTTTTAAGTGATATTTCTCATATTTTCTTTGGAACACATAGCAAACTTAGTGGCATCGTAGGGTGATGTGCTAGTATCCATCGTATTAAGCAAACAATTCTTTCTCAAAACGACTTAAGCATTGTACAATAACATTTTGATAAACCTTGATCTCTTTTTGGAAATAATGCAAAGAAAATGCATCTTATCGTATTCTCAGTCCGTCGTATCGTTTTCAACTCCGTCGGAATCAGTTTCCAGATTCGTCTCTCAACTTACGGCTCACTGTGTGTATTGAATGGTTAAAACACAATATATCAACGCTATAATAAAATGTTTTACTAGAATATATAGATCTACTGGCATCTCCTTCCATTCCTTCAGCATGATAGAATATACTAATTTCCTTTAAAATTCATTGTTCGCTATCTAAATTCAGCCCAAACATATAAACACAATTCCTTTTGACCGTACAATTATGGCATTTGCTCACAGTACAGCGAAAACAACACAATCAAAGAAACCGTATTTTTACATCGAGCGTCGCGCACACATTGATGCGCACAAGCTTTTTTTTTCTCAGTAACATTTTTAACATATTCAATATGGCCGTCTAAATGCTTTTTAGCTTCAAATGAAAAGCTACATCGTTCCTCTTTATGATGCCACTAAGTTTGCTATGTGTTCCAAGGGAAATTTGAGACATATTACGTGAAGAAATACCTCGATTTATAAAAAATGGGCTTTTACCCAAAATGTTTAGCTAGCTGGCGCAAAATGGTCCAGATTTTCAAATAGCTGGCAAAAATCAAATCTCCAAACTAAACTATATAAGTTAGTACAAAATACAAACGATAATTTTAAAAGTAAAAATTTTTCCTACATGTTCAGAAGATAAATAGCTGCACAATTTAAAAAACCTCAATTTTTGCTTCAATAATTCAACTTATTTATTTTCACCAAAAACTATGCAAATTCGGGCCCCAACATTTTTTTCTCGTCGATAACTCATTTGTATAAAAGTTCAGCATTCTCGAATGCAAATTTATATTCAAGTGTCGTTAACTTTATCAAATTAATACTTATTATTGTAGGTACTTCAAACAATTTAAGAAGGGCTTAAAACCGTACGAATCGCCCCTCGCCACTCCTCGAGAAGATATCATACCCAAACGCGCTTTCAAGACTAAGGAATCGATTGTTAAAGCTTCTCTTGCCTAAGTTCAGAGTTGAGAGCCAAAAAATGTATGCATTCTCAAAAGATTTTCAAAGCCTTGACTGATCTTGCACACGAGAGGTCCATTTATTTTAGAAAACCGAAACGACCACTCTTTAGTTTTAGCATATGCTAGCAATCAGTGACATAAACTGGAACAATGTGTGCCGATGGCAGCCTGGTTTCAACGAGAATGTCTCAAAAGATTGAATAAATATACACTCGCACCAAATATGAGATGAAAGGGTTGTCAGGTTTGTTAATTTTTTATATAATACACTATTCGAACAAAATTTTAAGTTTGATATGAGCTAATACATTACGCACTTTATAAGGATCTAAACCTATGAAGGCAAAATATACTCTGAAACGTTGGAGAAGTACGGAAGACGTTTTAGCTGTTTAAAGCCTGAAAGAGCCGATAAAACTTTATTCTGCATTAAATTCTAGAATTTGTTTTCAAATAGAGTTGATGAAATTTAGATAACAAATATCGCTTTGGATAGTTGAACTTAACAAAATCCCTGTAGAGTTGTTCAACAGAATAATCAGTTTTACTCTTTACACTACACAAACTACAATTGTACTATATAATGATCTGAAAATTTCCCATTAAATCAAAAATGTTAAGACATTAATGACGATAAGAGGCATCACCCAATTTAACTTGAACACTTGTTGTTAAAAAGACTTTGCAAAGCATGTGTAGTAGATGTATACTGTGTGCCTCGCATACCGTTTGTAAATGACTACACCGAAATTTAGAATGTTCCTAGGAACAGCAACTACCGGTATATCTGTGTCCACTGGATGTGTACAACGTCGGGCAATCGATTTAAACAACCACAGAAATGCCCACAACATTCAATTGGAACTCCATTGGGTGCTTTGAAGTTTCAGTACTCTCCCGCACTGTCTGTCTGTGTGCGCACAGTCAAACCAATTACAAACCCGAATGTATATTGTTAAGCTAGAGTGTCCCAAAAAAAATCAATGTTCGAAAAGTCATGAAGCTCACTAAGATATGGCTGTATAAAAAAATCTGCAGAACATATGACCTTTATAGATAATCGTTTAGCTTACATACAATTTGTGTGGGAGCTAAAAACTAACAAATTAGCTAATAATAATATTATTTGTACTGTTGGGCGAAAATATAACCTAAACAGAAAGCTTGGGACAGTAGAACTTTTCGATTGTACCCCGTTTGGCATAAAGTCGTTTGGCATAAGGTCGTTTGGCATAAAGTCGTTTGGCATAATGGTCGTTTGGCATTTTCAAAGCTTTTACCGAGATCAACACCACTGAGCCCATAGCAAAATTTTTTCGTAGTTTCTCAAAAAGCGTGGTGGTTTAATATATACTTAACTATGCATATGAACATTAACACACTTTGTTTGAAAATGTTGTGGAAATATATTAAGTTGGTGCAGTCCCATATTGAACGCGATTTTCTCAATGCCTACTAATTCAATATGGGACAGTTATGCCTTTATGGGCAGTAGAGAGCATAGCTAAATAAAACTCGTGTCGGGTCTGGTGGAAGATCTTTTTGGAATAATAATTTTCTCCACATCCCAGAACATAAAGTATTGTTGAGTTGTTGCGATATACATATTTGAAAATAGCAAATGGCGATATGTATTTGCAATATACATATTTGAAAATAGAAAATGGCAAAGAAAGTTCGCAGTTATCAATAATGGAACGCACATATTTTGCTGCACATCAAGCTCTATCCCAGTTTGTACATAACACTTGATGAAAATTGCTTGGTAGAAGAAGGAAAAAATTATTTGCAAAATATTAAAAGCTCTTATCCAAAGATCTATTATTGCAGTATAATACAAAAATATACGAGATATACGAGATCAGATTATTTTTCGTTTAAAATGTTTAAGGCTCTAACACTAAATATCTTCTCACAACATAACTGAAATGAACAACACATTTTTGAAAGAAAATATATGTGGCAAAACTTTTGAACGATTCAATATAAATTTTAATTTTGAAAGTGTACATCAAAAACACTGTCTATTATCGAAAGAAGGGAATACTTGTGATTAAAATAATATTTTTCCAGCATATCTTGAAAGGAGATCTTGTGTTTGCAAAAAAATATGTTGAATATTTACAGGTTCTAAAGTAATTATTATTTTAACAGCACTTGCAAGAATTGCGAAATAAATAAATAGTGAACGTTTAGCTTGACTAAATAATACAATTTGCAAACAGTATAAATATAAAGAACAGCCTAGTTTTAGAAGAAGGCAAAATTAATTATTAAATCAATAAAAGATTGGACGCCAAAAACTATTGCGGCATAATAAAACGAAAAGACATCAAAAATTGCGTTTAGAATTATAGCTCTTGTCCTACTTTTCCCCGAATGTCGTTTCTCTGAATGTCGGTTCCCCAAATGCCAGTTCCTAGAATGACTCGTTTCCCCGAAAAGTGATGTAGTTTAAATAGGTGCTATAATAGTCTTTAGTGGCTGGAAGATAAACGAGCAAGAACGATTAGCAATCAAAAGAAGCAGGTATTCTATCACTCTTAGCTATACTCATGGTGGAAAAAATATTGAGGACGGTAAAACTCAAAAGAACCGCCAATTAAATAAAGAAGGGTGCATATCAGATGGCCCTGAAATGTTTAAAGTTACGACAAGTATGAGTGCCACAAACTTTTCGGGGAAGTGGACTTTTTGTTGAAGCGGGATATTCGGGGAACTGGTATTCGGGATACTGGCGTTCGGGGTAACGACAATCGGGGAACCGACATTACGGGAAAAGTAGCACAACCCATCAAAGTAACTGCAGTAATCGATTTCTCTTTTCGCTGATAACTTGAGCAGATCAATGCTATCAATTGCCGCCATTTTGTCAGTTGGGAACAACACAATATCTAAAAAATAAAGAAATCTTAAAAGAACAGCTTATGTACAAAAGAAGGTGAAATTTGTATCAATTTAAAATCCACAGTTTTTATGCCTATAATTTGGTTACATCATATTTAAAAAAAATCCAATGTTTGAAAGAAGGGTAAATTAGTGCTAAATATATCAAAATCTTCAGTGCAAAAATTATTCCAATAGCGGAACTCAAAAGAAGAATTAATATTTGAAAGAAGGGTAATTTCTGCATAAATTATAAAATATTATTGACAATAACTTTCCTAATATGCTTTAGTTTATTCAAGAGCATATGTTTGTAGAATAAAGTGACATTTTGTATCAATTATTGTCAATTGTTGACTCCACAACAAGCCTGATGTCATCAGAAAGATTCAATAGAAACGTGAAAACGAATCTCATCTTAAGATATTCTCGGTTTCAGACCCATTATGCCAAACGACCATTATGCCAAACGACCGTTATGCCAAACGACTTTATGCCAAATGACCATTATGCCAAATGACCATTATGCCAAACGACTTTATGCGCTTTATGCCAAACGACTTTATGCCAAATGACCTACCACCGAACTTTTCAATATACTTAAGGTGATTATAGAACGAAGCCATACATCAAATTTTCAAGAGCACAAGTCTTGAGAATCAAACAGCGCACCGCGCTGAAAATTTATCCCATTGGTCACCACCAAGCAATTTGATTGATTTTCAACACGAACTGTTGTCAGATTCACCAGTCTTGTGCACTTGAAAATTCAAAATTCGGCTTCGTTTTATAATCACCTTAACTCAAACCCGATCAAATATTTCTCTCACACCGCTTTATAAATCGATCCATGGGTAAACCTCTGAACCAATTTTCAGAAAGCTCATATGTGCTACAAAAATCTATAAGCAACCATATATTTCATCCTATGGTTGAGCACTATCACTTTTAAAACATTGATTTTTTATCTCGGACATCCTGTCCCTCAACCTACCACGTGATTATCACCAGGTTTTCGGTATTCAATACTGGTATAATAGAGATGCGCTTGTAGTGATGTGCTCGCACTGTCGAATCCTTACGAGTAGTTAAAAATGAGAATGGATAGCTCTGGCTGTGACAGTGGTTTCCATAGTAAATTTGCGAATCATACACTACCCACCATAAGTATGGAATTGCTTCACGTAATATTGCAACACCCCAGTTGAATATTACAGCACCCCAAATAGTTGGCATCACCTAAAAACTATTATATTTATGATGTAGTATCTCGGACTCCCTGCTTTCTACAATGTTGCGGTCTTTAGCAAAGTTGTTCAGCAGCCTTCAGGCGTTCATTGAGTGAAATTTTTAATGCGCAATTTTTCTGCTACGTGGCGCCAGTGTGCATGTGAATATGGTCATGCTGTAGAAGGCTCTAGCTCATTATTCTGGGCACCTAAAACGATTTGTGTCTTCAGCAAAGTTGTTCAGAACAGTTTTGCTGAAGACACGAAACAAACAGTGCTGTCTATAATTGTTTCCAAGCTTCTGAACATCTTTGCTGAACATCTTTGCTGAAGACACGAACTTTCTAGGTGGCCACGAACATTAGATGGAGCCTTCTAGAAAATGACTAAATTCATATGCACCGTAGCGCGACATCGCGGCAAAATTTGTACCCAAACAGAGCAGCTTAAAATTCCTTTCAAGCTTCTTAACAACTTTGTTGAAGACACGAACTTTATAAATGGTCGGGATCATAAGCTGGAACCTGCTACAATATGAACAAATTATATGCACACTAGTGCCATGTAGCGCCAAAATTGCTAACAAAATAGCGCTTTTGCTAACCGAACATCAATTTTGCTAACTAAATGGTGATGCCTCAAATTGTTTCAAGCTTCTGAACAACTTTGTTAAAGACACGAACTTTCTATGCGGCCAAGATCATGAATAGATTCTTCTAAAACATGACCATATTTACATGCACACTAGCGCAATGTAGCTTCAAAATTACGCATAAGAAATTTCACCTAGAACGCCATAAGGCTTCTGAACAACTTTGGTCTTTTTTGTGCATTTTATCATGTGGTAGGATAGTTTTTCAATGCTTGAAGAAGTTTTGGAACATCTAATAATCTCATTCTGCTATGTATTTTACGAAAAGATACTAGAGCTTAGTTATTCTGAGATAATATCTTGACTCGAGTGTAGGTTCTTAATTAATTCTAAATTAATCATAATCACATCAAGGTGTGTATGTTTAATACCTTTAAAAGTTTCCCTCGATCTTCATGAGATAATTTTCATGTCAGTTCATAATTTACACGCGGCGCACCTGGCAAAGTTCTGCGGCGCACCAGTGAACAGTTTGGGAAGTACTGCTCTACAAGCTTAATTTAAAATGGAAGCATGGCACTAAATAGCAAATTCTGTCACTAATCAATAAAATTTTCTTGATGTGTACGGATTTGTTTTGAGAATTTCATTCATAAGTATGTTGCTTTGAATTATAACTTTTTCGAAAACATAAACGTTTTCCATTAAGTTTTTCAAAGATACATATCAGTGCACTGTTATTTAAATCATTATTATAGAATCATGTTCAGAATTATGTGAAAATTACGCCCAGGATATCTTTTAAACTTTTGTTAAGATAACTTGAAAATTAAATCCGACGTTCCGCAGGAACATCATTCAGTAATACCAAAGAATCCTGCCAAAAATTTGTTTGAAATAAGATTAAAATTCGTAAGGGTTCTGAGATACAGTTCACTCCCCCTTACTCGATATTCCGTAACTCGATATCGAGTTAGAGAAATATAGAGAAATATATTGAAATATATTGCATCATGTTTATGTTTACGATTTTTTCTCGAAACTGTGATCTGGCCCCGTTATTGAATGGTTGTGCTAGTATTCCCCGAAAGTCGTTTCCCCTAACGACAATTCCTCGAATAGCCCTTTTCCCCGAAAAGTTTTTGGTACTCACAATATTCATAACTTTATATATATCAGGGTGGCAAATAAACCAATATCAGGTAATGCATCCTACTAAATTTTCTTAACGGCTCTTTCAAGTTTCAGTCCTCGACATCTTTGGCAACATAGTTTTAGTCGAAAATGACACAAATATCGCCTTCTTGTGATTGCTTATCGTTCTCTGTCACTGAAGACAATTCTTGTACATTTGTCAACTTTATCACTTTTTGGGGGAACGGGTCATTCGCGGAACTGGTTTTCGGGGAAACGACATTTGGAAAACCTGCATTCGTGGAAAAGTAGCTGAAAAATGTGCTACTTTTGCCTGAATATCGTTGCCTGAATGCCAGTTCCCCGAATATTCCGTTAAACCGAATAGCCTAGTTTCCCGAAAAGTTTTTATTGCTCATAATTGTCATAACTTTTTGCATTTCAAGGTGACGAAAGAACCAGTCATCGGATATGCACCCTTGTTACCTTGCACCTTTTTGAACTGCATCATTTTCCGAGTAACGGGTCACTCGGGAACTGACATTCGGGAAAATGATTTTCATGAAATTACATTCGGGAAAAAGTAGCATAATCCTATTTAAGTATTATGTCAGTAATAAAACAACGAAATGCTACAGAATTTAAGAAATATCTGTTTAGTTGAGCTTACATTCACGAAACGCGACGCGAGACAAGACATAACACTTATAGTTCTTACTAACGTCAAGAAAGCTTAAAAATTACCTTTCTGTCGACCGGTTTCGGGCGCGATGTAGCCCATCTACGGGACAATGTCCGACTGATTGCTTCTCGTACGTTGTTCGTACGCGTCCGAAGAGAAAATGTTACTGCATCGTCGTATCTATCAAATTGAACAGACACGACGTGATGGGTGGATCGTCTTCATTCATCAGCGGTCCTTCGTCGTTGCTGATGAACATAGATTCCCATGCGTTCAAGTGCGAAGTTTTCTTTACGCTCTTTATAAGCTTCGCACTTTCCCAATCTATTTCATGATTGGATGTTATCGCATGGGCTGCTACACTCGATTCGTTAATTTTATTGGCCGATACTGCATTTCTGTGTTCTTTAAGTCTAACTTTCACTTTTCGGCGAGTTTGGCCTATGTAGGCAGCGGGACAATCCTTACAAGGGATCCGGTATATTCCAGATTGCTCGTCCGGTGGAACCTTGTCTTTAAGGTTGCACAATAGGTCACGTAGTTATTTGAGCTTATTATAATATCCAAATTTAACTTTGTAAAATTTTGAAGATTTCGAAAAACCAGAAATTTGAATAAAAATTGTTTTCAATTTCATGCACAACAATTAATACAAATACTTTGGAAGCGTCATTTATATTCATTACCTTTGTATTTCTTTTTTTTCCAGCCCGACATCGAACGCCCAGTAGAGTACACCGTGTCACATCACCGCCCCCAACACCAACCTCAGCATCAACAGTACGGACGAGGAGCCGGCTATCGAGAGGAATACGTCGAACTGCACGCCAAACGTGAAAGTGACATCTAATCAGTCAATCCTTATATAAAAAAAAAGTACAAACCTCGAATCAAAGAACCCAAAAATGGCCTTCATTGTCATTTATCCGGCCGTGGCCTTCCTGGCCATGTTCATCGTCATCGTCATCATGCTGATCCTCAGATGTGGAGGTCGATTGGGACTTCGCCATACTGCGCTCCCGGATGATAACGATCTACGGGAGCATACGTACGATCAAAAAGTTAGCTATGCCTGATTGAGTCGAGTGTTCAGTTCACACTCTTGCGCCATCCCTTCCGCTTTTCCCCCTCCCATATAATCAACGATAAGAATCTCTGACGGACAGCGGAGAAATGCCAAATGGGTGTTAGCATCTTTTTAGTCAGTAGCATATACCTAAACCAATTCGATTTCCTCATGTTGCTTTCTTTCTTCCTTACTTTCACGTCAAACTCAGATAAACGACATAATCCTCAAGGGTTAAACCGGAAATACCCACAATCAATGCGACTCAATCAGTTTCTCTCGTTCGGGGAACAATTTCTTCCTACTTAGCCGTCCTATCCTATTGCACTGGATAAAAAAATAACTTTTTCCTATCATAACAGCGAAAAAGTTTTCGGGAGTTCTAAGCGCTCCGAAGGCTGATCGGAATTTTTCTCATTTCCGGTGGTCACATCGACACCATTCCACAGTGGGCCAGATCGCAAACTTAGAAGGAAACAAATATTTTAACTATAAAAATTTAAATATTGAAAAGTTTTGGAACGAAAGGTTTTTTTTCGCAAAACTGTATTACATATAAGGACAAAATTTTGTCATTAGGATGGTCCTAAACAATTCAATTTTTTTTCGAAATTTTGTTCTATATCAGCCTACTTTTTCTCAAAATATTGTCCACCGACAAAAACAGTACTGAAAAGTGCTACTTTTGAAGCACTTTTCGGTTCTGTTTTGGGAGTTTGCAAATTAATATCTGTGGAATTGCACTGGATTTCTCAATAACTTAGTCAAAAAGTTTCTAATTCAAAATCTGTTTGACGAACCTAATTCGACGCTGATGTGGGATTATGAGTTGAAAAAAGGATCGACGCTCTCAAAAATATTCCATCTATAAGGACAATTTTCGTAATTGCAAAAAAAAAATGTTTTATGAAATCCTAAGCAAAACTAGATTTTTGCAGTACTCGCCAAATCTTAATTTTGCTGCTTGTTGCATAATATGAGTTTACACAACAAGTTACAGAATGATGATTTTCTTAGTCAAAAAATTTTTCCCTCTTATTTCTTCGATCTGGTCAAATGTCCATTCGCTGATCTAATCTTGAATGAAACCGATTCCATCCAATAGTATACTTAGATAGACGCATTTTTTATGATACTGTCCACGTTTTTTTTTGAAACCTAGCTTTTAAGAAACCATATTTTAAATCATTCCTCTAGAACAGCACCAATTTTAAAGTTAACATTCCACCGAAACCGATGATTATGAGTGGCGTCACCCAGGCAATCCCATTTCAATACAATAAACCAGACCGTTAAACGAACTTCGCTTCATTGACAAAGCGAAACGCAATCATCCACCAACAATTAGTGAGTTTAAATTTTTATCACAATGATTGTGTCCGAGGGATGAGGCGGTCACACCTTTGGGAGTCATTGCGTACGAAATGTAGATGCCATTTGTCCACTTTTTTGCATTGAAAACCACTCTCAAATACAGTGCCTCGACCGCCCTTTGGCTGACGCCACCGTAAAAACAGCAATAAAAATAAAAACCATCATAAAATGCATAACAATCAAACACACCTCATTACTAATTGAATGGCAGGGAGGAAAACCCCCGCCAGCTTCGGTAGCATACCTTCACGTGTTCAGTTTTTAATTATTGAAAAAAGTTTAATATGTACACAAACATAGCATCCTCAGTGGGCACGCACAAACATAACGAATGCATGCATCCAGACAAATGAGTATAATTATGAATTTTTATGTATTTTTATTATTGTATCAATCAGATAAATTCGAGTAAGATTAAACCACTGAAGTATTGTCATATCGGTTGAAGAGAAATATATTTGAAGAACATCAGAATGATGAATACATTTTTTGAAAGTAAAAATATTTTCACAAACATCTTGCAATGTATCCGAAAGCCAGAATTTTCATCAAATGAAAGTTGCAAGTTCCACTGTCCAAATTTGTTCAGTTGGACCCTCACAAGCTCCCGACCAATGGATTACAGCAGAGTTTCAACAGGTTTTCTTACTCAAGCGTTTGTAACAATATGTTAAAATTTTAGCTGGTCAGTAGTTAAAATAACAAAAATTATAACACAATTTTCTCTACACTTAACAACATTGAAACAAAATATGTTATAATTTAAACAAAAATGCTACTCATTATGTTTCTAATCAAACAAAAATAGAGCTCATTTTGTTATTTTTCATAACTAAATTATAACAAAATAAGTTATAAGCTTTTTCCACAACAAATTGTGTTATAATTATTTTTTGATTTATAACAAATTTGAAACAGCCTTTGTAACTATCATTGATTTTGTTTTAATTATGATATAATTTCCTCCATCATTTTAAAGTGATTCTAACAAAAATGAAACAATATGTGTTATTTGTAACAAATCGTGATATCATAGTGCTACAATTTTGTTGTAATACATTGGTCTGGCTACTATGAAAATTTGAATCCGTCTAATGTACCGAAGACAGTATACCGACGGCTGGCATCAACTGTTTTTGCACGACAGCCTTGTAAATAATCTATCCATGACAGCGTACCATCAGGCTTGATAATTCTGTTCAACATCATCAGTGTTCGGTGACATACTGTAGAGCAGCATTTTGCCTCTTTGCGAGGGAGCGAAAAAAATGCTAAGCAGAGAGGAAAGGAAAATTGAGCGCGGAAGATACAGCACAAAACACACCAGAGTAAATTTCCATCAAAAAAGATTGCCAGCACAACTCCCCGAGGACTGTCTTGTTCAGGCGGGACGCTCAAGAGTTCTTCTGAAGCTAAGTAAAGGTGTGCATCGCAACAAGAGAGAAAGAGAGAGTACCAGAAAAAATCTTCGCATTTTTTTGCACTCTCACTCGAATCGCTTGAGGATCTGTGTTGAAAATTTTGAATTCATTTTCTTCTCAGAAAAACGCAAAGTTGCCTCCTCTTTGCATCGCAGAGGAGTTTCTAGCAAGCCTGCCTACCATGAGATGGTCATTAACCTTGGACACGGTTATATACCGTAAAATGGGGTGTTAAGGACTCGTGGGGTTTTAAGGGATTGAACTTCAAGTTTGACAAGTCACAAAAACGTTGAAAGTCGATATACTAGTCATCTGAAATGCTTGATTTGTTCGACGGATTGAGAGCTGCATTATGTAAAAGGGGATGTCTGTTGTGGAGTCTAGATATCGAAAACGATTCAAAACATTTTTGTTCGAATTTTATAGGCAAAATACATTTATCTACAAAACTATGAAACAATATTCATAAAATATGTGAGTTACTTAGAACGCAAGTATATTTAATTGAGATCACAACACAGACAAAAACTTTTGAAAATTTTATCTAGATTTCGACTTTTAATATTTCTTATGGAAAAAGTCTCTTTTTGAAAATAAATGGGGTGTTAGGGGATTATCTTTTCTTCTTTTTCCATGTTACTAAACTCATTCGATTTATGCCATAATATATTCCAATATACTTTTGGCTTATTCCGTGAAGTAAAACTACATTGTAAAAGTTAAGTGGTCTATTTTGTTTGTTACTGAATATCACCAAAAGGTCTAATCTCGAAAATCGTTAAAACTGGTAGGGAAATCTTAATAACAACGTATTAAAATAAATATTGGATTTTCCTTCATACTATTTCCAAAACTTTTTCGATCACACAATGGAAAGTTTGGATGAATATTTTATTTGGAAATGGTTTTGAAGTCATTGATCCTTTTAGTGGTAATCCTTTGAAGTGGTAAACAATAATAATATTTAGTCATTTCTCTATAAGTCTATAAATGAGTCTATAAATAAAGAGTTGCGCGAAGAGTGAAACCAAACCTACCTATCGAACTGTTAAATCGTCTACCTATCGAGCAGACCAGCAAAACAAAGAGGGGCTATTTTTGAAGACGAAGAAGATCCATCATTCAAAGAAGCCTCTTTGCGCAACTCTCTGTGTAGAGACTCTGTTATTTCTGAGCTCTTTTTAAGAAACTTTGCGGCCTCGTTGAGCAATAAACGCATTGTGTTATAGAGTGATCGTTAGATATCCGCTCCATACTGGAACATCTTTACTCTTCAGTATTTTTTCGACCACGCCACTGGGTGTTGCATGCAAATACTTTGTTCAGTGTAGTGTTTTAATTACAGAGCAAATTTACCATTTCCCTATTAAAACTAAAAGGTTGTTGAAATTATCCCTATGTTATAGATTATTTATACAGTTGCTCTGCATAGCTTATAGCATTCGTGAACTGCTAATATAAAGGTAATGATCCTGTTGCATTCATGTATAAAAATCATTTCAAGACAATTTACGATATATTGATAGTTTCCAAATAGAATTAATAACTATGAAAGATTTAGCAGTTAAAATGAAATGGTTTGCATTTGCAGGAGTTCCAAGTTCAATTATATTGATGTATTATCTGATTAAGGCTGAACATAACTTTTGAAATTGAATGAAATCATCAAAATTTTTATTAAATATTTTGTTTTGATGTTGGCAAAATATGGTTTTATTTACGAAACTCAAATTCCTTAACACCCCATTTTGCATTTCCGTCAAAAATCACACATTTTCATGATTGTCTCAGAAATCTATCACAGGAACCCATAATTGTATTCGGCTTTCGATATACACGACGAGAGAATGGAAGGGCTATCCTTTGTTCAATTATTAACATACTAGAAGTTGCTTGAAATTTGAGTCGAATTTTTTTTTTCATCCCTTAACACGGAATGAAAAATAAAAAAAAAATCTCGCTCCAGTCCAATTTTTAGAAAGGATTTGGAAAGCAACTGCGCAAAATTTCAGCTCGATCGGTGATACTATATTTTAGCGCCAGCCGTTTGGTATGGTCTATGGTAAAAGTTACTTTTACAAAGAAAAATCGCCAGAGGTCACCCATTGACCTCCATAAAAATTTCAAACACGAACCAAACAGGTATTTTTACGATGAGCAACATTGTCGAGAAACGCAAAGCAAACCGAGCTTGTGAAAAAAAAATTTAAGCATGGACTATTCGGAAATTTTGACCAATTTTGTTATTATTGTTTTTCCTTTACGTGTTAATCAACGTCACCTCGCCAATTGGTTTTCATTCAATAATTTTTTACACAAATTTCCGATTGTTTCGCGCTTTTCGGCAATATTCTTTATCGTTAAAATATCTATCGAGGTCTGTGTACAGCATTTTTATAGAGGTCAATCGACGACTTCTGTTAATTTTTCTTTGCAATAGTAATTTTCCCCATAGTAAATTCCATACAAACTTTGAACGGCTGGCGGGGCTTTGGGGTGTATTTTAAGATTTTTGAAGTTTTATCATAAGGGGCCATCATAATGCACAGCGTAACAAAAATAACATGTTTGTGTTTCTCAAGGATCAAATCATGCGTTTCTAGCAAATTCAGGGTTGCTTAATCTAATACTGTTTTTAGATATGTTCCAGTGCGTCTCAATTTTCAGCTTCAGGTCTTCAAAATTGTATAAAATACTGGTGTGTGTGCTATGTGTTTTTTTTATTATAGTGGAGTATCAAAAAGTTTCAAAAACCTAGCCTGTTAATTATTGGCACTGTGTGGGATTCACTTGCGTGCCTATCCACTAAAACCTAGTCCTCACTTTCGGCGGTAGCCTGGATCCCCCCGGATTCCACTAGATGCGACTTCGTCGGGGGGCTGTGCATCTGCACTTCTCTTACGTTCTTGACGTTTTCCCGCTCTGTACTCTTGCACTCTGCACAGTCTGCCAGTGGTTAGCTCTTGCATGTTGAGCAGACTGCCGTTCCATCTTCTTCCGCTTTTCTGTCTCATTTCATCGTTTATCCCTTCTCGCTTCCTTCTCTTTCTGACTTCCCCCGGCGTCGGAGGTTGTCACCAGTACCAGTTGGGGAGACGTCCGCACTGATGGTGCCCCGACTACCGGCGGCTATCGCAGGGGAGATCTTCGTCTTCTTTTCTCGTCAGGCTGACTCGAGTGTCGATGTCGGTCAAACGATTCCGGTTGGGAGTTGACTTCCGGTTCATTAGCGCCTCGACGACCCGATGCCAGGCACTGCTCTCTGCCTCTTGCTTCGCTGCTCTTCCCGCCAGTTTCTCTGCAAGATAGATGTTATCTCCACCACCATTTTTTCCACCAGATTCCAAAGGTTAGCATCGCCTATCATTTTGCTTACAATTATGTCTGCATTGAAGTCCTGTCCAAAAGCAGCCACCGCCGCGCTTCGTTCCATGTTGAACCTCGGGCATTCGAAAACAACATGTTCCAGCGTTTCCTCTCTTTCACTACACACAGGACAGAACGGTGACGGCGCGTTGCCGAACCGATGTAAATACTGTTTGAAGCAACCGTGACCTGACAGCAACTGTGTCAGGTGGAAGTTTACTTCGCCATGCTTCCTATTTACCCAGGTCGACACATTCGGGATGAGTCTGTGGGTCCATCTACCTTTCTCAGAGGCATCTCATTCTTGCTGCCACTTGCCCAGCGAGCCGATCCTTGCCAATTTCCTCATCTGTCTAGTGCCTCTCCGCTGATAACACTCGATGTCTTCTCCCAGGGTGATGCAAATCGGAGTCATCCCGGTGATCACAAATACTGCCTCCGACGATATTGTTCTGTATGCGCTTATTACTTTCATAACCATGAGCCGGAACGTGCTGTTGAGCTTGTCCCGATTGCGCTTGGTTTGCAGTGCTGCACCCCAGGCCGGAACAACGTATCTCGGTATCGACGATACTACGCTAGCCAGAAGACGCCTCCTACTGCTTCTCGGCTTGATCCTTGTGAGTGCGTTGGTCGCCCTTGCCGCCTTCTCACATGCATAGTCGACGTGGCTGTTGAAATTTAGCCGATCGTCTATCATCACGTCCAGGTGTCTGAGTGACCGCTGTGACGCTATGACATGTCCCCCGTCGGTAATCTCAGCGTGTTGAACCGCTTTGCGATTGCTGACTAGGAGCACCTCCGTTTTGTGGTGGGCTATTTTTAGCTTGACTGCATTCATCAAGTTCACAACCGTACCCATTCCATTGCCTCCGTGGTTAGCACTTCCACTTCTTCCAGCGTTTCGTCTATTACAGTTAGGACGACGTCATCAGCGAAGCCGACGATCTCGACGCCCATGGGTTACACCAACACCCGATTCTCGAAGTAACTCTGCTGAATTCGGCACAGATAGTCAGGAAACCGCATTCTATGCAGCGCTGTGGCGATGGCCTCCCAACTGGCACTATTAAACGCGTTCTTAACGTCTATCGTAATTACGGCGCAGTAACGATTTCCTCTTCGCTTTTGTTTTGATGCCTTCTCGGCCCTCTCCAGGACCGTCCGAATTGCGTCTACCGTCGATTTTCCCTTCCGGAATCCGAACTGCCTTTCTGATAGTCCGTTCGCGCTCTCCGTACTTTTAGCCACCCTGTTTAGGATGACCCGTTCCAAGAGTTTGCCCAGCGTATCCAGCAAGCATATAGGCGTGTATGATGAAGGATCACCGGGAGGTTTTCCTGGCTTCGGTAGCAGCACCAGCTTCTGGATCTACCATATATCTGGGAAAAGACCTTCGTCCAGGCATTTCTGCATCACTTTCCGGAACATATCTGGGTACGCTAGGATCGCTGCTTAAAATGCCACATTCGGTATACCATCCGGCCCGGGGGCCTTTTTAACCTTCAATGCTTTCGCCGCTGCTACAAGCTCGTTATTGGAAACCTGACGATCTTCAGTGATTGCTTCTTCCTCGTCGACATACGGCGTGGGTGGCCATGGTGTCGGATCATGCGTTGGGAAGAGACCCTCGACAATAACCCTCAGCTTTTCAGCACAGTTTCAACCGGAATTGATGGACCCTTGACCACTCGATAAGCGTCCCCCCAGGGGTTGGCGTCAGCTTCTCGGCACAGATGCTTGTAGCACTCAGACTTGCTCAGTGTTATCTTGCGTTTGAAAGCAACTCTGGCTGCTTGGAAAACGACCTTACGCTCCTCTATGATTTCTACGTTCGTTGCTCTCTGGTAACGCCTCCTGGCTTTAAGGCAAGCAGCTCGGAGTTCGTTGAGTGCCTCGTTCCACCAGTACGCGGGACGTCGATCGTTGCGGGGCTTCCGTTTCCGTGGCATCGTTGTATCACATGCCCTTGCCATCGCTGTTGTCAGCCCTACCGCATCCAAGTTCAGGGCATCGCTGTCGGTGCGAAGTGCCTCAACAAAGAGATCTTTGTCGAAAGCCTTAGTCTTCCACTGCCGGTCGCCAATTGTGTTCCTCTGCACTTCCGCAGTGTTCCGCCGGCCAATACTGTAGCGTATCGCCAGGTGATCGCTATGGTTGTACTCTTCGCTTACCCTCCAATTCATGTTGCCCGCCAGTGATGGGCTACAAAATGTTAGGTCAATGTTTGACTCCCGTCCGTCTTTCCGAAATGTGCTTACGGTGCCTTCGTTGCACAATACTACGTCTTGTTTTGCTAGAGACTCCAGTAACCTCTGGCATTGGTTACCCTGCTACCCCACTCCACGGTCCATGCATTGAAGTCACCTCCAATCAGCACTGATTTTCGACCAACTAGCTCGTCGGTCAACTCCTCCAACATATGACCAAATTCCTCGAGCGTCCATCTTGGAGGCGCGTAGTAGCTGCATAAGTAGATTCCGTTGATTTTGGCGATCACGAACCCCGCGTTTGAGCTGGCAACCACTTCCTGGATAGGAAACATACCCGTCACTTGTATCGCCGCTGCGCCTGTACTATCCGCCACCCAATCGGCGTTATTGAATGGTACTCGATACGGTTCAGCTATTATCGCAACGTCGCACTTAGTTTCTGTTGTCGACTGCTGTGCGGTGTCGCAGTGATTCAGGTTGATCTGCGTTAACTCCGTTACTGTTGGGCTGCGATCGCCTTTTGGTACGCGCGGCAATTGAAGCTACCCGTCGAAACATCTTCAAAGCAAAGCATAAGGTATGTTTTTTCGAATAAAACCGATTGAGACAGATTTGGTCGTGATTTAGTACAGAAACCGTAATTTCGATAGAACAACATTCATTAAATTACAAAGTTCAAAAGTATCAATTTCAGCCAACATAGGTCACAGGGGTCAATATGAGACCTCAAGATACAGACAACGTACCATTTTAAGGATTATTTTCTAGAAAGGTGTTTGTTAAGATACTAAGTAATTGATTTTTTTTTATATTGGAACTTTTTAAAGGGCTCCCCTTATCAATGCTTTGAGAAATCTTGGGGAACTTTGGTCGAATTTCACTTGAGATCACTGGAGATATTTCGAGAAGAATTCTTGAAGCACTCTTTTGAGCGATACTCTAGTGATCTTTAGGAAAACCTGAAAAACAAACTGTCATTCTAAGGTAATTCCGATAAAAATCAGGGAAACTACTTTGAGGAAGTAATTCATGGTAGACTATGTTCATGACAAAAATTTTCGCGTCAAAGCCCCCTAAAAATTTCAAAACGTTTCTCGAGCTGTTCAGTGAGAATCTTATGAAATTTTATGGACTTCCCTAGACTTTATTGAATGTTATGAATAACATTCGATCAGTAATGGATTCACATATCTCCATTAGGGCGGTTCAAAAGATAAAAATGTTTGAGAATCCAATCTCCCATATGTCCCTTACCATCCTTACCATAAAAATAGTGTCCTGTGAAATTTTCAGCTTTCTAGGTGGCGATTTAAAGGTGGACCAAAGACAATGTAGGTTTATATGCAAATTACTATGGAGAAATTTTGAAATATGTTCCAAACACGCTAGATGTAATGTAATGTAAGTACAAACTTATTATCCCCTAGTAAAAACTTATTCTTCAAATCATAATAAAGAAGTTAATTGAACAGAGAAATTCAATCCGACTGATATTCTTCATGAATTTGTTTTAGCTTAAATAGGATTATAGCCCTGCAAAAATCCCAAACAAAATTAGCTCAAAAGGGATTTGTTTCTTCAGCAACATCCTTTATTAGGGTTTGAAGAATGAGTTTTCACTATGGGATGATAAGTTTGTACTAACATTACAGTACTAGCGTGTTTGGAACATTTCTCAAAAATTCTCCATATTAATTTCCATATAAACCTACATTGTCTTTGGGCCACCTCTAAATCGCCACCAATAAAGCTGAAAATTTCACAGGACACTATTTTTATGGTAAGGATGGTAAGGAGCATATGGGGGATTGGATTTTCAAACATTTTTAAAATTTGAATCGCCATAATCTCCATGCACGATTTTTAAAATTATTCGAAATTTGAAAAACTGATTTTTGGGAATGTAATCTGGAATTCAAACAACTTTATATTTTGGAACAATCGATTTTTAATCGATTTTTTTTAGGACTGGAAGCAGTTTTTTTAGAGATCAGGTCTCTAGTTTAATGCAAGTCTTTAAAAAGTAACTATTTTTGATGGAAGGTATTCAAAGAATTTTTAACCAAAATGGTCTCTAAAGCCTCTTTTTTCATATCCTGCTTGCAGTGAATTCTGATGGACAAATATGCAGCATCATGAGAAATCAAACTGATCCTTAACAAAACCAATGCAACCAAAAGGTATCATTTTTGAATTCTTGTAGTCGTATTCTTGTTATCGTTGGTGATTTCGGATACCTAAGCAAAACAGCCATGTATGAAACATAAAATTTTCTCTGTCTTTTATTAGTGTTTTTGGTCGGATACAATCAATCTGTGTCCAGTTTCGTAGTTTTGTAATTTTTTTGAAAGGCTTTTTCTCACTTTTTATATTTTTTTTTTCAATACAATAATTTCTCCACGCACCACTCACTGATTTTTTTACAGATGGGTATTTTGAATCGTCCTGTGCTGTTCGTGTGATTGAACATGTTGAATTATTAAATCATCTAGTTTAGGGAGATGGAAGAGTAAAAATTCATGATGCGAGAATTGAGTAAGAGTTCAGAAAAATAGTATAATCTCTCAAATTAATGCAAAATATACGTACGATCAATGTAGGGATGAGATTGGTTTTCGTGAGATCAGTCAATATAAGGTAGCATTGCACTCAGATGTAAGCCTCGAACCAAAAGTGAAACTCATGTGCCAACCACACGACACCCATCACCGTTTGCTTCTGGTGTGAGTGGTTACGTTTGGATTTTGTGCTTTTTTGTCGTTTTCCTCTTTTATTACAAATATATCTCTGTTTTTTTGTCTATAAGTGTATCTTATCAGTTTCTCTTGTTTACTTCTGTTTCATTTGTTTTGTTTCTGCATCTCGTTTTAAATATTATTTGTCACAGTAAAAAGTCTTTCTCCATTTCTTCATTTAAACCCATATTTCTCTCGTTTTTCCTTTTTCTTTCCCTTCAACCATCGACTACTAAAATGTCTCGCTCTTTTTCTCTTGGTTTCAATTGTTTCTCTAAAGTTTGCTTCTATTTGTTTCTCACCCACAGGAAGAATATGAATTTGTTTGTTTTTGCATTAATATTCCGTGTACAATCAATCGCAACGCATTTTGTCCCCCGTTCGCCCCGTTTTTTTTGTGTTATTTGTATAGAAATTCAAACCAGTTTTGCTTCCCTGTGTTAATACATAATAGGTGTCTGTGTGAGTGTTTTAGTATCTGTGTATGCACATTTACATCTACTGGTTTACTCTGATTTACGTTTTGTCGTCTTCTATCAGATAAGATATATTTCGGTTTTCTGCTTTCTCTTCGGAAATTTCTTCATTAGCAACAATTGATTTCCTACCTTGGTTTCTGTTTACAGTGTTTCTTAATGTTTCTTTTTAAAGATCTGAACTTTTTTCGACTTTCCGTTTCTTAAAGTATCATTAAAACACCGGTAATTTGATTTACACTATTCTCAACTCGTTTTTTCACTTTTAAAACCCTCTTTAACCATTCATTCGTTTGATAATCGTTCATCTAGTTGAAAAAGCAGTCGAAGGAAAGCAAATCAAGAGCTTGCACAGTACGGTTTTTCAGTGTTAGTTTTAGGCTGGCCGGAAATGCTTGCATTTGTATCCATGGTTACCACAGCTGGGAAGAAACTACGAAAACAACGGGTACTAGATCGGAAAACCGATCCATCAATGGGGAGGGGCACGCCTACTTTGCGCGCTTCCCCGACTAATAACGGGAGACATCGATGGAAACAAAGAAATTCTTCCTAACGTCCTAACGTGCGTGACTTTGGATGTGTGAGTGAGTTGATGCACGCTTTCGTGAACTCGAGGTAAGTTATAGTGTATGTGTACGTGTGTGTTTAGTTCTGCTTGTCGCGCGTTTTGTTTTCCATGTCGAATTTTTTTTATCGTAACAATTATTGTTTTCTTTTTCTTTTTTTCTTTTCGTTATTCAAATACTACGGCCTTATTCACTAGCAAAATAATATTAATAATAATAATAATTACTATCGTCCTACAATCAAATAATATTTCAAATAATAGTCCAATAATAAACAGGAAATAAAGACGCGCACAAAACTGGACTCTTACTGATAAAATGTATAGTAGTAAAAAATAACATCACAAACAATTCTGATTTGCTTAACTCAGCTTAGTAGATAATTAGCTCGCATCGCGAGAGATAAGATGAACGGGCTTCCTCGGCTTTTTGTTGAGTTTAGTGTTTGTGGGGTTTTCGTTCGGGTATAGTTTTGCAATCCGACAGCTTCAATAGAGTATTCTTTTCAAGGAATTCAGGATTTGTAACAACTATTCGATTTTTTACCGCAATTTAGACCAACACAACAATCGCTTCAAAATCAAAGTGGAGAATTGTTCACAGAATTATATCTCTAGCTCCTACTCATTTGAGGTAAGTAAAAATAGGAACAATATTTGCAGCTGTTTTTCAAACAATATTTATTCCTCTTCCAATGATTCCTCCGGCAATTCATTCGGCAATTTCCAGGATACATCCAGGAATCATCAGGGTATTTCTCAAGGGAATCTTTTAGGAATTCGTCCAAGGATTCCACCACGAATTGCTACGGGAATACATTTAAAGATTCCACAACGAAGTCCGCCTATAGATATCTCCAGAAACCCTTCCAAGAATTCTACTGACGTTCTTCCGATGTGTCCAACAGGAATTCCTCTGGGAATTTCGGGGATTTTTCCAGAAAACTTTTTAGAAGATTGCCTCCAGAAATTTATTTGGGGATTTGCACCAGGTATTGCTCTGAAGATTTGCTCCAGGAATTCTTCCGGGGATTTCAAAGATTTCTCCGGGATATCCCCCAACATTTACTCCGGGAACTTTCACCAGGAATTCTTTCAGAATTTTTTCCGGAGATTTCTTTCTGAAATTTATCCGAGGATACGCTACAGGGTTTCTTGCAGGGATTTCCACCAAAAATTTCTTCGGAGTTTTTTTGGAGCTCCACCAGGAATTCCTTTGGATTTTTGTTTTAGGAAATATCTCCAGGAATTCTCCAGAGTTCCTCAAGTACAAAATTCCTCGGAACAGCTCCAGAGTTCCTCTAGGAATTCTTCTAAAGTTGCTTCGAAACAGCCACTTTTTCGTTTGTTCTGGAGTTTCTCCAGGAACACCTCCTGAGTTCGTCCAGGAATTGCATCGTAGTTCCTGCAGGAGTTCCTTTAGAGTTTCCCGGTAATTCCTGCGGAGTTCTTTCAGCAATTTTTTGGATTCTATCCAGCATATTCTCCGAAGTTCTACTAAAAACGCCTCCGAAGTACCTCCAAAACACATCTGGAGTTTCTCCAGGAACGCCTCCGGAGTTCCTCCAGGTTTTTCTTTGGAGATTCTCTAGGATTTTGTCCAGAGTTTCTTAAGGAATTCCCTTAGAGTTTCTCCGGAAATTCCTTCGGAGTTCTTTCAGCAATTCTTTCGAATTTTATTCACCATATCCTCCAAAGTTCCTCCAAAGCTCCGGGAGGAACTCCGGAGGAATTGCTGAAGGAACTTCGGAAGAATTGCTGGAGGATCTACGGAGGAATTCATGGGTGAAATCCGGGGAAAAAAAAACCTGGACAAAATCCTGAGAGAACTGCGCAACAACTCCAAAGGAACTATGAAGGAAATCTAAAGTACTTCCCGGTGGAGCTTTGGAGGAACTTCGGAGGATATGCTGAATAAAATGCAGAAGAATCGCTGAAAGAACTCTTAAAGAAATTCTGGTGCAACTCAGGACGAATTACCGGTGAAGCTCCGAAGGACTACCCAAAAGAGGAAGGAACTCTGAACAAAATCCCAGAGAATTCCCGAAGGAATTCTTGGAGAATATCTCCGGAGGAATTTCTGGAGAAAATCGCTAAAGGAAATGCTCGACCCCAGAAACAATCGGTGTGAAAACATTGAGAGGAGTTCTTGGAAGAAATCCCCGCAGAAATTTATGGAGGAAATCACCAGAGGAATCCCTGAAGGACATTCCCGGATTATTTCCTGGAGAAAATTCTCGGAGAAGTTGTTTGAAGAAATCCCGGGGGCATTCCTGAAGAAAATCCCCGGAGGAATTCCAGGAAAAAAATTACGGAGAAATTCCTGTTGTAAATCTCCAAAAAACTTCCTAGAGGAAATCTGCGGAAAAAAATCTGTGAAAAAAAATACTTGAAAGAATTTCTAGAGAAAATCCCCAGAACCAAATCCTCGACGGAAGTGTTATAGGAAATCCCATGAGAAATTCCTGGAGAAAATCCCGAAGGAGTTTTTGGGGGAAATCGCCGGGGGAATTCTCGGAAAAAAATCTCCCGAGGAATTTCTGGATGACTCCACCGGGAATTTCTTTTGAGCTCCAGTGAAAGCTCCTCCGGAAATTCGTTTGGAGCTCTACCGGGAATCGCTTCGGATTTTCTTCATGGTTCCTCCATAGTTCCTCAAAAAATTTAGTCGGAGTTTCTCCAGGAATCAGCCAAAAAATTTTCGGAAACCTTCCGGAGTTCCACTAGGTATTCTTCAGAAGTTTTCACAAGAAATCCTCTAGATTTCCTCCGGGAAATCCTCCAGAGCTTTTCCTAGAAATTCTCCAAGAATTCCTTCAGAATTGAAAAAAGGAAGTTAGTGAGATGATTGAGCCTGCAAGGAAATCTGATATACGTCATTCGAGAAATTTAATAAGAATGCAATGATAAGGATCTCAAACAAGTTTTCCTCAGTCTGCAAGTAATGTTTTTCAAAAATAATGAATCCCCAATTTCGCTACCTCCGTTTCAGCTGCCAAGTTTTATTGGTTCTCAACTTTCGATTTGCACAATTTTAGCTCTTCTAGGACATCACAATTCCAAAGAAACTAGCAACCTTACATGAAATAATCCTCACAAAAATCACTTACAAATGAACATCTCCTAACATAAACCATCTATCTCCAAACACTGCCCCTTACTCTCACCTCGTAAACTCTTCTTCCCTTCTCGGATTCATTCCTTAAATTGGTTACGCTCTCGTCATCTCGGTTGCTTCGCTTTCCGCGCTCTCATTCTCCTGTCCAAATGTAACTACAGTTCGCTTATGAGTAAGTGCGCGTGTGTGTGTAAGTGTATGCTTTCCTTCCTTCTACCGTTTTCATGTGGGTTTTGTAAATATTGGGTACCACACGATGATGATGCGAGTTCTCACTTTAGTACTTCTTGATCTCTATCGATTCACTTTATGTCGATTACACAATTTGAAGATTTAACAAGAATTTCAACTTTCTCCCCTATTTTCGCATATACAGTTTCTAACGATCCAGTTTTTTTGTTTGTTTTATGTTGCTTCCTCTCTTCGTCCGGTTTTTGGATGTATGTGTATAAAAATAAGATCACGAACGTACCTCTATTGTAGTTGTAGTAGAAACTGCATTCTTTCGCTTTCTCTCTCCCATTATAAACCTGTTGTGTGTTACTGTTGTTGTTGCTGCTGTGGTATTTGTTGTATCATCATCATCATAAACGCTTTTTCTCTTACACAGACAAAAATATTACACATCTCTCGAGCCTCAAGTTAAGTTTTTTCGTTTTTTTTTTTCTTGGGGTTTGCCGCGAACCTCCTTATTACACGGTGGCTGCCGCTACCAGTTCGGAAAATGCTTGCTCTAAACAGTGCTTCAGTTCAGCATAAGTCACCACTAATACTGATTGTTCGTCACGCGACATCAGCTGAACCTGTGGGCAAGTCGAATTTAAGCGTACTTTTTAAAGTTAGAAATGGAAAGTTACCTTTTCGACGGTGCCCGCGTCCAGCTTGTTGAGACACTGCACGATGTGGGACTGGTTCAGCCAGGGACGGCCGTCTTCCGTGACGGTATGGAAGAGGTAATCTCGGAACAGTTTCAGCATGTACCGATCGCCCGTTTCGGACCACGTGACGTCCAGGTTAAGTCTGAAAGTATGTTGAATTAGAAATCGAACTAGTCTTCATGCGTGAAGATATTCATGATACGTACTCGGGTCGCTCGTTGACCGTGCCCAGCTTGACCAGCAGTCGGTAGAGCCGGCCGTTTTCCATCTCCCGCGCCAGTTCGTCCTCCTGGATATCACATTGGGATTGCAGTGCGTCGAGCTGCACGTAGAAGCGGGCACCGATCATCGGCATGATCTCCGTCACCGAGCGGCGATTGCTCGATGAGAGCAAGTATCTGCAAAAGATGGTACAAAAGTGTTTATTCTGGTCAGAAATAAGGGTTTTTTTAATTGGAATGGAGATATTCAGAATTATGTCAATAGGAACTCAGCATAGTGTAAATGCTGCTCTTAATAAACGCGGAAGTTTTATCAGAAAATCAACAGATTTCGCAAATGCTTTGTTCCGCGACCCTAAACGTTCATGGATAAGTGAGATACAAGAGCATCTTTATGAAAAGACGCTTGTTGATCGAGAGGTGGATGAAGTACTACAAGGAGCACCTGAATGTCGCAGAGGATACAAGCAGATCGCATTATGACAGCATTCACCCCAGAACGCTAGACAGCAATGATGCAATCTAGCTCGCGAGGTGTTGACGCGGAGCTCTCAAAAGTTAACATTTAGAACCGTTTGATGCAGATTCAAGTCATATGTGTAGTGTACCTTATTGTTTATGTAGATAAGATAGGCGACGTGTTTGAGAGTCTACGTCAAATGTTATGAAAGCCAAAAGTCACACCAGAATATTAACGCCAAACATTCTTCTTATTTCTGGCATATCGTCCCAAAGTGGACTGTGGCGTTAGGTGTATTCAACACTAATCCTGAAGGAGTGTGGCAACCGTATGAGTACATTTAATTACCCCTGGACAAGTATAGGACACTGCAATTTATCCATTTCCTTCCATTATAACGAAAGTTGGTTCGAAACAAACAAACGTATATTCTGTTTTCACTACGTGTTACATTGTATAGTTCCACTGGCACTAAACCGAATAGCACCACCCGCTTTTTTTACTATCGTACGTTGAACATATTATCGGAAGAAGTGCACTATGTAGCTTACCAGATGATCGATACAACGTACAATTCCGACATTATGTTTAACGTACAGTAAAAGCAGCGCTAGTAAAAAAGCGGAAGGCGCTATTCAGTTCATTGTCAAAGGGGCTATATTTATTGATTCCGAGTAAATATTTGGTTATTTGCTCACGTTCTGCTTATCTCTTATACTAAACACCAGCTACGAAATAATATCCAAGATTTTCATCTGTCATCTATCACCTAGAGCAAACGAATTCGTGTGCGGCGTAATCAAGGGATCAAAGGGCAGACGGGATACTTTGAACAGTACTGAGAATTTCCAACGGAATTTCCAGAAATCTCTATACGTATATGAAAAAGATTCTACAAATTTATAAAATAATTATAGAACTTTGCAGCAAGATTCAGCGGAATCCATGAAAAATCTGAGGATTCTGAGGATTCTAAGCAGGCTTTTGAGTTTTTTTAACGATATCTACACGATTTATAACGCGATATTCTACTCCTGAAGATTCCCTACAAAAATCTTGACAACTTCATCGGTGTTCTGAAGTTTCCAACAAAATGAGGAACATTTTGAGCTTTCGGAAAAATTTGGCTTATTTTCACATCCTGCAGATTCCCATCTATTGGATGAGGTCATAGGCTTATCGCTTCTGCTTACTCACAGAAGGTCACGAGTTCAATGCCAGATCCGTCCCTTACACACATAAGAAATGCACGTTGAACAAATGTATCCAATGGTAATTAGTTTCTCACTTACAGTAACCAACTTCCTGTGATTCTCTAGAAGACTTTCAACTAATCATCTCTTCTTATTCAGCTTTTTACGCTAGCTATAAAACGACAGGGGGTGATTCGATTTTGACATTGTTTACGTATTAATTTTATAGTTTGGTCAAAGTAGGCTATGAATTTAGATTGTTGATTCGACTGTCAAAAATGTTCACTCGTGTTTCCACAGCATTTGTTTTGCAGCTAAGTTTTCTTCTAATTTTAATTCTTTGAAATTCATAATATACTCATAAATTACTAATATAGTACAATTTTAGGCACCATAAAAATCTCGAAGCCTGTGAAAAAAGTAAATATGGCAAATGCAAAATCCTCTGAACAACAGTATACTCCATCGTTATGCTATCTGCCAACCTGAGACGAGACTCGCGGAGACGGTCTTCTTTTTATGCGATAGCTGAGTTTTTCCTTATGCCACTCAGTGATTATATCAATCTTGCGCAAGCCGTTCAAACTTTCACATAAGCATCTCAGCAAAAAAATATTACGTTTGCATCACACCAAAGCATAAACGGCATTTTAAGTGAAATATCATGCCATCAAACGTAGCAGATATTATAAATAACTAGTCTTGTGTCTAGATTCATCAGCATCTATGGAAAATCTGCTCCGCTGACTGAGGTTTTAAACAGTAGTTTATTTTGAATACAATACTTTTCACTTTTTCAGCCATAAAAAACGATGGGCTGCATTTGACGTTTCGTGACAGCGGGATCTGGGCTGCATATGACGTTGATATTTTTTCTCTTCGCGAGTCTCTCTCAGCTGCCAACCATCTCTAGGTTTTTTGCTCCCAAAGACAGCTGTCTTAATAAAGCTTGAAAAATTGCATATAAACCACATATATTACAGAAAATATTAGCGAATAAAGTTGTAAAAAAAGTCCAGAGCAATTCGTAAATAGACAATTCAGGTGCTTAAAACTTTTCCATCATAATTCAATCCTGTATTATAAGCAGCAACGCATATTGATAATCCTTATATGACGTGTCTTTTACCATGCCAAAGTTAGGGGGTTTTCGGGCATGGTCTTTTCCATTAGTTGCATTGCAAAGGAATATGGTTGTGCATATCTTCTTCTTCTTCTTGGCATTAACGTCCTCACTGGGACAGAGCCGGCAACTCAGCTTAGTGTGGATTACTATGACTGTCGACGGGTGACTTCTGAAATACCGGGTACCCCCGTTGGTTTGACCACATTTAATCTGAACACTTTTTAATCTGAACCCCGCTAATTTACACATCGTTCAGATTAAAAATGGTTCAAACGTCATTTTACTCATGGAACGGAGTAAAGTGAGGTGGAACGCTGTGGAACGGAACGCAGAATCAAAACAAAACAGTGAAAGAGGTAACCAGAAACACGTTTCTAGGTGACTAGATGTTCAAATTAAAAATGAACCCCGATGGTTTGCATGAGGTACCGTTCAAATTAGCGGGGGTACACGGTACGCATACTTACTTTTATCGACAGTGAGTACAGACGAGCCACATGAATCTGGTCGATTTACGAAATAGATCCCTTATGTTCACATTACATCAATTTTGTTCAGAGATTTGTTTCGAACGAACGAACTAATTCTTTCATTTAAGATACTTCTGCATTTATTGAAAATGTCTGTAATTAGCAAACGCGACGTTACTTGTAACAAAAACAGGTGGAACTTGCTTCTGGAACGATGATGAGGTCAAGGTATCTTGAGAAAGGTACATCAATCTAAGCAGTCAGTTGATGCGGAAAGTGGTAAACAGCGGGGGTAGAAAATGACAGCTGGCGATTCGGCGGGATGCCGAATTTGTTCATGCGTGCTATGGACCAATGCACGAGTTCACTAATTTGACGTTTGAGCGGTGCCGAATTCACTTGTTTCCATGGTCACGTTAATAACACGGCACCGCTTAAACGTCAACGAGTGAACGCGTGCATTGGTCCATCGTTTCTACATGATCGTTTATTGTTGATTGTAGCGAATTGATAGCGAGCAGAACATTTCGCAAAGGTATTTTCAAGTAAGTTCATAATTTTATGAAGTGTCTTAAATATAGTATAATTCATGCTGTTTTCAGCACACCGTTAGTTTCAGAAGAATCTCCATGCCAATCAATTGGTGCAAAAACCTCGATAACAGCAAAACATATATGTGGACGTGTTGAATACCCGTGTAGGATTGCGTGATTCTCTTCAGGGTTAAGCGACCAATTGAATGTGCCAGGAGCAATGGTGGAAAAGTTCGCATCACGAAGCAGCTCACGAGAGTATACCAACAAACATCACAGACTCGCGAACTGGCTAGGTGTGAGTATGGCCGCACCCGTCTGCTCGGGAGAACATGTCAAAAGAAAGCTCGGGAACGTTTACTAGCGAGTAACCGAGCAAAGTGTGATTTATCATGGTTTTGACAGGCAAATTAATAGTAATAACCATCAAATCGACAATAAACTACTAGTTTGTAGTTAAAATCCCTTGGGAACCATAAATCCCAAAAGCATAATATGACTCTGAGCAGCCCCGAACACGTTCACGAATCACTTTAGCTTCGGTTACTCGGGAGCACGACAGATGCGAGTAAACTAGCACTCTGACGCTCGGGAGCGTTTGGTTTTGTTTTTGTTTAAGTTCAGCAGAACTGTTCACCACTTTCCATCACTGGCCAGGAGACTAAAAGGGGAATGGTTATGATTGATAAAAGCCGATTGTGGTCCCAACGAAATTGATGTTCGGAGGCATTCCTATAGGCAAATTTAATGCGCCACCAGCATAGAGGTCGCTAGGTAAGAAGTTTTTCAATTTCAATTCAATTTTTCGACCCAAAAATTAGCTCATAATCAATTAATTATTAAACTATTTTCCATTGGCATAATCATTTTGACCCTTTATTCTTGCGATACGCATGATTTCACAACAAATTTAGCCACAAACAAAGAATCCGGATGTTTATAACCTATGTAGCCAAACACCAATTTTCCAATTTTATCCCACAAATCGTACATGAGCACTGACCGGATCTGTACATTTTGGAAGGAAAAAAAGTTTATCATGTTTTTCAATGCTCTCTGATCGTCTACAACATAACTATTTCGAGAAAAAGTGTAATATGTGTGCTCCTTCCTATGCTGCACACGGTGCGTTCTCAACCCAACATCTTTTATGACGGTTCTCCTACTAGCCACCAGATGTTGAAGTGATCGTTCAGCTTTGAAAATATTAGCCTATAGTTCCCTATAAGGCCACCCGAAAAAAAAACGCCATTACCTGATTTCATCTATCATTGTCAGCAGGATGCTGGTGATGGGCAACACATGAGATGTTTTTGATAAAAGTATCTCAAAAACATCTCATGTGTTGCCCATCACCAGCATCCTGCTGACAATGATAGATGAAATCAGGTAATGGCGGTAAATGGCGGTTTGGAAAACATGATTTGGAACAGAAAAAAAAGAATGATAAGAATTTCAAAGGATAGACGTTTCTGAAAACATGAGTTGAGGGGAAGAATTTTAATTGATTTCATGGCGTGCTAGCTTGGTCATAAAAAACAAACTTGCCAGCTGTCATCTATTTTTAACAAAAAGGCTGAATGCTCTAATTAGGCCCTATGTTTCTATGGAGTTGTTAGGGATTGTTTACTGCAAGAAACACAGCAAAGTGAAAATATTCCCCTACGTATTTGTGTCATGCGCAGTGTTATAAAAATTCATCCGAATGATTCCCGATCAGAGCGAAAACGAACAAAAACAAACTCCGCTAGCACGAAGCGCTGAATATGAGAGCGAATGCGACAAGAAAGAGAGTGGGTGCAACACACGCTCACATTCAGTGTCACCCACTGTTGGTGTCATTTCAATATTCAATTTCACCTTAAGGCACCGACATTGAACATTGTGTATTAAAAAAAAATAAACTAAAAACCTGATTTACGATATTTTAGAATTTCTATTGATTATTTATACTTCTCAAAGAACATATATGCGCAACATCATTTTTTCTCGAATATTTAAGATATGTAATCAAATAAACGTGTAAAAGAAGCCTAAATCCCGTGCCTCAATGTAACGTGCATTCTTGCGTTTGTTTTTTAATTTTAAGTCGTTGCTCACATTAACTTTATTGACAAGAAAGTGCAATTTCGAAAAAGTTGGAATAATTTACAAATTACGCCTTTTATCTACATATTTCAAACAATTTTAAGATAGACATTCACTTCCAAACTTTTCCAGTTAAGTTGGTCTTACTTACTCATTACAGATTTCACGTATTTTGATCTTAATTTAATTCACTAATTGTACATTATGGATTTCCAGTCCGAATTTCACTTGGTTGTAAATAACACCCGTAAATAATGCTTGCTTACTATATTGGGCATTGATTCTGAGTGAATTATATCTTCTTCTTCTTCTTGGCATTTACGTCCTCACCGGGACAGAGCCTGCTTCTCAGCTTAGTGTTCTTATGAGCACTTCCACAGTTATTAACTAAGAGCTTTCTTTGCCAAAGTTGCCATTTTCGCATTCGTATATCATGTGGCAGGTACGATTATACTCTATGCCCAGGGAAGTCAAGGAAATTTTCATTACGAAAAGATCCTGGACCGACCGGGAATTGAACCCAGTCACCTTCAGCATGACTTTGCTTTGTAGCCGCGGACTCTAACAACTCGGCTAAGGAAGGCCCCGAGTGAATTATATATATATATATATATTTTTATAATGACCCATGACATGAAGAAAGCCGTTCGATTTTTAACAACATTATAGTCTATCAAATATTTGATTTGTACTTAGCAAGAATGTTCTCTACCAGATGTAGAACAATATTTTCTTCTACAAGAAACTAGAACTAGGGAGATCGAATTTTTAAACCATGGATCTGAAAAGAAACCCAAGCATTGGCATTCATTTAAGTTTTTCTAAGGAATTGTTAAAGCAATATGGAAGATTAATTTTGTAGTTTATTTTCGTGTTTTAGACACTATATTTCAAAGTTGAACCATTCCATTCCCATATTTTTTTCGACCATTGGTCAATTGGTAAATGACGTTTCTAGTAAAAGTGCATGAACAATAGCTGTTCCAAATCGTTCAAATCCAATTAATTAATTAATAATAAACTTTAAACTGAAAATCAATAGTTAGTTAATTGTTTATAAATAGTTTCACCGCTAGGTCATTTGTTTCTTTATTTGGTAAGATGTATGAGCTAATGAATACTTTCTAATCATTATTAGATATTATTTAACGAAAATCGTTGGATATCCTGCTCTCATGAAAAACATCTGGTTTCTTCAAAAGATTATTTGATTTGTTCGCAATCGACAGTAATAACTTGAAGAGAGTACACTTCAGCCTATTTAACAAAATAAATAGTACTCAGATTTTTAGGCAAAAATGAGTAAATGTTCTCTGAAAAGAGTACGTCTGGTAACCCTAAGTCGACGCCCCATCTACAAGAAAGACAACAAGTGAGATTGTGAGAACTTCCAAGCAATCTTTATCTTAAGTGCGGCCTACAAAGTATTATCCCAGATCATCTTTCGTTGTCTGTCACCTGTAGTGAACGAGTTCGTGCGAAGTTATCAGGCTGGCTTCGTTGACGGCCGATCGACAATGAACTAGATCTTTACTGTACGGTAAATTCTCCAGAAATGTCGTGAACACCAAGTTCCAACGCATCACCTTTTCATCGAATTGAAGTCGGCAAACTTAGTGTGGACCACGTAAAGCTATGGACAATTATGGACGAGATCAGCTTTCCCGGGAAGCTCACGAGACTGATGAAAGCAACAATAGAAGGTGTTCAAAATTGTGTGAAGGTTTCAGAACACTCCAGTCCGCCGGGGACAACGACAATGTGATGAACTTTCGTGCAGGGTGCGCTAGAAGGTATTATGCGGAGAGCCGGGCTTAGCAGGCTTTACAGGTCACGAGATCCAGTCAATTTGTTTGCTTCTCGGATGATATGGACATTGACGGTCGAACACTTGAAAAGATGACAGACCTGTACACCCGCCTGAAACGCGAGGAAGCAAAAGTTGGACTGGCGGTGAATGCCTCCAAGTCAAAGTGCATGGTAGGTGGAGCCGAGCGCGACAGGGCTCGCCTAGATGGCAGTATTACGATAGACGGGGATACGTTCGAGGTGGTCGACGAGTTCGTCTACCTCGGAATCTTGCTGACGGCCAATAATAACGTTTTCCGTGAAATACGGAGGCGCATCATCAGTGGAAGTCGGGCTTACTATCGCCTCCACAAGAAGCAACGGTCAAAAAAGATTGAACACCTCACCAAATGTATCATGCACAAAACGCTCATAAGGCCGGTAATCTTCTACGGGTGTTAATCGCGGACGATGCTTGAGGAGGGACTGCAAGCAATGCCAGACAACAATCCTGCAAAGATGGTGTTAGCTTCGAATTTGGTTGGTATAGTACAAGAATGCGTGGAGCGCAGTGACCTAGGTGGGCTGATGGAGAGATTCGTGGCCGAATCGAGTATTGTGGCGTGAAATTGTTGATTCAGTGTTATCTGTATAGACGTTAACTAATCGAATGAATGAAAATTATGCTTTAGTACTCACAGAATAATGTTCCTCAAATCGGACGAGTAGTGCCGCGATATCAGCTCAATACTGTTCTGGATCTGATCTCGCTGTACGGACTGTAAACTTCGGCAGGCGAGGGCCAGGATCAGTTTGCCGAAGGCCGTCAGATCATCCTACAAAGAGAAATCCGTTAGAAAATTTTGTTCTCGTTTCCGGAGAGAATTCAGCTCTGCAAACCTGTTGATGATGATTGACCACGGTCAGCGGGTTCGTTTGGCTGGGATCGTACGTAGCGAGGTCGGAAATCGCTACGCAACTAAATCGTATCCGCTTGCCAGTGATGATTATTTTCGTGGGGTCCAGTGTTCTAAAAGTAGATGTTAAATCACTATTTGTTGGCAACAATGTTGTAAAGGTCATTGTTACGTACCGGCAGGCCAGTCCAGCTTGATGAATCGCCCGCAGTCCGGCGGACAGCTGGATTATCACCGACCAGATTTCGTTCTCCGGTAGGAGCGTACTGGTAGACGCCCGATGAAGGGCGCTTTTGTGGCTACGAAAGAATGTTCGAGTTAATGCATAGCAGTCGTCGGAACAGAACTTAAAACTCACCTAAAAGGTCGCACTTCACCTGAGAATGGATCGGAATAGCCGTTCGTAGATTCTGCGCTCGGGATGAAGTATTTTGAGAGTAACGTCTGCGATCCGGGATGATAGTCGTACACTATCACCAAGGCTGAGGAATACAAAGGTTCATTAGATGAGTCTACAAGACGATATTACCCAAAGAAACTAACAATTATCACCAAAGGTTTTCGTAGTAAATACTTCTCGAAGTTGTACTACGTTCGTGTGCTGAAGCTTTTTCCACATGTCGACAATCTGCATGCACTTGGTCGACTGGAGACGGAAACCTGCAATTCGATAACAAACTTTTAAGTAAGATTTTTGGAGCAAATAGCTGTAAGGTCAATCTTACCATGAAGACGTCTAAGGCAGTATTTAACGCCAGTTAGATTGTGTGTTGCTTTGTAGGTGGACGACTGTACCGGTAGCTTGGGATGGACTGGTAAAGATTCTAGCAGACATAAAGAATGATAGTTCTCCACTTCTAGAGGTAAATCTGCAATCGAATGCAATCAGTCATTTGAACATTTGAATGGGAATCAATGCTAAAAGCACCTTGACACTCGGTTTCAATACTATTGACTATTTCGTTCCTAGATAAAATATCGTTTCTCAGTTCGTCCTGCAGGAAGTACGCCATCGACAGTTGTGCCTTCGCTTGCATGTTGACCACGTGCGATGCAGGTCCCGGGTAGACATGTCCTGAAATGAAAAGTTGATGGAAAGGTCCCTTTCCGAAAGAGGAAGCGTTCGAAAGCTCACTGACCTGGATGCGAGTAACTTAAATTAATTTGTGAGCTTGCTACGTGGACAAAGGTATTTTCAGTCGTGTTAACTGTACTGCTCGGTGTTAATTGATGGTTCGCTGCGGTCGGATAGAAATACGTCGTGCCACCGACGTTTTCCTGGAGGTGAAAGATGAAAAATGGGAAAATAAAAAATGTTAAAAGTTTTGCATTGCCTCAGGCGCCAAAAGTTCAACGGGACGACACTTTACTTGATGGATGTTGGTGGTAATTGGCGGTGGTGATGGTTGAGGCGTAATTCGAGGAGATGTATTAGTACTCTGTGGTGATTCGTTACGGAGTAAACTTCGCCCTTGAAGTAGAACGAGGAAAAAAAATAGACAAAATGCTAATCAGTCTCGGTTTGGTTCGCAAAAGGCATTGGGTATTTAACTCACAGCTCCCCCAAAGCTTCTAATTAGATAAAGTCTTGTCGTGGGCTTAATTTGGTGCCAATTTAGCAGGCACGGTGCTTTATTTACCGTTTTTATCAAAAATAATTAGCCATCATAACTATTAACACAAGTTTGTTAAATTATGTTATTCTAAACCTTGGACCGGAAAATGTGTTACATAGTTTTGAGTTTCGTCCTTCTGAAATAGTAAACGTAAATATTTTAGACATTTAGTGCATTGTTGTTATATATAAATACGGAAAAACATTTCATATTGTAGTATTTTTCCGGTTATGATTTTTCTGTTTGTCGGAGTCTTACTCTTATTGATAATAGAATTAAAGTACAGATAGACAGCAAAACCTCCTTGGATCGATATTGAAGAGACCATCACTGCCGTGAATCGCAAGTCAGTCCCATCTGTAAAAAGTAGGCATTGAGAAAATGGGGTGTGAAGATTTTAAACTCGTTTTCCATATAAATATTCAAAAAATTCCAGGGATTGGAATAATTTCAGATCTTAATGAAACTTTCACAATTTGCTTTTCACTACGATATCTTTCTGAAAAAAATATAAAAATGATCAGAACATGGTTCATTTTTGTGTTACAACCGTGCGAAAATCTGTTGTGGGACTGATATGCGGTTACTTTTCATTATGGGACAATTTATCTTGCTGTTTTTTTTCCTACTTTTTCCGAACAAATCTTATTATCTCAATAGGGCAGCATTGGAAGATATGTTGAAAACTGAACTCAACTCAATTTTGACGAAAATGAAGATGGGACTGACTTGCGATTCACGGCAGGTCAACTCATGGAAATATCGAGTCTTACCCAGCAAGAATTCCTCCTCCCGTTTATGTGGATTCTTTCGTTTTCTCCCAGAAATCTAAAATCTAAAAGAACCCCTCAATTCTACGAACAAATCTTTTTCTAGGAATTTATCCAGCATGTAATCAAGTTTTCCTGCAGTTTTTCTGAACATTTCTTAAAAAGTTTCTAAGAAAATCACATTCAATCTTTTAAAGTTTATTCGAGTTTTCACACCAGTTAATAATTCGATTGATATTTTTTTTCGATTATTTTAGTTAATTATGTAGGAACTTCATGAGATTTCAGAGATCCTTGTAAATTAAGAGCGACTTTAAATCTTACACAAGTTTTATTTGAGATTATTTAAGGATTCTCTAAAAAATGCCTCATGGATTTAAATTACAGAAAAACTTTCTTGGCATTTCCTCGGAGGCATTGCTGTAAAAATTCTTCAAAAAACATTCAAGACTTTCCTGAGACAATCTCAAAGAATTACTGGAGTAATTTCTGTATAAATATATGAAGGAATCCTTGAAGCAATTGCTGAAGGTAGATTTGAATAAATCCCTTGTTGAAATCTTATATAAATCCTGAAAGACAATTTTATAGAAAATCTCTAGACATTTCTGGAGAAGTTATTGATTGAACTTTAGAAGACGTTTTGACCGCGACTCTTATAGGATGTGTCAGAGAAATCGATGGACGGATCATTGGATACAATCTTGGAGCAGTTAGGACTTTTTTGAAAAATTCCGCATACTATTTTTGGAGGAAATCAGATGATTTCTAAAATAATCATTGAGGAAATTTCTTTTCTGTGGTTCTCCTTGGAAAAATCCAAGTTGAATTCTTGAGGTATCCTCAACAAAATTCTTGGAGAAAAAATTTCCTAGAATGATTGGGAAATAATCACTATATGAACTCCACTATAAAGTTCCGGAGTTTGAATATTGGAACAAATACCTGAGAGAATTTCTAATGAATTTCCTATAGAAAATCATGATAAAAATAACACATACAGTAATACATGCTGTAATGCCAGAAATTCTAAAAAAAGTCTTAGATCTTAAAGAAATATCTGCTCTGAAGTTATGAAGATTCAAACTTTTATTTCTTGGCTCCTATTAGGTTTCATTTTGTTTTCTTGGTTCCTGTTTTGTCTCTTTTTGGTTCCTTTTAGGTATGTTTTTTGGTTTCTTATTTTTACGGATTACGGAGTCTAGAATTACATAGCGTTGATTTTTTAGCTACACTGTGCACAAAATATATGCCAACGTTTGTCCTACCCATTGTTTCGAACGTGGACGTGTCTCTGGTCTTAGGTAACGATCGGGAAGGAAGCAACACTCGTACAACGGTCTAGAACTGTACCATTGACGAATTTGACGAAAATGCTTAAGGTGACACGGGAGTTATTTTCCCTATCTTTTGTCTCACTCTAACAATTATCATCAAAACTTTGTGGAAGCAAATCTTGAGTTTTAGTGAACCGATGAAGCTGAAAATTTATTTGTTTGTGCACTACATATAACGAATCATAGTGATACATTTTTCGCATCGATATATGGAGTGGTTCTTGAGATTTGCTTCTTCAAATGAATAGGGTGATTATGATGACGTCCCGTGCGGCCTTAACCCTCAAAGCCCTGAGACAGACCTTTTATTCTCAATCGACTGGTGCTCCGGAACAAATAAGTTGAATCAAATGCGGTTTTCACTATGATCGGTCGGATGAGTAAGACTTTCGATAATGCAAGATATCAACTCGGTCAAGGCTCGGTTGTAGGGTCACTTCCAGTCAACCAGGAGACAAACATGGATGCAACTCAATACTAGACATGCGACTACTCAAACTTCTTGAAACGATCTCAGCGTAGCTGTTGAAACATGCTTCTTGCCTGTATTGACACTTCGTCCAGACGACCGGTTTCTGAAGAAGTGACCTGAACAACATGTTTCTTACATTGATACTTCAGCCATATAACCGGACAATGACCAGAGGATTATTAGAGTACGTTTAAGTGAAAAAAAATTACTAATTGAATTTTGCTGTATACTTCGCAACTCAATAGGGCGACATTCTTAAAAAAGCAGCAGATGACTCTTTTTCAGAAGTAGTTGAAAACGTAATTATGAATTAAATAAATCACCATGGAAGATGAACTAAACACACAATGTTATCTATTCACTTTACGCTTCATATCTATTCATTAGTTGTTTGATAGAGTTTTTTTTTTAATTTCAAGCTATTTACGTTTTTATAATTTTTCATACGTTTTGACAGTTCTCGATGAGCTTACGTTGAAAGAAAGGAAGAAACGAGAAATCTGAGAAACGAGCGAAGTGCAGTGAGTAAAATACGGACAACAGTATCGCCGCTCGACGGCCAATGAGAGAAACTGCATGTTCAAAAGGTTGTTGTCTGTATTTTTGCTGGCGCCAACTGTTAGAACGATGTAAACAGTTGTTACTCTATTGTCAAATACACGAGTTGTAAGAATTTTACTCCATTTTCTGATAAACGAACCCAAATTTAATGGATATACAAAATTGAAATAATTGGAAAATTCGGATTATTTTCATATGCGTTTCCTGATACAGCAGATCTCGAAATCCGGACATCTGGCTGAAGTATCAATACATACAAAAGGCATGATCTTACAGTAGCGCTGATGTTATTTCATGATTACTAAAACTCTCACCTCTCAGTGAATACTTAAAAGATTTCAATTATTTTTTGGAAGTATACTCGTACACATATCTAGTTTCTAAAAGCGGTCAAAGAATCTCGGGAATGTTCCTGTGGCCGGAATGATTACGGTGAATCACTGGGTCAGGTCGGGTGACAAGGGTTTTGTGCTTCTGTGCCCCTGGAGCTAGGCAATTTTCAAGTCACAGATAATTTCTAGAATCGACTATAATGCGACCACTATACCAAGGAGTTTTATGAAAAACGTTCCAGCGTAAACCTTTTGACAATCGATTAAATTGAATAATTATGTCAACTGCATTTGATTGATCCTACAAATGCAATTGTTGGGTGCCCGAGATGTCTCAAATTTATGATGAAGTGCACAATTTGTATCTTAACATCTGTGTCAAGCTTATGGGAACGCATTTTAGTGAACTATTATGTTCGATCTATACTTTTAAAGATTTGAAACGGTTTAATACCTAACAAATCTGGAGCCGGTTCTTCTGGACATTAAGCCCGAGTGGCCGCATCTTGTACACTCTAAATGGTGTGAAACTATTAATTTATAATGTTGAATATCAGATCTTAATGATTTAATATAATGAATGTAATTGAAAATAAATAAAGATAATTTGGCATGTCCCAAAAAATCGCCTATTTCTACCCGACTTGACCCAGTGACCCACCGCAATAACTCCGGCTACAGGAATGTTCCCGAGTTCCTTCGGCTATTTCTAGAAACTAGATATGTGGGCCAGTATAGTGACAAAAAAATTATTTGAATCCGTTATGTATTCGCTGAGTGGTGAGGGTTTTAGTATTTTTGCTTTCACTCAGGCTTATACGGGTTAATTTTTCTCCCCTGGTTCACCGGAAGTGACCTCAAAATCTCATCTTTTGTTTTTGTTATTTAGCCGAAGTGTCCATACATGCAAGAAGTATGCTTTTACAGAAACGCTGAGGTTATTTTATGAAGTTTAAGCATTCGCATGCCTAGTTTTGAGTTTCATCCATGTCCACAGGAAGTGACCCTACAATCGAGCATTGGTCATATGGTTAAATTGACAATACTCCCAGTATTTTTAGCACGGCTGTGCAAAAAAAGTTTCCATACATTTTTTTCCGCCAAAACCTTATTTTTACATGAAACGTCGAGAAATAATGTTACTTATTTTGCACGGTTTTTGAAATTTTGAACTGAAAACTTTGTTTGCACGGTACGCATCCCTCGTGCAAAAACAGAATCGGGTGTATTGAGAGTTGATGTCTTACATTGGGTTTCTGGGATTATTTCATAACGTTCAAGCAGCCACATATGTTGCTTCGAGACGAATTTAATTTTGTTCATTGGCCTCGGAAAGTACTTCTGGAATCAGGTTCCAGCTTTCTCACACAAGATAATAAACCAAATGATGTATTCTTGCATTGATCTGTTACTCAAAGTCTTAAAATGGTTAAATATTGATTACGTTGCTTATTAAAATGTGTAAACCGTAATGTGTGTCCAGACTTCCAGCTTGAAAACCCCACTCGCAGGAAGTCTAACTCATCCCATCGATCATAGTGAAAACCACATTTCATTTAACTTTTTTATTCAGAGCACCAGTCGAATGAAAATAAAAGGTCTATCCCGGCGCTTTGAGGGTTAACGCTAATGCTGATTATTATACAATGAAATCGACTCCGTAAAATCGGATAGCACGTGAACTTGTAAATATACAATCAGCTATAGTTATTTTCACGATATTCAATTACTTTATGTAATTAAAAACATTTTTTTGATTTTGAAATGCAGCATTACTGTACTCAAATTAAAGATTTAGCATAACAAATTCGTCTAACAATTTCTTTAAAAATCTGTCCAGATGTACTTAACAACTTTAAAAAAATGGCGTTGAAAGAAAGAGGCCCGTTTATTTGCTTAATAACAACGAGCTACACACTCGGTTACCAATGGTTTTTATGGTGAAGATACGTAGAAGCCAAACCTCGAATTTTCATAAGCACGAGTCTAGAGAAGCAGACAACCGGTAACTCACGGGTCACTTGCTGGTGGCGACCAATCAATAAAATATTCAACGCAAAAGGTTGCCAGGTTCTCTAGATTTGTGCTATTGAAAATTCGAGGTTTGAATTGGATGCATCTTCACCTTAGGACGAGATCATAAGTTTTGTGAGAAATATTTCCTAATAACTTCTTACATGATTATGACCAATTCAAGTACGATTTTCAAGGTTTTACGTGGAAAATAATTAAAATGACGCTTGAGACAGTGTTGCGATTACGCGTATATAATATGTCATTTATGCTTATTACAGCTCTTTTGGTTGTTGTTTGATTAGGGTGACTTTAACCCGAGGGTCATTCGTCCCTCACAGCTATTTTGACCAAGAACAACTTTACCTTCCATGCCAAGGTGTTCAAATGGTTTGATCTTGCAGTTTGTCCCGTATCTTCATTAGTGGGGAACAACATTTAGATTCTCGCTCCAGTCCACTTTCGGTTGCATTTAGGTCCCATACTAACCGTGCAAAATTTCAGCTCGATCGGAGAAACTATATTTTAATTTTGCAAAGAAAAATCGCCAGATGCTGCCCATTGATCTCTATAAAAATTCTGAACACGGACCTCGATAGGTATTTTTACGATGAAGAATATTGCCAAAGACCCGAAACAATCCGACTCTTGTGAAAAAAGTTATTCAATGAAAACCTATTGACAAGGTGACGTTGATTAACACGTAAAGGAATAACAATAATAACAAAATTGGGCAAAATTTCCGAATAGTCTATGCTTAATAACTTTTTTCACAAGCATCGGATTGCTTTGCGGTCTTCGATAATGTTGTTCATCGTAAAGATACCTATCGAGATCTGTGTTCAGAATTTTTATAGAGTTCAATGGGCGACCACTGGCGATTTTTCTTTGCAAATGTAAGTTTTCCCATAGTAAATCCCATACAAACTTTGAACGGCTGGCGCTAAAACATAGTTTCTCCGATCAAGCTGAAATTTTGCACAGTTGTTATGAGACCTAAATGCAATCCAAAAAGTGGACTGGAGCGAGAATCTAATTTTTTCATACAACCGTGTCCCAGGCTAATCTCCATACGTTCACCGCAATGTGCGTCGGTACAAAAACACATATCCATAAATACTTCACATTAAATAAAAAATGTTCTGGACCCCCGACCGAATTTTTTGATTTTTGTATCAAATGAAAGAGCAAAGACTAATTGTCTTTAGTTCGAAATTTCAGACTTACCTATTTTTTGTAATAAAGTTGCTCAACAAAAACACCGTGCACCCATTATAACAGGGTTGGAAGACAAGATGCATAACAATGTTCATTCAGTACTACACAGGAGCAGTGCTGTTCTCTTTGCATGTTCTTAACATCTCAAGTGGACTGTAAGCCAATTTTTTGGAAACTCTTGAGGAGTTCCATAGTCGATTTATTATAAAATTCTTTGCAATGCAAAAAACAATCTTTTGTAGTTTTTGAGTGTTTATACTCAAATCAGAATAGACAATGCAAAATACTGAGGAATTTAGGTTTTTTTTAATCGTGGACTCTTCCGAAGTTTATGACAGATTGCTTTAAAATTCTCTATAGTTTATATTTGACTAGAGCTTGGTTAGAGATTCTTAATAGATGTTTTTGCCAAGCAGGATAGATTCTTGGTGACATCTTGATGTACATATGGTTGACTCCTGAGTTCTTTCCATGTTCTTTTGAGATGCTTCCTTGGAGAGTTTCAGATGAAATCTATATAAATAAAAATGTAATGATGTTTGTATGTCACGAAATAACTTGAGAAAGAGTCAACGGATTTACCTGATTCTTTCACAGTTAGATTCCTGAAGTATTCCGATGTGATTCTGTGTACAAAAATTCGAAGAACTTTAAGGGAAAATTGAGAATAACAGGGTTAGAAAACTGATAGTTTTTGGGTATAATTTTGTTTTAAGTTATCGAACAGCCTACTGCAAGACAAAACAAGGTTTGTCGGGTCAACCTGAGAGAGACTCGCGAAGAGGAAAAATATCAACGTCATATGCAGCCCAGATTCCCCTCTCACGAAACGTCAAATGCAGCCCACCGCTGAAAAAGTGAAAAGTATTGTGTTCAAAGTAAACTGTTATTAAAAACCTCAGTCGGCGGAGCAGTTTTTTCCAAAGTTGCTGATAAATCTAGGCAGAAGATTAATTATTTCTAATGTCTGCTACGTTTGCTGGCATGACATTTCACTCAAATGGCTATTTATGACTCGATGTGATGCAAACTCAATCATTTTTTGCTGAGTTCATGTAAGGATTTGAACAGCATGCGCATAATTGGTATTGCTGTGTGCGTTTGAAATGCAAATATCAAATGCGGGAACACCAAATGCGGTAAGATTTTTCACAAGAAATGCGGTGTCAGAGATAGATTTTTCTTGCTAGGGCGGCGGTGATTTCTACAATCGTTGCTAGGTGTCCTTTGATTGTTTTGTGTTACCGCATTTGGAAGACGTTTAGTCAAGATTTGCATCTCAAATGCAAACAGCAATATAAACACAAAGTGGAATAAGAAAAAAACTCAGCAATCACAGAAAAAGAAGACCGTCTTCGCGAGTTCTTAATATAATTCAGTTCCAAATTTTTGATCAACCATTCGAGAGGTTTCTCGCTTTTTTATTTTGTAGAAAATCGTGTTATTATTTATCTGAATTTTCACAGTAGCTTTTACGATTACATTGTGAATTTTTACTTTGAATGCGTCCAATGTCATTGACAGAAACATATTTTATGACTAATTTTGTAGGAGCTGCGGAATATTTGTAGGACTTCAAAGGAGGCTGCAACTCTGAAAAGGTTGGGTTCCACTGGGTTAAATAGATTGAACCGGCCTGCTCTAAAGATTCAACAATAATTTTTAATAATTTTTAATTCGAAATTCACTAATTCGCTATTTTTGTCATAATAATAGGTTTGCGATCGCTCAAAAAATTTCTTTATTATAAATCAAAAGAATTCTTTATTAAATTTTTATTTCCAGGTTAGAAAATTTAAGGTTATTCTGAAGCTGCAGGTCAAGCTAGTCAAAATGAATGAATATTATAGATTTGCTGAAAATTTCAGCAATTATCCTTTGATTTCAAAAGGGCTTGTACTTCAATTGCATCATCAAAAAAAAACTTACTAAATATGTCAAGATTGTTGTGCCAATAGTATTTTAAATATCATAAAACCTTTGAAACCTTTGACATTCAAACGATATTCCTATGATAAGACATAGAAAAATCTGTAAAACTTGCATCACTGCAACAATATGGTATTCGAAGAGGATGGATGAGAGAGGACTAGTCACCAACTGATCGTTGACCTGGACGATCGTGAATCCAATAAGTGCTAACCATACGTTAAGACTAATTGTTCCTACACAGTTCGAACGAAACGTGTAAATTTCTGAGATATATAATGCACATAATTGGAGCGTGGTGTATCATGGATATTTACATCATATGTCATGTAAACTTCAACTATATGTCATGTAATCCAGCAGAATCCTGTGCGATAACGTGACATATAACACATATTTACATGATACCAGACTTAAATTTACATGACGTCGTGTTTACATCGCATTCATGAAGTTTACATGACGTGTAATATTCATTATTTTTAACAGTGTATTTTTTAAGAAGAATAAATGTCTTGTGTAACACATAAAGACTAAGTTATTCAGTGATCAAGTCGCGTTTTGAATTATTGCTGTTTGCATTTGAGGTGCAAATCTTCACTTAATGTCCTTCAAATGCGGTAAGACAAAACAATAAAAAGACACCTAGCAACGATTGCATACATCACCGCCAACCTAGCATAGAAAAGCTTACTTCGACATCGGATTGCCTGTAGAAAATCTTACCGCGTTTGGTGTTCCCGCATTTGGTATTTGCGTTTCAAATGCACACAGTAATACAATGGACTATCGTGAATAACCTACCCTAACCTAGGATAGAGTTGGCGTCCCATTTGGAACCCTTGGAGACAAGGCTACCATCACAAAGGTTTTAGTTTCAACCGACACAAACGGCTACTATAGTTTACTAATCCCACATCAACTCCATCCAAACGAGGATAGTCCGGAACAGTGAATCTTTGATTCTAGATTTGGGCAATTTCAAAGCCCTACTTCTAGTTACAAAATGTTCATAAAAAAGAGGATTTTGTTTTGCGAAAAATAATGTTTAACTCTGTGCAACAGCCTTTTTCAGGGGTTTATAAAACTAAATTTTAGTTTTTCAACAAAAAACATTTTTTTTTGTCTGAAATTTTTGTAGCATCGTATAATAGTAGTTGAAGAATGCGCATAAAAAAAATAAGAAAATGATATATCACAAGCAATGCACATTGGTCCAGGAAGCTAATTTAGGCGGACATGAGGTTTTCGTCAAGATTTATTGATTTTAGAGCCATAGTTTATTCTGAGAATATGTTCAGAATTTTCAGTACTACAAAATGTACGGAACAATTTTTTTTTTACGGTGATCGCAAGAGTGACGCATACGCCAACTTTTTTATTTTAAAGAATCGCAAGTTGGTATGTTCAGCAAAGTTGTAGCAAATGATCATAGAAACAACTTTGCCGAACAAACTTTTTCTCGGTTTTGCTTCAGAGCCGAGATAATTAAGTATTTTTAATAAAAAATCGTTTTTTGCTCTTAAGTGTTTTATTTTTTAGTTTTATTGGCCTACTATGTTCTACAAAGTTTTTATACTTATCATTTGCTACAACTTTGCTGAACATACCAAAGTTGTATTTCTTATGGTTTTCATGTTATTTGAGTTTTATCTTAAAATTAGCTATTTTGTATGCCTTGTATCTCAACTATGAGCACCTCAAAAAAATATATCGTTCCACCAAATGATTTTGCAGTCTTTACCAAAGAAAAACATGAAACGTGGAATCCATCAGAAGATTCTGGGAAAATCATGCCACAGAATTCAATCGGACTGTAAATTTTGTATGTGTATTTTATACGGCTTATGTTGACTTCCAACCCGGTGATCTTGCTTAGGAATAGATTAAATACAGGTAGAGGAAAAGACGATGAATTTCTTGCAGAAGCTTCCATGTTAATCGAAAACAACTGAAAAATGATGTACTTTATATTTCTATATAAATACACGTGTTACTTTTGGTTTGATATGCTTAGGTAGCCATGACTTTTGTGAGTTGAACATGTATGAATATTCAATAAATATGGATTTATCTCATATCGTCTATTAGTAAAATCGATTTTAAACGAGATAGAAAAATATCATCGTCTCCAAATTTTGCTCACAGGTACTTGAAAGACTGCAAAATCATTTGGTGGAACGATATATTTTTTTGAGGTGCTCATAGTTGAGATACAAGGCATACAAAATAGCTAATTTTAAGATGAAAAACTCAAATAACATGAAAACCATAAGAAATACAACTTTGGTATGTTCAGCAAAGTTGTAGCAAATGATAAGTATAAAAACTTTGTAGAACATAGTAGGCCAATAAAACTAAAAAATAAAACACTTAAGAGCAAAAAACGATTTTTTATTAAAAATACTTAATTATCTCGGATCTGAAGCAAAACCGAGAAAAAGTTTGTTCGGCAAAGTTGTTTCTATGATCATTTGCTACAACTTTGCTGGACATACCAACTTACGATTCGTTAAAATAAAAAAGTTGGCGTATGCGTCACTCTTGCGATCACCGTAAAAAAAAAATTTTTGTTCCGTACATTTTGTAGTACTGAAAATTCTGAACATATTCTCAGAATAAACTATGGCTCTAAAATCAATAAATCTTGACGAAAACCTCATGTCCGCCTAAATTAGCTTCCTGGACCAGTGTGCAATGTGTACACTGAAACATGAAAAAATGAACAGTCCTAATTCTGTCACACAAAGGGAACACCAGCAACATTCGTTCACAATAGTTTTCTATCTCGATAGTTGAAAGTTTTGATGGCCCTTTATTTAGATAATAACGGTAAATGAAGCACCGTGGCATGCGCTCCAATTAACGCCCACCTCCAGACACTTACCCTTGATGGGCGTCACAGCATACGTTGAGCTATTGCTAAGCGAGCTACCAAGGATACTGCTCCCGTAGCTGCTGGCTTGGGATTTAACGCCGGACCCATTACCGGTGCCGTTACCGTTAGCTCCAGCTGTCCCTCCTCCACCTCCTCCTCCGCCCCCTCCAGCTAGTCCACCGGTACCGTTGGGAATGATCGCCGTCGCCACCGATGAAAGCTGTGCTGCCTGGGTTTGAACCGGGACGGGACCGGGAACTGATCCTCCGGTGCTTCCCGGAGTTGCCACCACCACCGTTGTGCCATTGTTGGACGTTATCACAGCGTTTCCGTTGCCAGCGCCGCCGGAAGCTCCGACGACTTGGCCACTTCCGTTGCTGCCAGCGAGTATCGAGTACGACGAGTAGAAGTTTGGTGATGATGATGTGTTGAGACGATTGTTTGGAATGAATTCTGGCGACTGGGGGGTCACCTGGAAAAAAGGTTGGAGCACGGAGGGGAACACGAACACGGTGAATGGATGAAATGGAGTGACTTTGACTGACCCTTCCCCCCGCCCAAAAAGGGCGATGATGATTGTGCACTTACCTGAGTTTTCTTAATCGATATGGGGGAGTCTAGTGTTAGCTTGCTGAGGCCCGTGGACAACCCATACGTTGGTGTCGAAACGTTTTGTCGACTCTGGAAGGAGAGAAAATTGTGGCAATCAGTTATAAGTTATTATGGTTTGTTTGAAAGGTGTGCGTGGTTTTTTACGTGTCATTCAGCATAAGAGCTACAATAATTCTCATAACAAGATGATAATAAGGTGTGCAGAAAGAAAATAATTATTAATTGAACAGAAATAAGAAAGATTTCTAGAAATTGCGTTTTGAACCTCGGTTCCAAATCTAGAAAACATAACGAAAATAATAATTAATCATCTACTGAAATAAAACATGTTCTACTCACTCAAATGAAGTCGATCGTTTAAAAATATTGCAAAATGATGAATACCACTACTTATCCAAAATTATATTGTCGGTTTAAGTGAGATGAAATGCTTAGTCTGTTCAGTCTTGAACTAAGTAGGGGAAGATGGCCCAATACGCACAGATGGGGTAAAATGGCCCGACTCATTGAATCATTCCTAGAACGTTTCAATCTGTATAATTTGCTAAACGGCGTTCAAATACGTTTACCCAAGTAGTGCTGCTACAATCCATGGACATAAACTCATAGATTTTTACTTAATTTCCCGGTGATATTCAACACTTTTCACTTTTTTGCCTAAATATTAAGGTTTTCCGTTGACTTTATTAACCAATAAGCGTTTCCATGCCACAGAGCAAACTCATGGGGAAGCATGGTTGCTAACTCTTCGAAATCCATACTAAATACCATTTTACCCCACCCATTTGGTCGTTTTGAACCACCCCCATTTTTTAATCAACTTGTCGACACGATTTAAAACCATAGCAAAACTCACATTTGGGAAATGTATCCATTGTGGTAGCTAGCAAATATTGTAAAGTTACTGTTAAGACTTCGAATGGCCTTCAAATGTGGATCTTATTACAAGAAAACGACACAAATCCTTAAAGTGGCATTTTGGACCATTTTGCCCTACCGTCAAACGTTAGACGTGGCACAACGGAACTTGCTACACGTTTCAATTTCAAACAAGCAAAACCATGGTCTGAACGCAATCTAAAAATATAAATTCCTTTTTGAACTTTTATTTACCGCCCCCACAGGATGTGTTCTTCATAGATTTATTCGAATTATTTTATCATAATCAACACATGTTTTAGTCGTCGCACTTGTCAAGCATTGTTATACATGTATTCAAACAAGTCGAGAATATTTTTTAATAAAGGAAAACAGCGTTGAATCATCAAGGTCCTGTTTTCTAATTGAACAGTATTTTCAATGGGTGTTTGTAGTTGATTGATGAATCAACTCAAAGTTTTTTTTGTTAAAAAATGCTTCATGAAAGTGTTATAATTAATCATTAGTTATAGAAACGCCGTGTAGAGTATTAGTTTTGTGAACTAAATCTCACTTATGGTTCCAGGTAACGATCATTGGTGTGAATGTTCGCATCACAAAGCACCTTACGAGTGTAAACCAACGCAAAACAAACATGACAGACTCGCGAACAGGCTTGGTGTAAGTAAATTCTCACCCGCCTGCTCGGGTGCATATACCAAAAGAAGCGAAAAAAAGTACGTGAACATTTACTCGCGAAAAATCGAACAAAGTGTGATTTATTATCAATTTGACACACAAATCAATTTATGAAAACAGATCTATCAAAAAGACAGTAAACTACCAGTTTGTAGTCAAAAACCTTAGAAAACAAGAAATCTCGGAAGGGAAATAGTTTTTTTTTTCCAAAAGCTCAATTGACTCTGAACAGCTCTGCACACGCTTACGAATCATTTGAGCTTCATTTACTCGCGAGCGTGACAGATGCGAGTAAAATGGAGACGGGCCTGGTGTAGTGGTTCAAACTCACGCCTCTCACGCCGAGGACCTGGGATCAAATCCCATCCCCGAGATAGTCACTTATGACGTAAAAGTTGTAGTGATGACTGCCTTCGCAAGGGAAGTAAAACCGTTGGTCCCGAGATGAACTAGTCGTTAATAAAGATAGAAAAAAAAAGATGCGAGTAAATCAGAACTCTGATACTCGCGAGCATTATTGTTTTGTTTTTGTTCTGGTACATCAGACATGTTCACCGCTTTCCATCACTGGCTACGATATTGAGCCCATCTCCAAGCATGAGTTCAAGACATTAGAATTAATAATGTTTGATGTGTAAAAATACAGTGGAACCTCCATGAGTCAATGTTCTCTGACTCGATATTGACTCATGGAATCATTATAAAAAAAAATCATGCTACTGTGTGGCATGCATTAGAGTGCACTGAATGTATACACCTCAATTGTCAACAAGCTTGTGAAAAGTCGACAATATCACATCGACAGACGCTCGACATATGATCGGCGAGCCCGCAAAGGCGTGCCTAGCAACAGCCTCTTTTTCGTTCGACAATTCCAACTGGTAAGAACTCTTTTTATACGGCACGTTATCTCAGCGCTGGGTTTGTTCCTTTCACGCGGTAGTGCACAGCTACTATGATGGTCTCTTCAAACAGCTTTCCAAAGCAATTCTATTCCATTATTCAATATTTTCATGAGTCGATGATCCCTTCAAATATTCACTCATGGAGGTTTGAATTATGGGTCACATGTATTGTATGTTATATGTGATTCTTTGCCTTCATGTTTTCTGTACAGCGAGGCTTGCTATGTTATTGTTTTAGAACCATCGTCGGCAGATGTCAAGCTTGCGGGCAATTTCATAGATTGATATACGATCTGTCAGTTTATACAACTTGACGCGATTATGTGTTGCACTATTTGCGACATGTTTTACTGTCTACACAGATTGCCGCTAATGAATCGTAGGGGGAAATTATTTACAAATTGTGTTGACATTCATTACGATGAAATTGACATACTCTGCGATTTTGATTTTTGACGTACATGTGGTTTTGGACGTACATTCTTATACGTTACGTGGTTCACTGGGCAGGCTGTTGAAATACGCCATGAAGTCCCCTGTAAAATATGACAGATTAGTTTTCTCCACAATTCTGAAGACTTTCCTAAACTGTTTGTTCACACAACCACGTCGGAACATAGGACAAATGCAACAATGTAATCTTCTTCTTCTTTCTGGCGTTACGTACCCACTAGGACAGAGCCTGCTTCACAGCTTAGTGTTCTTATGAGCACTTCCACAGTTATTAACTGAGAGCTTACTATGCCAATGACCATTTTTGCATGTGTATATCGTGTGGCAGGTACGAAGATACTCTATGCCCTGGGAAGTCGAGAAAATTTCCAAACCGAAAAGATCCTCGACCGGTGGAATTCGAACCCACGACCATCAGCTTGGTATTGCTGAATAGCTGCGCGTTTACCGCTACGGCTATCTGGGCCCCGAATGCAACAGTGTAATCATGTAAGGTAAAAAGGTATAATACACCTCCCTTAAGGAAAAACTGCTCTAGTACAGTAGCACATATATTACTTCTATAGTTTTTTATGTCAATGTGTTGATTGTTTAGTAAGTCATGCTCTGTATGCAACTTTTTTCTTGCCAGGAAGATTGATATTAGAAATATTTCTTTGTAATATCTTCTATTAGAAATTTCCAGTATTCTTGTCTAAAATTACTCCAGGAATCATCGCTCAAAACTGATCATATACCGCCTGGTTTTAAAGAAAAAAAAAACGAAAAAAGCTTGATCTAGTTCAGATAATACCCATGTTTAAGGTCAAAAACCAACAAAAAAATAGTTGGAAGAATTGTTTCTCAGCCGCATCTTGCTAAAAATTAGCTAAGTCACAGATAACGCTTAAGTACGATTGTGAAACTGTGCAAAACAATTGATGGTTTTTTTTAAATGGCAACACAAGTAGCAACATCGTGGTGGCGCTATTATCGCTAAGTTCCCATAGCGATATCAGTGGTGAATATGAAACATTTCAAGATAATTATATTCACCACTGATTGCCACAATACGTTGTGTGGTAGTGCTAGTGTTTTCAACGTGCTTTAGTTTGAATATTTACACAAGTTTTCATAAGATTTTTGTTCTAGCATAAATATGTGTTACCTGCACATAAAGAAAAATCCATGTAAATTTCAGCTCAAAATCATGCACATGAAGGAATGCCAGACATGTCGCAAATTTACACGTCACATCCTGTAAAATTACAATAACATCATGTAAGTTTCTTCTATACATCGTGTAATCTAGCATGGACTCTAACCGAATACGCGACAATTCGCATAAATTTACAAGATGTTTCTGTAATTTTACACGATGCGTCATGTAAATTTACGATAAGTCTGGCATTCCCTTTATGTGCATGATTTTACGCTGAAATTTACATGGATTTTTCTTTCTGGGTGTGCTTCTTTCTCGCACACCACGCACAGAATCTCTAATAGTTACTCAGGCCGTGTTAACTTCAAACAAATGTGCTGTAGCAGAGGTGAGGTGATGCGTTTGTGTTTGCATGTGTTAGTGAATCGCTTGGATTTTTAAACAGCAACTCTTTGTATTCTGATAATGTGTGACGTCATCGAACCATTTCGGAGTATCGTTTCTAGCCACATAAACATGGAAAAATCATCACAGAAGGATGGTCTTTCAGATGATTTATTTACTTTTGTTCTATCACCACTGACTTACTTGAGTTACCTTAGGGATGTCAAAAATCCTGACATATTGTCACGTTGAGAGGGGTTCCAATAAATTGGTCAGATGAAGTTAAGTATCTAAGTAATGTTGAGTAATCTTAAGTAATGAAATGTAATATGTTGTTAACAAAATGTTAATAAAATCTTACATTTGTTTTACCAAATTAGGATGATAGTGTTGTCTAATAACACAGAACACCTAGATATATGAAAAAAATGTAATGTTTGTGTAAATACTCGACTATCCCAAATTGGGAGACTGTCAGCCATCTTATAACAGTGTGGAATAATCACCCGGAATGTGACTTACTTCACCGGAGGTCTAACACTGACCGACTGAGGAGGCGATTGGAAGACTGACGGCCACATCACGCACACACTAATATTGCGATCATAGCATACGCATGCATTACCGTCTCAGCTGTCAGCCAGTAAGGGGAAAGGTATTAAACATACACATCCCACAGTTTGGAATGATACTAATAAAGAATTAAAGAAAAGTCAACAAAAAAATCAAAGTAGGAGGTAGCAGTTTTCACAATCAACGTTCACATTAAATTTCTGGCTGTAGATATTCAAATTTCGAATAAAAGGCTAGGAAGCAATCCAAATGATTGACTTGCATTACTTTAAAGATTTATTTAGTTCAACTCAAGGTATTTTTTCAGAATGTGTAGGAACGTTTCTGCTGAAATTTACACACCACTTTCTGGAAAAAAATTGTTTTCATACGGATTTTGTGTATATAACCCGGGCAAAATTGTGTGATGATTTTTTAGCGCAAATCCTTTAGTATAAAGGAAATCCTTAGGAGAGTTTCTGCCAGACATGATTAAGGCAAACTGGAGGAACTGGAGAAATATAGAGAGATATATATTTGACAACATTACTATGCCTAATCCTACAAAGGAAAGACTTATGATAATCCGCCTAAGATTTCTGATGAAATTTTCTGAAATATTTTTATAAATTTTTGAAGCAGCCTTTGAAAGTTTTATAGGAACTAAAGATAAACAATTCCGGAGGAGGCTTGAGCAAAGCTTTAATAATTGGTGGAGAATTTCTTTCATCAACACAGCATTCTTCTAGAGACATTGTAGTGAAGTATTCAACACATTTTATTTATGAAGTTTATCAGAAATATTATTTCCATTATTCTTGTCAAAAATTAGTCCAGATATTTTATCAAATATTTCCAAAACAACTGCTTAAAAAAGGTTTTTCTCGTTTTTTTCTTTCTACTATTACGAAGACTTTGCTAAACTTTTTCTTACAAGAACACGTCAGGGTCCTGAACGAATGTAAAAGTGAAATAGTTAATCAAATTCATTAACAATCCGTTCTCAAGCAAATTCGTGGCACACAAATACCATTCTTTTTTTTTCTATTTATACAGATTTATTGTTTTTCAGTGATGTTATGCTTTAAAGTTTTTGATTGAATCTTAAATGTTTATGGCCAAATCTTTCGACAATTTTGTATTTTCTTCAATCTTTGAAATTGTTTCGAATGTTTTTCGATTTTGAGAAAATTGTTGATTATTTTAACACTTCAATCGTCGCGCTGTTGTATTTTGTACAACACCGATTGAAAAACCTCGCTATTCCTTTACAACAGCAGCGTGGGGGTCCTGATGGTGTCAAACGGCGCGACGACTGGAAGGTTGAGCAAATCAAGCAGTTTTAGGAATTACATTATAAATAGCCCTACATACGTGTTCACATTGATTTGTGCCTTTAATTTTAGTGGATATATGATACGTAGTATATTTGATGAACTATTCAATATTAAATTGATTCAACAGATTTTTTGTATTTTATGACAGTATTACAAACGAACACCATTCCACCAAAGAGATGCATTCGGCCCCTGTTGAAAACTACTGACCTAAACCATGGTGATGATCATGGATAGGAATTGCGCTGATCGAGGATAATTTTGGATTGGATTTTTTTTGACTTTCCTGGGCATAGATTATCCTCTCCATATTATATACACACTAGACTAATGCAAATTTTGAAATTTTTGCCCCCCTATGCTTAAACGATGTCAATTATGATGAAAATGATCCTCCCAAAATTTGAAATGATTCGGAAGAAATTTGGTTGTGCACACGCTGTTTGAAGTTTATATGAAAATTACTATGGAAAAGTCAAACCTTTTGTGTTCAGTCCTCTAACTGCTCGTCATAATAATCTATGGAAAAGTGAACACACTCATCTTATGTGAAATCTTCCCAGCTACAACTTTGCCGAAGACCACATTTTGATGGGACGTAAGGATAATTTGTTATTCTTGATTCCAAAGTCTAAACCATGCTGAGATGATCACTTAATTACTTTCAGAGCAACACTGCTTTTTTGCTGTAGAACATAGTAGCCTGGATTACTTTGATCTATTCTATCCGCCAGGAGCACCACTGTTGCCTGCCGAGCAGTTGGTTAAGCACGCAAAATGCAAACCCACTTTATGATTATGAATAGCAATTTATCCTGACGTCCAATCGAAATGTGGTCTTCGGCAAAGTTGTAGCTGAAAGAATTTCATATGAGTAGAGTTTGTTCACTTTTCCATAAAATATTATGACTGCGAGATAGGGGGCTGAACACAAAAGGTTGGTGTTTTCCATAGTTATCTCCATATAAACTTCAAATGGCGTGTGCTCAGTCAAATTTCTTCTGAATCACTTCAAATTTTTATTGGATGCTATTTACCATAATTGAAATCGATTAAGCATAGGGGAGCCAAAATGTCAAAATTTGCATCACTCTAATAATACACACTTATAAATGGTCAACTGGCAAAGAAAGCAGTAAGTAATAGAGCTCTAAGGGGATGAGCAAGCACGGTTTTGAAAAGGATGTAATGACAGAAAAGAAAAGAAGAAAGAAAAACAAAAACAAATCGGAGTTCACATAACCTGTTACTAACATGAAATATTTTGAAATTACAAATGTAATTTGTCAATTTTCTTCGCTTGTCTGCTAATAAGATGTATTGCTCTAACGATCAACCAAATCAATCTCAATCTTATCGAGTTATTGTTTATGTCGTTAATCAACCATCCGTTCATGTTTGACAGTTACAGTCAGGTCTCCTATTAGACACATGGTTGGGAGGCGTTACAGGAATCCGCGTTATAGGAGACTCAGGGCTTAAGGGATTTCATCAGTTTAGGGGTGTTGTTAAATATCTCGTATGTGTTAAGAGATAGCACAGTGCCTGGTGGGGTTTCAGAACTGAATACGATCTACCTTTAAGAGTTCAGGATCATCTTTTTAGTTGAGAACTTGGCTGATAGGGGCGCTTTTTCTGACTTACACTATATGAACAATGAGGGATAGGAATGCAAAATTTGTAACATATGATAGAAGGTTGGTATCTTGGGGAGAGTTGTTCAGTAGCTCAAGGGCTGACATGCGGTGGTCATTTTGATACGGAATTACGGCACCAGGAAGCGCAAGTGAGCATCGATTTTTGTGTTTTGCGGATAACTCAGTCGCCTAACCAATTAGAAAGATGGCGTGTTCGGCAAAGTTGTTCAGTATCACAAGGGCTAACATTATTTGAGCCAAAAGTATCGAGATTTTGCAGTGGCAAGTACGGTGAGGCAGCGCTAGTGAGCATGAAACTTTTGTTTCATGAATAGCTCTATAGGTTGATCACTTGGAAAGATAGCGTCTTCGACAAAGTTGTTCAATAGCAGAAGGGCTGCAAAGGACATGGAGGTCTTTATTTCGTCTTTGATCAGGTTACTGAGCTATTCGCAAAACAAAAATTCGATACTCATTAGCGCCGCCTGGTGGCGTAATTCCGTATCAGAATTGCCACCGCATGTCAGCGCATGAGCTACTGAACAAATCTTCCAAAGACACCAACCTTCCAAAACACCAGGTTCTAGAGATATCATATGTTTACAATTTTTTCATTCCTAGCCCTCATAGTTCAATAGTGCAAAATAGAAAATAGAAAAAGTGCCTCTATCGGCCAAATTCTCAACTACATGGATGATTAGGGGCCCAGATAGCCGTAGCGGTAAACGCGCAGCTATTCAGCAAGACCAAGCTGAGGGTCGTGGGTTCGAATCCCACCGGTCGAGGATCTTTTCGGGTTGGAAATTTTCTCGACTTCCCAGGGCATAGAGTATCTTCGTACCTGCCACACGATAAACGCATGCAAAAATAGTCATTGGCACAGTAAGCTCTCAGTTAACAACTGTGGAAGTGCTCTAAGAACACTAAGCTGAGAAGCCGGCTCTGTCCTAGTGGGGACGTAATGCCAGAAAGAAGAAGAAGGATGATTCTCAACTCCTAAATCTACCCCGTACTTAGCACTGAAACTTCGCCGAAGAGAGTACTGTGCTATCTCTTAACACATACGAGATATTCAACAACACCCCATAAACTGAAGAAATCCCATAAGCCCTGGGTCTTCTATAACGCTCTAGTGTGTCTTGTAGGAGTGCGCGTTATAGGAATGCGTTTTATATGAGACCCGACTGTACATGTAACCATCATCTGGTATTTGCTTGACGAAGTAGTTTTTTATAAGACTATAATGTATATTATGTTTTTATATAAGACTATAATGTATTTTATAATTATTATTTCGATCGCTGATTGTTTTGAATGTTATTTTCTTTGTCTTCGACATGGCTTTGCTTTTCTACCTCATTCATAGATTGCTTAAATGTATGTACCCATAGATAAAGACTACTAACGCTGTTTAAAATAATAAAAAGACCATAAATACCACATCAAATAAAGAAATTGTTGACCTTTTTAAGGCGGATATAGAACTTACCATATAGGTTGCCAATTTGCTTTCTGACGGGACTCCATTAGGCGGAGAGAAGAATATTGGATCCATAGCCCGGTGGCCTAGAAGGAGAGAAAAATTGGAACATTACTAAATATCGATTGATTTTCAGCTCATAACTCATAACAACAATATTCTATTAATTATTTATAAACCCATAGTTTTGGGCTATGAGAGGGTCACCCATGGGTTTCACCAAGAGTATCAAGAGTATGTCACAGTTTCTACTTCCGCCAGATATCAAATTCTCGTCGCGCATTTTCTCCAGGTAGGTACATTGAACGGACTGCTATACGAAAAATCGGCCAAAAGTGTGTAGGCGCAACAAGGAATAGCGATTCCTAGAAAGTGCGCTATCCTGTGCCTTCTCCCACACACTTTGGTTGAACGGGGAAGAACTGTTTGCCATTTATCGGCTCCGCCACGTAAATATGCTCAAAGTGATGTTTTATCCAGTTTTGATGCCCAACTGTGTGCTTTCAAGAAACACCCACGCGAGGCAACCTTTTTCCTACAGCAGAATCAAGTTTCTTCATTGGATAGGCTTTCTTTCTGGATTGAAAGTTGTGACGAAATATTCCGCAGATGATACGCGTCAGAAGCAGCTTTTTAGTTAACCTTAGGAACAACTACGTTTCCTCTAATGTAACAGCTTCCAGTTCGTGAAATCGAATTACAATTCCCGCTCCCCGATGGATGTTCGAATTGAAATTCGAATCCATCGCTGAAATGTTACCCACCATTCGGATGGATTCATTCAGCTTTCCTATATCTGCTTGTGAAGCGCATGTCCACATTTCCTGTGGAGTTATTATGTTCCCAAAAGGTTACTCATTCCAAACGATACAGCGAGTGCAAAAACATCCAACAAAACTCAATCGAGAAGAAAGTATTTCAGACAAAATAGGAAAGGGAAAAGACTAGACATCAGCGAAACAAAAAAAACTGACGAGCGAATTATTCACACACCATTTCCATTACAGCATCGTGAAGCTCGGCGCCGGAGTTGGACGCGTAAAGGTCGGTCAGTCGGCGCACTAAGGGGAATTTGGCGAATCTTGCTGGCCAAAAGTCATTATTAAAATTCGCTCATCTCGCATGATTAATCAAAATACCGTGAAACGTGTTCCGCTACTAGTTGCACATAAAACATACGGAAAACTTCTCGAAATACTTCTGGCCAGCTAGATTTTTAAAACACCTTTAGTGCGACGCGTCAAACCTCGAAACCAAATTTGCAAACTTTAGTTGCGAACAATGAGAGCGTTTGGTTCCTAAAGTGTGCTTTGACGACTCACTTTGGAAGCACTGGGTAACTGTAGTCTTATTTCTGACGATGACGACGATGACGATGATGATGATGACAAAAATGGATGATGTGTCCGTCAAAACTGGCTGCATGTCTGTCTGTCTTTCCGTAGGATGGAGTTGTCTGCAGTGAAGTGCTTCGGAGGTCTGGACGGGCCTTCACTTTTTTTGGGGGCCAAGAGCTTTCGAGAAGTTCACGTGCTGTCTGCGGTGTTTGGCTACAACGCATTATTGGAGAATCGGCGGTAGAGCTGGCTTAAAGCGAGTTGGAATTCATAATTCGAACAGATGGAAAGAGAGATAAACTGATAATGCCGGCTGGGGCTAAGGCTATTTCAAATGCAAACGATTCCCAAAGTGGTTGTTTGTCTGAGCAGCTGTTTGCCGTAAAGAAGCAAAGGGAGAAAGAAGATACGAGGCATTTTTTATTGCATGCGATAAGATTTCGATGACGTCAGACTAGAGTTTTCATCAATAAGACACGTGAAATGCTAAAATTTTTAATCCATTCAATTCAACTTCGGAAAATAAATGTGGCTCATACCTCATCTCATGGGTGGATTAGGAATATAATGAACAAGCCCCTATAATCCTGAGAATACAAAATAACATCGAAATTGTATACATTGTATTAGATCTGTATTGAGTATCAGCATTGATGACCGTACAATTCGTATTTCCTACTCCGTGAGTGCCCAGAACAGTTGCACAGAGATTCAATAAATGTGGCTTGTAATATAGCTTACTATTCTCAATATGCACAAATCAAGAGCTCAATATTTAAATGTCAATAACGGCGTCGACCACGTCCTTACAGTCATCGGGGAAGGGAAGGAATGTAGAGTAAGGTGGGGCAAAAGTTCGACCTTAGTGGTATAATCAAAGTTTCCAGGAAAACAATAGCAGTAAAAACAAAACATATACCATACAGTGAACCTTCAACATATTGACTATAATTTTGCTGAGCAAACTTGTATCAAAATATTTACCCATTTTTAGTTATAACAGTTTCAAATTTGATTGTCTTATTCGAACTTTTGCCCCACCGGTGGGGCAAGAGTTCGAATCTAATGTGGGGCAAAAGTTCGCTAGCTAAAACACAAAATATCGATCCTTTTATGACAGGCATACATTACACCAGCTGTAAACTTAAGTTTGCCGAAAAATACACACTAAATTTTCATCAAAAAATAGCTCAAAACAGGGTTAATTGTAATTTACTCACAAATAGCAGTTTTTCGCAAAACTAAGTGGAAATGTAAAATTTTTGTGACAGTTTTCACACGATCAGACAAATTTAACTAAATTTGAAGATAATATGTGGATTTTAGGCAATTTGCAAATTTTTCCGTGATTTTATACATGGGTCGAACTTTTTCCCCGCTGATTCGAACTTTTGCCCCACTATGGGTCAAAAATTGTTTTCAAGCATTTATACAAAATCTAAAACACTTCAACGCAACCTTATGATAGGTCTAGATACGCCCTTACATAAAAATTGAAAAAGATTTTATCTTCAATTGGTTCCATGCAAAGAAAGTTTGACCAAAAATTACAATATTCACGTCGAAAAACAACAAACAGCCATAACTTTTCCAAATCTCAATTGATTTTTATGTTATTTGGAGTAAAAGTCTCTTACTTCAATAGCATTCGAACCACAATGATGATTATAAGATTTGTTTTGAATTGAGCTAGAAATCTTAAAAAGAAACTCTTACCCCACTCGAACTTTTGCCCCACTTTACTCTAAGGTTACTAGAGCGAGTAACAAGGGATTTTCGCAGTTGAATATTGCATTGAAATTGGGTTAGTGAGATATCGTAAAGATGAGTCACCTATGGTAGGTGATGCGATCCATGATATATTGTAACGATTTTGTAAGTGGTTAGCAAATAACAGGCAGATTTGTGGTTTTCAAGCACAATGGGAAATCTTTGAAATCCACAAATTCTGCCTGTTAGTTGCTATCCACTAATATAACTCTTAAAATATATGCCTGACAAAGTTTTCAATCGTTTCGTGATCATCATTGGTGTTCATGTGATAATTTCGTACATCGCTGATGTTTTTACTGATTCCGCGAAAAATCTACTGCCATTTTTCCAAAGTTCATCATAGTTCTTTCAGATGGTGGCTGCTTGGGCACGTCAGGAATCAATCATCAATATTAACCTCCTTTTCCCGAGCAGCCTAGATAGCCGCGTAGTGTCGGTAGCGGTTGTTTCAACTGGCTAAGAATTAACACTACGGACTGCCTGTTCCGGTGGTAAAAGTCCACCTCACAGGTGATTCCTAATTTATGGTGTAATGCGTACCGTGCCGCTAACGGAGCCTGTGGAGTATTGTGCCCTTCCTGTGCTACCCGGAGCAATGGCGCAGGTGTTTCTCCGAGATAATCGGCTGCTCATCTTCAGTCTCTAACCTGAGGCTAAATAAGGGTGGGATTATGAATATGTTGCTATTTAATTTAAATTATCACCTATATGGTTTCACATTATGCGTTTTACACAGTGTATTCTGTGCTTTTTTGCATTTGGCAAAATTCAACAGATACCGATCTGATTTTTTCGCTGCTGGTCTTTTTCGTGCTGCGATTGCAAAAAGTCAATCCTGCATAGTTTATTTATTTAACACCGTCTTCAGCTTTGCTGTACAGACTGAATACCCCTTATCTTACTAATAAATTTGTCTCACAATATTCTTAAAACGATTTCTATCAATAGTAAAATCAAAAATATCTACATCATTTAAAAGATTAAAACATTTTTCGAGTGGATGATTTTGGCCGAAAACAGTACGGTGTCGACTTATCCTGATTAAAGAACGTTGACGTAAAAGACGCGCTGGGACAAAGAAATTCGCCTGTTGCAGAAGCTCTGGGCAGTCGATCCGGCTACTTATTACGTCATATGCGAACATCCTTTGAAGGTAAACTCTTCGATGGCGTAGTGACTCCAGCCCTATTAGTTGGCGCCGACTATCATACGCAGGCAGCACGATCGGGTTTGACCACGGTAATCTCCTCAGGGCATATCGGACGAAGCATCGTTGCACTCTTTCTATACGAGCGATTTGAGTTTCGTGGTAAGGAGCCCATACTTGAACAGCATATTCCAGGATGCTTCTTACGAGCGAGCAGTAAGCGGATTTTAAAGCATATGGATCACGGAATTCGGATGCGTTTCGTCGAATGAATCCTAGTACAGCAAAGGCCTTGGCAGTGGTCGCAGCAACGTGCTCGTTGAAATTCAACTTTTCGTCCATAACAACTCCAGATCTTTAATAGATTTTACGCGGTCCAACAACGTTCCATTCGCGCTATAGTCGAATCTCATTTGCGCCCGCGATTTGGTGAAACTAATCACTTTACACTTTATCGCATTCATCTCCATACCGTTCAATACACACCAACTAGATACGGTGTCGATGTCTTGCTGTAGCGCGGCACAATCGATCGACGAGCTTATAATTCGATATATTTTCAAATCATCCGCATACATGAGACGATGTGAATTGATTCGATCGATTAAGTCATTGACGAAAATTATAAATATCAAGGGTCCCAGGTGGCTACCTTGTGGGACACCCGAAGGAGTTGGAAAACGCGTAGACTCAACAGACTTTAAATTAACATAAGCGGTTCTATCACGCAGGTACGATCTCAACCAGTTAATGAACCAATCAGGAAAACCTAGTCTATCGAGCTTTCTTAGGGTTAAGTCGTGCGGTACCTTGTCGAACGCTTTAGAAAAGTCCACGTAAATACTATCCACTTGGAAGCGTTTTTCCATACTGAAGTTCAGCGAACTAACATACGCCATCAAGTTGGTAGTAGTAGAGCGATTCTTCATGAAGCCATGCTGATACTGTGAAATTAGGGGCTTGGCAGCCGAATACATTCTGTCGTGAATCAAGCGTTCGAAAGTCTTCGCTAAGCAGCAGAGGATCGAAATCGGTCGATAGTTCTCAATCTTGTGAAGGTTTCCAGCTTTATGTATCGGTGTAATTGCAGATAACTTCCATGCGTCTGGGAAAATTGCTTCAGTCAAGGATAAGTTGAATAACCGACAAACAGGTATTGCGAGTACCTCAAACGTTTGATAAAAACAGGAGGAAGTTTATCTGATCCTGGGCCTTTCGATGAGTCGATGGCGTTCAGGGCTTCGGTGACATCTGCTATTGAAAACGTCGGACACGGAAAATGAATATCGAAAGATGGTAACAAATCCAACGCATCCGCAGATATCAAAGGAGACGAGGGATTGTACACTGATTTAAAAAAATCAGCAAAAAGTTCGACTGATTCCGTAGGGCTGTGACTTGTTATGCCACCAAAAGACATTTCCGATGGGAGTGATTGTGCCCCTTTCCTTTCTTTGAAGAAACGCCAAAACACGGAAGGATCCGCCTTAACCTCATCTTCGATGCGGAAAATGTACTCACGGAAGGATGAAGAGACGCACTCGTTGTATTCAGCCTCGAGTCTACGTAGCAGGGATCTGTTTTCTTCGGAACGGTGTTGCAGGAAACGGCGACGCACTTTGCGGAGGACATTTCGCCGACGACGAAGATCAGCGTTCCACCACGGTAAACTATTCGGGCGGCGAGGAGAAGATCGGCGAAGAGGAGTGTGTCTGCGTATTACCCCGAAAACCACGTTGTAGAAATTGGCAACCGCTGCGTTAACATCGGTCTCCTGGAATAGTTCTTCCCATCTAAACAAGCTCAGCTCCTCGATTACAGCATTGTAATTGCAACGGTTAAAGTTGAAATCGTGCTGGGCCGACACTGCATGCGAAGCCTCCAATTCACTTGTGAATAAACGTAAAACGAACGGTTTGTGGTGGCGGTCAGGAGGTAAAATCGAGAATGGCACTTCGAACAATTCAACTTCGCTACTGTTGCTGACGAAGGCCAAGTCAAGTAGTCTATCGTTTGAGTTACGTACGTCACAAATCTGCAATAAACCACTGGCAATCATGTTCTCTGTGAACACTAGTTCTTGCTCCGAAGACGCGTTCGTCGGTAGGTGTGAATCCAAATCGTCGTCATATGCCCAGTGCAGATGAGGCAGGTTGTAGTCACCGATTATCAGCACAGGATCACCGTCGGAAGTCTTTTGCATTATTTGTTGCACACTGTCAGCATGAGCGGCATACTTGTCGGGATCGCTGTTCGGCCTGAGGTATATCCCACAGACATAAACAGACTTTGACTGGAGGCGGAGTTTTACCACAATTTGCTCGAGTGAGTTACATCTTTCGAGTCGAACAGGGAGACTTGAGATAGCCTTCTTAACAGCGATTAGCACTCCCCCACCTCTGCTGAAGTGACAAGATGCACTGCTACGGTCGCAACGGAAAATGTTATAATCGGAGGATAGTTCGGAGTTGCTCACATCGCTCCGAAGCCACGTTTCAGTCAGAACGATAACATCATATTCACAGGAGGCAGTAGCCAAGAAAAAGTCGTTGGTTTTGCTTCGCATTCCACCGACATTCTGGTAGTAGACAGTCAACGGCGTATTTGACGAACGAGGAGTATACCGATCGGCTATCGGAGACGGCGCAGTGGTAGGAGTTGAATGAGATACAGTGATGGTGGCGTTTGGTGAATGATTGATAACGTTGTGATCAACTGTGGGAGAACCACCTTCGATACGGGAAACCACTGCAGAGTTTATCGCTGGAAGTGACTCTGACCGGATGCTCTCGGTGTTTCGGTTAAATCTGATTGATTGGGCGTTGGTTCTGTCGGCCTCCAAAAAAACTGCTTCTTACTACCCTTGTTTTCAAACTCGCGGAAGCGAATTCCACGGGGCCATGTTTCTGTCGACAGCGCAGTAGGTTTAAGATCCGCCGGCATTCCGATTTTATACGACACGAAAGTCAGCGATTTGATGTCTCTACCAGGCGCGACAAGTTTAACCACCCGCAAATTGGTTGATTTCAGCTTCGACTCTGCTAATTCGGTCACCTTGCTATCTGGAACTTCTGGAAGAATTCCAGATAGATACAACCAGAACATGTTGGAATCTTCTGTTGGAGCCTCTGGAACAACCAGGTTTGTATCCGCAGCATTAGTGCCAATACAACACATGCTCTTTGCTGGTCGACTAGCGGGATTGTCGTCGTCATCATCGTTCTCACGTGGTCGTTTCGATTTTGATGATGCAACGAGCGGTGTTCGATAATGAGATGCTGGCGTACGTGGAACGGAATTGATGAGAGTCTTGAAATTGGAACGGATTTCATGTTTGATATCCGCCAGAATACTGTCACGAATCTCAGCCTTCATGGAATCGATCACAGATTCACTAGCCTTGTTAACCGAAACCAGAGAGTTGGAAAAACGCGCTTTGGATAGCAAATTTCTGCAACACGTGCACATCCATACCAGATGCATGTTTGCCTTAATAGAAGCATACATTGCGTCAGAAATTGCGGAGCATTTTAGGCATACGATCGAAGAACAGAAACCGCCACATGTCACAGTTTCACCGCTGATTTCGTTCGCACATTTTTCGCAGATTTGAGCCATTTCAGTGGAACAAGCAACACTGGATAAGTTCCCGCTAGTGTCAGGTAAATGGCCGATCCAATACGATCGATGAGATGGCTAGATGATGATCCAGAAGAAACGCAGTGAGATGATGAATGTAACTCACGTCTCACTTGCTCGTATCAGCTGATTCCGTTGCGTGAGCGATTTAAGTGGACGTATGTATGTCAACAACTAACACTACGGCGAAATGACTCGACTTACGTTGGGTGGATCCTGGGTACGAATGGATGCGGAACAGGCCAATACGGTTATGCGAAGGGCTTTCGGATGTGTCAAAGTAATAAGACGGGACAGCTAACGGGGATATATTATCCAGCAGTCTTGATAAGCGTAGTACAGTCCGAGTTATTAAATTCCGTGCAGAATCGGAGATAGCGCCAGTGTGGTGGTGTTAATACACGGTGCTTGGCTGCGAGTGCTTGAATGAGGCTTACTTGTGTTGGATGAATACAGTGGAAGCAGGAGGAGAGCGGCGAGGTGGGAAAAATGCAGCGGGTGGCAATGGCGGTGCGGGCAAAACATCCACTCTCTAGCCGGCTCGGATTTTATTATTTCAAAATCACTATCCTACCTGTCCAAGATTGAGGGTGGTTTCGAATGCGGGCGAGTAATTGATGGGTCAGGAGCCAGAAAGATGATCGGCGATGATTTGTTGAGATGTACGACGGCAGTAATCGAAAAATTGATGGAGCGACACAAAAACAACACAAGTTGCAAGAACAGTGGTGCCAGAATTTATAGTGTTGGCGCGCAGGGATTCGCTGGCTATCCTAGATGATAGCTACCATTGTTTAGTGCGTGAGAATGACAGATTGTAAGGAAATTGTTGTAGAAGCTAGAGTGAATTTCAGAAGTAAATAAATTAAATCCAGGTTTGAAACCAAATAAAAGGGCGTAAAGAAGCACTGATAATTGTGCGTAAAAAACTGTTGAAATGATTATAAATTAATGAATAAATATATTTGCAGTTCAAGCCGATCATCAAAAGTCGACGTGTTTTGATCTGCTTTGAAAAACGGTGCATTGCTTGTGGTTGAACCGAAGCAACACTAGTTTGGGTAGTAGCTACGGTTAGGTTAGCTAAGATCAATCTTCAGCATAAAAGAATAGCAACGATCAATCTTTGCAGACTCATGCAAAATGGTACAGCCCAAGTGCCGCTAGTTCAAGAACCCTACTTTCGTAGAGGGAACTTCTATCTAGGTAACCTTGTGGACCCAGTTTTTGCTACTTTCAGCAAACTTGAAATGACAAACTCACGCTCCATGCCCCGCGCACGCGTGCTCTTTAATAAAGCAGTCGTTGCTACACTAATTTCTGAGTCAACTACCAGAGATGTATGTGCTGTCACAATCGATGTTTCTGTTGGTGACCTCAACAGGAAATACGTCTATTGTTCGGTATATTTACCACATGATGAACCATCCCCAACGGATGACTTCAAACGAGTTGTCGTACACTGCGTAACAAAAGGCCTTCCGCTGATTGTGGGCAGTGATGCCAATGCTCATCACATCGTCTGGGGCAGCTCAGATATCAATTACAGAGGCTCCAGTCTGATGGAATAATTAAGTAGTACACATCTTGGATTACTTAACATAGACAATCGCCCAACCTTCATGGTATCTAATAGAGAAGAAGTGTTAGAGATTATGCTCTGCTCGAATAGAATCAGTCACGAGTTGACGAATTTGCATGTATCAAATGAGGAATCATTATCTGATCATCGCTACATCTTCTTTGAACATTCAAACGTAACTGCGCAGACTTTGCGTTTCAGGAATCCTCGGTCAACAAACTGGGAACTCAGCACTGAATTGGTTGTGACCGAATTTCATGGATATTCTCCGTCCATTGAAAATCCAAGTGATCTGGATGATGCCGTTGATACTACAACATCCTACATTATGGAAGCTTTTGAAGAAGCATGTCTTCTGCGGTCTGTTAAGACTACAAGAGGGACCCCATGGTGGAATTCCGATCTGACTAGACTCAGGAAACAGTGTAGAAGGGTTCCAACTCCAAGACGCTGGATCAGAGTCGTTCAAGTCGGCTCGCAAGGCTTACAAGAAGGCTCTTCGTTCTGCTGAACGATCCGTCTGGAAAAACAAATGTCCCAGTTTAAGTGAAGTCAGTCGGCTGAACAAAATCCTTGCAAAATCTAAGGATTTCCAAGTGAACGAAATTCGCTTACCTAATGGTGACTTTACTTCTTTCTATGAAGAAGTTTTAGAATGTTTATTCAATACACACTTCCCCGGATGTGTGGACATAGCATCTACGGATGAACCAAATATCTTTTCATGTAGTTACGAGTCTCTGGCCTCGGCTCAAAGTATCGTAACTACTGAATCGATTCAATGGGCACTTAATAGTTTTGCTCCTTTCAAATCTCCAGAAGCTTATGGGATTTATCCTGTTCTGCTCCAAAAGCGATTTGAGCATATCAAACATGTTTTGAAAAAGCTACTTGTAAGCAGTTTTGCTACCGGGTACATTCCCAGATCCTGGCGTGATATTACTGATATTCTTTTAGACCAATCAGTCTGAACTCTTTTCTTCTGAAATGTTTAGAACGCATTATCGATCATCACATCCGTGATGTTTATTTGGCAAACATGCCTCCTCATGTGAGTCAACATGCTTACCAATCTGGAAAGTTCACTGTGACTCTTTTACACAAAGTTGTATACGACATCGAGAAAGCATTCGCTCAGAAGCAATCCTGCTTGGGTGTTTTCTTGTATATTGAGGGTCCTATGATAACGTGTATTTCGATGCCATATTGGAAGCCGCACGAAACCATGGGCTACCAACAATGATTACCAATTAGATTCATCAAATGCTCAAAAACCGACATCTCTTCTCGACATTGCGTCGGGCAGCGATTCAAAAAATTGAGTGTTTGCGGATGCCCGCAAGGGGGAGTCTTGTCACAACTTTTGTGGAATCTCGTAGCAGATACGCTATTGAGGCAACTCAATAATAGCGGTTTTCTAACTCATGGATTTGCCGACGGCTATCTAGCTTTGATAGGATTGTACCCCGTTTGGCATAAAGTCATTTGGCATAAGGTCGTTTGGCATAATGATTGACTTAAAATAAATATCGGCATTTTATAAGTGTTCACCGAGATCAACCCCACCGAGCCCATAGCAAAACAAAATTGGGAGGTTTCAAACAAGCGTGGTGTTCGTTCAGAGATTTTCCAAGCTAAGAATTTCAAAAATTGTTGTGACTTTAGAGAGCATTACTAAATAAAACTCGTGACGGGTCTCTACATCTCAGAACATAGAGTATCTTTGAGTTTGTTGCGATATACATATTTGAAAACAATAAATTGGCAAAGAAACTTCGCAGTTATTCATCAAGGGAACGCCCATAGAATATTTCGCTGCAGATCAAGTTCTGTCTTTGTTTGGACGTAACACTCGAAGAAAGTTACTTGATAAAAGAATGGAATTTATTATATAGAAAGTTGTGTTTGGATGGGAATCTAAATCTTCCGAAAGAGGTGCACTTTGCGAAAAAGAACCACGTGATTATTGAGCTGAAATCGAATTCAGGTTAACTTCTGCGTCCATGAGTCCTCTCGTGGCATACCCCTACGCGCCCTCACTTGAGATTCAATTCTCACCGAAAAGACATCTGGCAACAATAGATAAAACAGCAAGATATAAAAATGGTTAACATTTAGCTTTACCAAATAATAATATTTAAAACAGTATAAATATAAAGAACAGACTATTTTTAAAAGAAGGCAAAATTTATAATTAAACCAATAGACGAATGGACGCCATACATTATTGCAGCATAATAAAACGAAAAGACATAAAAAAATAGCGATCAGAATCATCTAAGTGATTGTGCTACTTTTCCTCGAATGACTGGTTTCCCCGAAAAGTGGTGACGAGAAAGAACGATAAACAGTCAAAAGAAGGAGGTATTCAGTAATTCTCGGCTATGGACATGTTGGCAAAAATGCTGAGGATGGTGAAACTCGAAAGAACCGCCAATTAAATAAATAAGTATGCATATCAGATAGTCAGTTCGTTCACCACCCTGAAATGTACAAAGTTACGACAATTATGAGTGCCACAAACTTTTTGGGAAGTGAGCTATTTGGGGGAAACGGGATATTCGGGGAACTGGAATTCGAGAAACTGGCGTTTGGAGAAACGACATTCGGGGAAAAGTAACACAACCCATCCAAGTAACTGCAGTAATCGATTTCTCTTTTTGCCAATAACTTAGCCAGATCAACGTTATCGATTGCCGCCCTTTTGTCAGTTGGAAACAAAAAAAAATATCTAAAATATATAGCTCCAAAGAACAGCCTATGTATAAAAGAAGGTGAAATTTATTTAAATTTTAAATCAACAGTCTCGATACCTATAATTATGGATACATCATAGTTAGAAGAAAAAAAAAACATTCACCAACAATGTTTGAAAGATGGATAAATTTGTGCTAAATATTTCAAAATCTTCAGTGCGAAAATTCATTACAATACCGAACCTCAAACAAAGAATTAATATTTAGAAGAAGGGTAATTTCTGAATAAATAATAAAATACTACAGTAGGGACCCGATTTTGTCAGCCTCTCGATGAATTTTAGGCTTACGAAAAAAAGGGAAGCTGACAAAATCGGGTCATATTTTTTTTTTGTTTTAGTTTTTCATATTTTGAGGTGTTATAATTTGCTCATGAACCGCGTTTACAACTTACATAGACTTTTAAGGGCGCGAGGGACATGGGCGTAGCCAGGTTTTTTGTTAATCAGGAGGGAGAAGAGTGGCCGTCACTATTTTATTCTCAAATTTAACGCCAAAACGATCTTCATACACTGCCTCTGCACCTTTTTTGCATGAATCATAAAACTATGCAGGATATCAACCGTACTTTTTTACAGTAAGCAAAGAAAGGTCCTAAACGCGTCTTGAGTAACGGGTCCATTTAACGTCATGGAGAATTACTTATTGCAAAAATTCTGTTGATTCGATTCTCAAAATTCTGGATATTCGATTCGTAGTGATCCTTTTGATCGACAATTTGCCAGCAAGACAACCGGAATCAACCTGAATCCTAGTTCTACATTCTCTTAGTACACCGAAATTCTTAAAAACAAAATTCATATAAAAATTCCTTTGAGTTTTTTTTTTCTAGAAATTCCTTCAAAATGGCATCAGTAAACGCCTCGAAGCTCTTCTTGGAATTCCTTTGAGTTTGATTCATAGAATGTTTCAACTGAAGATTTCTGTATAAATTTTCCAAAAAAATATTTCGAAATACATCCAGAAGTGTTTTGAAGATTTTATAGAATTATTTCAGTAATTTTACAAGCATTTCATCAACAATTCGACCTGGAATTGTTTTAAACGATTTCCTAGAGTATGAAAACTCAAAAGGAATATTTTTAGAATGTTTCTTCAGTTTCCGTTTTTTTTTTGTGTTCTAAGAGACATTCGATAAAGTCGTGAATAAATATCTGAAATTATTGATTTGCCTTATATGCTTGAAAAAGATCTTAGTGAAATTCCTGGTCGAATTATGGAAAAAAATCTGTAAGAATCCTTCAACAATCTAAGCAATTTTGCAAAAAAATAGAAGTGAAATATGAGAAATTGAAGGAATCTCTAAGTCAGTTTTGAGAGAAATTTTGAAATTATTTAACACTTCAGTCGTCGCGCTGTTGTATTTTGTACAACAGTGGTGAAGAAACCTCGCTTATCGTACACAGCATCAGCGTGGTGGTTCTGACAGCGGAAAACCACGCGACGACTGAAAGGTTAAAGATTTTTTGTGAGTCCTAAGCCAAACCATTAAGTTTCAACCAAATATAATTTAGATGGGATCCTTTCAAGAGCTTAGGGAGTTATTTAAAGCAGAATCCCAATAAAACATTAGGAGCAAATTTTAAAGAAATACTTAGAAATATTACTGAAGAGAAACCCGAAATAATGTCACAAGAAGTTGAAGTAATTGAAGTCATTCGTTAAAAAATAAAATTACTTTATGAAAATTTTGGGAGTAGTTTTCGGACGAGGGAACGCATGAAGAAATTTTATCTTTAACGAATACTTTGAAACATCTCTTTAATGTACCTAGTATGTTTCTGGAACAATTTATTAAAATATTACCTGTATATATTTTGAAAAAAAAAAAATTCATCAGAATTCTATAGAATATTTTCTGCATCGAAGATGCATCGAAGCCAAAGCTCGTATTTTCAAGAGCACAATCTAGAGAATCTGACAACCGTTTGTGCTGAAAAACTTTAAGGATTGGTCACCACTACCAAGTGACCAGTGAGTTAAATTTACAGCACAACAATAATGCACGATTTACTTATACTCGAGATCTCATGTATTACGTTTGTCAACTACTCGGCTGTGCATATCTCTATTGCGGGCTGGTGATAAAACCTTCAAACAATTTCTGGCATAATTGTTTAAAAAAAGCCTGATTGTTTGGTAGACTTGATAAGCTTTATAATCTATCATGACTTAATTATTGTATGAATACGAAGGCTGGAGACAATCACAGACAAATACAGAGGAAAGAGGTATTGCCATTGCCCCCGCTGGCTACGCTCATGCATACATGACATCGAACATCATCATCAGTATTAATGTACACCTGGTAAAACATGGTGAAGACAATATTTTTATGTATTTAAAATAGGCTGACAAAATCGGGTCAAAAAGCTGATAAAATCGGGTCATTACTGTATTGGCAACATCTTTCCTAATATGCTTAAAATCAGGGCCGGATTTACAAATCTGGGGGCCCGAGGATAATGGCCCTTTGCCAAAAAAAAAAAACGTTTTGACGCTTGAGCATAGAATAGAAATTTGCAATGTTTTTATAAGGTTTTCTTTACCAGAGTCAACCTATTTTATAATGTTAATAAGACCCCTATGAACAAATTGAAATTTAAGTTAATGTAGGTAATGTTTTTTTTTTTGTTTTAAAACATCTTAGTAGATTTTATATGTGTACAGTTTAAATTCAATGTTTTTGTCAATGTCAATGTCAACAACAAAATTTGTTTAACGATTCTCTTATTAAAGGTACATTCATGTTTCATATTCAAGCTGTTGAACAAACAGGTTTATTTAACATGTTTGAGTTGAAGAAATTTCTGTAGGGCTGGTAGCAGGTCTTTTTTCTAGAGACTTCCCAACAAAAATTTTCTCAGAATAAGAGTTGAACCAACCACTCTCAAACATATTTCAGCTGAATAAATTGTTATTCAGCTACTAATGTTTGTTGGGAAGGTCTCTATTTTAATGAAAGTCTCCAAATAGTCTCTTATTTTAATAGAAGATCTCTATTTTAATCAAAATGCTTTCTAGAGTTTTTTCCCTCATTAGGATTGCAGTGAATCCTGATGCAAAATTCTACGGGCTCCAAAAATATCGAGGACTTTAATACAGCTTTTCAGCAGGTTCTTAAGGAATTTCCTCTCACATGTCTCATAGAAAAACTCATAGTAGGATCCCTCTAGTTTTTTTTTCTTTCAGCGATTGCACTTTCTTCAAGAAAAACTTGAGCACTCAAATCTTCAGTTATTTCCTCAAGGATTACCCCGATGTTTTTTTTTTTTTCAAATAATATATTAGGAGTTTTTTCACAAATCCCTCAACCGAATTCTACTAAGGAATTTCATGGAAGAATCAACTGATAGAATCATGGAGAACTTAGGCATTCCTTGAAAAATATCGAAAAGAATCTTTGGAGAAATTCCTAGGTAATTTCTATTGTTATTCTTGTTAAAATCCATGTTATATTCTTGAGATATCCGAAACAAAATTCTTAGAGGAATTCCTCAGGGAATTATAACCTAATCTTTGGAATTATCTCTGAATCTTTGGGAAAATTCCTACATTCTCACGAAATTCCTAGAAAAAATCATGAAAAAACACATAGGGTGCAGACTCTGAGCTATTTGAGCACTTCCATGATTCACTTTGGCATGGGGGTTTTTCTCGGTCAAATTGTCTGAAACTTTGCAATACGAAGCACTTCAATACAATGCATATTGTGGCCAAATATGAGCTCAATAGCTTTCAAAAAACCCCACTGCCGAAGTGAATCAAAAGTGCCAAGAATAGGATCCGGCTCCTACAGTAATACGAGCAGTAACACTGTCGTAATGTCGTAATGAAACATAACAAAAATGGGAAATGACTGGTCTGATTCTCGTTTCTTCTGGTTCATTTTAGGTTGGTTCATTTTTACATTTTGTTTTTCTGTTTTCTGTTTCATCCATTTTCGGTCTCTTTTTGTTTCCTGTCTGGTCTCTTTTTAATCCATTTTTTCAACTTAGAGTTCTCTAATGTTTCTGCCAGGTCTGCAATGTCTCTAATGTTCGCTGCCAGGTCTGCAATGTGATCGATAGTGTAATTTTGTAAATATGTAGGTAAATAATTAAGTCTTATTGCTTGATCTGCATATATATATATATATATATATAAATTGCATTCGAACCAAGTCTTATACTTCTTTGAGCAAGCTTTCGTTGTAGTTGGAAAGTCATGTTAGAAAATCGTTGAAAATTTATGCAAGAGGATGGCATTCCACTTATTTTTTTCCAAATCGTTTTTGAATCTTCCTTGATCTTTTTGTTTCTTGTAAAGTCAAAAAAAAACCCAATCTGAATGTTTGGATATTTTGTTCTAGTAATTTTACATATGTATTAATGTTTATTTCCAAAAAAAATCGCCCATTAATACGGATTTATTGAAAAAAAAAAAGATTTTTTCAAATCAATTTTTAAATATTTGTGGGGGCCCCTAAAATGTGGAGGCCCGGGGGCCATGGCCTCCTCGCACCCCCACCCCCCCCCCCCCTCCCGTAAATGCGGCCCTGCTTAAGTTTATTCAAGAACATATGATTGTTGAATAAAGTGTCATTTTGTATCAGTTGGCTTCAAAACAAGCCTGATGTCTTCAGAAAGATTTAATGGAAACGTTAAAACGAATGTCATCTTGAGAAATTCTTGGTTTCAGACTTATTATGCCAAACGTCTATTATGCCAAACGGCCATTATGCCAAACGACCATTATACCCAATAACTTTATGCCAAATGAACATAATGCCAAACGACTTTATGCCAAACGACTTTATGCCAAATGGCTTTATGCCAAATGACCTACCACCTTTTTTGCTATGGGCTCGGTGGTTTTGATGTCAATAAAAGCTTAAAAAAATGTCGATATTTAAGTCAATCATTATGCCAAGCGGCCATTATGCCAAACAGCTTCATGCCAAACCGCTTTATGCCAAACGACATTATGCCAAACGGGGTACAATCATATAAACAGTATGTCTTATGGGGCAAGAGAAACACCGCAATTTTCTCGTATAAAATCAAATGAAGATTTATTTTTCTTGTTCAATATTGCATTATATCAATGATTTATACTAAATAAAATCAAAATAAACCATCTTAGACATTAAAAAAGGATTCTGAAAAGTTTTACTATTATTCCGACAATCAAATATGATAACAAATATATTAAATTTGTTAAATTACTGTTTAACTATAAAGTCAACTTTTTCCCTCAGTTAAAATCTTTACTTACTCTAGAATGTACCGTTTAGGCGGGGAAATAATAATATACAAGATTTGTTGCATTTCGCTCTGGTGGTCTTCTTGCCCCATACGAATGGCACTCTTGCCCCGTGCCTCGTTGAAAAACCTCATAAGAAGAGACATTTTCAAAAATCTCAAATCAACATGTATTTCTTATATTTTTTCAATTCTTCGATAGCATCATTTAGAACAAGAGGTGGACGTGCCTTTACACTGGAATAATATTTAAAAATTGTGCTTTTCAGCCATGATTTGAACCGATATATTTTAAGGTGTCGTTCTTGCCCCCAGCCCCCAGCACATTTACTCAACATAAAGCCGTATCAAGAAAGCTTTGAGAATGTTTACATTTCTACTGAATATTATTTGGATGTAGCTCAAAATTGTGACGTAAAACAATGTGAGTACAATCAACATATCTATTATCGTTTACGTCATCGCATTGGAATTTTTTTGAGACGCACTTTATGCATCTTTGGCGACCTGTAGCTCAAAATTGTGACGTGCTGGATAATTTCTGAGAACGGTATCAGATTCAGTAACCCCAAATCTACTAGAGACACATAATTTGATCATTGAGACACGCAAAAATGTACTGTGAAAAAGCTTCACTATATGTGACGTGATTTTTTCGATCAACATAAAAATAGCATAATTCGTAGAAGGTTAGGTTAATTTGTTGGTCCCCATAATATTAGTATTAAATAAAAAATTGATGAAAAAAACTTCAAAGTCGATTTTTTCAAAACAAGGTTGTTATCACTTACACTTATATATATTTAACCACAGTCATGATTCTCTCTGATAATAGAGAAAATGAAAGGACAATCACAAATCACTATTTTTTTTTCGAAACCTTCCCATACCCCCTCCCCCTTGTCTAGCTTTTTGTATAAGACGTCCAAAAGTATTGTAAGGTTTATTACGCTAAACCTGATCCCTCGCCCCGTTGGAGCGTGACCAAATTTGTGCATGACCTCTTATAACTGAATTTTAGAACAAGATCACACCGTTAAAGATCTATCCTTTTCATTTTGAAATGAAAACAAGAATCTGTCAGAATTTCAAACGGTTGTGCGATATTTGCCAGAAAACCATTCGCCAGAAAACTATTCGCCAGAATGTACCATTTACCAGAAAACCATTTGCCAGAATGTACCATTCGCCAGAAAGTACCATTCCCCAGAATTATTTTTCTTATCGATTTTGATCATGAAACAACTTGGAATCCAAGGATTTTCGTCACAATATTCGACTTGTGCCACTTTTCAAAAGAACTAAATTGAACAAATAGTACGGTAACTATCTCGTTCTTCTCATTTTAAGCTTTCTGCTAGTGCACAAAGCGAAGATAATTTAACACTGTTATTCTACATCTCTTGCGAGATTTTTTGGCTATGAGGTTTTGATACAATATTCTAAGCTGTTTTACCTAGTTTTAAGAAGATTTCATTTCCTGTCACCACGAGCTGTTCTTTATCAGAATATTGTATTGTACAGAATTTCTCGTACAACTACCAGATAGTTTTTGCTTTCTACTTTCTCCCGAATGTCGTTTCCCTGAAAACTACTTCCCTGAATACCCCGTTTTCTCAAGTGCCCTATTTCCTCGAAAATGTTTTGGCACTCATAATTATCAGAACTTATTGAATATTTCAGGCTGATGAACGGTTCATATGAGATGCACCCTTCTTTTTTGATCAGCGGTTCTTAAAAGTTTCTCCGAATTCAGCATTTTTTGTTGTTTTCTTTATCGTTCTTCCTAGTTCACCACTCTGTCTCTGAAGATTGTTTCTTATCCATTTTGAACTGCATCTATTTTGGGGCCGTCCATGAACATGTCGTTCAAGAGGGAGTAGAAGTGGGTGGTTCTATCATAATACCACGATCCATACAAACTTTGGGTCATTCGGGAGAATGGAATGCAGGAAAAAGTGTCATTCGGGTATCTGGCGTTCGGGGAAATGATATTCGTGGGAACAACATTCGGGTAAAAATAGACCAAAAGGTTTTTAGTAATAATGGTCACCTAAACATCAGTACAAGAAAAAGTATTCCAAAAAGAGTATTTGGTTACCGCTACTTGACATGGTTTTTGTCAAATAAGAATTCTCCATTCCCCTTATATAGTATGTTCTTATTGATTTTACAACTGTCTTATTTGTCTAAAAGCTCCTGAAAGTTGTTATAGTAAATGTAACATTGGTTTGCGAGTGGAGGCATTCATTACTTCATCGAACGGACGGCACAAATAGTTGCAACGTATATCGAAATCTTGTAAATATCCAATGAACTAGCTCTTAAGAAGCAACAAAACTTTTAAGAACAGCTTATGATGAAAAGAAGGGAGCACCACTTGTGAAATATTTTTTTAAACCATTATTCCCTGTAAAACTTAATAATATTAAAAAATAAAACATTTAATTGAAACTGAAAAAAACAGAAAGATGGAATTTGATAATTTTAAAATAGCATAATCTCATGTAGTTGCAACGTATATTGAAATCTATTAAATGAATTTGTCCATAAGAAGCAACAACACTTTGAAGAACAGCTTATGCTGAAAAGAAAGGCGAACCGCTTGTGAAGCCTTTCAAACCATAATACCATTTTACAGGGACAACATTTAAAAAAAACTTACTTTACTATCCGTCATGCTAAATATCCATTCTTTACATCAGTAAGCAGTATCATTCTTACATAGTGAAGCAGCTTTCAATGAATGCAATTGTTATTCTATTGCCGTGACTGAGGATCACTGTTCTATTGTATATTTTTTTCTTTCTAGTTCCACGGTCTCCCAGTATTAAGTGTTGCCTTTTAAATTCATATTCATAAAACTTCAGATATTGCTGTTGATCGTTGAATGCTCGAGAAATAGATATTTTTATTATATGTACCTAGTCCAACAATTAGAATATGGATATTCGAAGCTGGCTCACTAAGTCAACGGTAGGTTGTGTCCAAGAGACCCTGTACTTTTTTGAGTATATTAACTAAAATAATCCCACACATTTTTTAATGCTCTACAATTGCAAACTTGATTTATCTGAAAAAAAAAATCTAGGGGATGGTAAATTCTGGGGAATGGTACATTCTGGCGAATGGTTTTCTGGCGAATGGTACTTTCTGGCAAATGGTTTTCTGGCATATGGTACTTTCTGGCGAATGTCATTCTGGCGAATAGTTTTCTGGCGAATGGTTTTCTGGCAAATATCGCACAATCTTTCAAACGCTTCGAAATCATCAGTTTGTCCTATTAAACCCAGTAACAATCAGTATATTTCCAGATTAAACTGTGTTCGTCACATCAGTCATCGATGGCGCTGAGTTGAAAATCGTGATCGCCGTGATTTTCGCCGCCCACATAAATATGATAATTCAATCGTAATCGTCACCGACGACCGCTGCTGCCGTCAGCTGAGTAGGTCTTTGGATTATACACGTAGACAAAGGCCCAGCGATTTCTGGTTCCAACTTCATGCAGCTGGAACGCGTCTAACGGGTTATTCCTTTTGTGTAGCCCTTCTTCTTGGCATTACGTCCCCAGTGCACGGGGAAAGAGTCTGCTTCTCAGCTCAATGAGCATTTCCATAGTTGTTAATTGAAAATTTTCTTTGCCAAAGTCGCCATTTTCGCATTCGAATATCGAGTGGCAGGAACGATGATATTTCATGCCTAGAGGAGTGAAGGAAGTTTCAATTACGAAAAAATACTGAACCGACCGGGAATCGAACCCAGACACCTTCAGTATCGTTTTGCATTCTAGCCGTGGTCATTTAATCTAGGCTAAGGAAGACCCCATGCAGCTCATGCAAAGCAATATGATTCATAAATGTGGGGGAAATGGTTCTAATCAAGCACTGACCATTTTGGTCGCGAAATTTGAGCGCAGAGAGAAACGAGCACTTTGAAGAAACAATGAAGAAGTTAGAGGGGCACGATCACGAACAGCTGATTCAAATGAAGGGGCGCAGCGGGTGATGGGATTGACTTAGATTGGATGCAAAGAGACCGTTGCTGTTTTTCGTTCAAGTTGCTTCTGGTAGCTTGTTACGTTCGACTTTCGGAATTAAATGTATGGGCACGAAGTCGAACAGCAATGTCTTCACAACATAAAGAGCTGCGGAAATGTTGCGAGAATTAACGGTGCACACCGAATCGGAAAGTATTGTAGTAATACATACATTTAGAGATACCGTAAAACGGGGTAACTTGGATGTTTGTATTTGGATTAATCTAGATTCTGTAGCAAACCATTTTATTTTAAATTTTCAAACCAAGTACTGGAATTTGAACTTGATTAGCCTCTCGTGATTGCTACTAGTATCGTTGGATCAGCTGCAAGAACAAGAAACCAACCGGATGACTTCTTGGGACATACACAAATCCTCAGTGTATAAGTGTTGGTGATCTTCTATTTTAGGCAACAATGGCGCCTGCCACGTCAGGTTGCTGACCAAATAAGGGGAAGGGTGAGGAATTGATCTTCTTCTTCTTTCTGGCATTACATCCCAACTGGGACAGAGCCTGCTTCTCAGATTAGTGTTCTTATGAGCACTTCCACAGTTATTAACTGAGAGCTTTCTTTGCCGATTGACCATTTTTGCATGTGTATATCGTGTGGCAGGTACGAAGATACTCTATGCCCTGGGAATCGAGAAAATTTCCTTTACGAAAAGATCCTCGACCAGCGGGATTCGAACCCACGACCCTCAGCATGGTCATGCTGAATAGCTGCGCGTTTACCGCTACGGCTATCTGGGCTGAGGAATTGATGTTGCATTTATAACTGGACCACTGTAGACCGGATATACCCCTGCATCTACGATTGTTCATACCGGAGTATTGAGGTGAGGCAATTTTATGGCAGAGAGGCTGGATGGCAGGCTACCTTAACGGATATTTTGAATACTTCAGAAAATTTAAACGTACACTAAGTATATACATATATTATTATTAAAACTTAATTTAAAACAAACATGAAACTTTCCAAAACCTTGAATGTACAATGTGTGTGCGAGTTTTGGTTGCCAGCATGTCCAATGAATTTTCCCCCGGATAACGGTATTTGATTCTAAGATCTTAAATTTGAATGATCTGCACAAAAACCACAACTCAAGCTAGATAATGAAGTTGTTATTCGACGTTTTGTTTCTGAAAAGTGCGAAAAACAACCGAGCGACAAGTGACGCAGTTTATAGTGGCCCGGTCACTGCATCAGACGACTGTTAATCAACGCTTTTGTGTACACGAACGAACCAGTTTGGGGTAAATTTGGGCTCAAAATACGTGTTACACCACTCACCCACCAGCCGAAATACCGGTCGACGTTGTCGTCTGGCTTGTTCAGTCAGAGCAACAAAGGCACATTTGTATGCGACCGTCGCAGACCGAAATTTCACCAACCGTGTCGATCCGATTTTTGTTCAACATGGCTAAATATTTCAAGGTTTTACGCGACACTTGTCTTGACGGAGTGTTTTGAATGTCACTGTGGGCGTGATAAGGATATTGGCGAATGTTACATGAACTCGATTGCATGGTATTATAGAAGGTTCGTCGGCAATATCAATTAACACAGGTGGAGTCAAGTTTGAAGTGGAAACGCTGCTGTTGAATACAATTCATGTGTTTTAACTCAAGAATAGTGACACTTTCTTAAATCTTACTAAAATATCGTCCCCTTAATGCTACAACTAGATAACTCGACAATCAAAATTTTGAGATGTGCAACTTTGAAAGTATGACCGTTTAACAAGGTGATGGTTAATCGCAGAGATTATGATTGAAAAATAATCTTTAACTTGTATATTTTGAATCACACGCTTAAGACCTGTGGATATTTTGCAGATCTAATTAAGAAAACTGTTTTGACAAATTGAAGTCAAAAATTTCAAATTTCGAGTTATCTAGTTGTAGCATCAAGGGGACGATATGTAAATGACAACCGAAAAACTGAACCATTTAATACGACTAGAGTTTGTATCCTAAAATATTAAATTCAGTTTTTATTCACTTACAGGTGTTCCACTTAAAAGCTTGAAGATTTATTATCTACTTTAGGAGGTTAACAAATGGCTATTAGAACAATCCAAAACTTGAAAATGTATGAACATCCAACCTTCCATATCTTTCTTATCATCCATATTATAAAAATAGTATTCTTTGAAATTTTCAGCTTTTCGGTGGTCATTTAAAGGTGGCCCAAAGACAATGTAGGTTTATATGGAAAATAAAATACTAAGGATAAATATTGAAAAACGTTCGAAACACGTTAGTACTGTATTGTAAAATTATTCTATATCACAACAACATCATGATGTCTAATCCATCACTCGTAGGGTCAAATGGTCCAAAATGCCACTTTAAGGATTTATGTCGTTTTCTCTTAACGAAATCCACATGTTAACGACATTCGAAGTCCGAACAGTATCTTTAAAATATTTGCTGGCTACCATCATGAAAACATTTCCCAAATTTGAGTTTTTTAAGGGTTTAAATCGTGTAGAAAAGTTGGTTCAAAAACGACCAAATGGATTGTGTAGAATGCCATTCAGTATGGAGAACTAGTGGTTAGCATCCAAATTTATCCATGAGATTGCTCGGTGGTATGGAAACGCTTATTCCTTACTGAAATTATCGGAAAACCTTAATATTTAGGCAAAAAAGAGAAAAATGTTGAATTTCACCGGAAAATAAAGGGAAAATCTATGAGTTTATGTCCAAGAGTTGTGGCGGTAACTCTTGGGTAAACATATTTCAACATCGTTTGGCAAAGAATACAAATTGAAACGTTCTAGGAATAATTAATGAGGTGAGCCATTTTACCCCATCAGTGCAGTGCGTCTTGGGCCATATTCCCCTACATTGATGGCGATAGACTATGGGTATTACTGACCTTATATCACCCACCTTAAATTAAGCAAATAAAATGGCAATTTATCAGTACGATATTTTTGACAGTGCTGCAGATAAATTGAAACTATGTGTAGGTAACTGAAAAACGTTAATAGCTTCGATAATTACCACCCGATCACTCATTCTGCAGTGATTATACAATTTAGAGACCCCTAAAATATTTTCGAACATAGAAAAATATCGACCTCGCTGTCAAAGAAAATCTTGGTTATAACTGCGGAACCTTTAAAACACTTTGAATTGAAAAAAAATCAAAGAATCTGTATTTCATTCAAAATATGGACAAACCTGCAGGGGAGTGATTCCAAGCAACAGCACCAAAATTTGGTAAATTTTTTAATTCATTTTTTTCTATTGAGCTGAAACTTTGCACAGTTTTCCAGTTCCATCTAAATCGTCATTTTCCGATATCAAATCTTCAAGTTGAGTCACGACTAACTTTTCAAAAGGGTGTATGTGAAAATGGTTCAAAAATATACAAATACAACTAAAGAAACAAAGTTAGACAACTAAATAAAGATTCCAAAAAAATACACACAGTAAAAAAAAATTGTTTTTGCATTAAAAAACATAATTTTTGACACAAAAACTCAAATATCTCAAAACCCTATCGGAATAGCAGCGTAATTTTTTGAGGGATTATATTAGCTATCTACCATAAAAATTTGGTGATGGTAAACCAATAAACAAAAAAGTTATGACATTTCAAACATGTCACAATTTTCACATTTAGTAGAAAAAAAAAATTTTTTTCGGTGTAAATTATTACGGGAACCGCAGTTTGTTGCTGATTTTATTGTTAAGGGCCTTGCGTGAATTAATCAAGTCGTTTTCATGTATTCATTAGTATTATGTATATTATATGTATAAATATTATGTATATGTATAAATATTATATGTATATGTATATATGTATAAATTAAAATGAATTAACAGATTACACGAAAATAAATTTTTTTTTTACCAGGATATTTTTTTTTAGAGTATGATCGATGAGTTTCTAAATGTTATATATAAACTTTAAAAGTTTTGGATTTGGGTATGCGTTATGAGATCATGAAAACATTTTATTAATACTTATTTATTTATTTATTTATTGTTATTTAATTTTTTTACAATATCGAACACTTTTGCATCATTATCAGTACAGTTCGAGTATAGTTTTGCTTTAATTTTATTTTCTGACAATGGAATGAAACAGTGAAATTTTTGGGTTCCTTGGATCGTTTTCGCGTTATTATATTGCTCGCTGAGCTCTGATGCCGTTAATTCGTACTCTTCAGTAGTAGTAAAACAAAATGATAATTTTGTTAAATCTTCTTCTTTTCTGCGATTCGCCCAATCAAAAAGTTCTTTTGCAGTTTTAATTGGATGCTCACGTTCTTTGGCTAAACTTGCTCTTGTGGCCATGCGCTTTATGGTTCCTCCAATAGCATCACAAGGACCTTTGACATGTGACGTAGCAAATAAATGCCATTCTGCATCAATTCCGTACTTTGATTTAAATTGACATAGGCTCGAAAAATTCTTACGGTTTTTGTACTGCGATGCTGCTCCATCAGACATGAAATATATCTTTCTGATTTCTTTATCCTTATCAACGCGTAAAAAGTTAATCATTTTGGCAATGATTCTGATTGATTTATTGAAACAGATGTCGCTGATGGTACCGTGGCAAGACTATCTGCACTTGGTACTTCTGGTAACTCCTCAGTTGTTGTCGGTGCATCTAGTAATTCCTCAGTTGTTGTTGTTTTCGAACTTCCTGCAACCTGATCCACCGATGATGTACAGATTGCCCGTTTGTCAACGTTTAAACGGCAGGACGTACAAATGCGTAAATTTGTATTCAATGTAGACATTGGAGCATAACCAGCCGCTTTCAGTTTATCTATGGTGCTTTCGGTGAGATTTCGTAGCTCTTTCGAACACTTTTTTTCTGCAAACGGCCTGCAACAGTTGAGAAAGCGACTACTCATGTTGCTCGTTAGATTTTAATAAACAAAATCACTTTTAAGTTTTTACTGACTAGTTTGGTGTCGTTTGCTTGACTGAAGAAAAATTTTACAATTAAATCTTTTATAACCATAGTGGTAGTATATTTTTAGCTTTTTCGTGAGTATGTTCATAGTATGTACCTATCATGTTTTTGATGTTGTTGAAGTTACTCGCTTTCTCCCAAATATGATTAACAAAGTATATTCTCTACCATCGATTTCCATTCCCAAATGATTCTTGGGCTGGCCTAGCAGTTTTTTTTTTTCAAATAAATAGAATCTGCTGAATTTCCGGATGAACATTATCGAAAAAAATATCTAACTATTATGCGAATACAGTCAACTCTCCTTAACTCGATGTTCCATATCTCGATATTCAGTTTCAGCATAGTAAAAGTTGATTTGCATGGTTACATCTGTGGTGCCTTTAATTTGAATTATTAAAATTATTAAGTTAAGAAGAGAACATCATGATATTATAATATGTCGCAATACATTTCAGTCAGTTCGCCGGCCAACAAACTCTGGTTATACTCATTTTAATTGAAAAAAAAAACGATTATGCAGCGTCCATTTATTGCGTAACGATAATTGGCAATTTTTGAACCCTTTTTATCCCCCCGCCTTCGTAACCCTTTATGTATGAAAAATTCTAAATTTTTGTACGAACCGTAACGCTTGAGCCTACTCTCCCCTCCCCCTCGAGAATTACGTAATTTGTGGACGGAACCTTAGGGCACTTTGAGTTTAACTCGTCTATAGACATTTATATCGATGAGCGATATTGGCTACATACGAAGTGGTGTAAAAGTTCGTATCACGAAGTAGCTCACGAGTGTATACCAACGCAAAACAAATATGACAGACTCGCGGACAGGCTAGGTATGAGTAAGTTCGCACCCGTCTGCCGGGGAGAACATGCCAAAAGAAGTAGCAACAAGCTCGGGAGCGTTTACTCGCGAGTAACCGAGCAAGGTGTGATTTATTATGGTTTTGACTACTACTACTAATTGCATTTAGTCCTTGCTGTTGTTTTTTTAAATTAGATACTTCTTTTGAGTAAACCTTCTATATAATATTGTTATAATATTCTGAGTTTATTTATGAATTTAAATGCTGAGGCAACTAGTACAATATTTGGTCCATATAGAGTTATGAGAATTGTGAGTTTTTTTTACTGAAATACAATCGAAGGCCTTGACATACAGTTCTTTCGATGCAAATGACATTAAAATTGATAATGGATTTCTCATAACGTATAATAATTTGAACAAATTGAGATTATTTGAAGGTAACAATAAATTTAGAGGTTATATCGAAAGTTTACGTTATTCTCTGAAGTTCAGGAAGAATACTTTTATTAGAAAATGATGAAAATTATATTGTGAAAGCAAAACCTAAGATCCATCGCCAACTATTTATCAAAGGTTGAGAGAAGTTTTGGAGAATATTTGGACAAAAAAGACAGTAGGTGATTAAAACTCAACATCAGTAAACTCAAAACAACAACGACCATGCCAGTCTTCCCTTTCTCAGGCCTATATTTTCATGGTCATTCATTTATGTGATTTATCAATACAATTTAAAAAAAATACCAAAGGTTCTAAACAACTGACGAGAGACCAATAATTCACCAATCCACCAAGCCATTCAATTTCATTCGCAAATATCAAGAGAGATCCGTTCATCGATAATTCACTATGTTTCTTCCAAGTATATGCTGCCAGCACCAAAAAGATAAGTATTAAGATAAGTCAGTGCGTGAATTATGATTCAACACATAACAATACCATAGTTTCATTTGTAATTTGTCAACCAACTTCGTGCCAATTTAGACCACCAGAAGCCGAGATACAGATCTCCAAACTTTCTCATTTTTACGAAGCTTGCCGAGTTGGATAATAACGATGAGTGCCATTAAAACCGAGTTCTGCAAAAAGTTGCGTACAACATTTGTTGCGATTCCGTAGAAGACCACTTGATGGTATCAGAAACCATAACAGGATGCATTCACCATTATTCACCAATTTCTGTTTGTTTTTTCTGCGTAATAATTCACTACGCAACTCAAAACAGTAGCGTAATATAAAGGCGTTACGTAATAGTAGTTTACGCAACAAGTTGCAGAATGATGATTTTTACAGCACGAGGTACAATAGGCTTGTCGAGTTGGATAATTACGACGAGTGCTGTAAAAGTCGAGTTCTGCAACGAGTTCCGTACAATTTGTTTTGTAATTCTTTTGTACATCAGCCTACCTTTTCAGCACTAAAAACAATATCGAAAAGCAGCACTTTTAAGCACTGTTTTGTGTTATAATTCATGTGTGGTATCTGTGCCTCCCTCCCAGGTCCAAAGTATAAAGCGTCAGGAGTTCGCTGACTGTGATGGGTTCTGAATTGGAATGGGATCTTTTTTTCGGACGTAGAGTTCCTTAGCCTTAGTTCACTCTCGAAAAAGCTAGGAGCTTTATACGGCGGTTCGTGCTGGCAATTTAGCACATAATGATAGATTGTGTCCAGTTTGCGCTGCGCGGAAGAAAAAACGAAGTGTGCCGGTGAAAAAAACGCGTCAGTAGTTTTGGATCCGTTGAATCTGTTGCATGCTCCTTGTGGGCGAGCGACGGAATCCGAATCCATTGTGTCCGGATCGCGTTGCGCGGAAGAAAAAACGAAATGCGCCGATGAAAAACAAAAAAAAACGCGTCGGTAGAGTTTGATACGTTGAACCTGTTGTATGTTCCTGTCGAGCGAGCAACGAAATCAGTACCATGTCTGGTTTGGATAGTGCGGTCATTCGTGTATATGCTCACGTAATCATTTCGAATTATATATTTATCGTTTACCAAAACGAATCCTTTCCCATATCCAAACTCCCAGTTTTTTCTTGTGGAAGTGCAGAGGACTCCTCGGCTTCTGTAAAGTATGTAACACGTCAACATTTCCCTCCCATTCCCAAATTGACCTGTATTCGGACGCAGCCGGCGCCGATATTGTTTATTATAATAATAAGAGCACCAGTATTTACACATTGAGGATGAAACTGATCCCGAGTAGCGTCTGTTGGTTCCCTGTGTAAGTACAGCTGTTCTTGCAATAACGGAGTAACAACTGCGGGCGGTCAATCATGCTCAAGCTCATGCTTATGCAATTTAGCACATAATGATAATATGGTATTGTGGGGAAATTGTGTGCAGCGTGGTCAGTCATTAAAATGGAACCGGAAAGTGTGTGAAAATATGTGACAGTCATTCCATAGCCTATATGACTGAGGGAAACTGAGCTGGAAGCTCATGTGGATTTTCTTGATAAATTTTATGCTCCAAAAATTAATCCAGCAATAACGGCATTTTCGTAATTGCAAAAAATGTTATATGCAACTCGTTGCAAAACTCGATATTTTCAGCACTTGTCGTATTTATCGACTCGTGCTGGAAAAATCAGCAACTTGTTGCATAAATAAATATTTTGCAATGTCGTACAGGACCGCTTGAGGGTATCAGAAATCGTTTTCCATTATTTTGCAATTTCTAAAAATAGGTGAATAATGATTCATCATGCAACTCAAAACAGTTGCGTAATGAAAAAGCGTTGCGTATTTCAGTTGCGTAATAACTATAACAATACTGCATAATTCAGTCCAGGAAAGTAGGCCGTTTCATGATAGATTGGCGTGATGAAAAACAGCCTATTACGAATAGAAATTGCAATACATTATTTATTGCACCTTCGGGACGGAATTTTGTGTAAGTGTGGTTATCCTCTTATTAAGCGTTAGATTGATTTAATGGAATGGTGTTTCCATAAAGAAGGGGGTTCTTTCACAAAATCACGTAACACTTAATAATAGAGACTGTGCATTAGAAGGAAAAGGTCAAATAAGGAGTTCTTTTTTTGGCAGCTCTCTTTTAGCTGAGCGTTTCTCTGATATTGTGGAATGATTTTTCCTTGCAGACAGAAGCTCTTTTCCATCAAACCACCTAAATTTTAGACATAGAGTCTGGTTGCCAAAATACAAATCTTATTTCTTCTTAAGGTGAAGATGAATCGAAGCCAAAGCTCAAATTTTCAAAAGCATTGATCTGGAGAACCGAACACCCGTTTAAGCCGAAAACTTAATCGATTGGTCACCCCCAGCTAGTGAGGACTGAGAGCTTCCTTTGCCAATGTTGCCATTTTTGCATTCGTATATCGTGTGGCAAGTATGATTATACTCTATGCCCAGGGAAGCCAAAGAAATTTCCATTACGAAAAGATCCTGGACCGACCGGGAATCAAACCCAGATACCTTCAGCATGACTTTGCTTTGTAGCCGCGGACTCTAACCACTCGGCTAAGAAAGGCCCCTATGTTACCTTATTTACAATATTCAATTCTATCAACCGATGGTGAATTATTTTCTCTAAAACTAAATAGAGCTGACTCTAAATTGCTATAATGAAAAGAGGTTTAAGTGCCTGACAACTTTTCTTGCAAAGTGTGTTTCTAGTTGTTATTCAAGGTAGTCATGTTTTACTAATAAAATCATGTCCTCATTATTTTCATCACATTAAAACATGTTCTAGTTTCTTCCGATTTTCTAATTGGGTCATGTATGGAAAGACGTCGTCTCTACTATTCGTATGTTTTCCAATCAAAGACATGAACTGGAAAATATTAAAATCCGCTTTCGTTTCCATTGAATGTTCGAAGGCATAAGTGGTTCTTGTGTTCATTACTTCTCGTACATGTATGTATGCATGCACTTATTTGCTGCCTCCGAGCTGCAACCGAGCGATTGTTCTGTGCCTGCTGGTTTAATGATTCGCGGTGCCCTTTTTCACACGATCAATTGCAATCGAGGTATTGTTGCCTTCACACTGTCTGAGATTAGCTGTCAAGTGGAAGTTAATTTACTTGCAGGTTGTTTATGTGAGCCAATCAGAACATCCCTTTCAGCGCTAGCGATTACGGCTCGAAGGCGCACTCGTTTCGCTCGATTATCTCCATTATGATTTGAGGAATGATTATGTCTCGTGCCATAATATTTCATTCTCATACAGGGTTGGTTGAAACATGGTTCGGAATTTGTCAGCTCCATTGAAATTGTTATTCATTAGACAGTAGCTTAGATAGAAGGCGATCGACTATCGTATACCTCCTATTGGTTCAATTTTCATAATACAAATCTGTCTAGATGGGTGCCTATTGCGCTGTTGTATCGTAACGTGCCATTAGATACCGATCGTTAATTTGCGGCGAATAGTACTCAACAGGCTTCAGTTCAACAATAAACCAAAATGTTTACGTTTCTTACGATTTGTTAAAGCATTTTAAATATCGGGGGATTTATAAATTCTATCACGTACCAGAAAACAGCATGGTAAGCTGAATCTGCTTACAACTTAGGGAGAAGCGCCTCAGGTTACTCCATAAGCGATCGTGGTGTTTTTTTTGAAAAAAAAAAAGAAGTGCTAATGTGCCTTTAAAATAGTTTAAAACTTAGCAGAAAAACACTTTTTCCTTAAAGACGGTAAAATGGGATATCATCATCAGCTCGGAAGATGAGTCTAGTACAAGACCAGTAGACGACCTTACAGTTGAGGTCGAAATACGCTTATCTGTCAAAAGATACAAACTCTAGTGAAATTAGGATCTAGTGATATAGAACTAATTTCGGTTTTCATTTACTTATCTATAAGAAACTTTTTGACAAGCCAAGGATCTGCATTCTGGAGTTCTAAGGAAGTAAAGCAATTAAAAGCTAAAATGGTCTGAAAAACAAAATGATCTTTTTTTCGTATGATTGCGTTTATTGGTAAATGTTTTTGCAAAAAAAAGCTATAAAACTTCCCAAACTAGTTGGCACTGATCTGGGATAAACACGTTTCAAGATCATTGGCCCATGATCAACGAGAGCGCTACTCAGTTTAAAACTGCGACATTGAACCGATGAATAAATCCATCAAGCTGAAAGCCGAGTTCCCCCAATTCACAGAGCGATCGCTTTTCAACGCATTCACGAGAAACCAATAATCCTCTTTTCGGTACGCTGTGCAGTAGCTCAAGTATAGCCACTGAATCATTTGGGGGATCATTGCTTTGCGTAAATGATGCATACAACGACACCGTCGTAACTTTAGTGAGAAAGTATTTCCTATAAAAGGATTTCCCAACCGGTGGTCCGCGGATCCCAAAAGGGCTTCAGCAGCTGCTGAAAATACATAAATTTATTTTTTCTTGATTGATGAACATAGGACAAATATGATAAAAGCTTTCCTACTTAGCTTGTTTTAGAATAAAGAATTTCGGATCTGCAGATTTTTGTTCAATGTTGTGAAAATCTGAATTTCTCATTTCTCATGCTTGAGGTTTTTTATGCTTGAGTTGTAACTCACGCAGCTCAACAGCCAAAACATCATCCATGAGTTTCCTATTTCAATCCACTGAATACAAATCAAGACTGAAGAATACTGCAATAATTGGTAGTTGAAATACCCATATCTGTCAAACGATAAGTAATTGGGTGGACTTTAAAGTTACCGTAAAAAGGTAACTTTGATAGTACTTGGGTAATGGGTGTGTAAACACATGTAAATTCGCAACCAAACTATTATTTGACATCATTGAAATTGTAACTGGATTACAGAATCTCAATGCAGAAAGTGGATTAGATAATATGCAAAACTGAACAAAACCGAATGAATAACGTAGGGTACACAGCGCGTTGCATGCCTCTAGGCGTTTAACGTTGTATGGAAATTTCGGGCTTTTAATAACAAAAAAATAACGCAATTTGTAAAAGTGATATCAGCTATAAGATTTCATACCGAATTCTTCTATAGCTAGGCAGTCAAGGATATATGGCCAGCTAATTGAAGCTTAATGAAAAAGTGATATGAAGTAGAATTAATTGTCTGTAGGTGTTTCAGCCATACCAAAATCTCGTAAACTTTTCATATTTAATATACCTTATCGCAAAAACACTTCCAAAAACTGGTTCAAGATTTTTTTTCAGATATTTTTGCTGAATTTACTGAATTTGTTTCAAAATGTTGTATTACCAACTAATCCTGGAAAATTCTTCCAGTGGTTTCTTGTAGAAACTCTACCGAATATTCTAAACAATGGGATCAGGATTTTTCTCTAGATTTCCTGGAAGAAGTGCTTTTCGCGACAAAACACTTATATAAACCTAGTAATGCTTACGGTGAAAATATTGTCCTTTGAAGAAAGTACCACACAACGGACTTGCACGCAACTTCAATTCATTAAGGGATTTTCAAGAAATTGTTACGTAGATTCCGAAAATATAATTTAAAATCAACTTTTTTCGAGGATTCGCAAAAATTCCTTTAGGAAGTATTCTAGTATATTTTTAAGTCTTTATTTATGGTTTCGTTCAGCACGGTGGTAGGTCATTTGACATAAAGTCGTTTGGCATAATAATCGATTGCCAAGATGAGTCTGAAACCAATAATTTCTTAAGATGACATTCTTTTTTACGTTTATATTGAATATTTCTGATGACATCAGGCTTGTTGTGAAGCCAATTGATACAAAATGTCACTTTATTCTACAATTATATGCTCTTGAATAAACTAAAGCATATTAGGCAAGTTATTGCCAATAGTATTTTATTATTCTTCTTTCAAATATTAATTCTCCCTTGAAGTCCGGTATTGGAATAAATTTTTGCACTTAAGATTTTGATACATTTAGCACAAATTTGCCCTTTAGAATGTTTGCTATGTTTTTTTCTAAATATGATGTAACCATAATTATAGGTATAAAAACTGTTGATTTGAAATTTAAATAAATTTCACCTTTTTTTACACATAGGCTGTTCTTTGGAGCAATATATTTAAGATATTTTTTTGCTTCCAACTGACAAAAGGTAACATCGATCGGCGAAAAGTGCAATCGATTACTGCAGTTACTTTGATAGCCGAGAATGACAGAATACCTCCTTCTTTTTATTGCTTATCGTTCTTCCTCGTTCACCATCCAGCCACTGAAGACTATTGTAGCATGTATTTAAACTGCACCACTTTTCGGGAAAACGAACCATTTGGGGGAAATGGTTTTCGGTGAAAAGGGTCATTCGGAGAACTGGCGTTTGGGGAACCGATATTCGGAAAAACGACACTCGGGGAAAAGTAGCACAAGCACTTCGATGATTCTGAACACGTTTTATTATGGCGCAATAATTTTTAGCGTCCAATCTTCTATTGTTTTAATCATAAATTTTGCCTTCTTCTAAAAATATGTGGTTCTTTATATGTATATCGATTTAAATTTTATTATTTAGTAAAACTAAATGTTAACCATTTTTATATTTTGCTATTTTATAAGAATTAATAGTTACTTAAGAACCTGTCAGTATTCAACATATTTTTTTTTTGCGAACACAAGTTCTTATTTCAGTATGCATGAAAAAAAATAAATCAAAAATTTTCCCTTCTTTCGATAAATGACTGTGTTTATGATGCATACTTTCAAAATTTAAATTTATATTGAATTGTTCAAAAGTTTTGCCACAAATAATTTTTTAAAGAAATGTTGTTCTTTTGAGTTATGTAATGAGAAGATATTTTGCGTTAGAGCATTAAGCATTTTAAACGAAAAATAATCTGCTCTTTTGCATTATGCTGCGATAAGGGCTTTTAATATTTTGCAAATGAATTTTTCCTTCTTTTACCAAGTAAGTTTCATTAAGTGTTACATCCAAACTGGAACAGAGCTTGATCTGCAGCGAAATAGTCTATGAGCATCCCTTTATTAATAACTGCGACCTTTCCTTGCCAATTTACTATTTTCAAATATGTATATCGCAACAATTTCAATGATACTCTATGTTCTGGGATGTGGAGAAAATATTATTCCGAAAGGGTCTTCCACCAGACCCGTCACAAGTTTTATTTAGTTATGCTCTCTAATGTCACAACAATTTTTGACATTCATATCTTGGAATATCTCTGAACAACCACCACGCTTGTTGAGAACCTACGAAAATTATTCGCTATGGTCTCGGTGGTGTTGATCTCAGTTAAAGCTTCGAGAATGCCGATATTCATTCTAAGTCAAACATTATGCCAAACGGCCATTATGCCAAACGACTTTATGCCAAACGACTTTATGTCAAACGGCTTTATGCCAAACAACCTTATGCCAAATGACTTTATGCCAAACGGGGTACAATCATTCATAACTTACATCAGGCATAACTGTGACGAGTTTTTTTAGTGGCATATACAGTAATTTCTCTAGAAACTTCTCAACGATTCCACCAGCATAACAAGGAGTTCCCTGAAAAATCTTCCAAAAATTTAAGTAATTTTGACAGTGTTCTCCGAACTTATATTTCTATTGCTTGGCAGGTTTATTTTTTCATGGTTTCTTGAGGAAAATGGTTTTATTTAAGTTAATTAGGAAATTAAAAAAAAACTCCTCTGATATTGAGAAATTGAATAAATTAATATAAATTTAGCTACTATTACGCATTTTATCTTGATTGCTTCAAATTACAATTGCATTCAAAACATCAACAAAGAATTATTAAGCAATTTGCACAAATAAAATTCCATGAACTTTTAAGTGGTTTCACCATATACTTTTCAATGAATTATATCCAAATTTTCTATCAAGTCTTCCAAAAGTTCAAAACCATTTTCGAAAAAAATAATATTAGAGGTACATGAGAATTCAGTAATGGTAGGCATATTTTTAACATGCAGCTTTTTAACATAGGTCCACTGTATTAAAATCTTGACACGAATCTAATTTATCCAAGGATGGAAAAAAATCACCTCTAGCGACTAACAACATAGAATTGGAATGGTCGAAGAGGGCCGTTGCTCTTGCAGAAGCATGATTTGAACAGCTCATCACGCGCGCATAGTAAGGATAAATGGAGCATCCGATGAACTGTTTGTCGCGGGACAAACCGTTTGTCGGATGTTGTAACAAGCCGCGATTAACATGAATCAGAACGCGTTCACGGCATAATTTTTCACCCAAACCATACCCGATTGACATTCGAATCTTAAATGACATACCACAAGGCATATCGCGGAATAAAAACGTAAAAATCCCCCAAAAGTTATGACTTTGGTTTGCGAACAATTGATCGTTAGCACACATGCCGAGCGATTCATTTTTCGCGGAGCGGAGTTTGTTGTTAGGACTTGACAACTAATGATTAATCGTTGTTGCTATGATCGCACGATAAAGAACAACCGCGATGCATCATTTATTTTGTCATGATCACTAGATTTCCATCCTTGAATTTATCTCATTATGTTGATATGTTTTGCGATGCCAACGCAGTTACATACCTCTGTTTTGTGGGCCCCAAAATTCGCCTCCACACTGGGCCCCGGGTATTCAATAATTTCTCTTTATCGTTACCTTCTTTGCGTTATTGCAGAAAACTGATTCACTTTTCGTAACATATTTTTATGCTGTAGGATGAAGAATCGCTATATCTTGCTTCATTAACAAGAAATATTATTTACCTTATTTAGCGAAGAGAGATCGATGAAGAGAAATCACTCATGTCAGTTAGGCCCTATTGAAGTAACAGTGTAGGATTCTACTGCTTACTCCAGTGAGGAAGAGATACAATATCGGAATTATTCGTGCCCCGTTTTGCGTAGTGCATTAACGGAAAAGTATCGGTCGTTATGCTCATGCATTAATGTTAAATTACATCTATACAGCTAATCAAAACTAATTCGGCGAACCAACAACCCTTTCTCATATCCAAACCCCCAGTGTGTGTTTTTTTTTTTTTGTAGAAGTGCAGAAGACTCCTCGGCTTCCACAGAGCCAGTAAAACGTTTATATTTCCCTCCTATCTTCGAATTTACTTGCATTCGGACGCAGTCGGTGCCGTTATTGTTTGTGTCAGTGATGGAAAGTGGCGAACAGTTCTGCTGAACTGGAACAAAAACAAAAACAAAACCAAACGCTCCCGAGCGTCAAAGCGTGAGGTTTACTCGCATTTGTCGTGCTCCCGAGTAACCGAAGCTAAAGCGATTCGTGAACGTGTTCGGAGATTAAGAACTAAACATGTGATGTGCCGTTTGATTCGGATTTCTTCCACAAAACGACGCTGAAGATGCAATTTTTCGAACGCAGATATTTTTGGATCCTGATCGCTTAGAAAAATGATCCTGAGATATTTTCATAACTAAGAAATATTACCCCTTCGGCAAGGTTGTTCTAAGATGAAGGCCTAAATGCAAGGAACCTCAAGTTTTAATATTCTTTCAACTGGGCGCTATTCAGCATGCATATTTTGATTGCTAATATCTGAGGATCCCGATTACATCCAAATATAAACTTCTCGGCTCAAAGTAAGTCACGCAGAGAATTGACAGCTGTTTAAAATAATAAATACTTGTGTTGTTTTCAATAAATCTTTTCATTTTGTTGCAATTAAAAAAATGCGCTGAAACAGCAATGATTTTTATCAGAACAAAACACAGATATTGTTGAAGCCATCTTGTTAGGATGGCTGTTGTTGAAATAATAAAAGAAAAACTTTACATCAAATGAAAGTTTTATTTGTTTCAATTCCTTTCATTGTCAATTTAACCAATCATGCGTATAACATAAAAACTGGCCCCCCATTTTGGTTTTGATTGGAAATGGCGAGAATGGGATATTACTAGTGCGTTGAATTGGACCAAAGTGCAAGACGTGCAGGAAATTGGTGTTTAAGAAGTTTAGGTCATCGATGTTTCATCACAGTTTCGGAGTATCAATAAATTATAATACAAACTATTTATGGTAAGTTTTGGCCATCCTTTCTAAATTTTTGTTTACACTTAAGAGTTTTCAATTATTGCAGTCAACTCCTACACGAGCTGATGATTTCATCCTTTTACTTTGTCGCGGAGCAGATAAAGCTCATCTTCCAGTTAAACGGATTATGGAGCAAGTTTCATATACTAACGAACAATGAAAATAAAGTAGGCTTTTAAATGTGATTATCATGATTTGGTTCATAAAAAGAAAAAAAAAGAAGTTTCAGGGGACTGGGACCAACAAAAATGAGTTTTTATTTCAAACAAAAACATTATCATATCAAAAATTGTAATTATTTGTTTTAAAAACGATGGGTTTTAATTTAATGCAAAAAATGTTGTTTCAAAAGAAAAAAAATTTGAATCAAAAATTAATTTTGCTGCACCACAATAAACCCAGCAAATAAATATTTTTAAACCAAATGACGAGTTGTTATTGAAACAATGAAAGGCAATTATAAGCCGGCAAATAATACCGATATATTGTTGTAATGATACGGAATATATTTGATTTTGAAATTGTTTACTCTGCGATGGGCCACACTTGTTTGGGAATTCTTCCACTAGATGGTGCCACTGAGTATGCTAAATTTTCAACCCAAATATCGAGGATCGTAATTGCTTAATCATGAAAATGACGTCTTCAACTAAGTTGTTTATTCTGTCAAAGACTGAAGCATGTTTAACATGTAATAAACCGTTTGATTCGAAAACGGTGCTCTTCAGCATGAAAATCCCATCAGAATATAGTTCAGAATTTCAAGGACAGTCAAATTTCCAGTCGATACTCAAAAGATCATCGACTCATGGAACAGATATTCTTTAGAAAGCTGATAAAAGGGAGCATTATAGTAATTATGATTTTTTTGTTTTAAGTATGGTTTCATGAGTCGATATCGAACTATGGAACATCGACTAATACAGGTTTGACTATATTTAATAATATGACGATCAAAATCATTGCAGCCTGCAGTTGGTCGCATATATACGAATCGGTCGTTAAAAAAATGATCGATGGACACCTATGAGAGCGTGACGCCTTTTTGTCTGTGCTGAAATCAAAGAACTGTCAATGGTGGTTGCAATTGAGCAATAGGCCTTTTCACGAGACGTCTCAAATCAGCTGATTCGGAAGGTCTTTGACAGTTCTTCTATGCAAATGCCGAACGTGTCGATGGTTCTAAAAGGTAAACAATAATACAAAATAACGATCAAATAATTATGAAGGCGTAATCGGTTTTCTAGAAAACATCTATTCTGTGAATTTAACTGAATTTTCTGATAAAATTGTCAATAGCATACTGCAGTAGCACGTAGTATTTTTCTGCTATCAAACAGTATATTTCAAGCACATTGATTGGTTTAAATAATGCGAATAATAGCCTTAAGACTTGAGCTAGACTTAGTACACGCGGCTTTTTATTTTTACTTCCATTTGAAAAAAAAATGAAAAGGCCTATCAAATATCTAATGAGCCTATGCATGCTATAAAACGTTTGACTTTTTTTGTGCGCGCTGTTTTCGAGTTGCCCGTGATGGTATTAAATGCTCACTGTTCAGAAAATTAAATGCTCACTGGCGCAGGGTTACATAATTCAAAATATAATTGCCAATAACATGTGAGCACTTTCCTTACCTAATGAATTTGATGAAGAGGTCAAGTTTTAAAATAATCGGGAACTTGAGATTCTGTATTTGAAAAAAATTAAACCAGGTGCTCTTTCTCTAGCCTGATGGAAGTATTTGAAATCTAGCAGCCCATTGCATTTTGAATTGAATGTGGAAGAATTTTGAGTAGGTATATTTTACACTTAACACGTTGGTCCATGATATACAGAACAACTTCATCAAAGACACCATCTTTGTAATCTAATTTTATTTTCCTAACCAGGATCCTGAAATAGTTAAATTCGAAAATTTTGTTTTGTGGAAGAATTCCGAATCAAATTGCATATCACATGGTTAGTCCTTGATCTACTAAACATCTTTGCTGAAAACACCATCTTGCTAAAATATGTATGTACAAATGCGAGAATGGCAACATTGGCATAGTAAGCTCTCAGTTAATAACTGTGGAAGTGCTCATAAGAACACTAAGCTGAGAAACAGGCTCTGTCCCAGTGGGGACGTAACGTCAGAAAGAAGAAGAAGGTCTACCGTCTCCCGTTATAAAAACATCGTCATCTGATTGGCGATGGAGAGCGCTTAATCTTGTCTGCTGATTTTGATTTTTAACCATTTAAAAAAAGACGTTGTAGTGTTGTGTGGTATATAGAAAAGCATAAGCATTGATGTCCGTACAATTCGTAGTTGCTACTCCGTGATTGACCAGAATAATCGAAATTGCACAAGGAATCAAGAGACGTAGCTTTCCATCTTCCATGTACGCTTCCAAACATTAAAAACTCAATAACGGCGCCAGCAACGTCCTTATGGTCATCGGGAAGGGAAGGAATATTGGGGGTCTATTTTATAAGTCGAGTCGATCAAAATGACTCGACTGGAGTCACTGTCGACCAAAAATAAAGGCTCGACTCGGCTCTGTCAACCGAGTTTATAGACAGTTGTCACTCTATGTGACTGGATTATTATGGGAGTCGACGGGTGACATCTTAAATATGCATGCTTACTTTGATCGACAGTGATTCCAGCGAGTCACATTAATCTGCTCGTTTCACAAATTAGACCCCTAAGTGTGACATCCATTGTTACTAGAGACCGAGATTACCTCTGCATCTCCATGGTTGTCACAGGAAGGAGTTTTGTTAGCGAAGAGGGATCATAGCTGCATGATCAGGATTCACCTTAGTAAGCGATGCGATTCATGCAATCTCAGTTTGAAAAATCACCTATCAGTACTCTGAAGACAACGTGCACATGCGGTTAGTCCACACTTTCAGCGTTGAACCATTCAAAGGTTATTTTTATAATGATAAAAATCAGGTAAAAGGAAATGTTTGAGGTTTTTAATGTAAATGTACAAGAGTCTATGTCGACACATACAATAACGAACTGAACATATTTTTCTGAATCAATTCATTTAAGTAACATTCCTACCGTTGTCATGGTAAGAATGTGTTTCATAATATATTGTACATTTAAAATAAAAGCATGAAACGAGCTCACCAAATTGATCATCCATCTAAAACAGCTCTTGGACATATTCTGTATGATTCTTGGATGAGATATTCCTGAAGGAATATTTGCACTATTTCTTGCTCGAACTATCTTCAGGAGAATTTTGTGATGAATTTCCTCAAGGAATCTTTAAGGCAGGAATCCGTTAAGTCAATACTGATCAAAAGTTCCTAGGAACTCTTGAGACAGCTCTCATATCGGTTTGAAAAAAAAATCTGATGGAATCGCTGGAATTTCTGGAGGAAATCTCAGAAGTTTTTATACATCAATATCAGGAGAGTTAGCTAGTGAAAATCTGTCGGAATTATTTGAAGAATATATTTTATACGTTATTATCCGGAGGGTTCAAGATGAGCCCATTGAGAAATTATTGGAGGGTTTTTTTGGAGGCACCCTCAGAAAGATTCTAGTTGGAGGAACTCCAGGAGGAACATCAATTTTTTGGAGAAATCATTTGTAGAATATCTGTTGAAATTCCTAACGCAATACTCCCATATTTCTTTAAGCATTTTTTGGAAAAAATATTATTAATTCTTTCAAACTAAATTACAAAATAGACGTCAACTTGACGTTAAATGAATCGTGGCAGAATGGCCTGGTGACACACAATTATAATCTGAGTTTGATCTACAGTCGCCTCTCCACATCTCGATATCAAATGGACCATCGAGATAGGGAGAGATCGAGATATAGAACAAATTTTTAACGAATACTAGATTGAAAATCACTTCGTTACCAGGAAAATCGAAAACAAACAGGTGTCATTTCGTCTTCGCAAATTGTTTTGAATCTCTTAAATCTAGTCTAGTAACCTTTGATAATGGGCATATCGACATACGGAGAGAAAATTGGGAACGAAAATCACATCGAGATAGGGAGATATCGAGATAAGGAGGATATCGAGATGTGGAGAGTGAAAATGTATGCAGACAGAAGGGACCGAAAAAATCATCGACATAGGGAGAGATATCGAGATGTGGAAAGTCGACTGTAGTTTTATTTAAATCAATAAATACTAAAGTGTTCAGTCTTGGTTTCAGTGGGAGTGAAAATACCACAAGGATAAAAAAGAAAGATGTAGGTATACGAAGGTACCGTAATGACAAAATGATAGCTCACTTTGGATTTGGTAGTGAATGGTGGTTGAATCTTAAATATGTTTTTTTCAGTTCATGAAAAATTGGAAAAATAATGGGGAGCCAAAAAAAAAGTTACGTTATATCGAGGTAAAGGTTTCATTATATCGAGTTACGTTATGACGTTTGACTGAACAATAATTATTATTTCAAGAGCATCCCATTACAGGGGTTCCTTAGAACTTAGAAGAACTTTTAAGATTGTCACAGTTTCAAAAACGTTGGGAATAACTGTCCCACACCCTTCCGTTAAGATCGTTTTCCCGAACCTAGTACCGCTGTGTGGGAATAAAACAAGGTCAATGTACATACCTGAATTTCTTTCTTTCTTCGTGTGCACACACACGTTACGGGATCAATTCTCAGCCGGTGACGAGACGAACCGGGCAGTAGTAGTACCAGGTGGCAATAAGCAATACCCTTGCCAGTGTCTTTCCCTGGCGGCCTCCGGCGGTACTTCTGCTGCTGCTGTTCCAGATCGACGCTTTATGGCGATAGTTGCACTGCTTGTTCCCTGCCACCAACACCTCCGCCACCTGCAATAGCTCTGGTTCGAGCCGGCTGTCTTCGTCGCCAGTTTGGCCAACCACGAACAGCCACTCTCTCTCACCCTCTCTCTCTTATACAGACGCGCTCAGCTCAGCACCCCCCGTCTAGTCACGATCGAGTGTTGTGTAGAGGCTTTCTAGTTGATCACCTAGCGCAAACGATCACCACTCGCCTTTCAACTTTTCTTCCTTCACCACGCGAACGAGCAGCTGAGCCAGATTTGGCCAAATCGATATCGACTCTTAATCCCACAACACGGTTTCTTCGGTTCAACTCCCGCTTCTTCGTCTTCTTAGATGACTCACTCTTATATTTTCTTCAGTTCACCGTTTTCACCAATTGCTTCTTCTTAGTAGCGATCAGCACTTTCATCATCATTGAGGTACCAATGGCCGTTGCTCGCGATTGAGACCATCGCTTGGAGAGGGGAATTTCGATTCGATCAACCACTATCACACAATCATCATCGTTGTCGTAGGCATCATCATCATCGCCATGTGATCGACATCATCATCACTATCGCTATCATCATTCGCAATCGACGGAACAGAAAGAGCGTGAAACGAACGAAATCATATGATCGTTGTTTTGTCTCCTCTTCTTCTTCTTAGTGGTGGTCTTCTTCTTGTTCGTTTTTCGCTGTCGTCGCACACACAAGTCTCTTCGCTTTAGTTACGTTTTTCCGCCGCACACTTCACGCGATCACCTTTCCCTAGAGCTGCTTTTGTGTGGGACACAGAAAACGGGTGAGCGAGTGCCAGGGTGATCCAGATTATAGGTTGCACGCCGAATAATTAATCATTAAAAACAAATTGAGTATAGTTTCATCAAGGTGGAATTATATATCAACTACAGATGGTACACGGATAACAATCTTTTTTTCTTCTTGGCATTACGTTCTCACTGGTACAGAGCCTGCTTCTGAGCTGGGGGTTCAATGAGCACTTTTACAGTTATTAACTGAGAGCTTTCTTTGCTAAACTTGCCATTTTCGCATACGTATATCGTGTGGCAGGTACGATGATACTCTATGCCCAGGGAAGTCAAGGAAATTTCCATCACGAAAAGATCCTGGACGAACCGGGAATCGAACCCAAACACCTTCAGCATGGCTTTGCTTTGTAGCCGCAGACTCTAACCATTCGGCTAAGGAAGGCCCCTCACGGATAACAATCTGATGATTGAATTACGATTTACAAGTTATGATGACAAGTGATAATTTCTGAAATCATAATCATGATTCTTTGTAAACGTATAGTAACAACACTAAGCGGTGTACTTTTTACAACTGATAGAATATAAGGCTTAAATCCCGGTGTATTTTCATAAGATGCAAACACTCTGGAATAATGGTCATGGTGTTTTTCGAATCATGGTTTTGAAATTTTCTGACAAAAATGAAGTTATTTCCGAATATTTTGAGACAATCCGGACAAGCCTCAAAAATGCACCAATATTCCTTATCAAGTCTGTCAGCAGCGCACATATTGCAATTTATTTTGTCGAAAAAACGCTGAAAAAATGTGCCTAATTTTCATTAGGAATTACTACAGTGATACAAAAAACTTTCCAGTTCTTCTTATTTTGTCACTAGAATTTCGTTTAGGGGTTTCTTCATGAAAAAGTATTTTTTTTTTTCTGAATACGCTTCAGTAATTCTAGCTTGTTTTCCTTTCATTTGAGGAGGCATAATTCGTCCCCTTAATGCTACAACTAGATAACTCGAAAATCAAAATTTTGAGATGTGCAACTTTGACAGTATGACCGTTTAACAAGGTGATGGTTAATCGCAGTGATTATGATTTAAAAATAATCTTTAACTTGTGTATTTTGAATCACACGCTTAAGACCTGTGGATATTTTGCAGATCTAATTAAGAAAAATGTTTTGACATATTGAAGTTAAAAATTTCAAATTTCGAGTTATCTAGTTGTAGCATCAAGGGGACGAATTAATGTTACCAATTCCGAATTACGGAGCCCTGAGTATAAAAAGAGCCGGATAATTTTAGGCATAGAAAATTTATTTTGAAAATAAAATTCTTCGAAAACTCCAACAATTTGAAATATTACTGGAGTTTGATTGACTGTTGCGAGAAATGAATTATTTGTTGTAAAATACTACTACGAACGACTTTTGTAATCGAATCATATGCCATGAAGCCGTGTAAAATTGATTAGTAGGGTACAGTTCGTCTGAACTATTATCGATTTGTACCCACAAAATCAGAAGTCGTATATGAATTGACATAAAAAGTTGTTTACTTGTGCTAACTAATTCACACCCGCACAACACGGTGAATGAAATTGTTAGATTGAAGAGTTTCCTCGCATGAAACTTCTTTTCTGAATCTATCAGTGCATTTTATTTCATTCTGTATTCACGAACAAAGTAAGCCGAATCCATTCGTAGCAGCTGTCAAATGAACTTTGTTATCATAAATGCAGTCGCATAAGATGACATATTAATTCGCAATAAAAGCAATAAAAACACATGGTACGGCAATAAGGATTTTTGACGACATTTTATGCGGAATCCAAGAACATAATATATTATAAGCATTGCATAACGCAAAAGATGATTCCGTTAAATGTACATTATAGTTGTATGGGTGGTTTGTAAAGTGTCACATGTTATAAATATTTACATCTGTTAAATTTTCGATATTGTATTCATAAATTTTTAATTCTACACATACTGATAGCCTGAAAGTTTGAATATATAACTGGGATAGATTTCTGAAGCGAACGACATCATCGAAAGAAGTACGAATTTGTAAATTAGTCATGACATTTGATTACCGGTTGTATGGCCATTGGTCAATTATTTCAAGGGAAACAGCCTACATTAAGGCGTTCTTGAAACTTAATTATCTTTTTTTCCATAAATATCGGAATGATAACCATATTCGAAATAGGGAACCACAATTCGAGCATTGATAGTTGCTTTTGAAAAAACAGTCATCAATATTTGGCAGACATATTGAATTTAGCCACCATAATGGATTTTATAATAAAAACTGAATTTCCATGGTGTTTGCAATTAAGTTTTTATGATAAAATTGCCATATTGGATTATTTTTATTTCTGAGTTATGGCAATTTGAGTTAGCCAAGAATCGTCAAAAATCGAGGGTTCTATCAATTCGACCAACCAAATGCAGTTTTTTTTAAATTACGACAGGAGCTTTCGAATCAAAATAAATTTGAACCTTTTGAAAGATCAACTTTAAAGAGTGGGCCAGTCTCAGCGAGAATTAATCATCTTTAAAACACCAATCACTAAAGAAAACTTCGAAAAGAGTCAATTTTACCCTAAATCACGTTGTCCATCATATCCAAACTACATACACAACCCGTCGTAAAAAAGTATTGCAACACTCAGTTGAACATCGAATCACACCGCAAAAAGTTTAGCATAATCTCAATACAGGTAAATTCACATTGCTATATCTCGAGATCCTTATCATTAGAAAGAATCCAAATGAGTTTGGAATTTCGAGTCTTCGGCAAGGTTGTTGATATAGTCAAAGACATTCGGAAAACAGACAGTTTGGCTCAAAATTCTGCCGTTAGGTGGCGCTAGTAAGTACGTAAAATTTGACATTTTAAGCTCATTCTATCTTGTGATCTGCATGAGGTTAAAAGTTCAATTCTTCCGCAAAGTTGTTTAGAAAGTCAAGAACGTCCGGAAAATAAATAATTTGATTCTAAATTTTGCCGCTAAATGGCGTTAGTGGGAATATAAAATGAGCATATATCTTACGATCCAGATGAAATAGAAAGTTCAAATCTTCGACAAAGTTATTTTGAAAGTACTCGGTGGCACTAGTAAGCATGTAAACATGGACTATTTAAGCACGCCCTTCTTGTGATCCACAGTAGATAGAAAGCTCGAGTCTTCGACAAAATTGTTCAGGATTTCAAGAACATCGGGATGGCAAATAAAATTTCAAGTGAACTATATCTTCTGATCTAGATAGGATAGAAAACCCGAGTCTGGAATATCCAATGATTTTGACCTTAATTACTAGGAAATTATGTACATCAATACTCAATCGCTGGAATATGAAGTGATTCAGACCTGAAACTTTAATTTAGACATAACCCACTTAATTATGAGGTGAATCAAACATGATTGCTAAAATTAAAGTAGACCTAAACTGTTTGGAAATTAAGGGAATCAGACATAAATTACTGAAAACCGCAGTGAAACAAAAACGATCAATTTCAACTCGAAGTGAATCAGATCTGAATTGATTGAATATGAAGTAATAAGTAAAACAGACTTGAAACACGTAAATATAAAGTGAATTTGTCTCATAAAGAGTCTAAAACATTTGAAAAACATCAGACCTGAGTCACTTGTACAAAAAATCAAACAAAAGTTAATCAAGTCTTCATTCATGAAAAGTATATTTCCATCGTAGTTTTGTTTAGAGTAAGGTGGGGTCGTAGTTGAAACAAAATAAATACTTCACAGTGAACCTTCAACATATTGACTATAAGATTGTTGAACAATCTTCTGTCAAATTATTTACCCATATTTAGTTATAACAGTTTAGAAACTGATTGACTTAAACGAACTATTGCCCCACCGGTGGGGCAAGAGTTCGAATCTAGTGTGGGGCAAAAGTTCGCTGGCCGAAACTTAACAAATCGACAATTTTATGGCAGACATACTTTATACCAGTTATAAACTTATGTTCACAAAAAATACACACAAAATTTTCATCAATAAATTTCCCAAAACAGGGTTAATTGATATATACTCAAAAATAGCAGTTTTAGCAAAACTAAAAGAAAATGTAAAATTTGTATGATATTTTTCGCATTTTAGATAATTTTGAAGATAATATGTGGATTTGAGGCAATTTGCTTCGTGAGTTTGAACATGGGTCGATTTTTAGCCCTGCTGATTAGAAATTTTGCCTCACTACGGGCCAAAAATTGTTTCCAAACATTTATGCAAAAACTAATACACCTCAAAGCATCATTGTGATAGGCCTAGAAACGCCCCTACATAAAATATTGAAAAAGATTTTATCTATATTTGGTTCCATGTAACGGAAGGAGTAATGAGTAGTGTTTGATCTTTCGACCTTGCTTGCTCCTGCGGGGGCGGGCGATGAGGGCAGGATCAAACATGTCGCGCGTCGGACGAGTAAGGGCGCTGCCATAGTAAACGCGTCGAGCGACGCGTCCGCGAGCCCGCAAAGCAGAATATCAACAACAGGAAATCCTTTGATCGCATCGCGTTCGCGGACGCAGACGCGTTACTATGGCCGCACCGTAAAGTGAAAAAGTGCCGCGTTCGATTTGTTCTTTTTGATCTTTCGACCTTGACGCTTGCTCCTGGGCAGTGCGTCAAGAAAGCCCGAGAAGTCGTCAGTTGTTTTCCCTCTCGGGTCGCGCGCCTATTTTCTCTGAGTCCTTATATATAGCCGAGCAAACGAGTGAAGCTGGAAGTGGATTATTGCTGCTCATCTCAGACGGATCAATTGGTGAGCTCGTTTCATGTTACTATTTCTAATCTATAAAATATGTATGACTGCACATTTAATCGCTACAACGGTGGGACGTAAATATGACCATTCATCAAACTATGAATGGTTCGTCACTGTGAGTGTCGACATAACCTCTGATTCATGAATTATTTATGTTTAACATTTTTTTTTCAAAGCACTCCTTTCTTTTTACCTTTATTTTTGTAATTAAAAAAAACTTTGGATGGTTCGACACTACCAGTGTTGACTTGCGAAAGGTTCACTTTATTCAAAAAACTTTGAATGGTTCGCCACTGTAAGTGTCGGCATAAGAATAAGAGTGTTAGGAATGTTACAATTAGGTATTTGTTCAACAAACTTCACTCTCTTCTGCTCTTTTGCTCTCACACCGAGCAGGTAGAGTGCTCTGCTGTTGGTCCAATCGATTTCCATAAGTCATAGTCCATTGCTCTTGCGGTGGTTCGTTTTGCCGTGTTCCTGAGTCGTTTGAGGCTAGCTGCCTGCGAAGTGGGTCAGTTTGTCTCAGTCACAATCTGATACTGACGGAGGATGGATGTGCTCCCCTAAGCACGGTCCTCCATGCGGCGTCTTCTGGTGGCTGGACGGGTTATTTTTTGGAGGGGCTGGGAATTGGATCTATGACCTTCCGCTTATGAAGCGAAAGCATAACCTCAAGGCTACGGACCCCCCTAAAAATTTTTATATGGATTTTTATGAACTTTGGAGGGAAAGTCACTTACATAAATAGCATCCACCATGACATTCTTAAATTTTGTTTAAATTGAGCTAGAATTCTCAAAAAGAAGCTCATGTCCCACTCGAACTTTTGCCCCACTTTACTCTACGGAATTTACATCGATACTTTTCGGCTGATGAATATTTTGGCATAAAAATTCTCTACGATAAAGAACAAGTTACCGGATCACATCCCCTGAAAATGTCGGTCCAGTATGGTTCATGCGGAAAAGATTCCTGGAGTCCCGAAAGGTGCCCAATCTGGACAATCCGATGAAATCACTCAGATTTATGCTCCAAAATCAAATAAATGATGTCCAAATTTTTATGATTTTTTATGTTTGGATGTCTTCTGCCGAAAGGATGAATCGATGGTTATTCTGGTCCTTGCGGAGCACCGGAATAGCCATTGGAAAACCCGTATTATGGGACCACTATGTTTCTATACCAAAAGTAGGCATGCGACGGCTCAATGTTCATGATTTTGAATACTTGTGACTCTTCTGGTTCAATTATAGATGAATGACCACTTTGGTTCTTTTGACCACTGAAATAACCTAGGAATGAACACCGGAGATACCCGTATTGTGGAACATTTCATTTTGGATCAAGCAAGGCATTCAATGGCTCAATTTTCCTGAAAGTTTAGAGCATGTGATCCATCTCACACAATAATTAGTGAAAGACTATTCTAGTTCATTGTGGCCATTGAAATAACTAAAGAATGGCCACCGGAGAAACCCGTATTTAGGGATGATTCAGTATTCGTTTCAAAACTAATCATAAGACGGCTCAATCTTCACGATGTTTTGTGCATGTGATTAAGATCACACCATGATAAGTGGATGACTACACTGGTTCTTTGTTGGCATTGAAATTACCCATGAATAGCCACCGGAGGGACCCGTTTAGTGGGATATATTAGTTTTTGTACCAAACGACGATTAAATCTCCTTGTTTTTTGGCAATGTAATTTTTATTACACAATAATGAGTGAACGACACCTTGTGACCTTGTGGTCCTTGTGAGCTCTGAAATAACTCAGGCATGACCACTAAAGGAACTCGTGTTGAGGGACATTTTTGTTTTGTACCTAAACTGAGTATTAGACGGCTCAGTCTTCCTGGTTTTTTGAGCATGTGACTCATGTCACACAAAAATGTATGAATGACAACTCTGCATGGTTCATTGTGGCCACTGAAATAACCCAGAAATAACCACCGGTGAAACCCGTATGGTGGAGCATTTTAGAGTTTATATCAAAGCTAAGCATTCAATGGTTCAATCTTCCTGATTTTTCGGTTTTAGAGCATGCGATCTATATCATCTATAAATTTTTTAACCCTCTAAAAACTAATAATCAGTATCAGTACTTGTTAGAGTAACATAAAACACGCAACACTTACACTTTTAATGAAATTTTGAATCAATAACCATTGTTATGTGAGATGGATCACATGTTGAAAAAACAGGAAAATCGAATCGTTGAATTGCTAATTTAGATACAACAAATGGTACGCATTTTATAAAAGGCGGGAGACTCAAAATTGCATTTCGTCGTAAATACCCGACATATTAATTTCTCAAGCACAAATGCTGTAGTTGGGGGGGGGGTCTGTAGCCTTGAGGTTACGCTTTCGCTTCATAAGCGGAAGGTCATGGGTTCAATTCCCAGCCCCTCCACAAAAAACCCGTCCAGCCACCAGAAGACGCCTCACGGAGGACCGTGCTTTGGGGAGCACATCCATCCTCCGTCAGTATCAGATGGTGACTGAGACAAACTGACCCTCTTCGCAGGCAGCTAGCCTCACTAACAACAGAGCTCTCTCCTACCTGCTCGGTGTGAGAGAAAGAGTAGGAGAGAGTGAAAGAAGATGTAAATATAGATAAGTTGAAAATAGATCGTATCGGTAAAGAAGCTACAGATCAACTGATTCCGGCACAGTATTGGCCACGAGCACAGAGTGCCTTAAAAAAAATGCTGTAGTTTTCCATCAAAATCATAGTTGGAATGACTGACAGCAGGTGAAAATGCTCTAGGCTCACGCTTCTGGAGAACAAATTGTCACAACGACGTTGGCGATCAGACGTCAAAGTCAGTTTGACATCAACTTTTGACATTCGAGTGGTTTTAAGTGTGCTTTTTTCCAACCATCAAATCATCCCATGTAGCGGAGCCCCAACGAGTGAATCCCCTCTGCCAATAGAGGCGCCAATGTGGAGAGGGCGTAGTATTCCTGTCAAAACAAAATTATATTTTTTGTCCGTGTAAGATTTTGAAATTTTTTGCCACACTAATTTTGAATATTAAAAATCTCGTGGAAAATTTAGAATCATTGCAACAGAAACCTTTCCGGTAATTTTTACGGGTATTCAAAGACTGCATATGGGCATTCCAATACTCAGTTGAGCGATTTAACCTATAAAGTGCCGGGACGAAACAACAACTGTTTCTCTTCACCAACACCCAAACATTTCGAAAATCGCTTAGAGCATTGCTGCGAACGAGCATTTTGAAAAATTTTAGGGTCGTCCCGGCACTTCACGGGTTTATACCCATGGTGGATATTGTTTTTATCTTAACGAATGCGTACACGTATTATGAAAAAATGATTCAAAGAATTTTTCCTGCTCATATATATTTATCTCATACATAGATTGCATTAATTTTGATTTCAATTTGTACCTAAATTTCACGTTCTATGTGATTAGGAAAGAAACATTAAATTTTGAAAACTGTGGGTCCTAAACGAATCCACTGGTAAAGTTAAATGTTTTAATACGAATTAGATAGAACCAAGAATGCACAAAACTTGCGTTCTCCAAAAATACATATTTCTACCAACCTAATTGACATACCCAAAACATTCAGATTGAGCTCATGAAGTCATACCTAAAAATTGAGAATCTTAATGATTATTAGGTGTTCTAGTTATTGGAAATACTACTTATTATGTATATATATTTTTTTAAATTTGATTATTCGTTTCGATATCGAATGAAACAACTTCCTGTTTTAGTTTTTGTACTGTTTTAAGCAGCATTTGATCATTTACATGAGGAGTTTTAGAAACATATTGGGATCACAATTCTTATTAAAATTCATTGTATAAAAATACATCTAAATTGCTGGAAAAATACTTCCTCAGAAGAAATCTGATAAGAATAGTGCAAGTAACTCTATTCCGAATGCTGTTTGCGCACAAAAAGAGAGTACGATGCGCACTAGGCGAAATGTATCTCAATGCTAATTATCAAAAATCAAAAACCTACTACATGTTTCATTTACAAATAAGCATTCCCACGAAATCATATCATTCATTGGAACAGTTTGTGGATTTATTCCTACACACTAAACCTGAATCACCCTAATAACCTTAAAACACTCACGACCAACTTAACGCTACCTTACTTCAGCTCGTCGGCGAACCCAAAAATGTAAACGCCGCAATTTGAATTCGTACATGTCTACACGAAAATGGCGATGAAGACGGCGAGGTTACACTGCTAGGCTGCGGCGGTACGAGCTGCTTCTAACCAACTCAACCAACTTCAATCCAACACAACTCGGTCAGTTAGAGCAGGACTGTATCGAAAAGTGATTGGCAAAATATTCAACTGCCCCTGAAAAGTTAGGTCGATCTCACCAAGTTTTTTTTGTGGTTTTCAACTCAAAATATCTTCTATAACAATTAAACTGAACTATATTTTCATGGAAAGCCTTCCAAGTATAAAAAAAGTTGCACATACCTCAAAATATTGAAAATAGTAAAAACTATTCAAAGATGGTTTAACTTTTTACAGTAAATTGCGCTTATAAATCGTAAAACATGTTTCTATTGAAATTAATTTTATCAAAACAATTCCATGCGCATGTTAGTTTAACAAGATAAAATGGAAAAAAAGTGATATTTTCAACATGCAATGAATTGTCAAAAAAGTTTGCAAAAACATTTTCAGCAAATTAAAAAAAAAACGAGTAGAAAAATTTTAATCTATCTTTATTACAACAAATCTTTTAAAGAAACTTAATACCCTTAACTTAAAACCCTCTTAAGCAATGTACAAAATTGAAGGTTTTTTGTTCGAAAATATGAATTTACCTTCGAGAAATCTTGAATTTTGATTTATTTCCTTTCGATACAGTCTTTATGACGGTAGATAGTTGTCTTCGGTTGCTCTTCTCGCGTCACATGTAAATAACAGCACTTGTCTCATGTAACCGAGGGTATTCTTTGTTGTTCTTCCGATTGTAGGTTTCCCGTGTGTAGCAGCAGTGGTAGTGGTGTAGCCAGCGTTAGTAGTCTTGGCGATGTTTTGATATAGAAACGACCGAAAAAACAGGAACTTAGGAATGGATGAAAGCGCGTGGGGGTGGTGATGAATTGCGAGCATCTGCGGTGCGGAGTGGAGTGCGGAATTATAAAACATGACAAACTTTTGGCCCCGTTGTGTGGTTTACTGTGTGTTCCTTGTTTACTAGTTTATTGGGATAACGGGCGGTGTGGATAGAGCACACCAATCGCACGTGTTGCGCACGAGTGGCGTAGGGCTAAATGGCGATGTTAGGCAAAGGGTGGAAAATTTTAATACTTATTGTTCGGAATGAAGCCTGAGAACAAATGGTTGAAAACAGTGCGACAAAAAGTTTACCGGCTATATTTTGGACAAAAATGGTTATGATATATGGTATAAATTCCAATTCGAATATTTTTGGTTGAAGATTGTTTCAGAATAACCCATTAGAGATTTTCCAGGAATTTATGAAGATAATTTTTTTTATCACCTATCACTACTTAAGGTTGCTTGATACAAACGAACGGAAAACTCAGTAATATTTCCTGTTACAAATTTACCTCTACAAAAGAAAACTTTTTATGAAAATAAGGAAATTCTTCTTGATAAATATGCCAAAAATACTCAAAAGATTAATTGACAGAACTCAACCCCCCCGCGAAGTGACAGATAATGCAATTTTCACGTACCTACTTTCAACGTAAACAATGGGGCCGTCCACCGCTGCCGGCACAATTTTTCACTATGGCAGATCGGAATTTTGTTTCGTTGTTGACGGGTGCAAAACAACGAATGGAATGAAATGAAATAAGGGCGAGTCTGATATGTTCGTCTGCCAATGGAAATAAATTTAATAAAATCACCAAGTTTAAGCACCAAATGAACTTAAGAGCGTACCAATTCGTTCGATGAAAAGATTAAATGACGTGTTAGTGCTTTGTTTTGCGGAAAAGTATTCTATAAGAAATTACTTAAAATACAGCCTAACTGATTTGTGGATCGCTTTTAAGAAGCGAAAAGAAAGCGCTGGCCGTAAAATAAAATAAAATAAAATATTGTGGGCCTCGTGGCCGTGCGGTTAGTGTCGTTAGGCATTTAAGCGCATCGTGTCATTGGGTGTGGGTTCGATTCCCGCTTCAGTCATTGAAACTTTTCGTCAGGAATGTTTCTCAACTGTGCCACTGGAGCATCATTATCCATTGTCTAGTGTTAAGTTACATTCCGTGCAGCTAAATGGCTGAAGACGGTGTCCTTATCTTTTTATTGGAAATCGAATCAAGTCGAAAAGTGATATTTTTTTTATTTGCAGTTTTTTTTCTATGCGGATTAGAACACTTTTTCTCATACTCAGCACCAGAGGTCTAAGTTTCAATCAAATAAGCCTATGAACTAATATACGATGACGTCACGCTGCAACTTTCAGCGTGAAGAAAACCTTTACAGCGGGCGATGTATACAGAAAAATAAATGATTTCGTTGCACATTCATCCACGCATTGTTCATCCGATGAACATTCGTGTTGGCGTGGATGTCATTTTATGTAAACATATTTAGATCGGAAAAAATCAACAAGAAAAGTAGACCGTGGATAAGTCCATTGGCTGAACTATCCAGCTTTTTAAAAGCGGTAATGGCCGCCAAAAGTTAGCTTACTTTCTGGTAGGGATCCAACATATTGACGTTTGGCTTTGTTCCGGTCAATAGGCAAATTTAATGCGCCACCATCATAGAGGTCGCTAGGAAAGAAGGAGAGAAATGTCATTGAAAATGTTTGTTTACGTCCAAAATTCATTTTTTTTACCCAAAAATTAGCTCATAATCAATTAATTATTTAACTATTTTCCATTGGCATAATCATTTCGACCCTTTATTCTTGCGATACGCGTGATTTTATAACAAATTTAACCACAAACAAAGAATCCGGAGGTTTATAACCTATGAAGCCAAATACCAATTTTCCAATTTTATCCCACTAATCGTACATGAGCACTGAAGGATCTGTACATTTTCGAAGGAAAAAAAGTTTATCAGGTTTTTCAATGCTCTCTGATCGTCTACAACATAACTGTTCCGAGAAAAAGTGTAATATGTTTGCTCTTTCCTATGCTGCACACGGTGCGGTCTCAACTCAACCTCTTTTATGACGGTTCTCCTACTAGCCACCAGATGTCGAAGTGATCGTTCAGCTTTGAAAATATTAGCCTATTGACTTGTCCACCGGTGTGATAAATTCACTCGGTTAAAGAATTTTGACGTTTAAGCGGGTCACGTAGATGCTTCCCACGTGTTTCGGTCAAGTGTAAAAATTCTTGGACTGAGTAAATTTAGTGCACCGGTGGATAAGTCCATATCAAGCGACCCAAGTCAAACGCCAGATCACTAGATCCCTTTTTGTAAAAGTGGGCTAATTTTTGGTGATATTAGCGTTCGTAAAAGCGGGATACTTCATCCAATAAGCTTATCTGCACAGACAAACAGACGTCACACTCTCATCGTTGTCCATCGACCACCTTTTTAACGGTCGATTCAAAAATATGTTAGGTGGCCAATCCGCCACCCGCAGCGCTCGCTTCGTTTTTGTTCGCGTTTGACGTTCACACACTACCGCCATCTGTTGGCCCGTCGGCCAATTACACTACTTTTAGCATTGGGCGTACATGTCCTCGTGACTATGATTTGGATCGAGATTTGTTCTAAGTGTTACGTCTGTTTGTCTGTGTTATCTGATTGAAACTTAGACATCTGATGGTGAGTATGAGAAAAAAAGTGTTCAAATCCGCAAAAGAAAATGTACTACGAGTTGATATAATCTCAGATTGATTTCAAGCTTATAACTACAATTTCCTATAAATTAATGATTATCGTAAATATCTAAGGGATGATTCAAATATTATGTAACGAAGAAATTTGCCAATTTAAACCCCCTCCTTCCCTGAAGTAACAGGTTTTATATGGAAAATTTCAATTTATTGTATGGACCGAAACACTACAAAATATCCCTTACCACTCCTTGTTGTGTTTGAACGTAATATTTGAACGATCCCTAACAAATTTGTCTTGCTTTGAATTGCCAAGTGGTCAAAAAATAATTTCGTAAACAAAGGAACGGTTACTATAAGCAACTTACAGCATGCGGACCACATCACACCACTATTCAAAACTCGCTCGTGGGCCATACAAAATCTTCCCGATGACCGTACAAATCCTTTTAGAGAATCGCTATTTGGTGATCACTCGTTTATAATGATGTTACAGATGCCAAACAAAAAATGTAAAACTTTTTTTATGTCCATCAAGCATAATTCTAGTTTACGCCCTATTTTGAGAACACTCCATGATTTCATTGAGTTTGACAGTACCACGGACCAAAATTTTTCGGTACATTGACGTTGTACTGCAGCTGTCATGATGCTCCCGGGTTGACAGAACTGCACTCATTGGGTAATAAACGGTTCAGCCTAATGATCTATTCATTCAAACATACTATGACATTAGCCCATTCAACCTTACACAATTCGGCCCAATTATCTAACGAGTAATCAAGGTTTTCTCCCAAATCTTAAAGAAAGGAGACTACCAAGTTTTGCTGAAAACCCCATTTCGTCCACAGCCATGAGGGATTGCCAACGTTTGCGGTAGACGATGTCTACACTGGAAAGAATGTCCGCAGGCAGTGGTGACGGCGGCATGGTCAGTAACCAGTGTTTCTCTAGTGGTCCGCATGGGAGGTTGTAGTTCTTGGTTCGCGGCGCACAGTAGCGGCCCTTCATGCAAAGGTCGGACAAAACCTAAAATACGTCCAAAATCGCTCGATAATGATAATCTATCAACTACATTGGATACCCGTTGGAAATAACTGTCAAATTGAAAATTAGATTTTCTAGTGAAATTTGTCAAAATTAAGTTCTTTCATACAATCGAATTAAAAGGCTCTTATTACAAAAAAAAAAAATGGTTATAGTGCAAAAACTTGTATAAACCTAAACTAGTGAAACATATTTAAGTTCCCTGTGGTAATTTCAGTAAAGTTTTAAACGAGTTATGACACATGATGGAGATTTGAATGATGAAATAGATACATTATAATGAAAAATGAAAATGGAATTTTCACCTCCAGGGGCAAAGAGGGGCAAGAAAAACTATTGCACGTTAGAAAGTATGGATAATTTGCTGCTTCATAGTGAGTGACTCATTTTCTCGAAACACTTCACATAAAACGGACGAAGTTTTGAAGATTTATCAAAATTTTGAAGAAAGATCGCAATCAACATTTTTTGCTACAAGTATCAACTGAATATGTTGAAATTTATGTTTTTATAGCCAAGGCTAAGGCTTAAGACTACGCTTTCAAATGAAGCCAATTGAGCTTACATCGGTTATGATTTCGTTGAGATACAGCTCTTTGAAGTTTGTTAGGTAAACCATAGTTGATAAATTTGAAGCAGTTTTGAATTTTTGAGGTTTTGTCCGGCCTTGCGCCACTGTGCGGCGCATTAACGTCGGCAAAAGTGTCTTCGTGCCTCGTGGCAGCAGCGTACGGAGCATGCGGAGCTGGTGGAGCGACCATTGCGAAAAATGGAACTCCTTGTTCGATATTGGACAGGAAACCCACAGTGCGGTTGCTCAAAACATCCGTCAGATACTCCCGTAACGTGGGTTACGGCATTCCCGTAACGCGGGTAGATCACCTTTTCGAGGTGCGTTACGATTAAGATCTACCATAGTGAACTCTTGTTGAATCTGTTCTTGTTGATACTGATCTGAGAGAGAGGAGACAGCTGGCTTAGATTGCGAGCTCCCAAAAGTCAAGGGAACCTGTCATCAACTGTCACTGGAAAACCGCACATTGGGGGGGCAGAGCGCGAAAAAACGTCAAAATTTGGCCAAACTTAGACTGGATTTGATTGAAAATTCAGGTTGTTTTTCTGTGCTCTCACATATAAAATCGTTGATTATTTAAATATTGTCGATTGGACTCAAATTGTTATTGAAATTGTTAAATTTTATGATCTTTTTGATAACAAATAGGATGTGAAAATGGTTCTGGCCCAGTTTGTGCTCTTCGAATCATTGTGCACAACCCAAACATGAGAAGAAGAAATCAAAGAAGCCAAGAAAACAAGCAAGTTGTCAGTGAGCTGTCTCCTCTCTCTCAGATACTGATAAGTTATGGTCGGAAGAGTATAAGAGAGTATCAAGCCACTAAGACCCACCTATTTGTCCTAGATGATGAGGAGGTCGAAGTGGAAAAATGACTCAATCAGAATCTGAGTCTGGTTTCAATTCACGAGACAAATTCTTTCCGAGATCAGGTGCTTATTTTTGATTAACTAGGAAAGAAACGATTCCAAATCAGTGAAGTAGTAAACCTCCTACTTTCTCAACAAGCTTCTTATTTCAAGGAATCTTAATGTCTTATGCTATGAAACCTGTTCACAGTTACAAAAAACGACTTTGAACCTTATAAGTAGAGGCAATAACTTGATACGCAAGAGTACCGATGCATGGTCAAAATCGGTATCATTCAACCAGCATAGTGAACCTGATTAAGGGGTGCGCTTTTGAGAGTTTAATGGTGACAAACTGTTTTCTCCAAAAGGTATAAATAGCGGTATCTTTTTCAAAAGAGGCTCTATGCAAAATGGTGAAGAATGATAATTGTATAAAAAACGACTACTTCATTATTTCTCAATAGTAATGGAGTAGAACGACATGCACTAAACAAAGGGCACGGGTATACCACAAAAGATCACAGAAAACTGGTCGCAGTGGTTCATCCCGAACAGAAACAGATACGTTACGGCAGCATATTTGCTGATGTTTGGCGTAAAAATGCTTCAATGAGAAAATTGAAAGTGTTTTTTTATCGAATTGTATTTTATCATGATGTTTTAAAGGTATTAATTAATTCCTGATTTCCTATTCTTTTTCGAACGTATTGAGTGACGATTCCTTTTTGACAATTTTGTTGGAATTTCTAAATATTATCGTGAATATTATTGAAATTCGTGAAAAATGATTTGATTCTGATGTTTTGGCAGGTTTCACTTAAGCCAGATATACTGAAATTCGAGGGTAATTTGAACCAATTAATATGCTTGTCATATAAAATTCGAACGTATACAATTTTTAAAAATGCTCAATACTTGCTTGAAATATTCCAATTATTAAAAAACGAAACAACACAAGACGTCAAATGTCTTAAAATTTTCCAAACTAGTTGAAAATATCTCTAAAACTACAAGTGTTATGAAATACATTGTTACAAATGGCTTCGACTTTCAAGAAGAATACCCCCTTCAAAATCTTACTACAGATGAGTTATGCCTGAAGGTCTCACAAATCCCGGATTCTCACTTGCCCCGGGGTACCTTATTCCATTTAGGTCACTATAGCAAATGTGATCTAAATAATGTTGAAGATTTGGAAAAGCAAAACTTATGATTCCTGTGTTCCGGAAGCCAGAAGGAAGAACTTCAGAATCCCATTATGAATAACGTCATTGTTTCAGGGTTGATAGCATGGATCTTCTAAGAGATTTTATCATTATTTTTAAATAACTTATATATTTGTAAGTGAATCTCTAAAAAGTATATTTTTAGTGGTAGATCTCTAAAGTCTCAATTTCAACCAAAATTTATTTCTTTACTAAGTTTGCAGTGAATCCTGGTGAACAATTCTAAAGCCTTAAGAGAAACTTTCAGAGACTATGTTTCACAGGTTTTTCAGAAATTTCTTTTCAGATTCATCGTGCAATTGATTTCTTTTGAAATACTTTCAGGAACTCCTCGTGGAAAACCTCCTGTAATATATCTCTAGATTTTTTCCAATTCTCTGAAAACATTTTTCGAAGAATGTTTACAGGAATTTTTCTAGATTTTGCTCCATGAAACCATTGAAAACTCAAACGCTATTACCTTCATCAATTTCGAGAGGGATGCCTCTGAAAATTTCCTAAAGACTATCCCAAGGTTTCCTCTAGATATAGTCCCACAAGTTCATCCACTGACTTCTCCAGTAGTTGCTCTATGCTATAATTTTCCTAAATCTACGTTATTCTTCCAGGTATTTTTGGGTGGATTTTAACACCCACACTTACTCCGAGGAATTGATACAAAAATCCTTCCAGGGCTATTTGAAGAAATCTATTAAGACTTCTTCCAGGATTTTCTGCAGATATGGCTTATGACCTTAGGAGTTATAATGGAGTCTTTCTTCGGAAGGGAAATACAGTCATTGATCCAGAGATGATCCGGTTCAAAATTCATTTATTAGAGGAAACGAAAACTTCCAGCAATTCCTCAACTAATTTAACCTGGATTTCCAAATGAAGTCCTCCAGGAATTTATCCAATAGTTCACTTTTACAAATCTTCTAAACATTTTTCGTGTAACTTATGAAATATAACTTCTACGGATTTTTCAAACTAGTTATCCAGTAGTTTTATTTTGACTAGAAAATATCTTGGAAAACTTCCTTGTGAAGTTTTTAGGAGAATTTCTGAAGAAATGGCTGAAGTTATTCAACCCAAGATTGGTCGCATCATCTACTGAGCCAATCTATGGCATTAAGTCGAATGACTTTTGAACGAATGACATTAAGTCGAAAGTACATTTGATCGAATGAACATTTCGTCGAACACACATTTGGTCGAGACGAATTTAATTGCTTTAAGAAGCATATAACATTTGGTCGCAAGGACATTAAGTCGAGAATTTAGTCCAATAGAGGGGTTTTATGATAATTTTACAACATGACATTTTGACGTTAATTCTCAGTGATTGGGTCATTGAAAAAAGCATACATGGAATATGCGATTATTAGAAATAGCATATGCTGGAACAACATGATAGAGTGCAAGAAATCATTGATTCACTTGTATTTCTTGAACAGATGCAAGCCTTCAATATGCGATGAGCGATATTTTGAAATTCCAGTTGATCACCCAGACTTCTCTAGAAAATCGATGGACCCCTGGATAAGCTTATTATGATACGAAAATGATTTCCAAATTTGATTATTTGGATATTGTTTTATCAAAATTTGCTATTACCAAGCAGCTTGGGATGCACACAGTCCGAGGTCACCAAGTTGTTTAACGCCCAACCCTATCAGATCTGGTACTTGCATTCCAAATTCTTACCAACGGTCACGCGTTGTCAAACTTGGTACTCAATACAGATTCTGAGTACTCACTGTACTAAAATAACTGAAATACAGTAAGAAAGTTATGAAAGTCATCCTTGGATAATGATCAGTAGATATATAAAAAATGATGACATTTTGAAAGAATAATAAATTCTACAATGCTGCATCAATGCAATAACTATGCATTGAAAACATTTAGGAGGCGTTTTTTTTTTTTTCAAAAAATGATGATATTTTGAAAGAATAATAAATTCAATACATCATTATGTTTCCAACGAATACAGTACTATTTCACAGAGAACTCAAAATACCCAAATAATACGAGAGTCGTAGAAAAAATAGCTCTACATCATTTGGTATAATTGTCTTTGAAATTGAGTGAAATAAAATGTCCCGTCCTCCAAATGTTGGGTCAACCTTTTCGATGAAATGTTCTAAAACCATTAGACCAAATGTCAATTCGACCAAATGTCCTTTCGACCAAACGTCATTCACCTATATGTCTTTCGACCAATTGTCCTGAGCCGTACTGAGCACACTAGACCTGTCCAGTTTTCAACGGTACCAATATCACATCAAATTACGAATTAAGGTATCAAAATAAGTTATGTATGCAATTTTTTTTTGTGGGTTTCGTGGCCGTGCAGTTAGTGTCGTCAGGCAATGAGCGCATCGTGTCATGGGGTGTGGGTTCGTTTCCCGCTGCAGCCATCGAAACTTTTCGTCAGGAATGTTTATCGGTCGTACCATTGGAGCATGCTCTTCCGTTGTCTAGCGTTAAGTTTACAGTCTGTGCAGCTAAATGGCTGAAGACGGTGTCCGTATCTTTAAAATGAACCAATTTAGTAAAGCTCCAAAGGTGTACCAAATCGATTATGTGATTTTTTGGCATTTCCTGCAAAAACACTTAAAGGCCACTGCTTCTATGCAAATGTGTCCGAATGCACAGGTCAAAAAATTACAAATGTTTTGTTGATTGATGTAAAGAAAAAAAATTGGTTCTGTATTGGAACCCTGAATCTTCTGATCCTCATGTTCAAATCTTACCATCAACTCTTTTCTAAATCGATGATGAGGTGACTGTACGATTCATAGATATGGCGTCTGAATCAAAAGTAACTGTGGTTTTCCTAGAGGGAATTCGTGTTGATTACCCTATGGGTTTTAGGGTAGAGTGACAGTACTTTCAATTGCAGTCAAAGTCAAATCCTTCATAAAAAATGATTTGAGGACGATATGTTTGTAACATTCAGAAGAAATAGTTTAATTGGATACAAATAATTCTAAGATGTTTTTTCGGAATTAATATGACATACTGGAAAAATATATAGGTTCTTCAATATTTTTGGCTTATTACGTGAAGAGCTTAATGAAGAAGCAGTTAAAAAACCATAATGTCTTATGAAAAGAACATTTTTCAAAGCTTAGTTTTTTTCTTTGACGTTTCAAGAAGGCATTTCGGTAGAAAGGTAAAAAAACACAAAATCAAAACCACCTATAAAACAACTTAGCTCCTTTCTGAACAGATACCAAACTAGTTTTGATAAATCAGCGGATTTCATATCGTGTTCCGCGGAGCACCAAGAAGCCTTAGCAGGTGCTCCGTGAAAGTTTAAAAAAATAATACCAATGCCTGGAAAAATTCTAAAAAAAAAGCATTAAAATTCACTTTCAATTATGCCAAACCTAACTATACCTTAAATTTTCAAGAGTACAAATTTAGAGAGCAAAACAAGCGACCGAGCTTTTAATCGACTTGTAACTAGAAGGTGGCCAATTTCCATTTAAGACCACTGCTTTTTCTTTTAACTTGTGCTCATGAAAATTTAGATGTGGTATTGATTGAAATTCACCTTATGACGTTGACAGCTTTTAAGAGTCTTGTATACTGCCCATAACTGCATATTTGTAACATTCGACAAAAGTAGGCATTGAGTAAAAGAAACATTAAGTGTGCATTTTATGGCAGTATGGGAGGAAACTAAAATTACTAGAAATTACCAGGAACTCAAAAGTGCTTATGTGAAGTTGATATTTTGTACAACTGATATCGCATACTAGGTGAATAGTCAAAAAATAATTCTGATTGAAATTTCATTGCTATTACATTACGAGGCTCATTTATAATCTCAGTGTGACTGTTATGCGTTTATAATTAGCTATGTGACAAAACAACTTGGTATTTTTTTTCGAATTTTCTAGAACAATCTCACATATTTCAGTAAGTTGATCGAAAGTATTTATCATTTGATGACTCTCCATGGTATTAACTCCAATTTGTCAAAAATGTCGAATGTGACTGTTATGCAGTTATGGGCAGTATACGCGGTGTAAAAATCTTGATCATTTCAACTTTCATGTACCTTGAATATATTTACAAAATTGGAAGGTTAAAAATATTCTGCCGGGTAAAAATTTCCCATACATTTTGTATTAGAGAGTTTCAACTACAAAATTGGATTGGAAATATGGGAAACAACTCTTAAAGTTGAAGAAATCCAATTTTCTCCGACAAAATATTATGAAATTTTCAAGGTGTGAAAGCTTTGCCGGCATATATATTATCGGATAGTCGGAATTTTAATGCAGTGCTACAAAATTATGAATATTTCACCAGTTTTATCAAAAGTTTAAATATTTTTGTGAGTGCTGAACTTGTGGTTGATCCATCCAATCACATTGATAAAGTCTTAAAAATGTTATAGCGCTGCAGAAACTAGCTCAGTTGTTCGAATTGAAAACATTGCTAACATTTCCATGCCAAAGAAATTCTGCAATTTTCAAGCCACGTTTTTTGAAATATTTGACGAAAAATCCAATATAGTTTCATTTTGATACGTAATTGCCTTAAATAAAAACGTTTGCCTGGAAACGTTCCTGGATGAACCTTTCGAGAAATCTTAAACGTCGGTTTTGTAGGAAATCCCATGAAATTCATGGAAACATTTCTGGAAGTCGAATGATTGAATTTGTCCTGAACGGGAATCTTGGAGGAAGTCGTTAGGAAATCTATGAGAGCATATCTAGAAATTATAGGAAAACTGTTTTGAAAAAAATATTAAAGCTTCGAAGAAATCTCGGATGTTCTTTCTGGTGTTATACTTAGAATATTTCCAGATTGAATCCCAAAGGAAGTTTGTAAAAAGTAGTAATTAACTAATAATAAATTCCTTAATCCAAACGAAATCTTCAAACAAACATCTGAATCTATAAGCAAATACTTAATATATATTCTGATGACATTCTCGGAGAAAATCATAAATAATACGTATTTTAACTGTACGTAAAAGTAAAAGTTTTTATTTGAAATTTCAAATGTTCTGTCCATATTTGAATGTTATTTATAAATGACACTTTCGCTCTTTTCAAATCTTATGAGAAATTTGGAAAAAAAATATGGTCAATTGTTATTTTTTAGGCGAAAATTGTAATATAAGATCAAACTTTAATTTCTAGGAACTAAAAGAAAACGAGAGTATATTAATTTTTTATCGAAGGGGTTTCAGTTTTTGCATAATTGCTTGAAAACTGGTTTTGGTCCATAGTGGGCCAAAAGATCCAATAACCGGGGCATAAGCTCGAGTCATTTCTTATCTCAAGAAAACAAAATACCAATTGCCTAAAAGTATATAGAGCCTGCTTCTCAGATAAGTGTTCTTAGGAGCACTTGCACAGGTATCAACTGTAAGCTTGCCTTACCGATTAACCATTTTTCCATTCGTATATCATATGGCAAGCATGAAGATACTCTATGCCCTAGGAAGTCGACTGAATTTTTTTCACGACCCTCAGCTTGCTATTTCTGAATAGCTCCGTGCTACCTCTATGGGGGTCGCTGTGTGGTATCGATTCAATTCCAATCTTTATAGTTATTTTTAACAATGTTGATTTTTCCGCTAATGTTAAACTTTTGCCCCACCTTACTTTATGTAGTTTCGTCTTGTGACGATGAAAAGACAAATTTTGCATAGGCACATACCAGTACCCCTGATAATAATTGCTTTTGGAAAGCAAAAGTTATTCAATTGAAGACCTGACTTAAGAAAAACGACATGAACACATTCATTGCCGGTAACGCAATGAGGTAAGACGGATGATATAATTTCTGCTTAACAAAAGTTAATTATTCAGGTTTCAGAAGTATTCGATTGAACTAGCAACGTATAATCCCTCATATTAAAAAATGAAATAGGAACAAAGCGTGCTTATCTGCTTAGTATTTTATGAACACTTCCACAGCTATTAATTAACTGAGAGCTTTCTTTGCTAAAGATTCCATTTTTTCTTTTGTAAGTATATCATATGACAAGCTTTATACTCTATGCCCAGGAAAGTGATGAGAGTTCAAAACCCCATTTTTTTGTTTATCGATGAGAACAATCGGACATTCTTGTCGAAAAATATTGATGAACAATTGAAAATACTGCCTTTCAGTAGACCGAACACATCCAAATTCGAACTTTCGTATGATTGCCAATTAGTACAAAAGGGTGAATACAAAGCCACCTAATATTTGCAATTCAAGCATTAGATTTCGCAAATTTTTTTACGACTTTTCTTACATTCCCTTCATAACTATTGCCACCCACGAACAATGCAAACGTGTTGCTTCCATTTCCTCAACCGATTGCCATGATTTGCTAAAATTTTCCTCATTACGATTCATTTGGATTCGTTTGCCATTCTCTCTCCATCTGGTGGTGCGAGCCATTTTCCCAACCATGATTTCCGACCATCCACTCGGCTCATTTGCAACACCACTGGAAGAAAGTGAGCTGCAAGACCAACTGTTCGCACAACCATTGCGAAAGCAGCTGCATTTCTGATATCGGCAGTGCCAATTTCCTTCATTAATGCACCCACAATAACACTTTCCCATGTAACCACCCTCTCCCCACGGCTCGCCCACCTTAGGACTGCCAAACACTGAGACACACACACATACAAGTGTCCAGACAATAGATTTCCCGAAAAAAAAAACATGGCAGCAGCAGAACAATGGTCGGCGACCACAAGATCGTTGAACCACCACCAACAGTACCGACATGGACGGATCATTACGGAGGCTGTGGGGCACTACAGCGCCACATACATCCACGCAAGGGTAGAGGCACCAACTGCGGGCACAAACACAACCGAGCATCGCAATTCACCAACTTATTTGCTATTCGAATGGGAAAATCGTTCGAGAGTGGCCTCTGCTGTTGGCACTTTTTCCCAGTGAAATATGTGTTCGTGTGAGTGTTTATAACTGTGGCTTCTTGTTGGTTGCTCCTTCCTCTGACACCCTTTCACTCGACGACGCAACATGGCTTCAGCACTTTGTGTTTACACTATAGTGTCGAGATGGATGCTATTGGTGTCCAATTTTCCTCACTTTTGGCACTTTTCACGCACTCACACTCGCACACCAGTACAGATCAAAACACTAATGGCGCCTTGACCCCCTCTTGGACGATTAATCGACCGAAGGGGGACACTCTCGCAGATCAAATCCCTTTGACCTTACGCTGTTTTCACCAACTAGGACCTTCCGAAGCGCTTGATTAATAGGCACGTGCACAAACACCACCACTACACACGGATAACCAGAAAACGAGACACAGGCAAAGGTCTACGGAAAAGTTGCACCATCAAGGAAATCGAAGAAAAAACCTTGCCGAATAAAAAAAAAAACATCCAGCTCCAACGCCACTCGCTTTTCTCGCTAAATAGCTTTATAATAGCACTGAAATAGACGAAAAAACCAACCGCAAAACACCACTCGGTAGCTTTCCTTTCGCTAACTACGCGTTTTCTGCGTTATCCAACCTTGTGGGGCCCCCGATTTCGCTTGTCCTTGGTCACTTTTGCAGGTGAAACCGTACCACCATCATCGCATCGCAGCACTACAACGCAACAATTATTACGTTCCACACCTTCGAAAATGCAACGCAAAATCCACCATAAAACCCGAAACCCATCCACCAGATTCCATAATCCACTGCGTAGAAACCGTTCCGGATTCCCGGATCCAGCGGACACTTCCCCTTCTTCAAAAGAGGGGACCCGACGTTTTCTAGTTGGAGTTACCTTTTTCCCGAGAGACGAACAAAATCAACCCGCAACTACTCTCAAGCTCAACAACACGACTACGACGACATCGCGTACCATCGAAGCTAACCCCTAGCAGAGCAGTCAGTCGTCATACAAGAGGCAGAGACGGCCAAGTGGGCCAAACGGGGAAACGGCGGCGACGAAGGAAGGTGTAACAACATATACACACTCTTTCAGCACCATCTTGTCAAATAGCAGTACGTATAGTGGCAACGAAAACGCAAAGTTATTATTTTGCTTCGGGCTCACAGTCTGTCCTGTTTTGCCCACCGTGTCCGAATTGCGTCGAAAGCGAAGCAGATTTTCAGCTGTTGTCAGTGTTTCGTGGTCAGGGGGTCGGACAGATGTGGCCAGATGTCGGTGCGGCGCTACTGGTGGTGGACCCTTCGTCGAATGGTTTGTGTGAGGGAAAGAGACGGAGACGTGAATGGAGTTACCCGATGTGTGCTGAGGAAATATTTCGTTGCTCTTGACGGAACTGTCAGTATGACATATGAAATTTTTCCATACAACTATGGGTCAGAATAAAGCTACATTATGACTAAGAATTTGTTCGGTAGTTCTAGTAACAAAACTCATAATTTTTGTGGGGATTTATTGCGTTTTCCAAAAATAGCTTCTAACTTTTCCATATTTGTCAGTCGGTTGCCAGGGTAAATTACCGTTTAGATTCATATTACGGACACTTAAGGCTTCAGTGAAGTATAAGTCAGCATAGAGTACACAAATAAATCATTCTGTATGTTTTTTTCAGCGTTATCGAATGTCGGAAACCCTTAACTTTCGAATGGTGGGTGAAGAATACGCTTCCGTAACTTGAATAATTTTAAATAAATCGAAATGTGTGGCCTTTTCTTGATTATTATTCCGGACGCTCCATCCCTTTTGTCTCATATTCTGGACACTTTGATTGAAATTCCGGATAGCTCATGGAAATCATTAATAGAGAAGTTGAATTATCAGTTGAAGTCGTCTATCCACTAAAGAGACGTGTAAAGCAGTTGGACATTAGAAGTTTGCATAGATTTTTATGGAAAAAGCTTATTAAAACGAGCCTTGAAAGTGAGAACTTTTGAACGCCAAAAATTGAAACATTTCGTGTGAAATGTTTCCCATACAAAGTAGAGTGTCCGGAATTTGAAGCTGTCCGTAATATGATTCAAAACGGTACTTATCACACATTAACACAGGCGCTCAACTTGATCAACCACAGAAAAATTGCAGTAAATTTCAGGAATTTTTCGACCATATTTTATCAATACCTAAACGCACGCAACCTCCAGCACAAAAAAACAATTCATATAATCCAGACTACTTTTGACATTTGCTTTATTTTTCATTAATTGCACCCAATGAAAACAAACTGAGTGCAAATATTTTAGAAATTATTCGCAATAAAGTCATACAGAGAAACTATTGCGTTTAATCAAACTAAATCTATCAGGTGTTAAACACACTTTACTACCTCGAACGTTAATATGATAAAAAGTAAGAGGTTGTTTCCGAGATACGACCGCCAAGTTGACGTTGGATAACGTTAGCTTCTTCTATTTGCTGGCTTGAGACAGTCACAAACTTATGAAACATTTCTTTTGCTAAAAATCCAATTAATTTTCACACTATTTGTTGCATGTCAATTCTGATTTATTATAGACATTGTGTGTTATTATTTTGTGTTAATACAAAATAATCACTTTACATGTATTCAGAAGCTTGGGAGATTATATTGAAGAATTGTTTTTCAAATGTATTAATTCAAAATAACTCTTTTCATTGATTTTGTGGCCCTGAAAAGGGGAAATTAGGGAATATTACACAATCAACTCTTTAAAACACATTTGTTGGCTCTCAAAAGGGCCGATTGATGAATTGTTGAATTTGCGTAACACGGACACATTTTGACGGCGCACTGGTTTCAATCCTCGCCCGATGAGATTTGCGGTGCGGATGACGATGTGCGCTTCAACAAGCGGCTTTGGTCGATTTTCTTCAGCCATCTCGTACAACAGCTTGCCTCTGGTGGCGAGGAGCTGAGCAGGTTTGGAGGAGCTCTTACCAGCTCGAAAGCGAAAACAGAATGAAACCAGATTCAACGAAGGAGGAATGCTTTATACCCTTAGAATAGCAGATGATGCTCCTCCTTTCATATTCTTCGTTTTCTTATCTGGGAAATAGGCTATATGAAACTGATGTCTGGGTAAGGGATGTACAGATTAGCATTATGCTGTTATTGCAACCCGACGGCACTGCAGCAGCATCCTCGGAAACAGCTTCAAATTGCCGTATTGTCAATTATTCGTAATAAATCAATTATTGTATGATGCTATGAGATGAATTAAGAGATTATAGCAAGTATGTGGTAAACACATTAGGGAATATTATACAAATAACTCTTTAAAACACATTTGTTGGCTCTTAAAAGGGCCGATTGAGTTGTTGAATTTGCGTAACACGGACATATTTTGACGGTGCACTGGTTTCAATCCTTCTCGCCCGATGAGATTAGCGGTGCGGATGACGATGTGCGCTTCAACAAGCGGCTTTGGTCGATTTTCTTCAGCCATCTCGAACGAATTAGGGAATATTACACAATCAACTCTTTAAAACACATTTGTTGGCTCTCAAAAGGGCCGATTGAATTGTTGAATTTGCGTAACACGGACACATTTTGACGGCGCACTGGTTTCAATCCTCCTCGCCCGATGAGATTTGCGGTGCGGATGACGATGTGCGCTTCAACAAGCGGCTTTGGTCGATTTTCTTCAGCCATCTCGTACAACAGCTTGCCTCTGGTGGCGAGGAGCTGAGCAGGTTTGGAGGAGCTCTTACCAGCTCGAAAGCGAAAACAGAATGAAACCAGATTCAACGAAGGAGGAATGCTTTATACCCTTAGAATAGCAGATGATGCTCCTCCTTTCATATTCTTCGTTTTCTTATCTGGGAAATAGGCTATATGAAACTGATGTCTGGGTAAGGGATGTACAGATTAGCATTATGCTGTTATTGCAACCCGACGGCACTGCAGCAGCATCCTCGGAAACAGCTCCAAATTGCCGTATTGTCAATTATTCGTAATAAATCAATTATTGTATGATGCTATGAGATGAATTAAGAGATTATAGCAAGTATGTGGTAAACACATTAGGGAATATTATACAAATAACTCTTTAAAACACATTTGTTGGCTCTCAAAAGGGCCGATTGAGTTGTTGAATTTGCGTAACACGGACATATTTTGACGGTGCACTGGTTTCAATCCTCCTCGCCCGATGAGATTAGCGGTGCGGATGACGATGTGCGCTTCAACAAGCGGCTTTGGTCGATTTTCTTCAGCCATCTCGAACAAATTAGGGAATATTACACGGACGGTGACGGCTGTGCCGCTCGATCTAATGAACCAGAATGACCGCGCTAGCCTCCCGCATGGCAATGACAGCGGAGCACTGGCTGGTAGCGACGATTTCTGGCCGAAAACGATTATGCTGGCTGGTGCACTCAAATGAGCGGCTTCAGTTGCTGCGGCTCCGAAATGCGTGGTTCTTCGGTTCTAATGCGTGTTGTATTCGCGTCCTATTGAAAACTGAACTGAGGACGCGAATGACTCTCGAAATTTGCTCGCCGACCGTGTTCACAGTCTGACGGCAAAAAGAAGAATGAGGGAAGAAGCAGGGTGCGGTGCGCTTTTATAGTGGGAAGCGGAACCGAAAAATGTGCTTGAACGTGATTGGTTAGATAAGAAAGGGGTCAACGTTTTACGATATTTCAATAGTTTGTTGCTAATAATCAATAGTGTCCTCCATTTGGATCGACGCGTAGATAAATTTCCAATCGATTCATGGATAAATATTGAAAATCTATCGATAAATGACTGAGTTATTAGCGGTCAAAACCTGACCATTTTTCGTTACATGCTCAATTTTTCGTTTTTCTGAATTGTACCCCCATATGTTGCCGTAAGACGTTATCCAACGTCAAAAATGTGCTTGAACGTGATTGGTTAGATAAGAAAGGGGTCAACGTTTTACGATATTTCAATAGTTTGTTGCTAATAATCAATAGTGTCCTCCATTTGGATCGACGCGTAGATAAATTTCCAATCGATTCATGGATAAATATTGAAAATCTATCGATAAATGACTGAGTTATTAGCGGTCAAAACCTGACCATTTTTCGTTACATGCTCAATTTTTCGTTTTTTCTGAATTGTACCCCCATATGTTGCCGTAAGACGTTATCCAACGTCAAAAGAAAGCTATCTGAATGAATTTGAATGCAGATACAGTCGACTCTCCACATCTCGATGTCCTACATCTCGATATCTCTCCCTATATCGATGATTGCTTCGGTCCCTTCATTCTGCATACGATTTCGCTCTCCATATCTACATACTCTCCTTATCTCGATATCTCAATGTATTCCTGTTGATTTTTTGTTCCCAATTTTCTCTCTATATGTCAATATGAACATTATCAATGGTTACTAGATAGAATTAAGATTAAAACAATTCAGAACAATTTGGTTGGCGTTAAGTCAGAGGCGACCAAGTACAAAACTTGGGAAAATTGGATTATTCTCTCATTAGATGCGAAATAACTTTACCTCCGTTTCACTTTGATCAAATTTGATGAATGTTGTAAACTCCATGGGTGGTAAATGACTGGACAATGCGTACCATTGGTACTTCGCGTACCTGCAGGTATAAAATAGATCCCATTTGTGGTCCTTAGCCTCTTGTCCAGTAACTCCTATCCCTACCTCCCCGTGGTGCCGCCTGGGGTACGAGTAACCGAAGGGAAGATCGGGTAACCAACCCTGGTGGGACCTTGGTCGTATGCTGACAGGGAAGGGGGGCTGTGACAGAGAAGGGGCTCTCTTCTGAGGGTGTAGCTTATCAGAGCGTCTGTTCTCCATGTTAGGGGCGGCTGATCATCGTCCTAGTGTCAGCGTGGTACTCTAAACAGTGCTGTGCACGATGATCCTCCGGCGAGACAGGGGGTTGGTGCAGGCCTTACAAGCCAGCCGTAAAAATCATCAGTACAGGAAGCATACAATGTAAATTCGGACCGGAACAATCGGCATAGACCCAGGCATCGAAAACGGACTAACGATTGGAAACACAGATCATGGAACTGTAAGTCTCTCAATTTCTTGGGAAGTACCCGCATTCTTTCCGAATTATTGAGGGTCCGCAAGTTCGACATCGTAGCGCTGCAGGAGGTTTGCTGGAAAGGGTCGACGGTACATACGTATAGGGATGGTTATACCATCTACCAGAGCTGCGGCAACAGACATGAGCTGGGCACAGCTTTTATCGTGATGGGCGAAATGCAGAGGCGCGTGATTGGGTGGTGGCCAATCGACAACAGAATGTGCAAGTTGAGGATCAAAGGCCGTTTCTTCAATATCAGCATAATCAACGTGCACAGCCCTCACCTAGTAAGTTACGATGACGATAAGGACGCTTTCTACGCGCAGCTGGAACGTGAATACGACGGCTGCCCAAGCCATGATGTCAACATCGTTATCGGAGATCTCAACGCTCAGGTTGGCCAGGAGGAGGAATTTAGACCGATTATAGGGAAGTTCAGCGCTCACCAGCTTACGAACGAAAACGGCCTTAGACTGATTGATTCCGCCGCCTCCAAAAACATGGCCATACGTAGTACTTACTTCCAGCACAGCCTCCCGTATCGGTACACCTGGAGATCACCCCAACAAACTGAATCGCAAATCGACCACGTTTTGATTGATGGAAGACACTTCTCGGACATTATCGACGTCAGAACTTATCGCGGCGCAAACATCGATTCGGACCACTACCTAATGACGGTTAAAGTGCGCCAACGACTCTCCGTTGTGAACAACATTCGGTACCGACGCCCGCCACGGTACAATCTGGAACGACTCAAGCTACCCGAAGTCGCAACTGATTACGCGCAAAGCTTTGAAGCTGCGTTGCCGGAAGAAGGAGAGCTCACCGAAGCCCCTCTTGAGGACTGCTGGAGTAGTCTCAAAGCAGCCATAAACAACGCAGCGGAAGGTGCCATTGGGTTCGTGGAAGCAAATCGACGGAACGGTTGGTTCGACGAGGAGTGTCAGACGGTTTTGGACGAGAAGAATGCAGCGCGGGCGATGATGCTGCAGCAAGGCACCCGTCAAAACGTGGAACGATACAAACAGAAGCGAAGACAGCAAACCCAACTATTCCGGGATAAAAAGCGCCGCCTGGAAGAGTTGGAGTACGAAGAGATGGAGCAGCTGTATCGTTCTCAAGAAACACGAAAGTTCTACAAGAAACTAAATGCATCCCGCAAAGGTTTTGTGCCGCGAGCCGAAATGTACCGGGATAAGGATGGAGGTATCTTGACGGACGAACGTGAGGTGATTGAAAGGTAGAAGCAGCACCACGATGAACACCTAAACGGCGCAGAGGAGGAAGATCAAGACAGCAGGAGGAATGGCTTCATCAATATGGCGGATGAGGGACACGTGCCAACTCCCACAATAGGTGAAGTTAAGGATGCTATCAAACAGCTCAAGAACAACAAAGCAGCTGGAAAGGATGGTATTGGAGCGGAACTTATTAAAATGGGCTCGGACAAGTTGGCCACTTGTCTGCACCGATTGATAGCCAGGACTTGGCAAACAGAACCGGAGGAGTGGAAGGAGGGAATAATATACCCAATATACAAAAAGGGTGACAAGTTAGAATGTGAGAACTATCGAGCGATCACCATTCTTAATGCAGCCTATAAAGTGCTTTCCCAGATCATCTTCCGCCGTCTATCGCCACTGGCAAGCAGATTTGTGGGAAGTTATCAAGCCAGTTTTGTGGATGGGCGAACGACGACAGACCAAATCTTTATGTTGCGGCAGATCCTCCAAAAGTGTCACGAATATCAAGTCCCTACGCACCACCTATTCATCGTTTTCAAAGCGGCCTATGATACCATCGACCGCGAAGAGCTATTCGCTCCCAAGACGATAATTCGTCCGGTGGGGTGTGCTGCTGTCGTCATGATGATGGTTGACGAGAGCAATGTCAAACCCATTCATGGTTTCAAAACATTCGGAACAAAATATTTTTTTCACCGTCTAAGTGAAGTAATGTATAAAATTGAATGAAATACAATGGTAGAGAATTCATTTCTCATCCCAATGGTATTTTTAGAGGCAGCGGAGAATGTTCCGAAACGTGTTTTATTCAAGGGCAAAAATCACTCAGGCGAAAGTTCCAATGAATTTAACCTCTCATATCCTGGTTTTCTAACCTCAAACTAGTGCTCCTACTAGCCGGATCTCAATTTTTATGAAAGTAGTGCAATAATACAAAAAACAAACGTATGTAGAACATAGAGAATGGATATTTATACCTTTTCCGCCTAACTGTTTCACTGTTAACCGTCTTTTATCAGGACAATAAAACATTTTTCCCCACAGTGGCATGTGATGGATGCGTGAAAAATCAAATCTCTCATCCCCTGACTAGTTTCGCTACCAAAGTATAGATGGCTAACAGTATGTCGCGTTTCTCGATTGGAGGCCTATGGAAGATTATGGACGAGAATGGTTTTCCCGGGAAACTGACTAGACTGATCAAAGCAAAGATGGATAGTGTACAGTGCTGTGTGAAGATATCGGGTGCATTATCGGACCCGTTTGAAAGACGCAAAGGACTTCGACAAGGCGATGGTCTTTCCTGCCTCCTGTTCAATATTGCACTAGAAGGTGTTATGAAACGGGCGGGCTTCAACATGCGGGGAACGATCTTCAATAAATCCAGCCAGTTCATTTGTTTCGCTGACGACGTGGACATTGGCGGAAGAACATTCCAGGTGGTTGCTGCACAGTATACCAAGCTTAAACGTGAAGCAGATCAGGTTGGATTGAAGGTAAATACGTCGAAGACGAAATATCTGCTGGCTGGAGGAACCGAGCGCGATAGAGCTCGCATAGGCAGACGCGTGACGATTGACGGGGATGAGTTCGAGGTGGTGGACGAATTTGTCTACCTCAGATCATTGATAACGTCGGATAACAACTGCAGCAGAGAAATTCGAAGACGTATCATTGCCGGAAGTCGTGCTTACTATGGACTCCACAAGACCTTGCGGTCTGGTAAACTTCACTTCCGTACTAAGTGTACCATGTACAAGACGCTAATAAGACCTCTACGGGCATGAGACGTGGACAATGCTCGAAGAGGATTTACAAGCGCTAGGAGTTTTTGAACGACGTGTGCTTAGGACGATCTTCGGCGGAGTATGTGAGAACGGCGTATGGAGGAGAAGAATGAACCACGAGTTTGCGCAACTCTACGGTGAACCCAGTATCACGAAAGTCGCCAAAGCTGGAAGGGTACGATGGGCGGGACACGTTGTGAGAATGCCGGACAACAATCCCGCAAAAATGGTGTTCAGCTCAAATCCGGCCGGTAAAAGACGAAGGGGAGCGCAACGAGCTAGGTGGTTTGACCAAGTGGAGCAGGATCTTGGAAGTGTGGGGCGATCGAGGAATTGGAGGTTAGCAGCCATGGACCGAGTTAGTTGGCGTAACATTGTGGCGCAGGTCATGTCTTGAAGGACGTAGAGCCAGCAAAAGTAAAGTAAGTGTAAACTGCGAGTGATATGTAACAAATTTACTTTAGATGATAAATTAAAATCGATAAAAGTGTGCAGTCAGAGTGGACCAAGTGCTTATTACCATAACAGCGAAAATGATCAGCGCGCTGAGGAATGCGAGGAAATGAAAAACATTTCAAGAGATTTGTCAGATTTTTTGACATTAAATGATTCTTCTATTTATCCGTCAATAGAAATTTGAAAATATTACCTTATTCGATGCATTTGATTTTGATGTTTTACCATTTATCATAATTGGATGGGTAGTCAGAAATTACAACAATTGCTGTGCAGACAGAGCGGACCAAGTGTTGAAAAACAATAAACTGATGATTATTGCAATTTTTGAGTCAATTTCAGAGTCCGATAGAAGTTTATGGTGGTTCTATGGTGTATGTATGGAATGTGGTAGAACCCGCGTATTGGACCAGTATATTGTGATCGGTACTAAAGATTTTCACTTGGTCCACTCTGACTGAACGCATAGTTGAATATTTTTAGCCTTCAATGCCCTGACCCTGCAAAACCTTAATTTTCCAGCTATCGAAATGCCACTGATTTCGGGATTGACGATGTAGATTAATGAAGAATTTACTATACTGGTGTCGAAGTGTCTTGATAATCTGCTAATCTTAGAAATATGCACCCGGTTTGACCATGCAAGCAATCAATGATTGTTATTTTCCTAGAAATTGTTCAGTCAGAGTGAACCAACTCACTGAACGGAGGTCTTTAGTTCAGTCAGAGTGGACCAAGTGCACATAGTCCATCAAAAAATCGTTATATCAGAGGTTTGAATGATGATTTTTCATCATTATCACTGCACATTATATTGTTTGAAAGTAACACAAAGATGTGTGGAAATATTGAACCAAAATTTAAACGAGTTCAAAAATTACAGAGGGTTAGACTTTAAACCCATTTTTCTCAAAATATGAAAAATGTCACTTGGTCCACTCTGACTTAACGCCGACCATTTGGAAACTCGAAATGAAATTTGTTTGTTTATTATTTTCCTAGTAACGGAGTGCTTTTCAATCTAGTGTTCATTAAATAAATGTTCTTTGTCTCGATCTCTTCCTATGTCGATGATTCCTTCGGTATCTAGATGTGGAGAGGCGACTGTATAACTAAATCAGCGACCATTTGATCTAATTACTCTCTATAATGGTGTGTTTAATAAAATGGTTCAACATTTAGGATAAATCATGTATTTTAGACGGCTGAGCACAGATTTGCAACTTGCTCTATTTGTGCTCTTGGCGAACCGCAAATTGAGCGCCCCTTAGGGTTGATTCACAAATTTCATAACGCTGAATGCGGTAGGTAAGTGTATTCATGTCGTGATGTTGCGGCTCATACAAAAAAAAATATAAAAAAAATCATACGTAACGGTTACGAGGGGGTGGGTGGGTGTCGAAAATGGCCATTTTTAGCGTTATGAAACCTGCAGAGGAATAACGTCCTATTTTTTAGCTATGGGATTTGACGGGTTGAGCTGTGTCTCCTTATCTGGAGCATTTGATCGGTGTTCAAACAGACCGAACTAGATGATATTTTGGCGATCTAAAGATTCCATCAATACTGATGTTTGCGGTGCTCTTTACATATAGATGTATCATCAAATAGATAAGTTCCATTATTACAGTAAACAATGCAAAGATTTTGATATTTCGAATACCTGGGGTACGTTCCTCTGAAACCATTGAAAAACACTTGGTCCAGTTTATCCGACACCGACCATTTATACTCTAGTATAAAATTTCACTCACACGCGTATATAGATTCTCGTAGCAGTCTCTGTCAACCTGTGAATGGACCCTTATTCAAAACCCAGTAAACACGACGCCTTTAGTGGTAAACGCGCAGCTATTCAGCAAGAACAAGCGTGGGTCGTGGCTGTAAAAATTGAGCATTCCTTCTTCTTCTTTCTGGCGTTACGTCCCAACTGGGACAAAGCCTGCTTCTCAGATTAGTGTTCTCATGAGCACTTCCACAGTTATTAACTGAGAGCTTTCATTGCCGATTGACCATTTTTGCATGTGTACATCGTGTGGCAGGTACGAAGATACTCTATGCCCTGGGAATCGAGAAAATTTCCTTTACGAAAAGATCCTCGACCAGCGGGATTCGAACCCACGACCCTCAGCATGGTCATGCTGAATAGCTGCGCGTTTACCGCTACGGCTATCTGGGCCCCCTAAGCATTCCTATATAGCTCAATATCTTGACCTATTTTATTCATGAGCAGTTTGACACGGTATCTGATTTCAAATATTTGAAAAACCAAGCCAAATGTGTTGAGTGGTCCATGTGCCAATTTTTTTAGAAATTTTACGGAAGAGAAATGTCTTTCAAACTCACAAGATTTAAACCTTATAATTTTCTATTTCCAGTTGATCTTGAAGTCAAGAACCAGTAGATCATTGGAAATTTGAATTCATCTCATTGAGAATCGAGGGAGGAAACATCTCTTGATTGACTAGCGACCCTTGGAGAAAATTATCCCGAAACATTTAAATGGGTGTCTAGCAATACGAAGCAATCATTTTGAAGTTATTAGAAAATCTATTTATCGTTAACGTATTACAAATGATGGACATTCATTATTTTATTGTTATTAATGAGAGATAACCTTTTCGAAACACCCTGTCACGGTGCTCCCCTGACCGTTATTATCAGAAAAAAATCTCCATCAAATCTGTGCTCACCAGTCATTTTGTAAAGCTATGCTGCATGTCTGGGCAAAATTTCAAACAAATCGTAGGGCCCATTTAAAGTTACGCTTATTATATTGTACAAACTTAAAATAAATCGCAGTATCCTGTAAAATAAATCACCGAATTCGAACTGTAAACAACAAAAATACAGATTTTCCTGTGAAATCTACTATTTTACCGACAAAATCCGTAAAATCGAATGTTTTACCGGAGAAAATTCGTGAAATCTACTATTTCACCGGAAAAAATCCGTGAATAAGCAATTTTACTGTAACCCTGTGCAATACTAACGAACAGTTCGGTAACAGCATTATTTTCACCGAACTTCTGTGAAATCGTGTGACAGCCGCTCTGGCAGACATGAGCTTCCTTTTGTTTTAGTTTGGGCACACCATTATCAAGCAGTGAAAGCTGGCTAAGTGGTAGCAAGCCTGCTTCCTGATCGGTAGGTCGGGAGTTCAATTCCCAGTCGAACCATTTTCTTGTTTTTCTTTATGATTTTGTTCAATCATTTTATAGATTGTTCGGTGATTTGGCTGTTGAGATTACGGTGAAATTTCACCGTAATCCTTTTTTTTTTTTTTAAGTGTGTATGACTTCGAAAATTCAAAGGACTATTAAAACGCCCGTGTTTATCAGATGTAGTATACCATCAATATTTTATTTAAAATGTGTTTATTTGATTATTGGTAAATTATGAGTAGAGTTTTGAATAAGAAGATCAACAAAATATTAAGTTACGCCCTTTTGGAGGTGTAACCATAAAAATCATAAAAATCATTATTAGGCATTCTTAAACAGTTAATCATGTTCAAATGTTTTCAATGACACATTGCACTTACAAGCCGCAAAAATCTTCCACAGTTAACTGATTTTTCATAGGCTTAAGCGCTATAAGGCATTACGGAGCCATTGTATTATTATTTTTAATATTATTATAAAATATTGTTACAGCTCATCTAGCTGACTCTTCGGATGTTTCAGCAAACATTGTACTGACCCATAACTTAAATTTTAATTGCTGAGTAATGCTTTATTGGCCAAACCATAGCACTCTAGACCATTGTTAATATTTTTATGATCATGTAAAGCATACACATTTAGATTTTTCACGAATTAACTATTTTTCTTGTAGGTTTTCGGTGCTTATCGATCACACAAACACGCAAGAGCCGTGGATAAATACAATAGTGTAAAAATTGAATGAATCCATCGACCCATTCTCAAGCTAACTCGTGAAGAGGAACCCTCAATGCCTGAAATAGGCTTAACCCGTATAGGCCTGAGTGTAAGCAACAATTCTAAAACCCTCACCGCTCAGCGAATTCTTAATCGATTCAAATGATTTTTTGTCAGTAGACTGGCACACATATTTAGTTTCTAGAAGTGGACAGAAGAACGCGGAAATATTCGTGTGGTTGGAGTTATTCCGGTGGATCACTGGGTCAGGTCGAATGAGAAGGGTACTGTGCGTTTGTGCAGTAGAAGCATTAACCTAAGAATGCTAATGTCGCTGCTGTTCGTGTGACCAACATTGTGCGATCATATGGGGATGTAGGTACAATAGTGTTGCGTTTTCTCACACCGACTGTATTCAATGCCGGCAGATAGAGATATGGTGAGGGATAAGTGTGGTATATTGGACTAGTAGGATTGTGGGGCTTGGGGATGCTACAAAAGTCATTAGCCAAATACTTCAGTTTACCGTGGCGTAGCTGTAGTATAATTGGTAATGCGTCCGTGTACAGAATGGAAATTGTGGGTTCAAGTCTACATAATCTTTTAGCACAATGTTACCACAATTACACTCAATTTGGCAAACATATCTCTATCTGCCGATATTGAATACCTTTACCCTAAAAGTATTAATGGTATATTTCATTTGATAATCACAGCTAATGAAAACCCGTTCAAATAACCCAGATTTCCTTTGCAATTTTGGACTTAAACAATCAAAAGGGAGTAACTCCAAAACGGGCCCTACGATGTTTTTTGAAATTTTGCTCAGAAATGCAGCATAGCTATAGAAAACGGCTGGTGAGCACAGATTTGATGGAGATTTTTTTCTGATAATAACGGTCAGGGGAGCACCGTGCATGTATGTATGTGTTTAGCTAAAAATGACCAGATATATTTTTCTTTTGCTTGCTAATCATTCTTTCCAGTATCAGCCTGTCGAACTGCATCACTTTTCGGGGAACATATGTTCAAAGAAATGGCTATTAATGGTAAGTGGCTGGGCATGGCGTACCATTGGTATCTCTTTCTTATGGAAAAGTTGTTTGATAGACATTTCTTGCGGTACCTACATGTCTGATTAGTTTGATTTTTGGAAACTAAGGGGAACTAGTGAGCTGAATATTTCAAAATTTTGTGTATCGCAATGCTGATAACTTAGTTGTTGGTATTATCGACAGAAATGTTCGTTGCTTGTTGGAAATCTAGTGGCAGTTTGTTGAGTTGAGCAGACATGCAACGTATTGCCCTTGATTCAATGATCTAGTTTGCTGAAGTAATCATTCTTCCAAATCCTCTGTTTCTTGAGATATAGAACGCCATAGCAAACATATGAGCTCCATATAGTAACTTTCGCCAATAAGTGGTGAAGTTCCCAACTAACCAATGTGTACTTTGTTGGTCCTTTTCCTGATGTTAATCTTCACCGAAGAAAGTATTTTTTTTTTATATACAGTCAACTCTCCCATACTCAATATTCGGTACCTCGATATTTCCCCTAACTCGAATGGAATGTGCGGTCCCTTTAATTAAGCATACTTTGATCCCTCTGTAAGTCGATACCTCTCTAACTCGATGTTCCATAACTCGATGCGATATGTTTGAGTTTGCCATGCAAGTTTACCTCTCTAACTCGATTTTCCATAAAAAGTTTTGAATATCCTCAAAATGTTAATGAATTCAATAAATTTGAATGTTATTATTATACTTACAGTAAAATTAAGGGTTTTAACTTGTTTCAGAGCGATAAAATTTTCATTTTTTTGTTGACTATTCAAAAGGAGTAAAATGTGTCAAAATTCTACTATTTTTCACGTTAAAATAACAATTTCAAATAATTTTTGAAAATTTACGAAAATTTCTAAATTCAAAAAATACGTGTTCCGTATCTCGATACCTCCCTAACTCGATAGTCCCTTCAATATCGAGTTAGGGAGAGTCAACTGTATATATTTGTTTTTGAGATATAGGTATCAAAAATTCGCATTGGGCATTTCGCACAAATTCGTAGGTGATACAGTCCTAGACAATGATACTTATGAGGCAACCCCTTTCCGTTCATTACCAAAGTCAGAAGTTTGTCATTTGGCGTTATTTATCCGTCCTATACCCATGTTAAAAGCTAAGATGCAATTGGGTTCGGTTCCAGTCATATTACATCACATTGAAAAAATTTAAACTTTTTATGGAGATTGATGCATTATTATTGAATCTTTTATTTTAACCTTTCGGTCGTCGCGTGAATTTTTGTAACGCGAGTAGTCGCGCGTTGTACTTTGTACAACACCCTTGGTTTTGCGAATATCCCAGGAGTCTGACCACTTAGAAAGATGACGTCTTCGCAAAGTTGTTCAGTAGCTCAAGGACTATCATTATTTTAGCCAATAAATTCGGGATTTTGCCACTAGGCGGCGCTAGTGAACTTAAACTTTTGTATCGTAGATCTCATGATCCTGACCACTCAGAAAGATGGCATCTCCGGCAAAGTTGCTCGGTAACTTATGGACTATCATTGTTAGAGCTAGTTGATTCAAAATTTTGCCACCAGGCGGCACTAGCGAGCATAAAACATTTGTTTCGCAAATATCTCAGGAGCCTTATCACTTAGAAAGATGGCGTCTTCGGCAGAGTTGTTCAGTAGTTCAAATTATTTCTTTGTTTAATCCTTAGAGTTCGAGATTTTGTAAAGTAATGGTAGTTCCTGAGCTTCTGAACAACTTTGCTGAAGGTACCTGTCTAAAAAGTCAAGATCCTGCAGTATCCGCACAACAAAAATTTTATGCTCACTACCGCCGCCTGGTGGCAAAATATCCTATTTCTTACCTCAAATAATGATAGTCCTTGAGCTACTGAACTACTTTGTCGACGACACTATCTCTCTAAGTGGTCAGGCTCCTGAGATATCTGCAAACAAAAGTTTCACGCACACTAGCGCCGCCTTGTGGAAAAATTTTGAATCAACTAGCTCGAACAATGATAGTCCTTAACTTACTAAACAACTTTGCCGAAGACGCCATCCTTCTAAATGATCAGGGTCCTGAAATATTTGCAAAACAAAAGTAAAATTTCCATGCCCACTAGTGCCACCTAGCGGTCAAATTCCGAATTGAATGCGGTACCATCAGATAGCGCTTCACCTCCAGAACAACTTTACTAAAGACCCCAAGTTTCTATATTATCTGGATTTTGAGATATACCGATTTAAAACTGTTGTTTATTCGAACCGTATATAGTGCGTTCATTATTATGCGACTTTCATGTATATTTGTTGGTTTTACCGGATTATCAAGGGTCATACGGTAAATAAAGACCGTCGAATATTGTTCTTAAGATGATTCTTGAGGAATACATTTTGGTTTGGTGTCGATAGATATCTTTGTTGCAAAATGATAGCATATAAATCACAACTGTTGTACTTTGTAACAACAGCGCGACAGCCCGAAGGTTAAGTGTTATATTCTCCTGCACTCCTTAGTTTCACAAGAGTTTTGCTCTAATAATTTTCTAATTTTATAATCCCAAACTCAATTTATATTTTTCATAATTCATGCTCATCATAAATCAGTAGCATAGTGGCTAACTACCCAAGTAACCATGGATCATTATATCATTGCTTATATGAAGCAGCTGCATTGCCGTAAGTCTACCATTAAAGTAGTTTAAAAGTGGGAATAGGCCCTGATAAAGTCGAACTAGTGCAAAACTATTTATAAAGCAATCAAACAATTCATAAAGGAATATTAATGCATTGATTCATTTGTAATGTAGCGTAAATGCTCTTTTGCTTGACAGCTCTTGTAATTTGTCGATTAAAAGCAATGTCGCATCAGTATTGTTGATATGAAATTTTATAATGCTTGGTGTTACTTGGGTAATTCAGTACATGACATCTCTTACATATTTTCATGTGGTAAGGAAATTGTAAATATTGAATAGAGAATCGGATGAGGTTGCTGTTCTCACACTTAAGTTAAGCGAATTGACCCAAGAACAAGTCGGGAGTGAAAGATTATCCATGCGACATAGATTCAACGTAACGAATAGAAACCTATAGAAATAGAATAGAACACACCAGTTTATAATAATTTACTTTATTTCTTCATAAATAAAACATTACTTTTCTTTATTGATTCTTCTATGTTTTTTTGTCTTGTTTTGCTTTGCTTCTCTGTACGTTTATTTGCAGCTTTGTTTCAATAATTATTTTGCTTTTGCTTTTTCATACGCTCTTTCTCTCTCTAGTACACAACAAGAAGGTTTAACGTCTATTCTGTCGTACATTTGTCTACGTTCCATCGACTTTTTCGGTAGCTTTCCTCCATTTAACACTATTCACATGATCGTCGGCCTACCGTTTGCTTCGAACTGGTATTGAATAATTGAAAATTCGGAAGCTACTACAAATTATTTACGGCCTTCACTCATATAACTGCGCCGTCTTTCATGCACCTGCTTCCTATTGATCCATCTAATGTCCATCTTCCATCGTGTACCACTTACAATGTTTTATAATAAACATACGATATTCTCTTGTAATTACCATTCTATTCTACCTGTTTTGTTTCATTGTTGCTGTTGTATGCTTCAATTATACACAAGTAAGGTATTATTTTTTTTATTAACTAACCGGGTTGCACAGTGTAATGAGTGTGGGTGTACGATTTCGACCTTCAATTTAATAACGTTTCAATTTGAATTATAATAATCGCATAACGAAAAATCATTTCTACTGCCGTTTTACAAAACTAAAAAAACAATCAAGTTGGCGTTGACGACTTGGTTTTGCTTTTTTTGTTTGGTTTTGCTTCGTTAACTAGCAAAAACAACTGTCAAACATCGTGTCTCTTGACAAACAGTTTGTTTTGTCAGGGGACATTATTCAACGTAGCTTTAAGTTTTCTGGTTTCACTAATTACTTTTTACAGCCACACAACCTGGTCTGCACAGCCTACTACGAATACAAAATGTTGCTTTGTTTGTTTACAATTTAAGTGGTTGCTTACAATAATCCTTCGGGTTTTTTCCTGTACGTAACATAGGAGAAACGAAATCCCCTATTCAACGGGTAACTAGCGAACTTCTAGGGTGGAAGCGAGGCCGCTTACTGTAGTTTAACTAAGTTGGATGTTGGGAAATGTTGTCACAACTTTGTTTGTTTACTGTAATTTTTGAAATTTGTTTCAGTTTTTATGAGTGTTTTTGTATGTGTGTCACATCGACTTCGATTTGGTTTCCTATCTCTTTATTGAACTGCCTCATCTTGACACTTTAGCTTCGCACTGTACGTTCTCTAAAAGATTGTTTGCATTATAATTGTTCGATTGATTATAGATTTTGCTCAAAAAGTACTGAATTTTCCTTAATACACAACTATTTAGTGAGAAGAGACCCCAAAATGTCTATTCTACAGAAGCAATTGTTGCTTGCCTTGCTTTGGTGGAATTGTTGCTCAGCGCTGTCACTACTACAAGCGTAGCGAGTGTTACTTTATAGTAAAATTTCTTAATTACCCTGCTCCTTGTCCTAAACTGCTTTTCGCTTCAGTAGCTTAAGTATTCCGAAAACATCGAGTAGTTTCTCCTCTCAAATCTGAATCTAAGATATTTTGTCTTATGATTAAATAGTTCAATTTGTTAAATATTGATTTCGTTAAGATTCTTCACCTTCTGTATGCCACTTCCTATATGTGTGTTGTTAGTGTGAGTGTGAGTGTACATATACGAGGGGTCCAATTTCTAATGGAAATCAATTCTATTTTCCTCGGGCAACCGAAAGCTTTGGTCCCGCCCCATCGCCGGATAAGGCCCACATTCACTGGAGCCCCAAAATGAGTCCCACAAAGGCAACCAGGATGAATGTGGGTCTTATCAGTTTCAGGACGGACACTTCGGTTATTTTTTTTTATGAAATCGTCAAGCTTGGGAATTGGAGCCGGGACATTCTACAGGACGTAAGTGTAGTTGTGTGATTCTAGTTTTGGGTTTCTTCTTTTCGGGATATGGGGATTCTGTTCTTTGTAGGCCTTGTGGAAACGTTTTTTGTGCCAAAAGTATGACAATCAATGGTTGGTAAATAAAAGGCCCACAAAAGGGTCGATTCTACTCATTCGAGTCGAGAAGGTTACTAGTAATTAGTTAAAAGCCTCTAGCAGTTTTAGTAGGGTGGTGAGGTGTATGGAAACATAAGCAAGTGTTTTAAAAATTTGGATATTTAAAATAAACCATTAGGCTATCTGTAATCCATTAACTAGATATAGAATCAACTATTCATGTATTGGTTACCAGAGAGGATGGATTTGTGCACTGCTGTTCAACTCTTTTGAGATTCTGATAACTTTAAGTTTTTAGGCCAAGATATGTGATAATTTAACCAGATGTTTCATCTACTGGATATGTTCCAATATTACAGAAAACACGTACCTGACTTGAAAATCATATTAAAATTCTATCATAAATGTATCATATTGAGATGGTAGTTGTATATCGTTGTTATAATAAAGAAAAAAAAACTGGATGCTTCATAACAAGTGTATGTCTGAATACGTTACATTTAAGTTCTTAACATATAATGTAACAAAAATTCATAAATAATCTCTTTACTATTTTATTATCATTGCATCCCAATGTTAACAAAATGTTTTCATAAGTTGTATAATAACAGAATAAGGAGTGTATCGAAAACTAGTTGCAAACATTCAAAACAGACTCAAAAATATTGGGTTGAACCCACAAACAATTTTTTTACCAGAAATACTTTACAATGTATTTCAAAATTATGATGCGGTGATAGCGTTTCAATAAAGTGGCATTTTGTATGATAATTTTTCAAGTTACTAGCAGAAGACGATGAAAATCTTGCACACCTCTGGAAAAAATAATATGTTAAATAATGTGTAAAATTTTAAGTTTTTGTTTGTGCTAATATATTCAATCATTTGAGAGCAAACACAAAAATCTACGATTTTTAAAGATCTCGTTTTTCGATTTTTTCTTTCTACACGTTAATGGAAATATTGAACAATTGGAACGTATGAAACTTTTTCTTTGCAGTTTCTTTGCATATTTATAAAGTAACGTAAGCAAAAAAATGGTACTTCTATATAATTACCTCTGTACTTGACAGAGCTTCAAAAGTTGATTGGACAAAAGTGACTTTCCAAAGCCGACCTTATTTTAATAATTGATAACAATAATTATTTTTTTCAAATCCTTTTCACGTGGTGTATTAAGTAAACATATTTTTCGATAGAAAAAGCTTTTCATCCTTTTTGATTGATATAAATCTTGTTCAATACAAATCATCGAATCTTCAGAAAACACTTCAAATATGTAATTTTGTGCAAGATTTTATTGTCTATGCTTTATAAACCTTGTTTTATTTTTAGTAAGACCGCACATTATTCAATATTTTTTTAGTTGCTTCAATACTTGATGACATAATAAAGATTTGCGTGGAAAAAGCTTTTAAAAAGATAAACTATGCTCTGAGTATGTTTTGAATGTTTGCAACTACTTTTCTATACACTCCTTACGGTCAACTCCCCATTACTCGATATTGAAGGGATCATCGAGTTAGGGAGGGTTCGAGTTACAGAACACAAAACCAGTACAAATACGATCCGAGAGACCGAGAGATCAAGGTAGCCATAAAAACCAACGTTTACTATGGTTCTCTTACTTGAAATCGAAAGTTGACTGTACCGTGCTGCTTCAATACCCGGACGCTTAAGCCGACAACAGTGCTCAAACTAAGATTAAGGTATGTTTGGATAAAATATTCTTGTAGTGTTATTATTCAACATGCTTTTACACTTCAGATCTTCATGGAAGTGACCAAATTTTCGATATTATTCATGATTTTTACAAGTAAATCAATGAAATATTAGAGCGTGTCTTGTCTTTAAATGCGGACAGCTGATCAATTGATGTTTTTAAATCCGGACATTTTTGGATCAAATTCCGGAAACCTGATACATAAATATCGTCTCAAGAAAATCATACAAATTCGTCGAAATAATATTTTTTAATCAATTCGACGTATGTTTTTCCCTATACTGTCACAAAGAACAATACATTACTAATATTTAATTACCTGAACTGAAGCGCGTGTAGCTTGAACTCGTTAGCGTGTGGCTGGAATCTCAGATGAACACAATTAAGTTTACATTACATCATTTATTTTAACTTTCATCTTTTTATATGTATATTTTGCAAGTCTTCTCCTGCTTTATATAGCAAAAATATAATTTACACTACAGAAAAGTGGGTCTTTCACATGATGTCCGGGATTAAAATCACTGACCCATAATTCCGGACAGTCTCTTCGCACTCCTTTAAGTACACATTTGCTTCATAATTCACAGCAGCTACGTTACGAAACATTGCCAGTATGTATCTGTATTTGATTGTGTTCAAAACACGTCACAAAAAAATACTTCACACACTCTTTCTTCAACCTTTGGTTTGGATTGTGCGTTCAATGATTGTTAATCTTCCATTAACATGGACCACGGAGAAATGACGTCCGACAGAAACGATTAACGTGTTATTATTTTTATCAATTATTTGTCAATGTTAACTAGAAAATGAAAGTATAATAATTTTCAATGTTAAAGTATAGATTATGAAAAAATTCCAAACATGAAAGTATTCAAATTATGTATAAATTAATGAATATTATCGAAGTGTCCGGATATTGGTACCGTTCGGATTTTGATTTACCACGGTATGACAAAATTGTGTTTTACTAGTAATTGTTGGATTCAGCAAGTCAGGTACGTTTTTAGAACTCACTTAACACCGACCGACTAAGTTAGAATATCAAGTCTCGCGTTCAGTATCAAAAGAGCATATATGCAGAGATAGATTTCTCTTCTTCAGTTTTCTTTTTTGTAAATTACTTGCATGGTCGACAGTTTTCGACTGTTATTTTATCTTCAGTAGAAAGTAGTCATCGTTCTTCGTTCCGAAAATCAATTAAACTTCGTGTACCGTCGATGGAGGTGACAATGGGTCTGGGGGGTGAGATCGGGTCAAAACGGATAAATATGATTTATGAAAAAATCAGCTAATAATGCTGATATTACTATTATTTATAATTCATATGTTAGAAAACATATTATTACACGTAATTCATCACAATATACATTTTTAGAAATAGTAGTTATTGTTTACTACATCAATAAACTTATATGATAAAACTAGAAAAAAATTTACAACATTAAATTTCTCCTGTGCAAAGTATCACGCATGTACTTTAACCTCTATCGTTATATTAGTAGGAGGTTGAAAGTCTTTTTTTTTACACTTCACACGTATTTTCCGGAATATATTTGATTTTTCCACAAAAATTTCATTTTTTTCGGTACAGTGTCTAAAACATCACAAATGGGGGTGAGATTGGGTCAAGCAAGAACAATAGTAAATGAAATTGCTAGTCCACTTTTTTACATTTTACGGTGCCGGGTGTTCCCTTTTTTCATTAAGATGTGTTTATTCATTCTGATGAATGAGATGCTGTATTCTCTGAAACATCAAACAAGTTTACTTGAGTATTCCGTGCATTGAAAAACAATACAACGCATTTTCACAACTTCTCAAACCAGCAACTGTGTTTCGTGCGCAGCAACATCGTAAAATTTTATCAAATGATTTTTTTTAATGCAATCATTTATCAGCGTTTTCATATTATAGAAACATCTCACGGAAGTACAAATGAGTTGGATTGCTGAAATACTGGGATTATGACGTCAACATCTGCCTGAAATGTATCGATCGTGGAATGTCGTACCGAAATTTAACTATTTGCGAAGGCTTAAAATAATCACTGTTTCAGTAAACCTTTGGGGAAACTGAATAGGCTTTATGGCAAGAGGGATGAGACTTTGAAGAGAGTTTGAGGGAAAAAACAAGGCAATTTATGTAAATTTGACGATAAATGCTGGGTTTACATATTTTTTCTCATACCTCTTCAATTTTTTTGGTATAATCGTTCTTTTAAGTGGGTTTATCATACCTGTAAAACATCTTAGATATCTTTTCGTCTTGTTTGCATCGTATTTCATCAATATTTTTCAGCTGTGAATGGTTTTGCAATCATGTTCTCAAAAGAAGTTATTTCAATTACAGTGACCCAATCTATGGGGTGAGTTTGGGTCATTTTTCATTAACTTCTGGTGCCGCTGTGAATAAATATTTTGACGTTGACGCTTGCTCCTGGGCAGTGCGTCAAGAAAGCCCGAGCAGTCGTCAGATGTTTTCCATCTCGGGTCGCGCGCCTATTTTCTCTGAGTGCTGAGTGCTGAGAGCAAACGAGTGAAGCTGAAAGTGGATTGTTGCTGCTCAAGGATGACGGATCAATTGGTGAGCTCGTTTCATGCTACTATTTCTAATCTATAAAATATGTATGACTGCACCTTTAATCGTTACAACGGTGAGACGTACATATGATTTTTCAATGGTGAATGGTTGTGAATGGTTCGTCACTATTTTTTTTAAACACTCTTTTGACCATTTTATTGTAATTAAAAAAAAACTTTGAATGGTTAGACACTACAAGTGTAGACTTGCGAAAGGTTCACTTTATTCAACAAACTTTGAAAGGTTCGTCACCTCAAGTGTCGGCATAATTTTTTTCCTAATAGATATTGTTCATATCAAATGAAAATATTATACTTACATATAAGCATGTTTATATCTCACAAATAATTATTAATCTTGGTCTAATCGCTTATCAAAGTGAATCCTGTGACCCAACGATCCTCCCCATTAACAAACAACCCTCCCAGTAACCTTTGTGGAGATGCAGAGGCAGACACGGTCTCCAAATAGCAAAGGTTACACACTAACATTCCTTCCCCCAATCCCACCTGACTGCAAGGACGTGGCAGGTGCCGTTATTGACCATGTATAAATAGAGGCACTGAATTATGCACACTGAAGAAGATTATGGCCAATCCCTGCCGAACTTCTAGTTGATTCTTTGTGCATTTTCACTGACTTCGGTTAATCACGGAATAGCAACCATTGATATGTGTAGTCAGTCTAAGCTTAGCTAAGATAGTTATTCAATAAATAAATCGTACGTATCCCTTTTTGACCCATTCTCACTCCCAACGACGGTACTAAAAAGTATTTCGATGAAGAGATATTGTTTACTGCAGCTAGGCTTCAACGCGAGAAGTGATTGAAATCAACATTGGATCTACTAAACTGTAGTGAAAGTGTTGGTAAAATGTACATTTTAAGGATTTTATCTTGAATTTAATAGGAAAAAGATAAGTGTTGTCCCCATGAACATCGATTATTCGATCGTATGTGGAGCTGCTTGAAGAATCAATATGGCGTTCATTAGAGTGAACCGCTAAAAGCTTCAGTGGGCGGGCAAAGCATGTTCCGACATGTTAGTTACGCATAACAACGCTCTTACAGCTTTGGCGGTTGATTCTCTCTGAACTTTTCTGAACGACCTATCTAATATCGAAAGCCTATCTTCGATTACATTCCCTTCAATCAATAACTTAATCACAGTTACCTCTGTCACTGTACTTTTAGGACAAATTGCTAGCAAAATACATTGTCTTCCTATCTTTTGTGAGAATACCCAAAAGCTTCAGTATTGCACTGGCATAAACGAAAGTGAGCAAGTAATAAACAAATTATCTCAATGATAGGTAAATCTAAGAAAACCAGCGAGAATTATTTGATAGAATCTCTTTGTGATGGCGTAATTTCACAATTTGTCGCTTGTAACTATTTGAACAATGTAACCAGAATTCATAGAATACTGAATAGATGAAAAAGTTTTTGCATTGACAAACACTGCACAAATCCACAAAGTTTACTTCATTCGATAAATAATAATTTTGTGCCTTGGACTTATTACTAATAGTGATTGTTTCTGATGACAAATGAACATAATAAAAAAAATATAAATGTAATTCAATGAACCGAAGTGAATGAAAAACAGCACTTTTTTTCATGTCTCTAGTACGTGATAACGTACATTATGTGAAAGAGGAGGTACAACATTTGCAAAGCAAAGCTTTTTACGTTTACTTAAAGTGTATTTTGACCAATTTTTGAAAACTTGTATCATTGTGTCATATATGTAGAAGGAAATCAACTCCAACAGTAAAAAGAGAAGCTTTTCGAGACTTATTCCAAATGAACGCAAATGCAAGCTTCTGGTTTCTGTCTATGAATCTTCGTCCAAATCCATCACTTTCAAAGTAATTTCCAGCGAAATTTCTAGGATCATGATTCACTGATTCACCTTCATAACCGCCTTTTGATTTCACTAAATAAATTGTTTTTTCTGCAATAAAAACGTATGAGTATAGTTATTTTACGATAAACTTCTCAAGGACTAGGTACATGAACTCATACATTGTAAGATAATTTCTGGAGCAATACCTGTAGAAATTCCTGGATGAATAACAGGGACCATAAATGACTCTAGAGTCTTTTTAATAAGCCATCGTATACTTCAGTTATTTTGTATACAGAACGATTTCATAGAAAACTGGAATGAAATGTATGAGGTGATGACAAGTATGAGTTCCAAAAACGTTTAGGGGAAATGGGCTATTAGGGGAAGTGGCGTTCGGGGAAACGACCCTTTTTCCCAAATGTCATTTCCCCGAAAAGTGATACAGTTTAAAAAGTTACCGAAATACTTTTCAGCGATAAGGTGGTGAACAAAATGAACGATAAGTATTGTAAAGAGGGAGATATTGAGTATTTTTCTACTAAACGCATATTACCAAAGATGCCGAAGATGGTGAAACTCATATGAACTGTCCATCAAATAAAGAAGAGAGCATGTCAGACGACCGGTTCGTTCACCACCCCGAAATGCATGAAATCATGACAAGTATGAGTGCCAATTTTTTTTCGGAGGAGTGGGCTATTCGGGGAACTGTCATTCGAGGCCTCTAGAGAAGTAGAACAACCAGTAGAGCTATTTCTCAACACAGCAAATGATAAATTGTAATATCACATCATGTTAGCAGCACATCAGTCCCTAATATGATGTACAATGACAACATTTAAACGTATATAACCAGCCAGCTACTGCTAAAAATTGAGCTTTAGCAATCGATAGAACCGGTTTGACTTGATGACAACAAACGTCATCCCACCATGCTATATATAAGGAAGTATGTATAACTTGATACATGTAGGTAGTGTGTTCCCGAGCAAAGTCCAACATCAAAAAGAAAGCAAGTCGAAAACATTTTCAGTTTTCAGCATCAAGTTGATATCATAATTCGATAACAGTTTGTCATTGAAATATTCGATATCATATTTTGTTTTCGTTCTGCCATCATTTTAAATTTTTGGTAATGTTTCATTTCCACGAGTTTCATTTTATATAATTATAAATTTATTCGTGCTACATGTATAAACACTGTGAAAATATAAAAATGAAGCATTTATTTTGTCGCAGACTCGTTTCAATATCAATCAAAAATATTTGCCCTGATGGCAGAAACAGTTTTTGATTTGGTTTCATGGGTACATTTTTCTTCTCTCAGTTTTAATATTTTAACTGTTAAAACGACCAAAATGACATTAAAATGAGTTACCGAAATTCGCGACCTCACAACATCAAATTTAGTTTTCAATATGATCTCAAGAAACTGAAGGAACCAGTTAAGGGTTCCCTGAAAACAAATCTCTGGAGGAATTCCAATGAAGTTTGTGGGAGAACTCTCTGTGGAATTTGAAAAAAAATAACAGTGGTGAAATTTCGTGCGGAGCTTTTGGAATGCAATTTCCAAAGACATCCTTGGTGTATTGTTTTAATATTATACCCATAAGATTTTCTTGGGAGTCTTTCAAAGGGATTATTTGTGATATTTCTTGGAGATTTCTGTAGAAATCAGAAGAAAAGTTTTTTGTACGTATTTCTATCAGAATATAGGAGAAAAATTGCTAAAAGGTGAATTCTCAAAGGAAACCCTTTGTTTATTTGTTTAGAAAGATTTAAAAATGAGGTGTTGAGGTGTCCCTTACAGGACCATTTCAGGATTCCCCGGGGAAGTGCTAGGAGAAAAAGTTCCAAGAGAAAACTGCAGTTCTTGGAACCCTACCTAAAGGAGCTTCTGGGGATTATTTTGAAGGGATCATTTGAGAAACTTTAGCGAAATCCATGGAGATTCTTGTAAAATCAAAGCTCATGGGATCATCATTTCGCAGTCTAAACTTTGTTTGGATATATGAGATGTACATTTGACACATGATTCTACCCCATTACCCCGAATGCCATTTCCCCGATTGCCATCACCCCGAATTCCATTACCCCGAATGTACCATTACCCCGAATTCCATAATCCCGAATGCAATTTCCCCGAATTTACAATTATCATGACCTGATGATATTGATGACATTTCCCCGCGATATTGGAATTCGGGGTAATGTCATTCGGGGTGATGGAACGTTCGGGGTTTTGTAATTCGGGGTAATGGCGTTCAGGTTAATGGCATTCGGGGTAATGGGATTCGGGGTAATGGGGTAGAATCTTGACACATACATCGTCGTGTACATGTATACATCAAAGCGAGCGAGAGTTATTTTTAGACATTGGCTTCGTGACCAAATCGCTTCCTACCAATCACTTATTGGTCAGGAAATTTAGTGCGTGGACGTCGTCAGACGAGATCGGATCTCAACCGATGGATTACGGTAGAGAGACCGATGCTCATATTAATTGCACAGTTATTTAATGATCATGTAGGTAATTAATTGTTGGGCCACGTTTGATATGAATAGTTTAAAATGATACGCAGTTGAATGATATGGAAATCTACATATTTGACAATTATATAAATAATTCACTCCTAAGATAGTGATAATACAATATTTGAAAATTCTTCATTACAACTTCTGATTGATTTGTATGTTATCCGTTGCCTAATGTTAGCAATATTTCACTCTCTGCAACCACTGGTTGAAGACGGGTAAATTGTGTTTCTTGTAATTTTTTCTTAGAGAAATGCGCGTGTGGAAAAAACTCCAGCAGAAATTTCGGCAGTTCTTTTATGGATTTTACTAGAAATTCTGTTTGATATGTTTTCAATGATTAAAAAGTTAGTCTCATAGTCATCACTGAAGTTATTTCTGGATAAATTTTTGCTAAAATAATGTTTGAATTTTTCAAAGATTGTTATAGATAGTTCTTTAAGTCAAAGTGAAAATCAGACTTCTACCCAAGATTTTTCCAGGAATCAATCAGAGAATTTTACGTTGCCTTAGGAAGGGTTTCCCTAAGATATTGCGCTAGAGATTCTTTGAAAAAATTTTCCTAAAATATTTTTTGATACTATTCCAAAATTTACCCATAAATACCTTTTGAACATCTTTAGAAAAAGTTTTCATAACACCTCCGATAATTGTAATTCATTTTGTAATTTTAGATATTTCCCTTGTTATTTTTTTGAGAATTTCGTTCTGGATTGTTAATAATTAGAAAATACTCAAGGTATTGCATAAAAAAACCATATGACAATTCATGCACGATTTTCTGCAGGCAAGTTTTTGGGATTCCTCCAGTGATTTCGTCCAGTTTTTAATCAATGAAATCACTTAAGGATTTCTTCTCCCATTTCTTAAGAAATATTGAAAAAGTTCCCCCAACAAAGTTATAGAAAATTTGGAAACTTTCAAGGGGTTTTCCGGTAAAACATGTTTAGAATTCAATTTCAAAAAGATCAAGCTATATAATTTTACTTTATTTAGGAATTTCATCTCCAAAACGTATCGTCAAAACGCCTTGATGATATCTCAAGAAAAAACTTAAGTGAAATTTGAAAAAAATCCTTGAAAAAATATTTCATATAATCTGTTGAGGTAGATCAAATTGAAGGGCTCAAACGCAATGGGGTGTAATTGACAATTTGGTCAGCTTTGAGTTAAGTATACAAATATATTTTACAGAAAAAATGGCGTTATTCGCAGACATACTATTTGTATGAAATCGAAAGCTGCTGAAAAACTTCAAAGTCGATTTTCTCAAAACTTGTTTTTTGTCACTTACACTCTTTTGCTTCTTACCTCCTCAATTATCCAGATGGTAAACTAAGAACATATTTTAGAAAAAAAATTCTAAGGGAATTCCTAGACATTTTCCAGTGGGATTTTTTGTCAAGTTATTTTTAGGAATACTTGTTTCGTGAACTTAACTCTTCGATCGTCGCGCGAATTTTTGTAACGCGTGTAGTCGAGCGTTGTACTTTGTACAACACCCTTGGTTTTGCGAATATTTTAGCCAAGAAATTCAAGATTTTGCCACGAGGTGGCGCTAATGAGCATAAAACGTTTGTTTTGCAAATATCTCAGGAGCCTGATCACTTAGAGAGATGGCTTCTTCGGCAGAGTCGATCAGTAGCTCAAATTCTTTCTTTGTTTGATTTTTGAAGTTCGAGATTTGATAAAATAATGATAGCCCTGGAGCTCCTATACAACTTTGCCGAAGGTGCCTGTCCAGAAAGTCAGTATCTACAAAAATTTGATGCTCACTAGCGCCGCCTGGTGGCAAAATATCTTATTACTTGGCTCAAATAATGATAGCCCTTGAGCTACTGAACTACTTTGTCGAAGACGTTATCTTTCTAAGTGGTCTGGCCTGAAATGCCAACAAACGAAAGTTTCATGCTCACTAGCGCCGCCTAGTGACAAATTTTGAATCAACTAGCTCGAACAATGATAGTCCTTAACATACTAAACAACTTTGCCGAAGACGCCATCCTTCTAAATAGTCAGGTTCAGGTTCCTCCAAAACAAAAGTAAAAGCTCCATGCCCACTAGCGCCACCTAGCGGTCAAATTCCGAATTAAATGAGGTACCATTAGATAGCACTTCACCTCCAGAACAACTTTACTGAAGACCCCAAGTTTCTAAGTTAGCTGGATTTCGAGGCATACTGATTTCAAACTGTGGTTTACTCGAACCGTTTATAGTGCCTTCATTATTATGAGACTTCCATGTACATATATTGATTTTACCGCATTATAAAGGGTCATACTGTAAATAAAAACTGTCGATTAAGAAGATTCTGTAAGAAATGCTTAATGTTAGGGAATTCTAGGATAAACTTTATGAAATCCTTATGTTCGTATTCCACAGTCAATAGGAACTCTATCAATCGAGTTTCCTAGCTTTTTCAATCTTAAATTTTCCGAGGCGTGGAATGGTTCATTTGAAACCATCACATGTTTTGGACTCCAGTAGGCTCACTGTGAAAGCAAAATAAGGGAAGATGTCCTCCATAGTTTAACATTTCTTACAAAACCAGGGCACAGGGACTTTGGAAATTGCTTGCCTTCCCATGTTGGAAATCCTGACTACGTTCATGCGTCCTATTGGAACTCTACATGGCGCATTTGAAGGACAATAAGTTAATCTTACTTTGTAGGTTCTTGGCATAAATATTTTTTTTTCCAATTTTTACTTAAAGTTGTTACCTGAATTAAAAAAATACACCTTAAAACATGACTTATTTTCTCAGCATCAGGTCGACCAAAATTTTAAAATCAATACGTCATTAGAACCATAATCTCATATTCATTGAAGAGCACTTACTAATATGTGTCGAAAAAAAACTGAAAACTATTTAATGTTGGTAAAATGGATATTTTATTTATTTTATTTATTCAAGTCATTGTGCCAAATTTTGGGTTCACCCTTTAGTATGATGCATGTATCGTTCAAAAGTTTGGGTTCACCTTCAACGCATGCGAATCATTTTTGTTAATCTCTGTCGTTTATCGATAGTCTATGAAATATTCAAATGTATTTAATGGGAAGACCAAAATTTCTATGAGATTCCACAGAACTTTCGTGTTTCAAGTAAGTTCTAGTAAACCCAAACTTTTGCAGGATACACAGTACTACAGTACTGACACTATAATAAGATAAATTATCAAACAATCTCCATGCGGTATATCACTTTTGAGATGACATAACAATTCGAGTTTAGGAAAATGATCACTCTTGTCCAGGGATTGAATCCTGAGAAAACTGAGAGTATCACTCACTTAAGGCTCTCGGTAACTATCCTGATCTGCTAAACATCATGAAATTCTGTTTATTATCTTTTGTTGCAGCTATGATTAGATCGGGGTGAATGATAAAATCCATCTAATTGAGCTCCACACCTGTTGGACACTATTGCTATCTGATATTCGGAGATTGTTCATCAAACAAACCCTCAAGAATAAATAAGCGAAAAAAAATGAGTTTTATCATCGCTCTCTCTTTGAGGCTCTCGTTCGCTGCTATTATTCATCAAGCTTGTTACCACTTACGAAACATTGATCATAGACCGATACAGATGGGATGTTTTTGCTTTGATCGTTCTTCGAAATCGAGATCCAGATGCTTGAAAATGTTATCATTTAAATTTTTGGCTCAAACATAAGACATGAAATAAGTGCAGTTATTAATTACTTCAAATGCCAAGCTGTAAAAATAAAATTTTCTAAACATAAAATAAGTTGCTTAACTAGAAGCTTATAGCAACGTGTTAATAACCAAAAGTGTTATTGTTCGCTCCGTTGTGCTACGTATATAACTCGAAATTCTATCATTGCACAACATAACCGTAACAAGTGCACCCTTCTGCTAAAAGCGTCGTTGGTTTTTGGATTTTCTGTTTCATCAGATTCACTAATTTGTTCGGTATTGTTTGTTTTTCTGTGTTTGATAATCTCACTCTTTTAAAATCTAGAAAATAGCTCTACGTTGTTGAAGTTTGTCGTTACATACAGGCATCGATCAACTGTTGCCCCTTTTTGCTTCATTGAATGTTGTATTATCGTTTAAGCATCTGTTTGTCATGTGTCTGTTGTTTAAGCCCTGAAAGTGAGTTGTATAATATACGTTTCCGAACACGCTGTTTCGTCTCTTTTGGGAGTGCTTGCGGCAACACTACGCATTTGACTGAACCTTCTAATTGCTGTGCTTTTTATGTTACTAGTTTTGTATTAACGATATTGTTCTTCTCTTTCCGTTGCCGAGTTGTCGTCCACTAAGGAGAATGATTGTTCTGAGATTTACTACAGCGTTTAAAATGCGCCGCCTCATGATAAGAGATATTCTACACGTCTAATCGCTTACCCTACGAAAGTAGCCTTAGATAGTTAAGAGTAAGTACTGGGTTTTTGCAGGTTTTTTATGTATTAAAATTACAACAATATTAATTGAAACTTCTGCTGCCGACGCTCTAGCCTTCTAATTAGTAATTCTATCGGATTTTTTATTCGTCTTCAATCCCAGCGGAAGATGTTCGGTGCTTGGTTCTACACTGAGCTCGTTGCTGAGGGATGTTGGAATGACGGAATGACGTATTGCCCATAGTTTTCGCTCAGCTTCTTAATCGTCCGGATCCAGCCCGATAAGTTCGGCTTGTAGCCGGCCCTTGGTTTTACAGCAGATCGTCAGGAACAATAACCGCACCAACAGTCGGAACTGCTGCGACATGCTGGTCATGATGATGATCTTCCAGAACGAGTTGAGGATCCCCAGCCAGACGGCCCCGAACTGGATCATCGGATGATCGTACGATTCCTGCATCACCAGCTCGTAGATCCGCAGCCCGATGTACGGACCCCACGAGATCCAGAAGGAAAACACCAATGCAAATGACATACAGTGGCTCGGATTGGCCAGATTCTCGGCCAGTGCCGTGGCGTACTCCTTATCATGGATCGGTGCTCCCGATCGCACCTTACGCATCATCGTAAATATATAGCCATAGTTGTAGACGATCGAGATTACACTCGGCCCCAGGACCAGGATTGCCAACGTTGCACTATAGGCGGCCATGTTGCCCCACTCGAGCATACAGATGTGGGTGTCTTTGTTGTAGAAGGCTTCGTTGTAGCCAAGCAGCGGTGGACAGCATAGCATCGCGGCCGAAATCCACGTGAACGCCATCCAGCATTGGCATCTATTGGGTGTGCGTGTAATGGTGGTGGTGTGATTTGTTACAATTTCGTGTTTTGATTTTTGGTCAGGTATCACGTGGGGTTAACCAGTACATCGATCGAGCGTTCGGTGGAGCCGGTGGAGCATTCGACGATCGGCGATAAGAGGAAGAACGAGAGAAAAACGAGAAAGGGAAAGAGGTAGTTAGTACTCTGGCGGTATAGTTGGAGCTTGATTTTGGAAAGCAGGTATGTATATGTATGATACAAAGGAGTCTGAAGCAGCCATAGGATGACACTTTTCTCAAACAACAAAAAACATACTTAAGTACTTGTTTTCAATTGATTGTGATTCGTGGTTTACGGTGGTACTCGGCTGGTTGAGTAGAAGTTTGAAACTACCGAAAAACTAAACATAACATATACTTTGCAATTAGATTAAATGGACAAACTGATGTGAAGTTTTGCGAAAAAGTTAAACGTTTTATCGGTGAGAACTCACGACTTCCTGATCTCTAGTTAGGGCGCGTTACCCCTACGCCACGAGAGGACTCATGGACGCATAAGTTAACCTGAATTCGATTCCAGCTCAATAATCACGTGGTCCTTTTTCGCAAAGTGCACCTCGTTCGGAAGAATTAGATGCCCATCCAAACACAACGCTTTCCATTTATATCCTACCTAAGTAGTTAAAACTGATAAGCTGATTATGTTGAATTTTGTAATTATATACTATTTTACGTACTTTCCATCCATTTATAAGATTTCCTTTCCGTTGTTAACCTTATCACCAAGTTATGCTCGATGATTTGGTGGGTCATTTTCATATGAATAATATCTTAACCCCTTAAATTTGTTCAGTTGGAGCCCAAAAACTACTGTGAAGGTATGAGCGGATTTCGTCTACACTAAGTGAATTACAATTACATGTTTGACCATAAAGTGCGCTCCCGAGGAGAAGAAAATTGATGTGGAATACAAGCCAATGTATTCCATACCAGATAATTTTCAATTTTTACGAGCTGGATTAGGTATGACAGAGCAGGTGATATCTCAAATCATATCTCATGCATATTTTACAAATACTAAACTGATTTATTGAATCTGGTATTGCAATACCATAATAAAACATGATGAATTTTAATATAGAAGTGATTTTTTTTTTCAAAGATGGTTCAATGCTTCAAACATTTCTTAAAAGTTTACGACTTCAAATTTTGATTAAGATGAGGTATTTTCAATTGTTTTATACAATATTTTCAACCTTTCCGGTAATCTGATGTGAACACTGGTTCGACTGCACACGGACAACCTAGATACCCAATAAACACACCATCATTTATGATGGGATATAAGAGTACAAATGTGGAGGCGATATACGTACATCTTGCACGCAACCTTATGGCGCATGTACGTATATCGCCTCCACATTTGTACTCTTATGCGCTATCGTATACGAGTTTGTGTTTACTGGGTAGCCCTGGCTGGTTGTTGTTAGCCAGTCGCTGGAACCAATTGCGCACCCGTAAAGATTCCGTTTCCTTCCCGTTTTACCACTATGTACAACGCACAACAGGCTTTGCATTTTTTCCAGCAAGGAGCAAGGAAAGAAAAATTTTAACATCTCATGATTGTGACTATTTAATGATGAGCTTTGTCCGTTAGGGCGTTTCTCAGCCACGTGGTGAGAGTCCGGATCTTTTCGTAATGGAAATTTCCTTGACTTCCCTGGGCATAGGGTATGATTGTACCTGGCACACAATATACGAATGCAAAAATGGTCAGCTTATAAGCAGGCTCTGTCCGAGTGAGGACGTTATGCCGTTCGGCACTTTTTTTCTAAATTAATTAACTAATTACGCGTGGTAAAGATGGACAAATTATGAGTGAAATTATGAAAAAAATCCACGTGCTCGGCTGGGATTCGAACCCAGGACTAGACGAGCGCTTTACCAACTAAGCTACCGAGCCACTTGGTAACCCAATAACTGAGTTGGTTACAAGTTTAGAATTCAAATCCCTACAGACCACGCGGACCCCTTTCATAACCAATATCCACCCATCTCATGTTCCTACACACGCGTAACGAGCGAGTGCGATTTAGTTAGTGTTGAAACTTTTTTTCTAGTTTTTCAGTAATTTCCTCACATGGAACGTTTCCTGGTTTGCCTTCTAGAATTGCAACTATCGTTTCTATGTTGACAACAACTTTAGATTTTGATGATTTTCCGATGCCTTGTCGCCTTAAGCATAATTAAGTGATATTACTTGAAAATCTAAAGAATGAGATTCATGAGATAAAACCCAGATTTTACTTTTGCAGGAGAGCACATTTATTAAATTTTGAGTGTGAGTCTACCAGCATTGTCTAGAGGTATCCATAGAAGATTGTACTTTACTTGGCTTAAAACTTGACAAATCCGCGGTGAGGTGTTCGAAAAATGCCCTAAAATTTCATTGTAGAACTATTGACAGGATTGAAGAAATTCAAAATTTTCAACCATTTCCATCGGAATCCTTGACGAAATCCTCCCGAACGCATCAGCTGGCATTTTGAGGAGATTTTCAACTAATATCTGCAGTAGTCAAAATTGAGGAGTCATCTTTAGTTCATAAGTAGGCTCCTGAGAAGCCAATTAAGAAAATGTTCTGATTTTTTATGAAATCTTTTATTTCGAGTGCATTAATATTCAGGAATCCGCGGCATGTTTGTCGCTGCTTCAAAGAGGTTGGGAACCACTGCGTTAGTAATTCAAAGATTCTCCTATCATAAGAGAAGATACTGTAGCAAACAGAAAGTTTTTGCGCTTAGCCCTCTACATGGTTTACAATATTTCTAAGGTCATATCTTCCGAAAACTGACAGCTACTTGACGACGTCAATCCTATCCACCTCGAACAAATTTCTTGAAAAAAGAAACTAGTGATCCAGATCATATACGCTATTATTAGAGTTGATGGATTCCTCTCGAACTATCATAGAGGCCTCTGGGGTTCCAAAACAACAAATTTAGTAGGAGAAATTCAATATTTTAGTATTCAAATCTTTAAGGACAACGTCAGTATACATTCTGTTTTTTTTTTTCTTTGTTTGGTATGAATTTGATGAAAACATCTCATACACACTCAAACAGACTTTAAAGCTCTGTGATGCAATTTATCGCAACTGACCGGGAATCTAAGTAGATGAGTTTGACTAGGATGTTTGGATTTTAACTTAATTTAAATCATGACGATTCAATGAAGCAGCGAAGCCTGGTTCTATCAATCATATCAATCGCGTGACAAAATCACCCAAGTACCCTACAAGTATTTTAAATAGCATTCAACCAGCATTATATGCGTATGTACGACAATGCATTAAATGCTCGTTGAACGTATAGCTGCCAGTACTGCTGCACTAGAGCAGGTTTTGGCGAAATAACGGACAGCTTTAATGCTACTTCCTCTGAAACGTTGTATATTACTGTCAATAAAAGTAACGCCTCCGTGGAGAAATAAAACAAAAATATCATCACCTTTCCGCTCTTTCTCACTTATCATCGTAATTTGTCTCGGATGTGTTTATTATTGTGGTATAGTTTGTTTTTATTTTATTCTGGATTGAGATTAGAAATCACGAATGGTGGATGGTAGCGATTATTTTTTATTTTTCAAGATCATACTGGATATAATTTTCATTGATGTGCGTTGAGTAATTATAGTGGACTTGCAATCCTTAATTGACAGGATCACATTGATGGTATTTCTTAGTATTTACACAGTTGAAAGGATCAAAATAAGTTTCAGTTTAAAAGTACTTCACATTTCTCGCGTTATAATTCTAAATTGTCAATGATCAAATTATAAACAAACCGGGCTTTGATACAATTCGATAGTATCTCCCAACACCCACAAACTATACCAACATTATAAACAAAATCATAAAATTTACCGTTATAAACCCGATTTTGAAAACCCGTTTTTTTTTCAAATCTTTCATCAATCCCCTGTTCAAAACGGCAAATGGTCGGATCTCTATCAACCAAGAGTGCCTACAATCGGAAAATTTCGCAAACTATTATTGGCCTTAGCATGGTAAGAGGCCAATGACTCTCTTGCACATTCCTTGAAAGCCAAAAAGGCCTAGCCTCGGACCACGGCACGCTAACAAAATACATAAATAGGCCAATGCCTGCTTGCAAATCAAAAATGGGCCGAGCATTTAAACTCATATTTTTCCCACTTTTTTGGCAGTTCTCAGAATAAAATCAATTATTAACATGTAGTAGGGGTATTAGGGGCATAATGAACATACGGGGCGAAATGAACACCCCCTCAAAATCTGAGAATATGCATTAGAGTGGTTCAAAAAATCGTTTTCGCTCCACACCGCTCATTCGATTCTAGATCAAATTCTGAGTGTCCTCCCAAAATTTGAGCTCATTCGGATGAAAACTGAGACTGCACAAGCCGTTTATAGTTTATATGGGAATAACTATGGGAAAACCAAGCAATTCATTCAATCGGTCAAAGTATTTGTCCATGTGCTCTTGGAGATTAGAACTACGTTGGTATTGTGTGATAAATTCATCAGCTACAACTTTGCCGAAGACCGTTTTTAAATTGGACGCCCCAGTAATTAGTTATTGATTTTTGAATAAGTTGAAAAACATTGGCTATAATTATTGGATTGTTCTGCAGGCATCACTGGATATATGCAGTAAAACATAGTAGCCATGATTTGTGCGACCTATCTTTCGCGCCAGGTGCAGCAATGTTGCCTGTTAAGAAGTTAAATGAGCACTGCTGAAGAATTTGTGACTGGATATAAAACAATAACTAATTACTGAGGCGTCTGATTTGAAAACGGTCTTCGACAAAATTGTAGCTGATGAATGTATCTCACAGTATCAACGTTGCTCTAATCTTCAAGAGCACATGGGCAAACACTATGACCGATTGAATGAATTGCTCGCTTTTCCCATAGTAATTCCCATATAAACTTTGAAGGGCTTGTGCAGTCTCATTTTTCGTCCGAATGAAAAATGCCCTAAAATTTCATTGTAGAACTATTGACAGGATTGAAGAAATTCAAAATTTTCAACCATTTCCATCGGAATCCTTGACGAAATCCTCCCGAACGCATCAGCTGGCATTTTGAGGAGATTTTCAACTAATATCTGCAGTAGTCAAAATTGAGGAGTCATCTTTAGTTCATAAGTAGGCTCCTGAGAAGCCAATTAAGAAAATGTTCTGATTTTTTATGAAATCTTTTATTTCGAGTGCATTAATATTCAGGAATCCGCGGCATGTTTGTCGCTGCTTCAAAGAGGTTGGGAACCACTGCGTTAGTAATTCAAAGATTCTCCTATCATAAGAGAAGATACTGTAGCAAACAGAAAGTTTTTGCGCTTAGCCCTCTACATGGTTTACAATATTTCTAAGGTCATATCTTCCGAAAACTGACAGCTACTTGACGACGTCAATCCTATCCACCTCGAACAAATTTCTTGAAAAAAGAAACTAGTGATCCAGATCATATACGCTATTATTAGAGTTGATGGATTCCTCTCGAACTATCATAGAGGCCTCTGGGGTTCCAAAACAACAAATTTAGTAGGAGAAATTCAATATTTTAGTATTCAAATCTTTAAGGACAACGTCAGTATACATTCTGTTTTTTTTTTTCTTTGTTTGGTATGAATTTGATGAAAACATCTCATACACACTCAAACAGACTTTAAAGCTCTGTGATGCAATTTATCGCAACTGACCGGGAATCTAAGTAGATGAGTTTGACTAGGATGTTTGGATTTTAACTTAATTTAAATCATGACGATTCAATGAAGCAGCGAAGCCTGGTTCTATCAATCATATCAATCGCGTGACAAAATCACCCAAGTACCCTACAAGTATTTTAAATAGCATTCAACCAGCATTATATGCGTATGTACGACAATGCATTAAATGCTCGTTGAACGTATAGCTGCCAGTACTGCTGCACTAGAGCAGGTTTTGGCGAAATAACGGACAGCTTTAATGCTACTTCCTCTGAAACGTTGTATATTACTGTCAATAAAAGTAACGCCTCCGTGGAGAAATAAAACAAAAATATCATCACCTTTCCGCTCTTTCTCACTTATCATCGTAATTTGTCTCGGATGTGTTTATTATTGTGGTATAGTTTGTTTTTATTTTATTCTGGATTGAGATTAGAAATCACGAATGGTGGATGGTAGCGATTATTTTTTATTTTTCAAGATCATACTGGATATAATTTTCATTGATGTGCGTTGAGTAATTATAGTGGACTTGCAATCCTTAATTGACAGGATCACATTGATGGTATTTCTTAGTATTTACACAGTTGAAAGGATCAAAATAAGTTTCAGTTTAAAAGTACTTCACATTTCTCGCGTTATAATTCTAAATTGTCAATGATCAAATTATAAACAAACCGGGCTTTGATACAATTCGATAGTATCTCCCAACACCCACAAACTATACCAACATTATAAACAAAATCATAAAATTTACCGTTATAAACCCGATTTTGAAAACCCGTTTTTTTTCAAATCTTTCATCAATCCCCTGTTCAAAACGGCAAATGGTCGGATCTCTATCAACCAAGAGTGCCTACAATCGGAAAATTTCGCAAACTATTATTGGCCTTAGCATGGTAAGAGGCCAATGACTCTCTTGCACATTCCTTGAAAGCCAAAAAGGCCTAGCCTCGGACCACGGCACGCTAACAAAATACATAAATAGGCCAATGCCTGCTTGCAAATCAAAAATGGGCCGAGCATTTAAACTCATATTTTTCCCACTTTTTTGGCAGTTCTCAGAATAAAATCAATTATTAACATGTAGTAGGGGTATTAGGGGCATAATGAACATACGGGGCGAAATGAACACCCCCTCAAAATCTGAGAATATGCATTAGAGTGGTTCAAAAAATCGTTTTCGCTCCACACCGCTCATTCGATTCTAGATCAAATTCTGAGTGTCCTCCCAAAATTTGAGCTCATTCGGATGAAAACTGAGACTGCACAAGCCGTTTATAGTTTATATGGGAATAACTATGGGAAAACCAAGCAATTCATTCAATCGGTCAAAGTATTTGTCCATGTGCTCTTGGAGATTAGAACTACGTTGGTATTGTGTGATAAATTCATCAGCTACAACTTTGCCGAAGACCGTTTTTAAATTGGACGCCCCAGTAATTAGTTATTGATTTTTGAATAAGTTGAAAAACATTGGCTATAATTATTGGATTGTTCTGCAGGCATCACTGGATATATGCAGTAAAACATAGTAGCCATGATTTGTGCGACCTATCTTTCGCGCCAGGTGCAGCAATGTTGCCTGTTAAGAAGTTAAATGAGCACTGCTGAAGAATTTGTGACTGGATATAAAACAATAACTAATTACTGAGGCGTCTGATTTGAAAACGGTCTTCGACAAAATTGTAGCTGATGAATGTATCTCACAGTATCAACGTTGCTCTAATCTTCAAGAGCACATGGGCAAACACTATGACCGATTGAATGAATTGCTCGCTTTTCCCATAGTAATTCCCATATAAACTTTGAAGGGCTTGTGCAGTCTCATTTTTCGTCCGAATGAGCTCAAATTTTAGGAGGACACCCAGAATTTGATCTAGAATCGAATGAGCGGTGTGGAGCAAAAACGATTTTTTGAACCACTCTAATATGCATACTTCATCAAAAGTTCATACAAATCTGTATTGCATTTGAAATGTCTGACGGTATTAAAGTTTATTTTTTGCTTCCTTTGTCCTTCAAAATTTGACTTAAAATTTTTGTCAGTTTCAAATTGGCACAAAAGCAAGGCCATAAAAAAATCTTATTTTTGAGCGAAGTAACGAACCCAGAAAGGTTCTTTTTACCTATTATGATTGAGGGAGGGCCCTGTTTTCTATCTCGCTTTTCTGACGAATGATATACCTTTTATCATCATAAATGAATATAGCACGTCGTACTATCATCAAACTTGAAAACTAGTCAGGGGTAAATTTAAATTATTGCCATTTTAGGGTCTTAAAATAAACATTTGTTTAACGTGTCCATTAGAGTGATGCAAATTTTGAAATGTTTGCTCCCCTATGCTTAAACGATTTTAATTATGGCAAATAGCATTCTCCCAAAGTTTCAAGTGATTCGGAATAAATTTGACTGTGCACACGCCATTTGAAGTTTATATGGAGATTACTATGGAAAACGCCAATCTTTTGTGTTCAGCACTCTAACACGTCATCATAATATTTTAGGTAAAAGTGAACACACTCATCTTATGTGAAAATTTCCCAGCTACAACTTTGCCAAAGACCACTTTTTGATTGGACCTCACGACAAATTGTTATTCTTCATCATAAAGTTGTTTTGCATGTAGCATGCTTCACCAACTGCTCGGCAGGCAACATCGGTGGTCCTGGCGGGAAGTATAGATCAAAGTAATCCAGGCTACTATGTTCTACAGCAAAAAAGCAGTGTTGCTCTGAAACTAATTGAATGATCATCTCAGCACGATTTGGACTTTGTTATCAATAATAACAAATAATCCTTACGTCCCATCGAAATGTGTGTAACAAGTACGCTTTCTAATTTAATATTTATCCATGTATTATATTCGTTAAATGTTTTCCATTAAATAGTTATCGCATGTCCATTCGTTTTTATCATTTATTCATACATAAATTCACCGCATTAGATCGTCCCTTCTGTAGAGTTGCAAATGACATACGCTTGCACAAATGAGTTCCCTACAGCAGTTACACGCGCCTAAGAAAAGAACCCAAGCCAGCCCAAATTGTCAACGCGCGCATATTTGCGATGTCTCTCGGCGGACATCGACCTGCCCAAAATCCTTTCAGGATCCAATGACCTTTCCCGTTCGGCTTAGCACACTCCTACCGAACTTGGGGAGAGAATTTGCCTTAACGTGCTAATGCGGCCGTTGGAAAGAGAGGTCGCAATGCCATTGAAGTTTCGGGTCCAGATTCTGAGAATTTTGCACTCGCGAAATTGGACTTCGTCCCATTTCGCGACCTCGAAGCCGAAGGTCACAATTTAGCGGGTATCTGAGGACAATTCCCAGCCTTGATCGTCCACTTCGTTTCGAACTGTGGAAGAGGCAAGAGTGGTTGAAGTTCTGTATCGCGTCGTGGTGTGTTCCATTTGGTAAAGTTTAACTACATGAGAGTTCTTAGTAGGATTACTAATATTAGTTCCCTTTCCAGTAGCGCTAGTTCGACTGCTTAAGACTAGTAGGAGATTTCTAGATTGGTGAATAGTGCGTGTGTTTAAACCAACATTCCGGGTAAGAGGCTACTTTGCTATATTGTGGGTTTGTAGTCTAAAATGTGGGTTGTGACCCTTTTGTGTGATAGGATTCGTGGCAGCAGTGGCCATTGCCGGCACACCACCATCCACCAGAAACCTTACTCTTGACCCCACCGTTCGACTTCGGAGGATTCCCGGGGCACACGTGACCGGAAGAGGGTTGCGCCGCGCCATTCTGCGCGCCCTAGATAGGCAGGCCGCCATTACCGTACCAGTATCGTCAGCGTCAGCAAGTTCCTCCGTGACATCAACCCAATCGCCAAGAAGGAGGGAGACGAACGAACGCACGTGCCGCGTTTGCGCGTAAGTCCGCGGATCCAGTAAGGACCAACGGAATGGACCGTTGACCGCATCCGCGATCGTGTACAGGCCGGAGCAGATGCCAGCACAGCTCCGTGTCCACCGCTAGTCCACCCCCACCATCCGTAAGACCACCCACTCGTAAATCCATGGTAGAGTAAGTACCAAGCATGCATGTTTGTTCGTTGTGTCGTCCATGCGCATGAGACAGTACGGCACATTCGATAGCCCGTAGCCGTCTCAATTGTTAATGATTCATTGAGCACATTATCGACCCAATACACCGAAACCCACACCCGTAGCCACCAAACACACACGCAGGAGAAGAGTCCGTGCACGGCAAGCGCCGTCGAAGAGAAGGAATGAAGTAGGAGAGAGTAAATGCACGTTAGAGTAGAGGAAAGGGAACAGAAGGCCTAGGCAAACATGTAGAGGGAGAGCGTTTTGTAAATATATTTATAGTAAACCATATGCGTTATTCGTTACAGCTTTGCGCTGAGCTTTTATAGCTAAGTTTTGTGTGCAATAAATGTTGTCAGTGGTTCCCAATCTAAATTGTTTGATGTAGTCAGTTGAAGAAATTAGTGTCTGGTGAGGGATTTTCATGTAGTTCGTTTTCGTTTCGCTTTTCTTGTAGTTTGTTTTACTGGGTAAGTCGGCCCGAAATCGACCTTTAACCATTTTCAAATTGGAAACAGTTTGGAATGGAGTGACGTTCATACTGGGCCAGTGATGAGAACACCCCGCTCCAGTGATTAAGGTTTCGTAGAATTCTAGGAATTTGTATTTGGAACTTCAGTGATATTGATGGCCTTTAGCCTCTACCGAGAAGTACAACGGCTAATTTAACGCAGCCAGTCAGCTTTCTTCCCAAGTTCTTTAAAATTAACCCCTCCCTTGAAGGGTCTCAGGCCGGGCAAACCTGCAAACTGCTGGGTGGTCTCCTTTTAGGAGTGGCGCTAAAGCCATCCACTTACGAACGGGAAGCGCGACGGGCTGGCGGGTTACATTTGGCGCCCAACAATACCAGGCATTTTCTGATTTTGGTGTAACTGTATCTGATAATTATCTTTTCGTATTAATATAGTATTTGTGTGTTTAGTTGTCTAAGGGAACAAGACTTGTTTAATTTATTTGTCTTCGAGGAACTTTGTCTTATATTGTACATATAAATAATATTGAGTATTTATTTCTGTTTCGTTTCGTTTATTTCATAAAACGATTGATTTGCACAATTACGTATCATACAAAAAAATCTCGTCCTTATCATTAAGCTTATCTTATATGTGATTTAATTATTTTCTAGTGTTATTTAAATTGTTTTCTTCAATATTAGTTTTGCTAAATGTTATTTATGATTTTATAGCTGTTTAAACAAAAATAGCTTCTCTGGGAACATTACATCAAAACTCAAATATTCTGAATCACGATTTTACGGTTGAATAGGTGACCTTTTTTTCTTCTGGTTTAAGCAAACATACATAGATCGATCAATATGAATCGTTCCTTACCAAGAGCTGAAGATCTCAACCTTGAAGAGATCGACTACGAGTTGTCGATTCGCAACCAACCAGAAGAAGTTTTCAAACTCGATGTTCAGGGAAAACAAAGACATTTGAGACTTCTGTTCAAATCTGACCAAAAGGAAGGGAGGAACTATAGGTCAAATACCAACATTCAAGACGAAGCGGGTCATATTAGTGCTAGAATTGACAATTTGGAGAAGGCCCTGTCTAAAAAGGTAGAGGCCAAATATGAGTCTAGGGTGATACATTATTATTATCGGGTGAAGAGATGCATTGCAGACACGGAAGAGGGTAAAGAACTGCGAAGAGAACTTAGCCGTAGAATCGAGAAAATTATGCAGTACTACCAGTTCGGGCCATCCTTGTCGCCATTCAAAGAACCATCCGTTCCTATTAGGCAAGAAACAGAGGGGGCAGCAGGTCTATCAGGTCCGGTCAGTCCAAGTCCAACAATGGGGAAATCGGCGTCCGACAGTATGATTGAAACGGGTCGTAAAGGTAGGTGCGAAATGGTTAACTCTCAAGGTACAATACCGAAAGTCAATCGGGCAGATTTCAGTCTGCAGGAACGGGTTGACCAAAACGGGAGAAAAGATACCATCGAAGTGGCTCGTACGGAATGGGAGGAGTTGAAGCGAATTTTAGCCGATTTGTCAAATAAGGCAAACGCTGATAATGCGGCGAATACGGTGAGTAGATCGCGAATTTCCGAAAACAGACAGACCTTTCCACAGAACAACCCAAGGACACTACAGCGCCAGACAGGACTTCGGTCAACATGCTATGCGGACGAGTTCGTCGATACGGATTCGGATGAGGAAGAATTTGCCACAGTGCAGCGAAACAGATTGGATCGGAGGGTCGATCGCAACCAGTTTGAGCGTGATAGCTACGAGGAATCGCTATACGAATACGATAGTGGAAGTACGAGACGGTATCGGCATCGGCGAGGAATCAGAGACGGCCGACATAGACGTGAGCAAGGCTATGGGCGAGTAGAGAAGTGGAAGCTGCGGTTCTCGGGAGACTCTCGGGGAATATCCGTCGAAAACTTCCTTTATAAAGCGTCAAAACTAGCTGAGCGCGAAGGCGTATCCGAGCATACATTGCTAAGGGACATCCACATGCTGTTAGAAGGAGCCGCGTCAGACTGGTTCTTCACCTACGTGGATGACTTGATCACGTGGGAAGACTTTAAGAACGGAATCACCTATCGCTTCGGTAACCCTAACAAGGACCAAGGGATACGGTCGAAGATTCAGGAGCGGAAACAACAGCGAGGGGAGTCGTTTATAGCTTTCGTGTCGGAGATTGAGAAACTAAACCGGATGTTGTCCAAGCCATTGTCTCGAAGACGGAAATTCGAGGTCATATGGGACAACATGCGGCAACATTATAGGTCCAAGATCTCGATCGTTCGCATAAGAGACTTGCAACACCTAATCGACTTGAACTACCGCATCGATGCGGCCGATCATCAACTACACCAATCGGGGGTAGATCATTTCGTGCGTAGACCAATCAATCAGATAGAAGCCGCAGAATATGCCAGCGAAGACGAGGAGGAGCAGGAAGCGACAGTGAACCACGTAAGGGGACAACACCAGAGAAACAGGCCACCGGCGTCCCGCCCGTTTAGTGGTCCACCGCAGCAGGTGCAAGGAAATCGTCAAGCAGAGAATGGTGAACCTGGTTTGGCGAGATTAAGTTGTTGGAACTGCCAAGAGGAAGGACACGGTTGGAGACAATGCACAAAACCGCGGAACATCTTCTGTTACGGATGTGGCAATCTTGGAAGAACGATTCGCTCTTGTGAACGATGCGTCAGACAAGAAATCGTACCAGAAAGTGGGATACAGGGAAACCTGAGAAGGGGTGCGAGTCAGGGGAATTGAGCATCCCTGCATCACACGTTCTTCCCCAACCATTTGACCCGTTTTTGCATGTTTACCATATACGAATTAGAATTAGCAAGTGTCCTCACATTAGGGTGAGAATTTTCGATTTTGAGACAGAAGCTTTGTTGGACTCCGGGGCAGGGATTAGTATTTTGAATTCAATGGAATTGATTGAGAGATTTGGGTTGAAGTTGCAGCCAGCAGCCATAGCCCATGTGGTCTTCGGGAAAGTTGTAGCTGGGAAGTTTTGACATAGGATGAGTGTGTTCACTTTTACCTAAAATATTATGATGGCGTGTTAGAGTGCTGAACACAAAAGATTGGCGTTTTCCATAGTAATCTCCATATAAACTTCAAATAGCGTGTGCACAACCAAATTTCTTCCGAATCACTTCAAATTTTGGGAGGATCATTTTCATCATAATTAACATCGTTTAAGCATAGGGGAGCAAAAACTTCAAAATTTGCATCAGTCTAGTGTCCATTATGCCCCTAATTCCCCTAATAGTAAATCGTCAATCAACGAGCAAGAGATCATATAGATCTATTTTCGAATACTGTAAAATAGGAATTGAAAATGTGATGAACAATATTCACATCGAATTTTATCTGAATCAACGATCTGAGGATTGGCCCTTTTGAATTGTTACGCGAGTTTGAATAATCATCAATTAGGAAAAACGATACTTGCTCTCGATGGCTTTGCGGACCCCTTGAGAACTCTTCACAGCCCCCTAGGGGTCCGCGGACCACCGGTTGAGAAACCCTGATTTAGAGTGTACCAGATCCGGCCACTCAGGCTTAATGTCCTGAAGAACTGGCTCTAGATTTGTTAGGTATTAAACCGTTTCAAATCTCTAAAAGTATAGATCGAACATAATATTTCACTAAAATGCGTTCCCATAAGATGTTAAGATACAAATTGTTTAGTTTATCATAAATTTGAGGCATCCCGGTGACCCGAAAATGGTCATTTGTAGGATCTATCAAATGCAATTGACATAATTATTCAATTTAATCGATTATCGGAAGGTTTACACTTATGAGTTTTTCATAAAACTCCTTGATATAGTGACACATTATAGCCGATTCTAGAAATTATCTATGACTTGAAATTTGCCTACCTCCAGGGGCACATAAGCACAAAACCCTTATCACCTGACCTGACTCAGTGATTCACCGCAATAACTCTGGCCACAGGAACATTTCCGAGATTCCATTTTTACAAACTAGAGTTAACCGCTTTTACAAACTAGATATGTGTAAGAGAATACTGCCAAAAAATAATTGAAATCCGTTAAGTATTCGCTGAGCGGTGAGAGTTTTAGTAATGATTCTTTCACTCAGGCATATATCTAGTTTCTAAATATGGCCAAAGAAACGCGGAAATATTCCTGTGGCCGGAGTTATTCTGGTGGGTCACTGGGTCAGGTCGAGTGAAAAGAATACTGTGCGTTTGTGCCCCTAAAGGTAGGCAAATTTCAAGTCACAGATAATTTCCGGAATCGGCTGTAATGGGGCCACTATATGACGGAATTCTAAGAAAATTGCATCAGTGAAAACCTTTTGAGATAAGATTGAATTGGATAACAATTAGTTTTGCATTTGATTGATCCCAGAAATGACCATATTCGGGTCCCGGGACGCCTTAAACTTATGGTAAAGTGTCCATTTTGTATCTGAACATCTGTGCCAAGCTTATGGGAACGCATTTCAGTAAACTATTATATTTGATTTCTAATCTTCGAGGATTGAAACTGATCAGTATCTTTCAAATCTATAGTCGGTTCTTCCGGACATTAAATCCAAATGGCCACCCCCGGTTTATTTAAAAACGGCCCAAAACTCTTCATTTATAATGTTGAATATCAGATCTTAATGATTTATGCAAATTAAAATTATTGTCATTGCAAAAAATAAAGGTAACTTGGCGTGTTTCAAAATATAGCCTTTTTTACCGACTTGACCCACCAGAATACAGTCAGGTCTCCTATTAAACGCATTCCTATAACGTGCACTCCTATTACGCTCACTCCTATTAGACACACCAGAACGTTATAGGAGACCCAGGGCTTATGGGATTTCGTCACTTTGGGGGTGTTGTTGAATATCTCGTATGCCAAAAGAGATAGCACAGTACTGTCTTCGGCGAAGTTTCAGTGCTAAGTACGATCTACCTTTAGGAGTTGAGGATCATCCTTTTAGTTGAGAACTTGGCCGGTAGGGGCGCTTTTTCTGATTTGCACTATATGAACCATGAGGGATAAGAACGCACAATTTTGTAACATATGATATCTCTAGATTCTGATGTTTTGGAAGGTTGGTGTCTTCGGAAGAGTTGTTCAGTAGCTCAAGGGCTGACATGCGGTGGTCATTCTGATACGGAATTATGCCACTAGGCGGCGCTAGTGGGCATGGAATTTTTGTTTTGCGCATAGCTCAGTAGCCTGACCACTTAGAAAGATGGCGTCTTCGGCAAAGTTGCTCAGTGTCACAAGGGCTAACATTATTTGAGCCGAAAGTTTTGAAATTTTGCCACTAGGCGGTGCTAGTGAGCAAAGAATTTTTGTTTTGCGCATAGCTCAGTAGCCTGACCACTTAGAGAGATGGCGTCTTCGGCAAAGTTGCTCAGTATCACAAGGGCTAACATTATTTGAACCGAAAGTTTCGAAATTTTGCCACTAGGCGGCGCTAGTAAGCAAAGAATTTTTGATTCGCAGATAGCTCAGTAGCCTGACCACTTATAAAGATGGCGTCTTCGGCAAAGTTGCTCTGTATCACAAGGGCCAACATTATTTGAGCCGAAAGTTTCGAAATTTTGCCACTAGGCGGTGCTAGTGAGCAAAATATTTTTGTTTTGCGCATAGCTCAGTTGCCTGACCACTTAGAAAGATGGCGTCTTCGGCAAAGTTGCTCAGTATCACAAGTGCTAACATTATTTGAGCCGAAAGTTTCGAAATTTTGCCACTAGGCGGCGCTATAGAGCAAAACATTTTTGTTTTGCTCATAGCTCAGTAGCCTGACCACTTAAAAAGATGGCGTCTTCGGAAAAGTTGCTCTGTATTACAAGGGCTAACATTATTTGAGCGGAAAGATTCGAAATTTTTCCAGTAGGGCTAACATTATTTAAGCCGAAAGTTTCGAAATTTTGCCTCTGGGCGGCGCTAGTGAGCAAAACATTTTTGTTTTGCGCATAGCTCAGTTTCCTGACCACTTAGAAAGATGGCGTCTTCGGCAAAGTTGCTCAGTATCACAAGGGCCAACATTATTTGAGCCGAAAGTTTCGAAATTTTGCCACTAGGCAGTGCAAGTGAGCAAAATATTTTTGTTTTGCGCATAGCTCAGTAGCCTGACCACTATGTATGTATGGCCATATATCTTTAGTTATACTACAGTCTTGTTTGAATATTTTTAAAATATAAACCTTCTTTTTCATAAAAATAATTCAGTCCTAAAAAAAAATTCTCCAGATTTCTACGTATATATAAAGTTTGGAAACTCCCGGCTCAAATAATGTTAGCCCTTGTGATACTGAGCAACTTTGCCGAAGACGCCATCTTTTTAAGTGGTCAGGCTACTGAGCTATCGGTGAAACAAAAATTCTTTGCTCACTAGCGCCGCCTAGTGGCAAAATTTCGAAACTTTCGGCTCAATCAATGTTAGCCCTTGTGATACTGAGCAACTTTGCCGAAGACGCCATCTTTCTAAGTGGTTAGGCAACTGAGCTATCCACGAAACAAAAATTTTTTGCTCACTAGTGCCGCCTAGTGGCAAAATTTCGAAACCTTGTGATACTGAGCAACTTTGCCGAAGACGCCATCTTTCTAAGTGGTTAGGTAACTGAGCTATCCACGAAACAAAAATTCTTTGTTCACTAGCGCCGAAACTTTCGGCTCAAATAATGTTAGCCCTTGTGATACTGAGCAACTTTGCCGAAGACGCCATCTTTCTAAGTGGTCAGGCAACTGAGCTATCCACGAAATAAAAATGTTTTGCTCTATAGCGCCGCCTAGTGGTAAAATTTCGAAACTTTCGGCTCAATCAATGTTAGCCCTTGTGATACTGAGCAACTTTGCCGAAGACGCCATCTTTCTAAGTGGTCAGGCAACTGAGCTATCAACGAAACAAAAACTCTTTGCTCACTAGCGCCGCCTAGTGACAAAATTTCAAAATTTTCGGCTCAAATAATGTTAGCCCTTGTGATATTGAGCAACTTTGCCGAAGACGGCATCTTTCTAAGTGGTTAGGCTACTGAGCTATGCGCAAAACAAAAATTCCATGCTCACTAGCGCCGCCTAGTGGCGTAATTCCGTATCAGAATGACCACCGCATGTCAGGCCTTGAGCTTCTGAACAACTCTTCCGAAGACACCAACCTTCCAAAACATCAGGATCTTATCCCTCATGGTTCATATAGTGCAAATCAGAAAAAGCGCCCCTACCGGCCAAGTTCTCAACTAAAAGGATGATCCTTAACTCCTAAAGGTAGATCGTACTTATCACTGAAACTTTGCCGAAGACAGTACTGTGCTATCTCTTTTGGCATACGAGATATTCAACAACACCCCCAAAGTGATGAAATCCCATAAGCCCTGGGTCTCCTATAACGCAGATTCCTATTACGCCCCCCGGCCACAGAAATATTTCAGAGTTCCTCTGGCCATTCTAGAAACTAGATATCAACGTGTCGTTCTCGCTCAAGTGACGACATGACTACTACTCGTCACTTGAGTGAGAACGACACGTTGATAGCCTTCCCACATTTTTACTCTTCCACAATACAGTTGTTGTGGAAGCGATGTAGGTACGATAGGCAAACAGTTTCAACACTAAATAAGTCACACTCGCTCTTCCCATGTGTGTAGTGAACATGAGATGGATGGATATTGGTTATGAAAGGGGTCTGCGTGGTCTGTAGGGATTTGAATTCTAAACTTGTAACCAACTCAGTTATTGGGTCACCAAGTGGCTCGGTAGCTTAGTTGGTAAAGCGCTAGTCTAGCATACAAGAGTCCTGGGTTCAAATCCCAGCCGAGCACGTGGATTTTTTTTCATAATTTCACCCATGATTTGTCCATCTTTACCACGCGTAATGAGTTAATTATTTTAATTCAATATATGTGTTAGTATAAGAAATACCTATTTTCTTAACTATGAACCGAATAATAAAGCAATGACACGTTGTTTTTTTCGACATTATTTTAATTGCAGTAGTCCAGAGAACATTTTTCATGAGTAACAAAAATTCGAAAATACACTCAACATTTATTTTACTTAAAACATTGAAGAATTTGTTTTTTTCTTAATTGTATTTGCAAACAATTCAATCAATTTTCAAAGTGGTAACATGTAGTTTTTCAGCATAAAATACATTTAATAAGTTCAGTGAACGTATTTGAGCAGAAATATTGTTTTTGGATTAACCTCAAAATTTATTTTATTGAAGAACCTACGAGAAACCCAAAATTGTGATCCTCTTTGCCTGTAAAACAATGTTCAAAGCAATGACATGTAGTTGTTGTGCAGAAGCATCAATTCCGTTGTATAAATCCAGTGAATGCATTCGGGCAGATATCGTAATTTTTTAATACACTCAAAAAAACTAAGAAAAACTTATTTGTTTTGATTGTGCACCTTTGAAATATGTATCAAAGGGACGACATGTAGTTTTTCGACATAAATCATTGAACCAGAACAAAATCTTTGTTTGAGCAGAAAGAGAAACTCTAAATCAGACTGAAAACTTCTTTTTGCTGAAAAATAATAATCAAAATCAGTTCAAAATTCTGGTTTAAAATCAAACAACCTATTTGCCTATGAAACAGATTTTAAATCGACGAAATATAGTTTTTTAGCATTTAATTTCTGGTTAAAGTCCGGTGAAAATGTTTAAGATAAAGTAGACATTTTTGATTTTATTCAGCAGCTTAAAAAAAACTAACGTAACCACTATTTTTACACGTAATTCTTAATTTGAAGCGTTTATTTGATAAAAATCCAGAGAATTCCAGATTCTAACTTTTATAATGCATGTGTCCAATTTAGTGGAGCGACATTCAAAATTCTTACAGTAATGGATCCAAACACTTTTCAAAATTAATGCACAGTAAAAGTTATCGAAAAAGGCAGTCTTTCTTAAATTATTGAGCTAAAGGCATTTTCTAGTTTTATCTGGTATGCTTTTTGGCACAAATTCAACAATGTAACACCATTCCAAGCAATGAAATATAATATTTGTTGACAGTTTTAAATTTCTACAGTACATGCGTGCAGGAATAAACTTTTTTTTATTATTAATCTCATAGTTCGCATGACTTAAACCCATTGTTTCAAACCTGTTTGCCTACACTGTTAAAAATGATGAAGATTACACATCATGTAGATTTCATGCATGCAATGTAAACATTATGTCATGTAAATTTAAGTCTGAAATCATGTTATAATGTGTTACATGTTACGTAATCTCATAGGAGTCTGCTGGATTACATGAGATATAATTGAATTTTACATGACATGTCACGTTAACATCCATGATAAGCCACGCTCTAATTATGTGCATTATATGTCACAGAAATTTACACGCTTCGTTCGAACTGTGTAAGAATCAAACTTTAACCCGAAAACATGTAGTTTCGTTTTCAACATGAATTCAATTATGAAAGCCCTGTGAACATGTTCAGGTAGAAATATAAATGTTTGATTAAAAATCTATTTTTTGAACCAGTTTGTCTATATATTCATATTTAAAGCGATGACATGTAGTATTTTTTACATAAATTTGAATAGAAAAGACTTGTGAAAATGTTTTAGCATAAGCCGTAATTTTTTATTACTCTACAAAATATACTATTTTTAGTATAGTCCGAGCCGTGTCCAAATTGGACAACACAGCAAATAAAAAAATATACTAAAATCTGAAAAAAAAAACTATGAAAATTCCTATTTTTTAATGTTTTTCAGGTAAATTGAAATGTATAGCGAAGACATGTAATTTTGCTGCATTAATTGATTCGTAGAAATCCGTTGAACACATATGTGCATAAACCAGACTTTTTGGTTACACTCAATTTTTTCACTAGAAATAGCGAAAACCTCAGTTTTAACAACTGTCTATTGTCTGTTAATCTTCAATTTAATGCGATGACTAGTAAAAAAAATAATTAAAAAACCTACGTCATCTCTTTGAGTTTTGATTCACAGGCTAAAAGGTTTAAAAATAAGAATGATTCTTAGATTTTAAGTACAATAAATAGGGTAAGTGTTCCCTTAGTTGTGGGTGTTCCTATAGTTGCGGTAGTGCCACAGAACCGACACTACCAATCGATATCTTGGCTTGTTGATACACGGAATAGTTGCAAAGAGCGTTCAAATTGTTTAAAACTGATGAAATATTACTAAAATTGCGAAAACTGTTCTTGCTTGTACCAATAGTTGCGGTAAAGTGTTCCTATAGTGGAGGATCCCATAAGAAAACCACGGATACCGCAACTATAGGAACACAAATTAAAAATATACCGCAACTAAAGGAACAGTGTACCAATAGTGGAGGTATTATTTTTCACTGACATGCCGTGAATTACTGCGATGAAATCATTTTTCTCATTAAGTCAATGGTCGTTACTTCTCGTTACAACATTAACATGTACATTAATTGCGCTTCTTGAATTTAGGCGGTTAAATGAACTTTAATAGTGCTTAGTGCCTCCACTATTGGTACATCTACCCTATTGATTGTTGTCCGAAATTACTATGTCTGCATGTTGACTTGAACTCTACAATTAATTTTATGTCGAAAAAATTACATGACGTAGCAATGAATTTTGATTGACAGGCTAACATACAGGTTAAAAAACAAAGTATTTCAAAGTCTTAGAAGTTGAACAATTTTTGAGCGTATTCAATAATCTACTCAAAAATGTTCAAAGATTTTCTACAATCAAATTTATGTTGACCCGTTAGGCCTGAGTGAAAGAAAAAATGCTAAAATACTCACTGCTCAACGAATGCTTAGCGGATTACAATATTTTTTTGTTTGTATACTGGTACAAAGAAGTGGCCAGAGGAACTCGGGGATATTCCTGTTGCCGGAGTTATTCCCGTTGGTCATTTGGTCAAGTCGAATAAAAAGAGTTATTTTTGGGACATACCAAGTTATCTTTATTTATTTGCAATAACAATCATTTCAATTGTATCGTTAAGATCTGATATTTAACATTATAAATGAAGAGGTTTGCACCATTTAGAATGTATCGTTTCTTAAGGTGAAGATGAATCGAAGCCAAACTTGTAATTTTCAAGAGCACGGATCTGGAGAACCAAACATCCGTTTGAGCTGAAAACTTAATCGATTGGTCATCACCAGCTAGTGATCAATCGATTAAGTTTTCAGCTTAAACGGATGCTTGATTATCCAGATCCGTGCTCTTGAAAAATACAAGTTTGGCTTCGATTCATCTTCACCTTAAGAGGTTCACGCTTATGTGTTTTTCCTAAAATTCCATGGTATAGTGGCCGCATTGAAGCCGATTCCGGAGACAATATGTGACTTGAAATTTACCTACCCACAGGGACACAGAAGCACAGCACCCTTTTCAACCGACCTGACCCGATAACTCACCGGAATAACTCCGGCCACATAAACATTCCCGAGCTCCTTTGGCTTCTTTTAGAAACTAGATATATGTATTGTATTGACAGAAAATGGTTGAAATCCGTTAAGTATTTCCTGAGCGGCGAGAACTTTAGTTTTTTTTTCTTCATTTAGACCTAAACGGGCTAGAAACTATATGTTCTCTCTTCAAATTTGGATTTACAGCAAATTATTGTAGAAACTAAGCAAACAGTTCTTAGACAGAAGTTTTGAGTGTAATCAAAAAATTCTATTCTATTCCAAACATGTACACTTAACTTCTTCTGCTTTTTATTATTATTTGCTCGCTATCAGGTTCAAAACTAATTTTTGGTGTTTTTATTTATGTAAAAGAAGTTTGGAGAGTAATTCAACATTTATCATTCTTCTCAAACATAAGTTCTGTTTCTACACAATAAAATTTATGTGGAAAAACTACATTTTATAGTTCTAAAACTCGATTGACATGTTCACTAGGCACGTAAAATCCAGTTTATGCCAAAAAAAGCAACACGTCCTCGCTGTGATATTTGATTTATAGTCAATCATTTTGTCGCGCTTGCCTCGGGTACCTTGCTACAAATTGTTGCATGGACCTATGCACGGGTTCACTAGTTGACGTTTTAGCAGTGCCGTGTTATTTATGTCACCATGGAAACTAGTGAATTCGGCACCGCTCAAAAGTCAAATTAGTGAACTCGTGCATTGGTCCATGTTGTTCTATCAGCATCTCCACGGAAACCAGAGAAAAGATTTTTTGTTAGAAAGTAGGATTTAAAAATTTTGAATTCATCAAAATAATTCGCAGAATTCATCCAACATCATAAAAAGTAAAAAAGCATTCCTTTCGAAGAATTTCGTTAGTTTCAAAAATGGGCAATGAAATAAATGACGTAATTATAAAAGTGTATAACATGAATGAGAGTTTATGCTGGCACTTATATTGACGAACCATCGAAGCACTACCCAGCAAAGATGATATAAAACAGTTGTTTTCGGCTGTATTATGCCATTTGCCACTTAATCCCACCAAATGAACGAGGTAAGTCTTAATAACAAAAAGTTTATTGGTGAAATTAGTTTGAAAAATGTATCATCCTATGGCAACTTGTAATAACGTGCTTTCAGACTCTTCATATATACTAGAAAAAATAAAAATTGAGGAATAAGAAAGTAAAATAGTATATTTCACTTGAAGTACTGTGCAAAAAGGGAAAGTATATGGAGAAGTAAAGGCCATCTACTAGTTCTACTGGTGGTGGTGTTTGTATCAGTGTCTCAGTGTATCATGAAAACTAACTACTTCGTCCAGAGATGAGATGATAAGGTTTTAAAAGCTCGATATTGGCAATAAGCACTACATACAACCGGGCTCCCTGCTTATAAATCAATCATTCAACTGTTGTTGACGTTTTTTGGTCCTACGAATAAACAATTTTTACGAAATATAATGCATTCTAATGTTTCCTATTGAAGCAGTGCATCAATTCAATTTCATAATTAACCAATCGTTTAAAACAAAATGATTCGAATCACCTATCTACGACTTCAAGACTTCTAAGTAAGTTTCGAAAAAAATGCGTAGCTATAAACAAAACTAAATCAAACTAAATATCAAACCTTCCATTCCTATAATTTCATACCGAGAAAGAACAGAGTAAATAAATACAAATCGAGAACAAACAAATTAATTGATTAATATTAAGGAAAAAAGTAAAGTGTGTGTAAGTTTGAACAGATAGTGAAACACAGTTAGCGAGTGAAATGTTATAATTGATGCAAACTGCTGTGGTCTCTCTTTGAGAGGGGAGTAAATATTAACAAGAAAACGTCCACAAAGAGAGAACAAAGCACTAATAGATTTAGATAAGAATTAAATTGAACTTTGTAAATTTGGTTACAAATGAATTGATGAAAGAAATCGTTAGTTAAACGTATTTGATGGCAAACCCTGAGACTAGGAGCACATTTATTGGAATTTCTGAGCCTCAAGATATGCAATCTATTACAGGCCGCTCCATATCTGTTTTACCAAATGTACACACAAAACATCCACACATACACCAATCTACGGTTCTTTACATCGATCAACGGGTAGCGGCAAGAATACACACACGCACACAGGCACTGAGCAAGGTGCAAAAATGACCACACCGAGACTAATGGAGTATTGTATTTCTGTAATTTCTGTAAGTCTTGGAACCACACAGGGAAATCGAAAGGGGACCTCGAACGATCCCCCTAGAAGAGTCTAGAGGTTAGGTTTCTCAAAATGACATTTAAGGAAGTTGTTAGACTCTAGAATCGAATGGTCCTCTGTATGATTTTGTTGTAAGTAGGATTAATTATTGGAGTTAGTAGACACGGGAGCTAGAGTACACGGAGAAACACGCACGGGAAGCGGTGGCCCTTGCACCGGTAATCCACCGCTTCAAATCTGAGGAGGGGGAAAACTGTTTCTCTCTTGTTTACGTCTAGAACCTGTCCCGCAGCGCCCCATTTACCTGGTTTTGGTTTGGATCGTTTCATAGCGCAGCGGTTTCCTAACTGCCAAGTAACGATCGACTGAGATCCACATGAAGGTGTAGACCGAGATGGACCAGAGGGTCACCTCCAGGTAGCCGACGATCCGACATAGCACGTCTCCGTAGACCCACGCGCCGTAGAACGTCGGGTAGACGTACAGGGGAACGATGAGCAGACCGCATAGCAGATCGGCAACGCCCAGCGATAGCAGGTAATAGTTGATGACCTCGTGAGGTCCTGAAAGGGGAAGTGAAACAGAAGATGTGAATTGTTTGGTACGCTGGACAGTTTTGAGCAACGATGTAAGTTCTCTTGGTCTTCGTCCAGACTTCTAGCTTGCTAGTCTTCTAATCTTCTAGTCTTATAGTCTTATAGTCTTATAGTCTTCTAGTCTTCTAGTCTTCTAGGCTCCTACTCTTCTAATCTACTAGTCTTCTAGTCTTCTAGTTTTATAGTCTTCTAGTCTTCTAGTCTTCTAGTCTACTCGACTTATAGGCTTTTAGTCTTCTAGGCTCCTACTCTTCTAATCTACTAGTCTTCTAGTCTTCTCGACTTCTAGTTTTCTTGTCTTCTAGTCTTCACGAATTATAGTCTTCTAGGATTCTGGTCTTCTAGTCTTCTCGACTTCTAGTCTTCCAGTTTTCTAGTTTTCTAGACTCCTGATCATCTAGTCATTTAGCCTTCTAGTCCTCTAGTCTACCCAAGCAGCACAATTTGTTTCAACTCAAGAATAAAATTATCTCTTCAAACTAATCAGAGTTGTCAATTGTTGAAAATATGACTTACAATTGCACCGTATAGCAACGCAAAAAGCGCAAAAGGAGGAGTTTCTGTTTGCAACATATTTAAGTAATATCGAAATTGCTTATTTGTTGCAAAATACTTACGAGAAAAAAATAAAAACAAAAATATGAACGAGAATTGAACCACCAACCTCAAGATCACCAATCTTCTCCTCTACTCACTACTCCACCAGCTCTTCGAACAATTGCTTCGCCAATGCAGTATAAAAGCGACCACATGGTTCATTAATCAAAGCTTGTTGCTTATAACTTGACTGCACCTTCGGAATACAAGTTCATTACCAGCGAAATTAGGCCACGCCTGAAATAATCTAAACTTTACGCAAAAACTTCCGCGCAACACATGAGAAACACCTTTTAAACAAACAAACTGTTGCTAGACCATGTTTTCGTTGTTAGATGATACGTAGAGTGCAACTCAACCATATTGCAACTGGATTGAAACAAACAAGCTTCTATAGCTATAGCTGTCAAACACGTAGTTAAGTGCAACTTTCTCGCAACTGTAATGAATCTTCTTGAGTTGTGGGTATAGGAACGAAAATTGAATGCAAGTTGCGGATGCTTTTAATGAAAGTAATTTGAAACATAACATTAAAAACGGCATTTTGAGATAAGTTTCAAGAGTTTGTTTGAAAAGTTGCTGAAAACATCTTGATAAATTTGACTGAATTGCTATTTGCAAGGGACATTTGCAGCAAATCTTGTTATTTCAAAAATGTTGAACGTCAAACAAGGAGTGAAATGCATGTTCATTGGAACGGCAACGAAACTTTATGAGGCTTGATATTGATATGCAACCGATCTATAACCAGGTAAGTTACAGATGCTTTTATTGATACGCGATTGAAACCATTTTTGAAAAGTATCTCTTTGGAAGATGTTTCGCGTGCTACTTGGGTAGTCTCCTGATCTTCAAGTTCTCTTGCCATCTAGTCTTCTAGTCTTCTAGGTTTTTGGTCTTATAGCCTTCTAGTCTTCTAATATCCTGATCTTCTAGTCATCTAGCCATCTAGTCGTCTAGTCTTCTAGTCTTCTCGACTTCTAGGCTTCAAGTCTTCTCCACTTCCTCCACTTCTTGTTTTCTTGTCTTCTAGCCTTACAGTCTAGCATTGTAGTCTTCTTGTCTTCTAGCATTCTAGTTTTCTAGTCTTCTAATTTTCTCAACTTCTAGTCTTCTAGTCTTCTAGCTTTCTATTATTCTACTCTTCTCGACTTTTAGTTCCAGTCTTCTAGTCTGTTTGACTTCTAGGCTTCTAGTCTTCTAGTTTTCTAGTCTTCTAGTCTTCTTGTCTTCTAGTTTTCTCGACTTCTAATCTTCTAGTCTCATGATCTTCTAGTCATCCAGCCTTCTAGTCTTTTAGTCTCCTGATCTTCCAGTCAACTGGCCATCTAGTCTTCTAGTCTTCTAGCTTTTTAGTCTTCTTGTCTTCTAGTTTTTTTGTCTTTTAATCTTCTCGACTTCTAGCCTTATAGGCTTCTGGTCTTCTAGTCTTCTAGTTTTCTAGTTTTCTAGTTTTCTAGTCTCCTAGTTTTCTCGAGTTCTAGGCTTCTAGTCTTCTAGTCATTTAGCTTACTAGTTTTCAAGTCTTCCAGCATTCTAGTCATCTAGTCTCCTGATCTTCTAGTCATCTAGCCTTCTAATCTTCTAGTTTTTTAGTCTTCTAGTCTTCTTGTCTTCTAATCTTCTCGACTTCTAGCTTTCTAGGCTTCTGGTCTTCTAGTCTTGTAGTTTTCTAGTTTTTTAGTCTTCTAGTCTTCTAGTCTTTTAACCTACTTGTTTTCTAGTCTTCTCGACTTCTAGTTCTAGTCTTCTAGTCTTTTTGACTTCTAGGCTTCTAGTCTTCTAGGCTTCTAGTCCTCTAATTTTCTAGTCTTCTCGACTTCTAGTCTTCTCGAATTCTAGTCTTCTCGACTTCTAGTCTTCTCGACTTCTAGTATTTTAGTCTTCTAGTCTCCTGATCTTCAAGTCATCCAGCATTCTAGTCTTCTAGTCTCCTGATCTTCTGGTCATCTGGCCTTCTAATCTTCTAGTCTTCTAGCCTTTTAGTTTTCTTGTCTTCTAGTTTTCTAGGTTTCTAGTCTTCTAGTTTTCTCGACTTCTAGGCTTCTAGTCTTCTAGTCTTTTAACTTTCTAGTCTTCTAATCTTCTATACTTCTAGTTCTAGTCTTCTAGTCTTTTTGACTTCTAGACTTAAAGTCTTCATGTTTTCTAGTTTTCTTGTCTTCTAGTCTTCTCGACTTATATTCTTCTAGTCTTCTAGTCTCCTGATCTTCTAGTCATTCAGCCTTCTAGTCTTCTAGTCTCCTGATCTTCAAGTCATTTGGCCATCTAGTCTTCTAGTCTGCTAGCTTTTTAGTCTTCTTGTCTTCTAGTTTTCTTGTCTTCCAGTATTCTCGACTTCTTGCCTGCTAGGCTTCTGGTCTTCTAGTCTTCTAGTTTTCGTTTTTTTTTCTCGACTTCTAGGCTTGTAGTCTTCTAGTGTTCTAGTCTTCTAGTCTTCTAGTCTTCTTGTCTTCTTGTCTTCTAGTCTTCTAGTCTTCTAGTCTTCTAGTCTTCTAGTCTCCTGATCTTCTAGTCATCGGGCCTTCTAGTCTTCTAGCCTTTTAGTCTTCTTGTGTTCTAGTTTTCTTGTCTTCTAATCTTCGCGACTTCTAGACTTCTCGGCTTCTGGTCTTCTAGTCTTCTAGTTTTCTAGTTTTCTAGTCTCCTAGTTTTCTCGACTTCTAGTCTTTTAGCTTACTAGTTTTCAAGTCTTCTAGCATTCTAGTCATCTAGTCTCCTGATCTTCTGGTCATCTAGCCTTCTAGTCTTCTAGTCTTCTTGTCTTCTGATCTTCTCGACTTCTAGCCTTCTAGGCTTCTGGTCTTCTGGTCTTCTAGTTTTCTAGTCTTCTAGTCTTCTCGACTTCTAGTCTTCTAGTCTCTTAGCTTACTAGTTTTCTAGTCTTCAAGACTTCTATTTCATGTCTTCTAGTCTTTTTGACTTCTAGGCTTCTAGTCCTCTAGTTTTCTAGTCTTCTAGTCTTCTTGTCTTTTCGACTTCTAGTCTTCAAGTCTCCTGATCTTCTAGTAATCCAGCATTCAAGTCTACTAGTCTCCTGATCTGCTGGTCATCTGGCCTTCTAATCTTGTAGTCTTCTAGCCTTTTAGTCTTCTTGTTTTTCTAGTTTTCCAGTTTTCTTGTCTTCTAGTCTTCTCGACTTCTAGCCTTCTAAGCTTCTGGTCTTCTAGTCTTCTAGTTTTGTAGTTTTCTAGTCTTCTAGTTTTCTCGACTTCTAGGCTTCTAGTCTTCTAGACTTTTAGCTTTCTAGTCTTCTAATCTTCTATACTTCTAGTTCTAGTCTTCTTATCTTTTTGACTTCTAGACTTCTAGTCTTCAAGTTTTTTAGTCTTCTATTCTTTTAATCTTCTCGACTTATAGTCTTCTAGTCTTCTATTCCCCTGATCTTCTGGTCATCCAGCCTTCTAGTCTTCTAGTCTCCTGATCTTCTAGTCTTTTAATATTCTAGCTTATTAGTCTTCTTGTCTTCTAGTTTTCTTGTCTTCTACTCTTCTCGACTTTTAGCCTTCTAGGCTTCTGATCTTCTAGTCTTCTAGTTTTCTATTTTTCTTGACTTCTGGGCTTCTAGTCTTCTAGTCTTCTAGTCTTCTAGCCTTTTAGTCTTCTCGCCTCATAGTCTTTTAGTCTTCTAGTCTCCTGATCTTCTGGTCATCCAGCCTTTTAGTCTTCTAGTCTCCTGATCTTCTTGTCATTTGGCCTTCTAGTCTTCTTGTCTTCTTCTTCTTTCTGGCGTTACGTCCCAACTGGGACAGAGCCTGCTTCTTATTTTAGTGTTCTTATGAGCACTTCCACAGTTATTAACTGAGAGCTCTCTTTGTCGATTGACCATTTTTGCATGTGTATATCGTGTGGCAGGTACGAAGATACTCTATGCCCTGGGAATCGAGAAAATTTCCTTTACGAAAAGATCCTTGACCAGCGGGATTCGAACCCACGACGCTCAGCATGGTCAAGCTGAATAGCTGCGCGTTCACCGCTACGGCTATCTGGGCCCCTTGTCTACTAGTTTTCTTGTCATCTAGTCTTCTCGACTTCTAAGCTCCTAGTCTTCTAGCCTTTTAGCTTTCTAGTCTTTTAGTCTTCTCGACTTCTAGTTTTAGTCTTCTAGTCTTTTTGACTTCTAGGCTTCTAGTCTTCTAATTTTCTAGTCTTCTAGTCTTCTGGTCTTCTAGTTTTCTCAACTTCTAGTCTTCTAATCTCATGATCTTCTAGTCATCAAGCCTATTAGTCTTCTCCTGATCTTCTAGTCATCTAGTCTTCTAGTCTTCTAGTCTTCTAGCCTTTTAGTCGTTTTGTTTTCTAGTCTTCTTTTCTTCTAGTCTTCTAGTCTTCTAGTCTTCTAGGCTTCAAGACTTCTAGTCTTCTAGTCTTCTTATCTTCTGGTCTTCTGGTCTTTTAGTCTTCAAGTCTTCTACTCTTCTAGTCTTCTTGACTTCTAGTCTCCTAGTTTTCTAGTCTTATGGACTTCTAGCCTTCTAGTTTTCTCAACTTCTAGTTTTCTAGGCTTCTGGTCTTCTAGTAATCCAGCATTCAAGTCTACTAGTCTCCTGATCTGCTGGTCATCTAGTCATCTAGTCTTCTCGACTTCTAATCTTCTTATCTTCTACTCTTCTAGTCTTCTAGCCTTCTTGTCTTCTCGACTTCTAATCTCATAGGCTTTTGGTCTTCCAGACTTATATTCTTCTAGTCTTCTAGTTTTCTAGTCTTCTAGCCTTCTAGTCTTCTAGTGTCTTGATCTCCTAGTCATCTTGCCTTCTATTCTTCTAGTTTTCTAGTCTTCTCGACTTCTAGGCTTCTAGTCTTCTAGGCATCTTGATTTCTAGTTTTCTATTTTTCTAGTCTTCTAGTCTTCTCAATTCCTAGTTTTCTTGTCTTCTAGTCTTCTTGACTTCTAGTTTTCTAGTTTTCTGGTCCTCTAGACTTCTAGGCTTCTGATCCTCTAGACTTCTAGGTTTCTAGACTTCTAGACTTCTAGCCATCTGGTCTTTTCGGTTTCTAGTTGTCTAGTTTTCTAGTCTTCTAGTCTCCTGATCTTCTAGTCATTCTAGCCTTCTAGTCTTCTAATCTTCTAGTCTTCTCGACTTTTAGGCTTCTAGTCTTCTCGACTTCTAGTTCTTGTCTTCTAGTCCTAGTCTTCTAGTTTTCTAGTCTTCTTGACTTCTTGACTTTTAGGCTTTTAGTCTTCTAGGCCGCTAGTTTTCTAGTATTCTAGTCTTCTATTCTTCTATCCTTCTATTCTTCTAGCCTTCTAGTCTTCTAGTCTTCTAGTCTTCTAGTCTCCTAGTCTTCTAGTCTTCTAGTCTTCTAGTCTTCTAGTCTTCTAGTCCTCCAGTCTCCTAATCTTTTAGTCTTCTTGTCTTCTAGTCTTCTAGTCTTCTAGCCTTCTAGTCTTCTAGTCTTCTAATCTTTTAGTCTTTAAGTCTTCTAGTCTTCCATCAGATGTACCGCGACCCCAGAGAGACTTACCCTTAAAGTTAAGATATGTTGCTACTACAATGAGATTAGCTACGATGATGGCGACCGCTAAGATGAGAATAAGGGTTGCCTGCGTGAGTGCCTCCAGGGTTGAGCCGGCTGGCAGGTGACTCAGCCCGTGCATCGTAACTCCTGAAACAGAGACGGGCGAGATGAGCATAGTGGGCCTCCGCTCGCATCACTTACAACACAGTCTTCAGAGTAGTGTCGGCTGCTGTGGGAGTAGTGCGGGTGCGGGCCGACTGATGGTCCATCTCGCGCTTTACCTCGCATCCGGTCATGACGTTTTGGCACCGATCGAAGGAAATTTGGCCGACTGCTGGCTGCCTTTTCGTTTGCCTCGCGAGGTCCTGCGCTATTGCCCTCCGAATGAACCCCTCCGAAAGCTACTACGTTCACCTACCACCACCGGAACTCATCGATGCCGTCAGGATGGTGTCTCTTCTAGTTGCTGTTCTCACTCGGTTGGATCTGGAAACAGAAAATGTAAATTATCAACATGTATTATCTTCAAAATCGTTATTAAACAGTATTGGACAATACATTTGCAACTTTTTCACATTTCCATTAAAAAAAAAAGTTAGAGGGTCTGATCTTAGGTCCTATTTAAGGACAGATTTGAATGAAATTTTCATAGTTTTCGGATAATTGATTTTTATGTAAAACATATTTTTAGACAAACTGTTATTACTTTTTAACTCATTGATGGAAACATAACCCATGAATATGTGTTGTAATTCATGTTATGTCTGATAACCTATGAAAATATCGTTCAAATCGGACCACAAACTTAGATCCAATCCTCTGAATTTGATCATTTTGTATTGTATTACCCAGTACTGTATGTGTCAAACAAATATCATCTTCGTAATGGCCACCATCTTGCATCAAATTTGTAAAGCGTGACGACAGCCGAGCGTTGGCGAACAAGTCCCATCCCAGCTGCACATTGTCAGTGACTGACCGTTTTCACGTCAATTAATTTTCCAAAAAGTGCAAATTTAATTTTCACATTGTCCCATTTGCTGCCCTTTTGTACTTGGAGAAGTGTGTTTGGATCATCCTCTTGTTATGAGGTTCGCAGGTTTTTTGGCTTACGGAACATATTTCAAAATTAAATTGTCTCTTAAAATATCATAATTGTAAAATTGTATTTTCCTTAAGTTTATAAGATTTTCAACGGGATCCTACCAATATCATACCAATTGGTATCAGTTTTTCCAACATCCGATCACTAATGTATGAGACCAAATCTGTGGCCAGAAGTTTTCCCAGTGGGTCATTACCTCGTGACGATGCTGCAAGGAATTTCAAAAAAGGTTCCCCATCAATTTTCCGATGAATAAATTTCATATCAAGATTAACCATTAATTCGAAGAGCACCAAGTGCTCCTAGAAAGCACGATCTGAAAACCACTGCTCTAGTGCGCTCGCTAGCACATCTCGCTTCCCATCGCATAGCTCATAACTGAAAGGCGTCCCCCTGGGATTGGTTCTGGCACAGCCCATAATAATGAGATTGGAAAGATAAACTATAAATACGTAGTTGCATGTGAAAGTACATGACAGTGGCTTGACGGTCCGTTGTTCGTTTCGTGCCCATATCGGGCCAATATTATCTGCACAGATGTGTTTGTCACCCGGGTGGCACATATTTAGCATGGTCGCCCAAAACAGTTTGGGTCTGCCTAATTGTGCAAATGATCGGCGGCAGCTCGGTATTTTGCACGGGACGGCAATGGGAGGAGTGAGTGTTTTGGTGATGACAGTTGCAAGAACAGCTAGATGGCATGCTAATGAATCTCCGGAGGATAATTGGCTAAAGTTGTCTTCAAATGATTATTGAGTTACACTTAGGAATGTGTGGTCACTGCTTTGTTGGGGGAATGTTAAAAGGTTTTGTTTATTAAATTTGAACTAAAAGGTTTGCCTAAATGAAATGATTGCGCAATACATCAAAATTGCATGTATATTCTGTAAATTCCTCAAGGGGTTCTGGTTTCAACCCTTTGAGTGGTTTTACAAAATTGGAAACTAATTGGAAACCATTGGAACTAATATCGTTGATGTAGACACAAAAGCCCATCAACATGTCATTGCCATACTCAAGTAGCACAATTGTTCATTACCTTGCCGTTGCATTAGTAGCAGATGCAAATTAAAATATGTAGTAGTATACGGAACAAGTTGTTGAATGATGGTTTTTACAGCACGAGTCGTAAATATATCTTACGAGGCTTGCCGGGTGGGATAATTACGACGAGTGCTGTAAAAATCGAGTTCTGCAACGTGTTACGTACAACATTTTTTCCAATTTCGTTGAAGACCACTTGAGGGTATCAGAAATTATATCGGAATGTATTCACCATCATTTAACAATTTATTAAAAACTGTTGTGTAATAATTCATTACGCAACTCAAAACAGTTGCGAAATGAGAAAGCGTTGCGTGATGAACCATTACAGTACTGCGTAATGGTATTCGTTTGCGTAATGACTATTCCCGCACTGCATACTTCAGTGCAGGAAAGTAGGTCGTTTCATGACAAATTGGCGAGATGAAAAACAGCCTATTACGATGAGAAATTGCAAACATACACTTTTTCTCATCGCCGCTGTTTTGGTTCGAATGTACTTTACTCTATTTGATACATTTTTAGAACCTTAACAGCGCAAACTGAAAGCTTACCCAGCAAACCAGACATCGTATATCAATATACAATCAAAATCAAATATCTAGATAAACTTTATCGAAATCATTTATTGATATATGTATATGAACTGTCAAAGATAATAAAAAATCATATTTTCCGACATATGAGATCATTATACAACTATAATTCTCAGAATCATATCAAATCTTATTGAACAGAATCATACGATATCGGATAAAATCAGATAAAGTCGTAAAGAGATGAACAGTTTATTCGACACACTGATCCGTCTATAAATGTCGTATATCTGATCATGTTTGATCAGAAGCAAATAAAGCACCACAGAAGATGAACTTAACACAAAAAGTTATCTATTCACATTACGCTTGATTTCTAATCACTACTTTTTCGATCCAGTTTCCTAATTGCTAGTAATTTACGTTTTTCATTATTTCTCATACGTTTTGACAGCTCTCGACTACCATTCTTCCATGCGCTTGTGTTGGAAGTTTGAAAAATTTGAAAATCCAGCGTAGCGCGATCAGTGAGTGGAATACAAACACTAATGTCGCTGCTCGGCGGCCAGTGAGAGAAACTGAGTGTTCGAAAGGTTGTAGTCTGCACTTTTTGCCGGTGGCGTCAACTGTTAGCGGTTATGAACGAAATAAACAGTCGTTACCCTACTGTATCTGGTCTAGTCCCGCATTCCAAATCCTTGGTCATGCTGTAAAACCTTATTTTTAATAAATGTTCTCAGCACTTACACTGGAAGTTGCCATTGGACAGAGATCAGCAGTCATATTTAAAGAAATGGCCGGACACCCATCATTATAAAGAGTGAGCCCAAAGTTTTGCACGATGACTTGAATGACTGTTTTATTAACCTTCGAGCTGTGGCACTGTTGTACTTTGTATAACAGCTGTGATTTATATGCTATCATTTCAAAACAATGATATCTATCGACACCTAATCAAAATGTATTCCTCAAGATTCTTTTAAAGAACAATATTCAACAATTTTTATTCACAGTATGGCCCTTTATAATTCGGTTAAATCAACAAATCTTCATGGTAATCGCATAATAATAAACGCTCTTTATACGGCTCGAGTAGACTACAATATGAAATCGATATATTTCAAAATCAAAATAATTTCGAAGTATGAGGTCTTCAGTAAAGTTATTCTGGAGGTGGAGCGCTATCTGATGGTATCTCATTTAATTCGGAATTGGACCGCTAGGTGGTACTAGTGTGCATGAAACTTTTACTTCTGTTTTGAAAATACCTCAGGAGCGTGTACGTATAGAAAAATGTCGTATTCGACAAAGTTGTTCAGTAGCTCAAGGGCTATCATTGTTCGAGCAAGCTGATTCAAAAGTTTGCCACCAGACAGCGCTAGTGAGCATGAAAGTTTTATTTTGCAGATATCTCAGGACCCTGACCACTTAGAAAGATGGCGTCTTCGGCAAAGTTGTTCAATAGCTCAAGGATTATCATTATTCAAGCCAAGAGATTTGTAATTTTAAAATAATGATAGCCCTTGAGCTACTGAATAACTTTGCCGAAGACGCCATTTTTCAAGTGCAAAACAAAACTTTCATGCTCACTAGAGCAGTCTGGTAGCGGAATTCCAAAACCGAATAATCACCACATGGCAGCCCTTGATCTCCTCAACAACATTGTCGAAGATGGTTTATCTATATTTTATCTAGATCGCGAGGTATTTCATGTTGAACATAAAAAACCAAAGAACAACGCGCTACTACTCGCGTTACAAAAATTCGCGTGACAACCAAAAGATTAACTTTAAATAGTTTCCAATGTTTTTTAATGCCGCCTTGTTTCGAGGATTTAGCCGCTCTAAAGCTGATAAAATTATCGACATTTTACAAAAATTTACGCTTCAAGTAATTTTTTTGAAAATGGCACAACTTCAAGTCATAAAATGTCTTTGACTCTTTTACTCTTACATAAAAGTTTTTTAACAAATCCCATGCAAGGTCAAAATGATGCAATGCTCCATGCCACGATGACTACTTAGAGAGATGTGGGAAGGCACAAGAAGCCCACGCTAGCGCATGGAGATGGGGATCCACGTGAACATTGTTTATTTGGCAAATGAAAAATTCAAATCAACTATTCAGAATTGAAACACTTAATTAAACATTAAGGCTCTTGGCGGTCCTTTTTCGTACAACACTACTGTAGTGTAACACCATATAAAGAGAATCAGTTTTCCGTATTAACTACTGTAGAGCATGGATGAAGACGAATCGATCATTGCAAATGCAAAATCAATGTCAAAATCATGACCTCTGAAAATCTGTCTTTTAAAATATTTCTTGCTTCTTTTAAGTCAATAATTGTCTCCAGATATTTTCTACAATATGATATAGACGGATTTCACGCCAACTCGACAAAGGGATTGGCAGCACCCCTTCAGAATTCAATGAAACTTTCTGGGTGTGAAGACTATGTGAAACTAAGATACTTTACGTACTTGGTTTTGTCAAAACTGATCTAGACTAACATTTGGAAAGGGTCAAAGTTTTTTTTTACTTTTTTTATAAACCCGTATAACAAGCAAACGGTAAGACCTACAAAAAAACTGGTGTATGGAGGGCTGTTGTGAAGTTTCTTGAAGTTTTAGAGAAAAATAATGAAAAAATAAAAAAAACATTATCTACACTGAAAAAAAAAATTCAAAACTTTAAAGTCGATTTAAAAAAACGGCCATTTCAGATTTTGATTTTTCTTAGGCAAAAATTTTCGCAATTAAGTTTACTAAAAGTCGTCCATACATTGCAAATTGGGCATATTTAAGAAAAAAAGTTTTTCTAACAACGAATTTTTCAAGTCTGAATTTTTTTTTTCGAGGATTTTTTCTAAACCGTCAAATACGATCGTTTTTTCAAGTGATACAGGGGATAGGCAAAATTATTGAGATAGGCAAAATTTTGCCTAAATTCAAATGCTTATAACTTTATGAAAAATTGATGAAATGGGATGCATCCGGAAGCAGTCGACGGCAAATTTGGTCTAGTTTCAGGAACTTGCTTGGGCATGCATATTGGCCACCGGACACCGGAGATGTTCCGGATTTTCCGAGGTCATGTCCAAATGGCATTTTTTCTGCCGCTTGTATTTTTGTGCGGTGTGAAGTTGTATAGATGTTTACAATTTTCCTAGAAACTAGAACTAATAAGAAGTTGAATGCCGGCGGACGCATTAAGATTCGTTGAAAATCTTCAGAAATATGACCGTTTCCGTAAAATTGGTTCCGGAAAATATGGTCAGTCATGTTAATATTACCAATCATGTAAATATTATTTGGTGCTATATCCAAGCGCCATCAATCTTCAAAATGATGCTTCCAGTAGCATATTCAGAACCATTAGATGCACTGATTACTCTATAGTAATGCCGCTTAGTGATCAGGCTCCACAGAAGTCCGCCTAAGAAAAAACGACGTTCGGATGGAGGCGAAATGATGGATTCAGATGGAGCTGCAGCTCATCATAAAAAAATCAAGCAAATGAGCATTTAGGTTTCTGGAACCACGCTGACCAAATAGTGATCTTAAAAACTTCAAAAAACATTACAACGTAATTTTCAGATATCTCCAAGAATTCTTGATTGATTTGTATGATTTTTTCAGAGTAGCTCCTTATAACTTGGCATTATATAGCCCACATTTTATTTTTTTGATGAATTGACCAAACACAAAATGGCCGCCGTAGACATTTCATATGGAAAATGTCGGTCCCCCAAGGAACATCGGAATATCTTCAAAAACAGATCACCAATTATTAATATCGACACGAATCCCCAAACAAGAAGAGTTGTTTGAGAACTTGTGAAAAAATGGTGCAAACATATTGAAAAACAAAAGAGTTATAACGATTTGAATATTTATTTTGCAGTTAAAAAGGAAGCTGCCGGTAGAGGGGTTAATTTCCTTGTTCGCCACCAAAATTCAGTACAAACATATTAACATAATTAATAATAATGTATATGGGAAAGGTTTATCACAAAAAATAGGCAGCGCTAAGTCTTTCACCATTCGAAAATATAGGTTTTTAGCTTTCATTTGACGTGTTCCCCGAAAAAAATCCGAATATTTTTTTATATTTAAAACTTTTGTTCTTCAGAGTACATTATTTTTAAATGTAATCATTGCAAAAGACAGCTTCGTTGGATTAAAGTTTTATTTCCATATAAAAGTTCATAAAATAAATATATATATATACATATCTATTGAGTTTCATTTTGTAAAAAACAAAACTGTCCTATGTGATTTTGAGCAGTCTTCTAAGAGCATCCTTTTACTCCCAGATTTAAACAAGCATGCTTTGAAATAATCTTAAAGCGTGGGATCGTTTTGAATTCCGATTTTTCCAATCTTAGCGTGCGTGATTCATACAAGGATTCAATGCCATGATTGAATCTCGTCATTACGCTCATAGACAGTCAAGTTTAGCTTGACTCGATAGCCTATGATCGTGCTCATAGCAATCGTAATACTCTTCGTCTGGAATTTTTGACGTTTCATTGGGAATTGGGACAAATAGAACCTGCCTACCGAACATGAGATGAAGTGAGATGGGAGGCAATGAAGTTCAGCAATGAGGATAGAGGGGAAATGGTATCATACCACAGCAAAATTCCACTAGATACTTTTGATCATTTCCACTCAGGGAGATATTAATCAAGACAAAGATTTGAAAGACAGAGTTTCGTTGAATCCTGACATGTTTCAATGGAAACTCAAACTAAATTGTCCTGATTCATATTTTCTGTTAAGGAGCTTGGAATCCCGTCTAAATGTGAATTCATTACGTCAGGTCAGAATGTTACTAGAAGTTGTCGCTAGTTTCCAGAAGCCATTCACTGGAAACAGCAGTGCATTATACATTCCTGTCAGACAAAAGTTTTCAATCGATATGGAATAAAATTTCAATGCTTACTCGATTTATTCACTCGGCTAATAATCGATCAAGGATTGAATCCTGGGATTCAATCCTCTCGTACACGTGGCATGATATAAGCATGCCTAGATTTGAGCAAATGATGCGCGCGAAAAAAATCTTGGTCTGATGGCTTTTGATCTCAGCAGCTCTTGGAGTGGGATTTTTTGAAGACTGATTTTGAGGATTTATTGAGCTATAAGACACTTATTCGATTAGATATGTTGTAAGTTCGACTGTTCACTTATTCATACTGTGGAAGTATATCTAATAGAGCACTGTTTCTTTTCATGGTTAGAATACATTATATTTATTCTTCTTCTGTCTGGCATTACACCTCTGCTGGGACATAGCCTGCTTGTAAAGTTTGTAAAGTACTTAGTTATTGATTGAGAATTTTCTTTGCCAAACAACCGTTAAAGATTAAAAGTAGAATGGATCAACATTACAACGGCCTACGAAAGTAAATGGTAAGCATATTCCACGCCCTGTTACCCAAGCCTTAGCAAAAAGCTTAAAACATCCTCATTAAGAATATTATCCAGGCACCCGGAGTAAGTGACACTTCACAGACTTTTTCAATAGTATTGAAGTGTTTTTGATGTGTTTAGCTTGGAATTTCAAAATTTAATAATAATATAGTGGAAGATATTTCCTGTTAAATCAAATCATAAAAAATAATTCCACCGTGAAAGTGGTTTTCTGACAAGCAGAACAACAATACTACAATTTTCACAATTACTGCAGTAATTAAAACACGTAAGTAGCTTTCAAACAAGAAAGTTTTACCATTGTATACTCCTTTTAGATTGATATCATATTCATATAATATATGTTTTCAACATGAAATATGGTTAATTAGGTGATTATTGGCAACGGTAAGTATTATGAGGAAGAATAAAAAGTTAATTTACAGTAGATTTTTATGACTTTATTCTAATGGTTTCAATATCTCGAAAAGATACCTTCCCATTCATGCAGACATCAGCGAATACAGGGTGCAACTTTTGCAATTTATTGGTCGTAGCAAAATGAGCTCCATACAGCATGCATTTTACATTACCTTTTGGAGCTTTTTGGGGGGTTTTGCGATGGTAGCGACTGGAGAGTCTGCCATGAGCTCTGCCTCTGTTTTTACAGTAGCTCCATAAACTTAAGTCAGGAGAAGTCAAATTAGGATCTCCAAATTCAAATCATGTGTCCCTTTCTTATGTCAGATGTCCATGGAATTTCCGTTGCAGAGACATAATGAACAAACTTCCAAAGATATCGAATTTATCGACTGTTTCGTACTGTTTGAAAAAAAAAATGACTCAATGATTCTTTTGGTCTGGTCCAAACTGTTAGTACTTACATGGTCATGGAATGGCGTTTCTTGAATCTTGAATAGATTTTCTGTGTGGCATTTTTGGTTATTTATGAAGCCAGATTGTGCCTGTTGACCACGATATATTCAAGGATATAGCAGTTGAGTTAACACAACTGCAAGACTATTTTCAATTCAAAGAGTCACTATTTTGGCATGTTGTTTTTTTTATATCATATCAATTGTGTAAAATATGACAATAAACACCCAGCAGCAAGTGATATTGATTTGTAAAAATGGTTCAAAAGAGCTCTATTTCGTATCAATCGTTTAGCAGCGTCCATTTATTACGTAACGCTAAAATCAGAAATTTTTGACCACCTCACCCCATCCCCTTCTGTAACGTTTTTTGTATGGAAAAATTAAACGCTAGTCCCCCCTCCCCCTAGAGCGTTACGTAGTTTGTGGAATTTTCAGGATAGTTGGTTAGATCTCATCGGTCGAGTATATTTTTCTTACGCACAATATATAAAAAAAACAATCATGGTAGGTGAATCAAATTCTCAGTAACCGAAGAACTCTTATTTGAGAACCTGGCTTTGTCTCAATAGGGGTGTAATTCCAGAAAGAAGGAAGAGAAAATTAATCTTTTCTAAATATGAACAGAAACAGTTATAGACTAGAATCAAATACACACTTAAATCCGAATGCCGATCTCAGCTGTGAAAATCTCGGTAAAAGGTCGTTTGTTGACATCTTAGTAAAAGTGACGTTTGGTAACGGCACCCAAAGGTGCTGTTTTAAGTAAACTTGATGTTAGGCAGACATATCAGTTAATATTAATTTGCTGACCGCTCAGCTGTGCGGATCACGGTAAAATAATGAAAATAAGTTGAACTCAACTGAGTGTGTCCTCCACTGTACGAGTAAGTGTCGTATCCCCAAGATCACATAGGACAGTTATGTCTATTACAATATGTAATCTTATATATCTATGAAATATCAACTTTCATTTGAAATTTGGGCTACCATCGAGCTTGAAAGAAAAAAAAACTGTCTTTTACCATGATTATATTTGAAAACATTGTACTTCAAGGAACAAAAATTTAAAATAAAAAAAAATTGTTCGGGATCCCTCGGTGGATTTTTTTGGGGAACCCGTCAAATGAAAGCTAAAAACCTATATTTTCGAATGCTGAAAGATTTAGCGATGCCTATTTTTTTGTGATAATATTGTTCTACCAGACACACCGTGAATTGCTTTTGACCGAACAATCATGCCAGCTGCTCACAGTGCAGCGAAAACAACAAACCGTTTTCTACGCCATACATCGCGCACACATTGATACGCACAAGCTTTTCCTCTCAGTACGACGAATTGAACTTTGTTTACGTTCTCAATTATACGCGTTCGTTGAGGAAATTTCATGAAATTTCGTGAATTTTAGAAGTTTTACGGCGTGTGATTGCAATGAAATCTTTCAGTGAAGAAGTACGAAGGTTTTTCACAGTGAAAGTAAGTGCCCGGTGAAGTGTGCCACACAGGAGGGCGGGAAGACACATTTCATTTATTTAGTTAACATCTACACAGATAACACTGAATCAACAATTTCACGCCACAATACTCGGTTCGTGGCCGCATCACTCCATCCTCGGTTCTGCCCCACGCTCGCCAAATCGATACGCACTTGATCCGCCCACCTAGCTCGTTGCGCTCCACGCCTTCTTGTACCAACCGGATCCGAAGCGAACACCATCTTTGCAGGGTTGCTGTCCGGCATTCCTGCAACATGCCCTGCCCATCGTATCCTTCCAGCTTTGGCCACTTTCTGGATACGCCGTAGAGATGGGCGAGCTCGAGGTTCATCCTTCGCCGCCACACACCGTTCTCCTGCACACCGCCGAAGATCGTCCTAAGCACTCGACGTTCGAAGACTCCAAGTGCTTGCAGATCCTCCTCGAGCATCGTCCACGTTTCGTGCCCGTAGAGGACTACCGGCCTTATGAGCGTTTTGTACATGGTACATTTGGTGCGGGCGTGAATCTTTTTTGACCGCAGCTTCTTCTGGAGGCGATAGTAGGCCCGACTTCCACTGATGATGCGCCTCCGTATTTCACGGCTAACGTTATTGTCAGCCGTCAGCAAGGATCCAAGGTAGACGAACTCGTCGACCACCTAAAACGTATCCCCGTCTATCGTAACACTGCTACCTAGGCGAGCCCTGTCGCGCTCGGCCCCACCAGCTAGCATGTACTTTGTCTTGGCCGCATTCACCACCAGTCCAACTTTTGCTGCCTCGCGTTTCAGGCGGGTGAACAGGTCTGCACCTTTTCAAATGTTCGGCCGACGATGTCCATATCATCCGCGAAGCAAACAAATTGACTGGATCTCGTAAAAATCGTACCCTGGCTGTTAAGCCCGGCTCTCCGCATAACACCTTCTAGCGCAATATTGAACAACAGGCACGAAAGTCCATCACCTTGTCGTAGTCCCCGGTGGGATCCAAACGAACTGGAGTGTTCGCCTGAAACCTTCACACAATTTTGCACACCTTCCATCGTCGCTCTTATCAGTCTCGTGAGCTTCCCGGGAAAGCTGTTCTCGTCCATAATTTTCCATAGCTCTACGCGGTCGATACTGTCGTATGCCGCCTTGAAATCGATGATGCGTTGAAACCTGCTATTCACGACATTTTTTGGAGGATTTGCCGTAAGGTAAAGATCTGGTCCGTTGTCGATCGGCCGTCAACGAAGCCGGCTTGATAACTGCCCACAAACTCGTTTACTACAGGTGACAGACGACGGAAGATGATCTGGGATAACACTTTGTAGGCCGCATTCAGAATGGTGATCGCTCGAAAGTTCTTCGAAACACTTGTATCGTAAAATGGTGTGGCTCAGTCGATCGCTAAGCATTTCGCTCAAATCGTGTTCGTTCATGCGATTTCGGTAAAAAAGTGCAAAGTTTGATAATTGAACTGAAGTTATTTCTCGAAATACAGTAGTTTTATTGCATGTTTGGTGTACAATTGTACGAACCATAACAGTTTTTTACAAAATTGCACTTGGTAAAGGAATCTATGTTGCAAGGTAAGTTTGAATATTCGCCGTAGTGGAACATTTCAAGTTTGATACGACGAATAATAGCGCTTACGACGAAGTAGAATGAACCTCTAACTACAAGAAAGAAGAGAGGAATCGTGAAATTAAAGTGTAATAAGAGTCGAAAATAAAATTACAAACAAATAGCACTTATAGGCAGAAGTGGGTTGATCGGTTTTATAATAATTTAAATAAACAAAAAAATCAAATCCGAAATTGCGAATCAACAGCTAGCACAAAAAATTGAAGAACCAAACCAAGTTTAGTAGTATGAGGATTGGGTTCACTATGTATACAGTAGAAGCTGCGTATAACTATCTTGAATGGCTAAATCATTTCAAAAAGTTATTCCTTTTTGATGTTAACAAACATTTGCATTATTTTACTAACCCAGTTCTCAATTGAAGACTTTGCTTAACAGTGTCGTCATAGAAAGCTCCCACTGTAGATAGGAAGTGAGAAATAATTTATCACGGGAAACTTGACAGCTGTTTCTGGGCCACGACTGCCATGAAACTTGCGCGGGAAGGGAAGGCTCGCTTCCTTGCGTTATCCTGAATATTGATGAGCCCCCACCAGAAGCTCCAAACGGCTGATACAGTTGCGGACGCGTTCGAAGGTGGTGGTGGTGCAACATATGCATGCGTACATACAGTATTGGAGTATACATTTGAAGCTTTTTCCATTTTTACATACAAATGATGGTAGGTTAGAGCCTTGTTGTTTATTAATCGATTTCAAAGAAATTTTCAAATTTCTGTAGGTGTAGGACATAACTTAAATTTCATCATAGGATTTCAGTGCTAGTAATGGCTGAGGTTCATTCTTGACTCTTTTTTGCAACGATATCTTAATGGACCCTCTTGGGGTCCATAATAGGGATGTTTACAAAGTTGACGTTTCCTATTATGGACCCTCCATTTGATTCCCATGTAATCCAGTTCACTGCCGACGTGTCTATTATGGACCCACCTGCAAATGCCTATTATGGACCCTCTTGTGTGACTTCATTTAAAAAAAACTGTTCAAATTTCTGTATTTATGCACCTTAGACCTAATATTTTGCATGAAACTGCTGACTGACAATGCAATCGAAGTTCCCCCGGTAGGAATAAGGTTGCTTTGAGTGTTAATTTCATGTTTTTCTGTAGGTGGTCCATAATACGCAAAGTGTCCATAATCGGCATTGGCTCTCTATATTTAAGAGTAAGTTTTCCAATTATGAATTCAAAAGTCTATTAAAAATTTGGCTAAAGTGGATTTTTTGACAAAAAATTGAAATGGGTTTAATAGAAAATATGAAAACTGTATTAGGCAAACTTGTTCATCTCGTTAAATCTACAACTTTGCTGAAGATACCATGAACCTATTTGCCAAACTGTTACTGCTTATTCATCAATAATACAGCGTAACAAAAACGAGATTTTTGCGTGTCTCAAGAACCAAATTATGTGTCTCTAGTAGATTTGGTGTTGCTGAATCTGATGCCGTTCTCAGAAATGTACCAGCACGTCACAATTTATTGCTACAGGTCGCCAAAGTTGTATAATACACTGGTTTTATTGATGTTTACATGCAATTTGAAGTATGATTTATCAATTTTTTTTGTAATCTTATCCAACAAGCATACGTAATAGGGCTTGAACATCCATTTTGAATATAATTTGGTTAAAATTGAACGATTAAATCTAGATTCATCGATTTTTTCAACATGCTTGCAGTCTCCATACAATTTTTTTCGTTTCTCAAATATGGCAAAATACAATACTTGTCTAAACCACCAAAAAATAACTTTTGAGCACCGACAATATTATGAGCTCTTATGAAAAGTGTTATTTAACACATGAAGTTTGGATTCTGTGGCAAATTGAGCAAATTGAGCTGGCAAACTTGCATGCAAGTTGGCTGATATAGTCAAATTGTGCATTTTCAACAGGTAGGAATAAGGTTGCTTTGAGTGTCAATATCTCAAAAACCAGACGTGTTATGATATTTTTGAAAACGGCAATGGATTCAGCAACCCTTTATTAAGTAAATGGTGGTATTTTGATGCTGGAGACAAAAAGCGTGTTCCGCAGTGTAATTTCATTCCAATTGGTCGGTGTTCATACATACACAGAAAGAAAAATCCATGTAAATTTCAGCGTAAAATCATGCACATAAAGGGAATGCCAGATATGTCGCAAATTTACATGTCACATCGTGTAAAATTACAATAACATCATGTAAGTGTCCGCTACACATCGTGTAATCTAGCATGGACTCTAACCGATTACGCGACAATTCGCATAAATTTACATGGTGTTGATGTAATTTTACACGATATGTCATGTAAATTTGCGACATATCTGGCATTCCTTCATGTGCATGATTTTGCGCTGAAATTCACATGGATTTTTCTTTCTGTGTACTAGACCAAGTGTTTTTTAATGGTTTCAGGAAAGCGTGCCACAGGTATTCGAAATATCAACATATTTGCATCATTCGCTGCACAGTTCGAATGAAACGTGTAAATTTCTGAGACATATAATGCACATCATAGGAGCGTGGAATATAATGGATATTTACATGATATGTCATGTAAACTTCAATTATATGTCATGTAATCTAGCAGGATCCTGGGTGATTACATGACACATAACACATTTTTACATAATTTCAAACTGAAATTTTCATAAGGTCATGTTAACATCGCATAAATGAAGTTTACATGACGTGTAATCTTCATTTTTTTAACTGTGTGTGATAATGCAACTTATCCATTTGATAATACATATGTATCGAAAAAATCAGAATTGAAGGAGTCCTCAACGTATCTTTGGAAGGCCAAAATATCGTCTAATCCGGTTTGTCTGAACATCGTACAATTGATTCATAAATAACTCAGATATAACCTTCCAAAGTTGATCAGGTTGTATGGAAAACTGAAAAAGTTGCATATCTTTTACTCAATACTGTACATGTGTAGTGTAGTGTGGTAGCCGACTGCTGGAAAAGTGGTGGCCCAGGAACAGGTGTTCAAGAGAGTAACCTTTTCGGCAACCGCCCTTGGAGAAAAAGTTGGCGCACGGCAGATAGGTGGCAATCTGCTGCTGCTGCTGTAGCAGCACATGGGAGAAAACCTTGACCCAATGCGATACGTGTCGGATTCGGGCTATTACGAAGGAGGTTAAGGGAAGTTATGCTGGTGATGGCTGTTTAAGTTTTCCGCAATGCAATATATCGATGTAGATTGAAGCGAAGCTGTTAGAGAAATTGTTGCATAAATGATACTGTGATTGTAATGTAATTATTTGTCCATTTCCACTAATGCATATAGTGCAGATGGAAACCGTATTGATGGAGAGTGAAAAGGTCTTCGTTTTCATATTTATCGCAAAGACAATCAGAAGTAACATTTTGAAGAAATTTATTTAGATTCAATCGCCCAGTTTACACCATCATCATCTGGTGAACATGTTGCATTGAATCCTTTTTTGTGTAACAATGCCTGCAGAAGGTGTTAATTTCAAACATCAAACACAATTAAAAGCGATGTAACATAGTATGTACATACTAAATTCGTATAACGTAATTCGTTGTCCAATGTCTGATAGACAATGAGGAGATATGTCAATAAGTTCACTCCGAATTGCATATTGCATCATAGAGCTGCTCAGAGAACGAGAGGACTTTTCAACCTTGTGTTTTCCACATCCAAATGTCACAGGTAGTACAGCTGGTTTAGGGACAAAATGTCGAAAGCCAAAACGTCGAATCCCAAAACGTCGAAAGGGACAAAACGTCGAAGGGACAAAACGTCGAAAGCAGTCATTTTGGATAACTAGTGTTGCTAAGGAAAAAAACGGTTTAGGGACAAAATGTCGAAAGACAAAACGTCGAAACCCAAAATGTCGAATGCCAAAACGTCGAATCCCAAAACGTCGAAAGGGACAAAACGTCGAAAAGACAAAACGTCGAAAGCACCTATTTTTCTACCGAAGTTGTTTTGTTGCTAAGGAAAAAATGGTTGCGATGCGGACCGCGTTGTAAATAGCAAAAATTAAAAATTACATCACAGTAAGCTTGGAACAAATTTTCAGAAATATGTCACTCTTACATCAATTTCTGACGAAGAAAGAAGCACCTAATGAAGCAAATTGAAATTGAAGCCTCAGATATGCAGAAGTGATTAAACCAGTCAGCATGATATTGGGGGATATAGGTTCGTGAGTTGAGGTATACTTTTAGCAACGCAGTCCGCAGATCTGTGGAAAATCGTGTTCCTTTTCATTCCTAATAACTCCTCATCGAGGCATTTAAATTTCTTTCAACCCTAGAACTTACCCTTCCAATAATAACGTTCATTGTAAACATCCAATTAAACCACTTTATTTTAGTGTAACTACGTGAAATCTTTTTTGCATGCCTATCGATTGGATACTAACTGACTAATCTATTGCTGTTGTACAAATTGATCAGTTTCGTCTCTCTTCATGTTCCGTAAATATGTTATTGCGCGGTTGGTACAAGCGTACCCAGGTAACAATTTGAAGCTGCTCAAACGCTTTTATAGCTAATTCAATTCAGCCTTTGTTTGAACAAAAGCTGTTCATAGCCTGCATTCACTGTTGTTCAGCTGTTAAACATCTAATTCTGGCGATTTTATTCAGCCTTAAGCTTAATTGAAGCTATATAGAAGGCTGAATAAAGGTCTAGCATGCGCTTATTCAGGCCTCTTTCAATAACCATTTTCTATTTTTAGAACAGATGGCAACCTTCGAAAGCTTAACAATCGCTTATTCATCCATTATTCAACAATTAACCAAAAAAAATAAAAAGTATTTACAGGTTTATAGTTTTGGGTTTTATCAACGCAACTAACAATTTCAAACACATAGTGTAGACAAGTGCTGGAATTTAAAGATGAAGATTAGTAAATATGTGCCATTGAGATTTGAACTGGGATTCGCTGATTTATAACCACTTACCTTGACATCTGCTCCACATGAGACTGTATGAACATCATCAACAGCAAGGGACCAACATATTGTTTTCTCTGAATAAGGGCTATTTTAAAGGCTGCATTGAGGCTGAAGAAGTGATAACAGCGCTATGCAAAAACACTTGAATTAGCTGTCAAAGTGTGTTGTGATTTTTGTTTCAAAATAGAATCCTCGGTAATTTTTTATTTCTGCTATTCAATTGTTGTGAACGCAAGTTGGTAATGATTTCGATTTCGTACAGTTAATTAAAAATGTAACGAAGAAATCTGCGTCATCGAGTGTAGTGTTCTATCTTGTTGTTGCACAAGGTCATCGATGCCGGATTCAGCATTTTTTTCGACAAATGATAGGCCCGTGTGCGTTTACAGCATGTCTGCTTCGAGATGTGAAAAATTTGTTGTTCGATGAAACAGTTTTATAATAATAAATTTAGTGCTCGACCCAATGTAGGTATATATTTCGGTATGTATATTTTTATCAACATACAGGTGAACGATTTTTCGACAATGGCTGTTGATTTGATTAAAGCTTTAAATAACCTTTAATCAATATCATTCAGGTTGGCTGAACAAAAGTTAAAACTGTAGATGAAAAATAGTTTGTTCAACTTAATATTCAGCTTTCAGTATACTGCTGAATAAGAGTGTTTAATAAGCTTTTGTTCAAATTATTGTTCAGCTGTCACGGTGTTCAGCCTTGTACACCATTGATCAGCCAAGATTCAGCAAATACTCTTGCTGTTCAGCTTTCATTGTTACTTGGGTATTTATAGTTCATACATGATTTTTGACAACAAGTGAATTCTTTATTCTTTAAAAACTAACTCATTCTTTTATCGAATAAGTACAATTTAATAGATTGATTGAATCGATTCCTAGCTTTATTTCAAAGCACGCCCTATGCATCCTCATATCAATATTTGACTGAAATTAGCACTTTGAATGTTGTTACCTGAGGATTATAAGAAATATCTAAAGCAATTCCGATGAGTTTTGGCAATTTGCAATTTGTTTTTTTTACTTTACTAATCAAAACCTTAGGATAATCAAATCACTAAAAGAAAAATTCAAACCTGCTATAAAAAAAACCTCAAAAATATATATTTTCGTTGTTTTATTTATAAGTTATAGTGGCGTAGCCAGAAATTATTTCTAGGAATATTACGGGTCTTAAGACGAAAATATTTTTTTGACCAGCATACACGGAAATGCCCTTTATCAAACCCTACTTTTCTTACCTACTTCCAAAACTGCAAAACCATTTATATTTTATATTGCAATACCAAATTATCTCAAATTTATGCGTAAAAACTGAAAAACGGGAATGTCAAAGACAAACTCCGGATTATCGAGTCTAAAATTCCGGATAATCGAGTCTCCGGAAAATCGAGTCCGATCTGTATCACGGTAAACTTTAGAAAAAATATTTTTCACAATCTTAACTGTTCAAAACATTGTTCAGTATTTGCATTTCACTATACATTTTTTTATCGGTTTTCTTAACATTTCTTCGAATAATATCGAATAGATCGACGCTTTGTCAGACATTCGCATTTATTTTCCTTTCGACGTTTTCTCCCTTCGACATTTTGGCCTTTCGAAGTTTTGGCATTCGACATTTTGTCTTTCGACGTTTTGTCCCTTCGACGTTTTGGCCTTTCGACGTTTTGTCCTTTCGACATTTTGGCATTCGACGTTTTGTCTTTCGACGTTTTGTCACCCAACCAGTACAGCTACAGCCTTCCTTAGCCGAGTGGTTAGAGTTCGCGGCTACAAAGCACAATCGGTCCATGATCTTTTCGTAATGGAAATTTCCTTGACTTCCCTTGAGCTTGAGCTTGAGCTTGAGCTTGATTGGCCGCCCGTGGATGCTGCTCCAGTATCGCCAAATCTGCTGAACTTACACAAGGATCCAACCGAATGACTGCTTGGGACTAACAGGCATCCTCAGTGTATAAAGTGCTGGTGATCTTCTATTTTTAGGCGACAATGGTGCCTGCCACGTCAGAATGCAGACCAATGTGAGGAATGGGGAGGAATTGATGATGCATTATACTGGCTCTCACGTAGACCGTATATACCACTGCATCTACGCCAGTTCATGCGGGAGTGTATGGATTGGGGGAAAGGCATGGCAGAGAGGTTTGCTTTTGTGGTTAGCAGACTGCCTATGAATCAGGCGTAAAGAAAGGCATGCACGTGGAAGAATGAAAGCGTTAGCGAAACAGTTCCTTGTCCGTCTCTGGTTCTAGCGTTTGCTATGAACGAATAGTTTGAGTGTGATAGATTTAGAATGGAAGATAGAAGCAAGTGAGAGATATACAACTACATATTACGAGGAAAGGGACGGGCCTGGGATTGAACCCATGACCTTCTGCTTGTGAAGCAGAAGCGGTAGCCATCAGACCACCAACCCCGTGACTTCCCTGGGCATAAAGTATAATCGTACCTGCCACACGATATAAGAATGCGAAATGGCAACTTTGGCAAAGAAAGCTCTCAGTTAATAACTGTGGAAGTGCCCATAAGAACACGAAGCTGAGGAGCAGGCTCTGTCCCACTGAGGACGTCAATGCCAAGAAGAAGAAGAAGAAGAAGAAGAAGAAGAAGAGCTTCAGTTTTCTTCTCAAAACTATGCAGGTTCCGTTATTTGATTCCTTCCATCAAATATTCTTCTTAAACATTATGCATACAATCTAAATCAAAAATCATTCCTAATCTTTGTTAAATACAGTCAGCCGTCGGATGCCGTCAAACGAGAACAAAACCGCCCTTCCCGTGACTTATCGTTTTCAGGTGAAGAAAAGCATCCAGTTTTTCGCGTTTCGTTTCGCTAGTAATAAAGCGCTTTGAACAATTTAGCTATTAAATAATTGCATTCAAGTGGTGGTATATATTAAATTCTTCTGCCGTCACCGCAACATGCTATATGCTGTGTTTAACAGCAGCACGATGAAAGGATCCAGACGACAGGCCTTCCGATATAATGCGACGGTTAACACAAGCTACCATCGTGCCTAGTTTGTTAGGCGTTCGTGCATGAAATGACGGGAAACGAGTGTTATTTGATTTTTTTGTTCACGTTAGGCAGGGTTTTGCTTCTAGATTGCAGACCCAATGGACAATTGGAAATTCGTCACATCAAGTTGAATGTGGAACAATTTCCTTGGGAAATATAATCACTGGCCATTTTAATTAAGCCCAAACGTTTAAATTTCTAACTGAAAGAAACAAGAGAATCATTTTCAACTCTTTATTTCCATTTTTCTTATTAGACCGTAACCACTAATCATGACTTGGGCTAGAGCAGTGCATAAAAAATTACACGCTATGGCCAATCCCCTCCGCAAATCGTTTTTATTTATTGGTGTGTATCATGAACTGCACATGCAGATCCTTATCCAGGATCGGACATTTATACGGTGCTAAACGTCATTCAACGGAAATTGTTTTGAACAGCGTGAAATAGTTCTACTTACAGCAATATACCTCAAACCGGGAGAAAATTTTATCGCTATTTTACAGCATTCATTGTATCCTAAAAGATTCAGATATTGTCAAGCAAATTTCGTTGATCTCTATCAGCGTAGCTGATTTTTATAAAAATGACCAACGGGATGAAATTGATTGTTTCCGCAGGTAACTTCTATTTCATTTCTTCATCAATGGAAATTCTCAACAGAAAATCATCGGAAAATAAACCTACTTCTACTGAAATTTCTCCCTCTGATTTTGATTTTTAACTGAATAATTGAATCAAATGATTGATGCAATGTTCAAAATCACTACTATTATGGCTGAAGCAGTCCAAGTTGGTGTAAAAGTTACTAAAAAAAATATAATTGGAGTTTGTTTCTCAAATGGAACCAAATATTTTCTTAAATATATTGAATTGGAATGCTCGGTTTTTTAATGGTAAAAAGGGCGAGCTGTTTAATTTTCTAACAGCCAATAACATACATATAGCAGTCATAACTGAAACTTATATGAAAGGATCCAAACTCAAAAGAGATCAAAACTTTTCTGTTTATCATTATGATCGACTGGATGGAACATGTGATGGAGTTGCTATCATTATTCATATACGTAAAGAACATCAACGTTTTTCGTCATTTGAAACCTAAGCTATTGAAACTTTTTGTGTTTTTGTTGTAACACAGCTTGGTAAATATACTTTCATAGCTGCCTATTTAAATTTTCAATGGGCAGCACCTTAATTTGCTTCAAACTGACTTGCGGAAATTGACTCGCAATTTGTTTTTTTTTTCAATAATGACTTTCGTGCAAAGCATCGCTCAAGGAATATTATTGGATGACTGCTTTTCAAATGAAGTTCTGACCTTTTTGGGGTCATGCACAAACCATGTCACGCTTAACCAGACATGAGAAAACCACGAAAAACCTGATTGTGTCTTCCATCCTTCATAAGAATAAGTTCGACCTTGATCGAGTTTGTATGTTAGTTGAACAGGTAATAAAAATTTTGTGGGCTTCGTGGCCATGCGTTTAGTGTTACCAAGCATTTAGCCGCATCGAGTCAAAGAAGGTGGGTTCGATTCTCGCTTCAGTCCGGAAAACTTTTTGTCAGGAATGTATTTCGTCGCATGCTAGTCCGTTGTCTAGTGTGGTGATGCTCCATTCAATGAGCATAGAGGGGGTGACATTGGGTCTTTGTAATTGAAATAACTTGTTTTTGAAAATATGATTGCAAAACCATTCAGAGCTGAAAAATATTAATGAAATACGATGCAAACAAGACGGAGAGACATCTAAGACGTTTCACAAGTATGATACACCCACTTTAGATAACGATTATACCAAAAAATTTAAGAGCTATGAGGAAAAATATGTGAACTGAACATTTATTATCAAGTTTACATAAATTTTCTTGTTTTTTTTTCTCTCAAATTGTCTTCAATGTCTCATCCCCATGGCCATAAAGCCTATTCAGTTTCCCCGAAGGTGTACTGAAATAGTGATTATTTTCAAACCTTCGAAAATAATTAAATTTCGGTATGACATTCCACGATCAATACATATCAGGCATATGATGACGTCATAATCCTGGTATTTCAACGATCCAACTCATTTGTACTTCCGTGAGATGTTTCTATAATATGAAAGCACTGATAAATAATTAAATTACAAAAAAAATCCGTTTGATTAAATTTTACGATGTTGCTGCGCACGAAACACAGTTGCTGGTTTGAGAAGTTGTGAAAATGCGTTGCATTGTTATTCAATGCACGAAATCCTCAAGTAGACTAGTTTGATGTTTCAGAGACGCTGTATTTAGAAAGAATAAACAAATCCCAATGAAAAAAGAGAACACCCGGCACCGTAAAATGTCAAAAAAGTGGGCTTGCAATTTAATTTACTATCGTTCTCGCTTGACCCAATCTCACCCCCATTTTTAAAATTTTAGACACCGTACCGAAAAATATGAAATTTTTGTGGAAAAATCGAAAAGATTCCGGAAAATACGTGTGAAGTTTAATGAAAAGACTTTCAACATTCTACTAATATAACGATAGAGGTTAAAGTACATGCATGATACCTTGCACAGGAGAAATTTTATGTTGTAAATTTTAACTAGTTTCAACATACAAGTTTATTGATATAGTCAACAAGAACTACTATTTCTAAAAATGTATATTGTGATGAATTATGTGTAAAAATATGTCCCTTAACATATGATTAATTAATTTTAGTAATATCAGCGTTATTAGCTGATTTTCTTCATAAATCATATTGTTTTGTTTTGACGTTTATTTTTAATTTTCTGGTGAAAATTTGATTCGGTGGTGCTGTGCCACGTGCGCAAATGTTCTGTGAAAACAAGTTTTTAGAAGTGATAGATGTGTTTTTATCGGCCGGACACCTCGGAGGTTCCGGGTCATTTGGCCGAATGCCATTTGGCCGAAAGGGTCATTTGGCCGAACGCCATTTGGCCGAAAGAGTCATTTGGCCGAACGCCATTTGGCCGAAAGGGTCATTTGGCCGAACGCCATTTAGCCGAATGTCGTTTGGCCGGAATTGAAAACAAAAGTGAACTACAGTTAGCATGGATTTATGATGAATTCCAATGAACTTATTCAGCTTATTCATAAAAAAGATAAATCATCGTTGATATACATAAGCTTTTTAGTGTTAGTTGAAGAAACAGTCAGTGCTGAAAGATCCTAAATGTAAGTAGTTGTTCACTTCGATGCCAGCGGTAATAGCCACCAGCAGATGTTTTGGCATCACGTCTGTAGTTAGCTTTTGACAGTAATTAAAACGGTTTGAAACTTATTCGTTCTTCTGCTGGATCGGCTTGCTTCGATCTTTCGAACCGTACTAAGTAATATATGTCATAATTCTGGCATCAACAAGTATTGGCTTCTTCTTTTCAAAACAGAGAAACAGTGTGCTTCATTGACGTAAGTGTTCGTCTAGTCGTTAATTGCTATACTCAAGCAACGGTGCAGTGTTCAGTTCTCATGTTGTAATCTTAATCTTGGAGGAGAATAACATCTCATCTAAGTTAACCCTTGAGCTAAAAAAAATATGTTTTGAATTGAACTTATTATAAGCTTCAATTACAAGAACTATGAAAAATATTTCTCTCTTGAAAGAAAAGCCTATGATCAAAAGAAGGAAAAATCTCTTATGAAATTTAAGCAAGTGTAATGCAAATAATCATTTCATCAGTACAAGTACAAAGAACTACCGATTATTTAAAGAAGGAAAAAATCCCAAAATATAAGCTAAACTATTACCAATAGTAATGGAACTAATAACCATAACTCGAAAGAAAAGCCTTTGTTTAACAGAAGGAAAAATTTCTGATGAAATTATTAAAAACACTTGAAACCTTATTACACCGTTGGTTATCCAGTGGCATTTCAATCATCACCTCAAAGTCTTGACGCGAAGTGTGTTGTTCACAGTTTCGTCCTGAATTAAAGGTACAATGTTATTATTCTCTTGGAGCTCGTATAGTGGCAAACATGACGTCCTGTCACATCATAAAAATTTACATATTAAGGTGAAGATGAATCGAAGCCAAACCTCAATTTTTCAAGAGCACGGATCTGGAGAACCAAACATCCATTTAAGCTGAAAACTTAATCGATTGGTCACTCGCTGGTGGTGACCAATCGATTAAGTTTTCAGCTCAAACGGGAGTTCGGTTCTCCAGATCCGTGCTCTTGAAAATTTGAGGTTTGGCTTCGATTCATTTTCACCTGTCACACATACACTCGTTTTCAATGAAAAAAATCCTCATAAAACAATCTGTATTAATTGTCCCTTCGTCTTGTACAACCACCTTCACGTTTGCTCTTCTACTCCGGGTCGACAAATCGAACAACAACAAACGAACTTTCGACTACTTTCCAAATCTTAATTCCTGTCCAATCTACTACTACCTTTCATGCGACGAACGAATCAGCTACTGCAAAAATACAAAACCGAGAACGAACGTCTCCGTGCGGAGAATCGCGCCCTCTCTCGGGTGGTGTCGAAATTAACCACTTCGGCACAGAATCAGCTGCACAATAAACAAAAATAACTACAAATAACAACAGCGTCAGTAGTAGTAGAAGTTATAAAAGCCGTGTTAGTGACGGTATTGGCAGCAGCAAGCATCAACAGGAAAAGTAGTAATAGAACAACCTAAGCGAAGGATGCCGGAAGAAGAAGACGAAGATGATGCGCGAACCGTGTGAGCGATTCTCTGCTGCTTCCACAAACACACGCACAAAAGATGGGTGCGCAGAAAGCTTTAAATGCGCACGTCGTGATCGACTTGCTAATCAGATTATATCTCAAACAGTTACTATTCTAGTACTACGCGCATTTTCTCTGATAGTATAATTATGTAGTAGTTACAACGTTGGTATTTAATCTTTCCCAAAACTTAGTCGGTAGCATGGAATATACACTCGGATTGGAATTGTAGTAGTAGAATTAACCGATATTGCCAAAATAAACTAGCTGATTTGAGTCCTAAAGTGCTAAACAATGGTTACCGCCAAAAGTAATAGAATATCCTAAATACATCAAACTAAACTTGAAATCAAAACCGAAAAAAATGGTGCTGTGTGTCTGTGGAGTATCCAGAATCCGTTGCAAATCGTAGTCACCTCATGGACAATGACAACCCCAAAACAAGGAGGACCTACCACCGAAGGCGCCAACGAAGTACTAGAACGTTAGGCCAAATTAAAATCCCCAAGAAAACTGTTCAAAACCACGCGAACTCGACCTCTCCATGAACCACTTTCGAACACGTATGCGTGTCTGTGTTGTGTCCAGAATTTGGCCATCCGAGATAGAACTGATTTTGGTATGAGGCGTTTTATGGTTTTCCTTTTGAGAGTTTTTCTGTTACGTTTTTTTTTCTTTCTATATTTAAACCAAATGATGATCATTAATCTCGTGGTTTTCGTTTTGTTTTGCGTTTTAGTTTTCTTTTTCGTTGGCTAATTTTACTTTAAAACGTTTCACCTTAGCACTACTTGTTTTGATAGGATATGCCGAACATTTTTTTCCCTACTAGATGTGTACTTAATTCGCGCGAGTATCTTAAACTCATTCACAAGGCATTTAATTAAATTTCCTCTAGTACTTCTTTCCCACTCGCTTGATAATAAAGCGAGTATTGCCACTTTGAAGTATGTTTACGGAACCTTAAAATTCCAGTGTTTACAAGGTTGTTGTTTTTACTGATCTACGTGTATTTATAATCTAGCATTAAAATATTTGTTCCTGTTGTTAATAGAGCTTTGTTACGTTCTTGCATTTAACTATAAGAAACCGAAAACGGATATGTTAATAACCTGTAATTAAGTTAAGCTGTGCAATGTTCAAACTCAAATCTCTTTCATGATTTCGCTTGATAAATGAAAAGTCCACTCCATTGCAATCTTTGTCAAGAAACAATGCGTTTTCTCGAAAAATTGAAAACAATCTAGTACTGCCTCTGCCAAGATCATGCGTCTTTCGGGACCTGCCTTCGGTGTTCACTGTTACTCATGTAGCGCACCAACACATTTGTTCTTCCCCGGAACATCACGCACACACTCACATATTCATACACACGCACACGAATTGTAACGAATCCCGGCGAGCTGCTGTATTTTTCAACTAACACGGGTTTAAGCGGCAATAACATATGGAGTGGCCTTGTGCTTGTTTTGTTCATAATTCGGTTTTTTGCTTTCTAATCATAATCCTTAGGGGTCATGCACAAATTACGTCACGCTCCAAGGGGGGAGGGGGTCGAGCCAAGCATGACAAGCCTTACAAAATTTTCGGAGAACTCATACAAAAAGTATGACAAAGGGGGGGGGGAGGTGGTCGAAAAAGTTGAAATTTAGCGTGACGTAATTTGTGTACCATCCCTTATTGTTGTTGGTACTAGGATGGATGCTCTAACGAGACATTCTCAATCAAATGAGAATTTTCTTGCATAAAATATGTTTATTTTAGTATTTTAATATTACACTCTGCCTACAATTTTTTTTTTCAATTTTCTACAGAAAACTAGTTTTGTTTGAAATATTCGAAAAGAACGTTCACTTAGCTTCTGTTGAGAAATTTCCAAGCTTCTGCTGAGAAGCTTTAAAGTTTCTGCTGAAAGTTTCCAAACTTCAGCTGAGAAGCTTCCAAGCTTCGACTGGGAAGCTCCCCAACTTCAGCAGAGAAGCTTCCAAGATTCCAAGCTTTAGCTGAGAACCTTCTAAGCTTCGACTGAGAAGCTTCCAAAGCTTCGACTGGAAGCTTCTAATCTTTGACTGAAAGCTTCCAAGCTTCGACTGAAAGGTTCGGCTAAGAAGCTTCCAAGCTTCGACTGAGAAATTTCCAAGGTTCGACTGAGATGCTTCCAAATTTCGACTGGGAAGCGTTCTTAGCTTCGGCTGAGAAGCTTCCAAACTTCAGCTTAGAAACTTCCAAGCTTCAGTTGAGAAACTTCCAAGCTTCAACTTAGAAGTTCCCAAGCGCTGATTGAAAAGCTTTCAAGCTTCAACTGAGAAGCTTCCTAGCCTCAACTGAAAAGCTTCCAAGCTTCCAACTGAGAAGCCTCCGAGCTTTTACTGAGAAGCTTCCAAGCTTCGACTGAGAAGCTTCCAAGCTTCTGCTGCGTTTTGGACCCATTCTAACCCCCGACGTCAGTACTTAAAAAATAGTAATGGTTTGGCATTCTTAGAACACTTCTAAATAATTACCTATATGATCACTATCCGATACTTTTTCAAGAATTGATTGCTCATTTTTGATGATTCAGTTATAGTCGATTCTAAAATTTAAATTGAATCTGTTAACGGACATTATTTTTACGATTTGATCTCGTTTTTTTATAAATAAAGACACTAATTTACACGTCAAATAGTAATCTAAATGTGCATTTCTACGTGATAAAATATGCGTTGCCGAAATTATCCCGGAAATTCCCCAATTGAAAATTTTCAAACCTGTACCTACTTGTTTGAAAAAATTAAAGCATATTCCCGAACTATACTAAAGTTTGAAAACGATAGGTTTGAAAAAAAAAATACAAAATGTTTTTATTTTCAAATTTAATTAACCTTACTGTGAAAGTCCCATCAAGCATTTATTCCAACACTATTTGTCTTGTTTTAAAACTTCTTAAGTAGATAAAAAACGAATTTAATACTATACCATTAAATTCCACTAGAGTTTGTATCCTTTGACAGATACGCGTATTACGACCACAACAGTAAGGCCGTCTTCAGTGTCGTGTACTAGACTCGACTTCTTGTTAGAGACTGTTCTAAGGCAGACTTCTGCGTTGATCTACGATGGTAATAATAGTTATATTAGTGTTTAAAATATGAAACGATGATGTATGATTATGCAATAAACCTTTTTTCAAAACTGAACATTAGGCAGTTGGAGATGTCTATCAGTGTCCTAAATGTTGGCTACACCTGTCGTAAAATCCTTCAAATGAAAGACAGCGCCATCCAGCATAGTACAAAACCATAGCTGCAAAGCACACAATCACGTTTGCGTGTGACTTTCCATGTTTGTTCGAAATTGTATTTTTGCTCCCACCGAACGTTTTCCCATAGATTTCCAGAAAAAAAAATTAAGCAGCATTGCCCTTCATAGAATAGCGGAGTTTTAAATAGGTAAAGGATTTCGTGGGCTGAACCTGGCACAACAATAAAAACGAATTTGAATAAAGCAACTGCTTCTCACGCCAACAAAAGCATACAGCACCGTGGAAATGAATGTATGATTCGTGATCCGAAGGTTGCGCTGCTGGCAAGGTTGAATGGTTGTTTTGTCGAAATAAAAAAAATATCCCCCGAAATATTGATTTTATTTGAGGATGAACCACGGGCACCGGGCGTGTGTTTTTGCGTGTTGCGCCCCGTGTGCCAAATCTATGTGCCTAGTCAGAGCTTTGAATGTGGCAGATGGAAAACAGATAGGGATTTTCCCACCCCCGGAGGGAGGCTGTCTCTGCTGGTTCAGGCTTTTGGCCAAAGACGCGTGGGAGGGCAAAATCGAGCGAAGAGTGGGTGACTTAATGGGTGTAGGCAGAGAGGGCAGAGGAGGAGACGTTGCCCCCTCCCCCCAGCCGATGAAAAAATTTCTGTCAATCCCAAAACAATCGAAAAAAAAACACACTGGACACAATGTTCAATCATTGTTGGGTTGCAAATTATTGGCTTATGTCACCTTCCTGTAGGAAACAGACTTGATAAACCATGGAAAATAATCAGTTTCACCCGAAATTAAGGTACCAGGATTTTTAAGCAGCGAGAGCTCAGCAATAGTTAAAGGTGCAATGTTACTCCACTGATAAATGATACCCAGTTCAACGGTACATGAAAATGTGTTGGAAGACTTAAATATTCCAATCGAAGGACAGTGAATATATGTTTATCAAATAAGTTTCAGTTTAGAACAATAAACTGCTTTTTAAGTTTCGATGATGGATTCTTGAACGTTAACCCCACAACAACAAAAAAATGTTTTGACTCTTCGCTATGCCACTGTTTTGCATGTCCTTCACGTTAAACCTATTCCAATACTTGTTTTAATTATGAATCGTGGTTTACGGCCAACCAGCCGAGTGGAAGTTTAACAACTACCGGAAAGCTAAACATTACATATAATCCAATTGCAAATTATATGTAATGTTTAGCTTTTCAGCTATTCCAATGTTTTTTTTAGTTCATTTCCTGATTCGCCTTAAATATTTCGTTTCATTCAAAGTTATTGTCTGAAAAGTTTAGCTATTACTGCGTCAATCTGATCGTAAGATGTAAAGTATCGAGAGTTTATCAATCGATTAAATGACACTTGGCAATCCATCGTAAATTATCAATCTGTTAAGTGCTGCCATTTCATGCAAAAATAATCCAAAGGCTTTGTATAATGATCGTTTTGCGTAAAATTCGCGAATGACGCTTGCCCCTCCTCTAGCAATCCTGGCTACGCCACCGTGTGACTTGGATCTGTCCTGATCGGTACGGTTCGGTCCTCGGATGAATGAAGGCAGGACGTCAGACTTACGTTTTCTACATCATCTATTTTAGTTCCAGTTGGTTGCATCCCGATGGCACACGGCCCAGTCAGTTGGGGGACCGAGGAGAGGTGGGGATGAAGGAACCGTGGGAAGCTTAGTCAATTGGTGAAATGGCAGATGGAAGGAAATTTTCCTTCCTGTCATTATTGGCGCTTCGGTTTCGGGTTTTCCGACTGTGTGTTGATTCATTGGCTCATTAACACTCGCTCTCCGGGACAGGAGACCCATTATCGAGAGCTATATTTAAATGCATGAAAGGTTGTCATTAGTTTATACATAATTATAATCTATAAAATGGTGATTCACAAACTAATCGCAGGCAGTAGCTTGAAGTCTCGAAGTTTGCGACATCGAATTTCATACTCCGAATGAGAGATCAATTTTGAGCTGGAACACTCAAAGAAACAAAAGAAGTGTACGGATAGCTACAATCTAAACAAACGTTACAAATATGCATTAGTGTGATGCAAATTTTGAAATTTTGGCTCCTTTCTGCTTTTTTATTGTGGTAAACAGCATCCTCTCATAGTTTGAAATGTTTCGGAAGAAATTTGACTGTACACACGCCATTTGAAGTTTATATGGATATCACTATGGAAATCGTCATACTTTTATGTTCAGCCCCCTATCTCTTCGTCATAATATTTTATGGAAAAGAGAACAAACTCTTCTCATGTGAAATCCTTTCAGCTACAACTTTGCCGAAGACCACAGTTTGATTGTACGTCAGGATAAATTGCTATTGATAATCATAAAGGAGGTTTGCATTTTGCATGCTTCACCAACTGTTCGGCAGACAACAATAATGGTGCTCCTGCCAGGAATAATAGATTAAAGTAATCCATGCTACTATGTTCTACAGCATAAAAGCATTGTTGTTCTGTAAGTAATTCAATGATCATCTCAGCATGGTTTATACTATGTTATCAATAATAACAAATTATCCTCCCGTCCATTCAACATACGTTCTTCTGCAAAGTTGTAGCTGGGAAGATTCACATGAGAAGAGTTTGTTCACTCTTCCATAGATTATTATGACGAGCAGAGTTCTGTTTGATCTTCCGACCTTGACGCTTGCTTCTGCGGGAGCGGGTGACGAGGGCAGGATCAAACATGTCGCGCATCGGTCGAGTAAAGTGTAAAAGTGCCGCGATCGGTTAGTTCTGTTTGATCTTCGGCCTTGACGATTGCTCCTTGGCAGTGCGTCAAGAAAGCCCGAGCAGTCGTCAGTTGTTTTCCCTCTCGGGTCGTGCGCCTTTTTTCTCTGAGTGCTTTTATATAGCCGAGCAAACGAGTTAAGCTGAATGTGGATTGTTGCTGCTCAGTCAAGGATGACGGATCAATTGGTGAGCTCGTTCCATGCTACTATTTCTAATCTATAAAATATGTATGACTGCACATTTAATCGATACAACGGTAGGACGTAAATATGATTTTTCAACAAACTATGAATGGTTCGTCACTGTGAGTGTCGACATAAACTCTAATTCATGAATTATTTATGTTCAACATTTTTTTTGTTTTCAAAACACCCCTTTCTTTTTATTTTTATTTTTGTAATTATAAAAAAAAACTTTGAATGGTTCGACACTACAAGTGTAGACTTGTGAAAGGTTCACTTTATTCAACTTTGTGGGCTTCGTAGCCGTGCGGTTAGTGTCACCAGGCATTTAGCCGCATCGTGCTAGGGAGTGTGGGTTCGATTCCCGCCTCAGGTCGGTAAACTTTTCGTGAGGAATGTTTTCCGACTGTGCCACTGGGCGTTGCATGCTAGTCCGTTGTCTAGTGTGGTGCTTCCTTCAAAGGGCATAAATGCCCACTGGAAGCATTAACGTGTCAGTGTATTTTTTTTAACTTTGGATGGTTCGCCACTGTAAGTGTCGGCATAAGAATAAGAGTGTTCTATGATGTTCCAGCCAATCGAGGTTTTGTTTCTTTTGAAATAAGTAAAATATAATAACACATGCTTTCGTCCTGACAGCTGTAGGAATGTTACATTTAGATATTTGTTCAACAAACTTTGAATGGTTCGTCACCTCAAGTGTCGGCATAATTTTCCTTTACATAGAAATTGTTCATATCAAATGAAAATATTATATTTTCATAAAAGCATATTTATATTTGACAAAAAACTATTTATCATGGTCTAATCACTTATCAAAGTAAATCCTTTGACCCAACGATCCTCCCCATTAACAAACATCCTTCCCAGTAACCTTTGTGGAGATGCAGAGGCAAACACGGTCTCCAAATAGCAAAGGTTACACACTAACATTCCTTCCCCCAATCCCACCTGACTGCAAGGACGTGGCCGGCGCCGTTATTGACCCTGTATAAATAGAGGCACTGAATTATGCACACTGAAGAAGATTATGGCCAATCCCAGCCGAACTTCTAGTTGATTCTTTGTGCATTTTCACTGACTTCGGTCAATCAAGGAATAGCAACCATTGATATGTGTAGTCAGTCTAAGCTAAGCTAAGCTAGCTAAGCTTCCATAGATTACTATGACGAGCAGTTACAGGACTGGACACGAGAGGTTGATTTAAAAAAAAAATAATTTTCATATAAACTTCAAATGGCGTGTGCACAAACCAGATTTTTTCCCAAATCAGTTCAAATTTTGGGAGAATGGTTTTTATCATAATAAAGCATAGAAGAGCAAAAACTTAGTGCAGTTAGTGCAGCTAAATGGCTGAAGACGATGTCCGTGTCTTTTTTTTATTATCTTCCGAAAAAATCATGTTCAATATTTGTAGGAGTTCTGAGAAATAATATTCTAGTGAAGTCACATGTTTAATCTGTAGAGAAACCAATGTGACATGTTTTGGATAAAGTTTATAATAATACCTGAAGAATTTAAAAAAAAACAACACTTTAATTGCTTTCTAGTTAAATTCATGAAAATTCCAAAATACCGGAAATCTATGTTAATTTTTAAGAATATTTTCAAGGAATCCTTGAAATAACTACAGCAAGATTGGATAGATGAAATTTTTAAGATAACGTAACAGAACCTTTTGAGATTTATATCAGATTTTTGACAAATTTCTTGCAAGATCCACTGGACTGTTGATAAAAACTTTGAAAGTTTGGTAAGATCTTTGATAGAATTTTAATTTGTAATTTTGACTCCAAGAATTATTCACAAGCTTATCATGACTTATTGACTCACAAGCTTATCATGACGCAATTTAACATCAACATGAATTCTGAAGGCCATGTTCCATGGGTTACACTTTATGTTTGTATGTTTTAAATCTGATAAGTTCTACTTTTTTTTTCTTCGGGAAGTTGTTTTATTCCCAAAGTTATAAAAACATCGAATTCAATTATTACGAAAACTATCTAAAATGGTTGAAAAAAACCAAGGCCCCCGAGGATCGCTGCTCTAGGAGAACTTATTAGGATTTTTTAGATGTTCTAAATGTATATCATGAAGGATATATTAAAAATGTCGATGAAAGAATCATCGGATAAAAACCTTGCTGTATGTAAAAATCTAGGTTGTATTCTTGAGATATCCGTAACAATTTTTTTTGAGGAATTCCTAACTTATAATTCTTGGAAGCGGAATAATCTCTGAATTTTTTGGAAAATACCTAAATTCTCACGAAATTCTATAGGAAAATTATATAAAAATACTAACAGTAATACGTGCAGTAATACTGTCGTAATGTCACGAGAAGTTAAAAAAAATGTTTGCGCTAATTCTGTGATGAAAAATCAAAACCTTATCTTCTGATTCATTTAAGGTTACGTTTTGTCTTCTGTTTGATTTATTTTAGGTTTTGTTTTTTTTTTGGTTCCTGTCTGGTCTCTTATTTTTCAAGCCAGAGGTCTCTAAAGTTCCAATATTCAAGGCACTTAAACACTACCAGCCTTGCAGAGTGATTGATAGAGTCATTTAAAAATTAATATTAACATTCCAGTCGTCGCGCGTTTGACTACCGCCAGAACCACCACGCTGCTGTTGGGATCGGAAAGTGAGGTTGTTTCTCCAATGTTGTACAAAATACAACAACGCGACGACTGAAGTGTTAAAATAATTAGGTCTTAGGCGGCATCCACAAATTACGTAACGCTCTAGGGGGAGGGGGGGAGTAGGCTCAAGCGTTACGGCTCATACAAAAATTTGAAATTTTCCATACAAAAATCGTTACGGAGGGGTAGGGAGGGGGTCAAAAATTTCCAATTTTAGCGTTACGTAATAGATGGACGCTGCCTTATTACTTGATCTGCAGATATATAAATTGCATTCAAACCTAGCCTTAAGCTCGTTGAGAAAGCTTTCAATACAGTTGGAAAAATCACGATTGAATGAACAAAATGTGATCGTTAGCTTAAAAGATTATCATTCAGAAGTAAGTTGTTTATTTTTCGCTTTTTGCCGCCTTCTTCTATATTTTGAGACAAAGTGGCTATTCTTTTGCACTGAAATCGTTAAAAGCTTAAAAAGAAGATGAGATAGAAATTTGGTGTCATCGAGAAAAACAATGGTTTTTCGATTGTTTGCAATTTTCTACAATACATATTTTTGATAAAATCATTTGAGAAAATGTTATTCTCGATTTACCCCATTTGGCATAAAGCCGTTTGGCATAAAGTCGTTTGGCATAATGGTCATTTGGAATAATGGCCGTTTGGCATAATGGCCATTTGGCATAATGGCCGTTTGGCATAATCATTGACTTAGAATGAATATCGGCATTTTTGAAACTTTTACCGAGATCAACACCACCGAGCCCATAGCAAACATTTTTGGTAGGTTTTCAACAAGCATGATGTTCGTTCAGAGATTTTCCAAGCTATGAATGTCAAAAATTGTTGTGACATTGGATAGCATTACTAAATAAAACTCGTGACGGGTCTGGTGGAAGATCTTTCCGGAATATTATTTTTTTCTACATTCCAGAACATAGAGTATCTTTGAGCTTGTTGTGATATACATATTTGAATATAGTAAATTGGCAAAGAAAGTTCGCAGTTATTCTAGCTGTTAGTTCACAGCATTACTCCAATGAACAACACATTTTTAAATGAAAACATTTGTGGCAAAACTGTTCAACCGTTCAATATAAATTTATTAGTTTTTGAAGTGTACATCAAAAACACCGTCTATTATCGAAAGAAGAGGAAATTTGTGATTAAGATAATATATTTCCAGCATATTTAGAAAGGAGATCATGCATTTGCAAATAAAGTTGAATATTGGCAGGTTCTAAAGTAATTATCATAACAACAGCACGTCTTGCAAAAATTGATAGACCAGCAAAATATAAAAATGGTTAACATTTAGCTTCACTAAATAATAAAGTTTAAAACAGTATAAATATGAAGAACAACCTATTTTTAAAGAAGGCAAAAATTATGATTTAATCAATAGAGGATTGGACAACCAAAATTATTGCGGCATAATAAAACGAAAAGACGTCAACAATTGCGTTCAGAATCATCGAAGTGTTTGTGCTACTTTTCCCCGAATGTGGTTTCTCCAAATGCCGGTTCTCGGAATATCTGTTCATCAAATGACCCTTTTCCCTGAATACCTTTTCTCCGAATGAGCGGTTTTCCTGAAAAGTGGTGCAGTTTAAATAGGTGCTATGATAGTCTTCAGTAGCTGGGTAGTGAACGAGAAAGAACGATAAGCAATCAAAAGAAGGAGGTATTCTGTCATTCTCGGTTATATTGCTGTGTGCATTTGAAATGCAAATATCAAATGCGGGAACACCAAATGCGGTAAGATTTGCAACAAGGAAGGCGAAGTCAAAATTTGATTTTCTTTGCTAGGTTGGCGGTGATGTGCATTATGGTTGCTAAGTATCCTTGGTTACTTTGTGTTACCGCATTTGCAGCTCAGTTAGACTGGATTTGCACGTCAAACGCAAACAGCAATACGCATGTGGGCAAAAATGCTGAGGACGTTAAAACTCGAAAGAACCGCCAATTAAATAAAGAAGTGTGCATATTAGATGATCAGTTCGTTCACCACCCTGAAATGTATAAAGTTACAACATTATGAGTGCTAAAAGCTTTTCGGGAAACGGGATATTAGGGGAACTGGCGTTCGGGGAAACGACATTCGGGGAAAAGTAGCACAACCCATCGAAGTAACTGCAGTAAGCGTTGTCTCAATTCGCTGATAACTTAAGCAGATCAATGTTATCGAATGTCACCCTTTTGTCACTTGGAAACAATAAAATATTTTAAAAATATAGCTCCAAAGAACAGCCTATGTATAAAAGAAGGTGAAATTTATTCAAATTTTAAATCAACGGGTTTTATACCTATAATTATAGTTTCATCATATTTAGAAAAAGAAAACCTTGAACGTTTGAAAGAAGGGTGAATTTGTGCTATCAAAATCTTAAGCGCAAAAAATATTCCAACAGCGAAACTTAAGAGAAAAATTAATATTTAAAAGAAGGATAATTTCTTGGTATATAATAAAATATTGTTGACAATAACTTTCCTAATATGCTTTAGTTTAATCAAGAGTATATGATTGTTGAATAAAGTATCATTTTGTATCATGACTCCAAAAACAAGCGTGATATCATCAGAAAGATTCAATAGAAACGTAAGAACGAATGTCATCTTGAGAAATTCTTGATTTCAGAATCATTATGCCAAACGACTATTATGCCAAACGACCATTATGCCAAACGACATTATGTCAAATGACCATTATGCCAAACGACTTTATGCCAAACGGCTTTATGCCAAACGACTTTATGCCAAATGACCTACCACCGTTATTCTCAAATTTCTGATTTTTTAAGTATTTCATGAAAATGCTCTGTAATTCTTGTACAAACTTTGGTGTCAGAGGAGAAAATTTTTCAATAATCATTATCTACAGTTGTGTTCAGAATAATAGTAGTGAAGGCCGATTTTCATACAAAATGCTCAACTTTGGCATGCTGTTACTTTGTTTCCATATGAGCAATCGACATGAAATTTTGACAGTGAACTACAAATATAGTCAAATTTAATATCACAAGATTTGAAAATTTTCACACTACCGGCTAAAAAGTTAATCACCAGGTGAAATCGCTCAAAATAATAGTAGTTTTAATAATTTAAATGTCTGCTGTATTTTATTTTTTTCAATTTTTCTTTATTCATCGTTTCAACCATTTTCACCTAAGCTATGAATATATAAACAACCCAATTTTTTACAAAATTGTTGATGAACAAAAATTTGCAAAAGAAAAACTACTATTATTTTGAGCGATTTCACCTGGTGCTTAACTTTTTAGCCGGTAGTGTGAAAATTTTCAAATCTTGTGATATTAAATTTGACTATATTTGTAGTTCACTGTCATTTTAACTCTTCAGAAGACACCACCCTTCAAAACCACGTTTAGACATCGAAAACTAAAAACGCACGCTTTTCGAATTCTGACCAATGTTCAACTGTGTAATGAGTCACGGTAGTAGTTAGTACTATTCCAATCTCTTCATATTCAATCAGATTTAGAGAAAAAAGTTTGAATTTACAATTTTAAAATTTATAATTTGATATTTTTAAGAATTTTGTCAAAAAATCTTATTATGAATAAAAACAATATTAATAGGAAATACAATTTTGTTCAGTGTATAGTTGTTCGAGATCTGTATCAAAATCGTGAAAGGTATTCAAATACCAGACCATTGAAACAGTATATTTTTTTAAATATATTCTCATGCAATATGATTCTGTATTGAAAGCAACAACGTCCGACTCACATGACATATCAATATCGACATAGTCCTTCTTGTCTCGACACATATAATGTCATCTTGTATTCCATCCTCTATTAGCACACTTTTCAAGAATCATGTAGCAAGCTTACAAGAATGCGGTTGCTTATTATTCCTTGTAGTCTGTGCTCTCTCCTATTTGTGACTGAGTGCTTTGAAGCACCATAAGACTGTAAAACATCATCCAAAACATCAGGCAAATCCTCAACAGCAAAACAACCTTTGTAATTGTAATTGTAATGAAAAAATGCTGAGGAAGTAGCCCTCCCTTAAGAATATTATAAAGCTAAGCCCCACCAATACTATGGCTGCAAGAATTGTGTTCATCTTTTTCAGTATTCCAAAAAAGGGCAAAATAAGAACAAAGTGGCTTTGCAATGGTTTTGCGCTAATACCTAAAAAGTTATACATTTCACAAAGAACTCGGCTTCGGCCGCAACATTTCTGCGTCAAAATCCAAACAACCTTGGCAGCACTGACACACCCACTATTACCATTTCTGCTCTCGTAAGGGCTTGGACCCGACCGTGGTGGCAGCAGAAAAGCGCGAGGCAGGGACTTTTCTTGTTCGTCTGTAATACACCGTCAAAGCCCCGTTCAGAGTGCTTTCTATTCACAGCAAGACTTTGCCTTTATGGGTCTGGGGATGCGAAGGATTTACCTCTGTGTCACTTGGCAGGATCACGATTTCCACTTTTCTTCTTCGTGTTATCTGTTCTGCCACTTCTTCGACTTTACATAATACCACACTCACCCCTTCTGGCGAAAAGCTTCACCGATGTTTCATTCGTCACACTGGAAAGTAGATAAAGGAAAAGCCAACACCTGGGGCTACGAAAAGTTGTGAACTGAAAAGCATCGTTTTTTTCACAAATTTTCTTCCGTTCGCCTGTTGAAATCCGTTTTGAAATGAACTGGACCTTCAATCATTCCCCTTGATGTGCCATTACGAATTCAAAATACAGGAAAAACCATCGCCACCCCCACAAACAGAGCTAGCCTTCCCAAGGTAACTCTGCTCTGGTGGTGGAAATTCCTTTACACTCACTGCTTCGTATTGCTGTTGTATCCTTGACTCCTTGTGGCCCCAGCCAGGGAAAGACGAGGCTAGAATTTTCCAATCGCACTGAAACCCTCACTGCCCAGTCGCTTTGACCAATCGCGCACTTTCCATCACCAGACCCTGCCCGTTTATAGAAATTTGCGTTTCTTTCTCGAAAACAAACCCCACTGTAATCCTTTTCCGTTTTGACTGCACACCGTCCTCTCTTGGTGTGTAAATTTGACTCCTCCGGGGTGGGTTGAAAAATCGACCAAAATTTTCTTCTTCCTTCACTCGGTGTGCCTTTTCTGCTTTTGTTGTACCGTTTTCTAGCTTTTCCTTCACCGCCTGCACTAAATTACTCTTATTCTTCGATTTGAGCTTCACCTTTTTGCATTTGGTTCGAATAAATTATCACCATTTAGCATATTCCTTGGGAAAAATGGTCACCAAAGTGTGTTCCTTCTAACACTCTGACAAAAAAAAAACCAGCAAACCACAAACCAACCAACGCGGATTCTGATGCCTACGGCGGCGGCGGGGCTGATTTTCCCAAGCAGCTTTCGCTCACGACGGACTCTCACGAAGGACTAAAAGTTTTGCCCCAGCACGGCCACACACAACGCTGGGCTCCAAACGGCGAAGGACATCCGCTGCTCGGCGAGAGATTGGGAGAATGAGTGCGCGTTGCGAAACTTAGAGTGAGGAGCGCGAGATCCTTTTTCGTTTGGAAAAGGATAGCTCTTCGGCAAATGCAAACAATTGCGTCACTGATAAGGATGTAAACAACTCGTGATTAATTCGTAGATATTCATTGATTACGAAAACATGAGGCAAAAGAGTCACCAAGTGGTACGTCCACGCTCAAAACCACGGGTAGGACCATAGTTGACGAACACTTTGTGCCACGAGAGCCTTGAAAATTTTCAACCCGATGAGTTCTGGACCGAAATTTGAATGTGGCTGTTTTTCAGGTCACGGTCGTTGCCACAAACTATGCAAATTGAACAATTTCAGGATCATTCCCTCCTTTTCTTATTGTTTTATCAAGTTTACATAAACAGATGTTGGTTTGTCAACTTCTACGACAAAATTTATATTGTTTTTGGGCCAGATCAGCTATGACAAACATCAGATCGGTCGATGTGAGCTCAACTTAAACTCAACTTGAAGCTTCCAAATAAAGAGTTTTTGGATTATGTGGGAATAATATTAGTTGAGTTTTGGAAGCAAGCATATGGAAGGAGAAATCTTCCATATTTGCAAGTATGAAGAAAAAATATACAAACTTTTTTACAATCTACTACAGATGACACGCAGGCTTGAGTTTACCCCATTAGGCATAAAGATGTTAGGTATAAGGATGTTAGGCATAATGGATGTCGTCTTATATCGAAAATTGATCGCGTCCATTTACAAATTCCATTACGCTGATGGGGTTGGTGGGTGTCCTTTAGATGTAGCAGCTCATAAAAAAGTGCAAAATTCTTACAAAAAACCTGAAGAGGGAGTGAATTAATTTGTTGGTTATGAATGTCTATTTTCGGTGTTATGGAATTTGACAATAAATCCATTATCGCAAGATATGGAAAAGACTGTTGTCATGGTCATTGTTATCATTTAAAATCCAGTCCAATCCATTATTGTATGTTTTTCTTCTTGGCATTAACTTCCTCACTGGGACAGAGCCTGCTTCTCAGCTTAGTTTTCTTATGAGCACTTCTACAGTTATTACCTGAGAGCTTTCTTTACCAAAGTTGTCATTTTCGCATTCATAATATCTCGTGTGGCAGGTACGATGATACTCTATAGGCCCAGGGAAGTCAAGGAAATTTCCATTACGAAAAGATCCTGGACCGACCGGGAATCGAACCCAGACACCTCCAGCATGGCTTTGCTTTGTAGCCGCGGACTCTAACCACTCGGCTAAGGAAGGCCCCATCCATTACACTGTTCGACAAAAAAGTCGATCTGAATGCACAGAGACCGGACACCCCGGGCTTGAAAGTATGGAAATAAACAAAAATGATGGCGTTTTCAGAATGTTCGTGTCTGCTCCAGGTCATTTTTAAAATATACTTGAACATTTTGCATTTTTTTATTGCAAAATCTAATGTAATCAATAACCCGACATAGTATATTATATTCAGGACAGCAGAATTTATGTGCCATATTAAGTTTTAAACTTGAAATCCAATATGAAGAGTTGTACTTAGATTTGCATGGACTCCCCCCTTTTTTGTACCCTCCCCATTTTTAAAGTATTGCAAATGATGGAATATTTGATATAAATGGTTGAAATAAGCGATTTTATTGATACAGTGATACCTCCATGAGTCGATGTTCCATGACTCGATATCGACTCATGGAACCATACTAAACACATAATTTCATGGTTACTATGATGATCCCTAGAAGCAGCTTTCCAAAGAATTGCTGTTCCATGACTCGATATTTCCATGAGTCGATGGTCCCTTCAATATCGACTCATGGAGGTTTCACTGTACTACAATCTACCAGCTATTTCTCCAGGAATATCGTGGTTTATGAACAACTCCTTTACTATACTGTGGAACCGTCCATAAATTGAGTGTTCATTTTAAGGGGGGGGGTCTGTTCCCTTTAAAGATTTTTCTAGATAAATTCTAAGGTGTTTCTGGAAGAATTTCAGAAGGAATACCGTGATGCATCAATACCCGGACACTTAAGCTACCATGAATGTTCAAAATTTGTTTTGAAAAGAGGGGACGGACCTGGTGTAGTGGTTAGAACACACGCCTCTCACGCCGAGGACCTGGGATCGAATCCCATCCCCGAGATAGTCACTGAAAAAATTTCAGTGACGACTTCCTTCGGAAGGGAAGTAAAGCCGTTGGTCCCGAGATGAACTAGCCCAGGGCTTAAAAGCTCGTTAATAAAGATAGAAAAAAAATGTTTTGAAAAGGTTTTCTTCAAAAAATATGAAAGTGTTTTTATGCAGCGAATACTTTCATGTTTAATCTAAGCAAAAATGATCTGTTTTCCGAAAAAATTGAAGATTTTACCATAAAAATAATTAAAACAATGAAGGGTAATCTTGTCCTTAAATCCGGACACCTGCAGCAAATCATTTCTATAAATCCGGACACTTTTGAATCAAAATCCGGACAGCTATGTATTAACATACAATTAATAAATCCAAAAATGTAAAACTTTTCGAAACAACTGAATTTATCACGCTCTTACAATTTTCAGCAATGCAAAGGATTTCTAATGGTTTAAACCCATTAAAATGTGAGCAAATGTGTGGTTTGATTACCTGGGCTGAGACAGCTGTGATTTGAACTGGAACAATCACTTGTAGTTCATTTTTTCTGCATAGAACAACGCTCTGTATATTTTTCATCACTTATTCCACAATTAATACATATTGTATTGAAAGTTTTCCTCCAGTTTTGCTTGTGAATTATGTTCTTACACCTTATAAATGAAACAGTTGAAACACTTGGCTCCATTTCCGGACAGCCCTTTTTTGTAGACCTTTTCACTGTTTCGAACGCTTGTTTACTCGATATTTTAGCAATGTTTTGTCACTAATCACTTGAGCAACCACTTCGGGCACAATTCTTTTTAAATCACTACATGAACCGTATAATTTCTCAGCCAAACGTTTCGAGTGCGTTCGTTGACACCACCAACAAAACCACTTGCACCGCGTACAAATGACGTTCAACTCGAGCAACATTTTTGATTTGTTATTTTCAATTAATAGCAAATGGTAACTAGATGATAAATAAATTTTAAACGATCAGCGTCGTTCAAAGTTAAAGTTAAAATATAAATTTAACATGTTACCATTTCAATTTTTCCTTTAATTGATGAATATTATCAGAATGTCCGGATATTGGTACCGTCCGGATTTTGATTCACCACGGTATATGGAGATATCGCTTGAATCTTTAGAGGAATCTCTGAACAAGTATTTGATGATTCCTGAAAAATATTCCTGGGTACCGTGATGAATCAATACCCGGACGCTTAAGCAGAGTCAAATATTCTGGTACTAATTTCAATTGATAACCGTTAGATTTTATTAATTCACTACCATGTCACGAATCGTTTAGACATTATTCTTAATGAAAACGTCAAGTATTCTTGTTAAAATCATAAATTTATTACTTAAATCACGACAATAATTACACTAGTCTTGTATTTAAAACCGGACATATGAATCAAAATGCCGGACACCCTTGAATCACATTCCGGACACTTGTTCTTTAGCTAGCTGAATTCACTATGAATTTTAATAAATGCATCAAATTCGGCCATAATACTACATATTTTGTAGTCCATTACATAGACACACATAATAATGCTTGCAATTGAGAGCTTTAAAGATTGTTCCTTGTTTCGGTTACTTACTTTTCTTGGATGAAGGTAGACACAGATTACCTGTAATAATCATTGCCATAAAAGCATTTTTCCGCAATTTTCTTATTTTTCAGCCAAATGTATCCTTTTTCTAACTTTATCTCAAAATTTCTTTGCATTTTTCTTCCCGAGCAGCTATTTTATAAGCAAAATATAACTCGAACACTTAGCGTCCGGATTTTAAAACAATGGTTCACCGAACCGGACACTCATTAATTGCTCAATAAACACAATTTCACACTTCTTTTCTACACTTTTTTATGCTAAAATTGTTCACTCAATAGTTTTTATACACTAATGATCGCAAAAATTCAAAGATACTATAATTTTCAATGAATTATCGTTATCTCAATGTTGCTCTTCGTTCGATGGCGAACTTGAGCCACAAAAACTGCACCATGAAAAGACGGTGTCTGACTGAAGCGACAGTTGTTTTTTTTATTTTTATTAATTTTCTGCCAATGATTACTAGATCCAAAATCGTAGTAAAGTGATGAGCAATGTTACAAAACTTAGATGTGAATAATTAAAACCATATTATCATACAAATTCACACAAAAATCAGCGAATGATATCAAAGTGTCCGGATATTGGTACCGTCTGGATTTTGATTCATCACGGTATTCCATTTATTTGATGAAGATTTTATTGGATGAATCTATGGTGGAATCGCAGGAGGTATTTCAGCAGAAACTCTTTTCAAAATCTCTACCGTGATGCATCATTATCCGGACACTTAAGCAACGCCGAAAGTTCAAACGCTAGTTTAAATATGTTTCTGCTACATTTAGTACAAGTGTTATTGTTATTCACATAGGTACACATCTAAACTTTGTATCATGGACCAAAAATATAGTTAAAAATACATATATAACATGTAAAACGTTAAATTACTGAAGCATGTCGTGTTCTTAAATCCGGTCACATGCACCAAAATGCCGGACGTTTTTGAATCGAAATCCGGACAGAAGCGTTAGGTAGACAAAAAATATGTAAAACTAATAAAAGACACATAACTCAAACCTAAAATCTTCAATACAATAGAATTCGATGCATTCGTATGCTTAAAAATATATGAAAGGCCAAAACGTTAACAAAAATTACAATAGTTTTACCTGCACCCCGTGCCAACAGCCGCAGTTTAGGTTCACTGAAATTATCCTCAATATTACGTAAATCCATTATCTGGAAACTTGCTACACTTTTTGTTATGTTATTGTACAGTTTTGCACCAATTCACATTTAAATATTTTACAAAAGCTCAATAAATATAAGGTTTTTTGATGCGTCCGGGTTAATGATCACTAGGCTATAAATTCGGACAGCGTTCGAGGCAGCCTAGTTTCACCCCGCAAATGCTTATTTGCACAAGTTTTCCCCCTATTTCGTGCACTACACTGCCCATAACTGCATAACAGTCACATTCGACATTTTTGACAAATTGGAGTTAATACCATGGAGAATCATCAAATGATAAATACTTTCGATCAACTTAATAAAATCTGAGAGATTGTACTAGAAAATTCGAAAAAAAATACCAAGTTGTTTTGTCACATTGGCAATTGTAACCGCATAACAGTCGATTTGAGATTATACATGAGCCTCATAATGTAGAAGCAACGAAATTCCTATCAGATTTATTTCTATGACTAGGGAAAGTGTACCAGTTATGGCTATAGTGGTACCCTATTTGGCCATATGGGTTTTCTCGAAAACTTTCACATTTTGAATATTTTTGAATGTTTAAACATCAAGATTCATTTGATACCAAACTACTAAAACACACAGAATGATTAAAAATTTGAAAATTATCAATTTATCATGTATGGCGAAATAGGGAACCATTATGTCCATAACTGGTACACCTACCCTATTCACACAATATTCGATATGAGTTGTATTAAATTTCAGCCTCAAATAAGCTCTTTTGAATTCTCAATGATTTTTTGAAATTTTAGTTTTCACCCATACTGCAGTAAAATGCAAACTTGGTATCCCATTTACTCAATGCCTACTGTTGTCGAATGTTACAAATATGCAGTTATGGGCAATACACTTCAACACTATTATTCCGAACACTTTTCAGAGACGTACAATATTAAAATTGCATGAGGCTGATACAAATATTAATTTTCTTTTATGTCCGAGACCACTTGAAAGGTACGAGGGGGGGGCGGGGGTGGTATAAAAATAAATAAGGAACAAAAAAATAAAAATAGAAAAAAAGTTATTTTTTCGAATTTTTATTTTTATTATATATTTTAAATATTTATTATTTTTTCAATCGTCCTCTGGACCTTTATTTTACATGTGTTTTACTTCGAAAATTAAAAAATCCCAACTGAAGCCAAAAAATTGATGAATCTTTTTTTTCTCCCCTGCAAAATTTTCGGATTTTTGAAGGGGGGGGGGGGGGTGACATAAAAGAAAATTAATATTTGTATCAGCCTGATTAAGTTACTTCATCGTAAGTCGAAAGTAGCTGACATTCTTGTCGAAAACTTCACTACAGGATTTGGTGCTTTGGAGGAACGACGTTCAACTGGTGCGGCCTATTTGTTTTTATTTTTAATATTTTATTGCAAAGTATTACTAGATGATATTATGAATTAAAATGAAGAGCAACATTTAAAGCTATGAATATAAATTATAAACCTACATTTATTGTTTAATGTTATATTTAATTGGTAAATACAATCAGAGTGTCCGGATATTGGTACCGTCCGGATTTTGATTTACCACGGTATAGGAATCCCTGTAGAAATATCTCTGCGACAATTTCTGGAATAATCCTTTGAGGAGCTCCTGGCGAAATTCCTGAACGAATTGGTGGAGGTATTTCTGGGGCTCTATCGGAACCGGTGTAGAAATTCTGCTACCGAACAAAAGTTCTTCCTGGAGGAGTCTAATGGGTTTCGGAAGGAATCGATGAAACATTCAATGAACAATATCCTGGAGGAAATTCTAATAATCATGAAGTTATTGAGTTTCCGACTAAATATCCAAAGGACTTCCTCGTCAATTTTTATCGGGTCAATACTGAACACAATTCTTAACATTCTTGCATTGATGTTTGCAAGGTCTTCGAAGGAATTCATAGGAGAATTTTAAATTAATATCTGGAAGTAAAAAAGTTGAGGGAAATCGTAGGTTAATAATATACTTTGATAACATCAACAGCAGCAAAGCTGAGAGAATTGCAGTTTGATGTTTCAAATTTTCATATGCAAGTTCTGCGGCTCATATTCTCTCGTCGGCGTTCCTGTGCACCCGATTCTGTTGTTGCATGGGGTATGCGTATCGTGCAAAAAAGGCTTCAGTTCAAAATTTCGAAAACCGTGCAAAAACAGAATCGTGTGTACCGTAAAACGGGGTATCTTTGATAATGCAGATTACTTTGAAAGTGCGTTACCCACTACATACTAAACGATATATATAATAATTTCTGTTAATCGGTCAAGCAAAACAAATGCAAAACTAAAGAATTTTAGTATAACACTTAATTTAAGCGCTGTTCTCATTTGAATCAAGAACATTTGAGGCTTTATATACGAAAATTAAAAATCGATACGATTTTAGCATTTTCGAAACACTTACAAACAATCTGTTCTACGATCACTATTTGATGATAGTTGGTCACTTGTTGTTGATAGCCTAATTATCATAGAACTAGAATATGGTCCCAAATCTCTTGACGCAAAGCATTTTCTCAAACTGGGACCATTTTTGTAATCTAAATCAGAAATTTCCATATAAAGTCAACGCCTAGAGCAGTGGTTCTCAACCTTTTCGGTGCTGCGACCCCTTTTGAAGCTTTACAAACGTCTCACGGACCCTCAAAAGTGAATGTTCTAGATACCAAATGCGATCAACCAAATGCAAGAATCCTGCTTTGATCCTTTGGAGGAGTTTAATAATAATTGAGCCAGGAATGTAGATATCTGGCTACTAGCATCTATTCAAAAGTATGACAAGGAACCTCCATAAACAATGTAGATAACAAAAAATAATGCAGGGCAAGTAGGATAAACTCTTTGGGCCCCGTCATCTATCACTTTAACTTAGTGGATTTTTCTCCATCCGAAGGTCTGAAACTCTACAGTGAATCGCATTTATGTCCGGTTTTAGACTAGAGTAAAGAATAACTTGGGACAACAACGATTCACTTTATGGTGGTAAAGTTCTCTCGTTCGAAACTTGGCAATTAAAATGTTTCTTTAAAACAACGCATTTTAGCCCAAATATGAGCTCAGTAGCTTTCAAAATATCCTGCCGATGTGAAACAAAAGTGCTGATTTTAGTACTAAACGCTTAAGTATAGGCCAGAAACTCATATTTACTCAATATATATGTACATGCATTTCGTTGGCTTACGGCCAAAAACATTGTTTCCTGATTTATGAGAGTTTGTCACACTCCTTGGTTTATATTTAAATGTTGGGTTCTGACATGTCAGATAGAAACAACCCCAGTTGAGCCCCTGTGGCGTATTTGTCGACTTAGTGAACATCAAACACGATAAAAAGTATCAAGGTTAGAATTTGAACCCATTTTTAAATTAAAATTTAAATATGATATGTTATATCTGTTAGTTGCGCGATAGAATTTGCCATATAGTAACAAGAACACGCCCTACCGTGTTATTTAAAAAAAATAAGTTTTAGGACCCAATTAAAGATTTGGTATCTTTCTGCGAAGATTTCTCGCGGATATCTGAAAAAGCTTTCGACGATTTCCTGGCGAAGCTTTTGACAAATTCTCCCCACTGCAGAATATAGCGGATGCATTGAATATTTCAAAAGATTTGCTAATGAGCTTTTATGATCCGCTATATTCTGCTGTGGGGAGAATTTGTCAAAAGCTTCGCCAGGAAATCGTCGAAAGCTTTTTCAGATATCCGCGAGAAATCTTCGCAGAAAGATACCAAAGATCACAGCGACCAATAAGTTTTACTTGAAAACCTCTTGAAAAAATCACAAGACTTCCACGAACGGTTTTTATAAAATCTGTGAAAAATCTTGCTTTGTTCACTACTTCCAATAACCAACAAGTGAGAAATTTAAGTAATTATCTCTAGCTTGCTATGTAAGCTGACAGAATGACATTTAACGTTCAATTCCCAGTACTATCACAGTTGAAAGAGACACAAAAAGTTACGGCTTAAAAATATTTGAAAGACCATTTATTACGTAAAGCTATAATTGGAAATCTATGAACCTCGACTGTAACGCTTTTTCTATGTAAAATTCAATTGTTTTGTATGAGCCATAATGTTTGAGCCTACTCCCCCTCCCCCTACAGAGTTACGTAATTTGTGGACGGCGCCTAATATATTAGGAACAGATTCCTCATATCAATAGAAACGACACTTATTCTCAATGGTTTTACGGATCCCCTGAGAGCTCGTCACGGCCCCCTAGGGGTCCACGGACCACCGGTTGAGAAACCCTGGCCTAGAGGTATACAATTCCCTATAAATATGACGCAATTACAGTCACCCCACAGTTATGAATCAACTTCAGAACAAAATATGATTTAAAAAATGGTGACGCTGTACAAAAAAAAATTACCTCCCTGGCACTGACCAATATACCGTGAACGTACCATATTTGACGCAGGTCCAAACTTGACGCATTTTCTAATTATTTTTATTACAAATTAATTCTAGTTCAGAATAGCATTCAAAAATTTATTCCTTAATCTTCATTTACATGTTATTGTAAGATTTCAATCAAAAAAATATTATTTTTGATTAATAATAGGCAAAAAATATAAATTATTAGAAAATGCATCCGACAAGTGCGTCAATTTTTTCATTCCTTAGTGAATGTGCTAAATATTGTTAATCATTTTTCATGAAAATATTGTGCTGTTTTACAGCAATATCATCAACAACAGTCAGTAATATTCTTTTATTCATAAATTGACGTCGAAATTTGTCTATTTTTAAGGTTTAAGACATATTTTTGTATCAAAATCTTGTGCGTCAAATTAGGCACACAATGCTCCTAATTATTTGCTATTTTGTTTAGCATGTTTTGTTGAATCGAAAATAGGAAAAGAAATATTTATGGTGATTGCATTCAAAAAATCCGTCCGCAGAACAACCCAATGTTTATGTTATCACATGTAAAGGGTCATCCATAGATTACGTCACGTTTTCAGGAAGAGGAGGAGGTTCAGGGAAACGCAACGATTCATACAAAATATTCGCACTTTTCATAAAATAAGTGTGCCCAAGGTTGAGAGGGGTTGAAAATTGAACAATTTATCGCGGTTTATGGACGTCCCCTAATGGTTCAAGGAAGCTTCAATAAATGCGTCAGCAGGTGAGGTGTAGGTTCAATGGTTTGTTTCGTATAATTTATACAATAGGGGGTGTCCATGAGATACGTGTCACAAAAAATACATTTTTTTTAGAAAAACCCCGCCCATCTGCCCTACGTCACACTTTTTATATGGAGCCTTAAAAAAACTTGTATGATTCGTCACATCTTGCAGAACACCTCCTTCCCCCTAATAACATGACGTACTTTATGGATGACCCCATATATGGTTCTCGATCTATTTCGAGGCCCATACTGCCGTTAGTTCTATGCATATTTGTCCCGCGGTCCATAAGGGTTACATAGAACATGGGACAAGTAGGCGTAGTTCACGTGTTATAAGTAACGAAGATTCTCAAACGGCCATTTTTGGAACCGGTTGTTTTCGTTCTAGTTTTTGTCCAATTTGTCCTTATTTTAGCAACTATCTTCCCCGTTTCAGCGTAGTTTTCAAACCTTTCCCTTGTCTGATATCGCGACGAAAATACATTAAACTAAACAATAATGCTTAACTATGGATTGAACTCAATCGCCGGCTTTTTTTCCACACTAACTAAACGCATAGCAAAAGTAGGGGGATTAGGGGCATAATGAACATACGGGGCGAAATGGACACCCCCTCAATATCTGAGAATATGCATACTTCATCAAAAGTTCATACACTGCATGAAATCTGTATTGCATTTGAAATGTTTGACGGTATAAAATTTAATTTTTGCCCTCATTTTCCTTCAAAATTTGACTAAAAGTTTTTTTTTTCAGTTTCAAATTGGCATATAAGCAAGGCCGTGGAAGAATCTAATTTTTGAGCAAAGTAATGAACCCAGAAAGGTTCTTTTTAGCTATAATGATTGAGGGAGAGCTTTTTTATATATCGGAACGATTGACAGTCATTAAATATATTGGAATCATTAAATTTCATGCAGGTGTTCATTTCGCCCCGATACCTTTTTACCAGCCTTGTTTTCAACCAAATTTTCTATCTCGCTTTTCTGACATATGATATGATTTTTATCATTATGAACAAATGTAGCACGTCGTACTAACTTCAAACTTGAAAACTAGCCGGGCGTAAATTAAAAACATTGCCATTGTATGGTCTTAAAACGAACATTTGCTTAACGTGTCCATTATGCCCCTAATTCCCCTACTACCGGTTGACGTCATTCAAAACTTTTTCCAAAGGTTCTAACTTTTATGTCCATTCTAAAGCGCTTTTTTTCAATTAGATGAACTATTGAATACTGATACTCTTATATATTTTGAACTTTAGCAATTATTTGTAAGTGCGTCAAATAAGGAACATATTGCGTCAAATTAGGCACATTGAAGAATTGATGCGTCAATTAAGGAACCTAATGTGTTCCACAAAAAGTCAATCAAACATGAAGAAAAAACATTTAATATTTTTTTACTGATTTTTCCCTAATTCTATAATAGTTGAGCTAGCATATGTTCAAATTTCAACAAAATCGGAAAGATTTAGACGATTTGACAAGTGTTTGAATTTAGAATTTTCTTAACCGCGTCAAATATGGTACGTCCACGGTAGTTGTTTTTGAGAATACACCTCAAAATTCCCGGTTATTTTCGAAAAAGTGTCGATTTCGATAGAAATTTCAAACGATGTCCACCCCACAGATGTGGATCAATGGGAGAGGAGGCTCCCTATTATGGATCAAATCGACTCATATTATGGATCAAAACACTATAACAGCAATGAATCTGCAAAGTAAACGAATGGTGTGCTAGTGAAAGCATACGTTCTGGCGTTTGTTTCGGAATCGTCTTATCTCTGATTCATAACTGTGGTATGGTTTTCAATGCCCCACAGTTATGAATCAACGCTTCTGGGAAAACGATTCACATTTTATTTCCTATGGACGGAAAAAATATGCTTAAGCATATTATAATTGATTTCGATGCTGTACAGATTTATGGTTCACGTAAATAAAATGTGTTCTGAGTATTTGCAACTCTATTTGATGAGATATTGTCGTTTTAATCCAACTTTGATCCATATCTGTGTGCTATCCATAACTGTGGGGTGACTGTAATTCAATTTTGTTCGATTCATACTCCATCATCAATGTAATCCCAAAACGCTTTCGATTATATGAAAAATCATATATCCATTTAAAATAATATTTTTTGGCGATCTATCAACTGCAATTGATAGCTAGGATGCCAGTACTTGTTTAAAAAATATAAATTATAATTCTTTGAAACAGCATGCAAAAATATTCAAGTTTTCATCGAAAAAACAATATAAGTTACCCCGTTTTACGGTACTGATATTTGTAATGGCTGACTCGCAGGGCCGGACATTCTCCTCTCGTATTTCCGTACAGTTTGGCAATCAGACGATGATCAGCTACCCACGGCATACAAATCAAGGGTTAGACTGGCCCAGCGTAGTATTGGAGAAAAATAAAGTTGTACAATTCCACGGGGCACCTTCCAGGATTATTCCTTGGGGTTAGAGGAATCCTTTCTGAGAAGTTCAGCTCATTTGGTCGTTCCATGAGCTGGCGCATTCGAATATGGGCTTTTCAGCTCAAACATATGGGAAACAGCACATCATCTACTGTTTGGTTCAGAAAAATTGTTAATCACGTTCAATTAGACCCAGAATGTCAAAAACACTACTTGTCATAATAGCGAACAATATTGTAGAAGGTTGTATCATGATTAAAATTGATAAAGTTAGTGTTTTAACTCTCTGAAGTACATAATGCAATACTGCTTTGTGTTTCTTAAACATAGCTTGGAGGTAGCCACTAAGCGCATCATAGCCACCTATGACGCTGGGCGAGCTGAGGCACATGTCGCATGCATATAAGTGACTGTACGGGAGTGCTGATCTAAGCCTAACTTTCAACAACTGAAAGAGTGATGAAAATGAGATTAAATCCAGATACAACCTTCTGCAATCATGTTCATTAGGGTATCTACTAGTGTATTTGTCATTCTAAGTTTAATTGAACGCGAACAATTAGTATACAGAACGAAACAGTGACATAGGGTCAATTTTCAATATATTTGAGACGAATATCCCATACGAAATTCAAATTGAATGCGCCAGCTGGTGGAGCAACCAATTGAGTTGAAATTTTGAGAGAGCTTTTTTCTTACCCTATTCTCATATCGAGGGGGGTGCCCCGTTGAGTTTTACAACTTTTTTGTTTAAGGACCAGTCTAATCAAGGGTGCTAAGAGGAAGATCAGTTGAAGGTAGACTATGGCTTCGACTAACAATACAAAAAATGAAAAATAAAACAAAGATGCATTGCTATTGAGTTAGGACAGTTTTCCAATTCAATCGTCCTATAATCCTTGAACGACGCAACGTGACCACTAAAAACAAACTTTTACAGCTTTGTGAGATACATGTAAACAACTTCAGCGCTTCATCCCGGCTTAGCCTTTTCATCGAAAACAAAGGAAAGATATAAGAGGATATAACTGATGAATGACTCAATAAAATCAAATTTTATTGCTTCTAGCTGAATTGTGAACTTGCGAAGAAAGACGTGATGAAGTTACCATTAGCGTATGCGAGAGAGTTGTCGATCGAGAACGGTCAAAAGAAAGGATGAAGGAGGGTTCACACGATATTCAATCAACGTGAGTCCCCACGCACACCACTCTCTCCCGTTGGTGTCTGACCTTAACTTTTCCGCACTGCAAGACCACAGGCTCGTTAGTCCCGTGCAATCAACGTTAACCCCCAAATCACGTGGAAAAATGAGATTTTCCCTATTGAACCAAGGAGTGTCGACACTCGCTACATCGATAGCTTTTGCGTTTGATGAATGGCGGCACTGGAAAAGCCGTGCTTCGCTTTACGGATTGAACCCACGCTCAGAGAAAATTTCCATAACGAGTTGGAAACGAGTGATGAGTTATTCTCTCACGAGTTTCCCCGGTTTTCCCGGGCCGGAATGACGTCACTGATTTGATAGCATGGTTGGGGGTTTGATTGTTTTTAGCGTAAATGTTGTCCTCCCCCAGTTTTACGAAAACAGGAAATGCTGGATGCTTTGAGTTCTCGATAAGGACAAAAACATGAACGAGTCGAATGTTTGTGAAAACAAAGTTATTCGGTGTGACAAAGTTTGTTTCAGTCACAAACCGTTTTCAATATAACTATTCCCAGCGAAACTTCGAGTGCCACACCGGGGAAAAACTGTTCATTGCTACATAGGAAGTGCACACCCCCAACATCATTGCGATGCACCGTGGAGAGCAGATCCCACCCACAAATCTATGACGCACTTGTTGACCTGGTTAATGTACCGCCGCTATGTTGACAGCGACTATGCGCTGTCTGAGAGCATTAGAGTGAGGCGTTATGATCGTTTCTTCAACACCAAGGGCTATGATCCGATATTAGTATGAATAGTTAATAAGTTAATTAGCCCAATTAGTTCTTTGCGCTACTAATCTTTTTCCCAAGAACTTGCAGACTTATTTGACGAACCAGTATAGACACCTATTATTAGTGAAAGATGACGTCCTCTAAAATTCTCCATTGACTAAGCACAAGAATCATTGTTTCGAGTATACAAAAGTTTCATAAATATGTGCTTAACTAATGCTGCGTTGCCTTAAATGAAATTAACGTTAATATACTTTATGTAAATGGATATTTCATCGCAATGAAAAAATCATTGTAGAATACAAAACGATAACTGAACTCAGTGAATGATTTTCCACGCCGCGAATAACCCACCCTAACGACCAACACTTCCACCAGCGCCCCCTACGACATCATCGGCGCCAAACATGTCGCAAAAGGATGCCATTTCCCCGATCATCATTCTCTGGAAGAACGGTTCTTCCGTGCCTAGTTTTAAAGCTATCTGTTCTCGCAGGTGGTGTACCTACTTCATGGTCGTATCATGCAGAAGTTTCAATCTATAGCTAGATGGTGAACTTTCACAGAAGGCCATTGAAGCGTCCTTCGGGAAGAAGAATAGAGATAATAGCGAGTATCTCACATCATCGGCTGCTCCATCGCTCGTGAGTATATTTGTGTATCTATGCTCTATGTGGGTGGGTGGTTGGAATGCATTTCCTCGTCGCTTACGGCGGCATGAACTTTTTTTTTTTGCTAAATGGCAAACGATAAAGGGAGAAAGTCGTAAATGCAATCATGTAGAAACTGTGATATGAGGACATGGCACGGTACGTACTGCGAGGGTGGCTTTGAGGGTGCGCTACAACTTTTCTGTGAGTGTAGCAATTGTGCCACTCTGATTTTAATGTGTGGAAAAATGTAGCTTTTAGCCAGATGTGCTTCGTTGAGATATAATTTACAGGTTGAAATGGATAGTTTAACACATTTTTTAGCTCATCTTCGCTTCTATATGTTTGTTATGTTGGTTATAGCATGGACTGAACACCATTGCATAATAAAACAAATCAACTGACAAGAAGTGACTTTTGGAAAATTCAGGTGCAATAGAATGACGAACTAGAATTACACTGCGGAACACGTTTTTGTCTCCAGCACCAAAATACCGCTATTCACTTAATTAAGGGTTGTTGAATCCATTACCGTTTTCAGAAATATCATAGCACGTCCAGTTTTTGAGATATTGACTGTTGAAAATGCAAAAAATGACTATTTCAGCCAACTTGCATGCAAGTTTCCCAGCTTGTAAGGTAATATATTGGCTTAATATGCCACTGAATTCAAACTTTATGTGTATAACAATACTTATCATCAAAGTTTGTATTATTTTCGATACGGAAAAGTTATTTTTTAATGGTTTAGAGAATTGTTGTATTTTGCCAAATAGAAGAAACGAAGAATTTTGTATGGAGACTGCAAGCATGTTGAAAAAATCGGTTTAATCGAAATTTAATCGCGCAATTTCAATCAAATTATGTCTGAAATGAAAGTTAAAGTTCTATTTTGCATGTTTGGTGGATTAGATTACAAAAAAGTATGATAAATTGTACTTTAAATTTCATGTAAACATTAATAAAAGCATTGTATTGTACAACTTTGGCGACTTGTAGCTAAAAATTGTGACGTGCTGGAACATTTCTGAGAACGGCATCAGATTCAGCAGCCCAAAATCTACTAGAGACACATAATTTGGTTCTTGAGACACGCAAACATGTCATTTTTGTTACGCTGTGTTACCTATGACTGATTGATTCCGTCATCTTCAAGAAAATCGTCATTCTCAGCATAGTTTTCTAACACAGCCTTCCGTATCGGTATGCTTGGATAACAGCACATAAGATAGAATTAAAAATCGACAACGTTCTCATTGATGGATGGCACTTTTTCGGTAATATCGACACGTACAGTCACCCCACAGTTATGGATCAACTAAGAGTCATTTTTCAGAACAAAATATGATTAAAACATGGTGATGCTGCAAAAAAACAAAATTACTTCCCTAGCACTGCAGATTATAGTTGTTTTTGAGAATACATCTCAAAGTACCCGGTTATTTGGGAAATAGAGTGCACTGGTAGAAATCAGAATTCAAAAACAAGATTATGACTCATGATATCATGATTCTAGTGTGTTTTCATCTTATGAAAATACATCATGATTTGGACTCATGATATTATGAGTCAGATTGCCGTAACGCAACACTCGGAATCATGATTCAAATGCCAAAAATGCTGAGTCGTGCATCCGTTTATGGTCGACAAAATAAAAAAAAGTTCAAAATAGCATACATTGAGATTCGAGCCAAGACCTTCCGATTGTAAGCCACGTACTCTACCACTCAACCGCTTCGCCATCTTGAATTAGGAGTGATCAATACGAATAAGATGAAGCAAAGTGCGCCGCTTAGCGTTTTCACACTGGATGTTACGCTTAAGAGGAATCATGATTTGTGATCCTGATATTATGACCTAACCAATTTATGAATTTCATGATTTGTAAATCATGGTGTAGGGATCAGATTTTTATCCGTGTGCGAAAATAAACCACGTGCTCCGGTGGGGATCGAACCCACGACTCCCTATTCGCTAGATCGGAGCTTCAACCTACTTGCTGCGGAGCCCCTTGAGAGACCCCGACGCTCGAAGGCAAACTGAACTCGATTACCCCAAAGCACATGGGATCATGATTTTGCAGTCTAAACTTCGTTCGGATATACACTACCCACCTACCCACTTCCCACTACACAGCCAATTCAGATTACCGAGCCCAGTAAAATTTTACTGGGTTTTGGAACTACGGTTTTTTTCGGTAATTTTTATGATTACCGAAAAAACTCAGTAAACCAAAATATGTTTTGATTGATGGAAATTACTGACTTAGTCAGTAAAATTGTAGAGCGTTTTTACTGGCTTTCCAGTTTCCAGTGCTTCATGCTTTGCTTCTCCGGATTCTGTTTTTTTTTTCAGAAATCAATACAAATTAAAACCCAACCAACATGAACATGGACATCGACATGCATTTTTCGTGCGAATAAACATCTACGGTATGCTCATATCTCAGCGGAAGTAACGATTTTACAGCAGGAGATTCTCTTTTGACACTTTCCCGCATGCGCATCTGTTTGTTTTGATTTGATTTTAACGACAAGTCAGTAAAAAACATCAACTACTGAATAGTCGGTAATTGTTTTTACTGACTTTTCGGCCTGTTCGGTAATGTAGCAAAATTGGGTCTGACAGCTACCGTAGTTCAGTAAAAAACAAAAAATATTACTGGACATCAGAAGTTTTTAATCAAAAAGCTGAAAGTTCGGTATTTTTTATGATTTACAATTCGTACCCAGTATTAAAAATTACCGAACAAGCAAATCGTGATTGAGTGTGTAAGTATGGAATCATTGCAATACAGAGTATTGCAGCACTTTTGAGTTTAGCATCACCCAAAATCCAGTGATAAAAGTTTTTTCAACTAAAATAAAAAAAACTTCAGGGGCTGTAAGACGTATTGTTGAAGATTGCCTCAAAAATATGTTGATCTAGCACCTTAGAATCACGAGATAATATTCATTTTAGGTGATGCTAAATTTTTCAAGGTGCTGCAATATTCAGTATGAGTGTTGCAATACGCGATTCCATACATATGGTGGGTAGTGTATGAGATGTAAGTACTTTGACACATACATCGTCGTGTACACGTATATTGCTGTTTGCATTTGAGGTGCAAATCTCAACTAAATGAGCTCCAAATGCGGTAACACAAAACAATCAAAGGACACCTAGCAACGATTACTCATATCACCGCCAACCTAGCAATGAAAAGCATCGGGTTGCTTGTGGAAAATTTTACCGCGTTTGTTGTTCCCGCATTTGATATTTGCATTTCAAATGCACACAGCAATACATCGGTTTCGTGACCAAATCGCTACCTACCAATCACTTTTTGGTCAGGAAATTTAAACAGCATCGTCCGACGAGATCGGATCTCGACCGATCGATTACCTACAACTTGATCATTAATCCCATGTTCTATGTAAACCTTATAGACCACGCTGCCCTTCTACGTCTACTTGTCTCATGTTCTATATAAACAAAAAAAAATCATTGTTCGTCATCAAAATTCCGCTCAAACATATGCACACAATTCCTTTTGACCGTACAATTATGGCATTTGCTCACAGTGCAGCGAAAACAACACAATCAAAGGAACCGTATTTTTACGTCGAGCATCGCGCACACATTGATGCGCACAAGCTTTTCTTCTAAATACGACGGATTAAACTTTGTTTACATTCTAAATTTTACGCGGTCGTTGAGGAAATTTCTTAAAATTTTGTGCTTTATTGAAGTTTTACGGCGTGAGATTGGAATGAAATCCTTCAGTGAAGAAGTACGAAGGTTTTCCATAGTGAAAATGAAAGTGCCCGATGAAGTAAGTCACCCACGGGGGCGAGAAGAAACTTGTGTTGGAAAGTGGTGTGGCTCAGTCGATCGCTAAGCATTTCTCTCAAATCGTGTTCGTCCATGCATTTTCGGTGAAAAAGTGCAAAATGGATAATTGAACTGAAGTTATTTATCGAAATGCAGTAGTTTTATTGCATTTTTGGTGTACAACTGTACGAACCATAACAGCTTTCACAAAATTACACTTGGATAATGAATCTATGTTGCAGGTAAGTTTGAATATTCGCTGTAGTTAGATACGACGAATATTGACGCTTACGAGGAAGTAGGACAAAACCCTATTCATTTGAAATTATATCTTTATCGTTTACCAAAACGAATCCTTTCCCATATCCAAACTCCCAGTGTTTTCTTGTGGAAGTGCAGAGGACTCCTCGGCTTCCATAAAGCAAGTACACGTCAACATTTCCCTCCCATTCCCATATTGACCTGCATTCGGACGCAGCCGGCGCCGGTATTGTTTATTACAATAATGAGAGCACCAGTACTTACACATTGAGGATGCTACTGATCCTGAGTATCATTTATTGGTTCCCTGTGTAAGTACAGCTGTTCTTGCAATAACGGAGTAGCAACTGCGGGCGGTCAATCATGCTCATGCTCATGCTCAGTATTTCTCAACAAAGTGAGCATAATGTGTCACCTTAGTGAATCCGTCTTGTCAGTAGCACATTATCTGTACTCTTCTTTCTCGGCATTTACACAGCAACATACAAGCATTGCAAATGCTCTGCGACGAAATCAGCCCGTGCAGTGAAAGTGTTAATTAACAGTCGAGAGGTTTTAAAAAGCAATGCTTCTGCTGGTTCAAGGCAGGCAAAGTAATCCAACCTTTTTTGTTAGGGGAAGAAGCTGCTCAAATGCTAAAACCAGTCTGCTGCGCAGCTTATTTATCTGTATTCTATTTGTTTTATGGAGAAACTTTTAGGATTGCAGATGGAATAATGAATACATTGTTTTGGCAAGTGGCAAGAGCACTAATTTAGAGAAGCAAATAACCGTTTGTGCTGACAATCCAACTAACTGGTTACTTACTGGTGGTGACCAATCGATAAAATTATCAGCGCGAACGGTTGTCTGGTTGACTAAATTTGTGCTCTTGAAAATTATCTCTTGCTTCGATTCGATCTTCACCTTAAACAGGGTAGAAACACCTGTTTTGGCAATAGAGCCATTATACATCGGATTATACCTGAGAGAGAGGAGACAGCTGGCTTGGATTGCGAGCTCCCAAAAGTCAAGGGAACCGGTCATCAACTGTCACTGGAAACCTGCACATTCGAAGGGTTGAGTCTAAAAAACCGTCAGAATTCAACTAAAAGAATTTGAAATTTCTAGGTGATTTTCGATGATTTCACATTTAAAAAATTGAACACCTAAATATAGTTGTGTGTTTGCAAACTGATTTGATTTTCTTCTATTCATATCCTTTTACATAGTAAACAACCAAAAGTGAATATGATTTTTGCCAATATAAGTTCATCTGATCGTTGTGCACGACCCAAGAATTGAAAAAAGAAATCAAAGAAGGCAGGAAAACATGCCCACTGTCAGTGAGCTGTCTCCTCTTTCTCAGGATTATATATCGTTTTACACAGAAAATATGCATGAAACATTTCGTGTATAGCAAAACACATTCATATGAGAGCGCTTTATTTATTTATTTGTTGAAATAGATTATTGAAATAAAATAAAAAAATAAATTTCCTCATAGTTTTCACTTCTATACACCTAATTTGGTTTTCCTAACTTGGCCCCTCTCATAAGAAACCAATGTGATTGGCCAATTTAGGAACCGAAATTAGGAATCTAGCTGAAACTGGTTCAAGTGGCCTATATTGACCAACGTGATTTTCAAAGCGAAAACAAGATTTTTCTGAGTTTCAATATGTTTCATACGTAATATGGATTGAAAGCTTTCATTTGGCATATTTGCAGTACATGTAAGGCCTTCCATATATTTTTTGATAATATTGACTCTTAGGCTGGTCAAAACCGGTCCTCTCTACTCTGAATAATAAAAATAATAGGGATATTCACTTAAAGTCGCATAAAATTAAATTCTGATTTTCTCAGCAATGAATTATTTCAAATGATTTTTTTCCTAATGTCATATAAAGCCTAACATGCATTGTATGGCCTCCAAGTTCTAGTCAATGACACTCAAATTCCTACACGAAAAGGAATTCCCAATGGACCAATGCACAAGTTCATTATTTGACGTTTGGTACCGTGTGAATTATGTGACCATGGCAACGAGTGAATACGGCACCGCTCAAACGTCAAATTAGTGAATTTGTGCATTTATCCATAGAGGATGGTACATTATCACATGGCAACTTCCCCGTAAGCCCATATTTAATGAAATTATAGTTGTTTATTGATAAATATTGGCTTATTACAATCATCATTTTTAAATAAAAAAAATTGCAGTTTTTTCACTCCTATTTTGTATGATTGGTGGATTGAATAACAGAAAAGTTCGATAAATTTTACATTAAATTTCATGTAAACATTAATAAAACCTGTGTTTTATACAACTTTGGCGTCCTGTAGCTAAAAATTGGGACGTGCTAGAACATTTCTGAGAACGGCATCAAATTCAGCGACCCAAAATCTACTAGAGACACATAATTTGCTCCTTGAGACACGCAAAAATGTCATTTTTGTTACGCTGTGTTATTATAAATCACATTTAAAAACATTCAATTATTACAGCATAAATACTGTACTGTTTAGCAGAACATCACTTATTTATTGATTTAATTTATTTTTCGTGGATACTAAAAATGGAGAAAGTTGGAGGTAAGGTTTCGTATTTGATCCGTATTTGATGAATTTTTAAAATATCAAAATAAGTTTAATGGTTTAAAGAAGTTCTCTCTGTCCAACTATTACGCCATAAATAAAGGATCACTTTTGGTAACATTGACTGTTTAAATGTTTCAATACTAGGCAGTACGATAAGGATTGAAATTTGCCGAATATTGTTTGATTCTAATTTTTGCTTTTGGTAGGTCCCACTTATTCAGGTACGAGCTCTCTCTAATGGGGGCAAAACTATTTTTGGACGGAAGTGATGTTTTCTGGCATGCTGCATTAGCGAGGAAGCACAAGCAATATGGAATAGATCCATCACAAGATTCCAGAAAAACCTTGCCACAAAATTCCATCGGACTGTAAATGTTTTAGATGTTGACTTCTGAACTGATGAATATACAAATTACTGGTAGAGGAAAAGTAGATGAATTTCCCGTAGAAGCTTTTAAGTTAATCAAAAACAATTGAAACGATGTAATTTTTCTTTCTATATTAATACACGCGTTACCTTTGGTAAGCACATCAAGCTCAGGTAGCCATGACTTTTGTGAGTTGAACAAGATTTATTCCATATCGTCTATAAGTAAAATCAATTTTAAACGAGATACAAAAATATCATCTTTTCAAAATTTTACTCAGAGGTACCCAGAAGACTGTAAAATCATTAGAAGTATTTTTTTAGGTTGAGATACTAGGCATTCAAAATAGTAAGTTTTAAGATGAAAAACTCAAATGGTATCAAATCCATAAGAAACACAACTCTAGCAAATGATAAGTTTAAAAACTTTGTAGAACATAGTTGGGCATAAATTTAAAAAATAAAAGACTTTAGAACAAAAAACATTGTTTTATTGAAAATACTTTATCAACTTGGTTTTTAATAAAAAAAAAACGAAAAAAAAGTTTGTTTTGCCAAGTTGTTTGCATGATATGTTGTAGCAAATAACTTTGCTGAACATACCAACTCACGGTTCGTTAAAATAAAAAAAATTACGTATGCGTGAATCTTGTAATCACCGTGTTTTTCAAACATACATTTTGTGGTGCTGAAAGTTCTGACCATATTCTCAGAAGCAATTATGGCCCTAAAATCAATAAATTGAGACGAACCCTCATTTCCGCCTTAACTAGCTTGCTGAACCAGTGTGCAATGGATTCAGCAATTCTAATTCACGCAAATAGCGGTATTTTGGTGTATGAGACAAAATCATGTTCCACAGTGTAATCTCATCTGGAAAGTAGAATATCAAAGAGAGCATCCACATGATGTCAGGATACCGCTATAAAATAAGAATCAATTACACTAATAAACATGCAGAGAAACATTACAAAATTTTTGAGTAATCCGGTCTAGGAGGGATCTTGAAATATGTAAGAATAAATGTAGCAATGTATTCGCAACAGATCTAGGATTATGTTTACCACTATTCTTATAAGAGATCGTCCAAGAATTTGAAATATAGTTTAGTCCTTCTTGAAGTTTGATATTCTAAGGTGCCCTAAAATGAGCATTTTAAAGAGTCGTTATTTTCAAGCTGCTCTCGACGCTTTGTTGGAAATAAACATCTTTTCCTAGAAATCTGGTAGCTTTTGCAATCCAACAATAATACACTATTAAAATTGTACATCAATATTTCAAATATTTTCTTAGATATTTCAAATTACGTTTTGACTCATTCTCACCCCCACCGACGGTACACTCAAAACATTCCGAAGGAATTCTCGAAGCATTCTTAGAAGTGTTCAGAAGTTCTCAGGTATTCTCAAATCCTAGAGGTTTTCAAAGTTTTGGGATTATCAAGATCACAATAGTTTAATGGATTTCAAAGATATAAAAAGCAATTTCGAAGGATACTCAATATGTTTTAGAGTTTCTTCATTCACATTTGAAATGCGAATGACAAATAAATATCACCTTAGAGTCAGACATATATACCAAGGCTCACGTTCAGTTAGCTTATAAGCCGTTCATAACTAGCAACAAAAAAACATGTATCATTTGAACACAAAATTGAATCAGTGACGCAGTTGTTGAAGGTGCGTCAAGCCATTGGCCATTACATAACGTACAATTATTTGCTTTGCCAAATGAGCAGTTTAACGGTAAAAAGTCCGGTCGTGAATCGACCGCAAACATATTCTACGCTACATAGCTACCCACGTATTATCCCATTCTTTCAAACGCATTGCATCGTGTAAAAGGCTTAAGGCTCTACCAATGAATCAGTTCCATGAGAAAATTGCAACAACGCGAACTGCAAGTGCGTTATCTGTGCTTGTCTATCGCAAAATGCAGAGAAAAAAAACACTTGCCGTCTACATCGGTGCATGGCGCCCGGATCGTATAATTACACTAATTTACACCACTCGACAATCTGGTAGCCTACGGATAATTGTAACAAGCAATGATCTGATAACACACCTCGGTTCACACTTGCTTCCTGGGCACTCCCGTTCGAAACAAGTGTCACTTTCACTGATTTTTAAACAGATCAAGTACGAGGTGAATTAAACGAGCAAATTGAATCATCCAAATCAATAGCCATCGATCATTCAATGATTATGGATCCTCAAGGTGAGCCGATTGATTGATGACCATCCAAATCGGAACATGTTCCTAACTTGAACTCAAACAAAACACTTCCTCGACGCCAGACCCAACTCGAGTACCTCAACCGGAGAGAAGACCAAACAAGGACCGGCCATTCAAATATCGATTAAATTCGGAACGACTTTATGCCCTCTCGTAAAACGCCAATTCAATAAGCTCCCCGGGAGTATACGAGATGAGTCGCTGTTAAGTTGGCCCGTAAGGGATACCTACACTCTCGTACGAATGTTTGGGGTAACCCTCATTATTATCAGGGACATCTTCTTCTTCTTATTTCTGGCGTTACGTCCCTACTGGGACAAAGCCTGCTTCTCAGATTAGTGTTCTTATGAGCACTTCCACAGTTATTAACTGAGAGCTTTCTTTGCCGATTGACCATTTTTGCATATGTATATCGTGTGGCAGGTACGAAGATACTCTAAGCCCTGGGAATCGAGAAAATTTCCTTTACGAAAAGATCCTCGACCAGCGGGATTCGAACCCACGACCCTCAGCATGGTCATGCTGAATAGCAACGCGTTTACCGCTACGGCTATCTGGGCCTCTATTATCAGGGACATGTTCAGTCTCAAAATAAGCGTGAGTAACTAATTGGCTGCAAAGGTGAGTAGAGTCGGTTATCACCAAATCAATCGTAGAAGGGTTTCTAGAAAAGGAAAAACAAGTAGAGCTATCAGGGTATCCAAATGAGAATTATTCTGAAAAGCACTTATCACATAAATTTCAGCGTTTTGAATTGCTTTGCAAATTATTCCATGAGCGATGTTTGGCATTATAGACATCTATGACATTTTTTTGACTTATTGCGAGTCAATTTCCACAAGTCAGTTTGAAGCAAATTAACTTGCTGTCCAGAGTATTGAAAAGGCAAATAGACAGCTATGAAAGTATGTTTACCAAGCTGTAATTCAACAGAAACACCCAAAGTTTCAAAAACTTTGGTTTCAAATGACGATAAAAGTTGCTAATTTATACGTCTATGAATGATGATAGCAGCTCCACTACATGCTCCATCCAGTTGATTATTACGACAAACAAAAAAGTTTAACACAATTTTATTGTTTAAGCTTCAGTAGTAACTGCTGTATGTATGATAATACCTGTTAAACAGCTCGTCCTCTTTACCATTCAAAACACAAGCATTACAATTCGAAATATAAAAAAAAAATAGGATCCATTAGAAAAACGCAATCCAATAACAATTTTATTAGTAAATTTTATACAAAATTGGACTGTTTCAGCCTAATTTTCAGCATTGTATCAATCATTGAAAATTCTGAGAAAATTGGCCATGTTTTTAGTGTAATTTTTGAAATATGTTACAACTTCAAGTAAAAGTTAAGTCAACAAAATAAAAAAAGTCATCAAAATGCCTACAAAGTAGGAACAACAGGATACCTTTGGAATCAACTATAGTGAGTTTCAATTAGACGATTAATCACAGAAATATGAAAGACACACTTTTGTGTGTACGGGGTGACCCCAAACTTTTACACGGGAGTGTATACCCTACTAGAGCAGAGTTGTTACGAGAGTCTCGTCGAAAACCTGTTCCCGTATCTATGTTATTGATTCTGCCTCGTTATTGGCAACTATTGGAGACCCGAGTAGCAAGCAGCATCAGCAACAGCAGGTTGAAACTAACGACCAAAGGCTCCTCTAGCCATTCGTTGGCTGATCGGGAGCTTGATGGCTGTTATCAAATTATTTTCAATTGAATTATTTCCATAGAAGGGAACGCGCAGCGTCATGGTTGCTGGCCGTAGTGCATGCATCGGTTGCTCGCCCAAACGAGAAACGTCCGAGAGGAAGTGGAAGAATGATGCTGGAGCAGTGGTTTCTCAACATTTGGTTGTCAAGGGTAATCATTTGATGGAATTTTATGTGAGCCGAAAAATAGTTCCTATTTTACAGGATCCGAAATTAGGTTTAATATCATTGCTCATAAATCTTCGAGCTTGTAAGTAAATAGAAAATTAAATTTAGTACTGTACCTTTAAATTCCAACTAAAATGTGTATCCTTTGACATATACGTTACACAATCGTTGGAAAAAAGCGGTCAGGAATTTGAGTCCAGCAAGATTTTTTTTTGTTTCCAATATTTTGCGAAGATTTCATCAGTTGGTCAAAAATTAATCAAAGATTTAAAAAAAAAAACATCAAAATACATAATAATGGTTCATGTTGGTCCAACCTATACTTTTCTTGTTTTCTCTAAAAATATTTCTCTAGAGTTTGAGCACCACTGCCCGAAAGGACTGTAGTGGCTATTTTTATTTCATTTCTTCCGGCTTCCAATCGGCTCTCGATTGAAGTTTGCTTCTCATGTTAACACTATCAAGTTTAATTAAATACGAGCCCAAGCATGGTTGGTGCTGAGTGGCTCTGACATCAGCCTGATAATGGAATATGGTTGGAGCGTGTCCTAATGTTGAGAAATTGGAAACTGGTTCCTTGGTACAGGACTTGTGGATCCTGATTACAACAAACTCTCAGCAATAGGACAAATTGTACACAAACACAAACCTCCCCTACACATCACCGTTAAAAGTGTAAACTCATCGTATTATTCTACAAGCCTCTCGAATGTCATCGTGTTCTTTAATTCATGAACAACTCCCGGGACAGCCGACAAAGATGAAGCAACCAACGACAAGAACCCGCTATTACCATTTAGGAAAGTTTATGTCGATCGTATTCAAATAAGCCAATCGCAATCGTTCGATAAAACTCCCATCCAGGCTCAGACTTGAATGAGTATTATCCCATCCCAAATGGCACGTAATCCGGACGAGCAGTCCAATGATCGTTACTTTTTCGTTCCGATTCGATCGACTTGCATTTCCATACTACGGTTTGCCTTCGTCTCCACTCCAGCTCCTCAGCTGTTGGCACCGTAAAACGGGGTAACTTTGGAATATTTATCAATATAAGTCTATTTGTGAATTCAGCCTGAAAGGCTTTTATGTCATATTTTCAAAACAACTACTGATTGCTTGGTAATCTCCACCATTATCGAAGTTACACGCATTACTAAAAATGCCCCATTTTACGGTACCTGAGAACGGAACCTCAGTTCCCCAACTGAACGATGATGATGGTGAGAACAGACGTCGTCACAAAAAGAGACAACCTCGAGTGCGGTCAGTAGCTTTTAGGGAGCTTATTGCATTTTTGTACTTTTCTGAGTTCTGGTTGCTACTGCGGATGATGGGGCGGAATATTGGCACAGGCATAGTGATACGGCAATGATGTATGGTTATGCAAAACATTAGCAATTTTGGCTTCTGTTGCGACAATTTGGCATAAATTGGGATTTGGAAAGGATAAGGAATTAGCGACAGAAATATTGTTCAACTAATAGAATACTTGCATTACCGGTAGGATTGCGAAGAGTCAAAGAACAGTCTATAAATATCTGTCAATAAGCAATTAACATTGGAATAATTGTGATAGCCATACTTTTGAATGGTATACTGGAGCCTCTTCATGAATTTACAGTAGGATTCATAAATTTAGTACCTTGAATCCGTTCTTCAAATGAGGGACTTTAATCCGTTAAATGGTTCCCTGCCCAGAATTACCCAGAATAACGCATTTTCCCGAATAGTTTTTGAAACATATAGTTGTTATGGTTTCATACATTTCAATATTCTGAATGAATAGAAATCCTTCTTATTTTTAATGTTTTCTCGAATTATAATGTTGTCACCCAGTGGCGTAGCTAGAGTTTTGGGGACCCGGTGCGGAGGTGGATTTGAGGGCCTCTCAAAAAAAGAGGTCTGCAAAATATGCCTTTTATTACCGAACTCACACGTACCTTCATTTTTTTTTCTGAAAATGTCCAACATTTGGAAACAAATTTCCTTATTGAAAGGTGAAAAAATATTCTGTCATTAAGAGTTTATCCATTCGGGGGCACGGCCAGGATTTCCACCAGGAAGTAGTTATTGTTGTTATGTCTTGTGGAATCAAAAAATATCTATACCAGGGTTGGGAAAAAATCTGAAATTCACTCTACAGTAGCCAAGCAAAGCCAATCACAGTCAGCGAAGCCAGTGAAACTCACGCCCATCGCTGCCTAGGACAGGACGTGACAGCCTAACTGAGACTGCCCAGTTGTTTTTCAGTCGATGACCTTGACGATACAAAATCCAGTGCTACCAGTATTCTTTATACGCAAATCTTTAAAACAAACTCAAACACAAAAGCTCATACTGTAATTGCCTCTTGTCCGCTTCACTCATTTAGTGCAATAGAGGATGGTATCGCTATTAAAATTCAGGTTTATATTCAAAACCGGTGATATTTTTTTAAGAAAATTGAAACAATTTCCATTATTTTGCTCTTGATTACGTATTTTTTTCTTACTTTAGTATTGCAGGAGCACATGCGGTCCACTTAACATCTAATATAAATAGTTTTGAAACCAAAAGATTTCATAAAAAATTTCCAAACTTTTGATGAAAACTCTAATTTATGAACTAGCAACACGGCCGCACTACCAACAAAGTGCCCTGTTGCAATCCAACTTAACGATATGAAAGTAGGCCCTTGCCAAAACGACCAATGAGAAGTGGTCTTTTTTGACAGGCAATTGGTTTCGTTTTTGCACTTTGACCTGACACGTCTTGTCTTAGATCGCTGCTGTAGGCAAAATGCCTTGAAAATAGCAAAACACCCGTTGCTAAGGGCAACCCAAAACTACTGTAGAAAAATGTTCTATTTCCCGTTGCATTTCCCGCATATAGAGTCTTCAATGACACTCATGATTTAGAAAATTCGTGCACCCAACATAGGCTACTTGATGAGATTCACGTTTTTGAACTACTGTACTGGGAGAGCCACGTGATTTTCGCGAAAATTCAAGCCTACTACTATTACCATTCCCAGCAATTTCTATTTAAGAACATCTTTAAAGGCATTCCTGGATAACTTTCTGTATGTTCTGTACATAGAAGTATGCTCACGGTTAATCCTAGTTGAACTATATGAAGACTCGTGACAAAAATCTTGGAAATATTTTCAGGAAAAATTCCAGAGATTCTAGTATTGCGCAAACCACTGAAGAATTCATTGTTGCGCAGATCTAGGAGGCATTCGGGATGAACCGTTTGTTTTTTTTATATGAAGAAGTGATACCACGATACCACGAGAGGTATACTTAAGGAAAATTATGGAATGTACCTCGAAAAAACATGCAGAGAAGAACTGAAGTGATTTTTTTTTTTCATAACATTTGAAAATTATTAAATCCTTGGATATTTCAAACTACTTGTAAGAAAAGCCTAAGAAGAAATCTTGCAAGAATATTTAGAAAAATTTTTGACAAAAAAAAATCCGGTAGAATTGCTGAGGAGTTTCTGGAGAAATTACTTCTTTCATCATTTGAAGAACTGCTTGTAGTAATGGACAAATCCAAGAAGTGCTCCCTAAAAAAGTATTTCCAATTATCTGAGGCATTCTCGCACATTTATAAAATTATACCAGAACAAAATCATCAGTTTAATCTCAAGGGGCATATATGAAAGAAGAAGAATAATTCGTACAAGAATTCTTGGAGTTATTGGTAAAGGGATATTTGGGCCAAGAAGCCTCTTCAGTAGCTTTCAGCAGAAAATATTCAGAGGTCTCCTCTGTGGAAATATTGATCGAAACTTTGATTATTTCCTAGAATGATTCTTGTAGGAATTCATGAAGAATCCTTGAAAAAATCCAGCTGGAAATTTTCTAATATATGTCATTTTTTTCATTCCTTAAAAAATGTACGTCCATACAAGAACAATTAGATTGCAACTAGCTATATTATAGTGGTTTTACGTCCGAAGCAATTCTTTCAGAAATTACTAGAAAAAATAATGCAGGCATGAAAACGCTGGAAAAAGTGTCCTGGATTAGTTACTTATGTTATTTCCTAAGAAATCCTTTTAGAATTTCTTTAAAAATTCTCAAAAGAAATACTAAGTGAGTTCTTGGACGTATTTTCCTGTTTTTCCAACGAAGTTTTGGAGGCATGGTCACCCGAGAATAAATTGATATGATTTTTTAGATATTTTTGGATGACTTAGAAAATAATATCCGAAGGAGGAGTTATTGGGGATTGTTTAGTGAAACCCGTTGAGCAATCATGAAAATATTTCCTAAAACAATATAAAAATTATAGCTTTCTTTAAGTTGCCATTCATGTCTGCAGTAAATTCGTTTTTCTTTTGCTTTCCCTGGCCACTACGGTACACCTCTCTCTCTCTTCAACCGGGTACCAGCATTTGGCATATGGCTCTTTGTGTCGTTCTTTAGTCTGTCACTCTCTGGCACTCTTCATCGAATCAGTTGTTTCGTCTTTGTCGTTGACTGATGCTAAATACATCCCGTGTAGTTGTGATGTAGTTCGCAGAGTCACAGAGTTGATGGCATCTTAAAAAAAGCTTGGTTCTTCCCAACTCCTCGTCTAGCTGGCGGTAAAAATATGATGTTTGAGAATGAAATTGAGGTGTTTGTTTAAAGTTTTCTTCAGTCAGAAAGTCGAAGATTTCTTTTGCAGTACATTATGCGATTCCTTCATAAATTTTACAAGGGATTCCCTCCAGATTTTCGTTCGGAAAGAAGTCTTCATCCAGGATTTTTTTTTAAAAAAGAAGCCATCTGATATTATTTCAGGGTTTTTTTAAGATTAATTACTCAAGCAAGTTATCTTTCTCGGAACTAATCCAGCGGTTTTCCCATGGGATTCAGAAATTACTTCTGAGTTTCTTTTGGGACTTTTTTTTTAATTTTCTCTTATTTCCCTTTATAGTTTCTTTAATATTGCAGCTAGAAATTGATCTAAAACTAACTTAAGGGATTTTTCTATCAGAACTCTTCAACAGGCTCTTCCATATTTTTTCGAGAAGAAGTTCTAAATGAATTCATCCAAGATTTCTCTAAGAACGCCTCCAAAAATATGCTAATGAATTATTCCGGAAATAATTGTAAGGGATTACTGTAAAAAAATCCGGTGCATATTTCCAAACTAAATCCAAGAGATATCACTGATTGTGGTAAAATAGATGATACATTCTTACAAGGAAAAAGCTTTTCAAAGATCTTCGGATTTCTTCTAGACTCCTGGGAGAGTCTTGAATAAGCTTCCCGAGAAACTGATGAAGTAATTATTGAAAAATTAATCCCAACTCTTGAAATATTTAGTTGCTGTAGAATTTTGTGGTCTAAAACCCCAAATGAAATATTGAATTGAAGAATCTATTGAGAAATTTCTTCACAAAATATTCAAGAAATGTTTGAAAAAGGGGAGTCGTGAGTTCGATTCTCACTGAGAAGACGTGTAACTTTTTCGCAAATTTCACATCAATTTTTCCATTTGTTACAATTGCAAAGTATATGTAAGGTTTTGTTTTTTGATAGTTGTTAAACTTCCACTCGGCTTAGCCGTAAACTACGAATCATATTTAATTAAAAACTAGTAATCACATTGTTGGACTGATGAAATCATTTAAAGTTTTTCAAATCGTTCAATTCAAATTAAGAAATCATTTAATGTGTTTTAAATTTCTGAGAGAAACATTAGAGGAATCTTTGTAACAATCCCTGGAGGAATCTATATGTGTTTTCCTAAAGAAAAGGTTCTAGAAAAATCACTAGAAGAATGGGGCCTTCCTTAGCCGAGTGGTTAGAGTTCGCGGCTACAAAGCATAGCCATGCTGAAGGTGTCTGGGTTCGATTCCCGGTCGGTCCAAGATTTTTTCGTAATGGAAATTTGCTTGACTTCCCTGTGCATAGAATATCATCGTACCTGTCACACGATATACGAATGCGAAATTGGCAACTAAGCCAAAGAAAGCTCTTTGTTAATAACTATGGAAGTGCTCATAAGAAGTTTTTATTAAGAACACTAAACTGAGAAGCAGGCTCCGTCCCAGTGAGGATGTAATGGCAAGAATAACAAGACCAGAAGAATTCCTGAAGCTTTTTCATGATGAATATATAAACCAATGGAATAATTGCTCTTAGGAATTCAAACATTCATTTTGAAAGGCTTGGATACCGTTTAGAATATAGCAGTTCCTGGCTTCCTCCAGCTCAACTTGTAGAGGGCCCCCGGGTATTTTTGATCAACAGAATGATATATGTTTGAATAAAAAAAAAACACGACGTTCTGTTACAAACTACTGTTCCATATGGTTGAAACAAACGCTTTTTATCAATATAACTGGATGCTATAGGGGCCCCTCTAAACATGATTTTTCCTATTTGTACACATTTTAGCTTGTTTTTTTTTTTTTTTTTAACACATTTATTGGAACTTTATTTAACTAGACGCATACACATTTAACATTTAAAAACAATTTAAAACAAATTCTAACGCATGAACAGAGAGATCGTTGTTGGCATCTAAAACAAAATTTATGTAACAAATAAATAGTTTCAGCACCCGATATTTCCTGCTGCTGGCTACGTTTTCCAGCTCTGGTAACCGGAGATCGTTGAATCCTATCCTCCTACCTAGGGTTGCTTCCAACCGTGGCTGAAGATAGTTCCACAAGGCATTCGTTCGAAGGCAAGTAGTGAATTTATGTTCTATGTCTTCTACGCTGTTTGGACACATCGAACACATAGGACTTTGTGCACGGTTTTGTCTGTATAGAAGTTCAGCATGAGGAATCTTCCCATTCACTAGTAGGTAATACGTAGATTGTTCCAGAGATGTAAGTCCTTTTGTACGAATATTTCTCCAAATTCTCTTCCAGTTTGCTCTTGTATATTCCTCAACCACTTTTGGCCTCCTTAATTTCTCACGGTAATAGTTGTGCAGAGCAGATGTCGAAGGATTTTCTCTAAGCTGTCCAGGCCCGTAAGGAAGTTCCTTGGCGATGCTCTTTAAACAAGGATAGAGAGCGGGGATCGCAGCTACATTTGGTGGATTTTGAAGGCAGTAATTGAAGGATCTAGCGAACGGTGTGTGTTGCTGATCTTTGAGAAACCTCGTGATCAGCAAAGCCTTGCACTTATGCATTGGGAGATGCAAGTTGAGACCACCCATAATATTAGGCAGGGTGAGCTGTTCAATAGGAATCCTGAAAGAGTATCGTTCCCAAATGAAGTTTCCTATGTGTGAAGTAATACGTGCAGATCAATATAACTGGATGCTATAGGGGCCCCTCTAAACATGATTTTTCCTATTTGTACACATTTTAGCTTGTTAAAAACTAAATTTTCACTGCTATTGGAAATATTCACCATGATTTTGGGGTTACGTACATGAAATAAATTACAATAGAAATCGTAACTTGTGCGGGTTTTATATGTCTCTGTTGAAATTTTAAAAAAGTCCAAACTGGTAACATAAAATCCTTTGATATTTTTTTTTTTCATGGATTGTTTTATTGCTCACTGGAGTCAAGTGTAGCTTCGACTTCATTGGTTCAATAAGCGACCACCACTCTGAATCCCGCCATCATTATTATACGTATTATTTTCTTACACATTTGTACGCTGTCAGTAACTGCAAATAAGGCCCATAAGATTTCTTTTGAAGTTAGTCACAGTTTTTGATTCAATATATTTTCATGAGATATACTGTAAGAATCTTTGACTGCGATTTTCTCATAGTCTATTTTTTCATATGAGACTAATATGCAGTTACAGTTAACAGTCAATGGAGGCAAGCAGTCTGCCTATCGATAAAGCTACTTTTACCCACGCCATGCCGTCAACCAACTCGTCCTTCTCACTGCACGACAAATTCCCGGCAACGTAAGCGGCCTTTTTCCGCGATTCTCTAATTTATTTGTAAATAAATACGCCATCCGTGGATACTAAGTAGTTGCAGTCAGATCGGGTGGTGTGCTGTTGAGTGCTTCATATGGCAATGTAGAGTAGGTGTACCAGTATTCGCCATCATAAGGGAAACCAATTTTCTAAAATAAGTGAAAAGATATGATAAATGTAAATGCCTTAAGTTAAACGAAATCTTTCAATCCATGTTTTGCAGAAAAAATAAAAAATATAATCAACCGTGTTTCTGTATCCTAAAATGCGGGTGGCAAAATAAGATTCAAAGGAGCAAAAAGTTTAAGGATAATATTTTTTTTCTCAGACAATTTTGAAATGTCTATCATTTCAAATCATTTCAAAGTGATTCAATGCATACTTTGTCCAAAAACGGTATATAATCTGAGATGACGAATACCACACGAATACCGGTACATGTACCCTATGGCGATAGGCGGACCAGTATGAATTTTGTAGTTTGTCATCGGCGCGAAACGACGGAGCAGGGCGGTTAAGGAAACAAAATCGCTGGGCTTGAATCGTGTCTCGAGGAAGTGTCAAGAGATGTAAACACCACATCTCCGATACGATTCGGATTTCTTACTGGTCGAGCTATAACATTGCCATTTGGCTTATAACGAGCTATACAGTGGCTCAATTTCATTTTCGTACGAGGCACTGTTTTCATATCAAGTTGGTATAAAACTATTAAATGGTGCATGGACTTCGATATACTTTATCAATAATGAAGGTTATAGGTGTCATCTATTGTTTGGCAATGACAAACTGTATTCATTTGCTTAAATCTTTGGAATAATGGAAAAGTATTGAGATTGTGTCTATAATTGACCCAATTCCATATTCGTACACCTAACAAAAAAGAAATATACAGCATTCAAAACTAATTTTTAATGGACTAGATGACTACTCAAGCTCTTCGTTGTGTTGTTCAGATGCAGTAGAATACATTTGGAAAATTTATAAACGGATATATTTGAAACTTAAGTAAATTTAAGAAAAATACCAGTTTTCCCATGTTTTTTGCTAAAATATTCGGTGAGTCGAACAAAAAATTGCATTTTTTTCATCATCACTTCCTTAAGAATGATAATTGCGAATATTGCACAAGTTTCAAAAAATTATAATCAGTTTTAGAGTAGCTAAGAGTGGATATCGACAACTTATACTTTTGAATCTTAGGTAATATAATATTTATAACAAATCCTAAACCAAAAATTTTAGTCAGTTTCTTTATGTTTGGCTCCTAAATGTATATACATAATCCATAGTTAATGTTCCTATCAAAATATTTCGTAATTATCATTTTTAATTTACATTTTACTACCAAACATGATTATAGAGATTTATAGAATAAATATTAATGCCATAACCGCAACACAAACGTGTTTTTAAAATAGTGAAAACAACAGGATATATTCCATTAAATAGTGTATCAATGCTTTCTGCTCATTCAAGTTATTTTGTATTTTTCTTATAAAATCAATAAATTGCAAAATAGGGTGCTACTTTGAATATAATTTAAATATTATTTCAAAGATAATTGAATATTACGATGACATCAATTATGTGGAGGTATGTACAGCGTAGTTTAGGGTACTTTATTGTAAAACGAAGTTCGTAGTTCAAATTATTTTTACAGACAAATTCGAAATTAACATTTACCTGTTGTTTAGAATGAAAATTTGGTTTACATTGATTAAAAATATCATTTTAGAAGAGTTTTGAACTTATGGCACAACAATTTTCTGAACTCAAAAGGGATAAAAACTGTTTATGATTTCTGTAAAGTGTATATATTTCAACTAAATTTCTATCAGAGCTTACGAGTATAATCTATAGATTGGATCCAATGACAAAAATAAACGTAATTGTTCGAATTATTGGATTTTATAGCAAAAATCATTGGAAAACTGGCATTTCTCATAATTTTACCTAAATTTTATATATGTCCACTAATAAATTGTCCAAATGTATTGTGTATTTCTTTCACTACTGGACTGCGAAGTGCGGTCTCATAAGTGCGAAAGTGCGAATAAAAGTGCGGGATTGCAATGAATCCTGTTGGTGTCTTTAGAGCACTTATTCTTTGATTTACGAAGAATAAGTCCCCCGAAGTCACCTACCTGATTTGACTCAATTGCGCACTTTTATTAGCGTTTCCGCACTTGTAAAAACTTCTGCGATAGTCCAGTGGTGAAAGAAATGCGCAATATTTCACTACATCTGAACATCATAACAAAGCACTTCAGTAATCAAATAGAGCTTCTAAATTTAGTTTTGAACGTTGTGCGTTTGAATTTTGGTAGGTGTACGAATATGGAATTGGGTGAATTTCAGACATCAATTCAATACTTTTCTATTAATCCAAAGATGAATGTAAATGGAAACATTTTATGATTGGCAAACAATAGATGACACCTATTACCTTCAATGTGGATGAAGTATTTGTAGCTCAATATTTCATTTAATAGTTTTTTACTAACTTGATGTGGAATCAGTATCCTGTACGAATATGAGATTGGGCCACTGTATGTACGTATTACAGTCAACGATGTAGAATCTCCTCGAGCGGAGAGGAAGATTTTGTTCATCCTAGTGGGGTTTCTTTTTAAAGACAAAAACATGACATCGAGAGTCGAATTGCACTTCCGGATATTAAGATGGAGAATGCACCGACCAGCCAGGCAGTTACTACGGGATGCCACTTGTTGGAGAAGCACTTTCTTCTGGTGGTTCTGAGTGTTTGTAGATAGATACTTCTTGTATCTTGGCAGTGGAGACAATGAACTGGCGTTCGGTCCGTTTTAAAGTGATAAAATTTAAGATTGACAAGGATATTGATATGGTATGACGTGGATTAAGTTGTTTAAGTTTTTAGTTATGAATAACGACTGGTGACTCACAATCATTCACTCAATTTACAACATGTGTATAGCAGATGACATATATATAATAAGATTAAATTAAAGAAATTTCATGCATTTGATTCTTCTTTTGAAGGCGATTCCACTAAAATTTTGAATCGTCGTTCCATTTCAATGTTAATTTGCGATTACAAAATACGTATTCGAAGTTCGAATGTTACAAAACGGGAGATCAGCTCCTATGTATGCAGAATCTAAAAAAAAAATATTTGTGTACCAGAAAAACAAAAGGTACACAAAATGGTAGAAGAAAACTGACACTTTTTTAGTTAAAGTTTGTTTCGCAGTATCAAACAATGTTTCCTACAATACGGGTATCTGCGAAGGTCATTGTTGGGTTATTTCGGTGGTCGAAGAGAACTTAAGTGGTCATTCAAAATCATGAAAATTCAGACGACGGTTGGCAAGAAGAACCAGTTTCTATCTACCGTTTTGTCTCAAATTCCGAACAGACTCATATTCGGAACACTCGGTTTTTGTATGACGATTTGGTTGAAATGTTTCGCTGTAATATATCATCAAATTACCAGGAAATGGCAGTCAATTGCAATTCAATTTAAACGTCTTCCAACCTATTTTATACTTCGGGAATAGTGATGGTTCTCTAGTTCGAGACCAGTTCGAGACTAGTTCGGAATATGAAACAGAATGAACACAGTGCACTATGTTTTATTGAGATAGAAAACTATTTTTTTTTATAACATTTAGATAGACACATGGTATCTTCGGCAAAGTTGTAGAATCGGTCATTTGATATAAATTTGTCGAAGACACGATTTTTCTATCTTTTTGAGATATATGCCGTAGTATGAGAATGACCACTAAAATCATTTTTTTATCATAACTTTTTTCCAAGATTTTTAAAATTTTTTGTGTTTTCTACAAAGTTGTATGTCATGAATAAACGTGTTTTTACTAAACATATCATCACGCTTTTTTTTTAAGTAACAAAGTTATTCATGAATTACTCTTTTATCAAGGGATAGTTTAGGCCCCTATAACTGGCTTCGGCGCACAATAGTGCAGACAACTTTTACAAATCATGAAAGTACCATATCTCTCCTTTTGGCAGTTGACAAACACAATAAGCTTTTTTTCATGGGCTTTACTATCAAACGAATAAGCCTTATTTAAACAAATTTGACTGATAATTCCTTTACTTTAAGAGATAGAGAGATGCGATGTTCAGCGAAAACACGCGTTTGAAGATACTTTGTAGACGACATGAATAACGTAAAAAATCTTTTGAAAGGGTTATGAATTTTTTAACAGAATGTACACAAATTGTAAGAAAAAACTCGTCAAAAAATTAGTTTTGTTCATAACTTTTAACTAAAATTTTAACATTTTTCATGTCTTCTGCAAAGTTGTTAAATATTTTAAAACGCGTGTTTTTGCTGAACATCGCACCTCTCTATCTCTTAAAGTAAAGGATTTATCGGTCATATTTGTTTCAGCATGGCAGTAACCGGTTCCACATGGACCATACTGGACCGAAATATTGCGGAGAAAATATTGATAAATTATTATTAAGAATAGTACCGATGTGAGTTACATGTACAAAACTACGATGAAAACTCGCTTTTCGGATGTTCCGAGTTTCTGAAACCGGGTACGAATGCGGATATGGTTTGAAACTATAGGTTGTTAAAGTAAGGGTCTCTAAAGGGACGGCGAAGGTGGCCAATGCTGGAAGGATACACTGGGCAGGTTTTGTTGCAAGAATGCCGGACAACATCAGCTCAGTAAAGATGGTATTTGCTACGAGTCCGGTCGGAACAAAAAGGCGTGGGGTGCAGCGAGTTAGGTGGATTGACCAGGTGCACCAGGACCAGGAGAGCGTCGAGGATGAAGAGAGATGGCCATGAATCGAGTGAATTAGCGATATATCTTATATATTGGCGAGATTTCATCAAGTTGACTGATGTAGAACAAAATAAATAAAATAAAATAAAAATTGTGTATGAACCGCAACGTTTGAGCCGGGGAGTAGACCCTAGAGTGTTACGTAATTTGTGAACAATACCTTAGTCTGCACAAATTTAGTGGCGTTGTGTATTCAATTTGACTCTCTGCTATTCTAATTATAACTGCAACGCTGTTCTCAGTGTAGTCTGTATTTTTCTGCATTGGCCCTTTCAATGAGTAGAACATAATGAGTGACGTTTAATTTCAGGCATTAGCTTAGCTTAGCTTAGACTGACTACACATATCAATGGTTGCTGTTCCGTGATTGACCGAAGTCAGTGATAATGCACAAAGAATCAACTAGAAGTTCGGCTGGGATTGGCCATAATCTTCTTCAGTGTGCATAATTCAGTGCCTCTATTTATACAGGGTCAATAACGGCGCCGGCCACGTCCTTGCAGTCAGGTGCGATTGGGGGAAGGAATGTTAGTGTGTAACCTTTGCTTTTTGGAGACCGTGTTTGTTGCTGCATCTCCACAAAGGTTACTGGGAGGGATGTTTGTTAATGGGGAGGATCGTTGGGTCATAGGATTCACTTTGATAAGCGATTAGACCATGATTAACAATGATTTGTGAGATATATACATGCTTATACGTAAATATAATATTTTCATTTGATATGAACAATTTCTATGTAGAGGAAAATTATGCCGACACTTGAGGTGACGAACCATTCAAAGTTTGTTGAACAAATACCTAAATGTAACATTCCTACAGCTGTCAGGACGAAAGCATGTGTTATTATATTTTACTCATTTGAAAAGAAACAAAAAACTCAATTGGTTGGGACATCATAGAACACTCTTATTCTTATGCCGACACTTACAGTGGCGAACCATCCAAAGTTTGTTGAATAAAGTGAACCTTTCGCAAGTCTACACTTGTAGTGTCGAACCATTCAAAGTTTTTTTAATTATAAAAATAAAGGTATATAAGAGGTGTTCTGAAAAAAAAATGTTAAACATAAATAAATCATGAATCAGAGTTTGTGCCGACACTCACAGTGACGAACCATCCATAGTTTGTTGAAAAATCATATTTACATCCCACCATTGTAACGATTGAATGTGCAGTCATACATATTTTATAGATTAGAAATAGTAGCATGAAACGAGCTCACCAATTGATCCGTTATCCTTGACTGAGCAGCCACAATCCACTTTCGGCTTCACTCGTTTGCTCGGCTATAAAAAAGCACTCAGGAAAAAAAAAATAAGCGCGCGACCCAAAAAGAATAAAAAAAACTGTTCGGGCTTTCTTGACGCACTGCCCAGGAGCAAGCGTCAAGGTCGAAGGATCAAACAGAACTAACCGATCGCGGCACTTTTTCAGTTACTCCAACCGAACTCACCGATCACGCCACTTTTTCACTTACGAGACCGACGCGCGACATGTTTGATCCAGCCCTCGTCGCTTGCCCCGGGAAAAGCAAGTGTCAAGGTCGAAAGATCAAACAGAACTCTGAGTGACGTTTAATTTCAGGCATTGTCAACAAACACGAAAAGTTACCAATACATAACCTAGTTTTTGCACAGTTTTGAATTGCCGAATGGAACATTTTTGTTGCCGACAATAGTAATTGCATTGCCGATAAAAGAACAAGTGCCTCGTGACTTTGGTGAGGAAAAATAGATGATTCAGATAGCAAAATAGTGTTTTGTGTATAATAACCAATAAATGAAGAATGCCCAAGTGTAGTTCAGGTGTCTCCTGCTAATTATTGTACTTTATTATTGTGTACAATTTCCTTCTTAAAAGTTCAGCTGCTTAGATTGCCGAAAATTCGTAAGTTCCCCTATATATTGGCGAGATTTTATCAAGTTGACTGATGTCCAAGCGCTCTCGTCAGAATCTTCCCAGAATTCTTCAAGAGTTCTCATCAGATTACTTCCCAGAATTTTTTTTCTTTCTTCTTTATTTGAGTAGGGAAAAGCCCATTTGAGTAAAAAAAAACATTAGATGCATTCAATGATATTTCTCATAAAAGTTCTCTCGAGATTCTCAATACCGGTATACATCAGAATCTTTTTAAATTCATCATCATAGTTTTTCTATGATTCTCATCAGGTTTGTTCCTGAATTATTTTCACAATCGTCTCAGGATTAACATCAAAATCAACTCCAGGTTTGCATCAGAATTCTCATGAAAATACTTTCGAGATTCTCATCCATATCTTCTCCGGATTCACATAAGAATGTTTCCAGGATTCAATTTAGAATCCGTCCTGGACTGATTTCCTCCAAATTTCTCATCAGAACCTTTTCAATTTTTGTTTGTTTTTCAGAATACCCATCAAAATTCTTTCCGAATTCTCATTATAATTATTCCCAGGGCTACGTCAGAATCCTTTCAAAGTTCTCATAGAAATGCTTCAAGGATTATCATCAAAAACCTCCCAGGGATCTCATCAGCAACCTTTAAGGACTCTCAACATAATCTGTACAGGATTATTATAAGCTTCCTTCCAGTACTCTCATTAGATTTCTTTCAGGATTCTCACAAATCAAATAAAAAAAAATTTGCTTGGAATTTTGCTACTAAACCATCATTTTGATACCGTGAACTGCCCAAACTCTGGTGTCAATATTGATCATTGGTTATCTGGTTTTGAAAATTCCTTGGGGAATTCCGATAATTTCTCAGGCTACAGAATTTTAATCGTATTCGGATATTCACTATTTGGATACATACATTAATGATAGTATGTGGTGAAAAAATGTATCAAGACACGGTTGCTTCTTAATTCTAAATACCGTGTTTCAGTTATAATTCCAAAAATCATACAAACCGCAAGGCGTTGTTTGATACAAATGTTATAATTATGATGCGCTTGGTTAGTTCAATTGAGAATTGTTTCCAATAGTCATCCAGTATTTGGGGTCAGGTGCCCGATATTTGGAACAATGGCATGTTTGAAAACAGCAACTGTAACTATGGTTAATTTTTTTGGAATAGTACATATTATATTTTGTTCAACATGTATAAAGCGGTCCACTATATAAAACTTAAATAGCTTGAAAATAATCATACATTATTTATTCTGATTTATTGAAATTGATTTTTTTTTTACTTCACGGTAATAGGGCATGTCATGGTACTAACGACATAAATATCGACCGCTTCCAAAAGAAAATCAATTGACCTCCCGGTAATTTTTCTTTTATGAAACAGTTCCAATTTGCTGAAACAGCGTTGATTGCTGATTCCCATAATGGGTGCTTTTATTCATAAAATTTTGTATTTTCTTACCACAACCGGCGTTCTGAAGCTTGACCTAAAATGATTACATGTATGGAAAATGCGTGAAATATGATTAGATTAGCATCCATTGGCCTTTTGTCGAGTAAATGTTATTTTACATGTAACAGTATGGAAATCAACATTAGAATGGGGTTGGATCTCCTGAAGCACATACAGAGATAACTGATTGTGAGATGTGATTTAAAAGTTTCCACATGATATCGCAAGCCTTGGCTCATGCTATATTCATATACAGTCAACTCTCCATAGCTCGATATTAAAGGGACCATCGAGTAAGAGAGGTATCGAGTTACAGAACACAAAACTAGTGCAACTGCTATCCAATGGACCATCGAGTTAGCTATGAAAACCAACTTTGGCTTTCTAACTTGATATCCAGGTGCGAAACATCGAGTAAGGGAGAGTTGACCGTACATAAAATAAATCGAAACATTTTGAAATTTTACCAAGAATCACTGGTGGAACAGGTGGTGTACACTACATTTCTGGCCGTTTATTCAGATTGGCCACCGGTATTCAAAACTTTGTAGGCACAAAAAAGTAGTCCACGCCTTTTAAGGTTTAACTTTGTATAAATTTTATTTTTGGAATGTGAATCTAAGCAGTCTTAAATCTAAATCGGAGACATTCAAAATTTTAAACATAATGGGAGCCATTCCGTTAAACGGGACATTTCCCAAAATTCTCAATCAAAGCTGAGAATACACGCGTGAAAGCATGACGATCAATGTTTCAAAGGGCTACGCGCATCATTTTCTCTTCGCATAGCTCTGTTTGGAGAACGATACACGCACTCCGAGAGTCTTCGCTTAACTCCACGCAAATCAGTATGCTGAATGTACAGAGAGACTTTGTAATTGTCCCGCGCAATTGGCTTCTGAGAGAATACAAACCTCAGCACGAGGAGGAAAGACAAAAAGGAACTCAAACATCAAGACATGCGAGATCTAAGCCAGCAGAAAGCAAAAAAAAAACTGCACTCGCCATACCTCCTTCTTCATTATTAAATTCTCAGATTACGACCGAACGAGGCTTTAGTAAGACAGAGACTGTCGGTCTGGTCGGATAACTGAACCGCGTGCGCGAACAGCGAATCTCCGGCGTTCAGCAGGAACGTGATCTCTAGGCGCGAATAACCCTTCGAACAGACGCAGAAAGAGGCGAAAAGTTTTTTGCAAAAATCGACGTCTTCCGTGTTTTGCCGGGGTAAATTGCAGGTTTGCTAGCCAAATTGTTCGGTACGGTGCAGTCTGGCGCAAATACGTTGGAGAAGAGCGTGTGTATTGCCAATCCTATAGAGAAGGTTTTGCTTTTGGAATTTAATTGAGTGCTGATTGCAAAGTGTTTAGAAATAATTATAATCTTCAACCCTATAGCTGAAATTCACTCGACCGTGTGCTGATCTTGCGGACGATCTTGAAAATCCTGACCGTGGATGGACGCCGGGTTTGTGCAACACGTCTAAGTGCAATTGCAGATCTTTACGTATGTACAGCGATCAGTAGAGTGAGGATAGCATACAAAATGGGAAAATTGCAGAATAGGTTGTGCTTAGTGGCTATGGTGATTGTGGTGATTAGTGCAATTGCTTGTCAAGCATATCAGCATTCCAACAGTGATTATAGTGAAAATCTGAATCATCAACATCCAACAAAACAGCAAGCTCACCGTCATCATCATCATCAACATCATCAGCATCACCAGCAGCACCACAAACTGGACTCGGTGTCCTTAGGCAGCAGAAATTCCTCTCGTTACTCACTAATTACGGGCACGAGCAGTACCGGAAACAATTATTATCAGCCCCCAACGAATCATTATCACTATCAACCTCACAATACCGGCAACACTGATCAAAGGATCCATCCTCAGCACCATAATCATCATGTCCAACCACATAGACCGTCGATAACAACGCAGCATAATGCCCGTAGGATGGATAATCCGAGCATCCGGTGGCGACCCACAAACACACCTTCCAAAGCCCCAAGGACCAATCAAACTGGCAACACTACCGGAATCCGACCGGTGAAACGAATGTTGAAGACCAACAACCACCACCACAGGAACATCACCGGGTAAGCAAAACAAAGCGATCCTTTTTCGGCCTCACTTTGGTCAGGTAGGGGAACATGGGTCAAAATGTCAACAACAGCTCAATCGTATCTTCCAGGGAAATGGCAAAGTTTTGCAAGAAAAGTGTATGACAGTAGTTCAATAGTATTATAAACAAAAAACATTTAACGTGAAATACTGATTTTTTTTTAAGTATTCAAAAACAATACTCCTATTTTTATGTTCCGTAATTCGATATCTCCCTAATTCGGTGGTCCCTTCAATATCGAGTTATGGAGAGTTGAGTGTAATTCAAAGTGTCAAATGAATGGGACAAAACGCACCAAAATTATGGGATAGGACATAACAAAATATTTGGATACGGCGGACCAAAACATAGAGGTAGAATACATTGTTGTCGTGCAGTACGGGTGCTCTAATGTACAAAATTTTCCGATACTTGAGTTGATGCGTGTAATAAAAAACTCGATGTATCTTGCTAAAATAGAAGATATTGAAATCGAAGATCATGAAAACGAATGGTTATCCCTTATAATACATTAAGTGGAATTAATAAAACTCAACTTGAGAACCAAACTGAATGACTGAAACAGCTATATCTTGCGGGATATCAGCGAAAAACCATTGAGTTCTATTCAATAGGTTAGTGGAAAACTGCAAAAGATACAAGGGAGAAATTCGTTTTCCGATTCATGGACAAAAAGTCATGTAATCATAAAATTTTCTGATTCATGATATCATGACCACGAGTCATATCATATATCATGATGCAAACGATGATTATCACACTGGTTTCATGACCATAAGTCATAATCGTCCAAAGCGTAATGCCAAATATATTTCCGCTTTCAAAAGAGACGTTGCGCCATAGAATCATGACACTGAGTCATGGAACCAGTTTGGACTTTTATGAATTCATAACCTTAATATTCATAATCATGAATCAAAATAATCAGCCATTTTTTGCATTCAAATCAGAGCGGTTTTTGTGATCGGCGGTGTTTTACTGTGAGTTATTCTGTAAAAAAAAAAACAGTTGTGCTCAATGTAAAGTTTTTTTAAACTACAATTGTATTATACACGAAATATTGTGTACAGAATGAATGAACTAGTTTTAATTAATTGTTGTAGTATTATTTTTACATTTTTCATATTTGTTATTGTTTTATTTTGTATGTAGACCGCAGGTGATGTCGAGCTCAGCTCAGCGATTGGATTTCCGCCGAGCCACGTTCGGAAATATTCGACTGCAACCGCGGATTGTAGCAATTGGCCCATCACGTACAGAGTCAGTGGTTATGGCTATTCATCCAAATCTATCTTTTTAAAATAGAAGCCTCTAACGTTGAGCTCCCCAAGAGCACGAGAGATTTACTAGAATCAATTGAATGAACTGTGTTTTAAATGTTATAATGGATAACATAAAAATAATATAATTGAAGTTAAACCAATGAAGGGCAGTCAATAAACCTCGTAGTCATATATGAATGGAGGGAAGGGTCTGGCCGAAAACCATGGTAAATACAAATTTTGGGATTTTCGTAAGAATTTGTGATTATGGCTTAAGGGTCTGAAAATCTAAAGATGCATGACGCAACCTACCATTTTTCGTCTCCAAAATTGGAATCATAAAACACCGAAACTCATGAATGGTTCTTATGCTTTCATGAATTGTGTTCTTGGATCCAGATCAGATAGTTCATGAAATAATGACGGAATTTGCCAGTTTTCATATCAAAAATTGGAATCATAAATGACAGGTATCTAAATTCATGAGCAGTGCTTATGTTTTTATGAACTGTGTGCATCATTCCAGATCAGATGCTTCATGATTCTATGATTCCATGATCACTGCGAATTGAAAACGTAACGTTAAGGTAGCGTTACGGTGAAAGGATGCATGATTTCATGATTTTTGTTCATGGTGTATTTTCATGAAATAAAAATGCACGTTCCTCCAGAAATCATTGCTCTTTTTGTTTGTTGCGAGTGCCGCATTTCTTCCCGTGATACTTGGCAGACAAACCTAAAAATTGCGCCGTATATTCACCACAAGTAATGCCAAAAATATGCCATGATTCTTTGGGAAACTTTAGTAAAAATATAGCCAGAAGACTAACAAGGACAGTTGTGGACAAAATAAAATATGAATTGAAGATCCAGGCCTCAGTATTCTAAATTCCTAAATACGAAGTTTTAAATCTCTCTTTTTGACCATTTAAAAAAAAAAAAACAATTATTGGGCAATTATTGACCTCCAAAACGTATTTTTCCAAAATAAAAATAAAAACCCGAGTGCTGAGAAGATACTACCAGATATCTTGCCAGCAACTTATCAATAGTATTCCAAAAAAATTGTTGAATATTTGATTTGAAATCATGTCACGGAATTTTCGAATAAATTTGAATATTTCCTCGGATATTCTTCTTGTCTTTATCATAATTTTTATTAGGTGTCCGCCAAGAATTGGCTGCATAAGCTTATTCTTATGGGCCAACCATTGACAGTTAGAAATTCCATCAAAAACTCTTACAAAACTTTGTCAGAATTTTAGCCGAAATTTACCGATGCTCAATACTGCAGAAATCATTTCAAAGTCTACCTAATACTCCTGCTGATTCATGAAGAATCCACCAATGGTTTGAGTGGGAAGAGAGACTATTTCTGGCCTTGATGTTGGTGGCAAAGATTTTTGGAAAAATCTTGCAAGAAGAACCAAAAAATATGCCAGGAGTTTTGCATATGAACCTCCAGGAGTGATGTAATTTTCATTATCAAGCTTGTAGAAAAATAATATTTGAGCAACGAAACACAAAAATCTGAAATTCTGTAATAATTAACAATAGTAAAACAAGTTAGGTAGATTTTACCCATCTTTTCATCGATCAAAAAGCACTGCACTTATTTTCAATGACTTCGCGAAACCCCTGGAAATTAGTCAAGGCCCCCTGGAGGTCCGCGGACCACCGGTTGAGAAACCCTGCTGTAAACCCTTCAAGAATTCTTCCAAAGAACTCACCAGGAATATCCGTTGTAATTGCTCCACAAACCATGTGCTTTTAAGAGATTCCTCTGAGAGTTCTCACGGGGATTTCATCATGAAATATTTCCGTACTTTTTCCGTGCTTTCTCCAAGAACGCCTTTACTAGTTTTCACTGAGTTCCTCCTAGGATTTCTACAGATAATCATTTCCGGGGTTAGTTTTTATTCAACAATTGTTTTCTGCAATTTCTAAGATTTTCTGATCTCACTAGATTCTTTTCCAAACAATCTCTTTCAAATGATCGAAAAATGCTCCTGAATAATTTCACAACAGAATGCTTTAAAAATATTTTAAACATTGCTCCAGGAACACGCTCTACGTACTTATAACATATAAATTCCAATTGTTTGTTTGAAATATAATCAAGTTCTTCTTCTTCTTCTTGGCATAATGGCCTCACTGGGACAGAACCTGCTTCTCAGCTTAGTGTTCTTATGAGCACTTCCACAGTTATTAACTGTAAGCTTTCTTCGGCAAAGTTGCCATTTTCGCATTCGTATATCGTGTGGCAGGTACGATGATACTCGATGCCCAGGGAAGTCAAGGAAATTTCCATTACGAAAAGATCCTGGATCGATCGGGAATCGAACCCAGCACCTTCAGCATGGCTTTGCTTTGTAGCCGCGGACTCTAACCACTTGGCTAAGGAAGGCCCCGTATAATCATGTTGGTCCTTAGAAATTGGCTAAGAATTTTCTGGAAATACTACGGATTTCTCCAAGAAATAGTACATGAATTCTTACAAAAATTGTCTTCAAGATCACCACCACCATTTTTTCCACAAATTCTTCAGAAAACTCAACAACAGTTTTTCCAACTTTGCCTTTTCCTGAAGTTTCTCTTCAGAATTCCTTAAACGAAACTTTAAAAAAAGAAACTCTCAAAACTTCTTCAATGATTGCTTGAAAAACTCGCAGCAAAAAATATTCAGGACTTCATGTAAAAAAAAAAAAGCTTCAGGTGTTACTCTAATGAGTAAGACTTCCTCCTAATAATCCAAAAGATTTTCATAAGCAATAGTTGGGAAACAGGATTCAATAGGGAAAACGTGTTTAGTTTAGAATAATATTATAACACGGACATGATTTTTTTTTTAAAGGCACTCCGTGCTCGTGGCCACTACTGTGCCGGACTTAGTTGATCTGTAGCTGCTTTATCGATACAGATCTATTTTGGGATCGTTCAAATATTACGTAACGCAACAGGGGCAGGGAGGGGGTCTATCATAGTGTTACGGTCCATACAAAAATTTAAAATTTTCCATAAAAAAGCTGTTACGTGGAGGAGGGAGGGGTTCTAAAATTGGCAAATTTTGCGTTACTTAATATTTGAATGAACCCTTTCAACTTATCTATATTTACATCTAGTTTCACTCTCTCCTACTCTTTATTCTCACACCGAGCAGGTAGGAGAGAGCTCTGCTATTAGTGAGGCTAGCTGCCTGCGAAGAGGGTCAGTTTGTCTCAGTCTCAGTCACCATCTGATACTGACGGAGGATGGATGTGCTCCGTGAGGCGTCTTCTGGTGGCTGGACGGGTTTTTTGTGGAGGGGTTGGGAATCGAACCCATGACCTTCCGCTTATGAAGCGGAAGCGTAACCTCAAGGCTACAGACCCCCCTAGTGCGGACATGATTTCCTCATTGCTAAAAAGTGTATTTTGTTTCGTTATAGACTTTTGAGCTACATTTTCACACTAATAAACTGTAGAAAAAATCAACAAATAAATATTGCATTGACAACAATGCAAAACAAAATTCACTGAATTAATTTCAAGCGGATTACAAATTACTCCTCAAGAAAAGTTCAAAACAAACATAGGGTAAATTATGTATTTTAGACAGGGTAAAAAAAAAACAATTATTGGGCAATTATTGACCTCCAAAACGTATTTTTCCAAAATAAAAATAAAAACCCGAGTGCTGAGAAGATACTACCAGATATCTTGCCAGCAACTTATCAATAGTATTCCAAAAAAATTGTTGAATATTTGATTTGAAATCATGTCACGGAATTTTCGAATAAATTTGAATATTTCCTCGGATATTCTTCTTGTCTTTATCATAATTTTTATTAGGTGTCCGCCAAGAATTGGCTGCATAAGCTTATTCTTATGGGCCAACCATTGACAGTTAGAAATTCCATCAAAAACTCTTACAAAACTTTGTCAGAATTTTAGCCGAAATTTACCGATGCTCAATACTGCAGAAATCATTTCAAAGTCTACCTAATACTCCTGCTGATTCATGAAGAATCCACCAATGGTTTGAGTGGGAAGAGAGACTATTTCTGGCCTTGATGTTGGTGGCAAAGATTTTTGGAAAAATCTTGCAAGAAGAACCAAAAAATATGCCAGGAGTTTTGCATATGAACCTCCAGGAGTGATGTAATTTTCATTATCAAGCTTGTAGAAAAATAATATTTGAGCAACGAAATACAAAAATCTGAAATTCTGTAATAATTAACAATAGTAAAACAAGTTAGGTAGATTTTACCCATCTTTTCATCGATCAAAAAGCACTGCACTTATTTTCAATGACTTCGCGGAACCCCTGGAAATTAGTCAAGGCCCCCTGGAGGTCCGCGGACCACCGGTTGAGAAACCCTGCTGTAAACCCTTCAAGAATTCTTCCAAAGAACTCACCAGGAATATCCGTTGTAATTGCTCCACAAACCATGTGCTTTTAAGAGATTCCTCTGAGAGTTCTCACGGGGATTTCATCATGAAATATTTCCGTACTTTTTCCGTGCTTTCTCCAAGAACGCCTTTACTAGTTTTCACTGAGTTCCTCCTAGGATTTCTACAGATAATCATTTCCGGGGTTAGTTTTTATTCAACAATTGTTTTCTGCAATTTCTAAGATTTTCTGATCTCACTAGATTCTTTTCCAAACAATCTCTTTCAAATGATCGAAAAATGCTCCTGAATAATTTCACAACAGAATGCTTTAAAAATATTTTAAACATTGCTCCAGGAACACGCTCTACGTACTTATAACATATAAATTCCAATTGTTTGTTTGAAATATAATCAAGTTCTTCTTCTTCTTCTTGGCATAATGGCCTCACTGGGACAGAACCTGCTTCTCAGCTTAGTGTTCTTATGAGCACTTCCACAGTTATTAACTGTAAGCTTTCTTCGGCAAAGTTGCCATTTTCGCATTCGTATATCGTGTGGCAGGTACGATGATACTCGATGCCCAGGGAAGTCAAGGAAATTTCCATTACGAAAAGATCCTGGATCGATCGGGAATCGAACCCAGCACCTTCAGCATGGCTTTGCTTTGTAGCCGCGGACTCTAACCACTTGGCTAAGGAAGGCCCCGTATAATCATGTTGGTCCTTAGAAATTGGCTAAGAATTTTCTGGAAATACTACGGATTTCTCCAAGAAATAGTACATGAATTCTTACAAAAATTGTCTTCAAGATCACCACCACCATTTTTTCCACAAATTCTTCAGAAAACTCAACAACAGTTTTTCCAACTTTGCCTTTTCCTGAAGTTTCTCTTCAGAATTCCTTAAACGAAACTTTAAAAAAAGAAACTCTCAAAACTTCTTCAATGATTGCTTGAAAAACTCGCAGCAAAAAATATTCAGGACTTCATGTAAAAAAAAAAAAGCTTCAGGTGTTACTCTAATGAGTAAGACTTCCTCCTAATAATCCAAAAGATTTTCATAAGCAATAGTTGGGAAACAGGATTCAATAGGGAAAACGTGTTTAGTTTAGAATAATATTATAACACGGACATGATTTTTTTTTTTAAAGGCACTCCGTGCTCGTGGCCACTACTGTGCCGGACTTAGTTGATCTGTAGCTGCTTTATCGATACAGATCTATTTTGGGATCGTTCAAATATTACGTAACGCAACAGGGGCAGGGAGGGGGTCTATCATAGTGTTACGGTCCATACAAAAATTTAAAATTTTCCATAAAAAAGCTGTTACGTGGAGGAGGGAGGGGTTCTAAAATTGGCAAATTTTGCGTTACTTAATATTTGAATGAACCCTTTCAACTTATCTATATTTACATCTAGTTTCACTCTCTCCTACTCTTTATTCTCACACCGAGCAGGTAGAAGAGAGCTCTGCTATTAGTGAGGCTAGCTGCCTGCGAAGAGGGTCAGTTTGTCTCAGTCTCAGTCACCATCTGATACTGACGGAGGATGGATGTGCTCCGTGAGGCGTCTTCTGGTGGCTGGACGGGTTTTTTGTGGAGGGGTTGGGAATCGAACCCATGACCTTCCGCTTATGAAGCGGAAGCGTAACCTCAAGGCTACAGACCCCCCTAGTGCGGACATGATTTCCTCATTGCTAAAAAGTGTATTTTGTTTCGTTATAGACTTTTGAGCTACATTTTCACACTAATAAACTGTAGAAAAAATCAACAAATAAATATTGCATTGACAACAATGCAAAACAAAATTCACTGAATTAATTTCAAGCGGATTACAAATTACTCCTCAAGAAAAGTTCAAAACAAACATAGGGTAAATTATGTATTTTAGACAGGGTAAGGATATGTCTGGAAAAGGCGATCGATTAATTGCATTAGATACAAATATTTTATTACGTAATGTTACTTATATGCTTAATGTCCCATTGTACCTTAAGTTTCTGGGTAGAAAAAGCTTACAGACTGTCATACATTTCGGACACTTAATATACACGGAGACGGAATTCAACTCAATTTTGGGTTGTTTCAACGCAATTGCGTAGTTAAGCCCAATAACTCAATTTTGGCTAAATTTCCATGGTCCCCACTAGGTAGTTTGGCGTTAATTCCATTATAAAAATATACTCAATTTTGGGTTGATTTAACGCAAAATTGAGTTCTTTCCACCCAAACATAAGAAAAGTTGCATTTATCCAAATTTGGCTTATTGGGCCAAAGTACCCCCATTGGGTAGATGCAGCTCTCTCTATTTTTGACAACATTCGTGTGGGAGAAAGAGAAAACCGAGAGATTTTGGGTTGAAACTATAATCGATATACTTAATTTTGGGTAAAGTAAACTCAAAAATTAGGTAAAAATATTTCTTCGTGTACATTTTGGACACCCTCATGTGAATATTATTTGGATTTGGGCGTTATCTCAATATACACACAATGGTTTCTTGAAAAGACGATCATATCATAAAACTTTAGAAGTTTACTTGTGACTTAAGGCTCAAACGCAATGATAGCGGAACGGCAACGGAATGCGGAACCGGTTCGCCAGCATGAACCACACCATCTCGACTGACCCATCAACGAATGAAAGTGAATCAACACCAAGTCGACAAGCATGTTGTAGTTCATGCTGGCGAACCGGTTCCGCATTCCGTTGCCGTTCCGCTATCATTGCGTTTGGGCCTTTATGCATTCTTTCGCTTATTGGATGTGTATATTAGTGAAAATCAATAATTTCATTTAATGCAAGCAAATATCATCGGATCCACGAAAAACGCATGCAAGTATGCATTCATTGTTATAAAAATGGTCATCATTAATAAGTAGCATAGTGTATTAGTAATGCAATACATGGTTTCCCGTACATGTATTCCTCACCATCTCATTGGAAATAAGCATAGAACGACTAGCCTGTCCAAATTATATGCATGTCCAAATTATATGCATGTCCAAATTATATACGTTACCCTATCGCATGTTCGTTTGGCTCACGCTTTGACAGCTCTCGCTGCTCGATTGGCTAACACTTTAGCTGTGATGGTAAATCCACCAAAATCGCTTTGGTGAGTGATTTTGACGGATAGCGCCGACAATTTTTGTCGCATAGGATTCATCGAATGTAGCGCGGTTGTTGCACCATGGCCAGATTCATTTCCCGAGCGCGTGCACGGAAAGAAATAACAATTGTGTTTTAAAAAAAACAGTAGCGGAAAATCAACTGATGATCATTGTCGTTCTACTATTATCAAACATTTTAATAAAAATAAAATGCAGAAGTGCGCAGCAATGGTAAATCGGTCTGATGTATTCTGCGAAGTTCATATGTATTTTCCACACGTTCTCCTATAATTGTTTTTAATCCACTTCTATACCGTCAATCCACCCCCAAACTGGATGGCGTACACTCAGCTTAACGCAATTTATAATTAAGTATTGAGTTGTATATATTAGTATATATTAGTTGTGGTTCTAGAGGACATCTTGAAAATCCACTGAGATTCTTTCAGAAACCCTTCTGAAATTATTATATGTAGTTATTTCTTTGATCGCTCTGATTTTTCCAATAACCTCCTTGGGACTTCCTATTGGACTATTCCAGAAATCCATCTTGGGTTATTATGGAAATCCTTTCAGGATTCTGCTGTAAAATTCTGGAATTCTGCCGTAAAATTCTGGAATTCTGCCGAAAATAATTTAATGATTGCTTTCCAGTGTAATGGAATCTATTTTAAAAATCTGGGTTCGGGGATTCTCACAAAATTTCTCGGGATTTTTTCTGGAAATCCAATCGAAATTATTATTTAAATTCTGATATTTTCCTCGTAATCCTTCAGTATTTCTTCCGTGAAACTATTTGAAAGTTCTTCAAAAATCCCTTTGAGATTCTTTCCGACAACTGTCTTAGATTATACCTATTATTCTAGAATACTCTCGGAAAGACCCCTGAGACTATAATTAAAAAAATTCTATTATTTCACTTCACTTTCTTCCGTGCAAATTCTTGGGATTCTTTCGGAAATTCCTCTGGAATTCTTTTGTTAATCCCAATGGAATTCTCCCAGAAATTCCTGTGGAATACTTCCGAAAATCCTGCTAAGAAGCTTCCAGATGACGGGGATTTTTTTAAATCTTTATTTATGGAAATCATCCGAAAATTCCTCTGTAATTGTTTGGAAATCCTCCTATTCTTACAGAAATCCTTCTTATATTCTTACAGATTTATAGCTATTGATTTTATTTATTGTTTCTGTCTGAGATAATTTTGTATATCCAGATTTTTTCCGAAAATTCCTTCGTGATTCTTTAGAATTTTTTTCTAAGATTTTTAGAGAAAAAAACTCTGTGATTCTCCTGGAACTTCATATGGAAGTGTTTTTGATTTTTTCGTGATTTATCAGTGATTTTCCTTGGAAATTTTCTAAAATCCTTGGCAGAATTTTCTGAAAATCCCTCTTGAGTTCAAATGGAAATCCTTCTACTACCGGACAGCCACTGAGACTTTAAAAAAATACCTATGAGATTCTTTGATTAGGGTAAAAGCACCGGTTTTGGCCAGCCTAAGAGAAAATGTAAATAAAAATTATATTTCCATTTTTTCGCTTTGAAATTCCGGAACCAGTTTCGGCCAGAGATTTAACTTCGGTTCCTAAATTGGCCAATCGCATTGATTTCTCATGAGAGTGGCCAAATTAGGAGTGCTCTGGCCAATTTAGGTGTATGGGAGTTAAAATTATAAGGAAAATGAATTGTTTTTCTTTTGTTTTGAATCAATTTGGACGAATAAATGAATGTAGCTGTATCATGTGAATGTGATCTACTGAACACAAAAGGTTTCATGCTGATTGGCTTTGTAAAACGGTGTATAATCCCTTATGGCTACAACTGACGTATGGCTAAAACCATTGCTTCTACCCTACTGATTTCTTTTCTGAGCATCTTTTGAAAGTGGCTTTTAAATGGTTCTGGAAATTCCATTTGAAATTATTCCGTAAATCTTTCTGGAGCTCTTCTGGACATCGTAATTATTCTGGAAAATATTCATGAAATCGTCTGGATGTCTGTGACTTTTCTTTGAATCTTCAGGGATTCTTGCGAAATAACTTCTGGGATTCTTTTGGATATCACTGTAAAAAACATTCAAAATCCATTCGGAATTCAACTGAGATTGTTTCAGAAATTTACGAGAATCCTTAAAATAATTCCTTTAGAAATCTCCCTGATAATATTTTAGTGATTTCTCTGTGGTTCTTCTGTAAATCGACCTGGGATTCTTCCGGAAATCCTCCTTTAATTCCAAAGCAATTTCCAGAAGAATTTTCAGAAGGATATTTTTAAGAATCCTGTATATTTTTCCCTAAGAATCTCAATGTAATTAAACAAAATACCAGAACAATTTACGGTTGAATCCCACAAAAACTTCCGGTGGAATTCTTGAATGCTTATCATTCAAGCAGAATTCCAGTCGTATTTCCGGATGAATTTCGGTAGGTATTACGGAAGAATCCCAGCAGAATTTCTTGAAAAATTCCAGTAAAATTTCTGGAAGAATCTTTGAAAGATGTTTTGAAGTCCTCCAGCAGGATAACAGAAAGAAATCTGGGGGTATTTTAGAAGAATTTCCGAAAGAATCCTAGAGAGATAGTCGAAAGAATAACAGTTTTCTTTAAAAATTCAGGATACTCCCAGATTCTAGAGGTAATTCGGGAAGAATTTCTGCAAGAATCCTTAACAGAAGGATTTGAAGGATCCTCAGAAAGATTTTCGAAAGAATCCCAGAAGGCTTCCCGAAAGAATGCTAGAAAGATATCTGGAAGATTTCCCCCAGATAAATTTCAAGAATATGGACGTAAAAATCTCAGTGGCATTTCTAGAATAATTTCAGAAAGATTTTCGGAAGCATGCTCGAAAGTATTCTAAAGGGATTCCGAAAGCATCTCAGGTGATTTCCGGAAGAATACCAGAGGTATTCTCATAATAATCCCAGAAGTATTTCCGGAAAAAGGCAAGAGTTATTTTCGGAGGAATTTTCGACGAATTTGTAGTACAGTCGTAGTACATTTTTTGGCAAAATCCTCTAAAAATATCCAGAAGAATTGCATCAGGATTTTTGTTAGAATCTTCCATTGAATTTCCGAAAGAATCTTCGAGAATTTCGATTCGAATTTAATTTCCAGGATTTCAAAAGTAATCCTTAAGGAGATAAACGCAAACTCACATTCAGATTTATGCAAATATTCCAATAAGATGTCCAGAAGAATCACAAAGGATATCCGAAAGAATCTCAGATATAGTACCGGAATGCTAACGATTTTTTTTAGAAGAGTCCAAAAGCGATATCTGTGATTTCCAGAAAAACTTAGAGAAAAATCAGAAATAATCTCAAGAGTTCCAGAACAATCCCAGAGAGGTTTTGAAGGATTCATAAGTGATTTAAGGAAGAATCCCAGGAGGGTAATTCCAAAGAATTCTGGAGTAATTTCTGGACCAATGTTTTTTTTATATGCTGTATCAATATATACAAGTAATTATAATAAATAAGTATTTATGGAACAGTAACAATTTTAATTTATCGCCATAATTGAACGACAATTTTAATTAGAATGTGCATCCACCACATCATCCCTCTCAGAAGGATTGTGATTCTCAATATTTTTTTTGCGGTGATTCAGAATTGTAATCACATACTAGTTTAATTGTATGTGGTGTCATTCAATATTCAAAATAAGATTCGTTAAGCCGAACATGTTGATCCTTCGACATGAACCAACGAGCATTGCTTGAAATAATGAGATTTTTTCGATTACTTTGATTACTTTACTTGATTACTTGATTTCTTTTTCTGAGAATCTTCTAAAAGTTACTTTCAAATGGTTCCGAAAATTCCGTTTGAAATTATTCCGTGAATCTTTCTGCAGTTCATCTGGACATCGGAATTATTCTGGAAGATATTCATGAAATCTTCTGGATGTCTGTGAATTTCCTTTAAATTTTTCAGGGATTCTGGCAAAATAACTTCTGGGATTCTTTTGAATATCACTGTAATTTGGATTTAAAATTCTCATGGGATTATTTCAGATATTAACGAAAATCCTTCATACAGAAGTGATGCTTCTGTAAATCGCCTTGGAATTCTTCTGGAAATCCTTCTATAATCCAAAAGCAATTCTCAGAAAATTTTTCAGAACGATTTACGGTTGAATCTCACGAAAACTTCCGGTAGAATTCTTGAATGATATCCGGAAGAATGACAGTCGTATTTTTGGATGAATCTTAGCAGGTTTTACAGCACAATCCCAGCAAAATTTATTGAAAAATTTAGAATAGAAAGATATACGAAAAAAATCTCCAACAGGATTTTTGGAAAAGTCCCAGAAGTATTTCAAAGATATTGGCGTAAAAATGTCAGTGGAATTTCTTGAAGAATTTCAGAAAGATTTCCGAAAGCATCTCAGGTCATTTCCGGAAGAATGCCAGAGGCATTCTCATAAGAATACCAGAAGTATTTCCGGAAAAAATCTAGAGTTATTTTCGGAGGAATTCTCGAAAAAAATCTAGTAGAGTCGTACATTTTTTGATAAAATCCTCTTTGAATATCCAAATGAATTGCATCAGGATTTTTGGTAAAATCTTCCATAGTATTTCGAAAACAATTTTCAAGAATTTCAAAGAATTTCATTTCCAGGATATCAAAAGTAATCCTTAAGGAGATACACGCAAAATCACATACAGAGTTCTGCAAAAAAAATCCAAAAATATGTCCAGAAGAATCGCAATGGGATATCCGAAAGAATCTCAAAAGTAATACCGGAAAGGTAAGGTTTTTTTTATGAATCCCAAAGCGATATCTGGAAGAAAATTAAGAAATAATCTCAAGATTTTCAGAACAATCCCAGAGAGGATTTGAAGAATTCATGAGTGATTTAAGGAAGAATCCCAGGAGACGCTCCCAAAGAATTCTATAGTAATTTTTGGAACAATTTTTTTTCATATGAATTATTTATAAAAATACTTTGATTCAAATATATTTCTTGTGTAGCATTAAGTTTCAGTGCAGACACAGCTTGTAACATCAATAATAAATTTAATTTATAAATCTTTTAAGCACATCCAAATTAAATAACAGTTCAAAGAGTAAAATACCATTCTCATGAGTTTTTGAGGATCATATGGTCGGTATTTAGACAGACCAGACTAGATGAATTTTGGAGCTTTACGGATACGTAAAGAACTCCATAAATTTTAAATCTTCCATGTTATTTGATACAAATGTATCATCAAATATATAAGTTCCATTATTACAGTAAATATGATGTTTCACATCTTTGGGGTACATTTTTCTTACTCGATTGAAAAAAAAAACACTTGGTTCAGTCTGTCTGAACACCGACCATATCTATGTTTGCTATTTGATATTTAAATACTTGAATTGTGCTGTATCAATATTTACAGGTAATTATAATAAATAAGTATGTATAGAACAATAACAATTTTAATTTATCCCCATAATTGAACAACAACATTAATTAGAATGAGCCTCCACCACATCATCCCTCTCAGGAGAATTTTGATTCCCAATATTTTTTTTGCGGTGGTTCAGAATTGAAAATATCAAAAGTCTATTGTAGTCACATCCTTTTTGCATGTGGTGTTATTCGATATTTAAAATAAGATTCGTTAAGCCGAACTTGTTGTTCCTTCCACAAGAACCAACAACGAGCATTGCTTATGTTAAGAGATTTTATCGTAATGCACAACTAGCCTAAACGTTCTTCCCCTTTTGTTTATGTACTAATTATAATTTAAAATAATGTTAATTAAATTAGTTGTGTTGTCTACTATTGTACACGGCAACATGTTTCAAAATAAGTGGAGCTGCTTTTAAAACAAACTTTTACATCGATCAACCAAACCATAGAATATCCAATAGCGGAAAAATAATAATAACCGATCATTGCAAACCGAGCCGAACTGGCGCTCTTTCCGTGCGCACGCGCTTTCTGCAGAGCTGTCAAACAGACTTTTGTGCCTTCCTTCTTTCGCTCTCCTTCATCTCAACAACTCAGCACGATCCACCTCCTGGTGGATTGGTGAGCTGTCTGGTTGTTGCAGATGAACAATCATCGTGTAGCGCGACATCATCATTGACACTAAGCTTGAAACTCACCAGAAAATCGTGGTACAATTAACAACGGCCCTTTTGACAGAAATGTCAGCTTCCGTGTATCTCTCCTCCCCCAGAACCTCAAAAGGGAATACAAATAGAGGTCTACAAGCAAACTGCCACGAATACTAATGCACGATCAATCTTATGTCGTTTTCGATTATACCCGACGGTGTACCGCGCGAGTGTAACAATTGACACCGGAAAATAGAACGGTTTCGGTGCAATATTTTGACAGCGTATGATAGTATTAGTGAAGGCATCAATCAAAACAAAATGTCATTCTTCAAACAGTTAGAACAGCTGTTTCTGTTATTCTTAATTTGCTGTAAGGGATTCGGAACCATTAGATTCGTTCGTGTTTTGTATAGTTTGTTAATGGTGTTTACAGCACTGGCTGAATAAAAAATGTTTAAATAAATGTTTGGTATATGTACATTAATTTATTTTTCCTTAGAATTGATACCATGATACATGTTTCGTAATTGAATAATATATGTTTAAAATTCAGAATTTTCATATTTCAATACTGTAAGGCCCCAAGCACAATGTGAACGGCAACGCGGTACAACGGCAAAACGGCATGCCCGTCTTGATCTACACTTTACTTATCAATCCAGTGTTGACTAAATCCTTTTCAACATTGACTTGACAAGTAGAGTGTAGCTCAAGATGGGATTGCCGTATTGCCGCTGTACCGCGCTGCCGCTCACATTGTGCTTGGGGCTTAAGAACTTGTACTTGTAAACTCATACTTCCGCAATATTTCTAGCTCACGATGCAAAAGGTGAATCTTTTTTTGTAATAAGGCGAAGAGAGCAACGGAAATCAATCATTGCATTAGGATAGAATTCTAATGGAAAATCAATATCGATCACTCGTCAATATTTTTAAATATATGCATCCATGAGCAAATTTCGGAAAATTTGACTGAACTCAAGTGTTTTTAATATAGTACTTACTGGTATACATGCAATCCAAACATCTGAGAGAATTCCTTTTGTTAATATAAGCCGTACAAGCTACTAATGATGAAACATACTCAGTATCCTTTTTTATTCTTATAAACCTGTATTTATTGTAGCATTAATAAATGCTTAGAATATTTCTTCTTTTACTGAATAAAAAAAAACAATTCCGAAACAAATCAATTTTATCCACGCAGTCGATAATGAGCGCAAATGAAGATCTTGCTTGTTCGTTACCGAAAACAACAAAATCTGCCAAAAGGACCAAAACAAGAACGCCACTGACAGTTAAGAACCATATATGTATTGGTAAAAAGAGTGCATTACCTGCTACACCCAGCTCGATCAGGGTGTAGGATTTTCTGCACCGGTGGCAATCGGGTGTAGAAACGGTGTGCTACCTGCGGAATAAAAGAACGGTTTGGGTGCAACTTTTGCTACACCGGTGGGAAAACGGTGCAGGCGGTGCAAATAAAGAAAAACGACATTATACAAGTCAATTTCCTCAGAATGAAAATGTATCGATGTTTGTTTGACGTTATTTGAACTTTCAGTCAACGACAGCCCAACATTGAAGTGAATGCTCGGCAGCAATTCTGTTTATTTTTTCTTTCTCACAGCAAACAAAAGCAATGTTGTGACAGTTCTGACAGCAAACAAGGAAAAATTTGTCAACATTGCACTACTACGCAGGCAATTGGATTGGTCTATAGGAGGCCGTAATGGAAGGGTGGAGAGGGTCATAATGTGTATCGTGCAAATATGACGTCACACAATCATTGGTCGATATTGTAATCGTAACGTCATGCTTGTTTGGCTAAACAGTTCTAAGAAACACGTGTAAAATTCTGCGATATATAATGCATATAATTGAAACATGGTATGTCTTGAGTATCAACATGAAATTTCATGAAAACTTCAATTACATGTCATGTAATCTAGCAGGATCCTGTGTGATTACGTGACATATAACACAATTAATTATTTACATCGCATATATGAAGTGTACATGGCGTGTAATCTTCATTGTGTTTAACAGTGTACATTATTCAACAATTCTTTTGGCTAACGTTGTCATAGCCTTTGCAAGTCTATGATATTTGTAGCAACTCATGAAGAGAAGTAAAGAGGTGTTCATAATGAAAAGACCCCCTGTTCATTATGAATTCAAAGAGGATTTTAAATAGAATTTTAACTGTTTAACATGAAAAACATTAAGGTCAAAAAGAAAAATGAAAAATTTGCTTTCGTTTCTATTGAAATCTAGTATGCCCTCCTAGAAAATCCGGCAACCAGCCCTGAAACACTATCTTGGTCCTCTAAAGTTCTCTTGAACACTATTAACACTAATTCCCCCTTGCGGTCCTACTGTCATTTTAATGCCCATTAAAAACCCCTCAAATAATCCTGGAAAACAATTTTTGACCCCTAGAACTCTCTCGGACATTAATAGCTCTCCCTGGACTTCATAAGGGAATGTATAGGAGAAGGAGGAAGGTTCATAATGAATTTGATGAGTATTTTTGAAGATATTGATGAACATAAAAACATCAAGAGGAAAGAGATTATTTTAAAACAGCTACTTTCTCCCTTACGCCCCTACTGGAATCTCTTTCTGAAAACTATTAAAACAGCCCTGGGGAACAATTATAATTCCCCTAAAATCCCCACGAGAAGTATTGAAAAAGAATTATAATGGAAAGGAGGTTGAAATTGATTCTAACGGTATTTTAAGAGAATTTAAATAGAAAATAAATTGATAAGGGATGATAGTACGGTATAGAAAAATAAACAATCGGCTAATATCCCTCTTATGCTCCTACTGGTATCTATACAGCCTCCTCCCACCCCTCTACCAGCTCTGGAACTCGCTTCTGTACAGTTCAAGTTTTAGGTTTGAAAATAAATTGAATTGAACAGAAAGCGTATCGATATTACGATATTTTGGGACTATCTGAACATCCTTATCGTGTTTTTATTTGTGATCATGTATTTTATTTATTTATTCCTATGTGAAAATTGGCTAAAACGGACCATAAATATTAAGCCATTGCTTATTAGAGAAAATAGGGTGCAGAACCACTTGGGCACCTCCATCATTCACTTTGGCATGGGGGGTTTTTCTCGGCCGAATTGTCTGAAACTTTGCAATAAGGAGCACTTCACAACGAGCCAAATATGAGCTTTGAAGCTTAAAAAAAAAACCCACTGCCGAAGTGAATCAAAAGTGCCAAGAATTGGGTCCGGCTCCCTTAGTAAAAAGTAAATTGTGTGAAAAAATATTTCAACAGTAGGGAAATTAGGGACATAACCAAAGTAACCACTAGCCCGCTAATTCGCCCTTTTGGCCTTATAGGGCTATTATACTTTTAATATTGGACTTGTCAGTCGTATTGCTGTGTGCGTTTGAAATGCAAATATCAAAGGCGGTAAGATTTTTAACAAGGAAGGCGAAGTCAAATATTTTTCTTTACGAGGTTAGAGGCACGATGGATCATGGTTGCTAAGTATCCTTTGAATACTTTGTGTTACCGCATTTGAAGCCCAGTTGAACTGGATTTGCACGTCAAATCTACTTCTTCTTTCTGACGTTACGTCCTAACTGGGACAAAGCCTGCTTCTCAGCATAGTGTTCTTATGAGCACTTCCACAGATATTAACTGAGAGCTTTCTTTGCCAATTAACCATTTTTGCATTTGTATATCGTGTGGCAGGTACGATGATACACTATGCCCTGGGAGTCGAGAAAATTTCCAACCCGAAAAGATCCTCGACCGGTGGGATTCGAACCCACGACCCTCAGCTTGGTCTTGCTGAATAGCTGCGCGTTTTCCGCTACGGCTATCTGGGCCCCTAACGCACGTCAAATGCAAACAGCAATATAATAGCACTATATTGGCACGCAGGGTGAATTATAGTGCTATTTGGTTACTTGGGAATGGACACATTAAGCAAATGCTAATTTTAAGACCTGGTATTTTCTTGCCAGTATTAATGTTTGCAGAATATCAACGATATGATGCAAATATTAAAATGGTCAGGCCTACTGTGTAGACTTTGGGGTTGAAGACGATTGAAAAAATCATGACGATAACAAAAAACCTGAAGGTCGTAGACACAAAAGTCACGATAAGGTTATTCACGCATGAATAAACTGATAGACATTTTTTATTTCAAGAAAGAAGAAACGGGGACAACCGTACCAACCGTTTTGATTCAGTGTTATAGGTAAAATCGTTGGGAGTGGCGTTGCTAAGAAAGTTAATGCACACTCCATTGTTGTTCTCCTAAGATGGGACATAAGCATTTCTTCCTCATGTCCTGGCTCTAGAGCCTCGGTTCAAGCGCTTTTGCTCGCTCTCTGAAACGAGTGAACTTTAATTTTGTCCTTTTTCTGCTATACAGAAACCGAAACTATTTCCCAAAAAAAAATTAAGAATGCCAAGAATGGTTTAACTCACCAAAAATGAGACCATGTGTACAATTTGTACAAAAATGATAATATAAAGAACTAAAAACAATATAATAAGATTTCAATACTGCACCAACGTTTGATGTTTTTGTACTCCAGAATCGTGGATCCCGAAATTTGTTCTAAGTATTACGTCTGTTTGTCTGAGCTTGGGCTATTGGCACATTGTTCCTTTTGCTATAAAATTTAATGTAACCCGGGACCAAGACTGACTGTTGGTCTATCCGCAAAACTAAGGCCACTTTCTTCGTCTGAACTCGGATTCACACATTGACGGAAATCCACCGTTCTAGGAAACAGCAACTTAACTGTGCTTGAAACGATAGCCCATCCATAGTGATCCAGTACTGCCCACTGAACCAAGCAAGTGTTGAATTTTTCTGTTTTTTCCGCAACAACGAATATTCCAAATTATCGTAGGTTCCATTGCCACCCAGAGATTTTGAGTCACTGTCAATGGATTTCAATTGTCTATACATATTTTCCATTGCTCCTCTTTTATCGCTTCCCCGAAAAATCTTTTTAGTAAGAACAATTTGCACTACTGCTCGATGCGTATGTTTAAATATTCAACTATGGTAAAATAAATGCAAATTCTTAAATTTGACGCACGAAACAAAACAAAATGAACACCTTTGTGGAATTTAGTAAAAACTTTATTATGGGAATGGGAAATCTATATCCCTCTCTATCATAACAGCAAGAAGGAACATCTCTCGGTTAGTTACTTTTCTCAAAAATTAGATTCTTCCACCGCCTTGCTTATAACTCAATTTGAAGCTGAGAAAAAATAGGGTCAAATTTCAGAGCACTATTGAAGCAAGTCATAAACTTTTATACCGTCTAATAGTTCATATACCATACAGATTTCATATAGTGGCTAAAATTTCATCGAAATATGCATTTGCTCAGAGAATAAGAGGGTGTCCATTTTGCCCCGTGTGTTCATTGTGCCCCTTATCCCTCTGCATATTACAATACTTGATAGTGTAAAAATTTCATGTTGAGGTCTGTGTGTGCGTGTTTATCAAAAGCTGCTAATTTTTGTAATAATTCTCCATTAGCGTGGAAGAGCAAGAGGTTATTCTTCTAGGAATGAAAATACTACCAATGAAGTGATTTCAATCATAAATATTATTAATTTCAATAAAATGTAAACTGGGCCATTTTAACCCATAGGTGCATTTTAAACCCGTCTGCCCTATGATCCTTTTTCGACCTCACATCTCTCACATCGGTCATGCACAGAGTGCACAGACGCATATGGTTGTCGACTTTGCGAAAAATTTGTTTTTGTTTTGACACCACGGCACTGTTGCCGGTCTGTGATGTCTGACGTCTTGTGGTCAAGCAGGTTTTCTTGTTTCCATCCAAAGATTCCGAAGAAGTTTAAAGACCATTGCAATGTGTGACGGCATGGTGGAGCCACCGCTTGAGGTGATTCAACTCGTTATCCATGGGGATGAACTCCACCGATGAGATGCTGCCAATGGCTGAGGTCTCGCAGAAGATTAATTTGTGGGCTGACCATTAATTACTCTCTACACGGGGTGAAGAGGGTAAATTCCTAGACAAATTGCTTTGTGGTTCCGAGAAGGGAATTACATTAGTAGAAAGACTTATCTGAACTGAAATTACAGCTTTTTCAGTTGAAAAGTTCTTTTTTGTGTATGATAAAATAATTAATGTAAGTCATGTTTGAAGAAATATCAAATTAACAGTAGCTTAAAAAAGGTAAAAGAAAAAATATAGGAGAAAGACGATAGAAAATAGAGGATAGTAGATATAAAATAGAAGATAGAATATTATAAAGAATTCCAAGGATCCTAGGCCTCTTCCAGAATAAAATCTTACCTGCGCCACTATTTCCAAATTAAAATAAATTTTCAACTTATTATTTTCTTGCTCTTGCTCCACAGCTGTGCTTTTACTAACTGAGCTCCAATGAGTCCAAAAAAGTTTACCTTATTTGTATTCCAGTAATATTCTGAACTTAAATTGTCCTTGGAGCAGCGTTGTTCTGTTGTTAGTCATCAATTAGCATCCTTAGCTCCTTAGCACATCATAGTTTCCAATTACTGCACCAAACAGCAAAACTTGAACGACTATGTCCGAAAACGAAAATGATTAGACATAATTTTCGCTGAACCCAGGGGATACTCTTCCGCCGGTTATATTCATTCCGCTAAGTGGACCATTAGATACTATCGGGCAGCGATAATTATTGACGCGCAAATTATGGACCCATTCACACTTCTTCCACTAGGTTGTCGGCCTAACGCTCGTTCTAGAACTTGACCTGTTGCTTCAACACGGTGTTCTGTATACGGCAAGGGTACTTTTTGTCCAACTTGCCGTAGAACAAATTTGTGTACAGCATGGCCTATGAAAAAAACGGAAATTTTCGAACATGAGTTAACTGAGTCATGAGTCAACTATGAAACATTTATCGTGGTACTTCAGAATAAGCAAATTTAGCTTAAATATGTTCAAGTATCTATCCCTTGAGGTATAAATCCCTTCTATTATTTGACTTGCGGTAATGCTCCAGATAAGACCTGCGAAGGACCTCACATTTTCGTAGATGTTTAAAAACCTTTTATCACAAAGATATTTTATCCGTTGACTGCATGATAAAATTAGAAGGTATACTATAAAACATAATATGATTTTTGAATTTTGTTATGGCCCATTCTGTAATGTTTAGCTAGCACAATGAAACATAGTGACCAGAACTTCAAAAAAATCACCGAACCGAGTACAAACTCACCGTCTCTAAATGGTTTGACCCGACCGTCTTTGCCCCCTAGACTAAATAGCCAGCTCACACCATTCCAACAAACAAAAAATTTGAAGCGATCCCGTCTGGAAAGAAATCAATCATCCTATTTAGCTGGTTCCACCCATTAACACTGAAATGAATATCCGTGCGATCGAGCCTTATTTGGACGCAATGCGCAACAATAGCCCTGGCTCTGATTATAGCCAGTAGCTACTTGAGCTACTGAAACCAGTCTCCGGTATGACGAGCGATCGTGAAGCGATATCGCCTGAACCTTTTTTTTTATTTTAAAACTTTTAACTAGTAGGTAGGTATCACTTCAAATTTTACATTCACTTCTTATATCTAGGTACATTGAGATGAGCAACACTATTATCCTAATATAATGGAAAAAATCAAACCACTGTCATAGTATAAACATAGAAGTGTTTGTTTGCCACAGTAGTTCAGATGTTTTACATGTGTCTTGAATTTGCCTGAGTATATTATTAGTTCAGTTTTGGAATTATTGAAGGAAATCCTCCAGTTTTTGCAAGTATGAAAAAAAAACAAACTTGTTTTGCAATCTACTACATATGACACGCAGGCTTCGTCCTTTGGCGGAGAGGCCAGTGACAATTGCAAACAAAGATTTTTGAAATCCCTGAGGTAACTCAGGTAAATGAGAGTGAAAATATTGTACAATAAATATTAGCCCCAAAATGCTTGAGGAACACCAGCACTTACAGGAAGTCTTTCAGACTTGGAGTTCTGGTAATTAACTTGAAGTGTACGATTTGACAGATAACTTTGAATTATTCTAACTAGAGTTACATATATCTCAGGAGCACATAAAATGTACTGACGGACGAGCCTCCAACCAAACCGTCTCTCAGCTCATCGGAATCCTAGTGTGCTAAAATTCTAAAAGCGCGCGCTAGGTGATGTGCTCTCGGGGAGACTCGTCTCATGCGCTGCTCGGCGCTACAGCTCGCCATCGGTATCCAAGTTGTGAAACAACTACCGTAAAACGGGGTAACTCTGATAGTTTTTTCGAAGAAAACTTCAATATTTATGCATGCTGTTTCAAAGAATTACAATTTATATTTTTAAAACAAGTACTGACATCCTAGCTGTCGATTGCACTTGGTAAATTGCCAAAAGATTTATTCTGAATGAATATATTGTTTTTCATATAATCGAAAGTCGGTTTTCTGTTTTGGGGTAACTTTGATAATGGAGTATAAATCGAACAAAATTGAACGAATTACGGAACATTTATAGGGCGTTGCATACCTCTAGGCGTTTAATGCTATATGGAAATTTCTGGCTTAACCCATATCCGCCAGCGTCCTAAAAATAGGACAGAAGCCCCGAATGCCCAGCGTCCTATAAATAGGACAGTACTTGTAGAGCAAATATCTTGAAAATAAAGAGGTTTAGGAGAAAACTGTCTTCAGCAAAATTGATCACAGGACTGCTGACTTCCACTTGGTGACTATTTTAATTCAGAATTAACTCACCAGGTGGCGCACAGACGCCAACAAATGTCGCATTTATAAGCAACATATGAAACAACTTTCCAGCGTACAAATATTTGCTTCGTTTATATCTCAGTCCAGCGATGAAATACAAAATTGGTGTCTTCGACGAAGTTCAATAACTAAATAGTACCTATTCGCATAGAACCTTACAAATTCGGAAAACACTCTCAAGATGGCGGTAGTGAGCCAAAATTTAATTTGCTTATATCTTAGTTCAGATATGAGATACAAAATTGCTGTCTTCGATAAAGTTGATCAACTAAATGAGAACTATTCACCTAAAACCTTATTTGTTCGGAAAACACTCAAAAGATGGCGCTAATGGTCGAACATTTTGATTGTTTATATCTCAGTTCAGTGATGATATACAACGTTGGTGTCTTCGACAAATGTGTTTAACTGAATGAGATCTAGTCACCCGAAAACTTATTAGTTGGGAAAACACTCACTATATGGCGCTAGTGAGCAGAGGTTTTATTTGCTTGTATCTCAGTCCAGTTATTAGATACAAAATTGATGTCTTCGACAAAGTTGAGCAACTAAATGAGACATATTCGCCTAAAACCTTCTTAGTTCGGAATACACTCAAAAGATGGCGCTAGCGATCGAACATTTTGATTGTTTATATCTCAGTTCAGTGATGAGATACAACACTGGTGTCTTCGACAAATGTTTTCAACTGAATGAGATCTATTCGCCCGAAAACTTTTTAGTTCGGAAAACATTCACTAGATTGCGCTAGTGGGCAAATACTGTATTTGCTTGCATCTCAGTTCTGTTATGAGATACAAAATTGTTGTCTTCGACAATGTTGAACAACTAAATGATACTTAGTCACATAAAACCTTATAACACTCACAATATGGCGCTAGTGGGCAAAGATTTTATTAGCTAATATCTCAGTCAAGTGATTAGATACAAAGTTTGTGTCATGGACAATGTTGAACAACTAAATGAATTCTATTCGCCTAAAACCATATTAGTTCGGAAAACACTCACAAGGTGGCACTAGTATTCAAATATTTTTTTTTATATCGGTCCAGCGATGGGACTGAAAAAAATCGAACTCTCGAAATTTGTCCATCTTTACCACGCGTAATGGGTTAATTAATTCTCGAAATTGGTATCTTCGACAAAAGTGTTCAACTGAATGGGATCTATTCGCCCAGAAACATAGTAGTTTGGAAAATTCTCCCAAAGTGGCGCTAGTAGACAAACATATTATTTGCTTTTTATCTCAATCTAGAGATTGGATACAAAGTTAGTGTTTTTGACAAAGTTGGAGAACTGAATGAGACCTATTCGCCTGGAAACTTATTACTTCGGAAATTACCTAAGTGTCATTACTGAGTACACATTTTTTTCGCTTATATATCAGTCCACTGATTAAATCCAAAGAAAGCTATTCGCCTAAAACCTTCTTAGGCGGCATCCACATATTACGTAACGCTCTAGGGGGAGGGGGGAGTAGGCTTAAGCGTTACGGCTCATACGAAAATTTAAAAAAATTTCATACAAAAAACGTTACGTAATAAATGGATGCTGCCTTAGTTCGGAAGTCATTCTCATGATTGAAGTCCAGTGATGAAAAATTTGGTATCTTCGAAAACGATGATCAACTAAAGGAGAATTTTCGCAAAAAAAAAACATTAGCTGGGATTTGCTTTTATGTGCGAAACATCAAGGAAACAACCTATAAGAAATTGGTCTGCCTAGATCAAAACAATGGATACTTACTATCGATTCGAGCAACAATCGCTTATTTCGGATGCAATGCTCCTAACATTTTTAGATGAACCTTGACACCATTTAGATCTTTTGATCTTTTGAAGGGATTGAAGATCGAAAAAACCGACAAATTGACTTATCCATCCATAAACTGAACTCCAAGGATGAAGGGTGGCTGTCAAATGAGAGTAAAATTGAATAGCCGCCACCCTAAGTCCAGAACCAGTTTTATGACTTAAACGTGGAAAAGTAAAAATTATTATTCGCAAAATTACAGGTAATAAATGCGCTTGAAAGATATTGTTTGCAAGCAGTTTTTTACTACGCGCTACTGCAGTGCGTCGTTGCCAATTTAATCAGAAAATTCTACTTAATTCCCAAAATGAATGTTTTCGAGAAAATTGATTACGCCTTCGCCATTGTTTGATCGTAGTTTTGTATGGCTGTTTACTTTTTAGAACCAGCGACGCGTTGAGGTAGTAGTAAAGAGCCTTCCTTGCTGAACTCACTCGGTTCAAGAATTGTGACATTTGAGCGGGCACGCTTCCGTATGCTCCCCAGGTATTCTGGCCAGCTCTAGTGTCAAAAATCTTGGACCGCGTGGATTAGGTTCTATCGGTGAATAAGACTATATGCATCAGTGATGCAGTAATTTAAACGTTATAGCCGAATAATGTTGGCTTCAAATATTCACATCTGTAAAGCATGTAATAGATGGAGTCCAATATTTGACTGTCATTGGTCTGAAGGACTAACTTTTGATCACCACTTACGAAATTCTGACATTTAATTTAATATAAATTTCGATCACTGTCAGATCAGAGTCATATTATATACTAATAACTTGAACCAGAAAAAAATATTTTGATAGTTATGTTTCCATTATCAGCTGGCAAGTTTTATATAATCTTTTTAAAGACTATTCAGAAACATCTGTAGGTTTTTTTCTAAATCAAAATTTTTGATGCAAGATTTTATTTTGTTTTTGGTATAAATGGTTTAAGTGTGCATTATTGTACATGTACATGTATGGAAATGTATGTATGTCTGTATATTACTTACGTGGTAGAGTAGAAAATTGAATTGAAGTCACTAAATGATTTAGTTCTGGCATGCACCTTTCGCCTCTGAAATTTTTATTCTTTATGTTGCAATTTCTTTATCGGGGTACATCCATAAATTACGTCACGCAAAGTTTTGCCATATTCATCCTCCTCAATTTTCCTCTGTATCACACTTTTTGTATGGATTCCAATTTTTATATGGGTAGTCACGTTTCCTCCTTCCTCTTCTGTACGTGACGTAATTTATGAATTACCCCTCACCAGTAGTTTTTTCCAACTTGTTTACATTGTAATGGGTCGAACTGCATGAAAATCTATTTGATTAATCTCGAAAATAAACATATAGAACAGCTAGATATGGACGACACACTTTCAAGAATTTTTTTTGGATCCCCACCATAGACTTGCAATTTTTTGGTGAAATAAGGTTTAATTTATGGGAATACGACTATGAGTAACAAAAACGGAGTTGAATTCCAATTGTGAGATACCTTGGGCGTTAACGGGTTAAATTACAAAAATGGTCCCAGTTTGTCAAAATAGTTTTCGCTAAGAGATTTGAGACCGAATTCATGTTCTACTATAACTAGGCTGGCATGGATAAGTGACAAACTTTATCAAATGATTACTTTCTCAAATAGTGATCGTAGAACAGATTGTTTGTAAGCGTTGCGAAAATGCTAAAATCTTGTAAATTTTTAATATTTGCATAGAAATCCTCAAATGCGCTTGATTCCAACGAAAATAGCTTTGACATGAAGTGTCATACTATTAGTCTTTACTTTTGCATTCGTTTTTCTTAACTGATTGACAGAAACTTCGTCATTTCGTTTAATATGTTGTGGGTCTCGCACTATCAAAGTTACCCGCATTATCAAAGTTACCCCGTTTTACGGTACTTAGTAACGAAGAGCCTCTACAACTATTTTCACCTCATTATGCAGGCGTCTAGATGGCCTACATGATATGGTCGAAGACTTGCGAGCCAAGAGTTACAATTTCGATCCTCGTTGAAAACTTTTGTAATCACTTCAATTATTGCGCTGAATTTTAAACAGCACATAGCTCATGAGCCCGCAGTGAGATACATCTCAGGAAAAATGAGGCGCATCAAAAAAGGTCTCACAATGTATAGAGCGCCCGTGCGCTTGCAAGCAATGAGGCTCCTGCACCTAAGGCTATAGAACGTGCACAGTAACTCTAATTCTAACAAGGTATAAATGTTGGAGAGAGGCTCGACGACTCGCCTACGCGAAGGGAAAGCCCAAAAATGTGACTTACGATTGCCTCCGCAATTTGCGCATATAAACTTATCGGTCTTCCTTCACTGGACAGATGTCCTTAGCGTGAGAAGAACCTCCGCAAATAATGCATTTAGCATCCATGCGACAATGTTTTGTACCATTACCCCACTTTTGGCACCGACGGCACTGAGTGGGGTTCTGGAAATTTACTCCAGGTTTCTGGAAGTGTTTCCATGTCACACGGACATCTAGTCTAGCTTTTTCTAAAGCTTTAATATTATTTATACCTCTTTTGCTAAAGTGAACTAAATAATATTCTCGAGAAAGCCCTTTCCGAACAATGCCAGATTGGGTTCTCTTTTTCAAAATGATTACTTGGACTGGGGAAAATCCTAGTAAATCATTTTTTTTTTCATTATTGATCTCTTCAGGTGACTTATAGTCACTTGAAAGACCTTTCAAGACAACTTTGAACAAACGTTCAGTTTTATCGTCATAAGTAAAAAAAATGTGCTTCTTCTCTTCAAGATTTATGAGAAGAAGTTGGAAGGAGACCTTGCTCTAATGGAGATCAAGATCTCCTGCCTAAATCCCCCGAATTCGGAACAACTGTTCACAATAGGCGGCACTCTTTGCTTCCTCACTTGAATCAAAGAGCCTGGGCTAGAGGCTGCTTCGATTTGAAGTTCGGAAAATCTGTCTAAAGCATCGAAATGATTACACATTTGTTATGATGAGGTGAAATCTCTAGAGCCTTTGTTCGCGGATAGAGTGTGATATCATTGAAGCAAACGCCTGTTCCCAAACCTGCAATCAACGATTGCAGCTTATCTGAACTTCTCGACAAATCATGTAACAAACAATAATTAAACCAGAGCTTATCTCGCTCAAGGAGCTCAAACATTGAACATCCCTGCCTCGTAAAAGTGGTAGCATATTGCATCTTGGAAAACACAACCTGCATTACGTTACAAAAAAGAGCCTAGACGACAGACAACTGACAAATCACCTCAGCTCACTCTACAACATCTTCAACAAGGAAGACTGTCTAGACTAGATCAACATCTTGGGTCGCCGTCATCGTCGACTTCGAGCAGCGTTTTTCGTCGACGACGAGAAAAGAGGAAGCATTACTACGGTGGGGCCTAATAAGAAAAAGAACTTATTTATTCACTTTACACGTTGCGGTTGACTAAAAATAGTCCTTCGACGGCGATCTCTATTCGGCTCCGGAATCTGAAGGTTTTCCACTGGTGGAGATGATGGAAGCATAAACTATTCAAACGACGTGTGTTTATTTGTTTGCATTCCGTGGGGAGTTAATTGATCATCTTCACAGGAAGCAAAATTTTCAAAGGATGGGTGGCTTTGGGGCCAAGACTATATGGACTCCATTCTCGAGATGCAAACTGAGAAGATGGTATTTTTCGCTTCGAAATTACCGGTTATTACCATTGTTTGCAATGCTAAGTACATGTGAGTCTGATTGAATTTGATGGGATTCGACACGCGAAAACAATAAAATCCTCCTCCGAGCATGTTGTGTGGCAAACGCAGGTAAGCCACACCGAGAAACGGGACCGTGGAGCATTTATGTTGTTTGTTCGGAAATGAAACCTTGGACGGTCTGACTAAGGGTATGCGATATAGCGAATGATTCCGTCAGATGTCGTTTCGAAGAATCTATATTGAGCGCGAATTATGACCAGAATTTTATAAAAAGATCCGTTATAATTCAGTGAAAATCTCAATCAAAAATCTTAAAAAAATCAATCACAATACCCTCTTGAGTACAGCCAAAAGTTGAACAGGATTATAATTTGTTGTTTTGCAATCTTCTATTGCCACGATAAATGCGTTATACACATTTCAAGGTTAGGTTAATTGAAAGCGTTTTTTCTCTTATAAGCAGGTGAAATCATCTTACCTGTAAAAATTCTGAACTGCTTCAGCAAATGAAATGTAATATATCGTTAACAAAATGTTAATAAATGCCTCTATTTAGTTTACCAAATTAGGATGATAGAATTTTTTAACACAGAACACCTAGATATAAGAAATAAATGTAATGTTTGGAATGAAACTGATAGAGAAAATCAAAATTACATTTAGAGAAAAAAAAGACTAAAAAAACATATCGCATAACCTTAGATTCCACTCACTCAATAAGAGGGATGAACCTGGCCTCGGGTAGAACCGCCCGATTTCAGGTGAAGAACATCAATGAAATAATGGTGGAAAAATGAGTCGTGTGCTGTGGGCTTAGCTTACAGTTGGCCGTTGATGAAGATCACTGCAATAGTGACGCGAAAAAAAAAACCATCGTCTGCTCTCCGTGGGATGATGAATAATTTTACGTAGAGGCGGAATTAAACAAGCACCCTTCTTGTCCTGGTGCTGCCGCCTGGGATGAACTGGAAAAATAAAGATAAGATTGTGGGATACAATATTGCAGTTTAAATAGCGCCAATTGTCAATAATTGCGCTGTGCTTGCTTTAGTCGAGCATTGTAAATGGGTCGGAGAAATGGTGGATGTTTCATTGGGTGTTGCAACATTGGGATAACGGTCCGTTTCACTGTTTGTTCCAGATGATTCCAGTTTGCGGAGGAAGTAAAGTAGGTGTAATTGAGAATGTTGTAAATTTGGGTAAAACGGTATGAGTAAGGTTTTTTTAATTCACTATCTTGTTGACCATTGGTCCTCATCATCATGTCAAGATCATCTATTCTATTCTGACACATCAGTTCAAGGTGAAGTTATTTCTGCACACATTTCGGCAAAGTTGTGGCCAGCATCCTAAAATGGCTATTTTGCCAACTTCAACGAAACGGCAATTCTACACTACTAGCATCCTTTTTATGTAGTTAGATGTCCGATAACATCCTAAGATATCTTCCAGAGCCTCTTTTATGCTTCTTTGATGAGGAATTTGTCCGGTGATTTTTAATGAAAAACATCGAAGAGTTTATCCAAAATATCATCTAGAGTATATCTGAAAATACAACTTAAAATTTATTTAGGGTTTACTTCTTGGATTCTTTTGACAGTAACATCAACTATCACAGATATTCACACACTTCCTTGAGTTCCTCCTCAAGATTTTTTTCAAGGATTGTTTCACAAATGTCTCAGAAACTCCTCCTTTATTTTAAAGCAATATAAAATATCTCAATCCACGGAATCACTTTAGCAACTCAATCTACACCAAATGATCTATCTCGCTGCTTTCACACCCTTGTCAAACCATTCAATTTGCAGTGAGGAGTTTCCGTTTTATTGGATACGGGGTATTTGCATTCATAATGCAGAACAAATGTTTTACATCGTTCGTATATCGCATCAACGCTCACTCTCGTTCATCTTCGTCCTAATGCATAAGTGCAGTCAGTCAGTTTAGTATGCACATCGGTTGTTGATATTCCTATGGCATGATAGAGCGATGCATTATATCTTCTTTGTTAAACCCACCTATACCCAACCCACCTCGGCGCATGAACCAGAAGAAATCGACGAGTAGCGTAGGTCAAGCTCACTCTGCACGCAAACAAATCATCTGTCATGATGTCCAACGATGGATCGTGTATCGACTCTTAAGTGCCCTACCACTCTTAGGCACACCGAGCTCCATGCTGTTGGGATGCAGTTGAAGGGTTTTTATTTCAAGATCAAGTTCTTAAAATAATCCTTAGGGGAGACTGGGTAGACTTGATCCGCGGGGAGGACTTGATCCCATCCTATTTTCACGAAATCTAAAACAGGTTTGTTCAAAGTAAGTTTGTACAACACTTAGTCTATACGAAAGACAATGTCAGAGCTAGAAATTCAACAGATATTCACTACATTCTTGGTAGTGAATGCTACGTATGGTACACGAGGGGAGCATGTTTATATCATTTTAATTTATTACATCTTTGGAACATACTGAAACCACCGAGTTGGTATGGATAAAAGTAGCATTAACTACAAGCTATGTTTCGGATGGGTATGTATTTGCTTCTGATTATGAAACTGTCGTGATCTCGAGGGAATCTTTGAAACTAAGATCAGAATCGTTGGTACTTCGTAGAGAATCTTCAAGATTTCGATAGGATCTCTGCCATCTGTTGTGAATCTATGAAATTCCATGTCATTGTTATAAAAATCTTTTCAATTTCAATATTATTTAGGATTGAGAAGGAAAATGGAAATTCTGGTAATAACCTCTTGAATACCGGCAGGAGTATTCGAGATATCGATGGGTATGGGTGAAAATATTTAAGTTTCGGTGAAAATGCCGGGCATTCAACAGAGAGAAATTACCACTAGGAGTTACTATAATTTCAACAATAAAATCTTAGCATTCCCACCTGAATTCCAGGGTTGTGAACAAATTGACAAAATTGGCACCTCAAAAACCAAAAGATTCCCCAAACATCAAGATTTTCAGTAGAATCTCAGATATAACAATAATTTCACAAAAAACAGGGATCTTACCTATCGGAATTCATTACGCAACATGATGTTTTTGTCAGAATTTGAGTAAGCTCTACCGTGGTGAATCAAAACCCGGATGGTACCAATATCCGGACACTCTGATTAAAATCACAATTTAAACCTTAATTGCACTATATTCTAATTGGTTTTCAATCGTACTCTTTACTTTAACATCGTTGATCATTTTACTATAATTTTATATCTAATTACCTTTGAAAAAAATGAATAAAATTGAAAATAAACAAGTTGTTTCTGTTCGACATCATTTCACATCGCGATTCATTTTAATTCCAGTAGAACGGTCGACGAACGCACAAACAAGGCATTACAAGGTTTGGTTAATGAAACTGTATGTGAAACTTATTTGTATGAAGTGTTTTTAGCATAATTGTTTACGGAGAAATACGTAGAATGCTCATTGCACTTACTGTTGTAAATTTCGAAGCAAATGAGTGTATTATGGTGTGCAACGAGACTGTCTGGGACTACGAGCCAGTGATTTTGAATCCGGACTTCATTTGAAAGGCCCATTTTTAACTAGTGATAGTAAATTTTGTGAAAGAGAAAATAAAGGAAGACTTGAATAGTGATCATACAAAGCGTTAACAGTTGTTAGACATCGATTCAGTGTGGGATAAATTGCGTATCTTCCATTATTACATCTCAAGCCGCATGTAGGGGAACTGTGGGTAAAATGAACTGGGGGGGGTGGGGGGTGGGTGGTATAAAATGACAGCACCATCCGTAATCTTCAGACTAAGGAGCTATTTCGACAACTCTAGCACGATATTGAACTGTCAAAAGCTGGAAAAGTAAACAAAAACAAAGTACGCCTCTCCGTTTTGACTAAATGACTAAAATCATGAAAAATCTATTGAACAGCGTAGCACATCATATCTTTAAAGTATTTATGAGAAGTAGACGGAAATTGAAAGTATTTTTATCTTCTAAATTCTTAGAACAAATGATTTGGATATGTTGATTCTTTGGGGGTAAAATGAACCACTTGAGATGGGGGTTATAGGAACACCATGGCAGGACGAATACTACCGGATTTTATTTCAAATGCTGAGAGTTTTACGGAGGAAATAAAAAGACAGACATGGACTGCCATCCAAATAGTCGCAGCTAAAGTTCCATCGATTCTGGAATGTTTGTGCGATATGCATCGATCATGTACCAGATGCCGAAAATCATGCCGCAATTCGTTCAATTTGAATGGTGTTCATTTTACCCCCACTACATGTTCATTTTACCCCCAGTATATGTTCATATTATCCCCATTGTATGTTCATTTTACCCCCAAGTATATGTTTATATTATCCCCGTTACATGTTCATTTCACCCACATGTTTGAAACATTGACTCTGTGGAGAGAAATTTTCAAAATTATAATAATGTTGATAAAATTCTATTTCTATCACAATATTTCAACTTGTTCCATTGTAAAAACATCCTTCTTCAATTCTGAGCGATTGAAAAAGAATCTGACAGCTTTATAAGCAAGAAAATATGAAAATTGCTTAGGGCGTTCATTTTACCCCCAGTTCCCCTACTTCAGTTCTAGCATAACACACATCAGTTCACGTAAGGTTTTTTTTTTTTTTTTTTTTTTTTTTTTTCATGCATCTCTAGGAGTTAAAAAATCTTCTCAAGACTGGCCTGTATTTGTTCATGCTCATGCCACAGTGTATGGTTTGGCACTGTGTGGGATTCGCAATGGGGCGCCTACCCACTAAAAAACAGTCTCCTAGGTACACCGTCACCGTAAAGAATTCTTCTCCGGCACCACCTTGCGGTATTACTTCGAAGAAGAGGCGACACATGCTACGCGCACCCTTCATTAAGCCCTTCGACTCCATCATTAATTTGTTAGTTCCTAATCCATGCCATGCTGAGCCCTTCGGCTCCCATTAATAATTTGTTAGTATTCCTAGTTTGTGATCTAAACATGCCATATTCAGCCATTCGGCTCACGATACCATGGGTGCCAGAAACTCCCTGACGAAGGAAGTTCTCTCGGTGCTGGACGCGTGCCATTTAGCACTCCAGGTTCTCGCGCACTACTCGGATAGTCCCCGGCGGTGAATCTACCCTACCCCGACGAAGAGTTCCCCGGAGGTGGAAGTTCTTCCGGTACCGATGCTGCCCGGATAGGTGCCAAGGTCGATCCTGCGATTCCGGTTGGTGGATGACTTCCGGTTCACAGGTGCCCTGACGACCAATTTGGCAAGACAATTCACACCGTCTTCAGCTCAAGGCTGCACAGACTGAACAATCACAAACATTAGGCAACGGACAACACGAAACACCCAGTAGCCCAATGATGAATTTTTCGTTTGACGAAAAGTTTCTACCGACTGGAGTGGGAATCGAACCCACACTTCATGGCACAATATGCCTAAACGACTGACGCCGCTAACCGCACGGCCACGAAGCCTACAACTTCCGGTGCTTTTCCACGATCTACTCGGTCCGGTCCCCGATCATTCATACCTACCGGTTGGGTGCCGAGGTCGGTTCGGCGATTCCGGTTGGAGACTGAGTTTGTGCGCGGCTCGGGCAGTATACGACCGGGCTACGAAACCCGACCCGAGTTGTCGCCGCGCGCACTTGCTTGTTCCTCCCTCCACTTCCGCTGAAGCAATGACATTATTTTCGTCACCGCCATGTTCACCGCGTTCCACATCATCTCATCGCTACACATTCTATCCACTACGTTGTCTACGGTTACGTCAGCACCGCAGACCGCTGTCATCTCGCTACGTTCCGCAGCAAAACGTGGACACTCGAAAATGACGTGTTCCGGCGACTCCTCTACGACTGGGCACTCAGCGCAGAGCGGCGACTCTGCGTGGCCGAACCTGTGCAGATATTTCTTGAAGCAGCCGTGACCTGACAAGAACTGCGTCAAGTGGAAGTTGACTTCTCCATGGGATCTGCTCACCCATTTCGCCAGATTTGGAATAAGGCGATAAGTCCACCTTCCCTTCTCAGTGGTATCCCACTCGCGTTGCCATTTCACCATCGTGTCGGCTCGGGCAATCTTCCGGGCTCCTCCAGTACTACTAGCTTCGTAGCACTCCTTATCCTCTTCCAAAACGAAGCCGATAGGGGCCATTCCGGCAATCACGCATACTGCCTCCGAAGATATGGTTCGGTAGGCACTCGCTACCCGCATGGCCATCAGCCTATACGTGCTGCTAAGCTTGACTCGGTTCCTCTTCGTCTTCATTGCGGTTCCCCACGCCGGGCTAGCGTACCTCAGGATCGACGTAGCCACGCTAGACAATAGCCTCCGCTTACTGCTGCAAATCGCCGAGTTATTCGGCATGATCCTGGACAGCGCCGTGGCTGCCCTCGCTGCTTTCTCGCACGCGTAATCGACATGGCAGTTAAAGTTCAGCCGATCGTCGATCATTACGCCGAGGTGTTTTAGCTCCCGCTTTGAGGCTATGGTGTGTTCTCCCACTGTAATCTCAGCCTTTTGTACCACTTTTCGGTTGCTGATAAGCAACAGCTCCGTTTTTTGGTGGGCTATCACCAGTTTCTTCTCGTACATCCAGTTTTCGACTGCGTCCACTGCTTCTGTAGCGAGAACCTCCACCCTTTCCAGTGAGTCACCAATGACCACAAGCGTGATGTCGTCTGCAAATCCAACGATTTTTACGCCTGTTGGCAGCCTAAGCGTCAGCACTCCGTCGTACATAGCATTCCACAACGTTGGACCCAGGATCGAGCCCTGTGGAACTCCCGCATTTACCGACCTCGACTTCTGTCCTTCGCTAGTGCTGTAGCTCAAGACCCGGTTTTCGAAGTAGCTTCCTAGTATCTTGCACAGATAATCCGGAACCTTCATTTTATGTAACGCCACAGCAATGGCTTCCCAGCTTGCACTGTTAAAGGCGTTTCTCACATCTATCGTCACGACAGCACAGTAACGGTTACCTCTTCGTTTTTTTGTCCTTGCTTTGTCGGCTGTGTCAATCACTGTTTTGATGGCATCTACCGTTGACCTTCCTTTCCGGAATCCAAACTGCCACTCCGACAGTCCACGCTCTCCCTCAGTGAACGCCATCAGTCTATTGAGGATGATCCTCTCCAACAGCTTTCCGAGTGTGTCGAGCAAACATATCGGCCGAAACGAGCCTGGATCACCGGGGGGCTTACCCGGTTTCGGTAGCAGAACCAGTTTTTGCCTTTTCCACTGTGCTGGGAAATGTCCCTCATCTAAGCAGATCTGGAGTGATGTCCGGAACATATCTGGGTTGGCCGTGATAGCTGCTTTCAACGCTACGTTGGGAATACCATCTGGGCCAGGCGCTTTCTTCGGCTTCATTTTCTTGGCCGCCTCTATGAGCTCCTCATTGGTAATGATTGTTCTTTCTTCACCTTCCTGGCCATACGGAGTCTGTGGCCAGACCGTTGGCGCGTGTTGTGGGAACAACCCGTCGACGATAATCTGCAACTTCTCTGGGCATGTTTCAGCGGGTACGGCTGGACCACTGATCTTGGCCATCGCCACCCTGTATGCATCTCCCCACGGATTTGCATTGGCATCGCGACATAACTCCTTGAAGCACGTTCTCTTGCTCAGCGAAATTTCTCTTTTCAGATCGGCTTTCGCCGCCCTCAATGTTACTCTTCGCTCTTCCCTCTCACCATCGGTTTTGGCTCTTTGCATCCGTCTCCTTGCTTGGAGACATCTTTTGCGGAGGTTGCCAAGTGTCTCATTCCACCAGTATACCGGACGACGTCTGTATTTCGGCTCGACCTTCCGTGGCATGGCAATGTCGCATGCTCGTACCATCGCAGCCGTTAACTCCTCCGATCTCAAGTTCAGAACCTGCTCTTCTCTTCTGAGGGCTTCCACGAAAAGCTCTTCGTTAAAACGTTTCGTTTTCCACATCTGCTCATGAGGTGTACTCGCTCTCTGTGAGCATTGTGTTCTTCCACCAATTCTATACCGGACCTCCTGATGATCGCTATGAGTGTACCCATCGCAGACTCTCCAGTTCAGGCTTCCCGTCAACACAGGACTACAGAAAGTGATGTCGATTATTGATTCCCGGCCATCTCTACGGTAGGTGCTGGTTGTTCCTTCGTTACCCAAGTCTACGTCCAGCCTTGCCAGCGCTTCTAGTAGACTACGACCTCTTGGGTTGGTGAGACGGCTGCCCCACTCAACTGCCCAAGCATTGAAGTCGCCAGCGATGACGACTGGTCTCCGGTCGGCTAGCTTATCGGTTAGCTCGTCCAGCATCTCGTTGAACTGGTCCAATGTCCAGCGGGGGGGTGCGTAGCAGCTGCACACGTACACATCGTTAACCTTTGCAATAACGAAGCCTTCGTCCGCCTGGAACACTATTTCCTGGATAGGATACCTCCCCATCGTCCAGATTGCCGCTGTCTTCGCCTTATCAGCGATCCAGTTACCGTTTCCAGCTGGTACTCGATACGGCTCGGCAAGGATAGCTACGTCGCACTTCGATTCCGATACGGACTTCCACAGCAGCTGTTGCGCTGTGTCACAGTGGTTGAGGTTTAGCTGAGTTACCTCCACTGCGGTTTAGAATTTCTCGCTTGCTTGAAGGCCGGGCACTTAGGGCCTCCCGTCGCGTGTCTGTTGCGACTTTTGTCCTTGCAAATCAGGCACCTTTGCTTATTGTTGCAATCCTGCGCCTTGTGACCTTCATCGCCACACCATCTACAGAGCTTACTTCTGTCTGGTCCTTCGCAGTTTCGTGCCAGGTGGCCGTATTCCAGGCACCTGTAACATCCCTCCGGTCTCTGGGAGATCTTCAGTGGACATACTGAACAACCGACCCGAATTTTCCCGACTTCCAGCGCTTTGTTGGCTGCGTCTACTGGGAGCTTTATCGACGCCGCCTGTGTACCAAGCGGTGCTCTTCTTAGCCGTACTGTCATCTGCACCGTTTCCAGATCGCACTGTTCCTTTATGGCGGTCCTCACTTCCTCTTTGGTGGTGATCCAATCCAGATCCCGCAATTGGAGTGTCACTTCAGGGCACATGGCTTTCACCTGCACCTTTTCGCCCATGACTCTCTCGGTTAGCTCTTTGTATGTTGAGCTTTTGTTCACCGAGTCTTTTTTTAGCTCGATGAGCATGTCTCCCGTCTGGGTGCGTCTGATCTTCTGAACGTCGGCACTAAACTCCTTTAGTTGAGGGTCCGTCCTCATGGCCCGCAAGACTTCAGCATAAGTGTCCTCGCTAGTTTTGACGACAACAGCTTCGCATTTTGCCTTCTTCCTGATTGGCCTTTGCTTTCTGGCACTCTCCTGTTTGCCTCTCTTCTTCTTGTTCCGGACCTCTTGCCATGGGATATCGCCGGGTCCCCCACTGAGCACTTCATCCGCCGGTTTTGGATTTGCATTTTTCGGCTTCTTGGGTACAGCCTGTCTTTCGTCTCCTGGTGACGACCTATGTCTTTTAGGTGTGAAACTTGGCGTAGTTCCTATTCCCGCTGACCTTTCTTTCCCCTTGCTATCTTTCCGAGGGGCTATGCCGGTTTTTGCCGGCTGCACTACCGCAGCTGCCAGGGCCTTTTTGGTCGCCGCTAACTCGGTTTCAACAGCATCAATCCTCTGCATCACTTTCCTCCAGTCCTTCACGGCGGATCCGAGGGTTCCTTGAATCCTTGCCACGAGGTCCTTAATGTCTTTGTGCACGTTGTGCCTCTTATCGACGAATTCCCGAAGCTCATCTACGACGGTTTTCGCCGCTTCCACCTTCGATTGGCTCGGGGGTAACTTCCACGCACTTTGCAGCTGATGTTGCTGCTGTCTCTCACGCTGCTCCTGCTCACTTTGCGACTTATCCCGCCGCTCCTGTTCACGTGTTCGCTGCTCGTGCAGCTCATCTTCGCCATGCTGGTGTTCCAGCTGCTGCTGTTCCAGCTCCTGCTGTTGGCCTTGCTTCGGTGGCGACCTCGGCAAGCCACTTTTTGCGAACGGATTCGCTGCTTCACCTACGTTGATGTTATTCACTTCCATGCTTAAGGGTCCCCCCTCCAAGCCGCTATCTCCACCCGTCGTAAGTAGTCGTCCTTGTGATCCCGTGGGTATATTTGCTTGCAGTGAGGTCCACGCGAGGGCTGACACGGTCCTTCATGGGGTACCGGGTTCAGAGCCAGATCGACGCTAGTCAGGAATATCCATCTGAGCCTACTTCCACCAGCTAAGGTGGCGAGCTTTGAACGTACTAGGAGGCCTGCCACGGTTTTAACGGGACGGGGACAACCGTTCCTTTAGCCCACCTGCCGTTTCAGAATAGTGTCACCCATTCTTACTAAGGAAGTGGAATAGAGCGATTGTCAGCTCTATAGCGTCGTGTTGATACAGTCCTTGACCTTGTCCTTGTCCTTGCAGCCAGTATGCCGTAATTAGGATCTTACTGGCATCGATCCTAATGTGCCGGTTGGCACTCCAATGGTTGGGCTAAGGCACTTTGAAAGCGGTACCAGGTCGCTTGTTCAGGGTTACTTGCAGATATGTGGTTTTTTGTAGAGATTCACCAGAGCCCACTGATGAACCCCCGCCACATCCTAGGTAGACCGTGCTTGAGCCCCTGGTCAGATGGACCAGACGCTCGGCCACCTCCCGAAGGAAGTACTAAAGGTGGTATTCCATACGGCTGTATGTACAAGTTTCGCTTGGGAAGGGTAAAAATCCCAAGCTCCCACCTGGCACCTCCTCACTCTAGCTGATGTCAGAAGGACAACAGTGCCCAGGTTGCACTACCAGCTAAGTACGCAACCCTTTGCTGGCGGTCTTTGTCATCGTTAGACCCGTGGAAGCGTGAGGTAGGGGCTTGTGAGGACCAGAGCTATGTTGGACGCTTCTTCCTGGTTGTCGACTCACCATTTTGCAACCCTAGTTCACGTAAGGTACAGTGGGGGAAGTGTATCAGTGAGGTAAGTGGATCACTTGTCAATATAAAGCATAAATACTTGCATATGTTGAATGTTTTTGCACCATTGCTTCGTTTTAGGTTATATTCTTACGCCCACACTGATACTATTGCAAAACTGGTACTACACGTACACTAACACAAGCAAACTTGTTAGCTGCAAAAAGTAATTAATGAGAAAAATGTTTTTCATTAATCAAAAATCCATTGTATCTCTGTCTAAAATCGAATTCTATTATTTTTATCGATACATGGTGAGCATTTCAGTTCTAATTGAATGAATCATAATGAAAAATATGTCATTTTTATAAATAAATACAAATATATTGGACATGATCAGGCTTGATAGAAACTCCTCGGCGATGCTAAGAGGAGGCGATTTTGCCGTTTTTCTGAGGAGAAAAAATAAACTCAAAATTTTCAACACAGATCCTCAAACGATTCGAGTGAGAGTGCAGACAAATGCGAGGATTTTTTCAGGCACTCTCTCTCTCTCGTTGCGATGCTCACCATCACTCACACTTCAAACGAACTCTCGAGGCTGCCGCCCGAACAGACAGTCCTCGGAGAGTTGTGAGAGCACCCTTTTTTGATGGAATTTTACTCGTTTTTTTTTTTGTGCTGCATCTTCCTCGCTCATTTTTCGTTGCCTCTCTGCTTAGCATTTTTTCGCTCCCTCGCAAAGAGGCAAAGGCAGCACGCTGCTCTAGAGTATGTCACCGCACTCTGATGATGTTGAGGAGAATTATCAAGCCTGGACATGGTACACTTACCCCTACTATTTAATGGGGTGGGGTAAGTGGATCAAGAATAATTATCATTTATTGGCCGACTGCTTACGAGAGTTTTAGTAAGGTTAAATATCCGCAAATGTTGTTTTCTTTTATTTTGTTCCATTACCAGCTTGAGTTTATTAAATTGACCATATAAAATTTGAATTAATGCACCTAAAAGTTTTTTTAACCTTTCTGGTATAAACAAATATAAAGAGAATAATTATTTCAAAATTCACACGAAACTTTTCGTGGTTTATTTAAGCTGAGTTGTAAAAGAGCAAAATATACTAATTTTCCAATCGAAAGCATAGTATTGTACCTTATTTGACCATATAAATTGTTCTAGATAGATGATACACATATATTCATAAATTAAATCGAAGGATTTCAGTTTGTTATTCAAAAGTAAATGTAAATAATATTTTTAAACCAAGAGTGTTTTTTGAAAATATCGTTGGGAATAATCCTACAATACTTCTGTATAACTTATGCGTATAAATGGATGAATTTTCTCCATTTTTTTCTCGTTACAATGTTTTTTTGTTTGTTCAAATTAATATGAACTAATATATACCGTAATCCGGGGTAACATTGATCAGTTTTTTCGTTATTTCTTAAATTTTTTATTTGAAAATGCAAATGTCGCAAGTTTTATATTTTTAAAACAAGTACTGGCACCCACCGCTCGAGACTATATATTGTATTTTGGTTATTAAAAGATTTAAGTATGTTTAAATAAATGTTTTAGGTAATTTTTTGATTTAGCTGATATGGGGTAACATTGATCACCCATGTAAACAACGTTCGGTAATATTGAAAATATCGTTGCTTTCTTAAATCGTGGCCCCTGAAGCCGAATTTGAAGACCAAACTCTTACAAGTCAATTACTTTTTAAGTTATTTCAAAAATAATATCACATTGAACCGCGCAATACGCCTAAAGGTAGGCAATTCCCTAAGGAAATTCTGCATTCTTAACAGTAGTTCGTAAATTTTGCTTAATTTAATAAACTTATGAAAGATTTGAGAACGGAATCGTTTTCGGCGATGCCATTTTTCGTTGCAATCGCATTTTCCTTGCTCATACCATTTGCAGAACTCGTGTGAAACATGAATTTTTGGAAGTGTCATCCATGATGATAAAAAACATTGATTCAAAAAGTTGACAAATTTACGCATGAACGAAACACAATTTTCACAAAACCCTCAATATTCATTGGCTTATGAATGTAAGAAAGAGAAGCACCATTCATGCTTTGAAAATATTTCATCATTAAATGATGATTCGAACTTTTTACGAGAAGGATCATACCGATCAATGTTACCCCGCTGATCAATGTTACCCCGGATTACGGTACAAACTTTTTATTATATTTTGATTAAATGAAGATACTTTTTAATTTTAAAGTATTAAATTGTAACATTTATAGCACTAGTAACAAGAACGAGGGTAATATCATTCTTATTAAACAAAATAACACTACATTTGTTTCGAGACCAGATTTTTTTTAATGGTGATCCACTTACCCCACCATGGTGGGGCAAGTGGATCATTTGGTGCAAATTTTCAAGTCTCTCATACTCAATACATAACAATCAGAAAAATCGAAATAAATGACGATTTGAAGTATAATAGTCCCTTATTTGTTATACACAGAAAAAAGTTTGAGTTACATAATTCACGTTAGCTGGGCATAACAATGAAGTTACCTATTGATTTTTCTGTATCCACTTACCCCACGGTACCTTAATCAATATTCCTTGCATGCTATTGTTCTCAGCATTTTAGGGCAAATACAAATAATGAATCAATTGAAGATTGATATCTCATTGTAAATTGATTCGGTTTATATCGAAAATATACAAATAATTCTTATTATACCCAAATGTCCGGATTTTGATCCAATAGTGACCGGATTTTAACACATTACTAGCATCAGGTGTCCGGATTAAAAGACAAGACAAGCTTTTTTATTTTGACAATACCGTGCTGCATCAATAACTGGACGCTTAATCAGAGACAAATGTTTACCCTCTAATTGAAGTTAGTTTTCTTAGGATCTAATTAAAAAAATTTGTCTGCAAGTGTCATAAAAAATTTCAATTTGTGATAAATGAGTAAAACTGCTTTTTGATTACTTGAAGGGAGTGCTTCGAGGTTCAAACTTTACGAATTGGGAGTTTCACTGTTATTCTGCATATCTTAAAATTTCTATAATCAATTCTATCACTTATACAATCTTTTCCATAAGTTTTTTTTATGGTACAGATGTTAATTTCATAATCTTACCTGTTAAACATAGGGTAATATCGTAATGTCCGGAATCAAAAACACTTGCACTTAATCCCGGACAGTTTTTTATCACACCGTTCAGTTTTTCTTCTTCTTGAATAATACAATTCAGACACATTATCGCAAATTAATAACCATCAATATATTGTCGAGTATTTTACCAAAACATCTTGTACTGCAACGTAAAGACCTTCAACCGGAGTGATAATTTTTTGGTTTACTTTTATTATTTGATTGACAATGGTTACCAGATTGCAAATGATTTTAAAGTGAGCAACGATGTTGAAAGTAAAAGATACGAACAAATTCAAACGTTTTAACAGTTATTTTACATTTATTGTTATAACATTCTTATGAGTGTTCGGATATTGGTACCGTCCGGGTTTTGATGCATCACGGTATTCCCGTTCTTCAAAATAATTCATAAATGGTATCCAGATTCATCTAAAACTGTAAGGAGCTTTGCATCGAAAATAGTTTATTATTGCTCGACTCGATAGTAAGTATCCATTATTTTGGTATTCATAACCAATTTCCGTTTGTTTGTTTCCTTGATATTTCGCACATTATGCCAATTCCCAGCTAATAAGTTTTTTTTAACAAAAATATTTCATTTATTTGCTCAATTTTGGCGAAGACACCATATTCATTTCTCATCACTGGACTTCATAGGCGAACAAAATATTTGTCGACTAGCGCCATCATGAGAGTGACTTCCAATCTAAAAAGGTTTTAGGCGAAGAGATTTCTTTCGATTTATTCTCTGGACTGATATACAGGTTAATAGAATGTTTGCCCACTAGTGCCATTTTGATGGTTTCCGAACTAATAAGTTTCCAGGCGAAAAGGTCTCATTTAGTTGTTCAACTAAGTCAAGGACACAAACTTTGTATCCAATCTCTGACTTGACATATAAACAAAAGAAATGTTTTCCCACTAGCGCTATTTTGGGAGTTATTCCTGACCTAAGAAGTTTTTAGGCGAAGAGCTTGATCAACTTTGTTGAGTCCGAATTGGGTAATGACGATATTATTTCGTAATGTAAGATCCTGCAAACATGTTTTTTAAGAACCTGTGTAGAAATCTCGTCATATTATCTTGGTTTATCTGCAGAGTTACAGCCACATTAAGGAAAGGGGATCAAGTCTCCCCTACGCGAGTTGAGATACAGCTCAGCTTGAGCTCAAGCACTTTTACATCCACTTAGGGCATGGACTGCTGCAGATGCTGCAACGGACATGAGAGGATCGGATTGCGCGTTGGCAGAATTATGTGATAACGTGCCAATGATGAATGGTTTGTTTTCGGTTTCATTTTTCATTCGGCTGGTTTGCCTGCAGCGTCCTAGCTACCGGTTGCTTGCACTAACGAATAAATCATATCGTTTATTCGGGGCTCCATAAACACCACCAGTGAGGAGTTATAAATATCCAGCTGCGATAATGCACTGCGGATGGCTCATCGCTGCCTGCAGTGTGGGCATCTTATAATATACTTTTAATTAAGACATCACGAAACTGATGCCGCCGTTGGAAGCCGTGCAGAAACGTGACCGTTTGCTCAGAAACGCGTGTTAGCACCCCCGCTGCCGAACTTAGAATGGAATGATCCATGAAGTGCGGAGCGGAGCAGCTGTAAACGAAATGCAAAACACATCAGACGCTTCATTTTGGCACATGTTTTCACGCTTCTGATGCCCGCGACAGCTGGACATGTGTAATTAAAAATATAGGTTAGTAAGCTAGGCGACCAATTGGTGTTAAAGTGACACCCTTCGTTAAGGAAATGCTTCCGTGATTTGATGTGGTACACCTGATCGCTTTCGTACTTCGTGTTTTCTTCTTGGATATAATCCAAAAGGGACAGAATTTGCTTCTCAGCTTAGAGTTCTTATGGAAATTTCCACAGTTATCAACTGTTACAAACAACGAAAGACATTGTTCTTTCAGCAGGGCAATAAATTCGAACACACTGGCTTCTATTGTCACATGCTATAAAGCTAAAACATGTTTATTAGTACAATAAGTTTCACATATGAATAACATCAGTACTTACAGCTTCAGTGTTTTCATCTCAGAACAAGTTGGGCGGCATCCACAAATTACGTAACGCTTTAGGGGGAGGGGGGAGTAGGCTCAAGCGTTACGGCTCATACAAAAATTTAAAAATTTTCATACAAAAAGCGTTACAATTTTAGCGTTACGGAATAAATGGACGCCGCCTTGGTGCTTTTGCTGTTGTTTGTGATCATATTGCTAGTTGATCAAGCTATCAACAACAACAAAACAGAGCCGAAAACACCGAAGATTGACAAATATTCAATCGCAAGTAGTGCCATTCTCACGTAACATTAACTGTAAGCTTTCTTTGTCAATTGACCACTATTAGCGTGGCAAGCACTAACATACTCATTGCTTTGGTAAGTTGAGAAAATCTCATTTACGAAAAGATCCTCGACATCAAAGATTCTAACCCACGCACAGTGGTGAACCTCCATACACAAGTAGGTCAAAACCTCAAAAATTGTCTAAGATGTCTAAAAATTAGATTATTTGCTAATATAATAGTACGTTAATTCCAGTGTTGGTATACATTTTTACATATTGTGCGTATTTTATGTCACAAAGTAAAGTTTAATGTTTAAGGTAACACAGGACACCGTGATATTTTCAATGTCTTTTGTTTCACTGAATTATCATCAAAACTTTGCAGAAGTAAATCTTAGTGAACCGATGAAGCTTAAAAATTAACGAGTTGTGCAAAACATATACAGTAGTTTCTTGATTATATCACGGATCAAAAAAACTTTTGCGTGATATACTAGAGCGTAATATAATGGAAATGTATTTTCTTACCATATGGTTTTCATTGCAATCCCCCTAAAACAAAGCAGAAATCGAGCGATTCAAATGAATAGCTTATTAGTAACAAATCAAGTATCAAAATATGGATTGTTTGAGGGTTATCGTTAAAGATAAAATGTATGAAAACCATACAATTCAAGAGGTGTGATATAATCGAATTGAAAACCGTGTTAAAATCTACCGTGATATAATAAAGCAAGATAAAAATGTGCAGTTATAAAATCGAGAAACAACTGTATAGAATGATATATGGGGTACCGTAAAACAGGGTATCTTTGATAATGTGGGTAAGTTTTATAGTGCATTACCCATCACATACTAAACAAAATGTCATAATTTCTGTTAATCGGTTAAGCAAAACGAATACAAAACTAAACAACATAAGTATGTTACTTCATGTAAGAGCTGAATCGAGAATTGAGGCTTTATATACAAATATTAAAAATTGATACGATTTTAGTATTTTCGAAACGCTTACAAACAATCTGTTCTATTATCACTATTTTAAGTAGTTTTGAATAGTTGGTCACTTATCTTTGACAGCCTAGTTATCATATAACACGAATATGGTCTCAAATCTCTTAGCGAAAACAACTTTTACAAACTGGGGCCATTTTTGTAATCTAAGTCAGAAATTTCCATATAACGTTAAACGCCTAGAGACGAATTCCATCCAGAAGTTGTAGTGAACCGTTTGGACTGTAAGAAAAAAATATACACTGAAAAAATATTTTATTTATTTTCATAAAAAAAATCGAAAATAAAACTTATATTTTATATTACACAAAAACACCATTTTTAATATTTTTTAAATTTTCACCATAGAATCTTGATAGTAAGCAAATGATTGGGACAAAGTTTCATGATAGAGAAATGTTTTATTAAAAAGTTTTTCTAAAAACAACTTTTTGTCAAAATAAATACGTTCTGATGATACAAAAAAATCTTAAAATTATTCTGAACTATAATGATTACGGATACGGATAATTTCTCTAGAAGTAGCCATTTTCGAATTTAATGAAAAATATAATTAAAATATTAAAATAGGCCATTTTCATTGATTATTCGCGATTCTCTATCAAGGAAAATAAGTGGAAATAAATATGATCTTTACTCTCGGAACCTACTATTATTGATATAGAATCGCGAATAACTAATAAAAATGGCCTATTTTAATATTTAAACACAGGTCGGACTCGATTATCCGGAGTATCGATTTTTTATCGAATCCTCCGGATAATCGAATCACTAAGAAAAAAAATTGAAATCTTCGATAAAAGAACATAAAAATTATCTTTTTTTTTTGTTGTTTTATTTATATGATGCGGTGGCGTAGCCAGAAATTATTTCTAGGAACAGTAGGGGTCTTTACAAGAAAACAATTTTTTTGTTGACCAGCATACACAAAAACCACTTTTCAAAACCCCCCTGTTCTTAAATACGTTCAAAACTGCAAAACCATTCATGTTGTATATTGCAATACCACAGTGACGCGGGAAGTGGGTAGGACAGGTAGGACATGTACTACGCACAAAAACACCTGGGTAGGACAGTCAAAGGTTTGTCCTACCCATGATTCAACAGAAAAAAATATATATATGTGTATTTGTATATTTGTATATTTGTGTTAAATTTGTTTAATAAAATTGACATTCATTTTTTAATATGAATGTTAACAGAAGTTGATCCAATGAATAAAACTAAAGACAGAACTGTTTGTAGTTTTCTTTTTAGATACTTGGTCTCTGTTTTGATGCAAGTCTCTGAGAAGACTCTATCTTTAATGGAAAGTCTATAAAGTATCTATTTTAACCATAATGGTCTCAGACTTCTCTTCTTTACTTATTCTACTTGCATAGAATCCTGATGAAATTTCAAGTAGTAGATTTTTCGAAGAAAAGCTTCAGGAATTATCATAGCGATTTTTTTAGAATACTTTCAGGGTCTCCTACAGGGATTTCTCCAGAAATTCTTGAAGAGATTTCTCAACCAATTCTCCCAGAAAATCTTCCGGCATTTGTTCGAAGGATACTTAGAAGAATTTGCTCCAGGGAATCCTAGAAAACTACAAAGCTACTACTTGCGGTGATTTCCTAAGGCATTACTTTGATTCTTTGTTTTCAAAACTATCCTAGAATTTCTTGCAGATATTTTCCAGAATTTTCAAGTTATTATTCTAGGAGATCTTCCAGAGATTTCTACAGAATTTCTTCCGAGGAAATCCACAAAGGCTTATTTCAGAATGATTGAATAAATAGCCTATGGAAACATATCTACTTTTTCTAAGAACTTGTCCAGCATTTCATCCAAATATTACTCCTGCAGTTTTAACAAGCATTTCTAAAAAAAGTTTCCCGAAAAATTCCCATGCACTCTTTTTATTATTTTAAGGTTTTCACATCAGTTTATACTACAGCATTTCATCCTATAATGTCTCCTATCACAATCCTACACTAATTTCTACAGAGATTCTATCCAATGTTTTCCCAGAATTTTTTTTTTATAAAATCCTATCTTAGAATTTCATTTGAAAATTTCTCACGATTTTTTTTTCAGGAAATTTTATTTCCTTTGAAAAAAAAATAAAAGTCTTACTTAAGAAAATTTCAAAGAATTACTGTAGAAATCTTAGAAGGAATCTCTGGAGCAATAACTAAACGTATACTTAGAGAAATCCCTAGTTGAAATCTTCTTTAAATCCTAAAAGACAGTTTTAAAGGAAAATCCCTAGAAATTTCTAAAGAAGTTATTGGTTTAATTATAAAAGACGTTTTGACTGGGAATCTTGGAAGATGTCCCAGGAAAATCGATGAATGAATCACTGGATAAAATATTGAAGAAGTTACGACTTTCTTGAAAAAAGTCTCAAAGAATTTTAGGAGGAATTCCGATGATTTCTGAAATAATCAAAGAAATTTAATTTCTGCGATTTGCCTTGGTAAAATTCAGGTTGAATTCCTGAGGTATCCTAAACAAAATACTTGGAGAATTTTTCCCCTCAGTAACTTTCAATTTCCTGCCCTGTGTATTTTTTTGTAACTTCACTGTGTACACAAAATTTGCCAACGTTTGTCCTACCCATGATTTCAAACGTGGACGCGCCTCTGCAATACCAAATTATCTCAGATGTATGCATAAAAATTGAAAAACAAGAACATCAAAAATCAAATTCCGGATAATCGAGTCTAAAATTCCGGATAATAGAATCCCGGATAATCGAGTCCCCGGAAAATCGAGTCTCTGGATAATCGAGTCCGACCTGTAATATATTTTGCATTAAACTCGATATAATTCAAAAATGGCTACTTATTGAGAATCTATTCATTCAATCATTATGAATTAGAATCATTTCAAGATTCTTATTGTATCATCAGAACGCTTTTATTTTGACAAAACACCAACATTTTGAAAATCGACTAAAAGTTGTTCTTTGAAACATTTTTTATTAAAAATTCCTCCATCATGAAACTTTGTCCCAAACATCTGTTTACTATCTAGAATCTATGGTGAAAATAAAAAAAAAATTGTTTTTGTGTAATTTAAAAATTTAAGTTTTATTTTTGAATTTTTCATGGAAAAACATGAAATATTTTTTCAGTGTGTATTTTTTACTAGGCCAAACGTTTCACTACAATTTCTTCATAGAACATTTTTCTCTAAAATCAACAGTTTCGGAGTTAGATTTTTTCAAATAAGTTGCATGAAAATATGTATAGGCCATTTTCAAAAGTTATTCTCGAGTCAAAATGATTGATTTTCCTATGGAAAACACATATTGTGCCATACCAAAAACATGTGCTAAATTTGCTGCAAATCAAAGATGGTCACGTTCTGCGACTGACCGATTGGACATGGATTTCATCTAGAGGTATGCAATGCCCTATGAATGTTACGTAATTCATTCAATTTTGTTCGATTTATACTCCATTATCAAAGTAACCCTAAAACAGAAAACCGGCTTTCGATCATATAAAAAAATATATATTCATTCAAAATAAATCTTTTGGCAATCTTACAACTGCAATCGATAACTAGGATGCCAGTACTTGATTTAAAATTTAAATTATAAAACTTTGAAACAGCATACATAAATTTTCAAGTTTTCTTCGAAAAAAACTATCAAAGTTACCCCATTTTATGGTACTTGAGATTTGCTTCTTCAAATGGATAGGGTGATTATAATGACTTCCCGTTTGGCGTTATTTATTATTTAGTTTTTATATGGAAATGTTGATCTCATTAATCACCCAATAATGAAATTTTATGGCATAGAGGCTTGCTTTTGGTTAGCAGACTGCCTATGTATCAAGCGGGTTTATGGACAAAAGTTCGAAAGACAAAAGGTCGGAAGGACAAAAGGTCGAAAGTGATTTGCTTGGTGGGAAATTTTTCCTTCTTTGAAAAAATATTTTCAACCTTTGTCCCTTATTTTTTGTTTGTCGACCTTCTGTCCTTTCGACGTTTTGTCTTACGACCTTTTGTCATAGATTCTATCAGGCGTATGAAAAGACGTGCTATAATGATGGGAGAATGGGAGCTTAGGGAGAAAGGGTTTCTTTTGCTGCTACAGTACAAACCCGATTTTGCCAGCCCCTTTTTGCAAATAATTCTTTTAGCTTCCGCCCTTTTATCCATTTTCGAATTTTTCTTCAATCCTGTTCAAGATACAGTGATCCCTCCATGAGCCGATGTTCCATGACTCGATATCGACTCATGGAACCATACTGGAAACAAAATTTCATGGTTACTATGATGGTCCCTTCAAACAGCTTTCCAAAGGATTGCTGTTCCATGACTCGATATTTCCATGAGTCGATGGTTATCCTGCTTCAATATCGACTCATGGAGGTTTCACTGTATCACAATTTGTCTCGTAAATCCTGTGAAAATTCTTTCAGAAATTTCTCATCAAGGGTATGACTTAAAAACATAAATCATTTCCTTCTGAGAAATTCTAGTTGAAGATATCTTCATAAACTTCTCCAAGCATCTCTCATTGAAATTTTCAAGGATTACAATAAGAATTAATCCACTGAAATATCGCCTTGAGACAAATCCAGTAATATATCAATAGTAATCCTTTCCTTTATTAGTTTCCTTGAAAAAAAAAACACTTTTTAACTCTAATTATCATATCATACCATATTGCGACTAATATGCTATTAATGGTTTTCTAACTTACACTGTCACATTAGGGCAATTTAAAATTTAAAAAAGTTGTAAAATACAATCTCACTTGTCTTTCTTACTTAAAATATAGTGTTGTATGAAATTTTCAGCTGTGGCTCAGTGGTGATTTAAAGGTGGTCTAAAGACGATGTAGGTTTATACGGAATTTACTATGAATAATTTTGAAAAATGTCCCGAACACGTTAGTACTGGAATTTAAGTACAAATTCATCATCCCATAGTAAAAACTCATTCTTCAACCCATAATAAAAAAAATCTGAAGAGTGAATTGCGACGGATAGGAGAAGAGATATTCATAAATTTGTTTGCCATTATTTAGCTTCATATGGGATTCTGACCCTGCAAACATCTACAAAAATTTCAAACAAAATTAGCTAAAAAAGGGATTTATTTCCACGAAAACATCCTTCATTAAGATTTGATGAATGATTTTTGACTATGAGATGATAAGTTTGTACTTACATTACAGTACTAACGTGTTAGGAACATTTTGCAAAATTTCTCCATAGTAATTTCGATTTACATTGTTTTTGGCCACCTTTAAATCACCACCGAGAAAGCTGAAAATTTCACAGGACACTATTTTTATGGTAAAGATAATAAGGAAGATATTGGGGATAGATTTAAAAACTTTTTTTTTTAATTTTGAATCGCCCTACTATTACCTTTTCCTTTATCAGAAGGATTAATTAGATTTTCAAAAAAAATAAACATCTTGCACCATTGGCTAGTCAATATTGTTAATATTATAAGGCTTGTTCACAGACAAACAGACGTAACACTTAGAGCAAATCTCGATCAGAATCATAGTCACGAGGACATGTACGCCCAATGCTAAAATCGGTGTGTTTGGCCGACGGGCCAACAGATGGCGATAGTGTGTAAACGTCAAACTCGAACAAAAACGATGCGAACGCTGCGGGTGGCGGATTGGCCACCAATCATATTTTCGAATCAACCGTTAAAAAGGTGGTCTATGGACAATGGTGAGAGTGTGACGTCTGTTTATCTGTGGCTTGTTGCTATACATTATCCAAATGTAATGAATCATGCTGAATTACACTACCACCCTCTTAGAATTCAATATTTAGATATGGATCATAAAGTTGGGGATCTTTATTGGCACGTACAGAATTATTAACGCTCACATCACCAGACAGTGATCTAATTTATTGTCTGTCATATGAATTATCTCAATGGCATTAATAGAATGCCGTGATCAACTTCTGAGGAATTCTAGCCAATTAATTTCGGAATGATCCTTACCACTGACTCATGCACTCCAATATAGATCTTCACCTCTACACTGCATTAAAATGGCGTCAACAAACTCTCCTTTTTGCGCTGTAAATCACACTTCTTCCGGATGAGTCGATCAACGCCATGAAGATCTCAAGTATCACTCATCTTCTCACTTATTCGAATCACTTTTCGCGATCGTAACCCCTCTTAATGGCGATCATTAACACCAACGACAGCGTTGTAGATCGCAGACCGGTTCAATCTAAGATCATCACGATGCGCGTAACTCATTGGATCAACATAATTAACATTTCTGATCCCAACAGCTGGTCGTATTTCCATTCGATCAACATTGTTTCCATTTCGTTGTCATCCACTTCACATCATGATTCTCGGGGAAAGCTCTCGTTGAAATTCTAAACACTTTGTGACTGCATGACTCCAAACACGTAAAATGGAATGCACTTTATAGTACCGTGATCCCCACCGTCTGAGTCATACAAAATTTAACGATCTACGCGAAGAAGACAACGCAACCGCGATCGCGACGACACGACACTTAACGGATTGATCAAAACGAATCGCGGCGTGTCGCGATACTGAAACGCCGTCTTCAAACATACGCTTCAATCCAATCCGAATGTGGCGGGATCCACTCGCGATCCGCGATTGGTCCACGCGTGCACGAGAGCAATTTTCGTGAAAAGTCAAACACTTGATAAATGGCGAATGATTCGAGGATGTATTTTTTTAACGATGATGATGGTGACGAAAAAGTGTAATTGGTAGAGTGCTGAGCCGATGGAGTAACAAACTGTGAATTGCTTCAATTTTTTAAATTTCGTCATTGTAATCATTTCAAACATTCCATTCATTTTTCGACTAGAGTCGATTGAGACCACATCAATCAATCTCTTTTGCGTTTGGATACAGGTTTAATATAAATTTAATTAATAATTGCTATATGCATATTATCGACCGTTAGGAAATTGAAAAGTTCGTCCTCCTTATCATTCAAAGTACAAGCATTCCAATTTAAAATATTTAAAAATAGGATCCATTAGAGGAAAATGCCTGCTATAATATCGGCATCCTTGGGTAAATCCATTTGAAATCAAAAGATTCGAACGGCTACTCGACGGAAGAACATTATCTTATGAATGAGCATGATTATAATTTACCTGATGGGTATGATTCTTTAGCAAACGATCTTTAACTAAAAAATGAGCAGTGTTGGAGATTTTGCCTGGGAAATTCCGGGAACAAAAACGTTGCCGTTCATCAAGCTAGGTACATTGAACATAAGAGAAAACATTTTTATCATTGCTGGCTTAGAACTCTTCCGACAATCCTCCTTCTTCGAATCCTACATTTCCAAATGTCGCAAAAATTCAATGTCAGATAACCGCGCGTCACCGAAGTCGATCGTCACGTGGGAATAAATAAAAATATCATTCCGCGACAGACAGAAACAGCAATTTTCTTCATTCGGAATTCTTCCGCTACGCCAAACAAGATTCGATCGATTCACCTAACCAGGCAGACTAGACGTTGAGAGTTTTCTCTCGTTTTTCCCGCTATAATTAGCGACCGAATCGTGCAAATCAATTCGTATCGTGTACAATTGTCATCCCACCGATGGACCATTAACCATTCAATGCCAAGATTGGGGATTATGACAAGCTTCATAACAACTGGGATATTTTTATAGGCGTTGGCGCACAACAAATTTGAATCGATTGCAACGGATTGGAAAATACGAAAACACTCATCGTTTTTTTCCATAGTTTAGCTCCTATTAGCCAGAGTCGTAAACGGTTGCAGACATGTTGTGGAAGAACGTTATGAGCACTCGTCTGAAATGCAGGTGGATTCCAATATGAATCGATGAATGATGTGTTTTTCTAGACAGGATGTGACGACGCACATTCGTCTAGCCTTCAAGCAGCTTATGCAATCCGAAATAAACTAGATCTAACTGTATATTTATGGAAAGGTAGGCAGTGTTTGACAAGGTTTCGTTTTCGGGACATACCCTTCAATGCAAGTAATGCACCCAAGTAACAATTCCACACCAATTTGGCATTCGTGTGGATTTATTAATGTTTTATAACAGTTACGTGAATGCTGTAATAGCTAGAGGCGACATTTAACGTTGCTAGAAGATGATATTTTGTAAGTCAGCTCTTAATTGTTTTCAAAAACCTTTTGTAGACAAACTATAAAGTTAAAATTTTGTGGCTACAAAACCAGCTTTATTGCAGCATATAATACCTCATTTTAAAGTGCTGGTGGTGGCTGAATTACACTTATTTGTACGGCTATGATTAAAGATTGATATAATACACCTTGTTGTCATAAAAACTGCTTTTAAACTGATTGACTTGCCCTTGAATCTTGATAACTTACCTTATTTATACTTTATAAATCAGTACTTGGGCTCTACAGATGCATTGCGAACACTTATTCCTGACGGAATAAGGACAAACTAATGTAGCTGCAAACTTTGTTAAATGCTGCTTGGTTACCATGAAAAGCGAAAAAAAAGCTGAATCATCTTCAATAGAGTAAAGTGGGGCAAAATTTAAAGTGGGGCAAGAGTTTCTTTTTAACATTTCTAGTTCAATTCAAAACAAAACTTAGAAATGCCATGGTGTTTCGAATGCTACTGAAGTAAGAGACTTTCACTCCAAATATAATAAAAATCGATTGAGATGTGAAAAAGTTATGATTATTTGTTGTTTTTCGACTAGAATATTGTAATATTTGGTCAAACTTTCGATGCATGGAACCAAATTAGGATTAAATATTTTTCAATATTTTTTGTAAGGGCGTTTCTAGGTCTATCATAAGGATGCTTTGACGTGTATTAGTTTTTGCATAAATGCTTGGAAACAATTTTCACCCATAGTGGGGGAAAAGTTCGACCGATGTATAAACACACGAAAAAAAAATAAATTTCCTGAAATCCACACATTATCTTCAAATTAAGCAAAATTTGCCTGATCGTGCGAAAAATTTCACAAAAAATTAAATTTTCACCTAGTTTTGCGAAAAACTGCTATTTTTGGGTGTATTACAATTAATCCTGTTTTGGGCATTTTTTTGATGGAAATTTAGTGTGTATTTTTCGGCAAACATAAGTTTCCAGCCAACAAATTTGTTCACATAACTGAGATTCAACTCACTTAAGTGAACGCTTAATCGGAAATAAAAGATTGTTTGAAATACATAGATTCCCTCTATGTGAACAAATGTGGAGGCCATATACGTACATTGCAGAAAATTCAGTGTGATGAATACAACTTCAGAGGAGTTCGTTTTGAGTTTTCTACTATTTCGTAAATAATAGTATTTTGCATTTTATATGACTTAGTTTAAACAAACAAAAAAAGGTATAACAAGTAGGTGCAAGCCTCCATGCAATGATCTTCAGATCGCTAATCATATAGGCTACCATTATGCCATACAGTCTCTGTTGAATGACACGGAAATTTGGCAAACATAAATCCAACAATAAAGCTTCCTTCCCATGCCACCCATGTTCAAGTGAATTCATCGTCGATACATTATGTAATTACACCAATACTTGACACAGTTGTACCATGTTTTGAAGTGATTGATTTGTTCCATGTTTGATAATGATACATTAACTATTATCAAACGTTTTAATATTAAAATCCATGAATTCCCTCTACTCGCACAAATATGGAAGCCATATGCATACATACATATTCATCATGGACAATACAACTTGAGACAAGATGATGTGGCGCTTACTATAACTTTGTGTATGACTGTGCATTGCAGTTTATATGACTTAATTTTTACAAACAAACACGAATACAAAATTGTGATACGAGGCGACAATTTCTGACCTACAGTTTCAAAATTAAAACAAATAGAGTTCTTATAATTAGTTAGTGAAATGGTTACGGTATTTTCTTGTGTGTTTTGTATTCTCATAGATTAAACGTATGCAACTGTAACAGAACTGTAAGACTGCCGAACAAATACGGTGCGATTAGTGACCGTAGCCGCCCTCAGTGTATCCACCTCAGTGTGATGTAATTATTGAAGGCATTAAACAGAAATGTACAGAAATGCTTGTACAAAGGGATACCATTTTGTTGCTGTAAAACTTTGATGTTAGTTAATTTTAGCATGAATATCTCTTTTTCGGTTTATGCCTGGTTTAAGATGCATCCGGCGATGAGTGATCTTCCTCCGTATGATATAATTTTTGCGTCAGATGAACTCATATCTAATTTCATATTGAAGATCATAATAGACTCAAACAAAGTAAAATCGAAATCTTAAGAAGATGACAATTTGAAGTTACATATTTTGCCAAATGAAATTTGAGTTTGATAAGATGCAAATTCGGATCAGATCATATTGTTGACTCCATTAACAATCTCAAACAATTACATTTTGCATCGTATCCAATTCTAACGTAAACTGCACACTTTAACAATTTGAAATTAACATCTTTATATGATCTCTGGTTTGTGGTAAATTTACGGCTGATATAAAGTATGCCTGTCATAAAAGTATTGATATTTTGTGTTTTAGCCAACGAAATTTTGCCCCACACTAGATTCGAACTCTTGCCCCACCGGTGGGGCAAAAGTTCGTTCAAGACAATCAATTTTGAAACTGTTATAACTAAAAATGGGTAAATATTTTGACACAAGTTTGTTCAGCAAAATTATAGCCAACATATTGGTTCACTGTATGGTATTTGTTTTGTTTCATCTGCTATTGTTTTCCTGGAAACTTTGATTATAACCCTAAAGTCGAACTTTTGCCCCAAAAATGCTCTAAGCATTTTTTAAGACAATTTTACATCCACAAATGCCGAATCATGACAGTGTGCTCATATTCGTGTATTAATGATGACAAAACAGCATTTGTCTATGACAATCTATCAATTATGGTTCTGCCATATTAATTGCACTCCGGTTGCCACTATTTCACTTTTTCAAATCATATTATCTCCATGAATTCTTTCATAAGATGCTATCTTGAGGCTTGAATAAATGTTTTATTTAAGCAGATCAACGAAGATCAATACTTTCAATAACATTTGACGGTAACTTTATGAAAAAAAACAATGATTTTACTATATCAAACAACAAGATACGATAAGTAGAAATTACTAAGCGTGGATATCAACTGTTTTCTGTCTGTCCGTTTGTGTCTTCGTTCCGAACTTTTAATGCAAGCGAAGAATTGCACCAAAATTTGAACCACGGATGTATACTAGGTACAAATTGACTGGTTTTCGAACCGGCGTTTGAACCAATGTTCACTTTACACATGTTTGGGTTTAGGTTCAGGTTCGAGATTTTGGGTTTACACACGATAACAGAGTGCAAGGAGAGTACGAAACCGCCTGATCCAACGTGTTCGGTGTTCGTTTGGGAAGACTGGTTGGCAACCCAAATTTAATTTTTGTAATTATTTCCAAGTAAATGAAAAAAAAACGTATTTAGTACTATACCACTTAATTCACACTAGAATTTATTTTCAGCAAAATTAGTGCAAAACGAGTGTCTAACATACTCAATGATTTTATTTTGGTGTGTATTCTCAACTGTCTATGGCTTATCTTCCGAAAGAGGTTTTGATGAGGTTCATTCAGAAAGCAGGTTTAAGATTCCTGGTTTCGCGTAAATTGATTCAAACAGTTGTTGTTTTGCTCTCGTCGCATTCAGACGCAGCAGCAGCCGGTACACGGAGTGCTGATGAATAGCACACAGTAGTTTGTTTTTGCATTTTATCAAACGGCTTTGTATTCAAGTTCGTATTGCTCGTTATTTTTGTGCGGTATTTCAACACCAATCGATTATCGTAATGATTGAAAACACGGTGAAATTTCGTTTTCCTACGTCGGCACCACGTCCAACATGGATCGAAATTTCTGTGTTCGTAAAGCAGTTAAATGCCGATGTAATGGACATGGAAACCGTGTATAAGATGGGGGAGGACAGGAGTCTGTGCATTAAATTCAGAACTACTGCCGCAATGGAGGATGCACTGCAGTCTAACCTGGAATCAGCCAAATTCAGCTATTCCAGTGGAAAAACGGTAGACGTTCTTATGTCTCCAGCAGGAACCAACGTTCGTTACGTGCGGGTTTTTGATATCCCTCCAGAGGTTTCTGACGAGGATGTGGCGTTGGTACTAGGAGCGTATGGAAAAATTGAAAGAGTGATTCGAGAGAAGTTCCCACCGAACCTAGGCCTCGACCATATGTTCAATGGTGTACGAGGCGTGTACATGGAAGTTGACAAAGACATCCCCCCGACGGTGGACGTTCTTCAATGGAGAGGGAAGGTGTTCTATGAGGAGCTGAAAAATAAATGTTTTCTGTGCCAACAGGAGGGTCACCGTAGAAATTCCTGTCCACAAAATGCGGCACGGAAGCAACATATGAAAGAAAGACAAGGTAATAAATCAGTTAATACTTATGCTGCTGCCGTTATTCAGGGCAGTCCCGTATTAGCTGAACCGGAAATCATAGAAGTTTTGGAGGAAGAAGTAGTTGAAGAGGTGCAGTTGGAACCTGCTTCAACGGAGATTACACACATCGAAGATCAAGGAGCATCGATAGAAACGGAACCGGTTGTTTATAGAAACAAATATGAAAAGATTTTGGCAGAAAATTGGGCGAAGCACGAAGCAGAAAAGCGGAGACGTCAAGAAGAATACCGGAAAAATGAAAAATCCATGCAGCGACGGTACCAAGAAAATTTGAGAAGGCAGGAAAAGGAGCAGAAGGAGCACTGGGAGAAATGTGAAGCGGAGAGGAAAAGTCGGCAAGAGAAATATAAACAAGATCTGTCTCAACATCATCGAACACTTCCGGTGGAAAATCAACTGCAATCTCCACCCAAGAAGAATGTTCGAAAACAATAATTTTCAATTATCAAATAATTTATTTTATTTGTATGATTATCATGATTTCGGCTCCGTAATGCCTTAGGGCGCTTGAGCCTTCAAATAAACGAATAAGTAAATTGATTCAAATACTAGCTGTAACCCGGCAAACTTCGTGATGTCTGCTGTGATGTTTTTTAACCCAAAAACCAAATGTATGAAAAACCAAACATTTCGGAACTGCCACAATTCCCGTAAAATTTACCACACTTTTAACCTTATAAACCTTCTTCATATGAAAACCAACCATACGAAATAGACCCGTTACAAATCTGATGAGCCGTTCTGAAATTATGCGCGAGCAATCGTTTGATATCCATTTTATATATGAAAAGTGTACCAGTTATGGCCATTTTGGTTCCCGTATTGACAATATGTGAAACTTCGAAAGCTTCCACATTATGAATCATTTTGATCGTTCTAACAAGAAGATGTATTCGGCATCTTACATCTAAAATACACTGAACAATTCGAAATTTAAAACAATTGTATTTTAATATATTTGTATTTGTATTTGTATTTGTATTGAAGATTCATCCGACATCATGGTCTTAATGAATAAAATTAAAACTAAACTAAACTAAGCATCAACTCTTGGACTACACTTAACAGGATACATTAGACCTGGCGATTGCGTAACCGATTTTTGAAGGTATTAGTTGAGATGTTAAAATCGAACAAATTGTAATTATCTTGGAATCTCCGGCTTATCGTGTCAATGGGATTATTGGATCCATACATAGTTCACCTCGGTGGTTGATACAGTAGTTGTCTAGAACGCAGCACACGTTGAGGAGCGTATATACTAAGCTGGCGAAGCAATGCTGGGCTGTCTATTTCGGAGCGAAGAACTTTAGCACCAAAGACGGCTTGGTTAATCTTTCGCCTCTCCTCTAGCGTTTCGATACCCAGCAGTGCGCATCGATGCTCGTAGGGCGGTAGCCGTAATGGGTCAGACCAGGGTAAACTACGTAATGCGCATCTCACGAATCTACATATTGCGAAATAGGGAACCACTATGACCATAACTGGTACACCTGCCATAGAATTTTTTGAATTTTAGTGGAAATGTCTGCGAAATATTTATCCCATTTTTTCCAGAAAGTGAGCCAGGAATCCTTTTCTTTCTCGATACTTGGATTTCCAAATCACACAATTATAATAAGAAATATCTATTTCCTGCTGTTTGTGTTTGGAAAACTAACCCAGCCTTAAATTTCATTATCATCAGATCATTTTCCTAAAAAAATCATTTTTCTGAAAAAGTGACTAGAAAGTCAGCGGTCACTAAAAAGTCATTACCTATTTGCAACAAAAAGTAACGGCTCCATCCCATTACCCCCGAACGTTATTACCCCGAACGCCATTACCCCAAATAGTATGAGATACAATGCAGTATCTTGATATGCGAGCAAAAATGATGACCATACTGTTATAGAGGATTGACCATTCATGTATGCATCCCTGATGTAAACTGGTAATCAATGGTGTGTAAAAGTTCTCGTTAAAATGTTCATCATATATTTTCCCTTCTTTCATATGTCAGCTATTCTTTCGAAATATCTTGTTGGCAACTATCTTCTTCTTTTTCTTTCTGAGACAGTGCCTGTCTATCAGCTCAGTGGGCACTTCCGCAGTTAAAGGGTTCATTAACAAATTTCATAACGCCCAAAATTGTCATTTTTGACACCCATCCACCGCCTCGTAACCTTTTTGTATAGAAATTCTACAATTAAGTGTGGGGGTAACATTTCAATGACAACCTTCAGCGTTATGAAATTTGTGAATAGGCTTTCAACAAAACAAGCCTTTTATTGACTGAAAGCTTTCCTTGTCAATTTACCATTCTTGTACAAGTGCCTCTAAGCCCAGGGATGTGTCAAGGAACTTTTCAATGCAATAAAATCCACCATCGGAGGAATTCGAACCCATACCCTTAATATAGTCTTGCTAAACAGCTGCGTGCTCGCCGGCATATGGACTTCTTGGTGGTGTTAATATTCCAAATTTTTGTTGGATAAGCTAGGCTCTAATATTTCCATATGAAACAGCTTTTTTTTTAAGAAGGATATCCTTAAGGCATTCATTGAAGTTAATCCTGCTAATTATGAGCAGAAATTTTCCTTTCTTTATGGTGCATTCAAACAGTCAAGTCGTTTTTGGAGCTGCTCACCACTTTTCTGCCATCATCATTTATTCATTGTATTGAATCAAACACATCTATTTTTGTGGTTACCTTATTGAAATTCAGCTGAATGATCCCACAAAGAACGAAAGTATTACTGTAATGGTGATCAGAGGCCGCGGTTTTTCTAACATGTACAAGTGTATAGCGTTTCTATGCCACCGTGGAATGATTGTCTATAAGGTTGATCTTTAAACGGGTTCCATAGAACAACACTTGCAGCGATAATATCAGGGTGATCTTCTATTACCATCGTTTATGAAACAAAATCTTCTAGAAGATCTTAATGCTAGTAGTCGACATCTAAAATAAATTGAGTGGAGGAAGTGGATAGCAGCGTCCAAAACGAAACTTTATTACATCCTTATTTTGTGCTTTTTCTAGCTAACTTGTCCATAACTAATTCACCCTTCTTTTTGAAATTGGCTGTTCTTCGTAGCATTGCAGAGTAGCTGTGTTAATCTCATCAAAACTAGAGGACAAGCCTAAATGAAACTTAATATTTTTTTATGGAAAGCTCCTTTTTCATTTCCTAATATTTTAAAAATTCATTGTTCAGCCAAACTTGTGTAATACTCATAAGGAATAGTAAAATTTTCTCCCAACCTTCTGATTTGAATTACTCTCAAAATGTTATGGGTTCGGGGTAATGGCGTTCGGGGGTAGTGACCCATTCGGGGTAGTGGCGTTCGGGGTAATGACCCATTCGGGGTAATGGCTTTCGAGATAATGGCGTTCGGCTTAATGGCATTCGGGGTAGTGGCGTTCGGGGTAGTGTCATAGAGTCAAAGCAACTAATGTTAATTGCAAATAGTAACTTCTTAGTGATTAGGTCGAAAAAAGTGACCAGGTCATTAAAAAGAGGCTTGCTACTAGCCCTGAACACGGAACGAGCTGTCATTTTGTAAATAGTAATAGTATTGAGCAATAAAATTGTGTTATATAGGTCGGACTCGATTATCCGGAGTATCGATTTTTTTTTCACTCCGGATAATCGAATCCTCTGGATAATCGAATCACTAAGAAAATAAATGAAATATTCGATAATAGAATTTAAATATTATCTTTTTTTGTTGTTTTATTTATATGATGCCGTGACGTAGCCAGAAATTATTTATAGGAACGGTAGGGGTCTCTACAAGAAAAAAAAAATTACCATCATACACAAAAAACCACTTTTTCAAACCCCCCTTTTCTTGAATACGTTCAAAACTGCAAAATCATTCATATTGTATATTGTAATACCAAATTATCTCAGATTTATGCATAAAAATTAAAAAACAAGAACATCAAAAACAAATTCCGGATAATCGAGTCTTCGGATAATCGAGTCCGACCTGTACTAAGAAAAAGATACACTTTCGATCAAGCTACGTAAATTTTCATTTCAATCTTTTAGCAACCCAATTGTCACTACTCCATACGTTTCAAGGTATTGAAGTAACTGGTTTGCACCCCATGCAGTTGTGTTCACAATAATAGTAGTAAAAGCCGATTTTTATACAAAATGCTCAACTTTGGCATGCTGTAATATAAGCCATTTTACGAAGCCTGGTCAAATGACAGGAGACCTGGGATTTTTCAATCATCGGCGTCAGTTTTCGCGATGATGATGGTTGATGACTGTGCGCATTTCTAGCGTAGCTTTTCATCCAGGCGAAAACTTAAATGGAGAAAAATTATGAAAATATTTCTGATCACAAAAGTGCTTTTTTATGTGCAATATGGGTAACAAAGAGGTAGCTGATACAATAACTAGGTGTAACGAACATTTTTGGATCTCATTTTTGTCATTTTCTCCATGTCCTCGTTTGGTAAGATGAGGCGTTATTGAAAATCACGCTGGATTTCCCAGGTCTCCTGTCAATTGACGCCGTTGCGGTGATCAGCTGTTCCGAAACGTCTCGTAAAATGGCTCATTGTTTCGCTAGGTGCTATCGATATACAATTTTGACAGAGAATTACAAGTATGCTCAATTTCATTCGAAGTTTTTTTTTTTTTTTTCAAAGAACCGTTTAAAAAAGTTAGGGAACCAGGTGGAATCGTCAAAATAAATAGTAGTTTTGTTTTGTAAATTTTTGTTCAGCAACAAATTTGTAAGAAAAAAATGGCTGATTTATACGTTTATGAGCCATTTTACGAGACGTTTCGGAACAGCTGATCGCCGCAACGGCGTCAATTGACAGGAGACCTGGGATTAAATCCAGCGTGATTTTCAACAACGCCTCATCTTACCAAACGTGGACATGGAGAAAATGACAAAAATGAGATACAAAAATGTTCGTTACTGCAACATTACACCTAGTTATTGTATCAGCTACCTCTTTGTTACCCATATTGCACATAAAAAAGCACTTTTGTGATCAGAAATATTTTAATAATTTTTCTCCATTTAAGTTTTCGCCTGCATGAAAACTTACGCTAGAAATGCGCACAGTCATCAACCATCATCATCACGAAAACTGACGACGATGATTGAAAAGTCCCAGGCCTCCTGTCATTTGACCTGCTTCGTAAAATGGCTCATAGCTTGGGTGAAAATTTTTGAAATGAGTGAAGATAAATTTAAAAACTCAAAATACAGCAGATATACAAATTATTGCTGTGTGCGTTTGAACCGCAAATATCAAATGCGGGAACAACCAAACACGGTAAGATTTTTCACAAGGAAGGCGAAGTCAAAGTTTGATTTTCTTTGCTAGGTTGGCGATGATATTGATCATGGTTGCTAAGTATCCTTTTGATTGATTTGTATTAACGCCCTTGAAGCCCAGTTAGCCATGGTTTGCACGTCAAACTACTACTGTTTTGAGCATTCACCTGATGACTAACTTTTTACCCGGTGTTTAAAAAAAATCAAACTTTGTGATAATAAAATTGAGCATATTTGTCTGTTACAATCTAATGCAGACTGCTCATAGGGAAACAAAGTTACAGCACATCAAATTTGAGCATTTTGTATGAAATCGGCTTTCATTACTATTATTCTGAACACATCTGTCAAATGTCCTCAAATTTTTTTCACAACGTGTGTTCAGTAAAATTTGACAAAATGTTTCAATTTTTCGACGATGCCTGATATTGGGTGCTGTCCGGTACTGGGGGACCTTTTTCCAAAATGTAGAATCACCGGTCTTGGCCATAGGCCAAGTTGTTACCATTGTGGATTGTACACCATCTCACGAAACAAATCAGCATATATCATTTCGATATTCACATGGTAAAGCTTATGAAATTATGGTTCCTTTATACTTTATTGAATAAGGGTATTCCCAAACTAGCCGCTCCATAAGTAATTAATGTGTTTAACCTATTGAGAAGTGAAAGTTTAACATGTTGTTAAAATTAGTTAGGGATGGTACACAAATTATGTCACGCTAAATTTCAACTTTTTCGACCCCCTCCCCCCCTTTGTCACACTTTTTGTATGAGTCCTCCGAAAATTTTGTAAGGCTTGTCACGCTTGGCTGGACCCCTCTCCCCCCTTGGAGCGTGACGTAATTTGTGCATGACCCCTTATAATAACTACTGGCTTCATGTATGTTTTCGCCCTAAAAGCCATTGGTAACCAAGTGTGTAGCTTATTGTTATTTTGCAAATAAATGTATTTAAATATTATTAGACAATGCTACGATGAAGAGAAGATCCTCCTCCATCTTCTAGGCAAGAGTTTTAATCGTTGTCAATTAATTTGCTTAAAAACAACGAGCTACTCACTTGGTTACCAATTGCTATCGCGAGATCATAAGTTATACGTGAAAAATTCATAAGGCCATTTCATTTAACCAAATGGTCTGCGCAATTACATTTTTTTCTAAAAAAAATATGGTGAGCTTTCATTTAACGTAAATGTTCTACATACATACAGGGCTTCCCATGTATTAAAAAGAAATCTCTTTCGCTGGTCAAAGCTATTCCTTCTACCCTAATAAATAAGCACAGATTGTCCTATATTTTGCTAATCGATCGTTAATGCTAATATAGCACCACTTAACGATCAATTGGCCTTGTACAAGCATTGAAAAGCTGATTTGGATCGTCTAGTACCTGATTATTGTGAATGTATTGTTATAAAAATTATATTGACGTTGAAGCGGTTACATGGTAGGAAAAGTGGTGGGAAAATGAACAGGGGTGGTGAAATGAACCCTGTGCCTTTTACCGAGAAAACATTAAATTTAAATGATTTTTTATCACGCACAGGCGATCCAGAACATGAATAAGAGTGATAATAAATCTTCGAGCTGTTTAGTAGAATACCTATAAGTGGATGAAAAACCCGAATTTAGTACTATACCATTTACTTCCACTAGAGTTGAAGTTGGAGTTTTTCATCTACTTATGAATAAGAGTGTTCTGGTTGATACGGAGGTCAGTTGAAGGGAAAACATCAACGAAAACTAAGATTTTAGAAATCCACGTTTGAAAATTAGAACTGACGTAACTTTTAGCTCAGAGTTCGTCATGTTTTCCGGTGAGGTGAATATCGTTATGATGTCAAAACTAATACCTTTAGATTTCTTTTTGAATGAGTTACAATCATTGATGGATATAATTTCGTAAATGTAAAGAAAATTTACAAAAATATTTGTTTTGCATCGTTTTTTGTTAGCGATAAAAATATGTGAAAATTCGGCTATTTTAGCTGCTTGAGATAACATCCCTATTTTTTATGTTGTATCTATCAACTGTACATATTCCTCATTTTTCTATCAAAAACAAGATTATTGAGGGAGGCGTTGAATATCATCTTCGGACCGATTCTTACAGCAGACACACAACAAATAAATTGTGCCATTATGTGCGATAAACACCTCCACATTGATCATACAACTCAATTTCTATTGACTGTCAGCTGTATAGAATAAATCGTTAGGAATGTTCAATGCAATAAGTATTCAATGAATATTCAATATTCATATTTAAGGCACGAAACTATTCGTATCAAGGTGTTCATTTTACCACCCCTAATGTTTCATGTGCTATGGACCGATGCACGAGTTCACTATTTGACACGGCACCGCTAAAATGTCAAATAGTGAACCCGTGCATAGGTCTATTATTACTCTTCTGTCACAGAGTAATAATAGCACATGAAACATTAGGGGAAGGAGTGGTAAAATGAACACCTTAAGGGTATTATCTTTGTAACGAATAGGGTTGATCGATATACATACAATAAAACAATATGGAACAAATTGTAATTTGATCCATAATAATCAATTTCGACCTACTGTTCAAAAACTCCTAGATACGGTACAGATAAATCAGATGCAGTGACTAAACACATGATACTAGGGTCGTTTGCAATGCTGAGCACGTTCTTCTGGACTCATCACATTGGAACAAATTTAATTCAGTCAAGACACCCGGCTAACATGACTACATTTGAATACAATATAGATGCTAGAAAATAATTAATATTGTACAAGTCTCTATTCAATGGATTGAAACTCCATAAACACATTCCAGTTCCAAGCTAGAAGCTCTCTCATATTAACTTCCCTTTAATGAATTAATTTAAATGAAGAAATTTATAACGTCCATCAAACAATAATCTACCTCGCTGATCCACGCAATGCAACGTAAGTATTTGCAACTGAATGTGTGGTAAAATTCCTCCGATCTAACATGACACTCTTCTTTTGTCGAACAGTGAACGGTTGAAGGGCCCAAACACAAAGGGATGTAAGTGACATTTTGGAGTCAGACATTCTGAAAAATTCTACTGTTACAAGCTTTCCTTTTTGGAAGTTCAACAGAAAAAAAATATTGTGATTGAGTATTTTTTGGTTCCCATACTATTTGTATGGATTGCAATATAACTGAAAAAAATTAAACTCGTTTATTTTATTAGCAGTTCTCTTTTCACTTACATACCTTTGCTTCTTACCCTCTCAGTTGCAATCTGCTTTGTCGCTACCGATTACAACTATCCAGCCGACTTAGTTAGTATAGACTATTAAACCAATTGCAATGTACACAAAAGCCCTGAAGCTATTAGTTTATGATCGTACAAACTCAATTGTCGCTTTACGATCTTTGACGACGATCTTTATGTAAATTCACAGCCGTTTCGTCGGGCGATCGCTCCTATTCTGGGAGATCGACTCACGATGTACCAGCATTGCTCAGCCAAGACAATGAGCCACTTTACTGGTAAACGCACATCAGCAAGGAATAATGCGGATTTAATGGATCCTTACCGATCGTGAGGAGCAATTTATTAACTTCTGTGCCGTTCACGGCTAGGTTGTTTTGATCCATGCCCAGACGCTTGGGTTCGATTTTATTGGAGTTTCTCACTTCTGACTGATGACCGAGGTCTCGAACGGTGGCGCTATGAATTATGACTTGTGACTTATTTGGCGAAACACGATCCGTTTTGGAACGTGTTAAGACTGGTTTAGACAAAGCCTTAGGAAATAGATTGCAAGCTTCGAACCAGTCTGCCAACAACAAAGCACGTTGCAACGAAGGAAATCCTGACCTTCACATATGATTAACCGTCACCAGGAAATGCAGCCTCGCGGACAGCTGCATTTGTCTTAGCACTCAATTCCACTCGAATGATATGTTCACCAGTGTGTCCATTGCAAATCATCTAATCATACGTCTCCTTTCGATTTGTCTCAAATTGCAGGAAAAATGTGTGCACCGAGAAGCGAACCGTCAGCGTACCAATCTACAGAAAGGCGACCGTGAAACACTTTGTCCAACCCTGTTCGGACCCTAAGCTGTGCGCCGCCGTACGGTAAGCTATTGCAAATCACAAATTCCAACATTATCTTTCCCTCCATCACCCGTATAATACAGCTTTCCCCCGGTGTAGGACGGTAATTGGTACCGCGTAGATGGAGATCCTTGACTCATGGGATTTTGGATAATTGGTTGCAATACGGAATATCTGGATATCTTGACGACGTATAAAGTCTCTGATTTGGACAAAATTGTTCAACGGGCAAAGCGTTGATCTTCAAATCTAAGATGGAGGACGAGAAAACAAAATGGCTTTATATCTTTCTAGGAGCATTCCATACACTTCCCACCCACCGTAATTTCTCAGCTATTCTACATACCTCCGATGGAACCCAAGAAATTAAGTTGAAAATGCATGTAATATGTGTATTGTGGGAACGGACTCGATGAATAGATCACGAACATCAATATTTGGCACAATTTTGAAACCTAATATAGTGGACCAGAGAGTAAGATGGCGACTCCTGTTCCGAATAATGACAATCAATGGACATATTTGAAACGGACTCTACGCAAAGCTGTTGAAAATCGAGGTTTGGCACCATTTTAAAATCCAATATGACATGGCAAGCAAGATGGCGAATTTCAGTCGTGAGCGTAGCTAGAATTTCGATCAGGAGGGAGTGTTTTTTTTACAAGGGGGAAATTTGCAAACAGACATCTCAGAATTTAACTCAGGGACTGTGGGGATGTCGCACCAACGACGACCCACTAAAACCAGCCCATGCGCTGTATTTGAGCAATTCTTGTTGATTTGCTCAAGTGGTGACAGAGTGCACCGACTCTACCCTTGGCCTCAGACCCTCATCTCCCCGGAACCACCTTACGGTAATTCTTCGGAGAGGGGCCAGTGCATATACCACAACACATGAAGCAGAAGTAGCCAAGGCAAACTGCTTGTCCTAGCCGACTTAATCAATGTTACAAGAGATCAGCCTAGTCAAGGCTAATCCTCTGCAGCCAAGTCTTGGTCTTGTGCGCCATAGGCGCTGCAATTCCAACATAATGTGAGTGACAGCCGTAGTTACTGTTTTCCGGCTCTCGGTATCCGCACACATTCTCTCTCGTAATTGTCGGGGGACGTGTCCCCTCCGCATGTATCGAGCATGCGATCTCTCTCAACAATGAAACGAGGGCAATCGAACACGACATGCTCCGCTGTTTCCTCCGCACCAGCACAATTGGGACACGGAGGAGATTCTGGGTGCCCGAACTATGCAGGTACTGCCTATAGCAACCATGTCCTGACAAAACCTACGTCAGGTGGAAGTTCACTTCCCCATGGTTTCTTGCATACCATCGGTATTAGCCGATGGGTCCATCTACCCTTAGCGGAGTTATCCCATTCCTGCTGCCAACTTATAAGCGTTGCCTCTTTACACGTGTCGCGGACTCCTCTGGTACTTCTTTGGTTGACGCATTGAACATCTTTCTTGATAATGAGTCCGATGGGCGTCATTTCAGCTATGATGTACACGACCTCTTTAGATACCGTTCCAACCGCTTTAAGTTTCTGCTCATTCTAAGCGCTTTTGACCAGACTGGTGCTCCATACCTAATGGATAGCGCCACGCCTGCCAGGAGCTTGCATTTGCTAGCAATTACAGCAGAGCTGTTAGACATCATCCTCGAAAGCGCCGATATAGCTGTAAATGCCATTTTACAGGCATATTCAACGTGTCTAGCAAAGCTGAGCTTGTCAACGTTTATTACCTCAAGTTGCCTAAGAGATCGCTTGGACTTTATGGTGCAATCACCTACCGATATAAGCGCCCGTTGCTCGGACTTGCGGTTTTGGACCAACAGTACCTCAGTCTTGCGACAATCCAGTCCTAGACTTCCTTAATTTCTCAACTATGGAGATAGAGTGCACTGCTGTCAACTCTACTTCCTACCTCGATTAGCCATAGACCTCTAGGGTGATATCGCCGGCGAAGCCAACAATCTTAACTCCCGTCGGAATGGGCAGCTTGAGTACGTCAAGCTGGAAGAAGTGTGTGGGCATCAATTCACAGCTTGCACTGTTGAACGCTTACTTCACATCCAGAGTGACAACCGCGCAGGAACGAATGACACTCCTTTTATGCTCGATTGCCACCTCAGCTGTCTGAACGACCGACTGGATAGCGTCCAGAGTAGATTTACCTTTCCTGAATATAAACTGGTAATTGGACACGCCGTCCGCACCTTCCGTATACGGTACTAGCCTGTTGAGGATCAACCTGCCCAATAACTTGCCCGTTGTATCTAGTAGAGAGATAGGTCTTTACGCCGACGGGTCACCTGGCGGTTTCCCCGCCTTTGTTAGTAGCACCAATTTCTGTTGCTTCCATACATTCGGAAGATTCCTTGATCAATGCAGCGTTGCATCGTGGTTCTGAACATGCCCAAGTAACCATGGAGCATTATATCATTGCATATATAATGCAGCTGCATTGCCGTAAGCCTACCATTAAAGTAGTCTAAAAGTGGAAAAGGGCACTTTTACAGTTAAATTAATGCAATAAGGACGATGAAGCAATGAAGCAACTTATAAAGTAATATTAATGCATCAGTACTATTTATAAAGTGATGTTAGTGCATTGATACATTTGTAATGTAGGGTTAATGCTTTATTGCTTGACAGCTCTTGAAATTTGTTGAATAAAAGCAATGTTGCATTAATGTTGTTGATATGCAGTAGAATACGTGCAATGTTATAATGCTTGTGGTTACTTGGGTGTCCGGATCCGCCTTCACTGCCGCTTTTAGGGCAACATTCGGGATACCATTTGGTCCCGGTGCCTTGTTTGATAAGAATGATTTCACGACTTCTGCCAGCTCTTCGCCGTCACCCTCGCCACTTCTTCTCCTTCATCTGCCACATACGGCGCTGGGGCCATGGGTTTGTGGGATGATGCGGGAAGAGTATATCGATTATCGATCGCAGCAAGGCAAGCGACTTTTTTTGGGCCGCCATGGCAACTTTGGTCTTAGCCATTAACACTTTGTAGGCGTCACCCCACGGACTTGAATTGGCACTCTGGCGTAGACTATCAAAGCATGCTCGTTTTCGACTCTTGATTTCCGTTTTGAAAGCCAACTTTGCCTCTCTGAATGCTGCACCACGTTCTTCTCTTTGTGCTTCTGTGCGTGTGCGTTGCATTCTTCGTCCAGCTCGAAGTCAGATTGTTGCCATTGATTCGCATTACCAGTACACCAGCGGCCTGTTATCGGCACGGAAGCATCACACGCTCGTGATATCACAGCAACTAGCTCTTCACCGTTTAGGTCCAGAGTGTTCCGTTCGCGCCTCAGGACTTCGGTGCATACTTCGCCGTTGAAGATCTCTGTTTTCCAACCTCGGGCTTGGGTGGAGTTACATCGCACTGCCCTTCGCCCGCCTGGTATTATACTATAGTGAATCGATTGATGATTGCTATGAGTATAACCGTCATCAACGCGCCTGTTCATGGTACCTAAAAGGTTAGGACTACAAAACGTCACTTCGTTAATCGATTCTGCAACATTTCTGCGGAAGGTACCCAAGCAACCAATAGTTCGGATTGTACTTAAGCAGTGAACTCCATAGTTCACTCTTGGTATAAATTTAGTTTCAGTGAAACTTTTTCGCGGATTAAGAGATCACCATGGATATTAAATGAACTTCATTCTCAAAAGTAACTAATGAACTTATCAACAACTTGTAAGTTCAGAACAAGTTTGAACTGAACTTCTTTTGTACTTGAAGGTAACAATCAAACCTTCACGAACTTTATGTAAACCAGTGTTGCATTTGAACGCGTTCAGTTTGCGTTCCAGTTCAAACTTTTGAACGAGAGATCAAGTAGGCTTGCTCATTGAGCAGTTCAAAAATCTGAACCCGAGCGAGCTGAAAATTGAACTTGAAATGAAAACTGTTTTCATGGCAGATACACGACATATTTCAACGCGGAAGTTTTGCTAGATATTGGGAAACATTTGAAATTCCATATATGTTGAGTGATATGAATGTATTATAGTCTGGTGAAGTTTTTTCGGGTTCTTTACTTCATTGTGCATTTTGAAGTGAACGGGCCGTTCTTGAGCAGGTGCAGAATCTTGCACAAGAGTTCAATGCTTGCTAGGTTCTCGTGCAAAATTAGAACGCGTTCAGTTCATTTTTGGCTCGCGTTCGGTTTAAAATGCATCACTGATGTAAACTGTAAAGTTCGTTTAACTACTTAAAAAGTGAGCTGATTAAGCCAAAACATGCCCTTTTATCCGAACTATTTGTTGCTTGGGTACTCACTGTACCCACATTTGCCAACTCTACATTTAATACGGCCATGGATTCCAACAATAGTTGGCCTCTTTGGTTGGTGTAGCGGCTACTCCACTCCACTGCCCATGCATTAAAGCCACCAGCTATCACTACTGGCTGCCGATTAGCTAGTTCAGCTATCATCCTGTCGACCATGTGGGAACATTTCTCAATCGCCCATCTTTAGGACACGTAACAACTGCAATAGAATACGCTGTAGATTTTTGCTAACGCAAAACCATCATTTGAGATGGAAACTATTTTTGGATTGGGTATCGTCCTGTCGTCCCTATAGCTGCTAGCTGTTGGGACCTATCCGCCACCCAGTTCCCGTTGTTGTCTGGTATGAGTCTGATAGTAACACCTCGTCAGTCTTGGTTTAGACTGGCTGCCAAAGAAAGCTGCTGGGCTGCATCACAGTGGTTTAAATTTAACTGCGTTACTTCCGTTTTGGCTGCTTTGATACTCCGCTTGTGCCCGGACATTTGGGTCCGCCCGTTAAGTGTCCGTTGTCTGCTCTGTCGACACATATTAGGCACTTACAATCGCTTGCCCTATGGCCTTCGGTGTCGCAATTTCTGCACATCTTACTTCTGTCGGGACCATTGCAATTCCACGACTTATGGCCCTTCCCGAAACACTTGAAGCAAACTTCAGGAAGCTGTTGCATGCTCAGACGGCTAACCGACCAGCCTACCTTGAGTATGCCCAAGTTCTTCGCTGTGTTGGTCTCTGCAACCGGCAGCCTGACCGCTGCCACCTGGGTGCCCTGCAGGCCCTTTCTAGGGTGGATGGACTTACTTGCTACGTTGATGTCACACTGCTCTTTGAGGGCAGCTGAGACCTCCGCTGCATCGGTGACCTCATCCAGATTTTTACACTGGAGAGTCGCTTTTGCAGTCAGGGATCTTACATCAACCTCGTCGCCAAGTACTTCTTGTGCCAGTTGGTTCTAGGCTGCACTCGTTTGCTTGACGTCCTTCTTTCACCAATCCTAGTCTGCCTTATGCTCCGCACATCTGTGCCCAAATGGCGATACCTTCTACGTGCTTCGCATCGCCTTCAGAACTCCGGCGTATTTCGCTTCCTCCGTTTTGATAACGAGGGCCTCGTCTAAATTTCTACGTTTCGCTGCTTTCGATTTAGCCATCTCTTTGGGCTCCGTTTTTGGTTTCCTCTAGTGTTTCTTATTTCAAACTCGTATCCACGGGGTGCTGTTGCCTTGCGCTCGTGGTTCTTGTGGATGCACTGCCTGGTTCGGGCTCTTTTTTCTTGGCTTTTTTGGCCTTAGACTTGGTGTTGGCCTCTCCACTGTTGCCATGTCCTCTTGATCGCGGAGCTTGGCTCGTGCCAGCTTTTCCGCTCTGGAGGACGGCTGCGTAGGTCACTTTTCCCTTAGCAAACATACGTCTTTTCGCCACGTATTCATCCTCGGAAGGTCCCCTCTTCCGCATCGCGTATCTAATAATACCATCTGATATATTCGTGTTGCCTGTTAAGGAAAACACTTCAGTCTGGCTCGACTTAGTGTCGTTTTGCCATCTACCTTGCCAAGTTGTGCCTAGGCTTTCGCATAGTTCTGCTTTGCAGCTAGATTGTCACAATTTCAGCAGACTTGTTTCCAAGTCCTTGCTGATATTGCTTTTGCTCTTAACAAACTCGATGATGACTTCGAGTTGCACAGCAGCCACCTGCATTTTCGGGAGGTACTCCCTATTGCTATTCATGGCTTTGATAAGTCCCGGGCCATCGATCACCTCACATGTTGCACTGGAGCGGCCAGTGCCTGCCGTCGTCACAGAGTCTAGGCTTTTGCCCACACGTCACGTAAGTTGATGTTGTTTGCCTCCTTTCTTGGCGGGAACCTTAGCCGGTTGGTGATGGGACTAGAAGCCTCTCCTTCAAATTCCGCTAGTTGTTTGTTTTGATGGATCATTTCTTATGGGTCCTCCTAAGAGCCGCTATCCATCTCCGCTGGAATAGTCGCCTTTATGATCCCATGGTTGTCCATGGAAGCAGCTAGGCCATGCTAGGGTTGACATAGTCCATCATGGGGTACTATGTTCGGAGCCGGATCGGCGCAAGTCAGGTAATGGCATCTGAGCCTACTCCCGCCCAGTTGGAACAACGAGGCGACGGATTTGAAACGTACTCTAAGGCCTGCCACGGTTTTACGGGACGGGATATCGCGAGCAGTATGCCATAATCAGGATCTTATCGGCATCAATCCTGGTTGCTTTGACAGAGTTGCATTCGGATTTTTGTGGTTTCTATGAAGGTTTATCGGAGCCCACATCATGGAAGCACTTGTAGATGGCCCTATGATTTATACAAATACTCAAGATGCATTGTATTATACTTCCGTTGTAAAGTCTTTAAAATTGATGTGTCGCATGATATAATTTATGCTGATCAAATGTTGGTCCCCAATTGATGCCCCAGGAACCGGTTCCAGGGAATCCTCATCCGGCCAGAATGGTTCCTAATGATGGGCGGAATATACTTATGCGGTATGATCGAGTTGGAAACTTCGGGCAAACCCCTCGTGTATATCCGAATCCGACCGTTTGATTGGAGTTCCCAGTAAAGGTTATGAAACTTGAAAATTATTGTGTCAAGATACTATTGAAATCGGTTAAAGATTGTAAAACTTTTGACCGGAAGAAATAATCGTTTTAACATAAAGTTTTCGCCTATTTGCGTAACTTTAGTGGCAAAATTTTAAATCTTATATCCAGTGTTGCGATGGATCTTCTTGTGAACAATGATCGACGCATCTTCGCGATCCACATTCCAAAATTCATTTTCATTTTTGAGTCAGAAGAGCATCGCAAAAAGCGAACGGATGCAACGCCGAAGAAGCAAAATGACACACCGATAAGTGGTTCGCGAAGCCTTTCCACTCGTAGGATTCATTTATCCACGCGCTGTTCATTCTGGTGATTCATTGCAAGGTTGCTTCTTCTCGTAAAGTCAAGCAAACACTCCACGCTAAGCCAGCTCCACGCAGCGCATGTATTAAAACTACACATAATGAGGCAACCAATGCAGAACTGGCTGACTGAGTGAAAATTATGTGTAGGTCGCACTCATTCTGTGAGTTGCCGACGTGTTGGCCTTCGGCTGTGCGGAGATCGATGGAAACGGAACTGTTAATGATCTCCCGCGCGGCAGCAAACAGACCGTTGGTAAGATGGGGAGTTTTCTGAGATGTTTTCTAGCGAAAAGCCGGAAGATGGTCGCAAATGCGAAAGTTTTTTTCCCCATTTGCTTCCACTTCGGCTATTCAAATGAAAAAAATCTCTGAAAAACTTTAAAATTGGAACTGAATTTCGCATTCCAAGCGTTCCTCATCTGTGCTCATTTCATTCATTCAGTTTTGTTTACCACCGTTTGCACAAAACTGTGTACAGCCCCTTTGCACAGAATCTGTGCTGCACGAAAGAGGCCAATTTTGTGCGCTCGGCACTCATTTTTGAGCGGAGCAAGTTTAGCGTGATTGTAGCAAGCCCGTATGAAGATGATCGAAATGAATACTTTCCTGCTCTTCGCGAAGAACAGGCAGCGTGGATCGTACCGTTCACATTACCGAGCGATGGAAAATCACCCGATGATAGCGTCGGGAGAAACAGCGATCCGAATCAATGATAGCCCTAGTCATACTGAATAAATTTGCAGAATTAGTCAGGATCCTGAGTTATTTAAATCAAAAATTTCGTGTACAATAGTGCTGCTTATATGGGATTCCAAAATGTCGATGATATGGGCCTTTTATTTCGTTAACAAGAAATTTCATGTTAGAACTAATAAATCAAAATCCCATAAGCTACGGGTCTCCATCTACGCGGTTCCGTCCTATATGGAAATCTTCGAAACCGTCATACATGAAAACCGCGTAGATGAACTACGTCCTACATCAGGGGATAGCTGTACGAGCAAATACATTCCACTTGTCAACACGATTGATGGAATCAATCAAGATTAATCGGGCACCTTACCAGCGGCGTGGCTAATGGCGATAACTATTACTCTTTTTCCATGTCTTTCTCGCCTTGCAAAAAAAAAATATAAATCGCGATCGAGCAGTACCAATTATGAGCCAACTTACCACCAGGTCAAGCGAGAGGTGTTCGCATGCTGTCCCGGTTGGGAAACTACCGGCACTATTGCCGAAGGGTGTCATAAACGTAAGTGGCACGCTGATTTATCATCTAATTGACAGATCTAATCGTCGTGACCTCCAAAACCCTCTAATTTTTTCAACAGCCATTTGTCGAAACCAGTGTCGAAATGGAGGTCGCTGCACGGCTCCGGATACCTGTGCCTGTTCTACGGGATTCTCCGGACCACAGTGCGAGGTGGACATCAACGAGTGCAAACAGCACAAACCATGTGACCAGACCTGCTACAACACGGATGGATCCTACTATTGCACCTGTCGGGACGGATTCATGCTCCAGGCGGATCGCCACAGCTGTAAGAAAATTGGTACGATTATCACTGATTTGCGTATAAAGGATGAAAAGCTGCAATACTGAGAGTCTATCCGCTTTTTTCCAGAACCAACCAACGATGTGGCGTTCGAAGCCAGAGATATGGAAAACGACGTCGATTACGATAGCCTCGATACGCGATTAACTAAACTAGAGAAGGTTCGGCGGTCGTTGGGACCCTTTTAGCACAGACAAACAGACGTAGCAATGACGAAAATTCCATCGATCACTCATTTCAAGTTCACTATGTTACAAAAACAGTATTTCGTGCAACAAGATCACCAGGCTTTTTATAGAAAATTGTATTACGTCTGATTGTCTGTGCTTTTAACATGAAGCCCCATTCATGCGGTGCAATTTGCATTGCTCCAAAGGTGTATAATTTCATCACTAAGCTGTATCTTGTTTTCTCTGTTTTTTCCCTTATCCCATCGAACCAGATAATCTTCAACGAGGATCGCCGATCGATATCGGAGACCCATGAACTGAGCAAGAAGGTCCAGTACACGATGGATGCGGTTTCGTCGCTGAGGGCGCAAGTTTCCCGATTGGTTAGTATCAAGCCCACGTACAGTGATGAACAAAAATTGACAACTTTTCGGAATTTCCAATGATCAACTTCGGTATTTTCAGTTATGTATGGGCCGATTTGTAAAAAAATATCACTACAGTAAAGCCGTTATTGCTTTTGAATGTGTGATTTTAGAACTAACTCAAACAAATATTTTGAAATTGATCTATGAACGATTCTAATCTAACACTCTAAAATTGCACAGTTAATCAATGATCAAGTTGTAGGCAATTCTCGCCTAAGGAATCTTGCTGTTATAAGGTTTTGACGTTTTGAAGTTTACCTGAACACGAATAGGGAGTCGTGGGTTCGATCCCCACCGGAGCACGTGGTTTCTTTTCGCAGTTTCAATTTCAATTTGTACATTTGGCACGTGTTTCATCGTGTACAGGTAAACTTCAAAACGTCAAAATCTTATAACGGACTCTAAAATTGATGATTTTGTATGGAAACTCGTAAAAATTGAAAATTTATTGTCCAATACTGTACCCACCCATGTTATTTACTGATTCAACTGATCTGATTTCAATTTCAACTTTGTTGCCAACATGTCTCACCACAACCATATAATGATTGCAGACGCAAAGGCTATTTCCTACGGTGGACTATGGGAACCGGATCAACTGATGGAGCTCGAGGAGTTGTCGGCGATTTAGTTGCCGCCGCCATCCCGTAGGCTGTTGAGCAAGTCCGGAATCTCTCTTTGACGTAGGATGTATTTATTGTAAATTAAACGCAGTTATTTTAAGTAAGGTAAGAAAAAAACAAGTGGTTTTAGACAGTTAGCGTTTAATCAATGAAATCCAATAGCGATATTTCATACAAAATAGACATGTTTGCTTATAATATACTAAATCTGAATATTATCACAACATTAGCATTATAGTACATCTCTCTGTACCATGCAAGTAATACGGGGCAATAGGAGCGTATAAAACAATGACCCCGATTATCTTAGGACCTCATAAAGGATGCTTCAACTAGCCACAACCGTAAAAAATATGTAAAAACTGTTTTATTCACGAAAATATTAAAATTTGTTCCTTCAGTGTTGTGAGAAACTCAAATTCTCATAGCTCACGATTGAAAATTTTCATGTGTAAATCACGCAATTCAGCAGTCAAAAGCATGGATGAGTTGGCTCATTTGTTCGACTCATAAAAGCGTGCATGGTGACGTCACGAAAAATTTTTCTTCTCTGTCACTCTTTCATCACGCTCAATTGACTGTCTTGCTCTTTGACACTCACTGCTGGAATAAAGCATGAGATTTTCGCTGAAGATATCTAATGAGTTTGCTTTCTCGGGAAAGCTCATTGATCGAGCTTTGAGTGTAAGTTTGTCAACACTGCCTACGACAAAAATCTTAAATATAAGATTTTTGATGTAAAAATAAGATTAGCATAAGGTTGGTAAATGCTGGGTATGGCGTCTCGCATTCCTGAAGGAATAAAATAGATCCCTTTGTATGGTCCTTAACCTCCTGCTCAGCAACTCCTATCCCTACCTATTTGCGGTACTGGCCGGGGTGCGAACATCCTTAGGGAAGATCGTGTAACCAGACAGGAAAGGAAGGAGTTTGCTTTTGAAAACCTGGAGTGTCTGTACTTGTGTGGAACTTGGAACTGTACTGCCCATAACTAACTGCATATTTGTCATATTCGACATTTTTGACAATTTCGAGTTAATACCGTGGAGCGTCATCAAATGATAAATACTTTCGGTCAACTTACTGAAATCTGTGAGATTGTTCTAAAAAATTTGAAAAAAATATCAAGTTGTTTTGTCACATTGGCTATTGTAATCGCATAACAGTCACTTTGAGATTATACATGAGCCCCGTAATGTAGTAGCTATGAAATTTCCACCAGAACTATTTTCTGACTATTCACCTACCGTTTTTAATCATATTACGGACAGCTTCAAATTCCGGACACTCTAGTTTGTATGGGAAACATTTCAGACGAAATGTTTCAATTTTTGCTGTGCAAAAGTTCTCACTTTTAAGGCTTGTTATAATAACCTTTTTTCATAGAAATCTATGCAAACTGATAGTGTCTGACTGCCTTAGACGTCTCTTTAGCTGCTTGACGACTTAAACTGATGGTTTGACTTTTCTAATAATGATTTCCAGGAGCTGTCCGGAATTCGAATCAAAGTGTCCGGAATATGAGGCAAAAGTCAGGAAGCGTCCGGAATAAGAATCATGAAATGGCCACACATTTAGATTTATTTAAAATTATTGAAGTTGCAGATCTGTATTCTTTACCCACCATTCGGAAGTTAAGGGTTTCCGACGCTCGATAACGCTGAGAAATCATACAGAATGATTTATTTTGTATGCTCTATGCTGAGTTATACTTCACTAAGGCCTTAAGTGTCCGTAATATGAATCAAAACGGTAGTATGTGATATGAGTTGTACAAACTTTTAGCCTCAGATAAGCACATTTGAGTTCTTGGTAATTTTTAGAAATTTTGGTTTCCTCCCATACTGCTATGAAAAGCACACTTGGTATTCCATTTACTCAATGCCTACTTTTGTCGAATGTTACAAATACGCAGTTATAGGCACTGTGTATCTCCCAACTTCATCGGAAACACACGCATACTCGCTGATGTGCTGAAGGATCGCGGATTCGGCATCGTAGGTTTGTTCTTCAACTTTAGCATAATGAACGTGCACACTTCGAATGCACTGATGATGATAAAGACGCTGCATTATCGGAAGAGAGTGAGCTGGATGAAGCCCCTCTTGAGGACTGCTGGAGAACAATAAAAGCAGCCGTCAAAAATGCAACTGAGAGCAACGTCGGGTACGTGGGATGGAGTCGACGGAACGATTGGTTCAACGAGGAATGTAGGCAGATTCTGGAGGAGAAGAATGCAGCGCGGGCGGTCATGCTGCAGCAAGTGACCCGGTAGAACGTGGAACGTTATAGACGGAAATGACAACAGCAGACCCGCCTCTTTCGGAAGAAAAAACGCCTCCTGGAGGAGACGGAGTGCGAGGAGATGGAACAGCTGTGCCGGTCTCAATAAACACGTAAGTTCTATCAGAAGCTCAACGCATCCCGCAACGGCTTCGTGCCACAGGATGTGCAGAGATAAGGATGGGAGCATTTTGACGCTCGTGAGGTGGTCGACAAAAACCTTAATGGCGCTGAGGTCAGGGCGACGAGGGAAATCCCTTCTTCAGTACTGCGGGCGATGGAAACCAGAGTTGGGAAAAGTTCTGAGATTCACACTACAGTAGGCAACGGTAGCAAATCACGGTCAGCGAAGCCAGTGAAACTCACGCCCAAGATTTATTGAAGGGAGGTTCAGCAATCTAAGCAGTCAGTGGGTGCGAAGTGAGGTCAGCTGCAGGGGAATTAGAAGTGACAGCTGGCGAGCTGGTTGGCTGGCCGGTTTGTGTACTCTGTTCTTCAATCAATCGTTTCTATGGAATCGTTAGGGGTTGTTTACTGTCAGTAACAGCAGTTGAGTGAAAATTTTCTCGCGCGTCCATGAACATTCTTGTCGAGGCTTGAACTGCAACCACAACAAAGTCGCCAGCTGTCACTTGTTGTTTAAAAATGGTGGAATGAAGAATCTGGCAGATTGGATTACCTCCCTTCTAGATACCTTGCTCACGCCTATCGCTGTTGTAGATTGGAATGAATTTATACACTCATTTGTCTCACTAGACATAAAAAGTGACCCAACGGACTATTGACTATTGATAAAAAATCAACTAACTATTGGTTTTCAATGAAAATAAAAAAAAAAGATTTTGAATAATGTAGATTTGATAGATTTAATTCATTTTTCAAATCTATCTTCTAAAACCTATAGATCTTGTCATAGATACACTACCTAACAATCATTTTGAATTATATAAAAGGACGATTTAACTATTGCTTTTGATTATTTAGACTGACTTTTGAAAAGAGTGGATTGTTTTAAAGAATAAGAACAATCTACGTATTGTATGGTCGTTATAATGAAAACATGTCCATCTTATTTGCCTAAGGGGGAAATTTCTCTAACCTAGAATGAGAAAAAATCGCACTATTTTTAAATGAAACATAAAAAGATGCAGTCTTAATGTTGTTTTTTTTTCGTGGGCATTACGTCCCCAATGGCACAGAGCCTGTACAGCTATTAACTGAGAGCTTGTCATTTTGGCATTCGTATGTCCTGTGGCAAGTATGAAGATATTATGCCCTTGGAAAACTCCATTACGATAAGATTTTGGATTGACTAAGAATCGAATCCGGATAATCTCAGCATGGCTTTAATTTGCAGCCGTGAACTTTACCGCTGGGCTAAGGAAGGGCTGTGTAGGTATTCTTTGAGAGCATTATTTACATTTTAAGAATGTCCCGTATTTGTTCCTCATTTGTCCCGTTTTTATCTGGTTAGCTTATGGTCAGCCTAGGCATGTTGCAAGAATGCCGGACATCAACTCTGCAAAGATGGTGTTCGCTTCTTGTCCGGTTGGTACAAGAAGGCGTGGAGCGCAGCGAGCTAGGTGGACGGATCAAGTATCCAACGATTTAGCAAACATGGGGAATAACCGAGGAGGCAGAAATGCCACGAACCAAGCCTTGTGGCGTAAAATTGTTGATTCAAAGTTATCTGTTTAGATGTTATCTAATGAAATCGATGAATCCTCTAAACACACCAGCTCAATTTTATGCAACAGCAAACTGTTATCAGCGTTTCCACACTTATAAAAACTTATACAATAGTTGTGAAAGAAATACACAATATTTTCCGTTTTATACTAATTGCATGGGAGCCAAAAAGCATGCCAATTTTCTACAATTATGTTTGTTTACGCACATAAGAGCGTCTGTGTGGTAGTCGTAATCTATCCGACACCTTTCATTCATAGTCGCGGTCACAATGGGAACTGTAGCAGAATTTACTGCACGAATTGACTGAACGATTACACAACGTTCATTTGACGAAGAACTGGCACACAAAGTGTGCTATATTGATACTGCTATTTATTGCAAACTTAGCTTCAACTACTATTCTGATTGTTTTTTTTTTATTCAACCACTGTACTGTATTGTAAACTATTCACATAAACTGGACGCGTACGGACTAACTACATTAACTGTTAGGGAAAAGTGGGGCAGTTTGGCCACTTTAAGGAAAAGTCGATAAAAGTAGAGATGTACCGAATATTTGGCCGGCTGAATATTCAGGCCGAATATCTCGAATATTTTGTTTTTGCCGAATATTCGGTACGCCGAATAATGAATTCTGTTATTCGGCCGAATAGGCCGAATAGTGACCGAATAGTAACAAAATTAACTAATTAAGAAAATTTAAAAAAAATCAAAGAATTTATTCAAATGGTGGTACATTAAAATTTTCGTTTCATGCATTCTATGAAAGGAGTTTGATGTCAAATATTAATAAATGTGAGAATTGCTCCAATATATGGCATTTAGGTGACTACGATGCTGCTCAATACATAAGGTGCTCTCTGCAATTGAGTCTTAAGCTAAAATTACAAGCATTGCCAAAGGTGCAAATAGGTATTTCGCTAGGCATAAAGCAACAGACAAACATCGGTTTCAACACCAACCAAATCTATGCGATGACAAACATTTGTTTGCCCAAGTATCCAATTAGCGCTCTAATTCGCCCTCCGTGCTAATATAGTGCTATTATACAGCAGACATGCCCTATACTAGCCGTATAATAGCCCTTCAAAGCCAAAAAGGCGAATTAGCGGGCTAGTGGTTACTTGGGTGGCTCTGTATCAATCCATGCCAAATAATTGCCATAGTGTACTGATAACTTTATAATCATTTTTCTGGGGCTGTAAGGTACCACTAGACTAGTTTGATGCGTATGGACTCAATACTTTTAATTTTAACCTTTAACATATATTAGCACTTTCCATTCTTTCAATATTATTTGGTTCGAGACACCTGCTCTCGTTCTTCCTTTATTATGCTAGTCAGTGGTCTGCAGTCTAATTGTTCCAATTTCTTTGAAACACTTCCAAAACTCGGATGAGAAATCTAGTGACGTATATTTGGTTATTCTTTAATAAAACATGAAATGGATAACAGGGTGGCCACCCAATTTCGATTTTAAAATTCCCGCTTTTTTCCCGGTATATTTTGCAAAATTTTCCCGGTTTTTGACCCATTCTTTCCAACGACTTTAATTGACTATTCCTAAACCGTTTGCATGAAAACCACCGCAACATTTTTTTAAATCGGTTTAAATTTTTTTAGTTGTTTTTCCATAGTAATTTAATTTAGATTGTTCTAATCTATATAGAATGTTATTCTGAAAACTATGGCATAGTATAGTATTCATCTGAATCGATTTGTCTCGCGTTCGTCGAAAATCAATGGAGCTCTGGAGCTTTATATCATAGGAAAGATATTGTTAATTGCGCTAATAAAACAGATCCTACACTACATGAAATTGAATTGATTTTAATTTGAATGCTATAACCATATGTACCTACAATATAACATTTAAGCCAAGCTTCGAATTTTCATGTTCAAGTTTCAAGATCTAGAGAACCTGAAAACCGTTCGCATTGAAAATTTGATGGATTGGTTGCATTCTGGTGATCATAAAACGATCAAAATTTCAGCTCAGAGCTCTGTTTGGTTCTCTAGACTCGTTATCTTGAAATTTCAAGGTTTGGCTTTGGTGTATAATCATCTAAAGTGCATCTTAGTGCTGAATTTCAGATAATTTGGTCGCCAAAAGCCCCAGGTGCCTAAGTAAATCATCAAGATGCCCAAGTAGTTCTTTACCGTCATTGAAATTATTTCAATTCTTAATCCTTTGAATTTTCTTTATAAAAATAAAGAGTTCTCTAAAGCAAATAAGTTCAAGTATGGATAAAACAAGGCCACACTTATAGAAGCACTTATTTAGAGCTCACTCAAGTTGTGGTATTCAGCAATTACAGAAAAGTGCTAAACGAATTTGCAATAAGTAATTAAACTTCGATTCAAAAAGTTGAGTACAAAAAGTTAGAGAAAATTTGAAAAAACATTAGCCCTGACAAAACAAGACCAAAAATTCAAAAAAAAAAAATTACTACGTTGCTAGCAAAAGAGTGAAACATTTTTTAAGAAATATGTAGACATTAAATCATTAATGTTAGAAAGATATTTGTTCAAAATTACGGATGCCTTATGGCAATATCATTAAACATACAGTTAACTCTCCCTTACTCGGTATTCCGTATCTTGATATCGAGTTAGAGAATCATAGTAAAAAGTGGTTTTTATGGCTAACTCGATGGTCCCTTGGATCGCAGTTGCACTGGTTTTGTGTTCTGTAACTCGATACCTCCCTAACTCGATGGTCCCTTCAATATCGAGTAAGGGAGAGTTAACTGTAACTACTTTCTATAACTTATTTTGGAGGTTGGTTTGTAGATTACAGCTTGAAGATGATCATTCAAAACGATTTTCCCGGTGATCTTCACAAATTCCCGGTTTTTCCCGGTAGATTCAAATTCCCGTCTTTTTCCCGCTTTTCCCGGGTCGGTGGCCACCCTGGGATAAAAAGTGCTAGCAATAGACTACACTCAAAACAATCCAAACGTCATTCTTACGTGAAAACATACGTGGTTTTTTTTCCATCGCACTTTTCACGTAGCACTTATGTGGATCATAGGTACCACTGAATGAACGCATGAACAAATAGACCTCATCAGTTCCATCGAAGCTTCACGTAGCTGCCACATGAATTTTCACGTAGCTTCTACGAAGTGCTTTAGTGGATCCTAGATGATATTTTCATTTATTTTTATCGGTATAGTTAAATGAAACCCAATTCTGCTTTGCATTGGCTTCTCCAATTAAATAGTACCGTTTTGACTCATATTCCGAACACTTAAGGCCAACAGGGACTTCAAATGGATATGATTGGCATATATTGGCTGAAATTTGTGTAAATTTTTATTTTCGTCGCAAAGTCTAACGGTTAGCTGTTGGGTGTACCAATGAAAATTTTGATTTTATTAGTTTTAGTATTGTTTTTACGTAAAAGTATGGAACAGCATTTTGATTCAAACTCGAACACTGTGTTCATTCTGTCTCATATTCCGAACACCTTGATTCAAATTCCGAACAGCACGAATAAATCGTATTCAAATGAATTATTTGGCAAATAAATTAATATGAGCTTGTTCTACTGGTCTTAAACTAGAGTATCATCACTAATCCCGCGGTATAAATTATATTGGAGACGTTAAAATTGAATTGCAACTGACTGCCATTTCCTTGTTATTTGGTGACATATTTCAGCGAAATATTTCAACCAAATCGCCATACAAAAACCGAGTGTTCGGAATATGAGTCTGTTCGGAATTTGAGACAAAACGGTATTTCAATTTGAAAAAAAAAATAAAACAAACAAGAAGAACTCGAGTATTTATTGTATTCAATCGATATTGCGAATCAAATGTATTAATATTGTATTCAATTGATAGTGTCCAATATCCACTGACCGACACGGTGGCATCCATGGTCCAACTGCATTAGAACAGACACAAATTTGTTCGGATTTGCTGTTCTATGTTTCGAAAGCTATAACAGATATAAAAAAAAGCTTTAAAATATTGATATTCTCCGGTATCTAACACATACAGTGGCCCAATTTCATATTCGTACAGGACACTGTTTTCACATAAAGTTAGTAAAAAACTTTTAAATGATGTATTGAGTTTAAAATAATTTAATCACATTGAAGGTAATAGGTGTCATCTTATGTTTGGCAATCACAGAATGTTTCCATTTACATTCATCTTTGGATTAATGGAAAAGTATTGAATTTATGTCTAAAATTCTCCCAATTCCATAGTCGTACACCTACGAAAATTCAAACGCACAACATCCAAAACTTAATTTAAAAGCTCTATTTGATGGCTGAAGTGCTTTGTTATGATGTTCAGATGTAGTGAAGTACACCTGGACAATTTATTAGCGAACATATATGAAATTTAGGTAAAATTATGAGAATTAATAATTTTTTTAAACTTGTGCAATATTCTCCGCAACTATTCTTAAGGACGTAATGTTGAAAAAAATGTAAGGCAAACAATAGACTTACCAAATATTATAGCAAAAAACATGGAAAAAGTGGAATTTTTCATAAATTTACTTAAATTTCAAATATGTCCGCTTAAAAATTTTCAAAATTTACTTTACTGCATCTAAACAACACAACGAAGAACTTAAGCAATCATCTAGTCCATTAAAAATTTGTTTTGAATGTTGTACATATCTTTTTTGTTAAGTGTACGAAAATGGAATTGGATCAATTATAGACACAAACTCAATACATTTCCATTATTCTCAAGATTTAAGCAAATTACTACAGTTTGTCATTGCCAAACAATAGATGACACCTGAGACCTTCGTTATTGATAAAGTATATCGAAGTCCATGTATCATTTAATAGTTTTATACCAACTTGATATGGAAACAGTGCCCGGTACGAAAATGAAATTGAGTCCCTGTATTTACCTTGAAATCAATCCAAAAGTTGTTTTAAAGTCCAGCCACTCCTGGAAAAACAAGCGGCCACCATTTTTAAACTTGAAATGAGAATGAACGCGATGTCAAAATGAATTTAATTGCCTACGTGATCTTCACGTAAGTGCGACGGGTAGCTTCGGTAAAAATATATATATATATATATATGCTCTAGTAATAATTACCTTGGTCAGGTGAAGATGAGACAAAATGAATTTGGAATGATCTACGTGATTTTTCACGTAGCAATGACGTTTGGATTTTTATGAGTGTACAGATCCCTTACTTTAGAAATAAGAAAAATCTTTGGAATTTACTATTTTTGTGATTACAACCGGTTTCAAAAGCTTTTCATTTGCATTCATTGCATTTCATTTGCATTCATAATTCGTTCAATTTTCCACCGTAGAAGCTTTCCCTACTTTGGCAAACTCATTTTTTTCTTTATCCAGGATTGAAAGTATTGTTTTACAGAAATTAGACGAATATACGGGTGTTATTCGGCCGAATATTCAGATTTTGTTTGGCCGAATATTCGGTATTCGGCCGAAGGCCTAATAGTGCTATTCGGTACATCTCTAAAAGTGCAGAAAATATTATGAATTTTTCGAATGTTTGCATGATTTCCAACAATTTTTAGATGGATACACTAGATCCGCACGATTTCCTTTGTCTTACAAAGTTCACGGACGAATGATTGATTTTTCAAAATTTGTCATTTTTCGAGTCGATTTTTCACTGATGGGGTAATATGAGCACCCCATTTTTGATTGCAAAATAATCTCATATAATCTAAAAATTTAATAATTTTGTTACTACACTTGAAAGTTATTAGTATTTATGAACACTCCGTGCAAGAAGATATATTTTTTTAAGAACATTCTAACACTCAAACATCATCATTTTGAAATGATGAAATTTAAAAAAACCATTCGGGCAACATGGGCAGTTTTTTCAAACATCATTTATTTCTTTTTCTTTGAGTTTTGGACACTGACTTATAACATGTCTATTGTTTCATTTCCTCACCAGCTTTGGGGTTGCATGTTATTCCAGATGAAATTTCAAGAATTTAGAGTAAGGTGGGGCAAAAGTTCGACCTTAGTGGTATAATCAAAGTTTCCAGGAAAACAATAGCAGTTAAAACAAAACAAATACCATACAGTGTACCTTCAACATATTGGCTATAATTTTGCTGAACAAACTTATGTCAAAATATTTACCCATTTTTAGTTATAACAGTTTCAAAATTGATTGTCTTATTCGAACTTTTGCCCCACGAGTGAGGCAAGAGTTCGAATCTAGTGTGGGGCAAAAGTTCGCTGGCTAAAACACAACATATCGATCCTTTTATGACAGGCATACTTTACACCAGCCATAAACTTAAGTTTGACGAAAAATACACACTAAATTTTCATCAAAAAATTGCCCAAAACTGGGTTCTTTGTAATATACTCAAAAATAGCAGTTTTTCGCAAAACTAAGTGGAAATTCAAAATTTTAGTGACAGTTTTCACACGATCAGACAAATTTAACTAAATTTGAAGATAATAAGGTACCGCGGGGCAAGTGGGTAAATGGGGTAAGTGAAAACAATTGATATATTTTACTGAATATGTGAATTAATGTTTCAAACTCATGTGTAAACCTTCGAGGAAATTGAGAACATTACGATAGGTAAGAAATTTCTGAAATTTTTCAGCCATTATTGTATAATAGAGCGAAAAATTGTTAACCTGTCAACTGTTACTCCGTAACAAGTTGGCGGCGTACAATCTTATTTTAATATTTTCAGTGGAAAAAAGTTGCGGAAAATAATTTCCTGTACCACTTCTTAGTTGTCCTCTGTGACAGTTTCAAACTGCAATAAAAAATGTTTTAGAATTAATTCGACATAGACTTAAAAATAACCAACTTGAAACACCGTCAATCTTCTAATCAGGTGGGGCAAGTGAAAAGTTTATCATTAGAGATTAAATTTGTGTTTTCTCTTTAAGTAGCCATAAGTAAACATGGTTCGCAATTATCATAGAAAAACATAACGTGCTGATAATTCAAGAAACACTGGAGTATAGTGTTAAAAGCTGTTAGAAATCATGGATTCTCTAAAATATGTTGCCAAACATTACAATATTAATATGTCTACTTCGGGCAGCCAATTGAAAGGAAGACTTTGATTGAAAAGTTGCAATATTATAGAACACACGGAAATCTCGTGGAATGTCTATGTAAAGCTAGTTCAAAACATAAAAATGGGGTATAGATCTATCCACATAAAAAATATTCTAAATACGTTATTGAAGGATTCCATTTGATTCCTCCCGAAGAGTTATCCGACGTCATATCCGACTTTCTCAAAAACAAATAACGAGCGGTGGAAATTCTACAGAGCAGAAATGCAATTGCTGTCCTATAATGTAAGAACTAACATTGGAAATGTTGCAGTCATAATGTTGTCGAATCATTTCAACTAACATAACTGAACCGAAGAAAATTCAAGTGTAAAGAATAACATTTTCTTTGTTTACATGTTACTTATGTTATTGTTCATTGGGAAGCCTTAACAAATGTTAAAGCTAATAGAAATCGTGAATATAACTGATTGTTTTTGAATTTATTGTTCAAAACGGTAAACTTTTCACTTGCCCCACTTTTGGGGCAAGTGAAAAGTAAGGAGACATTTTTCAAAAACTTTTTCTATATTTTTTTCTTTAATTTTTCATAAAAATCAATTTAAGCATGCTGCTTATATTTGGTGGGAGTCAAACTAAAAAATATACACGACCTCATTTGTTTCAATTTAAAGTCTCTAGAATTTGAAGAATCTCAACTATGCGAATTCCATTACCCACTTGCCCCACGGTACCTTATGTGGATTTTAGGCAATTTGCAATTTTTTCCGTGATTTTATACATGGGTCGAACTTTTGCCCCACTATGGGCCAAAAATTGTTTTCAAGCATTTATGCAAAAACTAATACACCTCAAAACAACCTTATGATAGGCCTAGAAATGCCCTTACATAAAATATTGAAAAAGATTTTATCTTCAATTGGTTCCATGCAACGAAAGTTTGACCGAAAATTACAATATTCACGTCGAAAAACAACAAATAGCCACAACTTTTCCAAATCTCAATCGATTTTTATGATATTTTTATTTAAATATCTCTTACTTGAATAGCACTCGAACCACCATGACATTTACAGTGACCCCACGCAGTTGAATCACCCACAATTTATGAATCAGCTGACTTCAAAATCAAATATTATCAAATTTGTTACAAAACATCACAGAATTATTTTTACACATAGTTTCTCATCAGTAAAAATAATTCTGTTATGTTTTGTGACAAGTTTGATAATAATTTTGTCTTTTGAAGTCAGCTGATTCATAAATTGTGGGTGATTCAACTGCGTGGGGTGACTGTATAAGATTTGTTTTGAATTGAGCTAGAAATCTTAAAAAGAAACTCTTACCCCACTCGAACTTTTGCCCCACCTTACTCTATGCACTTTTCAAGGGGTGCTTATTCCACCCCATTGGCCAAACCGCCCCGACTACCTTATTCGGTTATTAACTACAGTGTAAGCAAATTTGGGCTTTTATATGTTCCTGGTCTATAGACTAACCCAAGTAACCACTAGCCCGCTAATTCGCCTTTTTGGCCTTATAGAGCTATTATACGGCTAATATAGAGCATGTCAGCTTTATAATAGCACTATAATAGCACGCAGGGCGAATTATAGTGCTAGTTGGCTACTTGGGAATAGGGACGTTCCGATACTTCTGATATATCGGAATATCGATATTTTGCTTTCGATTTTCGATATTTTGGTATCGATATTTTCCATTCAATATATCGGTGATATCGATCCTTCCGATATATCGTAAACTGATATATGGAAATAAATTATAGGATTTTAGCATTAGCTCTAGTATTGTTTTATCTTAACTTTATTTGTGATATTACTGTAATTTGTATAACTAGTCGGTTGAGAGTCTACAATACGAATGAATCGTCTGGTTTATTTATGTTTCCTTGAACCCTCGCTTGTCCTTAGTGCACACACGAATATCTAAAGTACGATTGTTGACAGTTCGCCCTACATCGTGACATCGAATGCTTACAGTCGGTCATTTCAAGCACAAACATTAAGGATTCGTGTTGTACAGCCCTAGACCGCTGTATGAGGGTTGCCCTTTTTCTCGTCAGTTACTATAGACAAAGATTTGAGACAAATTTAGACGAAATTGACGCATCCTTCAGCAGTCGGGAATTGTCTTGGTCATGTCCTTGCGAAAGCTGAGGGATGGGAAAGGAAAATTAACCTGATACCTATTTACACCCAACAGTAGACTCGTCGGATTGTTACGCATCTGTTTAACGATCTGATATTCTTTGCATGGTTGGACGAGAGTAGCTGACACCTCTACTAGAATATATGTTATTAAAAGATATTTATGGTAATTTCGGTCAAAAAAGCAACAATCTTGAGTATTCAAAGATTTTTTTGTCGAATTTTAGGAAACTCAACGGAGGGTCACTAAATGATATAGGTATTTTGCTCCATTGAAATATATCATATGATATTCCGATATATCGATATTTTGAATCTATATATCGGTGGTATCGATACTTTGGTTCGATAATCGTATCGAAACAAATATCGATATTTCGCAATATCGGAACGTCCCTACTTGGGAACTGTGCACAAGTAATCTTAAGGCAATAATAGAGCGGTCAATCACCTATTACTGAAAGTTTCTCGCAGATAATGCTAAGTGGCGGTGACTGAGTGCATAACAATTGTATGATATTAAGTTACGGTTACATTACAGTCTGACTGATTGGTTGTTTCTATCTGAACATACGTAAACAATGTTATTAGATTACAATAGACCCAAATCACCTCAAAATACTATTGAAAAGCTTGTACATAATACATATATTTGTTCAAAAATCGACAAAAATTATACTCAAATATAGAGGTAGACTGAAAGGTTCGAAAGGATTGATGAGGAACCTACTTCGTTTTTCTTCAAGGTTAAATCAAAAGGGAATAGATATTATTATTGCAGACCACCACAATAATGCTTCTAAAACTAATGCTATTCTTTTCATTTTCCTACAGATTATCACCAAATGTGTGCTTCCAAGCCGATTTCACCAGGTGCAACAAAACACCACTGCCCGCGAAGTCCCGTAGCTAGAGGTTGTCCAGTCCATGTGCAACGCCGTTCAGGAGCAAACATTCATCAAGGAAAGTCATCGAAATAAAACACCTAACGACGTGAATATCAGATTGCTTACAATGTTGTATTTGTATGCAGCAAATCAGGACGCGAGAAACTCTGAGTAGCAAGTGTTTGCCTCACCGTAGATATTTATTGTCCATATCAAACTAAAGGAGCGTGTGTTCTGTAGAAGAAAGACAAAACCGAAGGTCATCGCGATCAATCATCGAAGAGTTATACAGTATTTTTGTCGACTAAAATGTAGCTTATCTATATTGAAAGAAATTGCCTCACTATTCCAACTTGTTATCTCGGTTGTGACTCCTATTCCGTCCAGCTGTTGATCAGTTCCGGGTACACAATGTTCTTCCAGTAGTCCATCGCCTTGTTCAGCTTGTTGACGGCAAAGTTCCGGTTCAGGTTGAACGAGTGCATGTAGATTTCGTTGTTGTTCTCAAAATCCGGATCGGCCACGCAGACCACTCCGGCCGTTTTGCCCTGCATGTACATGTGGATCTGGATCTCCATGTAGTACTTCTCGCAGATGGAGCCATTCTCCGTGACGTACTTTTGCATGTGATCGCGCGTCTTGGGGCACTTGATTTCAATGACGTGCGATTGGCAAATACCGTCCGGGACATCGAAGATTATGGGATAGTTTGGGTTTAGTGTGATTTTACAGTTTTCGTACTTGGTTTTGGTGTACTTTTCCAGTCTCTGACGAACGGCAAGCTTTTTCCGCTGGATGTTCGGATCGATTTCTTTGTGACAGCCGAGGATGGTTTCGTACAGGACCGATTGGGTTACGTTCAGATTGATGCAGTCAGACACTTTGGCACTGGTGATGCGGGCATAGCGCAACTCTAGGTACCACGGATTGCATTTTGGAGTGAATTTAGTCTTATCTGCTAGGGCGCTTTGCGACGCCGTAATGATCTGATGGGCAGCCTCGAAGAACTGAGCTGTGTCAAATTTGTTCTTCACGGCCATCAAGATCATTTCGTGAATAGACAGATTGCTAAACTTTTTGTGTGGGCCGGGGAAGTTCCACCTCAGGGGACAATCAATGTCTTCAGTCTGTAGAATGCGTACAATTTCCCGGATGAAATTCTTCGCTTTTGTCTTATTCAGTGGTGGTTTCGGAGGAATGCTTTCGAGTTCGGCCGAGAGTGGACCTCGGAAATAGCACACCACTTCACTACTCTCGTCCCCTTCGCTCTTTCTGTGCAACCAAGTGAGAAAGCTGATCGCATGTCGACAGTCTCCGGTTTCCATACATTCGCTACATTCCACCGACAAAACCCGGTCCTCGCTCTCATCCACCGTTGCGGTCAATTGATAGATTTTGACCTCGCCACCGTCGGATCCTACGGTGAGCTGACCTTTCACCACACAAACTCGATCATCCCGCTTCAGGTGGACGTAACAGATTGAGTCGTCGTTGAAATCCGGTTTGCTGGATCCAATTGTTTGCCTGAAAATTCAATACAATTCAGTTAAAAATATCCATTACATCAAAGCAGGGGAATATAGGGAAATCTACCTATGTAACTAATTGTTGAACCTGAAATGTGAAATTGTGCCCAAAAGTCATAACCTACCCTCAGTTTATAATCTGCTCACCAGCTTAAAATTATATTTTCCCGGCGTATAGATGACTTCGATAAATGATCGCTGCATTATGCAGTAGTTTGACAAGAATCATTAGATCAGAAGGTAAAATATCGCTGAAACCAGGCCGCTATCGGAACCCTTCGTTAGAGTTCCAAATTTATGTCACTGATCGTTAGTATATGCTAAAACTCGAGAAGGTCCTTTCGGTTTTCACAAGCTGGTGGACCCCTCGTACACCAGGTAGCTAATCCGTTAGCGAAAAAGGCAATTTTTTGATAAACTTGTAGGTGATTTCTTTCTATTTTTTTGATAGGTCTTTCCTTACTTAGAGGCATCGTATCGTAGTCTATACGCACGCTTAGCGCACCAGGGTGAAATGAAATTGTCTGATATTTGGTTTGGGCAATGATTTATTTTTCTTCGCAAATTTATGAATATTTGTTTTTGATTTTTATTATTTTTATTTTTGAACATCCCTATCCTTTTAAATTTTTTCTTGAAGCCTCTTCTGGATACTGATTTTTGACAATAATAAAAATTTGAGTTTTTACTATACTTTTGAAAATATGATTATTTTAATTTTTTTTCTGGAACATTTTTTATTTTCCGTGTAACTAACGGAAAAACAGATTTGAAATCATTTCAATACCATCAGGCTCTTCTTCTGTGGTAGGTTGATCGTAGAAAAATATAAAAGGTACGATTTTTTATAATACACGTTAAATGAATCCCAGGTATTTGTAGGTTATATAAGAATACAATTTTTCAAACAATTTTTAATAATACAAATATGTTTCAAAAATCATAAAAAACTTTTCTTATATGCGTGTTATGAGTTAAGGTTTAAGCCAAAAATAAAATCATTTTAATTTCCAAGCTATGAAAAAATACAAAAAATTCCAAAGTGTACCCCGTCTAAAGGCGGGGTTGGGTATTAGAGGGTTAATATTTTGTTTTATCTGTTTGTTCTAAATTTCACAAAATACGAGAGAAATTTGGTGATTTTTAAATAATTGTCACAATAAAATTTTTATAAAATGATCTGAAATCATCGAAATCAGATTTGAAAAAATATTCTATTTGATCCAATTTTGATTCTGATTTGATGTAAAGTTCAACTAACAGGTTATCGTTTATAATAAAGTTCAAATTACAAATTACAAATCTTAGCGTTAGCGTTAGCGTAGTTACGGTATACTTCGTAGATTGGATACTAGCAACATTAATATTTCGTTTGATAATTTCATCCAGACCGCTTTCAGAGACAAGGCTGGGGAAAAAGCCTGGACCCAATCTTGGACAATATTACCAAGCTCATGAATATTGCTATTCTTGGCCACGCCCACCTTTACCGAAACTTGGGATAAGGGAAGGAAATGTTGATGTAGCACTTACTTAATGAGAGGCCACCGACTCAGCGACGCCCTCATAAGTGCTACGGAGGAGGAGGTTGGGAAAAGTATTAGGTCATGGTTCGCCTGAAAAGCTGGCGATGAATTACAAATCTTGAACAAAAAATGACCTTTCCCTTAAAATGGGATTCAGATTTATGTACATCCAGCGACGTACTCAGAATATTTCTCTGGAGGGCTTTTTTTTATTTTTTGCCAGTTCAGTTGATATCTTGTGAAAATCAGGGCTGGTAGCGACAGACAGTCTTGGAAATGAGAACTTTAGAGAACCCTTGCCTGAAAAAAAATCGAACATGAACTAAAAAAAGACCGAGGAAAACCGACAAGAGAGTTTGATTCTTCAAAACATACATTTCTCTAAGATTTTTTTTTATTTCTTGAGACATTTCGACTAGTATTACTGGTCGTTTTACTGTAAATTTCTTTCACCAGGGTGGCCACCAAATATCCATTTTGAAATTCCCGCTTTTTTCCCGGTTTTCCCGGTATAATTTTCAAAATTTTCCTGGTTATTAATTGAAGGGCCCAAGTACAAAAAAGTGACGCTTTGGGCGTTTTTTATTGAATGTACTTAAAAATTCTGTTTCAAGCGGTATTTATATTTCTTCTCTTTTTAACAGTATTATATAGGTCATTCTCCGTCCAATATGAAAAAAAAATCGTAGAAGATTGGTTTGTTTTTTGACTCCCATACAATTAGCATGGAATAAAAAAAAAACTGAAACAACTATAAAGTTGATTTTTTAAAACTACCAAAAGCTACCAAGCCCATATTTATCAACAACTAGCTGTCCAGGCATACGTTTTATTGCTCAGTAGGCCGCAGAGGCTCTGCAACAAAAAAATCCCCAAGTTTATGTCAAATTTGCATTTTACGTTTTCTCGGAAGATTTTCAAAAATATTGTTCCCCACAACACGTCGGAGCCCTTGAGAAAAACAAAAGTAAAAGAATTGTTCAAATCGGTAGTCCCGTTTTCAAGCCAACTCAAGACATACACACACTATTGCATTTTCATTTATATAGTAGTTGTTCTTGCATACCACGAAGCGAAACTATGCGCCACCTATATGTCAGCAACAGCATCACATCTAGTCGACATCGGTTGAGATAAACGCCCAAAACGTAGGTAGAAGCTCATCATGGCGAACAACCTTCTTCCGGAACACCTACTATAAAAGAGGAATAGGATAGCGACATCGGTCTCTTTCTCGCCGTGAAGCACCATCTCGACGCCATCACCGTGGATTAGAACGCCATACAAGAAGCAAAGTTTTGTGAAATCTTAAACTAAAATGTGAAATTGAACTTGATGAATTTAAAACTATTAAGGTTAGGTTAAACTATTAAGGTAAGGATGAAACAAAGCCGCACATGTTGAAGTATGTTTATCTCCTTACTTATTATGTTTTCAGTCGTTTAGATAACTAATGATTTATTAGTAGCTCTTAATTGAAGCATTGTTGTCAAGAATATTCGGATTTATTGAATTATTATTGATTAACTTGAGAATATTATTAATCCAATATGTTTGAGTACTTAAACTTTCTGCAGGAAGTTTTGAAACTCTTATTCCAAATATTGAATCTGATAAGTTCTCGCATACTCTGAGATAACGCCTTAAAAGCCATTGCACACTGGGCCAGGAGCAGAATTTAGCCAGACAAAACCTCTAGCGCTTTAGGAGTGCATTTTTTCGAGTTGGTGTCAAAGGAGACTTGTCTTGAATTTGTTTGTTCTTCAATTTGATGATAAAAGTTAGTTGCAAATTTCGCCGCATAGGTGGCGCTGCGATGCAAACTTTTTTGTTTTGCGTCCTAGAGCTTTCGCGTCTTCAGCAATGTTTTAGAACGTGTAAAAATACGACAAGTTGTCGAAGACACCAAAGTTCTAGGACTTCAAACAACAAAGTTATGGTAAAAAATGTATAAATCACTTAAATCCTACGTTTTTTCTACTTTTTACCTCAAAATCGTAAAATATTTTATTTTAACGACCGTGCGTCGTTTAATTTCGATGACATGCATGTACTGTATGAAAAAAAAATCTTATTATTATATAAATATTTGAATTTTTGAACAAATTATTGTAAAAACATCATAATTTTGAACATAACTTTACTCAAAAAGTTGCAAGTTTTTGCAAAAACTTATCAATGTACCGAAATACGCTATATTTCATCTACCAAATGTCAAAGTTTGCCAGATGTATATTTTGATATACTTGAGATATCTTAATTCAAAATAGCCATCTCTTCATATAAATAGAATAAACTTATTATTAATTTTATCATTATTCTACAAGATTTTTGACACATTGCGTCAGTTAAGATTTGTTAATCAAATACTTTAATTTTGATACTAGTGATTTGCAAATTGTGATTTATGTCAGAGAGAACTGTCTCGACGCGGTCATAACAGGATGTAAAAAATGAATTATAGCATGCCATAGCGAAGTTCTAATTAGACAGTTGCTGGAGATGACACAACAATATGAAAATATCTAGATACTGTAACACCTGACTAATAAAAAGTAATTGATTAATAAAACTTGACTGACGCAATGTGTCTAACAATCTTGTAGTACAATGATAAAATTGATAATAAGTCTATTCTATTTATATGAAAACGGTGGTTATTTTGAATTCAGATATATCCAATATACCATAATATACATCCGGCAAACTTTGACATTTGGTAGATGAAATATAGCGTATTTGGGATCATTGATAAGTTTTTGCAAAAATTTGCAACTTTTTGAGTTAAGTTATGTTAAAAATTATCATATTTTTACAATAATTTGTTTAAAAATTCAAATATTTATACAATAATAAGATTTTTTTTTTCATAAAGTATATGCATGTTATGGAAATTAAGCGACGCATGGTTGTTAAAATGAAACATTTTACGTTTTTGACGTAAAAAGTAGAAAAAACGTTAAATTTAAGTGATTTACACATTTTGTACCATAACTTTGTTATTTAAAGTCCTAGAACTTTGGTGTCTTCGACAACTTGTCGTATTTTTACACGTTCTAAAACATTGTCGAAGACGCGAAAGCTCTAGGACGCAAAACAAAAAAGTTTGCATCGCAGCGCCACCTATGCGGCGAAATTTCCAACTAACTTTTATCATCAAATTGAAGAACAAACAAATTCAAGATAAGTCTCCTTTGACACCAACCCGAAAAAATGCACTCCTAAAGCGCTAGAGGTTTTGTCTGGCTAAATTCTGCTCCTGGCCCAGTGTGCATTGGTAGCCACGTGTGTAGCTCGTTGTTTCTGAGCAAAAGAAATAATAAGCATCCAAACCAACATCACGGGCAAGTAGATAATGATCCTTTCTTCCCCATAGCGTTGTTAAATAGCATGAAAATCCATTCAAATGCTCAGAAACAACGAGCTACACACATGGTTACCAATGGCTTATAGGGCGAGATCAGAAGTTATGCGAGAGTTAGAACAAAATCAAGCCCTGATAGTAAGAGAACAAAATCATAAAATATTTCGAAACATTGCCTACCAATGAGAAAAGTGTAAAATATTTTTTTTAAATTATAGTGTACCAAACTAAACTATTTCTACAAGAAGATAAATCATCAATGTTTAAATTATTTAAATACCAAGATTACCGATGCCTAATGGCAATACCATCAACCATATCAACCGTTTACAACTTATTTTAGTGGTTTGTAGATTTAGAGGTTGAAGATGTTCGTTCAGAATGATTTTCCCGGTGATCATGTCAAATTCCCGGTTTTCCCGTCATTTTCCCGATGGATTCAAATTCCCGTCTTTTTCCCGCTTTTCCCGTTTTTCCCGGTTCGGTGGCCACCCTGATTTCACATATTACTCCAAAGACCTCTTCAGGAGCTTGTTTTCTGATTTTTTCGAACTTTTTTATGTAATTCTTACAAGAATTCAATCGGCATTATTCTAAGAAAAAACGCACTATTAAAACTACACTTTTTTATCTACCACAGCTGGTTTCCTTAATACAAATCATGATTTTAGCTCAAAAGTTCATCATATTGGTTGTTTCTTTATCATGTCGAATATATTACTTCGAAGATTCAATCAAGAATCCCTCCAAAGATCGTTTCAGAAATTTTTCAAGAAAGTCGTAAATTCTTAAGAAAGTTATCCGTTGATTCATTAATTGATTTCCCTAGGATTGATTCCATTTTTTATTCATTTTTTTTAGTAAAAACCCCAAGGAAGTCTTCAAAGATTATTTTCCAGTTATTCATCCAAGGATGTTTCCAGGAAAATGTCAAGAAAATTTTCAGATTTGTTTGCAGAAAATTTTGAAAAATCAGAGTAATTTCTGATGAAACTTGTGTGAGTTCTAAGTATGCCTTGATGAAATAATGTCCTTCAAGGCATTTTACAGAAATTCAGACATAATCTCTGAAGAAATTAATCTATAAATTATCGGAGCAATAACTTTAAGAATTGCAGTAGTATTAACAGGTGTGGAACCTTGAATGACGATTTTTAGAAACCATGGAGATTAGGAAATTGTATTTGAAAAATTATTAGTGAAGTGTTTAAACCGCAGCAATAATATTTTGATGAAATGCTAGAGACATTTTTTGAAGAACATAATGAGGACTCCAGGTGGAGTTTATCTAAGAATTCTTGGAAAAGTTTATAATTGTTCTCATCGAATAACGCCTTGAGAAATTTTTAAGCAATTCTGTTGTTGTGGATGATTTTTCAAAAGAATGTTATTTGGAATGAAAAATCTGGCGGTCATCTTGGATTTTGACCTTGTTAGCACTCAACATGTTGAATTTTGAGGCTACCACTAAAACAGGTTACGCATACTCTTTTCCTGGCGTTACATCCCTACTGGAATCAAGCCTACTTCTCAACTTCGGATTATTAAATTAGGTAATTAAATAGGAATTTCTATTTCGACAAATCTTAAAATTCAGGAATAATGCATAAATGAATGCAATACATGAAAACCGTCTAACACTATTGATTGAAACAAATAAACATTTTTTTCACCATGTGCATTGTTGTTCACTGAATGTAGTTTATAGATTCCGCGTTGGGACGCGCGGTGTTGCGGTGATATCTGTAGTTTTAGTGTAGAGCATTGTAAACAAAAGTACATTGATTTATAGTGCAAATCTTAAGTTTTAGAGCCAAAAAATCCTTAATTTTCTGGGCCATAAAATGTCGTTTAAACCCGTATCCATCCAGCAAGAAAAAGTTCAAATTGGTAACATTTCGGAAATTCTTGATGGATTGCCTCAGTTCGAATGGAATCGTCTGGATGTCTTTGTTCAACCGGTTTGGAATTATTCCCGGGGGGTCACTGGTTTAAGTCGGGTAAAAGATAATCCAACTTCCATTTCAATCAACTTCCACCCAACTAATTGATATAAATCTGACTATTTCAAATTGTTTTTATTGTTTTGAATACGGACGTCATGTGATAACTAAATTGGATAATGAGATCAGCCTTGGCTTTGGGTATTTTGGGTATATACACAGCTAGTTGGAATTAATTTACTTTCATTAGCTGGTTGTTATCTTTGTACTATAGTACAACAATATATTAAAGCGTGGCAGCTAAAAAGCATTTTTCGATCTGCCATAATAAAATCATTGTTCAACTCATGTTTACCGCCTTAAACAGCCTAAAATTGTTTTTTTATAAATAGTATATAAAATAAATCATATGAATTTCACTCGGATAAAATCCATTCTGGTATACTAATACATGTTGATGACTTTTATTGCGAAAATTTGTTCATATTTTTCAAAATAATTCAATGAGCGGTGAATGGCGTCCTTACGGTACTAAGGTAGATAAAAATAAAGACTTGAGGTTCCTTTTTGGTTTAAACCAGAGACTTTAGGGACCTTGTATTCAAAATAGAGTCTTTTTTGAGACTTGCATTAGAGTAGACCGTTTCTAAGACACCCGCTACCAGCCCTGCAAATGGTCAGAATGCGGGACTGTCCTCGAAAAGCGGGACGTCAGGTCACTTTACCGTCCAAAGCTAAACAATATCCTCCATACCAAATCCTCCCGATCCGAAACAGAAGGAAATCAAAATGATTTTGACTTCCAAGCTGTCACTGCCAATCGACGAGCAAAAAAAAACTTGGCAGACATGAAGGGTGTCACTTTTTGGATTGACATCTTTCGATTTGACACAGAAAAGTTCGTTGAAACTCCGGTATGGAGGCATGTTACGATATCGGTACTCACAGAATCTTGACCAGATCCGGATTCTCGCTGGCCGACCGCATCAAGTTGACCACGTAGTTCCAAAGCATTTCGCTTCCGACGCTCGGCAAATTGTTGGAGTAGGCTTTGGTGAAGCCACCGCCCGGAAGCAGCGAGCTGGAGTCGTTCACCACGTAACCGGTATCAACTTCCATCGACATCTTTTGTATGCTTCTACGTTTACTGCTCACCGTATTTCGTCTAACGGGGGTTTTATTGCTGTAAATTTCAAAATTAGGCGGAGAATTTTTAGGAAAATGTTTTTGTTTACCTGGTGCAGATCTTTGCCCTCTCGTCGACGAATGATGGCTTTTCTGTTTCGCTTTCGGCGGCGGACGGTTTTGCGGGATGACGTCTGAAACAGACGTTACAAATCTTATTCCAAGGGCTAACGTTGGTTACAGGCACTGTGAAAACTTTATTTTTCTTTGTCGATAGCCAAGATTTTGCGAATCTATTCTTAAGGTGAAGATGCATCAATGCCAAAACTCAAATTTTCAAGAGCACATATCTAGAGAACTAAACAGCCGTTCAAGCTGAAAACTTGATCGATTGGTCACCACCGTAGCGTGTGACCAATCGATTAAGTTTTCAAATCAAACCGCTGTCTACACTTATATTGTGCATTCAGATTAAATTTAGACCGAAGTTCATAAGAGAAATGAAATACCACCGACAAAAGTTCGCCGAAGTTCGGCGTCGGCATTCTACCGAAGTGCGACGCCACCAAAGGCAATCCTTATGCGTCGGCGAAGCACCAAATTAGAATGCCGACGCCGAACTTCGCCGAAGTTTTGACTGCCGAACTTCTAACTGTCACCCGAATTGTCAATAAGCCATTTTACGAGACGTTCGAATGACGTTTTCTGGCGGGCCGCTCATTGTTGTTGTTGAAAAAACTAGCATGATATCTGAATGGCGCTGGTCACATTTTTGTTGCCGATGACTTCCCCGTCTCTTTCAGCGCATGTTTCTGCCCGGTTTACATGTATTACAGGTAACGTAGATGAAAAATATCTTCCCTGCCTACTGATTTAAATTTTACATGCGAACATTAAAAACTTTGTTGCATTGCCACCAGCACCATTATTGAATATGCTCCTTCCAAATGTAGCGCTAGAAGAAACGTAAATAAATCGGCCCGCCAGAAACTTTCAAAGCTGGTAAACAAACGGAAACCATATGATTCGAAACGTCTCATAAAATGGCTTATAACATTACAAACGTTAAGGACATAGTTGCTTGAGTACCAAAATGGCCTCTAATATGGCACCTTATTTCTCCCTTCACTTTCCGCTCCATCCTCCCAAACTTATCACAGTGTATTCGAGAGCGATCCCAAAAAAGATTATTTGGAGTTACTAACGGGCTGAGAGAGAGGAGACAGCTGGCTTAGATTGCGAGCTCCCAAAAGTCAAGGGAACCTGTAATCAACTGTCACTGGAAATCCGCACATTCGAAGGGCAGAGCGTGAAAAACCGTCAAAATTTGGCCAAACTAAAGCTGGATGAGATTGAAAATTCAGGTTGTTTTCCTGTGCTTCCGCATACAAAATCGATGATTATTTAATTATTGCCAATTGTACTCAAATTGCTATTAATATTTATGAATTTTGTGATCTTTTTGATAACAAATGGGATGTGAAAATAGTTTTGACCTAGCTTGTGCTCTCTGAACCATTGTGCACAACCCAAACAAGAGAAGAAGAAATCAAAGAAGCCAAGAAAGCAAGCCAGTTGTCAGTGAGCTGTCTCCTCTCTCTCAGCTAACGGGTTAGTTTTTTAACTGAAGGCATTCCATAAGGGCTCATTCGGGTTTATTCACAAATTTCATAACGCCAAAAATTAGTATTTTTAACACCCACCCACCCCTTCGTAACGCACTTTGTATTAATATTCTACAAATTTTGTATGAACTGTAACATCACGAGGACACCCACCCGGATAAAAACGTATCATTCAGTGAATGGAATAAACCATTAATGTACAATATAACGTATTGGATATAATACAGCGTATTGTAATTGAATGTCGAAGCAATATTATTCATGTTTGGATATACAATTCAAAAACAATATAATATATTGTAACAGAACATTGTATTGTTTTTAATTGGTTTTATACCTTACAATTTTGGTCAAATTCCTAATTTCGCGTAAAACAACTGTTGCTTTTTTCTATGTAGCTTTGCTGAAAGAAATAAACAAAACAAGTTCAAAAAGCAAGAAATGTTGGGTGAAAAATATTCAAAAAGTAAAAATAAGTAGTTTTTTAGAAGTTACTTGACATTAGCTGTAACGACGAATGCAAACATGATACAGTTTGTTGAATTGTTTTTGTATTGTACAGCAATACACGAATTGCTTATCAAGACAATACATGAACAATATATCGTATTGTATTTTCAAAATGTTTGTATGAGAAAATATCTATATTTGTATTGTTACGATTATTAACCACCCATACATTATATTCCAAAAATCTTATATACCATACAGTGAACTGTTCAAAACAATATATTGTACTGTAATTGTATTGTCATTTTACAATATACTGTATTGTATTTCTAATATATTGAATGGTACTGTTTCAATACGTTATATTGTTTTTGTATTGTATTTTTTATCCGGGCACCCACCCCCTTCAGTGTTATGAAATTTGTGAATGGGCCCTTCACAAAATTCATAAAGTTGAAGGGGATGGGTGGGTGTCAAAAATGGCCATTTTTGTCGTTAATAAATTTGGTAGGTGTTCAGACAGACTGAACCAAGTGCTTTTTTAATGATTTCAGAAAAACGTACCCCAAGCAGGCTTCCGAATTCTCACTCACTCTCACGATAATGGATTTATCCCTCACAGCAATTTTCAGCGATTAGCTGCCATGCGATTTTATCCGTCCACAAAACAAAGCGAAAATAGATAATTGCACATTTCCGCAGCTGTGAGAAGTTTGTTTTCTCTTTCTCCGATCCATGGAGAACTTTTCCTGTATGCATCGCCACAAGCAGCAGTTGCTTTTATGCACCAATTTAACCACTCTTTTCGTCAAGTTGGTGTGGTAGTACGGTTAGCTTGCACGCATCGCGGTTGTTTTTAGCAATGTTCTAGGTTCGAATCCCGTCGCCGGCACTAGTTTTTGTTTATCCACATAGTGATAATTCTCGGGAGCAGTTGGTGAGCGAAAATATGATGGAGTGAAAAATCTATTATCCCCGGAGTGGAGTGATTTTCGGTTATCCACCATCGTAGCTCCAGGGAAAATTAGTGTGAGCGATAAAAGATGTTCACGTGAGGAAGCGAAAAAAGCATTCTCCTTACGTGCGAAAAATCGTAGATTTCACATCATTGATACGAAAATTCAGAACCCTGACCCCAAGTGTCCGAAATAACAAAATATTTGCATTTTTACTATTATAATTGAACTTACCTGTTTGATGAAACATCTGTATCAAACTAGCAGCGAAAAAAATCAGAATTGACGGAGTTCTTGGCTTATCTTTACATGGCCAAAAAAACATCTAGTCCAGTCTGTCTGAACACCGACCATTTGTGAATAAACTTTAATATTTTTGTCACAGTTTACCAGTTTTTGAATGCAAACACGTAGTTTTGTCTGTGATATACCCGCATAAACTGGAACCATACCGGTACTATTACCCAAACTATCCACAACCACTTATGACAATATCTAAACAGTACCGCACAACATCCAAATTAACAATAAACGAACAGTACCGCAAACCGTTTTAACAGTCTGGGAAATGTTAATTGGACAAATAACAATGTGGGGAATAGGCGGTTAAGTTATGTGACCATATCAAAATGGCGAATTCCTCGAACAAAATTTTTCGAAGACTGTTTGCCGAACTGTACATATATTGTACATTCTTTGCCAAATTCACTGTATGGCTAACAGTTTACAAACAATTAAACCATAACATTCTAATGAAAAGGAATAATGTATGTGTAATTGTTGGTTTATTGTTCTTTGTTGTATTTGAACCATACACTGGGTTATCCAGATACATTTATACCATTAGAGAATTTGCTATTAAAATATTGTAGATGAGACATTGAAACAAGTAATGTGTAGAAAAACTCACTTCAAATAAAAAAAAATGAGTATATTTAATTCTATATTCGAGAATGTATGGCTTTAAGTGACACTTTTTTAAGGTTGAAGAAAATTTAGACTACACATAGTACTTACTTCATTGTGCGTTATAAATTAATTGCTCAACACATTTTTATTTAATTCCCCGAAATATAAACACTATAAATACACCAAAACTCTTGACAATCAGAAGTTTGTCTGTCCAGTAGCTTCACGCCGTCCTTGCACAAAATAAAACACTTCGTGTAAGTATCCATCCTAAAGCTGCAAACCGAATGATCCCTGGTTGCGGAGACTGAAATGTATCACTTATCGGTCCTTTTCCAGTTTCCATTCGAATTTGTAGCTTACCTAGGCGGCGAATGGAACTGTCCGTATTTCGGTATTTTATCCTGTCAAGTCGTCTATGCAGATTTGTAGACGGAAACGTTGTTTATATCGTTCCGTGGCGGCTGCCTTGGATGGTTTGCCGGTTGATTTTCCAGCTGCTTTCTTGTTCAGCGGCAGCATCTCGAACCCTTTGGAAAAGGAAATTTAGTCACACTGTACATCGATTTGGAACAGGTTACTTACCAGCAGCAATCCTGGATCCGGTACCGGATGATGCGAATAATGCCATAGATTTGGTCGCACAAAACTAGCAGCAACTGGAGATGAAAATTTTGTGGCCGTCGCACCAAGGAGATTTTGTTTTTGTTTTTGGCAGACTTAGGAACACGCTAAAAAAAAAACACCACGCAGGTGTAGTTTTTAAATTTCGAAAACATAATTTTTTAAACACCTTTACTGGACAAGATTGACAAAACAATGTTTGTGTTTATTTCACATGTTTTCCACAGTAAAAAAACAATAATAAAAAATTGTTTGCTTATTATGCACTTGCTCGGTCAAGTTATTTGGAAAAATCATTGAATACGTTTATACACCACTAATTGTTTTTTTGTAAGCGTGTATGATAAACGTTGCTCGTAACGGTTTCCTGTAATGTATTCAATTGGTAATATATGGTAAAAAAAAATACATGTGTAAGTGATTTGCGTGAGAAGAAGCGCAAACAATTCGGCAAATGGTGGCCTTATAGCTCCACCGTTTCTCACTAGTCTTAACCCCTATATAATTCAACCGTTTCCGTCTATTTTGACATAACGTCGCCATTTGATATAGATTACTCAAACCATTTTTAACAATCCAAAGCTTTGAATTTATTATTGTCCAACATGAAAGCTACTGTTTGTGAAACATTGACCTTAACAGATACAAGAAAATTACTGTTTCGAATGTATGACAAACTGTGTTTTTCTATGCGGGTAACTATAATTAAGAATTCCTATAGACAGAGTTCATTGTGAAAATCACATAACTTTCAAATGAAACTACTATGTATATGAAATCCAATGGAAGTTGTTATCATAAACGAAATCATATAAGGGTCCATTCACATATTTCATAACGCTGAAGGGGGTTGGTGGGTGTCTTCAAGATGTTACAGGTCATACAAAATTCGGAAAATATTCTTACAAAATGCGTTATGAGGGGGTGGGAGGGTGTTGAAAATGGCCATTTTTTTATGAAATTTGTGAATAAACCCTAACTTTCGTGTAAAAATAATACATATTATATTGTTTGCAAAAATAAAAAAAAACTCTGATGTTGCAATTGAAAAATTAATGTGATATTTATTTTGAAAGAATACGACAAAAAAAAGGCTGTACGTTGTGTTATATGCAGAAACAAGGTGAATTAAGGCCAAGTAGCCCGTCATTTGTTTTGGCAACATTGATGACTTTTCAGCTTGTATTTCAAAGTGATAAAACTCAGCCTTGATAGTTTATATTGACTTGAAAAAGTATCACTGTACGCGCTAACATGCATAAAGTATGCTGATACTTTTTCAGGTGTGTCAGTGCAAAACCAACTGATTTTATTTGATTCGAAATTGTGAGATGAATTAGCAACAATCATCAACGATGCGTACAAATTTCAATGACGGCCTACTTCGCCTTAAGGCTAAGTAGCCCGTCATTCGTTTTGGCAACAATGATGACTTTTCAGCTTGTATTTCAAAGTGATAAAACTCAGCCTTGATAGTTTATATTGACTTGAAAAAGTATCACTGTACGCGCTAACATGCATAAAGTATGCTGATACTTTTTCAGGTGTGTCAGTGCAAAACCAACTGATTTTATTTGATTCGAAATTGTGAGATGAATTAGCAACAATCATCAACGATGCGTACAAATTTCAATGACGGCCTACTTCGCCTTAACCACGAATCGAAACAAAAAACTACTTGAGTTAATCTTACACTGGTCCCAACTAACATTCACTCATTTAACAAACACCATTATGGCAGTTTTATCCAGCATCATGTTTTATAACATTTTAATAATTTCCATGGCCAACCTTTGTTAAAGCATTGTTCACACAAATTTGGAGAAACTTTAAAGCATGTCGTTGAATACCAACTTTATTTTTCAGCTTTAAAAACGTTTTACAAGCATTAAGTTCAGCTTTCATACGGCTGGTCTAAAAATAATTAAAGACTAATAAAAACAAAAAAAAATATTTTCCTAGGCACTTTATAAATGTAGTGTGCACTATTATTAAGATAGTATAACAATCTTATTTTAAGGTGAAGATGAATCGAAGCCAAACCTCAAATTTTCAAGAGCACGGATCTAGAGAACTGAATATCCATTTGAGCTGACAACCTAATCGATTGGTCATCACCAGTAAGTGACCAATCGATTAGGCTTTCAGCTCAAATGGATGTTCAGTTCTCCCGATCCGTGCTGTTGAAAATTTGAGGTTTGGCTTCGATTCATCTTCACCTTAAAAACCGCCTGTATACTGGATTCGAACTCGAGACCTTCCAATCGTCAGCGGTATGCCTTGCCATCTGCGTCATCCTAGAATTGATGATTATACCGTCCAGTGCAAAACATAAACTTCTCATAGCTGAATATTGACCATGTTCGAGCTTCTATTCGACAATATCTAATCAACACATGGCACGCTAATCTACAACTGAACAAGCATATTATTCAGCTGCTGTTTAGTTCTGATCCAAGCTGAGTTCAGTCGGCTATTTTTAGCGCACAGTGAGAAAATTTATGTCGATGTTGGTCAAAATAATGTTTATTTACACAAAGTAAAAACAGTCTGAAATGATTAATATAATTTCATAATAAATTTTAGTTTGTTCAAAAATGATTAATTAACTTAAATAATTTTATAAATTATAGTTTGATTATTTTTTATCTGTATTTTTCATAAACCTATTACATATGCATTGAAGTATAAGTTCTATGTATGAATATATTTGAATCATTTGAAGGGTTAGTCCTCAGAACCCACCTGAATAGAAAAATATTCGAATATCTTGATGCGATTTTTATTTTCGGAAATGGCCAAGTAAATCATTTTTCTTAGAGCGCAGTATTTATTCAGTTGTGAAGAAATGTCATTTCAAATGTAGCTGGCTATAGAAATTTATTTAATCGATTCTGTGAAAGAAATTTCCATTTTTCTTGTACGGAAAAACATCCCGAGCAGGCGAAAAAAGCTTAGCAATAGAAAATATAATATGGATAGCTAAAAGTGATATTAACTTGATAGATATATTATATAAAATATCTGGAATATCTTAAATAAACTACTAGAACAAAATTGGCATGTCATATTTAGATTCTGCAAGATTTTACCATTAGCTGCGAGCTATTCATTAGATCTGCGTACATCGAATTTTTCATAGGTTTAGAAGTTCCAGGAACAAAATTTTGATATTGTCTTCAGATATTTTATCTATTATGTCAATCAAGTCAATATCACGCTTTGTTTGTCAGTACTTTGCTCCTACTCGGAATACTTAGCTTAAATGTTTATTCTTGTTTTTCACAATAATTCTGCATTTCTGGAGACTGACCATGTTTATTTTTTGAACAGCTATTTCAAAAGTTTTAAGAAAGCATAATTTATGAGCTTTGAAATGCATTCGGAACTCAACACGAATTTCGGATATTTTGTCCATTTTATGAAATTTAGCTATAGTGTGATCGCTTTTACAAGGCTTATTTATTGCTGAACAATGTGTTTGTTAATCGTCATTTTGGCCTCTATTGGATCAACTGTTCTTATAATATACTGTAGCTGAATTAGGATTTTATAAGATACTTATTCAGCTCTTATTCATGCTTATGTTAAACATGTGGGAATAGCTGAAGTGCGACGCATGTAAAACGTTAGTTCGTCTTCTGAATATCCTTTTATACATATACATTTGTTTAGTGGAATATTGGCTTTTTAATTGGGGGAAACATGTCTTGTTCAGCTCATTTGTAGAACAATCTTTACTAGTCGAATGAGAATCTTTGGAAACGTTTAATAAGTGGCGATTCAACTTTTGTTCATTCTAATGCATAACGTTGAACATTGATCTAAGTTTGTGTTAAAAAAGCACCTTCTCAGCTCTTTATAGAGCAAATTTTTTATTCAGCTGCCATTACCATTATTGAACAATAATTAAACATGCATGCTTGTTTGTGGCTCTGAATTGTTAGTTGGGGTATTAAAACGTCGTAAGTAAAAAAAAGGTGTTGAATTTTGTCATTTGGTATCTATGGAATAATAACAGAAAATCAAAATGCTTGGACGCGTGCTGTTTGCATGTAGGTTTTGAGGAGGATACACTTGCAGAAAAAATGTCAAAATGTAGATTTATTTTGAAATAGATATTGGAATAAGTGTTTAATTGTTCCCAATTTCTCAATTTTCAAACATTGCTTCAAACCGTGTGAAAGTTGCTTACGTCGATTTGAAAATGTAATCGAGAATAATTATTATAAATCGCCACTGATCGGAATATGAGTCATGTTCGAAATTCGAGACAAAACGGTTATACCAATTTAGCGCGAACTAAGCCCTTTCTTTGTTGTGTCATCATCAATCATCATGGTCACCAACAGAGCTCGTCATCAACATCATCATAACAAAAAGAAAGAAAAATCAGTTCGAAAAGTGTTTTATTACAACGAAGCGCAATTAATTTCGAGAAAATAAACAATAACCACTCAAAAATCCACAAAGTTATCGGTGAAATTGATAAAGATTTGTGCTAAGTTCGCTAACTGTGGTGTTAAGTTGGAATTTCAGGTTCCCACCCGCTGGAAAACAGGATAATCCATCGATCGATTGATTGTCTTGGAAGGACGTTCCTCTAAATGGGAGACAATGGGGACAAAATCGGCCTCAAGCTGGCCGAGATATCGATCCACAAGTTCAACCAAACCATTCCGCAGTATTTGAATCTGCTCAAGAACCACAAGTGCAACATCGAGAAGGCCAGCTCGCTGAAGGACTGGGACCGGATCAAGCGGGAACAGATTAATGCGACGCGGGTCATCAAACAGATGAAGTATCTGATCCTGGAGATCGACAAAGTGCGGTCCAGAGTTCGGCAGGGCGATCTGGAACGGTTCGACGAGGCCATAGATGGGGCGAAGAAGAATGCCTTCGGGGCGATGGGCGAGTATTTGGGTAAGTGGGGAGGAAAGTTCGGGATGGCCTTGATGGTTGGTTAAGCTAATGACTAAGCAAAGTTCAAAGCTCAATGCGATACAAGCCTCTAATCGTAATGGAAGGTCTCTAAAGTCTCTTTTTTAGGCATAACTGTCTCTAAGACACCATAGATTACTACGACAATTCCATAGGCTCTTCAGGATATCTTTCACAGATGAACTGTGGTAAAGCTTCACAAATTCTTCATCCTTCAAGAATACATTTAAAAACAACCCCAGAGAAATTCTTCTTAAGATTCCTCTAGTAATTGATTCAAATGTTGATCCTGAAATTTCTTAAGTGGCTTCTCAAGGATTACCTAGAGGCAATCTTTCAAAATTTGTCTCAGGAAATCCTTTAGTAGTCCAACGCCAAAATTACTCTACATTACAAATTACAAAATACATAAAATATAAAAAAGAATATAGAACTATTCTTCGATTTCTTCATTGCTCAAAGATACCATGCAAATATTCTTATTCTAAACGTTAAGAAATTCCTACAGATATTATTCAAGGTAATCCTACAACAATTCCTCGAGAAGCTCTCATGTCGATTTTTTGTACTTGTAATCAGAGGCGTGTCCACGTTCGAAACCCTGGATAGGACAAACGTTGGCAAATATTTTGTGCACAGTGAAGCTAATCAAATGTTTAACCCTGGGTTGGAAATTCAAAGTAACTATATTTGATGGGCTCAAACGCAAACGGGTGTAAGTGACAATTTGGTCGGTTTTGAGTTGAGTTTAGTTTAGAAAATTCTAACTGAAAGCGTTCTATCGATGTTTTCAGTTGATTTTCCCTCTCATCAGAAAAAAAATAACACAAGTCTAAGAAGGTTTTTTTTTACTCCCATACTTTTTGTATATAATGAAAAATTGCTGAAAAAACTTCGAAGTAGATTTTCTTTCTCAAAACAAGGTTTGCTTATAACCCCCTCATGAAGATGCCAGTCGTTACAACAAGACTAAAAAAAATCGTATTTACAGCGGTAATAGATTGAGTGAGTGGATATTAGAGACCTCTTGCCAGAAATGACCTAATAAGAGCCAAAAAGAGGCCGAAAAGAGACCAAATAGGAATTAAGAAAACAAAATGGTACCTAATAGGAGCCATGAGTTTGATTCTGCATAGCATCAGAGCAGACATTTCTCTAAGATTTAAGATTTTGTTTTCAAAATTCATCGTGACATTACGACAAGTATTACAAATGTTCAGATATTACTCCGGAAATTTTACTTGAAGAATTTTGTTTATGATACCTCAAGTATTTAACCTGAATTTTCTCAAGGAGAAATGGAATTCCTCTAAAGATTATTTCAGAAATCGTCTGAATTCCTCCGGAAATTCTTTGAGAAATGTTTCAAGAAAGCACTTAATTTTATCCAAAATTCCCGTTCAAAAGGTTTTCTAAAATTCAATCAATAACTTCTCTAGATATTTCGATCGATTTCTTTGATTTCTTTTAAAATTGTCTTTCAGAATTAGTAATACTCAACTAAGGATTTCTCTGAAAATACCTTGCTCCAGAGATTCCTACTGCGATTTCTACAGTATTTCTCCAGTAATTCTGTAAGATTTTCTCAAGTAAATTTGTCTGAAAAATAAGTCCGTGTGATATTTCTAAAGAAAATCCTAGTGTAAGTTTTAAAGTCCCCCCTAATGAACAAGAATCTCTGTAATAACTCCTGTACTTTTAAGAAAGTTTTAGAAGATTTTTTAGATTATTTGCTGAGATACTCGAAAAAAAAATCAGTCGGATGTTGGGATAAGTATTCCGCAGGATTTTCTAAAGAAATTTCTTGAAAGACATTGGACAGAATCTCTATAGAAATTGTGTTGGAATTATTTGAGGAATTATTGGAACAAAAATCAGTAGTATAAACTGGTGAGAAACCTCGAACAACATTTTGAACATTGCATGAGATTTTTTTTCAGAAACTGTTCAAGAAATGTTAAATAAAACTACAGGAGTGATACTTGAAAGAAATGCTAGAAAACTTCTAAAAAAAAAAATTGTCCGAAGAACCGCTCAAGCAATTTTGGAAATTCCTGAATGAATCTTTGAAGGAAATCCCTGAGTAATTCCTGGGTTTATCCAAAGAAATAGAGTTGAATTGTTAAAATAATTTTCAATGAAAATTTGGAAGGGCGTCTTTCGAAAGTTTGTGAAGGAATCGCGGTTCATCCCGAGAATTACCTCTAATTGAAGTTCTGAGACGGATCATTGATAATACAAAGTAATACCTCCTTGGTGTAATTTCAGAAGAAATCTCCAAAGAAATTTTAGAAATACTCTGAGAAATCCTGATTGAAACATGGTTCTTAAGTTTTTATTTTCTAGATATGTAGACGTCACCGGTCTTGCGAATGGCTTCTTCTTCTTCTTTCTGGCATTACGTCCCCACTGGGGCAAAGCCTGCTTCTCAGCTTAGTGTTCTTATGAGCACTTCCACAGTTATTAACTGAGAGCTTACTGTGCCAATGACCATTTTTGCATGCGTATATCGTGTGGCAGGTACGAAGATACTCTATGCCCTGGGAAGTCGAGAAAATTTCCAACCCGAAAAGATCCTCGACCGGCGGGATTCGAACCCACGACCCTCAGCTTGGTCTTGCTGAATAGCTGCGCGTTTACCGCTACGGCTATCTGAGCCCCCAATTGCGAATGGCTTGTAAACCTTTTTTTAATGGTATTCTAATTTCAGAAGCGCAACAGAAAATAGTATCTCGGACACAGTCAACGTACAGTTTTACGGATGAGGAATACTACACGAGACAGGAACAGCAGGACAACCAATATGGTCGCCAGTTGGCACACGTTCCGGAGATAACGAGCAATTATAATCGTGAGACGGAGGAACTGCGCCAGAGGGAAGAATGCCTCAAAGAGATGGAAACGCTTCAGCAGGAGATTGTCGACATCCAGGATCTCTTTCAGACGGTGCACTCGATGGCGCGAGATCAAGGTCAGATGGTGGATGCGGTTGAGGAAAATGTCGAGGTGACGCAAGTCCACGTGGAGCAAGGCGAAACTGCGCTGAGAAAGGCTTTGAAGTACAAGAAAGCCATTTACCCGATGTGTGGGGCGCTGCTGGGGTCATGTATAGGTGGTCCCATTGGGTTGATCGTGGGATTGAAGGCCGGCGGATTGGCAGCGCTTGGAGGAGGGCTCGTTGGTTTCGCCGGTGGAAAGTACATCAAAGAGGAAGGTGTGGAGGCTGTGGATGCTTTGGACGGTGGAGACAAGGCACTGGAAGTGGAAGCAAATGGTGCGGCCTTGACGGCGGATATGGACCAGGCCATTTGCGTGCGGAAGGAATGACATTTCGGGAGGCTCTGCTCTATTCAGTAAAAAGATTGTGTTATTGCAATTTAGGCTGTCTAGAGGATCGTGTGTAAAGATTTCGTCGATTTTTAGTTGTTGACCATCGCGAATCGATTTTTTTTGTTAGGTAAGATGCTTTCTAGTGCTAAAACTGTGAATAACAAACAAATTGTTGCAGCATTGAAGCAGAGTCAATCAAAAGATACTGAACTACATCCCACACGATCCTTTGGTGTCAAGCAAATACGGTGCTTCATTTAGCGTTATAAGAAAAACAGTCATCAAGAGCTGAAACGTCATTTCTTATATCTGGGTGTTCTGTGTTATTAGACAACACTATCATCCTTATTTGGTAAAACAAATTCAAGATTTTATTGACATTTTGTTAACAACATATTACATTTCATTTGTTCACGGGGCCCAGATAGCCGTAGCGGTAAACGCGCAGCTGTTCAGCATGACCATGCTGAGGGTGGTGGGTTCGAATCCCGCTGGTATCTTTTCGTAAAGGAATTTTTCTCGATTCTCAGGGCATCTTCGTACCTGCCACACGATATAAACATGCAAAAATGGTCAATCGGCAAAAAAAGCTTCCAGTTAATTTTTTTTTAGTTTATAGAGACTTTACCCAGAAGGGGCATCTCAGTTAATAAGAAGAAGAAGAAGCAGTTCAGATTTTTTGTGAGTTGATTTCACCTGCTTATGAGAGAAAGAAAAAACACGTTTTCAATTTACTTAACCTAACTTAACTGGCAATTGAAGATTGTAACGATTTTTGTCTGAAGTTATTGATTAATTTATTTGACATTTGTTCCAATGTTTCAATATTGGATATTCTATTTAACTCATTGGTACTATACTAGGGAGAAAGCTTCAGAATCATTTTCAAAATTTTATTTTGAATCCTCTACAGAGCTTTCTTCCTGGTATTACAACAGCTAGTCCATATTGGTACAGCATACTACATGACTAGCCTGAAAATTTGTTTGAAGATCAAAAGCTTGTTCTTAAGACAAAGTTTTGATTTTCTTTTAATAAGGGGATAGAGACATGTTACATATTTGTTACATTTGGCTTGAGTGCCCTCAATATTATTTTTGAAAGTTAAATTCTTATCTAGCATGAGTCCTAGATACTTAACTTCATCTGACCAATTTATTGGAACCCCTCTCATCGTGACAACATGTCTACTTGAAGGTTTCATATAAAGAGCTTTTGGTTTATGTGGGAATATTATTAGTTGAGTTTTGGAAGCATTAGGAGAAATCTTCCATTTTTGCAACTATGAAGAAAAAATATCCAAACTTTTTTGCAATCGACTACAGTGTACACGCAGACTTCGTCCTTTGGCGGAGAGGCCTGTGCCATCCGCAATCAAGGATTTTTCACACCACTGAGGTAACTCAGGTAAGTCAGATGTGAAAATATTGTATAATATTGGTCCCAAAATGCTGCATTGAGGAACACCAGCTCTTACAGGGAGTCTTTCAGACCTGGAGTTCTGATAATTAACCTGAAGTGTACGATTTGATAGATAACTTTGATTTATTCTAACAATGCATGTTGGAAAATTGAAGTTTTTTATTTTTACGATCAACCCTTTATGCCAAACACTGTTGAATGCTTTTTCTATGTCTAGATGAGCAAGACCAGTAGAATAGCCTTCAGATTTGTTGGAATGGATCAAATTTGTTACGCGTAAGAGTTGATGAGTGGTCGAATGTCCATGGCGGAATCCGAACTGTTCATTTGCAAAAATTGAATTTTCGTTGATGTGGGCCATCATTCTGTTTAAAATGACCTTTTCGAGTCTAGTACACGACACTGAATACGGCCTTACATTGAGGTCGAAATACGCGTATCTGTCAAAAGATACAAAATCTAGTGAAATTAAATGTTATACCGTCGATGGGGGTGACAATGGGTCTAGGGGGTGAGATTGGGTCAAAACGGAAAAATATGTTTTGTGAAATATTTCAGCTAATAACGCTGATATTACTAAAATTAATAATTCATATGTTAGGGAACATATTATTACACTTAATTCATAACAATATACATTTTTAGAAATAGTAGTTTTTGTGTACTACATCTATGAACTTGCATGTTGAAACTAGATAAAATTTACTACATTAAATTCCTCCTGTACAAAGTATCACGCATGTACTCTAGCCTCTATCGTTGTATTAGTAGAATGTTGAAAGCCTTTTCATTACACATCACAGGTATTTTCCGGAATCTATTTGATTTTCCCACAAAAAAATCATTTTTTTCGGTACGATGTCTAAAACATTTAAAATGGGGGTGAGATTGGGTCAAGCAAGAACGATAGTAAATGATATTCCAAGTCCACTTTTTTGACATTTTACGGTGCCGGGTGTTCTCTTTTTTCATTAAGATGTGTTTATTCTTTCTAAATACATCATCTCTGAAACATCAAACAAGTCTACTTGAGTATTCCGTGCATTGAATAACAATACAACGCATTTTGACAACTTCTCAAACCAGCAACTGTGTTTCGTGCTCAGCTACATCGTAAATTTTTATCAAAAGGGTGTTTTTTTTTCTAAATTTGATTATTTATCAGTGTTTTCATATTATAGAAACATCTCACCGAAGTACAAATGAGTTGCATCGCTGAAATACTGGGATTATGACGTCAACTTCTGCCTGAAATTTATTGATCGTGGAATGTCGCATCGAAATTTAACTATTTGCGAAGGTTTAAAATAATCACTGTTTCAGTACACCTTTGGGGAAACTAAATGGGCTTTATAGCAATGGGAATGAGACTTTGAAGACAATTTGAGGGAAAAACCAAGAAAATTTATGTAAACTTGACGATAAATGTTGGCTTTACATATTTTTTCTCATTGCTCTTCAATTTTCAGTATAATCTTTCTTTTATGTGGGTTTATCATACTTGTGAAACATCTTAGATATCTTTTTGTCTTGTTTGCATCGTTTTTTGTCAATATTTTTCAGTTGTGAGTGGTTTTGAAATCATATTCTCAAAAACAAGTTATTTCAATTACAGTGACCCAATGTCACCCCCTCTATGGGGTGAGATTGGGTCATTTTTCATTCACTTGTGGTGCCGCTGTGAATAAATATTTGTCTTTAATTTTTTGAACAGTTGTTAATGTACCATTAAAGTACATACACACCAAATTTGAAGTTTATTGGAGTTGAATTGCGATAGTTATTCAAAAAATAAATCGCACATATCCGTTTTTGACCCATTGTCACCCCCAACGACGGTAGTACTATATTCGGTTCTTCATCTACTTTTCAAAAAGTTTACTGATGGAAGGAAGCAAACTGATTGGACGATGGCTAGAAGCTTGTGCAGGATTATTGCCTGGTTTTAAAATTGGTACAACCTTAGCATTTTTCCATTTGTCAGGACAATGTTCCAACTGAAAACATTTGTTAAACCAACCTAGAATGACAAGCTTCTATCTAAAAGTTTCTTGTAAGAATGTAAAAAATTCCATCATCGCCAGAGGCTTTCATATTTTCGTTTTTTTTTTTAAATAATAGTTCTCACTTCTTCCAAATCAGTCTCCCAGGAATTTTCGAGAACGTTCTCTTGATTGAGAATATTTTCGAAGTCCTGAGTAACTTGATTGGAGTAGTAAGTTCTAATTCAAAATTGTGCGCGCTTTCAAATTGCATAACAAGTTTTTGAGCTTTTTCGCAATTAGTTAGTAATTATTTCTTTTCCTCTTTCAATCCCGGCATTGGCTTGAGGTTTTTTTTCCAAATTTTTGAAAATTTCCTAAAGGGCTTAGAGCTAGGGTCCAATTCAGAAATCTTATTTTCAAAATTTTTGTTTCTTAATTGTGAAAAACGTTTCTTGGTTTCTTTCTGCAAATCCTGTCATACAATTTTCACAGCAGGATCGCGAGTGCGTTGAAATTGCCTTCTCCTCACGTTTTTAAGGTGAAACTCCTTTGAATCCACTAATAACTATATACACACTTAGAAAATATCACCGACTCCGGTGATTTTTTTACCGAAATATAAACCGCTGAGCGCTCAGTAATGCTTTCGGTAAAGTTAAGAATCACCGAACGATCAGTAATATAAATCAAAACACAGCTGTCAAAATATTACAAACTGTTCGTTATCGATTACCGAGCAGATTGTAAAATTAATTACCGAACGTATTGTTAATATCAGCAGGCAGTTGGTATTTTATTCCAGATGATTAAAAAAGATAAAAAAAAGCAAATTCATATTGATGATATTCATTTATTTTGGGTTCTCGTGTTCACTTCGTGTAGAAAATGATGGATATTCTGTTTACTATTCTACCGTCAGAAGTTCAGAAGTACAATAAATGTACGTATGGGCAGGATTACTACATGTATCCGAATGTGCTTGATAGGACGTTGTAATCCGAAATGTGAATTGGTATCCCACAACGAAACATCAAAGTCCATCCTAAAATACAACTCTTTAATTAAAACTCCAGGCAAATCTACTTATCATACTTACGAAGAACCAAACACTGATCTTGGTCATCTTAATTAGTTTTTAAAAAACGGTGTCTATCATCCCGAACACACAATTTAAAAAGTATCGGAAACAATCCAAACGCGTCGTTTTGCACTTCGAAACAAGTATGGCGGCATATTTGGTGTTTGGAACAAATTACCATTTGCTCGGTAAACCCTTGTAGTCCTGGTACTGAAGTACGGTAAAAGTTTACAGTCTACAGTGAATCTGGACGGTGTACAGTTTTTCGGTAGAACGATATGACGATTTCGGTAAAAAAGATAAATATTTTTATGACTTTCCTATTTTTTTCAAGTTTGTTCGGTAAAGCTCGTTAGCAATACCGAAACTTCAGTTGGTTATTGATTTACAGTGCGTTTTCGGTAAGAATGTTTACCGAACAACGAAATAAAAACTAAGTGTGTACAAGTAGTGGTACACAAATAATATTCTCCTATTTGTTGGTAATAGTGAAATTATAATTGATAAGACGTTGTTGCCAGTAATCGCTACTTCAATTTGAGTCTTTTCCCCTTCGACTAAATAAGATTGCTTGCTGTCGTACGTAACCATCAACGTATCTGACAGCCCTGCAAGCAAGCAGCCGGTGTAAAATTAGAAAAATAAAAAAAAGCGAAACACTGTGATCATGTAATTGTTTTTAGCACGGTTAGGTGAAATTTTGAGTTGTTTTCATCAAAAATCAACCAGTAATTGTTCTTTGATTAACAAGTAGTGGAAGTAAACTGTGTTGGAGGTTCTACATTTAGCGAAAGCGGTAAAATTCGGCGAAAAGTGTTCTTCGTTCGCATGCGGATAACTGTAAACAATGGTAGCAAAGTTAATGGTCCGTGTTTAAAATTAGCACGGTTCATGCAATTTACACCAGCTACTAGTGTTAAAACTACGGAAATCGTGAGGTAATAGTGTTCTGATGTCTCGTTAGCAATTTGGGAGTGAATTTAGTGAAGGTAAGCGAAATATTTTGAGAAATAATGTGGACTTCAAGAAATGTGTTTGTATATGTGAGGAAGCCATTTTCACTGCCATGACAGGGATTCCTTCCTATATGTCCTTAAGGCGGATCAAGAGTTTAATATTATCGCCTATAATCACGGATTCAAATTTTACTTCACGTTTTGGAATTGCAATGCTCCTGGCTTCAACGATAGAATTTGTTAAAGTTTCAAGAACCTTGTCAATATCAAGTTTTGTTTGTAAAGAAAAGTTAACATCAAGATTAGAGTCAATATATGTTTCATATATATTTCAGTCGACTCGAAAATAATTGAAAGTGGAGCTGATAGGATTGAGAATTGCTTCATGGAATATTTGAAATGTACAGGGACATGATCAGAATCAAAATCAGCATGAGTGACCAGTTGGCTACAAAGGTGATTAGAGTCGGTCAAGACCAAATCAATCGTAGAAGGGTTTCTAGAAGAGGAAAAACATGTAGGGCTATCAGGGTATTGAATTGAGATATATCCTGAAGAGCACTCATCAAATAAAATTCTGCCGTTGGAATTACTTTGAGAATTATTCCATGACCGTTGTTTGGCATTAAAGTCACCAATGACAATTTTTTTTGACTTATTGCGACAGAAACACCTAAAGTTTCAAAAACTTTAGATTCAAATGACGAAAACAGTTGATGTTTTATACGTCTCCCCCACATGCCCCATCAAGTCGATCATTACGATTCTACCCCATTACCCCGAATCCCATTACCCCGAATGCCATTAATCTGAACGCCATTACCCCGAATTCCAAAACCCCGAACGTCCCATCACCCCGAATGACATTACCCCGAATTCCAATATCGCGGGGAAATGTCATCAATATCATCATGTCATGATAATTGTAAATTCGGGGAAATTGCATTCGGGGTGATGGAATTCGGGGTAATGGTACAATCGGGGTAATGGAATTCGGGGTGATGGCAATCGGGGAAATGGCATTCGGGGTAATGGGGTAGAATCGATCATTACGATAAATAAAAAAGTTAGGATCTTTTTTAAGTTTAGATCCAGGTTTTAAATATGTTTCAGTAATAACTGCTATATGCACGTCATTAGTTGCAAGAAAATTAAATAGCTCGTCCTCTTCACCATTCAAAGAACGAGCATTCCAATTTAAAATATTTAAATTATTATTTATTGGATCCATCAGAAAAACGTTATCCAATAACAATTTGATTAGTAAATCTACACCAACTTGGACTGCTTCAGTCATAGTGGTGGCTTTGAACATTGCATCAATCATTTGATTCAATTGTTCAGTTAGAAAAATAAAATCAGAGAAAGACATATCACTTGAAGTGGGTGTGGTGACCTCCCATGGTTTTACTGGCAAACGGCCAACAAATAGACTCGATGAGCTAGCGGACAGGATAAGCGGAACTTAAACGACGAACTGCAACTACGACGGATCTTGACGAACGGACAGGCAAACTGTTTGACTGGACTACGGTGAGATTTTACCAAACTTCAGATGCTCGTCAGCAGCGTGGACAGAACTTGATTAACGGTTGGACAACGACAGGACAGATCGGACTTCAGACGGCAGGTAGCGACAGGAACGAACTTCAGACGACAAACAGGAACTGAAATGAATCTTGATGACGGGACAAACGGACAAAATTATAGAATGAGAACAACGAGTTTTCGTGCTTTCTCTCCAAGATCTCTGTTTAGACTGATTTATTAAATTTCGTTTCCTATACTCGACTCCTAAGATCATCTTTCTTTTCCGCGATTGCTGTGATCAATTATAAATTGTTCAATAGCCATTAATTATATTCCCTACAGTGGGTACATTTATGTTTATTCTGCGCGGCGTGTGAAGTGAGACGAGTCGAATGGGGTGACAATTGTCGACTCGCTCTCATTTGATTAGCATTAGTCGTCTCACGTCACCCGAGATGAGACCGACTCGTCTCGCCGCGCAGAATAAGCACAATTATCTGATGATTTTCCGATAGAATTTTCGGTAGACGAAGAGGCGGAGTAGAAGTTTCCTGTGGCTACCAGGGAAATTCCGGAAACGACCGTTATCGTAACGGATATTACCATTCATCTGCCTGGCACGAACTTATCGGTATCTTCCTTCACTGGACAGACGTCCTTGGCGTGAGAAGAACCTCCGCAAATCATGCATCATGCGGCAATTTTTTGTACCATGACCCCTCTTTGGATCCGACGGCACTGAGTGGGGTTCTGGTAATTTCCTCCAGGTTTCTGGAAATGTTCCCATGCACGGACATCGAACATAAGTCTAGCTTTTTCTAAAGCTTCAATATTATTTAGATCTTTTTTGTTAAAGTGAACTGAATAATATTCTTGAGAAAGCCCTTTCCGAACAATTATGATTACTTGGACTGGAGAAAATCCAAGTAAATCATTTATTCCATTTTTGATCTCTTCAGGTGACTTATAGTCACTTGAGAGACCTTTCAAGACAACTTTGAACAAACGTTCAGTTTTGTCGTCATAAGTAAAAAATTTGTACTTCTTCTCTTCAAGATGTTTGAGAAGAAGTTCGCGATTTTTAAGAGTTTCCAGTAAAACGCGACAGTCTCCTTTCTTTGCGATTTGGAAGGAAACCTTGATTCCCCTAATGGAGTTCAAGATCTCCTGCCTAAATCCCCCAATGTGCTGAATCGCTACCATCCTTCGCTGAAACGAATGATTCAATGTGTGTTTGGATGACTCGCTGGGTGTTTGTAGGCTTCCTGTAGATTTCAAAGTCTTCCCTGCTAACAAGTAGATCCAAAAACGCTAGTTTCCCCCCTTCTCCTTTTCATGGGTGAACTTGATATCATTGTGTACGCTATTGATTGTGTTTTGAGAATGATATTTTCAATTTTAGAACAGTAATAATGTTCTTACTAAAATAAAAATAGCACCGACATAGTGTTATTCACATTGTTTAACTGATCAACAAGTTGTGGGATTCGCACTATCAAAGTTACCTGCATTATCAAAGGTGCCCCACTTCACGGAACTCAGAATTTTGTCTAACGCTTTTTTTTAATAGTTTCAGAAGAGCAGAATAATCATGTAAGCATACTGGCGTTTAATGTTTCGATGCATTTTTTTTTCGATAGTAACAGTAAATGAAGCACCGCGGTAAAGTTAAATATTTCCTATACTAGCAAACAATAATTGGAGAGGAATTCAACGCTGCGATAGTTAAAGTTATAGGTGTTTCAATCATAAGGATATTGATATTACTAGTTATTTGATTTTTTGAAACATTGTTTATTTATAAGTGTTTCCTCCAGTTTACAGAAATAGCGCGTAAGAATAAACTTAAACCAAATAATTAGCCAAGACAATTAAAGAAAGTGGTGTTTGAATCGCTCGAGAAACTCAAACCGAACCCCTCCAATTGCAGGTGGCATCGATAAAGTGCGTCTTCCTTCCCGGGCGGCCGCGCTTCTTCTTGATCTTACCCTCGATCAACAGCTGCTTCCTGCGTTCCTTGCGGGCATTATACCACACCGGATACTGTCCGAACTGATCGCGTTTCGTTTTGGCGTTGTACTTGTGTTTTACTTTTGATTCCTGATGTTCTACTTCAACGTACTCTTCCGTCTCCAGGCCGAGCTCGTTGGTTTCCTTGCGTATAATTTCTTCCATTGCTTCCTGCTTGATTTTTTCCTCTTCCTGAAATGATAAAATTGAAGGGTTACAATCTGGTTGGGTTCCAAAATCAGGATATCTAGCATTATTCTACCAGAATATTTTCTTTTCTTAAAAACATAAAATTAAAAAAAAAATGTGAATGAAAATTTATCCGTAGGAAGACAATTTGAAAGGCGAGGATATTCTGCTTGGGAATTCCGTAAACGAAAAACGTTCTTTTGCCTGGTGCGAGCCTCAACGATTCGTGTACGCGAAGGTACCTTCACAGGACAGACGTCCTTAGCGTGAGAAGAACCTTCGCAAAACATACATTTAGCACAGATGCGGCAATGTTATGTACCATGACCCCACTTTTGACACCGATGGCACTAAGTAGGGTTCGGAAAATTTCTTCCAGGTTTCAGGAAATGTTCCAATGTAACACGGACATCTTGCGGACATAAGTCTTGCTTTTTTCAAAGCTTCAATTTTATTTAGATCACTTATGTGAACTAAATAATATTCTTGAGAAAGCCCTTTCCGAAGAATGCCATATAGGGTTCTCTTCTTCATAATGATTTCTTGGACTGGGGAAAGTCCAAGTAAATCATATATTCCATATTTGATCTCTTCAGGTGAGTTAGGGATCGTTCAAATATTACGTAACGCAACAGGGGGAGGGATGGGATCTCAAATAGTGTTACGGTCCATACAAAAAATTTAAAATTGTCCATATAAAAGCTGTTACGTGGGAGAGGGAGGGGGTCTAAAATTGCCAAATTTTGCGTTACGCAATATTTGAATGAACCCTTATAGTCACTCGAGACACCTTTCAAGGCTACCTTGAACAAACGTTCAGTTTTGACGTTAAAAGTAAAAAAAAAGTGCTTTTTTTCTTTAAGATGTTTGAGATCTTTATAAGTTCTAGGCAAAACGCGACAGTTTCCTTTCTTTGCAATTTGGAAGAAAACCTTGATTCCCCTAATGGAGTTCAAGATCTCCTGCAACAACTGACCACGATAGGCGACACTCTGTTTTCTCACTTGAATCAAATAGCCTGGGCAAGAGGCTGTTCAGAAAATTTATCTCAAGTCTCGAATCAGCTCATTTCGATGCAATTATCAACATTTTTTTTTCAAAATCTATGCGTTGAACCTAACGTCGGGCATAGTGCACTGGACAGCGGATCTGCTGGGCTACCCAGCGCACCTTGCCCGAGAAAATCCGTTTTTCGCGTGTCGAAAATTCCGGATTTCAACTGTGTGAATAAAATAGTTTTACCGATCGAGCTGAAATTTTGCAGTTGTGGGGATCGAAGGCACTCCAAAAAGTGAAGTGGGCGAGAGCAGCGTTGCCAACCTTCCAGATTTAAGTAGATGAAAAAAAAACGAATTTAGTACTATACCATTTAATTCCACTAGAGTTTGTATCCTTTGACAGATATGCGTATTTCGACCTCAACTGTAAGGCCGTGTACTACACGACAATGAAGACGGCCTTACAGTTGAGGTCGAAATACGCGTATCTGTCAAAGGATACAAACTCTAGTGGAATTAAATGGTATAGTACTAAATTCGGTTTTTTCATCTACTTATAGGTATTCTACTAAACAGCTCAAAGATTTATTATCAACTTCCAGATTTGTCTGGAATATTCCAGATTTTTGAGGTCCCATTTTACAAAAATCTGGAAGATCCAGATAAAATTTGAAATGAATTTGTAAGGTTTTGTAAATAATTTGTAAGGTTCTCCATGTACATTAGCAATCCAGACTTTTCCAGACAAATTTTCAAAATGTTCCAGATTTTTGAAAAATTTACTTGGCATCCCTGGGCGAGAGCCCAAATTTTGAATTTTGTCGAATTCGTATTTGAACCCAGGTTGGAACTGACGAAACCCGTTCTGAATCACAGTTTCAACCCCAACCCGATTCAGGTTCGACCGAACTACAATTTGCTTAACGTTGGTTTGTTTATATGCTGATCACCGACCCAGCTCCTAAAAACGAAAACGACAAAGGATTAACATCGTCATCACAAATAAAATACTTGCCTCCTTCTTCTTTTGCTGTTCGGTAATGTCCTTCACTTTTTCCATAATATCCATCCCATCTTCGTCGATGAGGCCGAGGGTTTTCTTAAGTTTTTTCAGCTCTTTGACCTTGTTTTTGGCGCGGCGGATGCGGTTATTCTTGTCCCGCCGGGATTTGGAACGGGCAGTCATGATGGTCGGGGATCTACGCACAAATTTACCGGAAGAAAATCACTTGAAAAGGCCGAATTTCGGCACGAACAACACGGAAACGTGTTTTGGTTCGGTTGCGGTTTTGACTTGAAAGAAAGTGACAGCAGGAAAGTGCGAGACAAATGCGCAGGAGCGCAGCTGGATGACAGTCCGCTGTGTAGATGCGGTACTAGATTTGTTTTGCGGTAGTAGTTGTCTGACGGGGGGTTTGACGAGAGATTAATTTAAAAAGCAAATTTTTGGACAAACATTTGAAAAGGGCACATTGACATTGGTAAACAATCAGGGGGGTGGCAAGAGCCAATAATGGATCATTGAAGGTAGTTTTTGCAAGTGCTCACCGCATCAAAACAAAGGCGCCACTGTATATGGGATTTTACATTGTGACAGCAATGCTGTTCTGTCAAACACACAAGGCTACGGTGGCGCTATCTATGCTTTCCATAGCGGCCGTTTTGGTTATTTTAATGATCCATTACCAACCCAAAATCAATTCAACATGGCGTCCAGTGTTCTTGTTTTGATTATTTTGGGATGGACAAAACAAAGTTTTTATGGGTAGGAGACATCAATGATACCTCGCTGATGCATAAAACAATAAACAAAATGATGAACAAATGAGAAGCGTATTAAAATACGACGATTTAATGCGATATGTTAAATTGCCAGAATCTAGCACTAGCAGCGTATACACGAAAATCAGGAGCAAGGTTAGGGCAAACCGACCAGAAAGTGGATACCAAAACGCGAAGTACCATAACGATGTGAGAAAGAGCCGAAATGTTGGGTAACGTATATAACTTGGACATGCATATAATTTGGACAGGCTGCTTGTTCTATGCTCATTTACAATGAGATGATGAGGAATTTATGTACGGAAAATCATGTATTGCATTATTAATACACTACACTGAAATCAAATCTCCATTATATTTTATGTGCAGAAACCAGATAGATGCTGATTTTTTGCTTCAAATTTGATTTTATGTGCCGCATATAAATCTTACTAGATAACAATAAAATAAAATATCAATGCACATATTCTTCACTTGTGTTTTAATACTTTTTAAAGGCGAGATTGTTACAACCTAGTAGGGTGCAAATTGAATTCTAGAAAACAAACTCGTAGAGTCACGGGAAGAAAACATGTCGTCTTCTGCATCGTCTTGTCATGATTTGCGAAAGTTTCTCAAATGTTCCCTTCAAACGATTGACGCGATGGATTGTGGACCTTCGTTAAAATTTGTCTGCGGTTAGATTGTACGGTATGTTTCTATAAGTGAAAATGGTAAAAAAAAACTCATTGACGAATTAGCCATTTCTTTTATTCCAGAGATTCTGAATCTGACTGCACCAGATCCAAATTCTGCGGCGATGGACGACATGGATTACAGTGAAATCAGTGCCACGCTTAAAGGAAGTTTGAGTCGATTCCGAATGAATGCTAGCGCAAATTCTAGCATTATGTAGCGCTACCCGTACTCCGGCAGAAATTAAGGCTATCCCATGAACTTTACAGGCAGAGACAAATTTTGTCTTTGCTAAAGCTGCTCATTTTACTCACAGGCCACGAACTTGCTGCTGAAAACCTTTGAAATCCACCCGCAAATGTTTTCCTTGGAGTGTAAATAAACATGCGTTCGAGTTCGATATAGAGTGTCTATTTAGCTTTTAAATTATTTTTTATTTGGAGAAATAAGGGAAAATAAACATTTTGTCGCAAGTTAAATATATTGGCGTGATTTATTGAAATCACATGCAATCGCATTTAATTTATAAAAGTGATGCAATTAAGAGCTAACGGTTACGTAACATTTACTTTTATGTGCAGAATTAATACAGTTCAAATGCGAAGCTTGATTGCAAAAATATATGTGCGCTGCACATATAATCTAGCTGGAGATTCAGCTCAGTGTATGCTACTTATTAATGATGGCTAATTTCATAACAATTACAAATTAGCTTCAAAAATACCAAAATTGTAGGGGAACATGGTCCAATTCGGACCTAGTAACAGTTTTTTGGCCATATCTTTTCAGCACGATTAACGGCATGAAAAGTTTTATGTTTTCGTGAAAGCGCAATTCAGCGCGCACATTTTTCTCTCAGAGAGTTTTGTGATAGCTCCTACCAGGACATGGCTAGACATGTTTGAACCAACTTCTCCAAAAGGTCAGAATTGGACCAACCCTGTTCCAATTCGGACCCCCCATGTTCTAATTCGGACCACCCTATATTTCATCGTTATTTGCAATGTTAGTAACAAAATATAATTCAGATTTGTTTGGTATTAAAGCTTATTGAACTTTTTCTGCAAGCGCAAGCATAAAAAATAAACTCAATGTGTGAGAAATTTCAAACTAATTCGAGTCAGAACAAGCTCAAGTGAAATATGAATTTAATTGAACAATATATCAGAAACTTGTTCAAAATTGGGTACAGTCAACTCTTCTTGACTCAATTTTGAACAGACTATCGTGTATGGGAGCTATCGAGATGAAGTACACATATTTTCAAATATTAGAGCTTTTTTTATTTATTTTGACAAAATACATTAAAAAAAAGTAATTGTGAAGTTAAATATTGTAAAATTTTCCAAACATTAAAACTTTGCTATGAAATATCGGGTTGAAAAGGTGAACTTGTATGGGAAACTGCAACAGACAACAAACAAACTCGAAGTCTCGGAAATTCAAGTTTAAGAAGTACCTACTTATATTTATGGATTAAAGTACACTATATTGAAGGGACTGCGCTTTCCTTCGAGCTTGTGAACAAAAACACAGTAAATCGGACAAGGGATAGTTGATTGTATTGTTCTTATATAGTACTCGTAAACGTTTTTAATAGCGTATTGCCAAACTATTTTGGATAAAGCTTGGCTGTGGTATTGATGGAGATGCTTTTCAAGTAGTTGATTTATTGATTCCTTTAGTCTTTGCTAATCTACCTCATTTCTTAGATTTTTTGCGAAGCCATTTTCTTGACCGCAACAGAAACAAAGGCACTATTAATCAATATTACAACTTCTGTGAATTTCGATCGAGTCAGGAAGATTTTCACGGGGTGGAGCTCTTAGAATAGACTGAGTACACGTTGAAAATCAAGAGGTCCGTATTGAACCATATCAAAAGGTCCGGATTGGACCAACACACATTTTGAGATTTTCAAACTCGTTGAGCACAAACGGTGCATAAACATATCAAAACCATATGGTCAGATGAAAGCTTAGGCTAGGGTGATTCGATTATAAAATAACAGAGAGATTGGAGAATTATTGTCGCTTATAGAAGCTTGGAAATAACGCCAACCGACAGTACACCTGAGCACTTCAAAACAATAAACTAATATAAAAAGCAAACGTAATAACTGAAAGGCGTCAAATTTATTGTGTTAGATCTAAGCCAAACGGTGAGCAGAAAAACGGTACCCACGATCTTTGCCAGTATTGAGAAATGCTTGATGGTCCGAATTAGAACAGGGTCCGAATTAGAGATGGGCGACTCACTCGCGAATCGTTCAAAAGAGTCGACTCTCAAAAATGAGTGAACGAATCACGATTCTTTTCAAAAGAGTTGCGATTCACTAGCTCTGCAATATTCGGAAGGGAGTTCAAGAATTTTTGTGTTGGATTTATCGCAATCAAGAGTACTAGACATAATGAATGTTTGGAGTAGCTTCATACATTAAAAATGATATCATTCAGAAAATGTGACGTTATGTTTATTTATTTTTTGTTCATGATTTGTTTTTGATTTTTTTCAATGAGTCACTGAACCAATAAAAAGAGTCGATTCATTTTTGTGAGTGAGTCACCCACGATTCGCTCCCAAAATTGGACCAATTTGCCCATCTCTAGTCCGAATTGGACCAGGTTCCCCTAAATTGTATCAAAAGAACACCTGTGAAACCTACGAATGCAAGAGGATGTACGTTTCAAGAACTTACTTTAAACGCAATAATACCCAGGCTTGATAGAAACTCCTCTGCGATGCAAAGAGGAGGCGATTTTGCCGTTTTTTTGAGGAGAAAAAAAATAAACTCAAAATTTTCAACACAGATCGTCAAGCGATTCGAGTGAGAGTGCAGAAAAATGCGAGGATTTTTTCAGACACTCTCTCTCTCTCGTTGCGATGCTCACCATCACTCACACTTCAAACGAACTCTCGAGTCTGCCGCCCGAACAGACAGTCCTCGGGGAGTTGTGAGAGCACCCTTTTTTGATGGAATTTAACTCGGCTTTTTTTTGCGCTGCATCTTCCTCGCTCATTTTTCGTTGCCTCGCTGCTTAGCATTATTTGGCTCCCTCGCAAAGAGGCACTGGCAGCACGCTGCTCTAGAGTATGTCACCGAACTCTGATGATGTTGAGGAGAATTATCAAGCCTGATAATACCTCTCAGAATAGGCATTCATAAAAAGTTTAAAGGCAGCAATATGGGTATCCTGAAATTGTTACAGCTCATACAAATTGTGTAGAATCTCAATACAAAATGCGTTACAAGGGGGTGGGTGGGTGTCAAAAATGACCACTTTTGGCGTTATGATATTTGTGAACAAGCCCTAAGTTCATCTAAAATCTTAACATTAGTATATAAAGCATAAATCAGGTGGTGTCCAAAATAGATTACGGTTTTTGTTCAGTTGATATATTTTGGCCATCTGATGAAACGCACTGGAATGTCGCATGCATGCATACTTGCAGGCGTATTTCGTGGATCTGATGATATTTGCTTGCATTAAATGAAATTATTGATTATCACCAATATATACAACCAATAAGCGAAAAAATGCATAAGTCACATGTAAACTCTTCAAACATTATTATATGATCGTCCTTTTAAGAAACCATTGAATAGATAGTGAGATAACGCCCCTGTCCAAATTATATTCACATGAGGGTGTCCAAAATGTATATTTGATGTCCGAAATGTATAACAGACAGGCAATTAAAAAACGCTATTTTGACACCTATTGCTACAGTTTGTAAGCTTTTTCTCTCCAGAAACTCAAAAAACAATGATACATTAAGCATATAAGTCATAACGTAATAAAATATTAGTATCTAAGGCAGTTAATCGATCGCCGTTTCCAGACATATGCTTAGCCTGTCCAAAATACATAATTTACCCCTGAGACGAGACTCGCGAAATCGGTCTTCTTTTTCTGTGATTGCTGAGTTTTTATCTTATTCCACTTTGTGTTTATACCAATTATGCGCAAGCCGTTCAAATCCTCACATGAACCTCTCAGCAAAAAATGATTGAGTTTGCATCACATCGAATCATAAATAGCCGTTTGAGTGAAATTTCATGCCAGCAAACGTAGAAGAAATTAGAAATAATTAATCTTCTGCTTAGATTTATCATTTGGAAAAAACTGCTCCGCTGACTGAGGTTTTTAATAACAATTTACTTTGAACACAATACTTTTCACTTTTTCAGCCATAAAAACGGTGGGCTGCATTTGACGTTTCGTGAGAGGGGAATCTGGGCTGCATATGACGTTGATATTTTTCCTCTTCGCGAGTCTCTCTCAGATTTACCCTATGCAGGATGACAGTCTTGTCAGTCGCCTGTAAACAATGGCTTAACAAAACGCTGTTGAGCCCCATTCAACTCGATCACGCTCACCAATACCACTATCAGGAAGAGCTAACATTGATCTTCCAGCTTCCTGATAGTGTAGTTAGCGTAGGCGGGCTAAAAAGGGCTCAACAGCAACGTGTCGGAAAAAAGGTTCAAGACCTCTTATGTCCTTTTCAAAAGTTTGTCCAGAATTTTGGCACGATGACACTCCCAGACATTGCCCAATTGGCCTTTTCATGTGACAGGTCCGTCTATGCAGTTGTTTACATCGATGGAGAACCGGTGCAAACACGAGGCTGTAATTTCATTAGAAGAACTGTCAAAAAGCTTCCCCAGTCAGCTTATTTAAAACGTCATCTGAAATGGCCTATTGCCCATTGCACGGTGACGTCATCAGAAAATCGTTCTCTTTCCCTTCTTCGGAAAATCTGAAAACAACGGTGCCAGTACCTGTCAAAGTTGACAGGTACTGGCACCATTGTTTTCAAGTTTTGTTGAAGAGCGAAAGAGAGAGACTTTCGCCGTGATATGCACCAATCCAATTGCCTGCGTAGTGGTGTAATGTTAAAAAAAAACTTTTTTTTGTTTGCTGTGAGAACTGTCACTATATTACTTTTGTTTGCTGTGAGAAAGTAAACATAAACAGAATGGATTACCTGCTCTGCGCTTGTCCACAGTTGATCATCAGGAGTTTCCTCATTGGGTTTATTCACGAATTTCATAACGCGAAAATTGACCATTTTAAACACCCACCCACCTTCTCATAAGGGGTCATGCACAAATTACATCACGCTCCGAGGGGGAGGAGATCAAGCCAAGCGTGACAAGCCTTACAAAAAAAATTGGAGGACTCATACCAAAACGTGACAAAGGGGGGGAAGGGGGTCAAAATAGTTGAAATTTACCGTGACATAATTTGTGTACTATCCCTAACGCAAAAAAAAAAAATAATATGTAAAGCAAGTTTAGCAATACAATCTCGAGTTCCACGGCCTATTCTAAATCCGTAGTGTACAAGTGTACAAACCATAACAGCTTTAACAAAATTACACTTGGATAATGAATCTATGTTGCAGGTAAGTTTGAATATCCGCCGTAGTGGAACATTTAAAGTTTGATACGACGAACTGTAGCGCTTACGACGAAGTAGAATAAAACCCTATATGATAAAAAATATTATTTTTTCTCAGCCTATAATTCAAGACAATTTAAAATAATTCTTTCCATTAGTTTACGAAGGCACGATACTAAACTGATAGCTGTTCTACTTTCTACTAATAAAGGATTTTTATCAGGTTCAAAAATAAAAATGTAAGAATATTTTCCGAATTTTGTATGACCTGTAACATCTTGAAGACACATACCCACCCCCTTTAGCGTTATGAAATATGTGAATGGGCCCATTTGGTTTTGTATGGAAAAAGGCATAACTTCAAATTTCTTGTGAGTGGAAGTTATAATAAAAAAAAATGTTTGGTGGGCGTGAGCTAGTAAGCATCGAATTTTTGTTCTGCAAATATCTCAAGATCCTGTTTACTTGTAAATATGACACTTTTTGTAAACTATGAAGAGCTCTCAAGAGCTATCAATGTTCGAACCATGTCATTCAAAATTTTGCGAGCATGTGGTACCTGGGAGGGAGGCACAAATACTACGCACGAAAAATTTAACAAAGTGTTTTCAAACTGCAAGAAAACTTGCCAACGTCAATCAAGGCAGACTTGATGAAAATCGCTAGTTTTCTTTCGTGTACCTTCGATCTTTCTGGACAAAAGTGGAAAAAGTGCCAATGTTTTCCAAGCATTTAGTTTTCATTTTTATTGGAAAAAGAAAAAAGATTCGTATACACACTTAAACGGTTTCGCCGAGAACCCAACAGCTGAAATCTCGGTAAAACTTTTACCGAGAACTCGGTTAACATTTACCGAATCTCGGTAACGTTTGCCGAGATCTCGGCAAAAAATTCGGATTGCCGAAATCTCGGTAAAATAAGTACCGAGATTCGGTGTTAAAAATTACCGAATTCTCAGTTGTTGGGTTCTCGGCGAAAAATTTTACTGAGGTCGGTGAAATAATTTAAGTGTGTACAGTATTGAATTTATATTCATTCGTAACAAAAGGAGCTCTCGCGACAAACGACGCAACACTAAGAACAAATTTCATAGAAATCCATCGCCCAGTTCATACCATCATCAGTTAGTTGCACGAATTACTGTGTTGTGCAACAAGACCTGCAGATGGCGATAGTATGAAACGTCAAACGATAAATAAATGGTTGAAAGAAATTTCTTCGGAGTTACGTCTGTTTGTCTGTGGTAAAGTGTTCACGTAAGTAAAGAACTGTTTTTCCGATACAGTAGATTAATTTCTTATTTTGCCAAGTGATGCTAATGATCATTAAATTTTTGCTTGGTAGATATCTCAGGATGCTGACTACGTGAAAATGTGGCTTCTTTGGTATATTTATTCTACTGGCGCCGTATGGCAAAATTTTGTATTATCTGGCTTGAACCTAGGCCTTGACTTACTGAACAACTTTTCCGAAGACGCTATTTCTTTAAATGGTCAGAATACTGAGATATTTGTAAAAAAAATTTCATTCTTACCACATGGTACCAATGTTTCGAATATCTTAACTCTAATAATGAAAGCTCTTTAGCTACTGAACAACATTGCCGAAAGATTTAGATTAGATGGTGATCTTTATAAGTAGTCAGGCTTCCGAGAAATAATCAAAACAAAAGTTTTATACTTCTTAGCGTCACCTTGTGGCAAAGTTTTGAATCAATAGCGCTGCTTGGCGGCGGTATTCCGTATCTCATGGACCACTGCTTGTCAGCCTTCGACCTACTGAACAACTGTCCCGAAGACACTTACCTTTCAAATCAGTATCTAGAGATATCAAAGGTAACACTCTTATCCATCAAGGTTCACATGATGCTAGTTCGAAGAAGCGCCTCAACCGGCCAAGTTCCCAACCAAAAGGATGATCCTCAACTCCTAAATGCTATCTGCTAACGCATACAAGATATACAACAATGCTCTCTGCTCTGTGGCTCCTATAATGCGTATTCCTCTAAAGCCTTCCAACCATATGTCTTATAGGAGAACTGACTATATTCAGCTCAGGGGAAATGGTGGTAAAATGAACATCTTAAGCAAATCATATTGATTCTAATGCAAAATCAAAGGAAGGAAGGCCCCAATAATAACGGCCCCAATTTGGAGAGACCGTGACGCCTAAGGACTGTTCATTTTATGAAGTGGACACTTTGGTTATTCTGCATCTTTTTTATTTATTGATAAAGTCGTAATCGGTTTTCTGTGCATCGTTCAACTGTTAATCTACAATGCTATAGACATATAACCCAAGTAACCATGGAGCATTATATCATTGCATACATAATGTAGCCGCATTGTCGTAAGCCTACCATTAAAGTAGTTTAAAAGTGGAAAAGGGCCCTTTTACAGTTTCACTAATGCAAAAATGACGATAAAGCAATGAAGCAATTTATAAAGTAACATTAGTGCAGCAGTGCAATTTATAAAGTGATATTAGTGCATTGATACATTTGTAATGTAGAGTTAATGCTATATTGCTTGACAGCTCTTGAAATATGTCGAATAAAGGCAATGTTATATATCGGGAAAACACGATTTTATTATATCTGTAAAATTGTTGCTCCAGAAATAACATGATACAGGGGATAGGCAAAATGATTGAGATAGGCAAAATTTTGCCCAAATTCAAATGCTTATAACTTTATGAAAAATGAATGAAATTGGATGCATCTGGAAGCAGTCGACGGCAAATTTAGTCCAGTTTTAGGAACTTCCTTGGCCATGCATATTGGCCACTGGACACCGGAGATGTTCCGGATTTTCTGAGGTCATGTCCAAATGTCATTTCTTCTGTCGCTTGTATTTTTGTGCGGTGTAAAGTTAGATAGATGTTTGCAATTTTCCTAGAAACTAGAACTAATAGGAAGTTGAATGCCACCGGACGCATTAAGATTGGTTAGAAATCTTCAGAAATATGACCATTTCCGTAAAACTGGTTCCGGAAACCATGGTCAGTCATGTTTGTATTTCCAATCATGTAAATATTATCCGGAGCTATATCCAAGTGGACATCAACCTTAAAAATGATGTTTCCTGCAGCGTATTCAGAACCATTAGATGCACAGACCACTCTATAGAAGGTTCCAGGTGCCCTGGGGGAAGTGGTCAATTAGGAACATATCTGGAACCATATCAATATGGGCATCAAACTTCATGATTTTTAAAGGTTATGCTTTCCGAAGCATTTCCAGCACCACCGGCTGACATGACCACTTTATAGTAGATTCCAGGTGCCCCGGGGATGTGGCCAATTCAAAACATGTCCGAAAACACATCAATATGGGTAAAAACATCAAGATTTTTGAAGGTGATGCTAATAGAAGTATTTACAGCGCAACTTATTTATATGACCACTGTATAGTAGGTTCCATGGGCCCTGGGGGATGAGGTCATGTTTCGAGTTGGCCACATCTCTAGGAGCCCCTGGAATATACTATAGAGTGATTATTATATCTTGTGGTTCTGAAAATGCTCGCCATTTTCCAAGTCACATGGATCTTACTGTTTATGGTAGAATGTGATTCTAAACAGATGAACGGACATGTTCCGAATTGGCCACATCCCCCGGGGCACCTGGAACCTACTATAAAGTGGTTATGGCAGCCGGTGATGCTGGAAATGCTTCGGAAAGCATAACCTTTGAAAATCATGAAGTTTGATGCCCATATTGATATGTTCCGGATATGTTCCTAATTGACCACTTCCCCCAGGGCACCTGGAACGTTCTATAGAGTGGTCTGAGCATCTAATGGTTCTGAATACGCTGCAGGAAACATCATTTTTAAGGTTGGTGTCCGCTTGGATATAGCTCCGGATAATATTTACATTATTGGAAATACAAACATGACTGACCATGCTTTCCGGAACCAGTTTTACGGAAATGGTCATATTTCTGAAGATTTCCAACCAATCTTAATGCGTCCGGTGGCATTCAACTTCCTATTAGTTCTAGTTTCTAGGAAAATTGCAAACATCTATCTAACTTTACACCACACAAAAATACAAGCGACAAAAAAAAAATGACATTTGGACATGATCTCAGAAAATCCGGAACATCTCCGGTGTCCAGTGGCCAATATGCATGGCCAAGGAAGTTCCTAAAACTGGACCAAATTTGCCGTTGACTGCTTCCAGATGCATCTAATTTCATCCATTTTTCATAATGTTATAAGCATTTGAATTTGGGCAAAATTTTGCCTATCTCAATCATTTTGCCTATCCCCTGTATTTACTAAACAAATGCGCTGGGTATTGCAAAACGGCATGAGTTTTTTTTATTTAATGAATATTGAAAATCAGTTTAACTTTAAGGCTTTAGCGTAAAATTTTACAATATTCGGTAAGTTTAGAATACCCTCCTTTAATTTATGTTTCTGATAAAGTAAAGCATTTCATAATTAATGATTAACTGCAATCAAAAGGGCAAACATAAACAACTATAAAAAGTAATCTACAAGAAACCGCTAGGGCTCAGAAGCATTTTGTTAGAAATATTGTTGCGATATTACCGAAAATTCTCAAGTCTTCAATAAAAATTTTCAAAAATTCATTATTCTTAGGCTACCGCTAGCACTCCTCAAATTTCTCTGGAAACCTTTCCAAAATTTAAAAGATTTTGCCAGAAATATTCAAAATACCACTACAAATCCACATTATCCAGCTAGGAATTCTGGTGCATCCTGGTGCCCTAGAAAACCCTTCGGACTTAATCCTCAATAACAATATATTCTCAGGATCCCGCAAGAAACCCTCAGTGTACGCTAGGAATCTGCAGACATTATCAAGAAACCGTTAAAATTTCTGAGAAGTCCCTTATGAACTAAGAACTCCATAAGGATTCTCCAGGGTTCAGTTAGGAAATTCATAGTCCCAGCTCGCAAAGAACATTTTAATTATATTGAGACCCGTATCCTTGATTAAAAATCTTGTATCAAACACATCTCTTAACAAATCTAACGTCTTAAAGAATCTCTAACAAATAGGGAAAGAAGCTCGCAGAAAGATTAATATACACATTAAAACCACAAACAAAATACTCTCAATCGTTTTTATCGCACGCTTCAATGATATTTTTGAGAATAAAGTTTAGTTTGGACTGTGTTTGCATTCGTTTTGGTGTAGGTATTGAATGGAACATTAGAATTCTTGAAAAATAATATACAAAATAGTAAGATATATACTTTTTTATGGATTATAAGTTGACACTTCTGCAATTCACTAGAATAACGCAATTTATTAAATGAAATTCCTCAAAAATTATGAGCACGACATTTTGCTGTATTTGCATCTATTACTGCAGTTTGTTCTTCATACGCAATAATTGTAATTCCATAATAATAAGAACAGTGAGCTGAAAGGTGAGACAAAATTTAAAATGTGAGTCATAGACTTTTGTTGCCCTTATGTGCTTGTGTTTTGTTCAAACAAGCTGTTCCAAATCTGAAGAGAAGTGTTTTTAGTGTATCACCAACTGGCAGACTTAAGTGGACTGGTCACTCAGTATGAATGCCTAAGATATTAATCTCTAGTTGAGATGCTGGTGGAGATTAATGGCCTCATGAAACGCTGCGAATGCATGACCAATGACCATTCTGAAGTAAATTAGCACGTACGGGAGCTCTTAGTTGTTAATGATATTTTGAGGAATATCGACGGAAATAGAGCTCCAGAATGTAATCGGTGCGTATTTTTACCTGCCATTTAGATAAATAAAGCAACAGACACGATAATATTTACAAAAAAATTACAAATTTATATGGTATTCAAAAATGTTGCCAAAAACGGATCCATTTTGTTGCCAAAATCGGGGGGGTGCCAAAAATGGAGCATGCCAAAAACGGAGCATGCCAAAAACGGAATCCCACTGTACAACATTGTACAACACAAGTCGAACGATGTATAGAAAACCGATTGAAATTTCATTGATAAATTAAAAAGATACAGCATGCACAAGGTGTCCACTTTATAAAATGAACAGTCCTTATATAGTTTGATCATTTTTAGCTGGATATGCTATTTCGCTCAAGAAAAGTAAAACATTCCGAGGAAGAAATGGTCGGCGTTAAGTCAGAGTGGACCAAGTCACATTTTTCATATTTTGAGAAAAATGGGTTTAAAGTTTAACGCTTTGTAATTTTTGAACTCGTTTGAAGTTAGGTTCAATATTTCTACACCTCTTTGTATTACTTTCAAACAATATAATGTGAAGTGATAATCATGAAAAATCGTAATTCAAACCTCTGATAGAACCAGAGGCGCGTCCACGTTCGAAACCATGGGTAGGACAAACGTTTGATTTTTTTGTGTACAGTGTTCTAAGGATATTTTCAGGTAACTTTTCCGCTCAACTAAAAAATGCATAAAGGCTCCTCCAAATCAAGGCGATTTTTTTGCGGCGACAGCGACAAAATATCGCCGCAATTTTACTGATGGTTCAGTGCATGCACAGTTTTATGAGCGTGCCCAAGCCACGGAGACGCGATTTCGCAGCGATTTTCGTCGCGTTGATCTAGATAGTATCAAATAACAGTGCTTGCAGCGACACAACGACGGAATTTTGCATCGCTATCGCTGATAAAAATGGCATTGATTTGGGGGAGCCTTAATTTTGGAAGACTTGTTTCTTTTTTGACTACCATACAATATTGGTAGAATGAAAATAGTTGAAAAAACTTCAAAGTAGATTATCACAATTCAGCAAGATCAAGCTGAGGGTGGGTTCGAATCCCACCGGTCGAGGAACTTTTTGGGTTGAAAATTTTCTCGACTTCCCAGGGCATAGAGTATTTTCGTACCTGCCACACGATATACACATGCAAAAATGGTCAATTGGCATAGAAAGCTCTCAGTTAATAACTGTGGAAGTGCTCATAAGAACACTAAGCTGAGAAGCAGGCTTTGTCCCAGTTCGGACGTAACGCCAGAAAGAAGAAGAAGAAGATTATCACAAAACTAGGTTTTTGTCGCAGACAACTTCTCAATTTCATGCCAGCCTTTACCTAAGAAAACTTTTTGTCGGGCTGGTAGCGACTGAGTGCCTTAAAAATAGACCTCTTGCCAAAAAGAGATATAAAAGGAATCATAAAGAGACCAAATAGGATCCAACAAAACAAAAAGAAATTGAATAGGAGCCAGGAGATAAGAGTTTGAATCTTCATAGCATCAAATATTTCCCTAAACCTGGATTTTGACACTGAAATGTAATTTTACCATATTGTAATTAATTCTTCGAGAAATTTTCCAAGAAAGTCATAACTACTCAAAGATTATATCCCGTGATTCATCCATTGATTTCTATGCAACATCCTTCAAGATTCTCCGTCAGTTGCTCTCCAACAATCAACGAGATCAGTCGTGTTCGGTTTCTCTCTTTCTTCCCAATTTTGGTTTATTTTGCCGTGAATATGCCGGTGCAAAGGAAAAATTGTGTCGTGATAGATATATCGTTGCTCCCAAAACGACCGAGCTTTGGCGAAATCAAGACATTTCTAGAAGATGAACTTCAGTTAGATATGTCCGTCGTCAAAACCGTTCAGCCACACAATGTTAAAAACATTGTGTACATCAGCTTTCTAAGTGAGGATGTGGCCACCAGAATTGCTTCGAGCACCACATGGTTTGTGAAGGGAAACGCTCTACTATTCCCTTACCGATCTACGTGGAGAGCAGTGCGATCGACGTTCGTTTGCATGATTTGCCTGAAGAGATGGATAATCTCGTCATCGTAAATCATATGCGACAATATGGCGAGGTCATTGGAATAAGAAGTGAGGTATGGAGAGACTTCTTTCCGGGCCTTAGCAACGGCGTACGTGTGGTTAGAATGAAAATTGAGAAACCAATCCCATCATACATCACGGTGGACCAGGAAATCACTATGGTGAGTCATCTTAACCAGATTCGCACCTGTAAACATTGCGATCGTAAATCCCACCCAAAACAGCGCTGCACAGAAATTGTTGCCGCCGAAAAACAGCGTATCATTTCTAAAACCGCGATACCAGCCACCAAACAAAACTCCGTCGAACAACCACTGGCTGTAAATGAAAAAGAATGGCCACATCTCTCCAAACCAACCACTGCGAATGATGACAAAGGGACCAGCAAACCCTCAGCGTTAAATAGGAAATCCGAAACAAAGCGACAACTATCACACGATTCAGATACCGACAAGCAAGTAACGAAAAAAACACCACCGGCACCTCAAACCTCAAGTGGAAGCGAAAGCAGCGTGACAACAGTACCTGAAACTGCACCGTATGGCTATCGGACTTGGAGGCGCAACTCATTTTCGTTTGTAGAGGATGAAAAGCTTCGGCAGGAATACATTGATGAGGAATCCAGACGTATTGAGGAAATCATCAGACAGCAAAATATGATGTAATAATAATTATATCCAATTTTTTGGCTCCGTTATGCTTTTCGGCGCTTGAGCCTTTAAAATAAATGTTTAAGAAAAAAAAAAGATTCCCCGTCAAAGCGAAAGTTTTTTTCAGGAATATCTCCAGGGAAATGCAAAGGATTTTTTTCCGAAAAATAATTCAGTGAGGTATTTCCAAAAAACTTTGAAGTCACCCTTAATGTACTAGGATCTCTGAAATAACACCTGGACTCTTAAAGAAATTTCAGAAGATTTCCCAGATAATTTGCTAAGATAATAAAAAAATCAATCGAATCTCGGGATAGTACTGAAGGATTTTCTAAACAAATTTCTTTAAAAATAATGAACAGAAGCTCTATACAAATTTGTGGAATATTCGGAGGAATTGTTGTAAAAATTGCTGTAGAATAAGCTGGTGTGGAGACTTAAGGTGAAGGTGGATCGAAGCCAAAGTTCAAATTTTCAAGAGCACGGATCTGGATGGAGAACCAAACATCCGTTTAGGCTGAAAACTTAATCGATTGGTCACTAGTTGGTGGTGAATTTTCTTGAGAATTTTTTTTTAAATGTTTATTAAAACTGTTGGCGTAATACTTGGATGAAATGTTGGAAAAATTCCTAAAAAAAAAATAGATTTGTTCGAAGATCCCCTAAAGGAATATTGGATTTCAGGTAGGAAACATGGATGAATTCTTGCCGGATTTCTTAAAGACTAACAAGTGGATAATTTGGTTGAATGATTAGTGAAAAATATCTGGAAAAAATTCCAGGATAGTTTTGAAAAAAAAAAATAAAAATAATACCAGAGTAAATTACTGGAGGTAGTTGCTTTGGAATGCCCAAGGATTTCTTGGAGAAAATTCTGGAGAAATTATTCTAAGTATCGTTTGAAAAATCGCTGCAAGAATTTCTGTGCGAAATGGTAGAGAAATCTTAAGAAAAACCTTCTGAAGAGAACCCTTTGGAAGACCCTGACAGATTTTTAAATAAAGTCACTTTGATAATTCCTGGAGTTTTTCCTCGGGATATCTGAGATGAAATTCTTGAAGTACCTGTTGAACCCATTATAGTCTCTGAAAGTTTCTTTGGAGCCTGTACAATCAGAATTCAATGCAAGCAGAATAAGTAAACACAGAGACTTTGGAGACCATTTTGGTTAAAATATATACTCTGAGGACCTTCCGTTAAAAGTAGATACTTCTTGCCTTTACAACCAGTGAGGTTGTGCTAATTTTCTCATTTATTTCTAGACAACATATGGATGAACAGCAAAATTTATGTGAGTTTGAGTAGTTTTTTTTCTTTGCACCGAAGAGACTCGACTATTCGCAAAAGTTTTTAAGAGAAACCGAAGATGCTCGAAAAATGCTTCATCGCCCAGAAATTCCAACAGATATTTCACTGGAATTTCTTGAACAAAAAAAAAATCTTTTGAAAAATCATCATAATCTGTTGTAAATATTTCTATCAATGATGCCACAAACGGTCAGTAGGAATTTAATCAAATTATGTTTAAGGAATGAACTAAAAATTACTTCCAAAAAATTCTACGGCAATTCTGAATCAACCAAGAATTTATAGGCAGTATGCTGTGGGATAGGAATTGCTCTGAAAATCATTAAAAGATTCAGCAATGCTTTGATAGATCATATCAAGAAAGTTCGCACTTTCAGAAATCGCAAGCTGAACACTTGCGCTGTTTATAACACGATGCGACTGGTATTAGATTAACCCATGTTCACGACAATGTTGTTGACCGTAGATATATTTAAGAAACTATTATTGATTAATTGAGGAATGCCATAGAGGATTGCTCCATTTGTTTTTCTTATGGTTAAAGAAGTTTATTGTAGCAATTATTACAGTAAGTTTCAAAAGTTTTTCCTTACAGATATTCTCAATCGTTCTTCTCAAGAGCCAGATCTTTTGGGAGTCATGTACAAACCACGTCATATTTTACAGGACATGAGTATACAATGATAAACTTTTCGACGTTGATCGTGTTTCTGCTGATCTAGCGTTTTGTTTGGTTGAACCGTGGGTAGGACAATCCATTGACTGTCCTACGCAGGTGTTTTCGTGCGTAGTACATGTCCTACCTGTCCTACCCACTTCCCGCGCCACTGGATAGAACGATTTTTTGATGGAATATGTGTACTTGGTCCACTCTGACTGAACTAAAGACCACCGTTCGGTGAGTTGGTTCACTCTGACTGAACAATTTCTAGGAAAATAACAATCATTCAATGCTTGCATGGTCAAACTGGGTACATATCTCTAGGAAAAGCAGATTATCAAGACCCTTCGACACCAGTATTGTAAATTCTTCTATATTCCATTGGTCAATACCAAGATCAGTGCCATTACGATAGCTTGAAAATTAAGGTTTTGCAGGGTCAGGGCATTGAAGACCAGAACACGGTGCCCCGACAGACCGTTATTATGAAAGAAAATTGTCCATCAAATCTGAGTAAAGCTCCTGAGGTTATTCTGCACTTCTGGGCCAATTTTTAAAAAAATCCCTAGGAGGGATTTTGAGAAATCTTGATTTGAAGTTTTTGACTTAAAAATTCAATATAATTCATATTAAAATTACGTAAAAGCGCTAAAAAACGCACAAAAATGCACAAAACGTTGGCCAAACTGTTCTCAAACTCGTATACAATTGTTACCGTTGTTATAATTTGATTTTTTTTACAACTGACTTGACTTACCGGAGTGACTTGAGTATGTTATTTTTTTCATAATTTACTAGTTTAAGTTTAACTGATTGTTGTTCTCTCTGTTTAACCGATTGCAAGGTCAAACAAATAAATTAACAGTTAACATAGTCGTTATTTCGAGAAAAAGGACCTTAATATGAATGTAACACAATTATAATTAGAAGATGAACCATGTGTGGTTACGGTTATAGTAGATTAGAGCACGGACCAAATGCTTGTTTCAAATCTGTAATGATTTGGTTGCTCTGGTACACTCACGTCAATATAATAATGAACATACGCGAATGTCTTCCACAGGCCTGCTGACCTTAATCTGATTGATGCAACTTTTTATTCCGGCATTCGCACTAAATGACCAGCCCATTGAAGTTTGCCGTTTTTTATTTGCTTAACCTTCCAGTCGTCGCGCGGTGTAGCACCTTCAGAGCCACCGCGCTGCAGTTGTGAACGGAAAGCGAGGTTTTTTCAGCAGTGTTGTACAAAAAACAACAGCGCGACGACTGAAGTGTTAATAGTCTTTAAATAAATGTGGTTAGAGAGCCAAGCATCGGCATTTTATAAGGGCAAATAGACAATTATGTTTCATTTGGGCACACTTGCATTCCTCGTTGATATCTTTGCATTATTATTGAAAACTGATTTACTTTTCGAAAAACTTTTCAATGTTGTACGATAAAGGATCGCGAGGTGTTTTGGCGAACTTATTAATGAAAGAATGGATCTATGAAGTCAGATGACTAGGGGGTCGACGTGGCGTAGTTGGCTGCACGTTCGCTTCATATGCGGATGGTCATGGGATTGATTCCCAGCCCCCCCAACACAACTTTTCGTCAAGCTGCATGAAAGCGGCTTGGCACCTTGCCCCTCTTCTAGAGCATCTGCTCTTAATGATCCTGATAATCGGCAACCAGACCAATGGCAATGAAAAATGGACAAATTCTCATCGTTCCCTCCTGATGGACTGACAGGCAACAATCACAAACAACATCTACGTGATCTTCACTCTACCTGCGTACAGAGGTAAAGAAGCATCATCGTCGCGGTCAGATCCAAAAATAGACCATCATAGTAGTAGTAGTATGTATTCAGACACTGTTCAAGTGTTCAGATATCAAACTGTACTCAGCTGGCGTGATGCCTAATGGCGAATTCAGCTTAATAAAATAAACAAAAGGGGAAGTCAGATGAGCCTTCATCAAGCAATAGTGTAGACATTTCGTTTCCCATTGTAAGTTGCGGTATCTTAAGCTGGTTACGTGGTCGCAGCAAGAACACGTGTTTTTTACTATACGGGAAACATCTTTTTCACACGTCACAAGTGTTCTATGACTCTATAACTACATTCCCATCAAGCACTGCCATCAAGCACCAACACAACTGAACCTGCTTCTTCCTCTACATGCAACCATATACGTTTGGGTATAGTAAATGGCATTACAAGCTTGTCCCTCTTTAAAATAGTGAAACCCTGCCCTTAGCACTGCGATCAATTCAAATAAAGTCATCGTCTACCAAATCAAAGAGTATATGCGACAAAACGCAATATTGAATAGTAAATTCGGAAACTGATCTCCTTTTCATTCCATGTAATTTTCCAAAAAGAAGTAGGCACATCGTCTACAATTCTCACACTCGATTGCATGTAATCACTTTTCCCAGTTCATGTTAAGATATTACCATCTTCTATTAAAGTCTATGATATTACATGCCACAGCTAGATTTTCGTTACTGACTCGAGCAAGACCTATGACAGATTGACGATGAATTCTATTATTAACGAAGTGAATGATTGCATGTATAGATAACGGAAGTCCTAATGCACGGTGTCTCTGGTAGAAAACATTAAAATAAAAAAATCAGTATCGATAAAACATCCACCAAATGAAAGCTTAGGCTTTCCCATTTCATTTGAGACCGGTTTGAAAATGTTCTATCGGGGGGTCCTGAACATTTTTTTTTTAATTTTAGTAAGAGATACGTACCATAGGTGATCTTCTTCCACCAATGACGGATTTCACGCCAACTCGACAAAGGGATTGGCAGCACCCCTCCAGAATTCAATGAAACTTTCTGGGTGTGAAGACTATGTGAAACTAAGATACTTTGCATACTTTGTTTTTTTTTTCAAAATAGATCTAGACTGACATTTGGAAAGGGTCAAAGTTTTTTTTTTTAACTTTTTTTATAAACCCGTATAACTCGAAAACGGCAAGACCTACAAAAAAGTGTTGTATGAGGGACTGTCGTGAAATTTCCTGACGTTTTAGAGAAAAATATTAAAAAAATAAAAACACATTTTCTACACTGAAAAAAAAATATTCAAAACTTCAAAATTGATTTAAAAAAAACGGCCACTTCAGATTTTGATCATCCTTAAGCAAAAAGTTTCGTAATTAAATTTACTAAAAGTCGTCCATTTCCGATGTTAGAAAAACTTTTTTCTCTAAAATATGCCCAATTTGCAATGTATGGGCGACTTTTAGTAAATTTAATTACGAAACTTTTTGCTTAAGGATGATCAAAATCTGAAGTGGCCGTTTTTTTTAAATCGACTTTAAAGTTTTGAATATTTTTTTTTCAGTGTAGAAAATGTGTTTTTATTTTTTTAATATTTTTCTATAAAACGTCAGGAAATATCACGACAGTCCCCCATACAACACTTTTTTGTAGGTCTTACCGTTTTTGAGTTATACGGGTTTTTAAAAAAAGTAAAAAAAACTTTGACCCTTCCCAAATGTTAGTCTAGATCGATTTTGAAAAACAAAGTATGCAAAGTATCTTAGTTTCACATACTTTTGACATCCAGAAAGTTTCATTGAATTCTGAAGGGGTGCTGCCAATCGCGTGTCGAGTTGGCGTGAAATCCGTCCAATAGTATGATACAATGAATCGCTTGTACCATATGATGACAACTCAATAGAACCGTAGAAGGCCATGACAAATATTTCTGGACAAACATTTGAAAAGGGCTGGTGAGGTCTTGAGCCTTTTTTCAGAAACGTTGCTGTTGAGCCCTTTTTAGCTCGCCCATACAAACTAACACCACTATCAGAAAGATTAGTGTTAGCTCTTCCTGATTAGTATTATAAGCAATGTATTGGTAAGCGTGATCGAGTTGAATTGGGCTCAACAGCGTCTTGTTGTCAAAGACATTGTTTACCTATGTCGATGTGCCCTTTTTGAATGTTTGTTCAGATTTCCATAAAACAAGCTTGTTTTTGTTTTGGCAGTGTTGCTGTTCAGTTGATTATAAATTCAGTAAAGAGAACAATAATCAAAATGTATTCATTTATACAAAACTAAAATGGTTGTAAATAGTATTTAAAATTTTGAATAAAAAAATGTTTAGATTTGAAAGATTTCCAATAAATAACCATTATTTAGATTCAGTTGTATGCTACCGTCCTAAAATTCAAATATATTTTTATAAGATATTGCTTTTTACGATTAGTAATAACCAAAGCGTTTGAAAACATTTACTCATGGATCATTACATTACCAATGGTTTCACAGATTGCAGAAAACAACTACATTGGCATCAATGGTAGGGAAATCGGTGCTGCGTTATAACGCTTCATTGCTTAAGTTGTCGCATTCTAAGGTGGTATAGCGAAAATTGGTGCTTGTATCGCGTGATATGTTTATAAATTCATTTTTTTTGGGTCAACATTTTGGTTTGATGATTAGAGGTATGCCTGTTAATAATTACAATAAATATATATCCCAATTTCATACCTAATAATAAATATATATATATTTACACTACACTCTGTCAGGAGACCTGAAACATGAAACCGAAAAGCCATGAAGACAATCGTTCGAAGATTTGCGTATTGTGTTTAAAAAATTTGTGTCTGCAACCGTTATCAGCAATAGTGGTTGATATAATTGAACAGCACATTCTTCACGACATTAGGATTACAGTCTGGTATTGTCCTACAAAAATATGTCGAACTTGCACGTTTATTCGTTCAGTAACCAGTTCAAACTTTTGAATATAGCACTGTATAAATATAAATACAATTTAAAACCTACCACTCGAAGCATGTAATGATGTGAGAACAACAATCTCACCAAAACTAAATGGAAAACGTGGTAGACACCAGTAATGCAAAAAGTAAGTGCCAATTGAATTGGTTGGTTGTCAAATCTACACGGTTTACCACCCAACTGAGAATCATATTCAACATCTGTGCAACCTAAAAAACCCATTTGTTCGCTGATGACTTGTTTCTGATTTAAAAAAAAATTGATTTGAGCACCAGATGAGCGTTGCAGTTGAGCAGCTGTCTAAGGGGTCTGGATGTTACAATCGCCCAAACATCGCTTTCAAAATCAGCAGACCTAACCAATCAGTTCAGGGGTTTTTAGATGTAACACATTTGCACTTTGATTTGAGCGATAATGCAGAAACTGTAATAACGTAAATGTAAATGCATATAAATGCGTTCAGGGGCCTTCCTTAGCCGAGTGGTTAGAGTCCGTGGCTACAAAGCAAAGCCATGCTGAAGGTGTCTGGGTTCGATTCCCGGTCGGTCCAGGATCTTTTCGTAAAGGAAAGTTTCTTGACTTCCCTGGGCATAGAGTATCATCGTACCTGCCACACGAGATACGAATGCGAAAATGGCAACATTGGCAAAGAAAGCTCTCAGTTAATAACTGTGGAAGTGCTCATAAGAACACTAAGCTGAGAAACAGGCTTTGTCCCAGTGAGGACGTGAATGCCAAGAAGAAGAACGTTCAGGGGTTAGTTGATTATGTGACGTCCAAAAAGGGGGGTTGGCTTGGGCAGTTCGATCTGCAAGCGATGGTGAAGGGTCCTTTAATCATTTACCCTGTCGATTATCGAGCATAATTCCGACGTCATCGGGACTCAAGGCCGATGTAAGGATACTGGCGTAAAAATACTGTTGCTGCTTGCTGTTGCTTCTGGCGTTCCAGAAAAATATGGCAATATTGAGAAAATGTGGAAGACACTGTTTCTTTTAAATAATTTTTGGTGCTCCATTGTTGGAGATTTGAAAATCGTCAATCTGTTTTTCGTAATAATGGGAGGTAGTTCAACATTTCCTTGCCCATACTGTACCACACAAAAAAAAATTATCCAATTTAGCTGGTCATCCACGAATACTTTGTCACATACGCGTCCGCGAAATGGAAAAGTCTCGGCTCGGACCATAAACTGCCGGAGCAGGTCTTCAATTGTATTTACTATCACTGCTCGATGGATCACCCGATGAACAAATTGCCCACCATCTTCCTTGCATATGACACTAGGTGTTGTAAATCCAATTGACAAAAAAGTATAATACATTGATCCAAATAATGTCGAGGAATGGGTAAGTATCAGCAGTTTGATTGTGTGATTCATAAAGATGACCTTAAAATAATTCTTTTATCACAGGTGAGGATCATCAGTTGCCAACGCCACAACAAATGTGGATTCACCAGATGAAACTGTCAGAAGTTTTTGAAAAATCGGCATGTTTTGGAAGTGTAATGGGATCTAAGTTTGCTAGCAATTGTAATTTATCGTACTGTTCTGTAAATTATCTCTTTTATATGAAAAAAATGTATTTCAGGCGCTTGATCATTCTGATCAAGTACATAAAAGTTGTTTTCAAACGAGTCTGGATGATGATTTTGCAGAAAAGTTGAGAACTTTTCAAAAACGTGGATTGCTTACCCAATAGCTCAAAGTTCCATATATCCGCTATCATATCCCGGAGTTTTGTGAAATCACAGGAAGTGGTTTGAGCAAATACGAGAAACAAGCCAGTGAAACCGTGCATTTCGATTTTCAAGTTGCTTGGAATCATGTTAAGGTTCCGGAGAACTCCGAAGCATATGATCGACAGCTTCTCTGAGCTGTAGTAATGTACAATAGTGAGCATTTGTAAGCCGTATTATCCGTATTTACTTTATCGATATGTCGTGTATATAATTGGTTTGAATAGAATGGTATAATGCTAAATCTAAATCCTTTTTATTAATTGGTTAACTATTCGTAGTAAAATTTCTCATGGCTACCTAGATAAGCATGAAAGAAAATGACTGTGTGAACCATAATTAAGAAATCAGTGCTGAAAAAACGGCATTGTACTGTTTTGAAAAAAATGTTCAGGACCCCCCGATAGAACATTTCCAAACAGGTCTCAAATGAAAGGGGAAAGCCTAAGCTTTCGTTTGGTGGATGTTTAAGCGATACTGATTTTTTTATATTAATGTTGTTCTACCAGAGACACCGTGAATGATGTTGATAGTTAAGTAGTACTTATTGGTTAAAGAATTAGTTAATCTTCGAACACTTGCGACATATGACAATCATGTGTTCCGTGTAGTTAAAATCCTGTTGTGGCTAAGAACATGATAAGTTTTACGTTAAATGCTGAAAGCAATACTCGGTGGAAAACTTGACGTAACATCAAAAGTAGCATCAGATGCACAAAGAAACGAATGTTGTTAAGTAAAATAAATACGGCAGACTTTATTGGGCTGGTCACGTAGTGTGAAAGCCAAAAAATAAGCTTTGAATAAATAACATTTAGCATTGAATGTTTTACGTTCATCGAACATACCATCAATATTATACTCAAATTTATTTTTTAGATTTCGTTCTATTAATCTAAGCTTACTGGTTTAAGCCATGTAAACACATATTTAAGCTACTCTGGTAATTTAAGTCAGTTGTAAATATTTCTAATTATAACAACGGTATCAATTATATACCAGTCGAGAACAGTTTGGTCAACTTTTTGAGCATTTTTGTAGGTTTTTTTCAATGCTATTGCAAAATTTTAATATGGATTATATTAATTTTTTAAGTAAAAAACTTCACATCAAGATTTCTTGAGATTCCTCCTAGGAATTTTTTTAAAATTTGGCCCAGAGGTGCAGAATGACCTCAGGAATCGAGCCCTGTGCTCAGATTTGATGGACATTTTTTTGCATAATAACGGTCTGTCGGGGCACCGTGCAGAAATATTCAAATATGTGTTCAGTCAGAGTGGACCAAGTGAAAATCTTGTAACGTTTTACTCTGCTCCTCAAGCAACGGCTTTAGCGCCACCTTCGACTTCCGAAGGACCGTTACTCTGTCTAAGCCCGGTATGAGACGACCCTTCTCAGGGCAGGTCGCAAATAGTTCAATACAGAGGCAAAAACTCCAAAATGGCACACACGAAAGGACAAATCAACGAAAATTTAACTACAAACCAACTGTAAACCGGAAACTAAACCAAAAAAGAAAAGAAAAAGTCAACCAGAACTGAGCGGCAGAAAAGGTCTTAACTTAAGGAACCAACAAATCTAAATAATTACTAAAAATAAACGTAAAAGAATAGTAGAGTCGTTTTCAATCCGAACTCGAAATAAATATTATGAAACAAAGTAAATTTAAACGAATTTATTTTAGAAAAATGAATTTAGAGAGTTATTTGCATAGGACCTATTGAAACGATATGCAAGCTCTCAATTTATTGTGAAAATTCATTAAAACCTAGTATCTAGTCTGGTGACGTCACGCATTTAGCTTTCTTATTCTATATATACAATTTTCGGATACTATTAATCAGTTCAAGAGCTAGTGTGGATCTGACCTTAGCTGCATCGGTGTGGTGCTCCAACGGCGATGGCTTGATCGTCCCTCGACGGCAGAAAAGCTTCGTCGGAATCTAATTGGAACGTGTGCTAGTAGTTTGACTCGCGCGTGGGCAATATCATCAGGGTAGATGCGTCCCTGGAGGTTGGTGGAGTGAGAGCAGGTTGCTGTTGCTCTACGCCTCACGCTTTGGCGAAACGAGTCCAATCGTCGATAATTCTACTCGATTACAGACCGACGACTCGAGCACACACTTGGGCACAAGCTCACGTCTGAGCTTATCGATTCGGAGGAAAGCTTGATTGTGGGACGAGATTTTCCACCCACAATGGCCCACTAGCCGGCACAATCTTTGGCTAGACACAGGAAGGGACTCCGTAGTCCGAACTCTACTGGAACACGTGGACGATTCCCGATCACGTGGATTCGAAGTGACTCAGGACAATCCAGGAACAATTTGCACCAGCCTGGACAAGCTGCCCACGTTGGATGGGCTTGACGATGCCTATTCAACGTGATAAATTCTCACTAATTTGATTTCCATAATTCTTCTCCACCTAAGGCTTACCTGAATAGTCACAATAAACCACTCACTTTATCACTATATTACCAAGTCAAACTATTGAACTCTGTAAATTCAAATCGAAAAACTAGACAACTCAATTAATTAATTTATTCGAGCAACTTTTTAAAACTCGCGAACTTACTTCGAATTCGGATAAAAGTTCACCAAATTATCTAAAAGCTCACTTTATAACTGTGGCTTCACTTTACTTTCCAAGCTTCACAATCTCGGAAAATGATCTTTTCGCTTTCACTGACTCTACCGGAATAAAATGGAAAGCGCATAATAAACTTGTTCGAGCCTTAAAGCTACGACGCAATTTCCACCTTATCGTGTACTCTCTTTTTTGTACGATGATTTTTATTGGTCAGCTCTGGAGAACTTCGAAGGAATCTAAAAATTTTCCACTGGTTCGCTTTCCCGATTGGTGATTTTAGCAAATTCAAAAGGCCAGGTACAAATTAATTAGTGGAAAATTCCGTAACTTATCGAATGTTAATAAGCGTCCAGTTCATTCGCCTTTGGTTATGCACCGTGCGCAACACTTACTTTAGCTTAAATCTTCGGGCACAAAAGCTACACTGAAAGCTTGCTAATCTTTTGGTTATGAACAAAAAGGAATATTCTTAGACTGGCACAAAATATTTAAGTGTTACATATTCGCCTACACTAATAATAATAAAAATTTTGAAATTAATTTCAAAATTTTTATTAATTTCACAGATTAAAAACTCTAATTTGATTCAAACTACATCGAAGAACATACAATAATTCTGAACTAGTAAACTAAACAAATACGACAAATGATTGGTCCTGCTATGCCATATTGAACTCTCACATGCTTTACAAACAACCGTACTCATTCAACCAACTTATCTTAACCGAAATGACCTCAGAGACGTCTGAGAAACTAATACCTAAAACCGAATTTACCTCAGAAATGTCTGAGCATCTTCAACTAACGAATTACCGACTAAAACCGAATTACCCTCAGAAATGTCTGAGCATATTTTCTTCCGAATAACCAACGTACTTCAGAACAATGGTCTGAAAATATACATGATTTCTTAAGAACTTACCTAACGCAAAATCACTCATTAATTAATTAACCGCAATCATTCATATCAAAATGTCATAGCAAAAACACGAATCACGAACGCATAAACATCTCGACAAACGCTTCACACATATCCCGAACTTTCAGTACCGGGTTCTAACACGAAAGCTTTTAGACGATCTGTCAAAAGCGAAACACGAAAGCGATCAACACAAAAAACGAACGCGAGCTGTGCTGATGGGATAGAGGTAAACTAATTCTACCTAATTTCTTCAAAATTAAGGATTTAAACTGCGATTCGACGACGGAAACTACTCTAAAACGACTTTATGCTAACTATTGAGTGAATTGTGGATGAAATTTATGGGTAAAGATTGGAAATATTGACCAGATTTTGTGATTCCGGGCTATTGCAATTTGTAAACAAAGTGAAATTATTCGATTTGGGTCAAGGTCAACGAAGTGCATCATTGACCTATATAAGTTGCAAGCAATGCAACACAGCTCAACACAAACATAAACGAAATGAGTTAAACAAAATTCTAATTGGATTTCTATTCTAGGTTTGTTTGGCTTATCCTACTTCATAAAAGTGGTCTACGATGTGAGGAAACCCTTAGGATGACTTCTCGAACATCGGAAATATGTGTTTTTCACCTCAAAGAGTGTTTCATTGCAGACTTTTGGTTTATGTGCCTATTACGATGCACCGTCATAGCTTGTTGTTTTCTAGTGCTTATCAGTTCGTCAACGATCGAGGGAACACTTGGACGTCTCAGATCGGACTGCATCGTTGCACCAAAGATGTGTATTTTAGATTTTGACTAGTATATGCATTACGCGGCCGTAATGCAGTCATAGCTTGTGTTTTTGGACAGAATATTTTTAGTCGACAATGTGAGGAAACAGAACTAGCTGACATCTCGAACATTGGACGTAGTTTAGGAACCTCATTGAGTATTTTCAGTAATAGTTTCGTTGTTTATGTACCTTTTCGCGAAGGACCGACATAGCTTTACGTATTACACTCGTTTCAAGAATGACCCGTGATAGCTTCCTGCTATTCGTTGGCCATCCAGACGTTCTAAGACGTAGGTGTTCGTACCAACGACTTCTTTCACGCGAACTTTCTCGAATTTGTTAGCAAACTTGCCTACGAAATTTCGAGACTTGTCTGAGAGATACATGGTCTTCTTGTACACCACGTCTCCTTTCTCGAACTGGTGTTTCCGATTAGCACGCAAGTTATATGGATGGCTGTACTTTTGGTACGCCTTAAGCAAGTTTTCCTTAACTTTGCTGTAAAGAAGTTCCATGTCTTTGCTGACTTCTTGGGGACTTTTAGGTGATTCGCTTTCTCGCAGGGCTTCGTACTCACTACCAGAACTTGTCATATTTCGCCCAAAATTAAGGAAGTAGGGGCTGAAACCCGTACTTTCGTGAACATTAGTCCGTATAGCTTTCGCGATTTGGTGTACATCCTTATCCCAATCGCGGTGGTCTTTTTCTCTGTTCAACGAGCATCTTATGGCTGTCACGATGACTCTATTGACACGCTCAGCTGGATTAGGGCTGGGGTGGTAGACAGACAGGGGCCAATGGGTCACGGAGAATCTTTGCAACATTTTCTGGAACAGCTCAGATTTGAAAACTGTTGCATTATCTGTAATGCAAATTGATGGTGCGCCGAATACATTGAAAATCATATTCTCAACGAAATTGCAAGTGAACGCAGCTGTCGCAGAACGCAAGCATTGTACCATGACGAATTTTGAGAAAAAGTCGCTAACCACAAGCAACCAAACGTAACCTCTCTTGGACCTTGGATACGGGCCTAAGAAGTCCATTGATATTAGTTCCCAAGGGCGAGAACAATGCTTGGGCTTTCCGCAAATTGGTTGAACGTTAATGTTAGGTGTTTTTGATTCACGGCATATCTCGCATTGGCTGCAAAACCGCTTAACGTCTGAAGCTAAGCGTGGCCAATAATGCCTTTCGCGAATTTTGGAAAGTGTCTTGACGAACCCTAGGTGGGCTTCGCTGTGAATTCTTCTGATGATGTCTCTCCTTTCAACAACTGGAACAACGTATTTCCAGCGGAAGCATGGATCTTCAGATACAGTAGAACCAATTATATATTTATAGACCTTTCCGTCTGATATACGAAAATCGGGATAACGTTCGGGTACGGTTTGAATCATCTTCATTAGTTGGGTGATGTACGGGTCCGAACTAGAAGTCACATCAATAGTGTTAACTGCACGAGAGAGTGCATCGGCAGGTACGTTGTCGCTCCCTTTCTTATACTGCAAGAGCATGTCGTATTTTGAGAGTTTTAACGCCCATCGAGCAATTCTTGGAGACTTACTCTCGATGGACATAGTCTTTAGGAACGTTAGACTCATCGCGTCAGTTTGGATGATGAATTGCGACCCTTCAATGAAATGTTTAAAGTTTTCAATGCTCAAGAGAACTGCAAGGCATTCACGCTCTGTGGCACTATAGCGTCGCTGAGTACTCGAAAGTTTTTTGGAGTAGTACGCAATAGGTTTGCGTACTCCGTCATGAACTTGAGCTAGCACTGCGCCTACAGCCAAGTCAGAGCTGTCAGTCTCAATTATGAATGGCAATGAAAAATCTGCATTTGCCAATATGGGAGCAGATACTAAGGCCGTTTTAAGTTTTTGGAGAGCAGCGTCTGCCTCTTCAGTCCACTGAAACTTTTTCATTCCCTTTCTCAGCAGATTCGTAATAGGGGTTGTAATCTCCGAATAGTTTGGCAAGAATTTCTGATAAAATCCGGCAAGTCCTAATAACCGGCGAATATCTTTAACCGTTTTCGGAGCTGGGTAATCGAGAACCGGTTGAATTTTGCTTACGTCCATGGACAGACCTTCTTCCGATAATACGTAGCCTAGATATTTGATCTTCTTTTGGCAGAACTTGCTTTTTTGGAGGTTTATCGTTAATCCTGCTCTACGTAGTCTCTCTGCCACGATCTGAATAAGCCTTATATGCTCGTCGATACTGTTGGACACGATAATAATATCGTCCAAATAAACGTATACATATGGCTCTAAATCATGACCTAATACACGCGTCATCAATCGGGCCATGGTTGCTGGGGCGTTTGTCAACCCGAATGGCATGACAGTATATCGGTATAAACCTTTGTTCGTACGGAACGCAGTCTTGTCCTTCGCTGAAGCCTCGAGCGGCACTTGGTAGTATGACTCCGACAAGTCAATCACCGAAAAGTATTTTGATTTGGGAATTCTCTGGAGAATTCCCATCATGTTCGGGAATGGAAAGTCATCTTTCTTGGTACATTGATTCAGCCTGCGGGAGTCCAGGCATATACGCCATTTACCGTTTGCCTTTTTTATGGGTAAAAGCGGATTGAGGAAATCAACTGGACCATGGCACTCCTCAATAACTCCTAACTTTTCCATTCGTTCCACTTCGGCATCGATGACACTTTCGACATTAGGTGACCAGCGATAATATGCAATACGTTTGGATTTGGCATCTGGTAACAGATCAATACGGTGCTGTATCAACTGCGTCCTACCCAAGCTGCCTTCATGAGTTTCTGGTAACTGCTTGATCGCTTCAAACAAGGCTTTTCTTTCCATGTCCGAAAGGAGATGTTCTGTACTTAGGTCATCTAAGGTTTCAAAGGTCTTCTGTGGTAATTCTACGGTTGGCATCTCCAAACTCTCATCGATGTTTTCCGTAGGATCTGACAAATTATTATCCGAACTAGGCACGATCTGGAAGCAAACTTCTTTACTGCGATCTCCAAAGTAGTCATCTGCAAATGGCATGGTGTTTGAACTACTTGTTTCATCTTGACCTCCTGCTACTGTTGCTGGAGATGGAGGAAGAAGTCGAAATCCAAATTTATTCAAGAAGTCCACGCCCAATATCAAGCATTTTGAAACTTCTGGAACAATAACTGTCTGAATCACATGAGTTTTGTCCTGATATGTGAAAGGTGCATTGACGAAGCCTAGACATCGGTATGCTGTACCGTCAGCTGTCGAGATTTTAACAGCTATCGGATGAATTTTCAAACCTAATTTGTTAACTAAGTCAACCGAACTAATTATCGTTAGGCTTGCGCCAGTATCTGCAAGGCCTTCGATTTCTTCTGAGAGTATCTTGACTTTCAAGTGTGGACAACGATGAAACTTTGTGTTGATTTGATGAACATTATTGAAGATGTTATAGAAGGGTTTGGGAACCTCTGGATCGCTGCGTTGAGGGCATGGATTCCCAGAATTGCCCACGCCTACTCGTTTTTTGGCAATTCTTCTTTCTGGCCTAACTCGTGTTTGTTTGGACACCTATAGGCCGTAGTATCGGCTAATCCACAGATGTGACAGAAGATAGTCTTTCTTCTATCGCATTCTCGCCACATGTGACCAACGCCTTGACAATTCCAACACATCGTTTGCTTAGTTTTATCCTTGTTATCTCCGGGGGTTTGCTTGGTCACTGGAAACCGTTTATTGAGTCTCGCCTTAAGAGCGTTCAATTCTTCCGTCTCCTCAAGTTCACGTTGTTCATCTTCGTAATTCTCGTCACAATCTAGTTGATTGATTGCTGGCCTCGAATGTGCTGCAGTTGAGTACAAATTCGACTCGAGAGCGTCAAATTTGAAGCATAATTGCGCCAGATGCTCAATCGAGTGAATTGGTTCTAACGCAAGTCGACGTTTGTACGATTGCTTCATATTTTCCACAATGACTTCAAACTTCTCAGCTTCAGTCATCTTTTTCATCATTCTTTGGGCTAGCATTTTCATCTCCGTAAGATAGGCGCTGAATAACTCCGTAGGTCTTTGTTTTCTTGCACGCATTTCTTCGCGAATTATGCGATCCCGGTTGGGATTGTCATACCGCATCTTAAGATAAGATTCTAAAATTTCCCACGACGTAAACTTTTCCTCATACGTTGTGTACCACACATACGCGCCATCTTTGAAAAGTAGGTGGGCGTGCATTCGTAACTCTGGTTTTGTAATATCATACGATCTACACAAAATGTCTATTTGTCGCAGGAAATCCGTGACAGGGACCGAATTGGTATCGCCAGTGAACTTCGGCCACTTCTCGATTATGCTGCACTGCTGATGCGGCAAACGTCTGGGGTAACCGCTAGCAGACGATCTGCCAGAATTCATCTGATTCATCGGAGCAAACGTGACGTTTCCTACACCTGAGTTAGCTGCAGATCGGAAATCACTTCTTGGTCGGTTAGTGGAATTCATCGTATTCCAGCCACTTGGATTTGGAACAGGGGTACTACGATGTTCCAAAGTAGGACCAGATAACTGCAACGGAGGCGAAGGATCAGGGAATCTGAATGTCTGATTTACGCTGGTATTCCGATTGTCACGTAGAGCTTGAGTCCTAGGATGTAAATTCATTTCGGCCAGGTTATTCGAAAGTGCATCAACGGCTGGGTCCAACCGAACCGTTGAGAACCTCTGACGAACCAACTGATCGAAGCATCTCTGGACGTACGTTGAAATCTCGGATACATGGACATACTCATTATTCTGCAAATTTATATTTTCAGGTACGGCATTCGATACCGGACTAGACCGGATAGGGTTCGGAACTGGCGTTGACAAACCAGACCTTGAACGATCGATGGTCGCCGACATTCCCCGCAATGGAATTGTAGGACGGAACACGTTTGGTTCAGTTACGGCTCCAGTCTCCACTCCGTGGACATTCGGCACATGGTCAAATGTAGGATCATCTCCATGTGCTATTGAGGAAGGATTACCACACTGCTCTGGGGAGGCATCCGGTGGATTAGCTTGACGCGGAACCACTCCGGTGGCCTGTGTTCGATCCTGGTTCCGAAAATTCAAAAGATTTTCAACGAGTGCTGGTATCACACCCGTCGTATCATCCGATCGTTCCTTGTTTCCTCCAACCGCTTCTTCTGCCTCATTCCAGGTCATCAACCAGGGAGACTCTGGATTACGCTGCGTAATCTCATGTTCAACAGCGGTATTTTCGGAAATGGATTGAGGTTCAATGATCACATTGAACGGTGCACCTACGGTATTTTCGTCTGACCGAGGTACCTGAACTGTGGATTCAGCAATTGGTACTGAACGCACGGTATCGTCGAAGTTAAGGCCATAGTAATGCATGGTTATCCTGGCAATCAGATCGAGCAAGTACTGCACATCTTCTTGCTGACGACGAGTACGGGGCTGGTAGCGTCGAATCCTTTGATGGTAGTGCACCAAGCGAGAAAGGCATGAAGGATCAGATCCACGAAACAGGATGTCCGCAATCTCCTTCAACTTCCTTGGTACTGTGCAGAGGTCATCAACCATCATGTGCTCCGTTACTCGCACTAATCGTTCCGATTGTGGATCACGAAGTAACGCACGGAGATCTCGTCTACGTTCTTCGAGCGATCCTCGCGTAGAATAGTCACGTAACAAAAGTTCATAATTAAGTTCACTTTCGTCCAAGTAACAAGCGTTTATTTTATACCACTCCATTGTCAAACAAACCAAAATTCAATTCTAAAGAAGAAAAACTTAATTTAAAGATTTTTTTACAAATTCAAACACAATTCACTTAAAATTTTACACTAAACCGGACATACTTATCACCGAAACTAATAACCGAAAACCAAAACTAAAAACCGACCGAACTTAATCACTAATTACCGAAATTATCAATCAAACTTTAACCTAGCCGCGCATATACTGAAAAAACAAAATGAAATTGACAGAATATGTTGAAAAAGTAACTGAAAATACTATGTAAGAGTTCAATTCAGCAATGAATTCAATTTAATATGTACAAAGCCAGTCAAAGAAAAATAATTAATTAAATTTGAAATTTGAAACTATTGCTTTCCGAAGGCCCCACGTTGGGCGCCAAAATGTAACGTTCTACTCTGCTCCTCAAGCAACGGCTTTAGCGCCACCTTCGACTTCCGAAGGACCGTTACTATGTCTAAGCCCGGTATGAGACGACCCTTCTCAGGGCAGGTCGCAAATAGTTCAATACAGAGGCAAAAACTCCAAAATGGCACACACGAAAGGACAAATGAACGAAAATTTAACTACAAACCAACTGTAAACCGGAAACTAAACCAAAAAAGAAAAGAAAAAGTCAACCAGAACTGAGCGGCAGAAAAGGTCTTAACTTAAGGAACCAACAAATCTAAATAATTACTAAAAATAAACGTAAAAGAATAGTAGAGTCGTTTTCAATCCGAACTCGAAATAAATATTATGAAACAAAGTAAATTTAAACGAATTTATTTTAGAAAAATGAATTTAGAGAGTTATTTGCATAGGACCTATTGAAACGATATGCAAGCTCTCAATTTATTGTGAAAATTCATTAAAACCTAGTATCTAGTCTGGTGACGTCACGCATTTAGCTTTCTTATTCTATATATACAATTTTCGGATACTATTAATCAGTTCAAGAGCTAGTGTGGATCTGACCTTAGCTGCATCGGTGTGGTGCTCCAACGGCGATGGCTTGATCGTCCCTCGACGGCAGAAAAGCTTCGTCGGAATCTAATTGGAACGTGTGCTAGTAGTTTGACTCGCGCGTGGGCAATATCATCAGGGTAGATGCGTCCCTGGAGGTTGGTGGAGTGAGAGCAGGTTGCTGTTGCTCTACGCCTCACGCTTTGGCGAAACGAGTCCAATCGTCGATAATTCTACTCGATTACAGACCGACGACTCGAGCACACACTTGGGCACAAGCTCACGTCTGAGCTTATCGATTCGGAGGAAAGCTTGATTGTGGGACGAGATTTTCCACCCACAATGGCCCACTAGCCGGCACAATCTTTGGCTAGACACAGGAAGGGACTCCGTAGTCCGAACTCTACTGGAACACGTGGACGATTCCCGATCACGTGGATTCGAAGTGACTCAGGACAATCCAGGAACAATTTGCACCAGCCTGGACAAGCTGCCCACGTTGGATGGGCTTGACGATGCCTATTCAACGTGATAAATTCTCACTAATTTGATTTCCATAATTCTTCTCCACCTAAGGCTTACCTGAATAGTCACAATAAACCACTCACTTTATCACTATATTACCAAGTCAAACTATTGAACTCTGTAAATTCAAATCGAAAAACTAGACAACTCAATTAATTAATTTATTCGAGCAACTTTTTAAAACTCGCGAACTTACTTCGAATTCGGATAAAAGTTCACCAAATTATCTAAAAGCTCACTTTATAACTGTGGCTTCACTTTACTTTCCAAGCTTCACAATCTCGGAAAATGATCTTTTCGCTTTCACTGACTCTACCAGAATAAAATGGAAAGCGCATAATAAACTTGTTCGAGCCTTAAAGCTACGACGCAATTTCCACCTTATCGTGTACTCTCTTTTTTGTACGATGATTTTTATTGGTCAGCTCTGGAGAACTTCGAAGGAATCTAAAAATTTTCCACTGGTTCGCTTTCCCGATTGGTGATTTTAGCAAATTCAAAAGGCCAGGTACAAATTAATTAGTGGAAAATTCCGTAACTTATCGAATGTTAATAAGCGTCCAGTTCATTCGCCTTTGGTTATGCACCGTGCGCAACACTTACTTTAGCTTAAATCTTCGGGCACAAAAGCTACACTGAAAGCTTGCTAATCTTTTGGTTATGAACAAAAAGGAATATTCTTAGACTGGCACAAAATATTTAAGTGTTACAATCTTGAGTACTGACCAAAATATACAGGTCCAATATGAGTGTTCTAGCACACTCCATACATACACCACAGAACTACCATAAGCTTCTATCGGACTCTGGAATTGACTTAAAAAATGCAATAATCAATCAGTTTATTGCTTTTCAACACTTGGTCCGCTCTGTCTGCACAGAAATTGTTGCAATTTCTGACCACCCATCCAAATATGGTAAATAGTCAAAAATCAAAATCAAATGCATCGAATTAAGTAACATTCATAAATTTCTATTGATGGATAAGTAAAAGAATCATTCGATGTCGAAAAATCTGACAAATCTCTTGAAATGTTTTTCATTTCCTAGCATTCCTCAGCGCTTTAATCATTTTAGCTGTGATGGTAATAAGCACTTGGTCCACTCTGACTGCACACTTCATCGATTTTTATTGATCATCCAAAGTAAATTTGCCACATATATCTCGTAGTTTACAGCATTTATCAAATCTGGTCAAAGTGAAACGGAGGTAAAGTAATTTCGCATCTAATGAGAGAATAATCCAATTTTCCCAAATTTTGTACTTGGTCCCCTCTGACTTAACGCCGACCAAATGGTCAAGAAATTTTCTACAGTAGGCTCCATTTGAAATGACATTTCTTTTCAACTGCGCGCTGCGAACGATGAAAAATGGTTTTCTTGACATTTCTTGCAAGAAATTTCCCACGCATCAAGATATGCGATTACTTTTCCTTTCAGGTGCATAATCAAATGGAGGTGGCCAAATTATATACGAGTAACGCTCTGTCACAAGTACATAAAACACCCTAGCCCTGATTTTTTAATGATTCTTTTTACAACCCCTTAATAACGATCGTAAAAAGAGGTCGCATCTTTTTAAGATCCAAACTGAGAGAAATTCACTAAAACCTTTAGTTTTAGATATATAATGAATGTTATATTACTCAAGATTCTAAAGTATAAGATGCCAATACTCACTCGTAGCTACTCAAAAACTAATTATAAATTTTGGAAACTTGTTCAGTTTTCGCAGTAATCATTCTTAAGGAAGTAATATTTAATAAAATGTACGTTATTGTTCAACTTACTGGAATTTTTAGGTAAAAGCCAACTTATAAATTGTCCAAATGTATTCCAAATGTACTACTATAACTGAGTTACTCAATAAAGTACTTGAGCAATCATCTAGTATTAAACATTAAACATAGTTTTGAATGCTGTATGTTTGAATCTTGTTAGGTGTACGAATGTAAAATTTAATTTTAGATATAATTCAATACATTTCCGTTATTCCAAAGATGCAACCAAATGGATACAATTTACGATTGCCGAACAATGGATGACACCTATGACCTTCGTTACCGATAAAGTATATCGAAGTCCATTAGATCGTTTAATAGTTTTATACCAACTTGATGTGAAAGCAGTTCCCCGTACGAAAATTAGTTTGGGTCACTATAAATATGATTCTTTTTTAATGTTCAGAAAGATCGTTCGATATGCATCTGATTATATGTGACGCAACCGTGAGTAAGTTCCTGAAAACAAAACTGAACGTTTTTGTCAATATCTATTACTAATAGCATCTTCATCATCATTTGGGATATCCTATACCTATGATGCACGCATGTTGCACAGAAACATAGCCATCGTCAAAAACTTCAAATACATTTTACGACCAGCACAATTTTGCGCCTGCCATCGTGTGATCGTTATTGCCCCTCGTAACATCCATAACTGCAATAAAATGTTTATATCGCAGCATTATTTGCCAACAACATTGAAGGAACCATTCACACATCTCATCAGCATGTGCCACGCTACTTTCCATCAGAGAGGTAGGTTTTAATGAAGTATACGATCATTCCTCAAGGCTCCAACACGATGCAACGCAACGCAGTGATGAGAATCACATGGTTGATATAAATAATAGCACTCAAATGCACACGTTTGAATAAAGTTGAAACTCGTGGAAATAAGGACTCGTTGGCGAGGCTGTTGCTGGTTTTATGGGTTTATTGTACATCAATGCATGCATATATTTATGCAATGGCATAACCAATAAACACCCAACTGGCATGACAGCGACGAATAAACTTGGGATGGTGATGGTGCTCGTCATTAGTGCGCGCTAATGCTGCTAATGGGTTTTGATGACAGTTTGGGAAACCATACAAACCAATTCAGTTCCATTTTGTAACGTTGATTATTGTGCAATCAGACAAAATAGTTTGGAGCGATCTCAAAGATGAAGACGTTCGATAGTAATTATCATCGATCATGGATATGATTATGGCTATCACATTTTATCTTTATGGCTATCATTCGGGTCCCTAATCAACACTCCTGTCTCTCTGAATCTTAGACCATTTCACAATATTTGAAAAGTCTGGGATTTAATCAGTTTCCCCTATTCCTAGTTGTCACGCCGAAAAGAGCTTTCAGATAAATCTCATCCAATTGGTAGATAATCAGGTACCGCACGTCGAATTTGTGTTCTTTTACCTTTGAAAAATTCTATCTAGATACCACTAGAACAACTTTCGTGAACATTAAAAGACAATTAGAGATGGTTTTTGAGTAAACTTGTAATACTTTTTTTATGAAACTATCTGAACATCATACATTTTTTTACAGTTTTGATTGTCGTTTGTGCAATTTTTAGTTAGAATTTTTAAAGTAAAAAAAGTTAAAAAACCACTATTTCGACTTGAAGCACTCTCCGAACTTCTCCAAATTGGATGATCATTTTTCTAGAAGCTTGTTTTGACGTGGAAATAAAAAAGGGGGACTGGCTGGGTCCCAAACTTTTCGAAATTGTGAAATGGTCTAATGATTATACAATTCTTAGATTTATTTTTATTGTCTTAACCAACGAAGCTTTCAGTTGTCTGCTGGTTCACCTCGACAATTCTAAGATATCAACTGCTGGATATTGTATGGATCATCAGATATGATTATTACGTTTTTGTAGTAAATAACGTGCATCTGGCAGAGCATAGCTTTATGGAAAATTTTAAGCTATTCACAATTTTAGTTCTTGGCGAAGAAGCTCGGTAGTTGCAATGCAATGTAATGTGGTTTAAAGTTGTAGCAATGATTATTTAAATTATCACAGTGCTAGTAGTATTAACACAGGCAATTATGTCAACAACTGTGGTATTAGAGTAAAGTGGTTTTTGGGTATAAATCATCCATAAATTTAACTTTTAGTCACCCTACAGCCGTGTTTTTCTTTCACTGTTTTATTTTGATTCTGCGTTTCGTTTCACGATGAATCGCTGTATTCCGTTTCATGAGCTGAATCACGTTTTATTCATTTTTAATTTGAACGATGTGCAAATTGTCTGTAGCAGAAATATTTGATACCAGCCATGAAGTTATGTTTGCATAGAAATGCACGCTGAATTTGCATATCGTTCAAATTGAAAGTGGTTCCAACGTCATTCAGCTCATCGAACGAAGCACAGATTCTATACAAAATAGCTAAAGAAACAACTAGAAACACGGCTGTAGGGTTTGCATGAGGTACCGTTCAAATTAACGGGAGTGCACGGTAAAAGTTCGCTTTAGACTATCAAATGTAAAAATATTTATAGCTAAAAATGTATTTAAAAAAATGCTTTAATTTTGCTTTCCGAAATTGTAGTCAATGGATTAAAAGTGCATAGTATGTTATTTATTTTATTTTAACTGTTAAAGTTTATCTGAAAATGATTATTATTTCATCAAGGACGAAATTTTGTCCCAAATTACACCACAAATAAAATTCCTGTTTCAATAAAGAAAATTTTGACTTTGATGATGTTAAATTATCAAAAATGAACATTCCCACAGCATAAACATTTCGCGATATAAGTAACTATCACTCAATAGCTCACACGAACAATATGCCTCAATAAGAACTCATTATTTAAATCTAAATAAATCAAAACAATCACATACCCGGCAATGATGAAGCCCAACCCCCACTTAGCCCGTCAATCAAACTCCCATTCAAAAAAACACATGATTATTATCAAACCATGCATCGTATCCTTTATTCATAAAAATCGGATGGCTGGACGTCGACCTAAATTGAACATATGGGTAGTTAAATGAAAAAAAAAATAAATAAATGCGAAAAAACAAGGTTAACCACAGTGGAAAACCAATACGGGTGTTGCAAAAAAAAAAGGGTTTTGTGGTAACAATATACAAACAGCGAAAAGCCCGACACTCATGTTTAAGGGTCCCATAAACATCACCATCATCATCATATCATCATCAAATTGCCAACGAAGCACATGATCATCGGTTCCCCATAAGAGTGGCCAGCAAAAACATTTCTCTAATAATTATAATTTGCAAACATTTATTATAAACTGCTTAATTACAGAAATACACTCCTTTGCTTTTGAGGATCAGGCCCGGCAAAAACATCGTTCTGTAAATACCCACCTTAAAACTCAGCCCAAGTGTGCGTAAGCACTCGACCATTAAAGAAAAGTGCTTGCCGGTTTTTGCTGCGATCTTCTTAGCGAGGAGACTTCAACTCAAGTGGCCGCCACAGAGAGAGCACCTGGAATAAAAATATGTTTTTTTGCCAATCGTCTCGCTTCCCTGTTGTTGAGAAAAAGGACCGCAAAAAAAAATCTCCTTCGCAGTAACGGACTACAGCGTCCTGCCGAATGCTTGCGAAAAATGCGATGCGAAACGGGTTGACCTCATTTCTTCGGAAGGGGCATTAACATAAATAACATACCAAAGCCATCGAAACTATTTATTTATAGCTTACGGGATATTGGTTGCCACCGTGCGATTGAACCGGTAAAATATGGAAGAAGGGAAAACCCGTACTTGGCTAGCAATGTTCTGAGTACACTAAAACTAAACTAAAACTAAACTAAAACTAAACTAAAACTAAACTAAAACTAAACTAAAACTAAACTAAAACTAAACTAAAACTAAACTAAAACTAAACTAAAACTAAACTAAAACTAAACTAAAACTAAACTAAAACTAAACTAAAACTAAACTAAAACTAAACTAAAACTAAACTAAAACTAAACTAAAACTAAACTAAACTAAACTAAACTAAAACTAAACTAAAACTAAACTAAAACTAAACTAAAACTAAACTAAAACTAAACTAAAACTAAACTAAAACTAAACTAAAACTAAACTAAAACTAAACTAAAACTAAACTAAAACTAAACTAAAACTAAACTAAAACTAAACTAAAACTAAACTAAAACTAAACTAAAACTAAACTAAAACTAAACTAAAACTAAACTAAAACTAAACTAAAACTAAACTAAAACTAAACTAAAACTAAACTAAAACTAAACTAAAACTAAACTAAAACTAAACTAAAACTAAACTAAAACTAAACTAAAACTAAACTAAAACTAAACTAAAACTAAACTAAAACTAAACTAAAACTAAAACTAAACTAAAACTAAACTAAAACTAAACTAAAACTAAACTAAAACTAAACTAAAACTAAACTAAAACTAAACTAAAACTAAACTAAAACTAAACTAAAACTAAACTAAAACTAAACTAAAACTAAACTAAAACTAAACTAAAACTAAACTAAAACTAAACTAAAACTAAACTAAAACTAAACTAAAACTAAACTAAAACTAAACTAAAACTAAACTAAAACTAAACTAAAACTAAACTAAAACTAAACTAAAACTAAACTAAAACTAAACTAAAACTAAACTAAAACTAAACTAAAACTAAACTAAAACTAAACTAAAACTAAACTAAAACTAAACTAAAACTAAACTAAACTAAACTAAAACTAAACTAAAACTAAACTAAAACTAAACTAAAACTAAACTAAAACTAAACTAAAACTAAACTAAAACTAAACTAAAACTAAACTAAAACTAAACTAAAACTAAACTAAAACTAAACTAAAACTAAACTAAAACTAAACTAAAACTAAACTAAAACTAAACTAAAACTAAACTAAAACTAAACTAAAACTAAACTAAAACTAAACTAAAACTAAACTAAAACTAAACTAAAACTAAACTAAAACTAAACTAAAACTAAACTAAAACTAAACTAAAACTAAACTAAAACTAAACTAAAACTAAACTAAAACTAAACTAAAACTAAACTAAAACTAAACTAAAACTAAACTAAAACTAAACTAAAACTAAACTAAAACTAAACTAAAACTAAACTAAAACTAAACTAAAACTAAACTAAAACTAAACTAAAACTAAACTAAAACTAAACTAAAACTAAACTAAAACTAAACTAAAACTAAACTAAAACTAAACTAAACTAAACTAAAACTAAACTAAAACTAAACTAAAACTAAACTAAAACTAAACTAAAACTAAACTAAAACTAAACTAAAACTAAACTAAAACTAAACTAAAACTAAACTAAAACTAAACTAAAACTAAACTAAAACTAAACTAAAACTAAACTAAAACTAAACTAAAACTAAACTAAAACTAAACTAAAACTAAACTAAAACTAAACTAAAACTAAACTAAAACTAAACTAAAACTAAACTAAAACTAAACTAAAACTAAACTAAAACTAAACTAAAACTAAACTAAAACTAAACTAAAACTAAACTAAAACTAAACTAAAACTAAACTAAAACTAAACTAAAACTAAACTAAAACTAAACTAAAACTAAACTAAAACTAAACTAAAACTAAACTAAAACTAAACTAAAACTAAACTAAAACTAAACTAAAACTAAACTAAAACTAAACTAAAACTAAACTAAAACTAAACTAAAACTAAACTAAAACTAAACTAAAACTAAACTAAACTAAAACTAAACTAAACTAAACTTAATAGAAATTGATAAAATAGAAATGAAAAGTATGTACTAAAATACACTACAAACGTAAGCTTCTAATTCATAATATGTATGAAGAATATCGTAAGCAATTTTGAAAGATTTTTACACTTTTAGCACTTTGCTCTCTTCAACTCAAACACGATATCCTTTAACAGATTAAAGCCATATTGTTTTCTAGGCCGCTATCTTGGATTCCAAAACGTTCAATTGAAAGCAATTTTCAATCTGGACAAATTTGTGAAAAAAAATCATCCTTCTAAATGATCATGATCTACAAATACAACAATTTTCATGGACCGGACGCCCCAAGGAACAATTGGTAGCTTTTATCATTCTTCTTTTATCTTAGCTTACGTGTTTAATACAAGCTGCATAGCAGCAACCATTGCTGAACAATTTTGTAGTTGAGTCATTAACTGTATAAAATTAATTTCCGCTTATAAAAAAGCTGTTATTCCACTTGAAGTTTGTGTTTTGAGTAAGAGCTGAATAAACCTCCGAAAGTGCTAGTAGCTTTTGTTCTACAACAAATACGAAGCTTAACAATTGACTGATTAAAAGCTTCTATAAGTTGTAGCCATCACTTTAGTAGAATATTGAACATTTGATTAACAACAAATCGTACAAAAGTTTCAGTGTCTAATACTTAAAATGTTGACCAGCATGATTAGTAAAACGTTTAAACAATGTGAATAACAGTTTACAGCCATTCCATGAAAAACCGATCTAGTGGGTCACTGAATTCCATGAAAATTTGCTATTTTGTTCCTTATCCGAAGTAAGGATACACGTGTTTTTGGATTTTTTGATTAAGGTGAATAGGGTGACAAGAAAAATCGCGATTTTGCAAAAATTTTATATTTAAAAAAATTATAACTTTTGAACCGGTCGACCGATTTTCAATCTTTTTGGACGAAATGAAAGCTACAGATTTTGAATTAGCAGAAAAAAATATAAAATTTCACAAAAATTGTTTATTTTTTTACATGAAAAAAAAAAATCAATAATTTCCGTTTTTTTTCGTGTTTTGAAGGCCTCGGGACCAAAGGGGCTATTGCTGTTTTAATTTTTTCTTGAAAGTTCAAAAAGATTTACGTTTACTGCCAAAATTTTAGCGATGTATGTTTTTTAGTATTTAGATATATTTATTTTTTGAAAATAAAAAATCTTTCATTTTTCATCGGCACACACTGTAGGTCTCAACGCATTAAATTTTTTATTTAAAAAAAATCATAACTTTTGAATAGCTCAACCGATTTCCAATCTTTTTTATGGAATGAAAGCTTAAGATTTCAACTTTTCAGACAAAATTAAAAAAAACTGAAAAAATAAGTACATTTTTACATGAGAAATTTTCAAAATTTCTAGTTTTTTTTTATGAATTTTCATTGATTTTAATGTAAATAAAAAATATTTTTTCAAAGTTTCATATTTTTTTCTGAAAAGTTGAAATTTTAAGCTTCATTCCATAGAAAAAGATTGGAAATCGGTCGAGATGTTCAAAAGATATGATTTTTTTAAAATAAAAAATCTAATGCGCTGAGACCTACAGTGTGTGCTGATGAAAAAATACTGTTTTTTTATGAAAAAAATATATCTAAAAAACTAAAAAACATACATCGCTGAAAATTTGACAGAAAACGTGATTTTTTTTTTGAACTTTCAAGAAAAAATGAGAACAGCAATAGCCCCTTTGGTCCCGAGGCCGTCAAAACACGAAAAAACGGAAATTATTGATTTTATTTTCATGTAAAAAAAAAACAATTTTTGTGGAATTTGATATTTTTCCTGAAAAGTCAAAATCTCTCATTTCATCTAAAAAGATTGAAAATCGGTCAAACGGTTATGATTTTTTTATAAATGAAAATTTTGTAAAATCGCGATTTTTCTGGTCATCTTATTTCGGAAATGGTCACCCTAATCAAAAAATCCAAAAACACGTGTATCCTTATTTCGGATAAGGAACAAAATAGCAAATTTTAATGGAATTCGGTGACCCACTAGATCGGTTTTTCATGGAATGGCTGTATATGAGTATGCTTTTATTCAAGCTAAACATATTATGTCTTTTTTATGTTATTTTCAAATGTTTCAAATCAAATCTCAGACATGTAGGCGAGTATGGATCAACGAGGGTGAAGTTCGAATCACATTGGATCAAAATGATCATAATTAAAATTTTCTAAATGTGCTGATCATCATCTGCGACGTTATTGATATCGGAAATAGTTACTAATCGTAACATTTTTAATGATAATCGAAGAATAAATAATAATTTAACAATAATTACATGAAAGTGGTTACCCAACTAACAGTCCAGAGTCACAAATAAACATACATATTTAATTATTGATGAATAATGGTGACATCTGAAAAAATGCCCTACAAAGAGCTGAGAAGATGTTATTTAGATCCAAATTTTAGTCAATGTTCAACATTTTCCATTGGAATGAATAATAAGTTGAACAAATCATTTTTCCTTCTATTAAAAAGCCAATATTCCACCAAACAAATATATTTGTGTAAACAGATGTATAGGAGACGAACTAACGTTTTGGTTGCTTCACACATCAGCTGTTTCCATGCTCGACATGGACATGATTAAAAGATAATTAGGTATTTTATAAAATCTTAATTCAACATAGATACATAATCCGAGCAGTTAATCCAAAGTGGGTCAAAATAACGATTAATAAACACATTGTACAGCAACAAATAAGCCTTACGAAGGAGGTCACACCATAGCCAAACTTTCGAAGAATGGACAAAATATCTAAAAATTTTCTTTGTATTCCTGCAATGTTCAACTTACTAATATTATTATTATTTATCTCTATTTAAGTGGCTTTAGCCGCGAATTTGACGCTTACTTACTAATGTATAAACACATATTAGATACAATCATAACTGATACTTTCTCAATACAACTATTCAATTATGTTTAGAAAATATTTCAAATCAGTCTTTTGATATAGGATTATTTTGAAAAACAAAAAGAGCACATTTAACATACATATTATTGAAATCTTTTTTATATATCTATAATACTTAATAGATAGAAAAAATACAACAAACGATTAAAATATTACCCTAATTAAAATACAATATATGAAATAAATGGTTTTTAGTATAGTTAGATGAACAATTAAATTAAAGTTTTAACAAGTTAAAACTTATTAGGAAATTCGAATAATCATTTCAGACTGTTTTTACTTTGTGAATAAACTTTATTTTTGATCAGCATTGACATAAATTTTCTCACTGTGCGCTATAAATAGCCGACTGAATTCAGCTTGCATCAGTACTGAACATCAGCAGAAGTATTGCGCTTGTTCAGTTGTTGATCAGCATAGCACGTGTTGATTAGACATTGTTGAATAAAAGCTCAAGCATGATCAATATTCAGCTACAAGAGGTTTATATTGGGCACTGGAAGGCTGATCAGAATGACCACCGCTTGTCAGCCTTTGAGCTACTGAACAACTCTTCCGAAGACACCATCCTTCCAAAACATCAATCTCTAGAGATATCATATGTTACATAATTTTGCATTCTTATCCCTCATGGTTCATATAGTGCAAATCAGAAAAAGCGTCCCTACCGGCCAAGTTCTAAACTAAAAGGATGATCCTCAACTCCTAAAGATAGATCGTACTTAGCACTGAAACTTCGCCGAAGACAGTAATGTGCTATCTCTTTTGGCATACGAGATATTCTACAACACTCCCAAAGTGATGAAATCCCATAAGCCCTGAGTCTCCTATAATGCGGATTCCTATAACGCTTCCCAACCGTGTGTCTAATAGCAGACCTGACTGTACAATGATTTTCATGGACCGGAAGTCGCCAACTTGTTCTCTAAGACGCCATCTTGGAATTGAAAACGTGCAACTGAAAGCAATTTTCAAGTTGGACAAACTTTTAAGAAATCATCCTTCTAAATGAACAGGACCTTAAACACAATGATTTCCATGTACCGGAAATCGCCATCTTGTTTTTTGGGCCGCCTTCTTGAATTCGAAAATGTTCAATTGAAATTTCAATTTAAGCAAACTGGACAAACTTGTAGAAAAAATTATACTTCTAAATAATCGGGATTTTGAGCTACGATGATTTTCATGGACCGGAAGTCGCAATCTTGATTGCTAGGTCACCATCTTGGATTCCAAAACATTCAATTGAAAGCAACTTTCAACATCGACAAACTTTTCGAAAAAAAAATCGTCCTGCTAAATGATCAAGATCTTGAGATTTAATGATTTCCATGAACCGAAAGTCGCTATCTTGTTTTCCAGGCCACATGACCCTATATGCCAAACGGTTTTATGCCAAATGGCTCTATGCCAAATGGCTCTATGCCAAATGACCTACTACCGTCGAAGAAGTCGCCCTTCTAAATGAGCAGTATCTTGAGAGATAACGATTTTCATGAACCGGATGTCGCCATCTTGTTTTCTAGGCCGCCATCTTGGATTCCAAAATGTTCAATTGAAAGCAATTTTCAATCTGGACAAACTTGTCGAAAAAATCTTCTGATCATGATCTTGAGATACAAGCATATATCTGTACAGTTTGTGCATAGATTGTATGCTTAGATGAATTCCCAAAAAATAGGCTCACCACGGGGTAATCTTTAAACTAGGAAACAACTTTGCTGAAGACACCGTTCTTCTACTTAGTGAAAATCACAAGAATATTTAACATTGAAGTGAAACTAATATCAACAGCTACTTGGTACCTCCATCCAGCGGGCGGTGATGCCGAAAACGACTCTGCCACCCACTTTCCAACATAAAATGCACCGTGATGCCAGACTAAAAAGTGGCAAATCATGCGTATAAAACTTTCGGAGCTTCCAATTTTTTAACTCGTTTATTTGAAGTGCTAATAGAAAATTGTGATTGGAGAGATAATTTTTAGTACCGTAATTCGGGGTGTAGTTGATCAGCGGGGAGAAGTTGATCATTCCTGTACCCACATGTATAGAATGTTATAAGAGCTATGACCCCTTTTCAATTATCACAATTTCTGAGTTGTGGCATTACCTGATAGCTACTCTTGATTTTCATAAAATCGATTTGGCATTCAGGGTAATTATTTCATGGAAAAATAGATTTTTTAAGAAATATTTGATGAACTGTTGAAGGGTTCTTCTCCAAACAATCGACTATTTCCACGACTATACAAAGCTACAATTTTAATAAACTGTTTCATACATTCCAGATATGTTCTGTGTATCCAGTTTTGAATTTGTATTGAGGATACAAGTTCTTTTTTTTTTAGAGAAAAAATGATCTTTTTGCAAGAGGGTTGCTAATTTCAAAGAAAATTGCCTACCTTTAGGCATTTAATGTGGTGTAATCTGTAATCCACAACTTTCAATTAGAAAATTAACTGATTTATCAATAGGTTGTAAGATTTTTGAGTCTTGATTCAGATTCAAAGACCCCAAATTTAGTGAAAAGCATATTTCTTTATTTTAGGAAACCTATCGCAGTAATTGATCAACTTCACCCGGAATTAAAAACACCACTTTTTGATATCTAAAAAATGTTTTCGTTATTATGATAAAAATTCGTCAAAATTTCGTTTGTATAATTCGTTAAACATTCAACCAGTACAGGTTTTAAAAATATTTAGATGATAATAGGAATTATAGCACAGAATCGCTCAAAAGTGATCAACTTCCCCCAGTTTACGGTACGTCTTTAAAGTACCTTTTTCTATTTAATTATGAAAGGGTCCGTTTTCCTATACTAAATAAATCATTTTCCCATACTAAATTCAAGTCGCTTGGCGAGTAGCTTAACGATTTTTTAGATTTTGTTTTAATTTTGCATGGTTTTGTTTGTGACCATGCGGGTCTGCGATTTAGAAAATTTGTGAAAATCGACATGGCCTAATGACCAGCGATGGAATAATTCGACAAATTTCATCGAAGTTCTAATCAAAATTCAATAATCTTTAATCGAAATGCAATCGAAAACTCTTACATATAAGGTTGCACTGGATAAACCTGTTGAGATGAAGCATGCCACAGTTTGCGCTCCGTTGAGTACATACATTCTCGGGTAATTTGCATGTTTATTTCACGCTTAATAAATGTTTCAGCATTTTTATTGTCATCACTCTTGCAGCTGAACGTTGTCATCTTTGACAAGTTTGACCACCACTGACCACCAAGAGCGATTTTCGTTTTTTTTTTAAATAAAATTTATGGCGTTGAACCCTAAGTAGTATACACGGCGTAATAAAAGCAGATGTTCAAGTGATGCACTCAGACTTTTACATTATTCAAATATGATAACCTACAAAATTTACCTTCACTTTTTTTCCGGAATCGGTCATCTGTTTCAGGCGACAACATAATTCACTCACATCCAGTGCCACGTCATCTACTTGTACGTTATTGATGCCATGATTTTGCTTCAAGCACCCAACCATGTTTCAACCCCTTATTTGCGGAAACAGCCTTCAGCAGCCGACAATCGAATTACAGCACCCCAAAATTACGCAAGGCGAAAATTACCAAATTGTTTATGGCTCCTGTTCTATTTTGGGCTCCTCCTTTTTCCTCCATGGAGCACAACCACTGTGAAACTCGTATTTCAATACATCTAATGCACCTTCCAACTTGCTATACGAACTCTATCTTTGGTTTTGAAAGTGATCAATATTACAAATGTCATGAAAAAAAAAACATATCATTCTTATTTAAATTATGCCAAATCTATCAACAGATAATGTTAAGGTTAGGTTACAGAGTCGTAAGATTTCTTGTAATCAAGGAAGCAAAATTCCATAATTTGAGCATCCATGTGGGTTACTCACCCCCGTAGCCCATCGCAGATGATGAGTGCCAGCACCCATCGTGTTTATGTGTTTGCACGCGCGAAAATATAATTACTACGGAACTGGCATGTGTGAATGATGACAAACAGTTAGTCTGATGATGGCGACACGGTGACGATAAAGTAAACCTAAAGTGTTGAAGTTTGTTGAATTCATTAAACTTTGACTGCGTCGTTCTCGTCGTCGTCGTTGCCGTTTTCCAGGGACCGAATATTGCACCGAAATTTGATCCCAACGAGCGCGACAAATTAAATTTTGCGCCTATCATGCGTTTATGGCGCATTTGGGTAACGAATATATGATTCGTTTACCCTGCAACGTTGTCACTAATTGATCGAAATTGTCGACAACACTATTTGCTCCTCTTGCTGTAACGTTGATTGATGTTTGTTCAGAAAATATAGCTTTGTTTGGTTGTCCTGGCGTTTTGAATTACCGTGCTGACTCATATTCCGAACACTTAAGGCCAACAGCGACTTCAAATGCATCTGATAAGCATAAATCAGCTGATATTTGTGGAAATTTTATTTGCTCTGCTAAGTCTAACTGTTAGCTGTAGGGTGTGCCGATAAAATTGTTTGTTTAAACTTGTTAAGTATTGTTTTTACGTAAAACTATGGATCCACATTTTGATTCAAATGCCGAACACTGTGTTCGTTCTGTTTCATATTCCGAACACTTTGATTTAAGTTCCGAACAGCAGGAATAATTTGAATTCAAATGAACAATTTCGCAAATAAACTTATCTGAGCTGGTTCTATTGGTCTCAAATTAGAGAATCGTGACTACTCATAACGTATAAAATGGATTGGAAGACGTTAAAATTGAGTTCCAATAGACTGCTATTTCCTTGCAATTTGATGGCATATTTCAGATGAACTTTGGAAGAATTTCTGGTAAACCCTGGAGAAATTCCTGGAGAAACTCTGGAGAAATTCCCAGATCAATTGTGGAGGAATTCCCTAAGTAACTGTGAAGGATTTCCGAAGGAACTTTGGAGTAAGCCCAGGAGGAAGACTGAAGGAATATTCAGAGAAACTCCATAGGAACATAGGAAGAATTTCTGGAGAAACTACGAAAAAATTACTGGAGGTATTTTTGAAAATAAGGAATCCGTAGGGATTTCAGATGGAACTCTGAAGGAATTCTAGGAGAAACTCGTAAGAAATTCATGGACAAATATTAGAAAATTTCTAGGAGAAACTCTGGAGGATTTCCCGAGGAATTACCGGTGGATTCCTTGAGAAGCTCCGATTAAATTCATGGATGAACTATGGCAAAAATTTGAAGATATTCCCGGTGTAGCTCAAGGGATTTTTCGAAGGAGCTCCAAGTGGAGCTCGAATGGAATCCGCAATTGAGCCGTCCAGAAATTCCTCGGGAGATTTTTTCCAAAAATTCCTCCGGAGATTCCCTCAAGAACTCCTCCGGGATTTTCTCCAGGAATTTCAATAGCAATTCCTCCAAGGATTACGTCAACGATTTGCACCAGGAACTCCTCAGAGGATTTCGGATAACAATTTCTGCGGGGTTTTGGTCCAGGATTTTCTCTGGGGATTTCGTCCAGAAATTTAATAACGAATTCCTCTGAGGATTTTCTCCAGAAATTCTATCGGGGATTTTTCCAGAAAAATTTCAGGAGATTTCCTCCAGGAATTTCTTAAGGATTTAAACCAGGAATTTCTCCGATTAGTTTCTTCAGGAATTCTTCTGGGGTTTCCTTCGGGGATTTTAAGGATTCCTCCGGCAATACCTCTAGGAACTCCTCCAAAAATTTTCTCCAGAGATTTCTCAGAGGATTATCAAAAGCTATTACTCGAGGGATTTTGTCCAGAAATACTTCCAGGTATTTCCTTCAAGAATTTCTCTGTGGATTTCATCAAAAAGCACTTCCGAGGATTTCCTCCCAAAACTCCTCCTGGGATTTTCTTCAGGAATTCTTCTGGGAATTCCGTCCAGAAATTTTTCAAGGGATTTTGTCAAGGATTTCCTCTGAGAATTTCCTTCAGAAACTTCTCGGGCAATTTGCTCCAGGTATTTCTCCGGAGATTTTCTCCAGAAATTTCTCCGGAGATTTTTTCCAAGAATTGTTCCGGTGATTTCCCCCAACAACTCCTCCGGGATTTTCTCCAGAAATTTTCATGGAGATTCAGAACAGCAAATCTTTCGGGGATTTTTTCCAGGAATTCCTCTGTGGATTTCATCTAGAAATTCTTTCGGGGTTTTACTCTAGAAGTACCTGTAAAGATTTCATTAAATTAAGAATTCTTCCAGGAATTCATTCGGAGATTTCCTCCAGGATTTCGTCCAGAAATTCTTTTGAGGATTTTCATAGAATTTCTCCTGAGATTTCTTCTCCTCCAGAAATTCTTCCAGAGATATCGCACGGAGGATATCATCTGGCGAACTTGTTGCGTAGTTCTTTAAAAAATTCCTCCAGGATTTTTTCCGGAGTCCCCCATGAATTCCTTTGCGATTCCGGAGAAATTCTTCCTCTGGAGTTCCTCCTGGAGAAACTATGAAGTAATTCTTGGAGGAATTCCGGAGGCATGCCTAGAGCAACTTCGAGAAAATTACTTGACGAACTCCGGAGAAATTCCTTGAGAAACTAAGGGGAATATTCTATGCAATTCCCACTGTTGGGAAAAAAACACCGGAAGAAGCTTCCAGGAATTTCGGTGGAACTTTCGAGGAATTGCTGGAGGAACTCCAGAAGAATTGCTGTCAAAAATCTAGAAGAATTGCCTGTAGAAATCCGAAGGACATTCCAAGGAATTTCTCGACGAAATCCAGAAGAATTGCCAGAGAAAATCCGAAGGACTTAAAATAAACTTGGAAGAACTTGGATGAATTCCTGGAGGAAGTCTAGAGAAATTCCCGGAGAACTTTTTTAAGAAATTTCCTGAGGAACTCTAGACAAACTCCCGGACTGATATTTTTTCGGAGCAACTACAGAAGAACTCCTAGAGGAGCTCTGGAACATTTCCGAGGAATCTATGCTCATGAGTCGATGTTCTATTATTCGATATCGACATATGAAACCATACAAAAACCTATCATTTCATGGTTACTATGATGGTCCCCTCATACAACTTTCCAAAGTATTTCTGTTCCGGTATTTCCATGAGTCGATGGTCTTTTCAGATATCGACTCAGAGAGGTTTGACTGTACTTGAGGAACTGTGGAGAATTCCTGGAGATATAAAATAATCGAGGGCGAACTATGGAGGAGCTCCAAAAGAATCTCCGAATCAATTTTTGCAGCAAATCCCCGGTAAAAAATATTATGGAAATCTCCAGCGAATTTTCTGGAGGAATTCCTGAAGTAAATCCCCGGAGGAATCGCTGGAAGAGGAATAAATGTTGTTTAAATAACAGCTGCGATGGAATATTGTTCCTGTTTTTACTTACCTCAAATGATTAGGAACTACAGACGGTGGCAGTATCGGCGAGAAAAATCCGAACTTATAAACAAATATGTATCGCACCAGTTTCCTCCTCTTTTCCACAGTTCAAATCTTGGTCCAAATCCGACCAAAAATGAACCTGACAGTTAGCTTGTTCCAAAAAATAGACCAAAAAACTGGTATAAAATAATATTGGAACAATATTTGCAACACCGGTGCAAACTCCAATTTATAACATGGCTTAAAAATTTGGACCACCGGTGAAGTTGTTCTAGGATTACCCATTGTTGAAGGAATTCTGGAGGAGTTTCAGGAAAACTAGTCAAAAAAATCTTGACAGATATTCTAAATATCCCTGGGATAATTTCAGGAGCAAATATTGTAGCAATCTCAGGACAAAATCGTATAATAATCTGTATACTTTTTTTAATGAATTCGTGAAAAATACACGAGAAACACTAAAACAAATTACAAAATGTCCTTGTAGGAATCCCTGAATAACTTTGTTGATTCTATAGAAAAATACTTCAATACATTACTAGAATGTCTTGATAAATCGCTTCAAGAGTTCCTAGAAGAAACTCTGGAAGAATCCTTGACAGAATTCTCAGACAGTGTTGTGAAAAACTCAATTTCTCACCACTCACGCTTGAGATTTTTCATGCGTGAGTTGTCAATCACGCAACTCAGCAGTCAAAAAATCATGGATGAGTTGGCTCCCCTTTTTGACTCATTGTCTAATATTTCAACAGTTAACTCACACACGGCAATAATTACTTGTTAGTCTTGTAAAATTATAGTAATCATTTCTACCGTAAACAACAATATTCGGGTTTCACGAGTTTTGGCCGGGTTTTGCGACTGAATCTTTTTTTATGGTTTGAGTTGATTGAGTTGATTTCGCATCAAAATCTCAAGCGTGAGATTTACGAAAGAGATCTCTAATGATTTTGCTCTCTCGGGAGAGCGTATTGATTGACATTTGAGTGCGAGTCTATCAACACTGTTCTCAGATTAATATATGAAGGAATCATTGGGGAATTTTCAACGGAATTCGGAGTGGGATCTCTATAGTTTGATTTAGACGTGCAAAAATCTATAAGAAGAGTTCCCGTAATTTCCAACTCATACGTTTTTGTTCCAAATCTAGGAATTTTAAAAATCCCAATAATTTAAAATTGTCTTCCCAATGTCTTCACAAATTCTGAAAAGTCTTCCAAAAATCTTCCGTCTTCTAAATGTCTTCCACACTACTCAAATGTCTTCCAATGCAAAACATGTCTTCCAATCTGGCATCCCTGCTATGCATAAAAATCTTTCTTTCTCTTTCACGCTTTCACAGAATTTGTAAACATCAAGGCCAGTAAAAGTCAAAATCTCATACAAATTCAAAACAGTGCAGAGCCCCATTGCATAATGACATTTCGCAAAACAAATACAGTCTGCTCTCCACATCTCGATATCGAAGGGACCATCGAGATAGAGAGAGTTCGAGACATAGAACAAATTTTTAATGAATTCAAATCGTACACTTCAGGTTAATTATCAGAACTCCAGATCTGAAAGACTTCCTGTAAGAGCTGGTGTTCCCCAAGGCAGCATTTTGGGACCAATATTATACAATATTTTCACATCTGACTTACCTGAGTTACCTCAGGGATGTCAAAAATCTTTGTTTGCGGATGACACAGGCCTCTCCGCCAAAGGACGAAGCCTGCGTGTCATCTGTAGTCGATTGCAAAAAAGTTTGGATATTTTTTCTTCATACTTGCAAAAATGGAAAATTTCTCCTAATGCTTCCAAAACTCAACTAATAATATTCCCACATAAACCAAAAGCTCTTTATTTGAAACCTTCAAGTAGACTTGTTGTCACGATGAGAGGGGCTCCAATAAATTGGTCAGATGAAGTTAAGTATCTAGGGCTCATGCTGCATAAGAATTTAACTTTCAAAAATCACATTGAGGGCATTCAAGCCAAATGTAACAAATATGTAAAATGTCTCTATCCCCTTATTAATAGAAAATCAAAACTTTGTCTTAAGAACAAGCTTTTGATATTCAAACAAATTTTCAGGCCAGCCATGTTGTATGCTGTACCAATATGGACTAGCTGTTGTAATACCAGGAAGAAAGCTCTGCAGAGAATTCAAAATAAAATTTTGAAAATGATTCTGAGGCTTCCTCCCTGGTATAGTACCAATGAGTTACATAGAATATCCAATGTTGAAACATTGGAACAAATGTCAAATACAATCATTAATAATTTCAAGCAAAAATCGTTGCAATCTTCTATTGCCACGATTAATGCGTCAAGGTTAAGTTAGGTTAAGTATATTCAAAGCGCTTTTTTTTCTCTTATAAGCAGGTGAAATCAACTCACCTGTAAAAAATCTGAACTGCTACGGCAAATGAAATGTAATATGTTGTTAACAAAATGTTAATAAAATCTTAGATTTGTTTTATCAAATTAGGATGATAGTGTTGTCTAATAACACAGAACACCTAGATATAAGAAATAATGAATGTAATGTTTGGAATGATACTAATAAAGAAATTAAAAATAAAAAAAAATAATGAATACTAGATTGAAAATCACTTTGTTACCAGGAAAATTGAAAACAAATAGACGTCATTTCGTCTTTGCAAATTGTTTTGAATCCCTTAAAACTAACCTTTGCTAATGGGCATATCGACACCGAGAGAAATCTGGAATGAAAATCACATGCAATACAAGAGTAGCAAGAAATACAACGAAGAAGTTCGATTTCCACAACACGGCAATGCATATACAAAACATGGGTCAGTCACCAATCCTGTTAATCTCAATGTTTCTGTGGACCTTTTTTGCGGCTTACTATGTTCACAATAGGTAAATTTAATTCGTGATCAATATTACAGTGATGGGGCCTTTCTTAACCGAGCGGTCAGAATCCGCGCCTACAAACCAAAGCCATGCTGAAGGTGTCTGGGTTCGATTCCTGGTCGGTCCAGGATCTTTTCGTTATGGAAATATCCTTGACTTCCCTGAGCATAGCGTAACATCGTACCCGCCACACAAGATACGAATGCAAAAATGGCAACATTGGCAAAGAAACCTCTAAGTTAATAACTGTGGATGTGCTCAGTGAACACTAAGTTTAGACGCAGGCTCTGTCCCAGTGAGGACGTAATGGCAAGAAAAAGAAGATTACAGTGATAAAAGTTGCAATAAAAACAACCGTTCGGTTTTGGCACGGTTCGATTTGGGCAACATGAAATTTTTTGACATGTTGCCAAAATCGAACGGGCACTGTATCCTCAGATCTTTTTAACTGTAAATTTATAAAATTCAATTACCAATCAATTGACAACTATTGAAGAATGCAAATATCAAAGCCTCACAAAGTAGTGAATTATATGCTTCCTTGTTACATCGTCCGCCATCTATACGATTCATTCCGTCCATATAAATTTGATTTGTCTGTCCATCCAATGCAAATCTAATTGGCAGCTCCCAGCAATGGACAGATACAGCAAATTATTGCCTCTCATTCAGCAAACCAAACATGCCCAGCCCGAATAAGGTCTGATTACTGTCATTATGGCGTCTCCCAATTCTAATTACGTTTTACCTCTTTGATCAATTGATCTAGAAATAAAGAGTAAATTTTATCATCGGATTCACGAGTGGTACATGTGTCTCCCCACAGTCAAAGTGAAAGTCCTTCGCCCAAACAAGGTCCGATTCGAGTTTTGTTATCACCTCGCCTGGCCTGAGTAACCTGATTGGAGAGGACCACTCCTTAACAGCCTTACCAATTTAAAACACACCAAAAGGGAATTACAACGCACTCAACGGTGGGTTCAACGCACCGAGCCCGAAATCGAAACCCCAGCCAGCATCATCGAGCCGGCCAGTATCAAACTAATTAACTGAAGATAATTTTCTCGTCATCTTTTGTATGGCATTTATCAGAGATCGAAAAATTACTTTCGAAAATGGAAGTTGAACCGGTGGTTGCTCGGCAGCGAAGAAGACCGAAGAAAATCAGAAACATGCACTTAATTTGCGGAAGAGGATCGAAATTGCACCATTGCAGCACTAGGGTAGTTCAAATAACAGAAAAGTTTGAAAATTATATCTTATATATCCTTCCTACAATCTTTATTGGGATATGATATACACTGAAACCTTGTTTTACGAAGTATTTTTTGCGTATTAAATTTGTTTTATCATATTAGGATGATAGAGTTGTCCAACGACACAGAACACCTAGATATAAGAAATTAATGTAATGTTTGGAATGATACTAAAAAAAAGTATTTTTTACGTAAATGCAATTTACGCAATTTTTTTTTTCTAAGACAACTCAATGGAAACGTTGTGGAATGATAAGTTTTGCATAAATATCGTGATTTGTTTATTACGTTTGCTCCTAGTTGCTCAGACGTGGTTAATTGATGAAGCATTAATACATATTATTGGTCATGCTTGCCCTCAATTCCAGAATACTCTGGAATATAGTCGTCAGAACTAGAAACGTGAGCATAAGGCTCCGTAATGCCTTATAGCACTTGAGCCTATGAAAAATCAGTTAATTGTGGAAGACTTTTGCTGCATGTAAGTGCAATATGTCATTTGAATTTAAATATACATAACGGTATTAAAATGCCTAATTAATATATTGAAAATAAGTGTCTTTAATAGCTTCACCTCCAAAAGGGCATAATTCCATATTTTGTTGATATTTTCATTCAAAACTCCACCTAGAAGTTTCAAATAACTAAAAACACCAAATTTCAACCAAATTTTGATGTTATATTTCTTTTGATATTCTCAGCTAATAAAAATCCGCTTAAATATCAATTGGTGAACTTATACAATCAAAAGGGCGTAACTTCAAAACTGGCCCTACGGTTTTTTTTATTTTGCCCGGACATGCAGCTTAGCTATAGGAAACGACTGGTGAGCACAGATTTGATGGAGATTTTTTTCTGATAATAACGGTCAGGGGAGCACCGTGTATATATCAGCTCTATTTCGATTGAATCATTTTACTTAACTTCTTCAAAATATTTGCCATACAAATCTATATCACTTTAAGGCCACCTTTAAATTACCATAGAAAATGTTGGAAAATTAAAGAACTCTATTTTCACCATTAAAAAATGTAAGGTGTATATGGGAGATGGGATTTCCGATTTTGAAATTTTAGCCGCCCTATTGCAGCACTTCAGCGGTCGAGATCGCAATAAAAGAACACCACTCGCAGACTTGATCACTGCCAGGGAGAGGGACCGGGGAGGACAATCGACAGGAATTTGAACAACTCGAACAAAGTGGATGACAATTGGACCACCTTGGTCCGAGGCTGCTCCACATATCACACAGCCTGCATCATGATCATCGCAGAACATGCTGCTGAGGAGCGGTGACTGTGCCGTGGTTTCATGCATGATGAGATATGTGATGTGCAAAATTTCGTACCATCAATCTGGGGACAATCTTTGTGTGGTGAAATTCGATACTTACTCCGGACCATCTGTCAGGAGCGGGATCTTGCATTTTTTTCTCTGCCTGATCATGGAGAAACGCACAACGATGGTGGATCTACGAAATGATAGATGTTCATTCTATTTCGTATGAGACTTGAGATTTGACATGTATTTCTGGAGCTATGATTGAAGTTTTAACCGAATCGGTAAGAAAACCTAATAAGGCAAACGTCTTTACTAGACTCGAGTCTAGTACACGAGACTGAAGACGGCCTTACAGTTGAGGTCAAAATACGCGCATCTGTCAAAGGATACAAATTCTAGTGGAAAAAAAATGTATATAGGGTCGATGTACCAATAGCCGCATAGCTAAGAACAAATATTCGTATAAAATCGAAAAATAACGCTAGCGTCATTATTTTTACATCATCTGAAAGCTTTTTATCTTGGTTTTGTGGGAAAAATATGAAAACTTCGAAAATTCATATGTTTGCATTTATTATCGCTTGTGCCACTATAGGAATACATGTGCCTATAGTAGCACTATTTCTAATTTCTGTTCCTATAGTAGCACTAGCATCACGGCGTTGGCAAAATACTAATCAAAACCGTATTTTTACAAAGCTTTTATATTTTTCCTTCAAAGTGTGGATCAAAAGCTTTCGTTTGATGTAAAAAAAAGTACTTAATTCATTAATTATTTCGTATAATAAAAAATAGTTTCTCTCAGTAGTGCTACTATAGGAACAATAGGTTAACTATAGGCGCAAGGGAGCTCAAATTTTAAGCAAAACTAATTATTTCGATCATTTTTTGAACAAAATCAAGCTGTGTATCAATGGTACTTAGATAAATAGCTCCTGACCTTCATGTCAAAAAATATTTTGAAAAGATTCATAGCAAAACGGCCGTAAAAAGCCACTAGTGCGACTATAGGGGACTGTCCACTAAGGGAACACTGATCCTAGTACTAAATTAGGTTTTTCATTTATGTATAGGTATTTCGCTAAACAGCTCAAAGATTTATTATCAGTTTAATTCAGTATGTTTTGACTCAAGCGATTTAAGTAATGTAAAAGCTTTGGAAATAGCAAAATTATTAAAATATATATACCGTAAAATGGGGAGAAGTTGATCACTTGTGTGCCATTCTGTTCTATAATTCCTAGTAGGATCCATGTATTATCATCCAAATAGTTTCAAAAACTGTACTGGTTAAATGTTTATTGAATTATACAAACGTTATTTTGACGAAATGTTATCATAATAATAAAAATAGTTTTTAGAAACCAAAAAGTGGAGTTTTTGATTCCGGTGAAGTTGATTAATTACTGCGATAGGTGTCGTAAAATAAAGCGATATGCTAATCAAAAGATTTGGGGTCTGAATAAAGTATCAAAAATCTTACAACTTATTGATAAATCGGTCAATTTTAGAGTTGTAAGTTGTGAATTACAGAATACACCACATTAACCGCCTTAAGGTATGCAATTTTCCTTTTAATTAACAACTCGCTCACAAAAAGAACGTGTTTTTTCTCTGAAAATGAAATTTTATCGTCAATGCAAATTCATAACTGAGTTCACAGAATATAGGGTAAATGATGGCTTCGGCACCCTGAGGGTATTTTCGGCAACACTAACTTATCGTCCTTGTTTAAATTTATCTATGGAACAAGAGTTAACTTCAATGTACTCAACATATTCCTTGAACTATAATCTTCCATGTAAATCACATCTTTCACAAAAATATTATATAACATGGGTTTTATCATTAAATCAAATAAATGCTTACGAAATTATCGTCATTCGTGAGCTGCCGAATAAAACAACACAAGAACAGCTTACAAAGCTCACCACTTTAAAAGGTCCAATTCTCAGCTCCAATGCCAATTTTTTCACACAAGCTACGCACCGCTCACTTATGCACTATTGAACTTTTGATTTGTATATAAAGCACTCGAAAATACTTAATTTTTATGCTTTAAATCACAAATGGAAATTAATGCACTTTGATTTCCTCGGCAATCAATTTTTATTGCTGGACTAGGTTGCCAGAAAACCATATTCAATTGCGGTGTATTTATTATTCACGATTTAAATTCACCGAAAAAATAGAACACAACTAATTAATTTATTGCCAACAAAGCATGCATTGGTAACAATTGAGCCTTTCAATACTTTCTTATTAGTAGATTGCCCTACATCTTCAATATACTGAGAAACATATAAAAGATACGTCTTTTAATAGCTGAACTATTTTGGCAATACTCCTGTTGTTCTACAGGCTATCAGAGGATGATGTTTTTGTGTCAAGTCATGAGTGAATTAATTTGCAAAGGGCCTATTCTGATTTTCGCATACACTGAGAATAATAGGAACGCAAATCAATTTTACTGGCAAAGTTGATCCGAATGGATCGAACAATATTCATAAACCAGAAAAAAATCATGGAACATTGAAAACAAATGTGCAAGTAGCGTCGTTGGGTGTGAGATTTGGCCAAAAATGCGTAAGTCCTCATTTATTTTTGAACAAATTTCGCAATTTGACTTGATGTGTTCGGCTAAAAAAAAAAATATGTATTCTCATTGCAAAAATATATTTCACGGGCAGGCATCAAAATTATCAGATAGACGATGATACTATCATCTATCTGATAGACAACTGATACTACCAGTTCAGCCAGATGATACTATCACTTCTTGTCCATCCTGATAGTATCAATGAGAGAATGCCCGCATAGAAAATCACAATTTGTCTAACATTGTCAACAATAAATTTCTTCTAACCGTTATTGTTACTGTATCACAAACTGTCTGATTTATGTTGAACAATATAAATACTAAAGATTCAGACTATTAGAAACGGTTTGTATACCAAATGCCAAACAATTACAATAAAATATATTATCCAAATATTGTAAAATGATATAAATATCAAAAAGTGTGAGAAATAGTGATACTGTGTCTTCACATTCTGCCAAATGGTTATTTTTTATATATTGCACAACACACTTACGCATGTGCATTTCAACATATAATATCAATTAACAACAATTTGGCAAATAGTAGAACGAATTTGTGTTCGTAAGCGATGTGTACTCCCAAATTTCCGTTTAGCTGTGCTGTCATGTTTGTTTTCTTCGCCCATAAGCGAAAAGTGAGTGGAAATTTAATGAATAAAAACAATATTGTAAAGCTGCGCTGTGATCTGCACACCAGACAGGAGTATTTTTGCCCCACAAGCCGGAACGTCATGGAGACCGGGTCGTTTTCCTGCGGAATAAATAAATCCACATGCTGCAACTGTAAATTCGGTGGGCATGTGGGTGCCTATAGGAAATCATCGAAAAAGTGCAGATTGAAACTGCATTCGAACAATGGAAGGAAGAATTGGTAAGTAACATAAAAGAATATTGCGGTGTAGAGGCATATTCTAAAAACATGTATTTTATTTTTCCTCCAGAACTCGTTGCTAGTGTACAGATGTCGTAATTGCCCCGTTATTCCTGCTTCCGGATGAGTTGACATCAGTAAATCAGTCATCAGCATAATAGGTGTGCCCGTATGCCATCGTCTGAGATGAGAACAACTACTGTGTTTTACTTGAATTCCTCAGATTGATTGACTTGTATAATTAATTTATATTTTAAACTAGTGGTCCCGGCAAACTTCGTCTTGCCATCAAGTAGGCTGTTGCAAAACGTCATGTAATCCCCCATACAAAACGACACCTGAGTCTTCTCCCGTTTTCCCGATTATTCCGGAGATTTTCCCAAAATTTTTCCTTGCACGAACACGTAGCTTCCCTTGTCGAGTGCAACAATGAAAAACTTACAGCAATCCGTTGATCCGTTCCAAAGTTATTTCGTGACATACAAACATCACTCCATTTTTATTTATATAGATAAACATAAGTAGTAACATTAGCAACCGATTGTAGGCTGGTAAGTAAATTTTAGATAAGCATGATGATATTTGTTAAATTTACCTTTTTGAAAAATGCAATAGATGGAAGAAAAGATGTGCTTAAAATAAAACATAAAATAAAATAATGGAACTGAAAATACGAGCAATCATTATTTACTTCAGAAGTAAATAGTTAAAAGAGATGTTTTACGCGTATTTCCTTGTTTCATTATTTTACATAAAATTTATTAAATAATTATAATTATATAGTTTCAATATATCAGAACAGAACCGTATACGGTTAAAATACCATAAAGCACTATGAACTAACCAAATAACATACATTATTCGTGCTTTGGCCAACTTTATGGTAAAACTGTTCCTGTACTGTTTGACTTACAGTAGGATGGACAAAAAGTGGATAATATATCTACAACTTGGCAAAATGTAAACGAAAAATTTTGTTCGAGAAAATCTTTATTTTTAAATGGTGACATAACTTAACCGCAATCCAATGTGGCGGCTTCAGGAGTGTAAGAATTGTTGGAAACCCATGCAATATGGGTATTTTCGGAACGGGCACGATGAGGATATGACGAAAATCGATATCCGTCGCCATTTTGAAATCCAAGATGGCGGCCTCCGGATTAGTAAAATCATTGAAAACCCATGCAATATGGGCATTTTCGGAACGGGCGCGACGAGGGGATGACGAAAATCGATGCTCGACGCCATTTTGAAATCCAAGATGGCGGCATCTGGTCAAGGAAAATTGTTGAAAACACATGCAATATGGGTATTTTCGGAACGGGCACGACGAGGGGATGATGAACATCGATATCCGACGCCATTTTGAAATCCAAGATGGCGGCATCTGGTCAAAAAAAATGTTGAAAACCCATGCAATATTGGTATTTTTGGGACGAGCGTGACGAGGGGATGATGAAAATCGATGTTCGACGCCATTTTGAAATCCAAGATAACGGCCTCCGGAATCGATTTTCGTCATCCCCCCTCATCGTGCCCGTTCTGAAAATACTCATATTGCATGGATTTTCAAAGATTTTACCAAACCGGAGGTCGCCATCTTAGATTTCGAAATGACGTCGGACATCGATTGCCGTCATTCCCTCGTCGTGCCCGTTCCGAAAATATCCATAAGAACATACCTTGATTTATTTTTTTGGCCTTTTCCCATTATGCGCAAGATTTTGGTTCCCTATCCCTACCCCTATCACTACCCATAGTATCAAAAGATAGACGTGATAATGTTAAATGAGAGGGATAAATTTGAAGCCAGTTACCTGGAATCGAACCAAGAACCTTGTGATCGATAGGTTCGTGCGCACTCCCCTCGTCTATCGGGTTTATGGACAAAAGGTTGAAGGACAAAAGGTCGAAAGGACAAAAGGACGAAAATGATTTGCTTGGTGGGAAATTTTTCCTTTGAAAAAAGATTTTTGAGCTTTTGTCTCCCCTTTTTTGTTCTTCGACCTTTTGTTCTTCCGACCTTTTGTCCTTTCAACCTTTTGTCTTTCGACCTTCTGTCCTTTGGACCTTTTGTCATAGATTCCTTAAGGCAAAATGTACGAATTTCTATAGTCCAGATCGCCGCATGTATAATTGATATGCAATAAGAACAAATCAAGAGAACCATGTTCGACCATTCCCCCCTCCACAACGGTCCTTGTATGAAAAAGTAAATTTTGTGTTTGAGCCGCAACGTTTGAGCCTACTCCCTAGAGCGTTACGTAATTTGTGGACGGCGCCTTAGTCTGCACAAATTTAGTGACGTTGTGTATTCAACATGACTCTCAGCTATTCTATGTATAACTGCAATGCTGTTCTCAGTGTAGTCTGTATTTGTCTGCATTGGCCCTTTCAACGAGTAGAACATAATGAGTGACGTTCAATTTCAGGCATTGTCAACAAATACGAAAAGTTACCAATACATAACCTAGTTTTTGTACTTTTTTGGATTGCCGAAGAGAACAATTTTGTTGCCGACAATAGTAATTGCATTGCCGATAAAAGAACAAGTGCCTCGTGACTTTGATGAGGAAAAATAGACGATTTAGAGAACAAAATAGTGTATTGTGCATATTAAATAATAAATTAAGTGTGCTCAAGTGTAGTTCAGGTGTCTCCTGGTAATTGTTGTGCTTTGTTGTTGTGTATAATTGCCTTCCTAAAAGTTCAACTGCTTAGGCTGCCGACAATACGTAAGTTCCCCTACCTGGAATGTATGAAACAGTTTATTTAAATGGTGTTTTTATATAGCCTTGGCAACAGTCGATTGTTTGAAGGAGAACCCTTCAACAGTTCATCAAACATTTCATAAAAATCTGTTTTTACATGGTATAATCATCTTGTATGTAAAAACGAATTTCAAAACATAAAGAGCAGATATCAGGTAATATGACATCACAAAAATTTTGATAATTAAAATCGGATCATAGCTCTCTTGAGAGTTTATACATTTGGGTACGGGAATGATCAACTTTTCCCCACTGATCAACTACACCCCGAATTACGGTAATCATTTACGAGCCGACTGGAATACATATGAAACATGTATACATCAATACTAATATTGATATTAACATTTCTTTGCAAACAAAACTTGATATTGACAATGCTCTTAAAAAGTTAACAGATTCCATCGTTGAGGCAAGGGGCATTGCAATACCAAAATATGCAGTTATATTTGAATCCGTGATTAAAATGATGATCTTAAACATTTGATCTGTCTTAAAACGTGAGGAGAAGGCAATTTTAACGCAATTGCGATCCTTCTATGAAAATGGTATGACAGGATGTGAAAAAAAAACAAATAAAAATAATAGAAAATAAAACTTACTAAATTACTAATTGTGAAATAGCTCAAAAACTTGCTATGTATTTTATAACTCGCACACTTTCAATTTAGGACTCAATAGTTTAATTGTAAATCAAATTACTCAGGATTTCGAAAGCATTCACAATCAAGAGAAATAGGAAATTGATAGGATATATTACATCCTTATCAAGAAACTTCCGCAGAGTATCTTATCATTCTTGGTTGATATATTTAACAAATGTTTTCAGTTGGCATATTTCCTGACAAATGAAAAATCATGCAGAAGCCTCTATCTATCGTCCAATCATCTTGCTTTCATGCAGAATTCTACTAAGTATGAATTCTATGCCAATAGCTGCCGGCAGCTTCTAGGGAGCATGGCAAAGATGTTTCAATGTTTCATTAGGTTCAAACATTAGATGTACTAATGTGGTTTCAAAGTATCCACCCCAAGTCAACGCAATTCATCATATTTATTACTCACGTGCCGCGCCTTTCCGTGTCATCGGTTCCACAAAAGATAATTAAAAATGGGCACATCGCGATCGGATCATCAATGGCATCGATGGTGCACATTTGCTCTGAAGGCATACCATTTTTTTTTTTTGCATTCACACGACTCCACGAGCCCGTCATAAATCCCAACCAAAGCCTCCGCCACCGCGCGAGATTAACGCGCCCATTTGTGCAGCCGATCGTCATAACTTATAATGCTAATAAAGCTAATCTAATAAGGAGGTGCCGATATGCGGAGTGACGATATTAATGTGCGCACAGGATGCCCTGAATGGGGAGGCTTAATCAGCATCTCAAAGCTCAGCTGCCAGCATTATGGGATGCCGAGTCACAGTCGTGTATGGGATATGCGCGTACGCTCCATTAGGGTATGCGATATGCGAATTTTTGTTCTAGTCGACACGGAACGAAACGATACACGGAATTCCTAGCACTGATAGTGACGAAACGAAAATTGTTGAAACCCTGAGAATTTGACACATTTTGAACTACTAAACAAGGGTTTATTCAGTTTAGTTTTCTTCTTCATCTGAATAGTTAATAAAAGGGTATCAGGGGCTTCCAAAAGTATTATTGGGGGTTAAAGAATTAAGAATAAAAAAAAAAGTCGCACAAGAATTTATATAGAAAGTCGTAAACGCAATCACACTCGCACTACATTGCGAATTAAATGAGTTTAGATGAGTCTTCTCGCAACAAACGCTACTTTTTGAGTTTGTTCGCATCACTTCACATATACGTACATAACAAGTCGAATCAGTCCTTGGAAGCTGCCTAAACGGTTTTGTTGTCACACATTTTATATACTACATGCCACATTTTATCAAATCAAACGTGCATGAATATCACTTTTGTACGTATAAGATCTGTTAACAACATTTTATACGTAAAACTTTGGACTTGTAAGCAAATGTTATGTTATGTCTTGAATACAATAATTGAAAGGCAACTTCGGAATAGATCCCTCACATAACCCAAGCAACAAGAAGATTAATATGCACGGCAGTAATTTTGATAGCATAGTAAGCGTTACGTTTTATAATTTGCAACAAAGTCATTCTTGTGTAAGCTCTCTGCCTGACCTGTCAAGTTTTCTCTGCTATCTGCTAGTTTATGGGTCGCTAGCAAAAGTAACCATAGAAACAGCCGGTCAACAAGCCGAACATGTTTTCTCACCTCTAGATTTTTTCACTTTAAGATTTTTCCCATTACGATTTGAGTTGAAAATCAAGAGCAAATGACGGAAAAGGAAATTCAGCTGGAAACGGTAACGGTGGTGATGCAGCAGGTCAAAGGGGTTCTGGAAATCAAATCGACGGAAGTGGAGACATGGGGTGGTAAATGACTGGACAATGCGTACCATTGGTACTTCGCGTACCTGCAGGTATAAAATAGACCCCATTTGTGGTCCTTAGCCTTTTGTCCAGTAGCTCCTATCCCTACCTCCCCGTGGTGCCGCCTGGGGTACGAGTAACCGTAGGGAAGATCGGGTAACCAACCCTGGTCGGACCTTGGTCGTATGCTGACAGGGAAGGGGAGCTCCTCTCTTCTGAGAGTGTAGCTTATCAGAGCGTCTGTTCTCCATGTCAGGGGCGGCTCAAAACAGCGTCTGTTCTCCATGTTAGGAGCGGCTGATCATCGTCCTAGTGCCAGCGTGGAACTCTAAACAGTGCTGTGCACGATGATCCTCCGGCGAGACAGGGGGTTTGTGCAGGCCTTACAAGCCAGCCGTAAAAACCATCAGTACAGGAAGCACACAATGTAAATTCGTACCGGAACAATCGGCATAGTCCCAGGCATCGAAAACGGACTAACGATTGGAAACTCGGATTATGGAATTGTAAGTCTCTCAATTTCTTGGGAAGTACCCGCATTCTTACCGAATTATTGAGATTCCGCAAGTTCGACATCGTATAATTGCAGGAGGTTTGCTGGAAAGGGTCGACGGTACATACGTATAGGGATGGTTATACCATCTACCAGAGCTGCGGCAACAGACATGAGCTGGGCACAGCTTTTATCGTGATGGGTGAAATGCAGAGGCGCGTGATTGGGTGGTGGCCAATCGACAACAGAATGTGCAAGTTGAGGATCAAAGGCTGTTTCTTCAATATCAGCATAATCAACGTGCACAGCCCTCACTTAGCAAGTGACTATGACGATAAGGACGCTTTCTACGCGCAGCTGGAACGTGAATACGACGGCTGCCCAAGCCATGATGTCAAAATCGTTATCGGAGATCTCAACGCTCAGGTTGGCCAGGAGGAGAAATTTAGACCGATTATAGGGAAGTTCAGCGCTCATCAGCTTACGAACGAAAACGGCCTTAGACTGATTGATTTCGCTGCCTCCAAAAACATGGCCATACGTAGTACCTACTTCCAGCACAGCTTCCCGTATCGGTACACCTGGAGATCACCCCAACAGACTGAATCGCAAATCGACCACGTTTTGATTGATGGAAGACACTTCTCGGACATTATCGACGTCAGAACCTATCGCGGCGCAAACATCGATTCGGACCACTACCTAGTGACGGTTAAAGTGCACCAACGACTCTCCGTTGTGAACAACATTCGGTACCGACGCCCGCCACGGTACAACCTGGAACGACTCAAGCTACCCGAAGTCGCAACTGATTACGCGCAAAGCCTTGAAGCTGCGTTGCCGGAAGAGGGAGAGCTCACCGAAGCCCCTCTTGAGGACTGCTGGAGTAGTCTCAAAGCAGCCATTAACAACGCAGCGGAAGGTGCCGTTGGGTTCGTGGAAGGAAATCGACGGAACGGTTGATTCGACGAGGAGTGTCGGACGGTTTTGGACGAGAAGAATGCAGCGCGGGCGATGATGCTGCAGCAAGGCACCCGTCAAAACGTGGAACGATACAAACAGAAGCGAAGACAGCAAACCCATCTATTCCGGAATAAAAAGCGCCGCCTGGAAGAGTTGGAGTGCGAAGAGATGGAGCAGCTGTATCGTTCTCAAGACACGCGGAAGTTCTACAAGAAACTCAATGCATCCCGCAAAGGCTTTGTGCCGCGAGCCGAAATGTGCCGGGATAAGAATGGAGGTATCTTGACGGACGAACGTGAGGTGATTGGAAGCAGCACTACGATGAACACCTAAACGGCGCAGAGGAGGAAGCTCAAGATAGCAGGAGGAATGGCTTCATCAGTAAGGCGGACGAAGGAGACGTGCCAACTCCCACAATAGGTGAAGTTAAGGATGCTATCAATCAGCTCAAGAACAACAAACCAGCTGGAAATTGGTATTGGAGCGGAACTTATTAAAATGGGCCCGGACAGTTTGGCCACTTGTCTACACCGATTGATAGCCAGGATCTGGGATACAGAACAGCTACCAGAGGAGTGTAAGAAGGGAATTTTTTTTTTTTACTAAACGTTTATTTGGAAGGCTCATTTGTTTTCTTAAAACTCTACGGAGCCGATATTCATACAGAATAATTTGTTATTCTAAAAAAAAAAACATGCTAAGCTGTCAATAGCGGGTCTTGCGAGCGACCTTTATTTTTGGTCCGGAACCAGTACTGGACCCAGCACCAGAATGTGAAGCCGCAAATTCCGCTCGTCGTTGATTAGCTTTTGAGTTCAGCATTGCTGCATGAATTGCCTTGGCCACCTCTTCCAATTTTTCCATGCTTTCCTTACGCCGTCGCTCTTTTTCCGAACCTGCTCCTGGGTCCCCGTCGGATTGCTTCACTTGTTCCTCTTCTAATACTTCCATGGATTGGTCGATAAACTCTTCTTCTTCTTCTTCTTCTTCTTCCTCAAGTACTTCAATTATGTCATCTTCTGATGCCACAATTGCTTCCTTCGCTTCCGATTCACCTACTTCGCCAGACACAACGTCAGCATATGAGCAGGATCCCGAGTTTCTTAATTTTCCTTTATCCTTTTTATTACGACTTTGCCGCTGAGGGCAAGTGTCCCGCCGGTGTCCCAATTCTCGACACAGAAAACAAGTATCTTTTTGGCCTTTATAAAAAATCCTTGCTTTCCTGTTCCCCACGTCAATTGATGGTGGGATACTCGTTTTGACGTCCATGTACACCCCCCGCACTCCTGTGTACATGTGATCCAGGCCCAGGTCCGCCGGAAACTTTTCCCGTACCACATACTCTATCTTGCCAAACTCTCCGAGTATCAATGACAATCTATCGTCCGGCAGTTCCGGTGGCAGATCGAACACACGAACGTACTGCATATTCGCACCCGCGATCGACATTCTCACTGCTACTGACTTTCCGTTCGCGTAAACGAATTGCCGTGGTTCCTTGTTTTTTCGCAACGATTCCATCATAGCTTCCATGGACGTAAATTTAATAAACAGCGAACGATCCGTTGCTGTTTTATAGGTGGTTTCCATAAACATCACGTCGGTATCCAGTAGCTTCAAGAAGCTCGCTATTTCCACCCATGACGGTTGTGGACAACCCGCCGGAAAACGGAACTGTACGGTATTGATTACCATATCACTCATGTTGTTTCTGTGCCACAAAAAGCAGCAACGATAGATGAAGCACACAAGTGAACGACCTTCAAACAAAGCGCGCTTGGAAACTCTTCTGATGGGAGCAAGAAACCGATCCAGAGATACAACTACCTGCGTCCGTGCTCAACGGCAGCAACGATAGAACTGTAAGAAGGGAATAATATACCCAATATACAAAAAAGGTGACAAGTTAGAATGTGAGTACTTTCGAGCGATCACCATTCTGTACGCAGCCTATAAAGTGCTTTCCCAGATCATATTTCGCCGTCTATCGCCACTGGCAAGCAGATTTGTGGGAAGTTATCAAGCCGGTTTTGTGGACGGGCGATCGACGACAGACCAAATTTTTATGTTGCGGCAGATCCTCCAAAAGTGTCGCGAATATCAAGTCCCTACGCACCACCTATTCATCGATTTCAAAGCGGCCTATGATACCATCGACCGCGAAGAGCTATAGAAGATTATGGACGAGAATGGTTTTCCCGGGAAACAAACTAGACTGATCAAAGCAACGATGGATAGTGTACAGTGCTGTGTGAAGATATCGGGTGCATTATCGGACCCGTTTGAAACACGCAAAGGACTTCGACAAGGCAATGGTCTTTCCTGGCTCCTGTTCAATATTGCGCTAGAAAGTGTTATGGAACGGGCGGGCTTCAACATGCGGGGCACGATCTTAAATAAATCCAGCCAGTTCATCTGCTTTGCTGAAGACGTGGAAATTGTCGGAAGAACGTTCCAGGTGGTTTCTGAACAGTATACCAGGCTGAAACGTGAAGCAGATCGGGCTGGATTGAAGGTAAATACGTCGAAGACGAAATATCTGCTGGCTGGAGGAACCGAGCGCGATAGAGCTCGCATTGGCAGACGCGTGATGATCGACGGGGATGAGTTCGAGGTGGTGGACGAATTTGTCTATCTCGGATCATTGATAACGTCGGATAACAACTGCAGCAGAGAAATTCAAAGACGTATCATTGCCGGAAGTCGTGCTTACTACGGACTCCACAAGACCTTGCGGTCTGGTAAACTTCACTTCCGTACTAAGTGAACCATGTACAAGACGCTGATAAGACCGGTAGTCCTCTACGGGCATGAGACGTGGACAATGCTCGAAGAGGACCTGCAAGCGCTAGGAGTTTTTGAACGACGTGTGCTTAGGACGATCTTCGGTGGAGTATGTGAGAACGACGTATGGAGGAGAAGGATGAACCACGAGCTTGCGTAACTCTACGGTGAACCCAGTATCTAGAAGGTCGCCAAAGCTGGAAGGGTACGATGGGCGGGACACGTTGTGAGAATGCCGGACAACAATCCCGCAAAAATGGTGTTCACCTCAAATCCGGACGAAGGGGAGCGCAACGAGCTAGGTGGTTTGACCAAGTGGAGCAGGATCTTGGAAGTGTGGGGCGATCGAGAAACTGGAGGTTAGCAGCCATGGACCGAGTTAATTGGCGTAACATTGTGGCGCAGGTCATGTCTTGAAGAACGTAGAGCCAGCAAAAGTAAGTAAAGTAAGGAGACATTCGACTTGGAGGCGGAAAAGTGGATAGCGTTCCGAGATTTCTAGAAATTAAAAGGACGGGAGAATTACGTTTTGTGGGCGTTTGACAGGCGTGATGGTCCGCTAAGGAAGGCGGACAGTGGATTCTCTGGAGAGCACTCAGGTGGATGTATATTTTTCGGAGCGAGCCCTCGTGACGATTTGGTCAAATCTGAAAACAGTTTTCAAGGTGAACATGCTCGGCAGAACTCGGAAGATTTATTTGCTTTGCAAGCTGATTCGGTTGGAGCTTGAAGATTGCTTGTCGGTGAAGAAATTCGTGGACTAGAAAATGTCCACTAGCCACAAGCTCGAAGAAATTGGTCTCAAATTGGACGACAAGTGGCTTTCGCTGATATTGCTGATGGTTGCCAAGGTGATATGGGCTCAACGCGCCAGGAGTCAATCTGGCGGCAGATGTGTTTAAATCGAAAATTCTTCAAGGTGTAACCTGTGATCAAGATGCAGGAAGCGATGATTCGTACGGAGCGTTGCTGGTACGCAACAAGTAGAAGAACATCGGCAAGAAGAACAAGTCCAGTGTGTGGTGTTTCAAGTGCGAGGCTAGCGCATTTCGCATCAGAATGTCAACAGAAATGCAAGGCAGTCGGAGGTTCTGGTCGTCATAAGCAGGTGGCGTTGCTAGCGTTGCACAAGTTGGTGCATCAGACGGAAGACTGAATCCTGGAATCTGGAGCGAAGCGGCATATGTGCAGATCCCAAACGGATCTCATGGCTCCCAAGAAGACATTTGAATCGATTTACGTGGCCGATGCTTTAGCAAAGCTCTCGTGGCGACTATTGGGAGCTGTGGCATCGACGTCTGGCACATCGCAACGTCGACAGTGTGAAGCGGTTGACTAGGATGGTGACAATTATGGACATCAGTGGTACCAGTGCACTGTGCAGAGCTATGTACCATGCGCGGAAGGCAAGCACCGAAAGCTTCCGTTCAAGTCAAGTGGTGCTCGAGCGAAGATAGTGCTGGAGCTAATCCACTCCGACCTGTGTGGACCAATGGAGAAGGCGTCACATGGCAGAAGCATCGATGATGCTATCGAGGCATACGTGGAAAACCAAACGGGGAGGATGATCAAATGTATGAGGTAAGCAGTTTCAAGATTTCTTGAAAAATAACGGAATACGGCACGAAAGGACGGTACCATACAACGGACGCGATGATCCCTTTTTTGCTGGGCGATTTGGACGACTAAGAGATCTTCATGGAACAACCAGAAGTGTTTTGGGACGATGGAGCACTAGGGATGGTTTGCAGGCTTCAGAAGGCGCTGTACGGCCCGAAGCAGGCAAGCAGAGTTTGGAACCGGAAGCTGGACAAGAAGCTCAAGCAAATGGGTTTCAAGCCTTCCAAATATGACACGTGCGTCTACTATCGGGTGGTGGAAGGAAAGATCGTCATCATCGCAATATACGTGGAAGATTTCCTGATACTTTGAAATCATCAGTGGATTGTAAACCAGACCAAGCAGCAGCTTTGTGCGGAGTTCATGATGAAGGATCTGGGACCGGTCAAACAGGTGTTCTTCAAGTGACCAGATTGGACGGCGTTGTGTCAATAGACCAAGAACAGTTCATCGACAAGCTGTTGGTGAAGTTCAATATGGTTGATAGCAATGCTGTTCCACCTCTCTTCGGTGTTAATCACCAAGGAAATGTGCCCTGTAACTGAACAAGAAAAGAAAAACATGAAACTTTGAAATGCCAAACTTACCGTTCAAAATTCCAGAACAGCAAAAGCAAAGGGAGTAGTAATCCTGCTAGTTTGGCATCCACTCTCTATCCATTGCGTTCACTAAATGAAATCATACAGATTATATGAAGAATACGCATATAACAAACGCGACGCCGTTGAACCTGTCGAAACTATTTACGGAACATGTACCAGTTATATGTTGTACGCATATAGCTTCAATGTAAGCCAAGGACTATGATGTTCAATAAGACGCAGTAGATTAAGAAGTGTTTTGCAGATGATACGCATAGTAATCCATATAAACTTCATGCAACGAAAATTCAGTTGAATTGATATGAAATTTCTAATGAATTAGTTGTTAGATTTATTTCAGTGTAGGCGTGTATTTGAAGTGCTGTTATATTTCTGACGCTGGTTTGCGTTGTTTTAATTTGGGAGACTTACAGCTTTGGCACCTTTCAACTATTATCGGCAACCAAATTTCGAACACCAAATACACATTATATTTTCATAAAAACACACCATCGAAAACACTCAGATGGTTCTTTATTCTATCAGCTTCCCGCTGACGAAATTCCCGAGATTGAACATACATTTTCACCAGAGATGTCATTTATTCAAATGAACACGCCTCAGAATGCGACTGATTTGGAACTGGAAGATTTGCCTGAAGTTCTTATGGGAAAGCTGTCGAAGATAATGGGGCTGCCGACAATAGTCACACGGACATGGGATGTTCGATGCATTGTAAAAACGTATCCAAAAAGCTTCTAACAGGTCTGTCGGTGTGAATCGATAGAGGATTGAGCAGCGCATAAATGCAAACAGACAAACAAGTAATTTGTCTGTTGATGTCCGAGAAAATTACAAAAGAAGCGTGTCATCGGCTTAGATTGCCGAGAATACGTAAATGCACCTATATCGAGAAAACATATTAAATTTGACAAAATGAAACTGTATTGGGAAACCTTATTGGATTCGATGGAATACCGCAGAATTTTGACGAAATCATTCAAATATATCGCATACCCTTGAGTCGCTCCCCAAGCTCATTTTATGCTTCGAGCGGATTAAACGCCAACGGAGAAGTCACCGTCGCCGCGGTCTTCCGTCAGTACTTTGTGGCGGCTGGCTGCTGTCAATGCTATTATTATTCGTGGCCCTGTGAGCCAATAAACTCATTGAGGTGTGCATTATGACTCTGGGGCTGGGTTCATTCATGGAGTTGAACCGTAACCGAGCGAAAAGTCGCGCGCGCGCGGGTGCTTCATTATGCTAAATGGCTTCACGCGCATCAACCAACGGTTCGATGCAATATGCGCATAGTTTACAGCCCCGCGAAGGAGAAGGATTAAGACTCTGCCCACACCTGCGAACCCCATGAACAGGGTGTGTGAACAGCTTGTGGTAATTGCTACATAATAAATATTTGTCATCTGTTTATTTCCTTTTTTGCGATGCTTACGAAATTCGATTCTTGCAAGGCCCAGCAGACACGAGACAGATTCGTTCGACACTCGACCGCTTTCAATGTGGCGATTAGAAGATAAATCATCGAACACGTTGTTTTGTTCCACCTATCGTCAACCAATATTTATGACCACCATCGAAGACAATTCTCCTCCAGCGTTGACCACAACCACTTCTATCGGCAAACCGCGGCGTTTTCGATTCCACAAGCGAGGTTGACACATTTCGTCGCACATTTGCGGTTTAGGAATGCATGGGCGTCACTGGCTTATTTATGCTGCGGGGCTTGGAGTTCACTTATCTTCGACTTTTCGAATTAGTTGTCGGATTTTATCAGTAAGAAATGCTCGAATTGACGATTCCAGTGGTCTAATCGCAATTGCTTGTGTTTACTAAGCATAGGGTCATGGATTCAAACCTAGTCCCATCCCAAACGTAAAAAAGCCTGAAGATCTATGACAATAACATTCCCACCAAAAATATTCAGTTTCTTGTGATGTCTATAAGATGCTGCAGAGTTCTTTGCAACCTCTTACACAGAGAAAAGGCAGTATAGCATTAAACAATCAATTGTGTATTGTTTTTCAAACTTGAATTTTAGTTGTTTCCAACTTTGTTGTTTTAAAATTAATAAATACTTAGGTGATTGTTTAATGGGCCATTTGTCATGGCAACAATAGAAAAAAAAAAAAATGTTTTAAACAAAGTTATAAGTTTTTTTTAGACATTAGTCTTTTTTTCTATTTACCAAAACTTATTTTGTTTAAAGCTGTGAGACTTGAACTTCATTTCTGGTTTAACTCAAAAAAAAAAAAAAAACCACTGCAATATGGGCCAGGGACGCAATATGGCTTGACAAAATAAATAATATGATAACGAAGCATTTGCGGCATTTAGTGTCTTCGGCAAAGTTTTTTGTAACTTCGAAGACCATCTACTGACATAAACGGATAGTTCGTAAAACGTTCGCATAGGTGGCGCCACAATATAACTTTTTATTGTGACGTTTTAGAAACTTAGCATGTTCGGCAAAGTTTTTCTTTAATAATAATATAAACAAATCTCTCTAAGACGCCAAAATTCAACTGCCTACTGCTTTCGAGTTATTGGCAAAATAAGACCAAATTTGTGGATTTTTTTTTTTATCTAGTTTGTCATCTTCTCATTTTTTTTTTCATTACCGTAAAATGGGGAGTTAATGGATGAAACAAATATCAAATCAAATTTCAAGCAACTTCCAGTACGTCAATAATTGAACAAAAGACAGCCCTACCATTCTCTCCTCGTCGTGTACACTCCCATGTAAATGTTTGGGTTCACCCCCTCAAAAACATAAAAAAGTGTTTAATCCATATCTCTGTGATTACGCATCCAATTGAAACTCCTTAGCCGCATTCGAAAAGCAAAGAGTTATTCTTACTTCGTATGTATTTTTTCCAAAAAACATTTCTTGAATTTTGTATACTAAATTTTTACTTGAAGTTGTGACATTCCTCAAAAAACACACTGAAAAAACATAGCTAATTTCCTCAGCATTGGATCGACCAAAATTTTAAAACAAGGTGTCATTAGAATCGTAATCTTATATTCTTTGAAGAGTACTCACGAAATTTTTGTGGAAAAATCTGAAAACTATTCAAAATCAATGAAACAGTCATTCAAGTCATCGCGCAAAATTTTGGGTTCACCCCTCAGTATGATGCAAATCGTGCAAAAGTTTGGGTTCACCTGAGCCTCACGCAAATCATTTTTGTCAATATCTCTGCCATTTTTCAACCGATTTCAATAATTCATAGCTTTTTCAAACGCAATTAATGGCGCGTACATGAATGGTTTGAGATTTCACAGATTTTTTGTGTTTTAAGTAAGTTTAGGTGAACCCAAACTTTTGAACGATACACCATACTGAAGGGTGAACATAACAATTTTGGCCCGATGACTTGAATGACTGTTTCATTGATTTTGAATAGTTTTCAGATTTTTCCGCAAACATTTCGTGAGTACTCTTCTAAGAATATAAGATTAGGATTCTAATGACACCTTGTTGTAAAATTTTGGTCGATCCAATGCTGAGGAAATTAGCTATGTTTTTTCAGTGTGTTTTTTTGAAAAATGTCACAACTTTAAGTAAAAAATTAGTATACAAAATTAAAAAAACCTAAAAAACAATGCGCTCTTGGGCTAGGCATTGGATGTATACAGAAAGCGTTGTGTTTGGATGGGCATCTAATTCTTCCGAAAGAGGTGCACTTTGCGAAAAAGGACCACGTGATTATTGAGCTGAAATCGAATTCAGGTTAACTTATGCGTTCATGAGTCCTCTCATGGCGTAGTGGTAACGCGCCCCAACTAGAGATCGGGGAGTCGTGAGTTCGATTCTCACTGAGAAGACGTGTAACTTTTTCGCAAATCTTCACATCAATTTGTCCATCTAATCCAATTGCAAATTATACGTAATGTTTAGCTTTTCGGTAGTTGTTAAACTTCCACTCGGCTGGTTGGCCGTAAACCACGATTCATAATTAAAAACAAGTAAAGAAACCTGTTTGGAAAAATACATACGAAGTAAGAATAACTCTTTGCCTTTCGAATGCGGCTAGGAGAGTTTCAATTAGACTTCTAATCCCAGAGATATGGAATGAACACTTTTGTATGTTTTTTAGGGGGTGAACCCAAACTTTTGCACGGGAGTGTATATCAAAAGCCAAATACAATCATGAGGATCCTATGACAGATTTCTGAGATAAATGAAAATGTGTGATTTTTGACGGAAATGCAAAATGGGGTGGCAAGGAATTTGAGTTTCGTAAATAAAACCACATTTTACCAACAACAAAACATAATATTTTTGATTAATAAGCTCCATGATTTTGTTCAATTTCATAGGCTATGTTAAACCTTAATAAGATAATACATAAATATTGTCGAAATTGGAATTCATTCAATCGCAAATAATTTTATTTTAACTGCTAAATCTTTCATAGTTTTCTATTTGGAAACTTTTAATACTAATCTAAAAATGTCTTGAAATGATTTTTGTACTTATGTGCAACAGGATCATAACCTATATACTTACAGTTTACGAATCCTAGAAGCTGTGCAGAGCAACTTCGTGAAAAACCTATCTTATAAGGATAATTTCCACAAGCTTTTAGTTTAATATGGAAAATAGTCAATTTGCCCTGTAAATAAAATAATACATTAAACAACGTATTTGCATGCAACACTCAGTGGCATGGTCGGAAAAATACTGCAGACAAATATTTCAGTATGGAGCGGAAATTTAACGTACACTCTATAGCACAATGGGTATAGTGCTCGACGAGGCTGCGCAGTTTCTCAAAAATTGAGCTCTTTGACTGACAATATATTTGTATTGCATACCACTCTATAGGATTACCACTTAAAGGATCAGTTGCTTCAAACCCATTTCTAAAAAAAGAATGATTCCTGTTTCCAAACATTTTACCAGTGTGATTGAACGAGTTTTGAAGCAGTATCAAGAAAAATTCCATATTCACTTTAAGGCTAAGTAGCCCGTAGTTCGTTTTGGCATTGTAGCTCGTAATTTCAAAGTGGTAAAACTCAGTCCACATTGTTCATATTGATACGGGAAAGTTGGAACAAACGTAGTTTTAAATGAAGTATTAGAAGCACCACTTGCCAATATATTTTCTGGCTACACCCATGACCCGAAAACGGCCAGGATCCCCTAAGCCGGCCTAATCTGTTTCGTGTGGTCTGTACTTCGATGATGTAGGTCTTCTCCTCGGATCCCAGTGAACCCAATCACGCCTTCACGTTGAAAGCCGTCACGGTCCGTCGGGCTAAACGCCTCGCCATAGCACAATGTGGAGTGTGTCTTTTCGCTTTAATCCCCCGTAAGAAAGTGTGTTTATTAGCTCTTAATCAATTGGTTATTGAACGGCGACCGATGCTTTGCGCAATTGTTACGTATCACTGCGGTCTCGCTAGGATGTAACGGGGAGGGTCATTCCCACATGAATTTATGGTTCGCCCATGCGATGGAAATCACCAAAGACCATCAAACCGCAGAAATGTAAGAAAATTGCAACGTAACCCTTTCCCGACCGTTGTTGTTGTTGAGCCGACTCGTTTCGCATATCGAAGAGAGAAATTCCACCGTCGGTGACCCTTAGCCAAATGGACATCATCCAGCATCATCTCGGTTGGACCAGGGCAAAAGGTTTTCACGACTGTGAGGGAATATAAAATGCTCCATAGAAAATTGAACAATGCTCTATGATAAAGAAAAATATTTACCATTACTATTTGTATCAGGTTCCATTAATAATCCAAATTGGAATCTATGACAAAAGGTCGAAAGGACAAAAGGTCGAAAGACAAAAGGTCGAAAGGACAAAAGGTCGAAGAACAAAAAAGAAGGGACAAAAGGTCGAAAATATTTTTTTCAAAGAAGAAAAAAAATCCCACCAAGCAAATCACTTTCGACCTTTTGTCCTTTCGACCTTTTGCCTTTCGATCTTTTGTCCTTTCGACTTTTTGTGTTTCGACCTTTTGTCCATAGACCACCATAAATATAGAAGTATGCTCTACAGAAAAAAATGAATATAAGTGAGACTGAAAAGACTTGTTCTTCGGGGATCCTTGAGCTCACCCTTACTTACTTTACTTTTGATGGCGCTACGTCCTTCAGGTCATAACCTGCACCACAATGTTAGTCAACAAACTCGGTCCATGGCTGCCAGCCTCCAGTTTCTCAATCGTCCCACATTTCCAAAACCCTGCTTCACTTTTCATATAGCTCGTTGCGCCCCTCTTCGTCGTGTACCGGCCGGATTCGAGGTGAACATAATTTTTGCGGGATTGTTTTCTGGCATTCTCACAACGTGTCTCACCCATCGTATCCTTCCAGCTTTGGCGACTTTCTGTCGAGTTGCGCAAGCTTCTTGTTCATTCTACTCCTCCATATGCCGTTCTCACATACTCCGCCAAATACGTCCTAAACACACGTCGTCCAAAAATTCCTAGCGCTTGCAGGTCCTCTTCGAGCATTGTCTGCGTCTCATGCCCGTAAGAGACTACCGGTCTTATCAGCGTCTTGTACACTTAGTACGGAAGTGAAGTTTACCTGACCGTGAGGTCTTGTGGAGTCCGTAATAAGCACGACTTCCGGCTATGATACGTCTTCGAATTTCTCTGCTGACGTTACCATTGATCCGAACTAGACAAATTCATCCACCACCTTGAACTCATCTCCGGCGATCATCACATGTCTGACAATGTGAGCTCTATCGCACTCGGTTCCTCCAGCGAGCAGTTTTAAATTTCATATGGAGCATATTTACTTTTTTATTGGTGCATTGAATAGGCTGCCATCATCATCGTCTTCCGCATTGGCTTCGTTTGGTGGGTTTCAATAAAAATCATTAGCTCCTTTCCTCTCGTCATCTAGTCCCTCCATGGCCATATCAACGAATGTATTAAGGTAAATTATCTAAATTGTGTTTAACTGATCAAACACTCCCAACTACTTCTTCATATTCATATTGCGTCTTGTCTTCTGAGTGCCCGGTGATCTGTGAGTGAGGTTGACCCTAACGGATTGACCTCTCGCTCATTGCGCCCATAGTCGTGGCAGCGTGGGCAATGCAATAATGTTGGGGCAGAAGAAGGCTAGCACACTTCACTTCTTTTAGCATACTCATGCTAATATCAATTGACACCATTTCAAGTGACGATGACGGCGACAACGTTGCGCTCTTTGGGGGGACTAAAAGCGTGGTATGGTGGCTGTGACAGAGACAAGGTCTATGGCGATTAATGTTTTCTATGCGCATACCAACCGATGGGATATTTGCATGAATGTGGGAATCGGAATTTACGGAGGTTTTATCTTCAAGTGTGGTGCTCAATTAGATGACATGAAAGGAAATATTTTATCTTTGCTAAATTTGAGCAATACTATGGGTGTATTATTTGGGAATGAATAATGGTAATGACTTTGAATAGGCTTTTACCCTTTGTGTTCTGCAAAATCATGAGGTATAGCCTCGGACATGGACATTTGACCACTCATCAACTTTTACGTGTAACAAATTTGATCCGTTCCAACAAATCTGAAAGCTATTCTACTGGTCTTGCTTTTCTAGACATAAAAAAAGCATTCGACAGTGTTTGACATAATTAAAATTAAAAAACTTTAATTTTCCAACATACATTACTAAAATAATACAAAGTTATCTGTCAAATCGTATATATTAAGTTAATTATCAGAACTCCTAGTCTGAAAGACTTCCTCCTGTTAGAGCTGATGTTCCTCAAGGCAGCATTTAGAGACCAATATTATTCAATATTTTAGCATTTGACTTACCTGAGTTACCTCAGGGATGTCAAAAATCTTCATTTGCGGATGACACAGGCCTCTCCGTCAAAGGGCGAAGCCTACGTGTCTTCTGTAGTAGATTGCAAAAAAGTTCGGATATTTTTTCTTAATACCTACTTGCAAAAATGGAAGATTTCTCCAAATGCTTCCAAAAATCAACTTATAATATTTTCTCTCAAACCTAATACTCCTCATTTGAAACCTTCGAGTAGACATGTTGTCACGATGAGAGGGGTTCCAATAAATTGGTCAAATGAAGTTAAGTACCAGGACTCATGCTAGAAAAAATCTAACTTTCAAAAATCACATTGATGGCATTTTGGTACTTTTGGCTTGATGTAACAAATATGCAAAATGTCTTTACCCACTTATTAACAGAAAAGCAAATCTCTGTCTTAAGAACAAGCTTTGTGTTCATCAAAAAAATTTTCAGACCAGCCATGTAGTGTTGCTGTACAAATATGGACTAGGGTAAGTGTTCCCTTAGTTGTGGATGTTCCCATAGTTGCGGTAGTGCCATTTTCACTGAATTTATTGCTTTAGCCACAGAACCGACACTGCTAATCGACGTATTGGCCTATTGTTACACGGAAGAGTTGCAAAGAGCGTTCTAATTGCTTTAAAACTGATAAAATATCACAAAAAATGCTATAACTTTTCTTACTTGTACCTACCAATAGTTGCGGTAAAGGGTTCCTATAGTGGAGGATCCCATAAGAAAACAACGGATACCGCAACTATAGGAACACAAATTAAAAATATACTGCAACTAAAGGAACAGTGTACCGATAGTGGAGGTACTATTTTTCACTGATATGCCGTGGATTACTGCGATGAAATCATTTTTTTCGTTATGTCAATGGTCATTACTTCCCGTTACAACATTATCATCTAAATTAATTGCGCTTCTTGAATTTAGGTGGTTTAATGAAGTTAAATCGTGCTTAGTGCCTCCACTATTGGTACATATACCCTGGCTGCAGTAGAAGAAAGCTCTGCAGAGGATTCAAAATGAAATTTGAAAATGATTCTGAAGCCCTTTTCCTGGTATAGTACTATTGAGTTACGTGGAATATCCGGCTTTATGATATTGGTCTAAAGTACATATGGTCGAAAGGACATTTGGTCGAATGGCTTTAGAACACTTGTTTTGGTCGAACGATGTTTATTTGAACGGAAATAAGATTGAAAGTTTATTTTGAAATGGTTAATTGAAAGATTATTTGGTAAAATTGATTATTGTTTTCTAAGTTTTGCAAAGTTGATAAGATAACGTATTCTTTTAAATAATTTGAATCATCTGAATCAATCTTCAGAGGTAGAGTATAAGCAAACGACCCAGATAGCGTTAGATAGTTTTAATGAAATTCTGTTAACTCACCAGGTTCTTCTAACTCTGTAAAAGAAATTATAACTTATTATCAAAGTTTTAACAGGATGAGAAGCGCAGCCAAATTGACTGAAATTCATCGCAAAGTATTAGGTTGCGCTTACTCTGTTATTCTGGGAACTGAAACGACTTGGGATAAGAGTATACGGAGTGAAGAAATTTTCGGAAATAATTACAATGTTTATAGAGCTGACCGTAATTATCAATGGTCTGAAAAAAAGTCGGGTGGCGGAGTTTTAATCGCAGTTTCAGCAAAATTGAACTCTGAAATTATCGTTACCACTAAATTTAAAGAATTTGAGCACGTGTGGGCAAAAGTGCAATTGTCTGGTGAGACACATATTTTTGTATCCGTATACTTTCCTCCTAACAATGCGTGCAAAGAAACATACGATAAGTTTTTTAGTGTAGCGGAAAATGATATGTTTAATTTACCCCCTGAAGTTAAGGTTCATATTTACGGTGATTTTAATCAACGCAATATTGAATTTTTACCAGATATGAACAATGATAATATATTACTCCCAATCATTGGAGAAAGCAAATTGCTATAGTTTATATTTGACAAAATTGCAAACTTAGGGCTTAATCAAATCAACCATGTAAAAAATCAACAAAACTGCTATCTTGATCTCTTGTTAACGAACGTCTCTGATGACTTTTGTGTTAATAAGGCATTGACTTCTTTTTAGAGAAATGAAGTGTTTTACACGGCAATAGAATTTTCTCAGTTTATTTCTAATACAGATTTATATGTTGACAATGAATTTAAGGAAGTATTTGACTATAATTCAGCAAACTATGGCAACATTAGAAATAAATTAAAGAATCGATTCTGAGAAGTTGAGATGATGTTAATAATTCAACTGAAGTTTTCTACAATTGTTTGTTCAAAATCATATTAGAAGAAGTACTAATCATTAATAGAAGGTGTAATGGATTTTCAAGACATCCTGTCTGGTTCAATAAAGAAATAATAAATTTGAAGAATCGTAAACAGAAACTATATAAAATTCACAAAAATCATAAAAGTCAAGAGAATTTACAAGTATATCTGAACATGAGCGAACAACTTAATTCAGCAATGCGATTGGCATATGAGAACTACAACTCCAAAACTGAGCAAGAAATCAAAAACTGTCCAAAAAGTTTCTTCAACTTTGTTAAATCTAAACTTAAATCCAATAACTTTCCTTCTACAATGTATTTTAATGATAAGGTTGGCCATACCTCACGAGAAATATGTAACTTATTTTCAAATTTTTTTCAAGAAGTTTACACAACATTCACTGAAGCTGATCGTGATTATGAATATTTCGATTTCCATCCTGAATTTCCTAACGATGTTGGTATCAGTCATATAAATGATCATGAAATATTGAATGGTTTGAAAAACTTGGATGCAACCAATGATAATGGACCGGATGGAGTTCCACCAATTTTCATGAAGACTTTAGCAAGTGAAATCTTTGGAAGAAATTTATAAGGAATCCAATTACCTGAATGAATTCCTGGTGAAATTCCTGATGGATTCTTTGTAGAATTCAAGGTTCAATCCATGGATGAATTCCGTACATTTAGAACTTTTGATGGAATTACCGGTAAAATTGCTGGTGTATTTTCTAAAGAAATATGTTAAATATTGTGGGTAAACGCCAGTGGAATATATAAGAAACAACTCATAAGCACCCATCTGCATCGACAGTTCATGGGACGTTGAAGCTTCAATTTGACATGCTGACGTCAATGTTCGTGCAACATCCCAACAAACGGTACGATCAGTTCGTCAAACATTTGGTTCCACCCACCGATGGTTTGAGCAAAATCATACTCGTTTAATTTTGGCCGACCGATTCGCCAACCATCAAATCGGTGTCACAAACTGTCAAATTGGATCGTCAAGCAGCATCACACACGGTCAAACATAGCACCAACACACCTGGGGCCGGAGTCGATGTTGGTGCGTCTGAGCGTTTGTGGGCTTCATAAGAAATATAATATCTGGAAATAATATATAAATTTACTCCTGGAATAACAAGATCTGATCAATAGCTGCGAACTATTCGTTAGATCTGCGTCTGATCAAATTCTGATGTGGTGCGAAAGCTTCAGGAACAAGATTTTGAGATCTCTAATGTCAAGCAAATCAATATTACATTATGATTTCCAGAGCCTCGCTCATTCTCCGATAAACGTGTCAAAAATGACGATGGAGGGCATTTTTTTTTAAGTTCTATAAAAGATCACCATTACCAAATTAGTTTTTTTTATTGTGTGTTGCTGTTGAATCAAAGCTTGATAAATATAACTTTCATAGCTGCCTATTTGTCTTTTCAATGCACTGAACAGAAAGTTCATTTGCTTCAAATTGTCTTAAAAAAGACACCTACATGTCAATGCTTCAAGTGAACGATTTGTTCTTTGAAGAAAGCACCACAATAGACAACGGTCTAGCATGCAACGCCCAGTGGCACAATCGGGAAATGTTCCTGACAAAAGTTTTCCGGACTAAAGTGGGAATCGGACCCACACTCCTGGACACGATGCGGCTACATGCTTAGTAACACTAACCACACAGCCACCGTAATAGAATGCGCAACAAATTCTCAAAACTAATTTTTTTATTGCACTTTACACGATCACCCGCATCAGATCTCATACTCAACACTTGCACTCAATATTTTCCAAAAAGTACTCCCCAGCATCCAATCGATCGTAGGATCGCACCCCGATCTTGCATATTACACCCAATCAGCAGTTATTATCGCACTTTTTCCCCGTCCGTTGCAGTGACGAAGTGAATTTCTTTTTCGCCCGACCGAAAACCCGCAGTGAAGTGATTCTCCCCCCGTGAACCAGTGACCTATCCCAGATTGTCCGTTCCGCCGTTGTAGGCGAAAAGACCTGTCGAAGAGGGTTCCCTTGCGTGGACAAAACCCTTATATGATTGATTTGGTCTTGACCGACTCTTGTCAAATTTCTACCAAACTTGTTTCTCACACTGACTTTGACTCTTAACATGTCCCTGTCACATTTCAAATGTCCTCAAATTTTAAATTTCGAAAGCTATTCACAATCATGTAAGCTCAATTTTCAGTTATTTAACAACTAATTGGAATACATATGGTCGGCGTTAAGTCAGAGTGGACCAAGTGACATTTTTCATATTTTGAGATAAATGGGTTTAAAGTCTAACGCTCTGTAATTTTTGAACTCGTTTAAATTTTGGTTCAATATTTCTACACATCATTTTGTTACTTTCAAACAATATAATGTGAAGTGATAGTCGTGAAAAATCATATTCCAAACCTCTGATAGAATAATTTTTTGATGGACTATGTGTACTTGGTCCACTCTGACTGCACTAAAGACCACCGTTCATTGAGTTGGCTCACTCTGACTGAACACTTTCTGGTAAAATAACAATCATTTAATGCTTCCATGGTCAAACTGGGTGCATATCTGTAAATTCTTGAATAATTCATATAATCAATACCGAAATCAGTGGCATTCTCTCTCCTTCTGTCGGGTGTGAGATCACTGCGTCCATTTTTTTTAGAACTATTTTGATATACCCTTTTGCTTTTACAAAGACCCTCAGTGGCGGGAACGCCACCGGAATACTTTGCGCGGTGACTGAACTTTTGGCCATCTGCCATTGATGGGCAGAAGTCCTAAGTTGCAGCATTGTAAATCCCCCAATCTGGTACGATCAGCCTGATAAAGCCGACCACTTCCCTGGGAGATGCGTTCCAAATATCGGCCGGCTCCAAAAAGGGCTTGCCAAATATTTTGGATCTTCGTTGTATATGTGCACTGCAGGAGCAGAGAAGGTGTTGTGAGGTTTCGCACGTTTCACTACAGAAACCGCAATTTGGGTTTTGGATGGCTCCTATCTTTTGTAAATGGTATCTGCTGGGGCAGTGTCCAGTTATAAGACCGGTGTAGGTGCTGAGGTCCCTTTTGTTGAGACCAATGAGTTTTTGTGTTTGTTTCGAATTAACTGTGACGAATCTTTTAGATTGATTCGCATTGGAAACTGTTTTCCAATTGGATATAATTTGCCTGGACAACCAGCTGTTCAGTTCAATATTTAGTGAGCAGTTTGATATGCCAAAGAATGGCTCAGGACCAATGAATGTATTGGCCGATCCATTCCTGGCTAGCTCATCAGCAATTTCATTACCCTCTAGACCCATATGCCCGGGGATCCAATATAGTTTAACTCGATTGCGGATGGCTAGGGTTTTTAGAGCAAGAGCACATTCCCACACAAATTTTGAGTTAAAAGTGTAAGCTTTCAGAGCATGAAGAGCTGCTTGGCTGTCGGAGAAAATACAGATTGTGGCATTTCTGTAATTCCTCTTTATGCTGAGCTGCACACATTCAATGATAGCATACACTTCAGCCTGAAAAACTGTAGGCCACTGTCCGAGAGGGACAGAGATTTTGGTTCTTGGTCCGTGCACTCCAGATCCAGAACGATTGTTCATTCTTGATCCATCAGTGTAGAATTTGATTGAGCCTGGAGGAATACTCGGTCCACCTTCTTGCCACTCTTGGCGAGAAGGAATGAACACCGTATATGATATGTCATAATTCACAACCATTTCCATCCAGTCACTGCATTTTTTTACAATTGGATTTATAGAAAATTCGTTTAGTATGCTTAGGTGACCGGTTAAATCACCTGGCAGCAGGTTTATTGATCGTTTTAGCCTCAGAGCGCTTTTCTCAGCATCCAGCTTTATGAATTGATCTAGCCGGGGCAGATTAAGTATTGCAGCTAGGGCGAATGAAGGGGTGCTGCGAACTGCACCAGTAATGGCGACGCACGCGGCGCGTTGTATTTTGTTCAGCTTGGCTCTAGCCGTAACCTCGCTTGTTTTTGGCCACCAAACAAGGGAAGCGTAGGCTATTCTAGGCCGAACGATGGTTTTATATATCCACATGATCATATTAGGTTTTAGGCCCCACTTTTTTCCACAGGTCTTTGAGCAGACCCACAGAGAATTGAGACCTTTATTTACCAAGTTTTGAAGATGTGTGTTCCAATTGAGTTTAGCATCAAGCGTAATGCCAAGGAATTTGACTTCATTTGAGTAAACCAATTGTGTTTGATTAAGGAAAAGAGGTTGCAGCTGTACCTTTCTGCGCTTTCGTAGTTTTTGAAGGATTTATCCGCAGTTTCTCTTTCAGACACCAGGAGAGCGTGTAATCGAGAGCTGATTGCATTCTTGCAAGGACAACGCTTTCAAATTTGTCGCGTACAATGATGACAACATCATCAGCGTAGCCAACAACCTCGAATCCTCTTTTTTCAGGCTATTAAGTAGATCATCCACCACTAGAGACCATAGCAAAGGTGAAAGTACCCCTCCTTGAGGACACCCCTTTGTGGCCATGACAGTGGCGCACGATCCGCTCAACTCGGATGAGATTCGGCGATTTGCTAGCATAGCATGTACCCAGGTAGCAATGCATGGGTCAAATTTTCTCCTATGCATTGCTGACACTATAGACAAATAGGAAGCGTTATCGAATGCACCCTCAATGTCAAGAAATGCCACGATGGCGATTTCCTTTGCATGAAATGTTTTCTCGATCTTGTTGACTAGCATGTGTAGTGCTGAGATCGTAGATTTTCCACTTTGGTAAGCGAATTGGTATTTGGAAAGAGGCATTGCTTCCATAAATTTTGAATTTATGAACTCTCCTAAGACCTTTTCCATTATTTTAAGCATCACTGACGACAAACTAATCGGTCTGTATGCTTTGGGATTGGTTTTGTCTTTTTTTCCCGGCTTCGGGATAAAGACAACTCGAAGTTGACGCCAGCCATCTGGAATATGTCCTAAGACTAAACTGGCCTTAAAAATCTCTATCATGGGAGGAATAAGCGTTTGCTCCTCTTTCTGGATAAGCGCTGGGAAAATTCCATCCATGCCAGCAGATTTAAATGGCTCAAAGGATCTCACTGCCCTTTCCACCCTTGCTCGCGTAAAGGCTTCTTTGGCAACCTTCAATGCGTCTCTTTTGGTACTTGAGTCCCATGACAGGAGCTCTTGTTGACCAGAGACGCCATGTCTGTTGCCATTAGCGTTCACGATCGCTTCAGGGATTGAATCAGGGAAGTGAGTCCTCAGCATTTCACTCAGTGTTTCTGTGGGATCCACAGTGAGCGAACCGTCAGTCTTTCGGAGAGTTCCCAGACCATTGGAGTGGTCTTTCGATAGAGTTTTATGAAGTCTGGCAGCTACGGGAGTCTTCTCAATGCTTTCACACATGAGGACCCATGATTTCCGCTTATTTCCTTGTTGTAGTCTGTCAGAGCCTTTCGGTATAGGCTCCAATCAGTAGAGCGTTTGGCACGGTTGAACTCCCTTCGTGCCGTTTTCCTAAGCTTTTCAAGATGGTTGTTCCACCACGGAACATCTCTGCTCGACTTAACAGTTTTAGTCGGACAGCTTTCTTGATATGCATTAAGAATTTTAGTTTGTATAGAGTCAGAAGCCATTTCTAACTCTAGAACTGTTTTGATATTAGGATTTATGATGTAGTCTTCGGATCGGAGAGTGGCTGAATAGGTTTCCCAATCAGTCTTCTTAGGATCTTTAAACGATTTTGCAATAGTTAGACCCCCTTCCCATTCAAAGACTATGTGTTTGTGGTCTGACATAGATATTTCATCAGAAACATGCCAGTTTGTTATTTTGTGGGAGATGGACTGACTACATAAAGTCAGATCCAGCACTTCCTGTCGTATGGCGTTTTCATATGTAGGCTTGTCACCTGTGTTACATATGTCTATGTTGTTTGAGGATAGAAACTGTAAAAGGTACTCACCTCGAGGATTTATATTTGTACTTCCCCATACAGTGTGATGCGCATTCGCGTCACATCCGATGACAAGGGGAATGTTTTTTGTTTCACAGTAAGAGGTTAGCGCAGCAATCTCTGGAGGAGGAACATCTTCCGTGTCGCCTGGAAAATACGCCGAGACCATGACGATATCAGCCATCCCTCTAGCGGTAGGAACCTCCACCCTGACTGCTACGATGTCGCGTTTAATGAATTCTGTAATTGGAAAGCATTTAGTGTCATTGCGTATTAGAATAGCTGCTCTTGGAGAGAGCTGGCTGTCATCATATACCAACTTGCATGAGTTTACATGAATACCCTGTATTCGAGATTGGTTGACCCACAGTGAACAGTTCTTTTGTGAATCTCCGACAAAGCACATCCGTTGCGCTTCGAGCATGATGGAGATTCACTTGAATGATCTTAGTCATTTTTAGGTGTGCCGCAGTTTCCAGGACGGAGGTCGTTCTTCTTTGGATGCTGCGGATCATCTTGTATTTGTTTTGGATGATGTTTCGGGTGTTCGTGTTTGTCAATCTTCTTCCCTAGGCCAGCCTTTTTTGTCTCTGTAGTCGAATTCAATCTTTTACCAGATCCACTGCTCTTAGATGGCACCAATCTGCCACCGCTAGAGCTAGGAGTTTGGTTGGAGCTTGAATCTTTAGAGACAGGCAGACTGGCCTTTTTAATGGGGTTTGATTGTGGGATTTTGCTAGAGGCTGCCTTAGATTTCTCTTGGGGCACCCTATTAGTTGAATTTTCGTTCGACTGAGTGGTTTTGCCCTTTATTTTTCTCAGCTGTATTTCGCCAAAGCGATAGTTGAGGATAAAGTTGGATTTTGTTAGGTTCGCCATAGACGGCCCATCAACCGTAAATATCCACTCGACATGGATATCGTTTGGTGTGCTTCTTTGGAGAATACGCCAACTAGAGGTTGTGATCTTGTTTTGACTCTCGATGAGCGTTTTTATGCGCTCATCACAGTATTTCGCACTTTGGGGAAAGAACGCACGAATTGATCCTGGACGCTGAATTTTCTCCTCGTCCATTGCTTCCAACTCGGCACCTTACCAAGGGATGAGTGAAGGAGTTATTTCTTTTACCCAGTCTGCAGTCTCGAGATCCTTGCAGACAAGGACCATGTATCCAGACTTGTAGAGCAGGTTGCAGAATTTTGGTTTCATCGGCTCATTACGCTGTTTCTCCACTTTTAGCAGCAGGGCCTCCTGAAGAGCATCAAGCTGAGTCGTGGAAAGATAGTGGCATTACGATAGCTTGAAAATTAAGGTTTTGCAGGGTCAAGGCATTGAAGACCAGACATATTCAAATATACGTTCAGTCAGAGTGGACCAAGTAAAAATCTTGAGTAACGACCAAAATACACTGGTCCAATAAGCGAGTCCTAGGACATTTGATACATACACCATTGAACTATCATAACCATCTATCGGACTCTAAAATTGACTCCAAAAATGCAATAATCAACCAGTTTATTGCTTTTCAACACTTGGTCCGCTCTTTCTGCACAGAAATTGTTGCAATTTCTGATCACCCATCCAAATATGGCATGACTTAACGCCGACTATATACAGTAATGACCCGATTTTGTCAGCCCCCGACTTTGTCTACCCCCGATATTAGCACCTTTTTTGACCCGTTTTTGACTACCCCCGATTTTAGCATCCTTTTTTCCCGATTTTGTCAGCCTTAAAATTGAAATTTATTTTAATCAGAGTAAGCTCGTCTATATTGGCAATATTGGGTGCATTAAGTCAATTATGACAATCATCTAAAGACCAAAAATTTGAAATCTGAAATAATAATTCAATAATTATCCATGAAACTGATCAATGTTACCTTGCATCACGGTACATACAAAATTGAAGTAAAAAACACAATGTTTATATTAAAACTAAGTCCTTAAGTTAAAATAAAGCTTGAAACCAGTCGAAATTTTTTTTCCCGATTTTAGCCCTTTTCCGATTTTGTCAACCCTAAATTCAGCATGGGGTTGACAAAATCGGGACATTACTGTAGAACATACATTGATAGTACACCCGATTCTGTTCTGAAAAGTTTTCAGTTCAAAATTTCAAAAACCGTGCAAAAAAAGTAACATCTTTTCTCGACGTTTCATGCAAAAATAAGGTTTTGGTGGAAAAAATGTATGGAAACTTTTTTTGCACGGCCGTGTAAAAAAAATCCGTGCAAAAACAGAATCGGGTGTATGAGGCCTTCCTTAGCCGAGTGGTTAAAGTCCGCGGCTACAAAGCAAAGCCTAAGGTGTCTGAGTTCGATTCCCGGTCGATCCAGGATCTTTTCGTAATGGAAATTTCCTTGACATCCTTTGGTATAGAGTATTATCGTACCTGCCACACGATATACGAATGAGAAAATGGCAACTTTGGCAAAGAAAGCTCTCAGTTAATAACTGTGTAATAATGCTCATTGATCACTGAGCTGAGAAGTAGGCTCTATCTCAATGAGGGCGTAATGCCAAGAAGAAGATGAATGAGGAGAAAAATTTATAGTAATCTTGACAATAACAATTCATTGCAAATTTCATGGTTAAAGCAAATCACATTTCAATACAAGAATGTGAAGTAAAATTCAAAAAACTCGGATTTGATTCGTTCTAACAAATCTAAAGACCAGTGTTTGGTATGATGGTTTGAATTTTAAATTAAAAAAACTTTAATTTTCCAACGTACATTGCTAGAATAGTCCAAATTTATCTGTCAAGTCGTACACTTCAGGATAATTATAAAAACTCCAAGTCTGACAATCATCCTCTAAGATATGGTGTTCAAGGCAGCATTCTGGGACCAATATTATACAATATTTCCACATCTGACTTACCTGATATATCTCTAGGGTGTCAAAAATCTTTATTTGTAGATCACTGATATGGAGCGATATGTGACGAATTCGCTAGGCTTAGATATAATTGCTGCTTTGTTAAGCAATGCGATCATCGAGTCTGCTATCTTCCCATAGCCCATCAATTTCTCGTTTACGTAAAACAATCTCAAAGTATACCGTGCATCTTCAATTACTGGGCTATGCTAACATTCTTGGCCCAATCTACTCATTACCGGTCGGCCCGGCGGATATACTTAGGCAAATCATAGCCACAAAGTCGTTAAGATCAATCCACCTGATCGACGGAGCACCAAACCCACACCTGCGATGCTTTTCTACGAGACGGAGCCAGTTGCCACATCGTCAAAGACGACAACAACAGCGTTAACTCGAGCCCCGGTCGTCCCGTGTAGGGCCTGCAATAACTATGAATAGAGCAAAGTGGTTCAAAATACACCAATGGGGTAAAATGGCCCAGTTTACATCTTCTTCTTTTTAGCTTAACGTCCTAACAGAGTCTGCTTTTCAGCTTAGTGTTCTTATGAGCACTTCCACAGTTAGTAACTTAGAGTTTTCTATGCCACACCGTCAAGTATTGTACAACTGGTGAAATATTGTGATAACTTAACACTTTTGCTCGGTTTCAGCTGTTTTAGCAATGAAAGATATTTTCAAAGAAAATTATCCACGTTGAATAGAAAATATTCCAAACTACTGTGTTCCGTCACTTGTTTCTAGTAAAGCTTTGTTATTTCTCTGTAACTTGCGATTGAGCCGAAGTTAATATTTTGAACCATTTTCCCCTACATGCGCACCACGGCCGACGGATGAGCCGAGCGCTGCCTGGGTTGGATGCGGCGCGGATCCCAATTTCCATCCGAGCGAGCGGCGAAGGATAATTGAATATGATGCTGATATCTTCCTGCTGCCACATGCAGCAGCAGCTTGAACCAGACGTGGTTCATCATCAATGTGCTGGGTCTCGGGTCCACAGTGTCGTCGTTTGCCATTTGCCTTGAGGCACTACCAGGTACCTACGTGGCGAAGGAGTGGCACATGACGTTTTTCAATCTACCACTTTATTATAAATTGTTTGGTGAAAAAATGACTAGCTGTGGCAACATCCTAATAGAATTACAGTGCTTGAGCGTGGCTCTCCGAACCGCACTGATTCGATGCGAATCCTCAGTGTACCTACACTGTCGAATGAATCATGCACGTTTATGAAATTACTGTTTACCTTAGCTTTATTACAGTGGTGTTCAATTTTCACGGCTATTGGAGATGATAATTTAGTTATAGGAGACGTCATTCTGTATATTATAAACGAACATGATTCTCAGTACTACTCTGAAGTTCTTAAAATCAGGAATAAGGATTTCAATACATATTGGATGTTTCACGTATGTTCAGATTTCTGTGATAATTTTGACACCCCTCCAAGCATAATTTCGCAACATTTTCTCTTGATTAGACTTAACAGTATTACAGTGCGATTTACTGCGCACAAATCACACAATTGAGCACAGAAAGGTCTGTTTAAGTAAGTAGGGTCACTGGCCAACTATCGAAAATCTGAAACAACCTATCTTATGACAGACATGCTTGTATAAATTTTTGTTGCGAAATCGTGTACGAGATTCGAGTGTGATAATTAGATATTATGGGTGACTCTGAATGGGTGTAGAAGTTGCAATATAGCATTGGGCAGAAAAAATGCAGCAAAGTCGTTTTTCCATATATAATGTTTGATGAAAGATAGCTGTTCTCCACATTTTCTAAGACGGTACTGAAGAGCCTTCAATGTACAATGTATTATTTTTGTGGAGATATCTGTGAGTATTTGGAAATTTTTCGGAAGACTACTATACACTAATTTGTTGAGACCTCTAGGAGACCTTCGTAGAGACACAACATCAGTCGATAGTTGTATGGAAACTTGTAGACTTCTGTGTATACTTCATTCTGTTTAAATACATGTGGAGACTTTGGTGAAGGCTTGTGTGAAGAGTTCTGTATAGAGACTTTTTTGGAGACAAACGTGAATCAGATCAATGTAGAAATCTCCGCCAATAAAGTGCGTAAGACATACCATTGATTAGGGTGATATTGGCCATAATCCAAAGTTTATCATGCATGGCTTTAATATTGTTATCAAATCCAACGAAAAAAAAAAGCACAACCGTTAACTCCACACACTCAAACACATAACATTTTTGACAGCAAAACCAATATGTTTTAATAAGATGAAAATAATTATTTATAATATTACTAAATATTACTAACCTCTCGATCAATAATTCAATGGTATACTGCAGTGGTGCTCAACCTGAGCATGCAGTACAGTCGAGGCTCGTTACAACGGCAACTTTTATTGCAACACATCTTTCTATAATGTTATTCGCAACAATCCCTTCATATTTCAATTTGATTTCAATTTTGATTGTGTTACTATTTTTTCGATATTACGATATTCTCTATTACGAATTTATATGGTTGTCGTCACACTTTATAAATAAAAGTTTGAATAATAGATGTATGTCACACTAGCCACCAAAACTGACTGCTCATGTAGACGTAGCTTGACAGGCTGGAAAATATGTACCGTTTTGATTCATATTACGGACAGCTTCTTATTCCGGACACTCTACTTTGTATGGGAAACATTTCGCATGAAATGTTTCAGTTTTTGCCGTTCAAAAGTTCACACTTTCGAGATTTATTTTAATCAAAATTTTCTATAGATAACTATGAAAAATTTTAATACTCAACTGCATTAAACACCTCTTTAGTGGTTTGCCAATTTCAAATAATGATTTGACTTGTCTTTCTATGATTTTCATGAGCTGTCCGGAATTTGAATCAAAGTGTCCGGAATATGGGGCAAAAGTAAGGAAGCGTCCGGAATAAGAATCATGAAAAGTCCACACATTTCTATTTATTTAAAATTATTCATGTATCAGAAACAAAATTTCCACCCACCATTCGAAAGTTAAGTGTTTTGAAGGCTCGGTAGCGCCGAGGAATCATACAGATTGATTTATTTTATATACTTCCTGATGGGTTATACTTTACTGAGTCCTTAAGTGTCCGTAATATGAATCAAAACGGTATATTTCGTAAAGAAATAGACATTATAAATTGTTATTTTCCCTTATTTTTAATCTGGCATCCGATTGTAAAGTGTAATGCGAGTAACGAATTCTTTAAAAGAAACATATGCAAGACGCTTTCTTCATTCTGTTGACGATTTTATCGACGAATGGACGCGTGTGAAAATTTGGTATTTTGATTTCGGACGCTCAGAAAAATACGGTTTACTACACCGATGTCAAACATTACTTACTTACTTACTTATTTGGCTTTACATCAATTATCTTGATAAAGCCTCGCCAACAATAATTCGCCAATTCACTCGGTTCATGGCCGCTTCTCTCCATCCTCGACTGTGACCCACGCTCTCCAGGTCCTGGTGCACCTGGTCAATCCACCTAGCTCGCTGCGCCCTACGCATTCTTGTTCCGACCGGATTCGTAGCGAACACCATCTTTACAGGGTTGTTGTCCGGCATTCTCGCAACATGCCCTGCCCAGCGTATCCTTTCAGCTTTAGCTACCTTCACGATACTGGGTTCGCCGTAGAGTTAAGCGAGCTCGTGGTTCATCCTTCGCCGCCACACGCCGTTCTCCTGTACGCCGCCGAAGATCGTCCTTAGCACTCGGCGTTTGAAAACCCCAAGAGCTTGCAAGTCCTCCTCGAGCATAGTCCCCGCCTCATGCCCATAGAGGACTATCGGTCTTATGAGCGTTTTGTACATCGTACATTTGGTGCGGGGGTGAATCTTTCTTGACCGCAGTTTCTTCTGGAGCCCATAGTAGGCATGACTTCCGCTGATGATGCGCCTTCGTATTTCCCGACTAACATTGTTGTCAGCCGTCAACAAGGATCCGAGGTAGACGAACTCGTCCACCACCTCGAAGGTATCCCCGTCTATCGTAACACTGCTTCCTAGGCGGGCCCTGTCGCGCTCAGTTCCGCCAACCAGCATGTACTTTGTTTTCGACGCATTCACCATTAGCCCGACTCTTGTTGCTTCGCGTTTCAGGCGGGTGAACAAATCTGCCACCGTTTCAAACTTTCTCCCAATAATATCCATGTCGTCCGCGAAGCAAACAAATTGTCCGGATCTCGTGAAAATCGTGCTTCGACTGTTAAGTCCGGCTCTCCGCATAACACCTTCAAGCGCAATATTGAACAACAGGCACGAAAGTCCATCGCCCTGTCGTAGTCCCCGCCGAGACTCGAACGAACTGGAGTGTTCGCCCGAGATCTTCACGCAATTTTGCACACCGTCCATCGTTGCTCTGATCAATCTTGTGAGCTTCCCGGGAAAGCTGTTCTCGTCCATGATTTTCCATAGCTCTACGCGGTCGATACTATCGTATGCCGCCTTGAAATCTATGAACAAATGGTGCGTAGGGACCTGGTACTCACGGCATTTCTGGAGGATTTGCCGCACGGAAAAGATCTGGTCCGTTGTCGAGCGGCCGTCGATGAAACCTGCTTGATAACTTCCCACGAACTCGTTTGCTATAGGTGATAGACGACGGAAGAGAATCTGGGATAGCACTTTGTAGGCGGCGTTTAGGATGGTGATTGCACGATAATTTTCACACTCCAGTTTGTCGCCCTTTTTGTAGATAGGGCATATAACGCCTTGCTTCCACTCCTCCGGTAGTTGTTCCGTTTCCCAGATTCTGACTATCAGCCGATGCAGACAAGCGGCCAACCTGTCCGGGCCCATCTTGATGAGTTCGGCTCCGATACCATCCTTGCCAGTGGCCTTGTTGTTCTTGAGCTGTTGAATGGCATCCTTAACTTCCCCCATCGTGGGAGCTGATTGGTTTCCGCTGACCGCTGTGCTGACGTAGCCATCGCCTTCGTTATTCTGATCTCCTGTGCCTGTGTTCTCTGCACCATTCAGGTGTTCATCGTAGTGCTGCTTCCACCTTTCGATCACCTCGCGTCCGTCCGTCAAGATGCTCCCATCCTTATCCCGGCACATCTCGGCTCGCGGCACGAAGCCTTTGCGAGATGTATTGAGCTTCTGATAGAACTTCCGTGTTTCTTGAGAACGGTACAGCAACTCCATCTCTTGGCATTCCACCTCTTCCAGGCGGCGCTTTTTGTCCCGGAATAGGTGGGTTTGCTGTTTCCGCTTCAGTCTGTATCGTTCCACGTTTTGTCGCGTACCATGCTGCAGCATTGCAGCCCGCGCTGCATTTTTCTTCTCTAAAACCTCCTGGCACTCCTCGTCGAATCAATCGTTTCTTGAGCTCCGTTCCACATATCCGACAATGCTTTCGGCAGCGTCGTTAATGGCTGCTTTGACTGTCCTCAAGCAGTCCTCAAGAGGAGCCCTATCGAGCTCGCCCTCATCCGGCAACGCTGCCTCAAGATGCTGCGCGTACGCATTTGCGACATCCGGTTGTTTCAGTCGCTCGAGATTGTACCGGGGCGGGCGTCGGTACCGTACATCATAGATGACGGATAGTTTTGGGCGCAGTTTCACCATCACCAGGTAGTGGTCGGAGTCAATGTTAGCGCCACGATAGGTTCTGACGTCGGTTATGTCGGAGAAGTGCCGTCCATCGATCAAAACGTGGTCGATTTGCGATTCTGTCTGCTGAGGTGATCTCCAGGTGTACCGATACGGGAGGCTGTGCTGGAAATAGGTGCTACGAATGGCCATATTCTTGGAGGCGGCAAAATCTATCAGTCGTAGGCCGCTCTCGTTCGTCAGCCGGTGGGCGCTGAACTTTCCAATCGTCGGTCTGAACTCCTCCTCCTGGCCAACCTGAGCGTTCAAATCTCCTATGATGATCTTGACGTCGTGGCTTGGGCAGTGGTCGTACTCGCGTTTGAGCTGCGCGTAAAATGCGTCCTTGTCATCATCAGTGCTTCCGGAGTGTGGGCTATGCACGTTGATTATGCTGAAGTTAAAGAATCGGCCTATGATTCTTAACTTGCACATTCGTTCATTGATCGGCCACCACCCGATCACGCGCCTTTGCATATCACCCATCACTATGAAAGCTGTTCCCAGCTCGCGTGTGTTGCCGCAGCTCTGGTAGATGGTATGATTACCTCTAAACGTTCGCACCAATGCTCCTGTCCAGCACACCTCCTGCAGCGCTGCGATGTCGAAACCACGGGTCTTCAGTACATCGGAGAGTATGCGAGTACTTCCAATGATGTTGAGAGATTTGCAGTTCCACGTACCAAGTTTCCAATCGCTAGTCCTTTTTCGTCGCTGTGGTCTTTGCTGATGTGTTTTTACGGTTGGCTTGCAGGGCCTGACACCAACCCCCTAGATTTCCGGAGGACCATTCCCCTTAAATGTTCGGAGGGCCATAGTGCGCAGTTTAGCTTAGAGTCCTTCTCTGGCACTCGGACGATGATCAGCCGCCCCTGACATGGGGAACAGACGCTGTTGTGAGCCGCTCCTAACATGGAGTACAGACGCTCAAGGTTTGCAAAAGCAAACCCCCGCTTCCCTGTCAGCATACGACCAAAGTTCCCACCGGGGGTTGGTTACCCGATCTTCCCCAAGGTTACTCGTACCCCGGCCAGTATCACGAGGAGGTAGGGATAGGAGTTGCTGGGCAAGAGGTTAAGGACCCCACAAAGGGGTCTATTTTATTCCTGCAGGTACGTGAGATACCAATGGTACGCCATGCCCAGCCATTTATCGCGCCCGATGTCAAACATATATTTGTTAAAAAAAACTCCGAGACTTCTTTATTCTGTGATAATTTCTGCTCCACAAAAGCTATCCAGCTTTTTCAGCTAGCCATAAAAAACAAGGGGTTATTCGATCTTGATGCTTCTTGCCTACGTATTTTAAGGTTTGGACAAAATAGGCGGTAATTTGAGATTGTTGATTCAACTGTCTGAAATTTCACGTCATTTGTTTTCCAGGTTTTTTCTTTGAATTCAAATACTTTCGTGTGTAAATTACCAACCATATTTTTAAAATTTTAGGCTTCTTAGAGGATTTTCTGATGCTTGAATAACGAGTGAATACGGCTGCGGTAATGACACAGTCTATCGACCAACGTTCTCTGTATTCGCATGTTATCTACCTAAAACAATAGTAATTGGAATAAAATAGAAAATCAGTTTTTTATCGTCGTTTCCTAAACTTTCAAAACTTTTAACATTATAATGTCAATAAAACTGCTGTTCTTGGCAAAGCTTACTCAAAATTTATGGCATGCTGGCGTAACGAGATGGATTTTAAAAATGAGTTCTTAGTTCGAAGATATTTTAGTCTCAAAAGCTTTCGACATCAGTAATGTCGATGATTACAGGTGATTACAGAATGGATAATCTACCACCAAATGACTTACTTTCCCATCAAAGTATGCATTGTCAAATTAGTTCATTACGTAACGCTAGTTGGTTACGAAATTGATTTAAGTTGTTTAATGAATTATTAAACAGCAAATTTCATAAAATGCAACGCAATGTTGCACTATATATTTTTAAGTGGTCTTTAACCAAAATTCAACTCGGCAATGAACACGTCGTTTATGCTATTTCTCATCGTAATAGGCTCTTTTTCATCACGCCAATCTGTCATGAAACGGCCTACTTTCCTGCACTGAAGTATGCAGTGCGGGAATAGTCATTAAACAACTGAAACCAGGGCTGTAATGATTCATTATGTAACTGTTTTTTGTTGCGTAATGAATCATTACAGAACAAATTGTTAAAAAATGATGACTGCATTTTGATATAATTTCTAATACCCTCCACGAAAATGCAAAAAAATGTAGTACGTAACTCGTTGCAGAACTCGATTTTTACAGCACTCGTCGTAATTATCGTACTCGGCAAGCCTAGTAAGATAAATGTACGAATCGTGCTGTAAAAATCTTCATTCTGCAACTTGTTCCGTTTCAATCTTATTTAACCTTATTTAACGTCGATATGCCCTTTATCAAAAGTTACAAGACCAGATTTCAGTGATTCAATTCAAGGTACTCTAGAATGCTATTAAGCTTTTTTTTATTATTTTTAAGTTTTTCATCTCACATTAATAAAAAAAACTTTTTTATTTTCGACCTGATTCTATCGCGATATTCCCTTCAATATTAAGATGTAGAAAGTCAACTGTAATGAGTGTTGTTTTTGTTGTAATTTTTACCTATGCTCTTTATAAAGATATCGAAGTTCTTTAGTATGACACACTTCCATATTGACATCTCCATACAATAACTGTCCTTTGCGCTATACCGAGTCTGTCAGTATAACGAGCTACGTCTGGGGAGCAGGCCGTAAGGCAGAATATCGTTGAGTCGAATATCTTCTTTCTTTTTATATTTTACAGCGGATATTGTAAGCATGCATGACCTTGAATGTAGATAACCTTGGCCAAACAACTAAAAACCCATTTTGGTCCAATAATTCATTTGGCCTTAGAACTTTTAACCATTTTCAGCTTAATGACCCTTTCGGCCTCACAACCTTCTCGGTCTAATTGTTTTTGGCCCAACGGTATTCGGCCTAACGGGATAGAACCCTTCGACTGTAAGGTCGTTTCCAGTGTCGTGCACTAGACTCGACTTGATAAAAGTGGTCACTAGCTGCTGGTGACTAATCGATTAAGTTCTCAGCTCAAATGGATGTTTGGTTCTCCAGTTTTGTGCTCTTGAAAATTTGAGGTTTGGCTTCGATTCATTTTCACAAAGTAGGGGAAAAGCACTTATTTTCGACCCACAAGAAATTTGTGCCAATTTTTGGATTATCATACAAAGTAGGTCTAAAACGTATGGAAGAATAAAAAAAACTAGTGTTGGGTCGAAAATTGGTGCGATTCCCCTATATTTAATTGAAAGGTTCTTGGAAAACGTTCAACACTGTGAACTTGTCTTTAAAATTTAAAAAGCCCTTGATGAATTGCAAAACCAAAACCAGTTGCCTCATACTCTGGCTGCAAAGTACTTGCTCCATAGAGTGTTAAGCAATTGCGTTTTAAAACTGTAGATGCTTGCAGATGTGCAATGGTAATAACGAAACATAGTAATATGGATTCAATTCTGAAATGGCATGCCAATTTGCCAACCATATTTTTAATTTCCAGGAAGGACCCACCCTGGGTCTGAGGGACTCCCCCTATCCCAGTCATTTTTTTTTTTCAAATTTCGTTAAGGTGAAACAGTTTGAAATCCAAATTCAATAACGTATCAAAACTTTGAATGCACAAATCTCAGAGGCATCGAATGGCTGTGTAATTTCTATTATAGCTTTGTGCATTATCGAAAAGTTTAAAATCGACTCCGTACGTTTGTTATTTATACATGACACAACGTTCGTCATTTCTGCAGATTGGGGCCTTGTAAATCATGAGTAAGGGCCTGCCCATTGTGTTAGCCATATTCGAATAACGAGCTGTTTCACCTTAAAATAATGCAATTGTGGATTCTTTCGTTTTTATAAAACGATATAGGAATAATTGAGTTTGAGCTTGATTGGTCACCCGTGGTTGCTACTCCAGTATCGCCAGATCAGCTGCACTTACACAAGGAACCAACTAGATGACTGCTTAAGATTAACACACAACCTTATTGTATAAGTGCTGGTGATCTGCTGTTTTTAGGCAATAATGGCGCCTGTTACGCCAGATTGAAGATCAATGTGGAGAAGGGGGAGGAATTGATGTTGCATGCAGTCCGGATTAACCCCTGTATATACGCCATTTCATGCGGGAAGATATTGGGAGGTAAGATCATTTAATGGCAGAGAGGTTCGGTTTTGAATAGCAGACTGTCTATGCTATAATGATTAACGATCAACGCTCCGTCATAGTAATCATCGTCATCATCGAAACTTCAAAAGCAGTTTTTCTGTTCAAAATAAAAAAAAAATCGATGAAAATATGTTCATTGTGTTTAGGTTGGAGAATAGAACACAGTGAACGAATTTTCCTGTAAATTTCGTTGTTTTTGAAAGAAAAACCTGCTTTTGAAAATTTCGAACTCAATAATCCTGCTCCTTTAAGGTGGTTCAAAAGATCGTGTTTGCTCTACACTGCTCGTTCGATTCTAGACCATATTCTGAGTGTCTTCCCAAAATTTCAGCTCATTCGGATGAAAACTTAACGCTTCCGAATGAGCTCAAACTTTGGGAGGACACTCAGAATTTGGTCTAGAACCGAATGGGCGGTGTGGATCAAAAACGATTTGTTGAACCACTTTAATAATGATGGAAGAAAGGAAGTGTAAGGAAACGGTGTCTTGTCCGTCTTGGACTCTAGCGATTGAATGAATAAGTTTTTTCTATGTGTAATACATTTCGAGTGGAAGGTAGAAGAAAGTGAAAGATACAACTGCAAGTTCAAGGAAAGAGACAGGCCTGGGATTGAACTTATGACCTTCTGCATGTAAAGCAGGAGCGGTAGCCATTATACCTTCAAGCCCGATTGCTATCCGAATGATAAAATAGAAGAAGAAATCTCCAAGTGTAAAACTATAGACGGCTTTTTCAAACGCTGAACTGACAAGATGTTTCGTGCTCAGTTTGATTAGAATACTGATGAAAAAGGGGAAAAAAGTTTTGATAAAATGGAAAATAGTAATTTATTCAAACAATGAAACTTTCCTGTTACTGTTGCAGCATTCAACCAAACAGTGCATTATCTTTGGTGTTAAGAATTTATTCGATTATTACCCATAGATAACTCCAGAGAACCCCTGTCCTGGTAGGAAAATAATCAGTTATTACGAGGGCCGCATCTTATTGTGTTTGCGAAACATCGCAGTGAGGCAGTGCAACCGTTCGTTCCGCCAGAGAGTGGCATCGCGACGCTTGCTCGTTCCAAAAGCCACCAATGGCTACCGCTCCTTTCGATGGCAACGACGACGACGCGGGAAGGTTGCGCAAAAAAGTTTGTTGTATTTATAACATGTTGATCGTGTGTAAACATTAGCAGCGCAAATTTTCCTTCGCCTCCCCGGTGGGTAGTTTTCCATCGAATGCAGCATTAGGGTGGTTCAAATAATACAAAAGTTTGAAATTCTTCTTTTACTTTATTCTGGCGTTACATCTCAACTGGGACATAACCTACTTATCAGCTTAGTGTTCTTACGAGCTCTCCACAGATATAAACCGAGAGCTTTCGTTGCGAATTGTCCATTTTTGCATTCGTTTATCGTGTTCCGGGTGCGAAGATATTGTCTGCCCTGGGAAATAGAGACATTTCTTTTACGATAAGATCCTCGACCGGTGGGATTCGAACCTACGACCCTCAGCATGGTCTTGCTGAATGACTTTGTGCTGAAATTGAATTACATCACAAAACCTTCTTATTCGGCTTTAACAAAGAAAGTTGCTGACTAAATCAGATAATTTTACTTATTTATTTGAAGTTTTTTTTAGATTTTCACTTTATCCCCATATAAAACTAAAAAATAGAACACAAATTTATGGATAACTTTTCACGTTTCTGTAGGATTATTCAATTCACTTCAACTATTCAACTTTCTTCTCAATGGTTGAAAGAATAATTTTAGATTTAAGGATGATAAGAATGTACTGGCATAAGAATACTACCGAATTTGGAACACATTTTCAATTTTTTCCATAATACCTCATTTCTATATAAACCTATATCGGCTTTGAGCTACCTTTAAATCATTTCCGAAATGTCTGAAAATTGCGCAGAGCTCTGTTTTCATAATAAAAATTGTAAAAAAGATATGGGAGGTTGAGTTTTTTGTAATATGAACCACCCTAATGCTGCATGGATCATCCTATCTGGCTGCGGAGAAGGCGGACGAACAGGGGGGATGAACAAAGTTTGCTTTTAACGGCTGCTAATTCGTAGTTCTTCGGCACGAAAGCGGTGGCTTACAAGGAACGTTTGTTACAACGACAGCAACCTGCCATTATTATGATCTACTAGAGTTGGTCCACATGGCCGAGTGAAGGGTTTTCGATGGGATGGTACTGTGCTACGCTGTTACAAGAAATTACAATTCCTATCAAGGGAAGGCCGATTCCGATTCAAACCTGACACGAACAGGTGAACAACGGCTACCAGATGGGAAGGTGGCGGACTATTAATTTTATAATTTAATTATAACATGATTAATTGATTTTAATCGATACAAGCGCTGGGTCGGGCTTGGTAAGACATGTTACGATGCCGCCGCCTCACGTGTAGAGGTTTTTAATGTGCATAGTAATTTAGCAAGTACCGGTAGAACTATTCGTATGCATGCGCTTATGCATCTGTTTATGAACAAGGGAATTAGCTGTCATTAATGCTTCGCATCTGAGTTGTTTTCAAATAAAATATTTTTTAATTCAGTAAGTTTCTAACATTATATTCATATCTTATATCTAGGTGTCTTACATCTGTGTAACACGCTGATTTGGTAACTCATCCTGGAGGTAAATTTCTTGCCGAACTTCGTCTGCCGGATTGCTAGGTTCCTCAACGCTATAAATTGCGACAATATAAATGTTCCTGTTGAGTTAGGTAGTTCAAACTTCCGTCAGCAGAAAGAAGTTTAACAACTACTGAAAAGCTAAACATTACATATAATTTGCAATTTGATTAGATGGACAAATTGATGTGAAGATTTGCGAAAAAGTTACACGTCTTCTCAGTGAGAATCGAACTCACGACTCCCTGATCTCTAGTTAGGGCGCGTTACCCTACGAAAGAAAGAAGTTGTATACGCACAGCACGAGAGTACGATGCGCACTAAAATTGAAAATTGACATAAAACTGTAATGCTCACACATAGAATCGCCTCTTTCTACAGCTATTTCATTTAACGGACATTTGAATAGGCCATCACGCTAGGTAACTATCAAATTACTGCCGGCACTCTGTTCCGCAGTTCTAATTTGCAAACTAAAATAAAAACCGTTCCCCTATCGTCCTTTTTTCTCGTCCACAGGTCCAAGCTCGTAAATAATAGCCAGCTGATTACGAAACTCGAGCAGCCAGCTGCCAGTTAAAATGCCACACAACGGGACCCGACCCTGATTAGGATGTGGACCACGTGACCCTTTTCATTATCCTTTCCAACCGACCAACCGACGACCCGTCCATTTGGCTTTAATCCTTTCGTCCTTGCGATTTTGCTACACAGAGGTCCGGTTTTGTAAAAGGTTAGCAAAAGACAATTTCCAAACGTAGTTTAAAGTTGGAAAACCTAATCAAACTTCCATCTAAAATATCAGATAGTTAAGAACACAGACGAGAATTTGAATAATCGAAATGAGCTGAACACTTATCTGCAGTGTCATTTTTTTTATAATAGATCGAAAACGATTATGGTGAAAGTAAAGTGTTTAAGCCATGAGGTAGTACAATGATCAATTGAAAATTCCTGTGAGAATATGTCTGGCTCTTCGTGAATGTTGTCCTTTTATGGAAAGAAATCCGACTGACTTAATTGAACAAAGAGGCTGTCTAAAAATACACTGTATCCTAAACTCTGCAACTTTGAATAGAAATTTGAAATATAGTTTTCATGCAGCAAACAGTTGAATATTGTTGAATTCAAATTCAACAGATTACTTTTTCAAAATCTGAACCGCTGTGCGCTAGTTCGGCCGGAATGCAAATTAGTGTTGACCTACGACGAAAACGGCGGCACAACAAAGTCCTGCAAGGTTCATTATGCACCGGGGTATCATCTCGTAAAATAGGACATGTTGTCATCGAACCGCCGCCGATAAGCACCAGTGAAAGGGATAGTTTTTGGCCACACGGAGAGACAGGCAGCTGCTACTGCTGCTGGATGCATTCCGCTAATCGGTGGTGATAGGTTTTGCCGTTCATCATCATGTCGACATCGGTCAACGTGGCATCACTCGTCGTGCTTTGCTTTGAGAAGTGGCAGGTAGGCAATTCAACCCCCGACCGACCGATCTCTTCCCATCGGCACCAGATGCAGCAGCTGTCGTCACGTCAAAGACCTTGATAAAACCGGGGAACGATAGTCCCATAAATGCGCTCCACTCTAATAGTCCTAGTAGGTAGGACGAGAGGCACTTACCAGCTGTTTATGACCCTCTCACTAGCTGCACTAGCCACCGCGCAAGAGAGCGCGCACCTTTCCGCTAATAGAGCAAATACGTGATGCAATTCTATCATACACTACCTGTCGTAAAAACGGATTCGCTTGAAGTATTGCAAAACTCAGTTGATCAAAAAGTACAGCATTACATCAAAATAGGTAAATTCATATTGGTATATCTTGAGGGTTCGATTCCCATCGGTCGAGGATCTTTTCGTAAAGGAACTCGACTTACATGTGCATAGAGGATCTTTGTGCTTGACATACGATATTCCAATATTAAAATGGTTAATTGGAAAATGAAGCTTTCAGTTAATAAGTGTGGAAGGGCTCATAGAGTGAAAAGCAGACTTTATCCCAGTTAAGACGTAATTCTAGAAAGAAGAAGAATTTGTGGGTATGGTGTGTTCTGCAAATGTGCATGTCTTCTGAAAGAGACTACTTTTGTAAATAGACCTACCAACTACAATTTTCGGTTTTTGAACGAAATTAAAAAACAAATCTTTCGATTACTTACTTATGTCTTTGAACAAACCTCTGAGGGTAAATAAAAGATCACTGTAATGTAAGTAATTGACTGCAGACAAAACTCAGTTTATTTGTAGTTCGTCAAAATTTCAGCAAATCCGGATTTTCAGAACCTGAGATACAGAGTCCCAAATTTTGGCATTTTGTAGGGGATAACAGCATTGGGTTAAAAACTTTATTTCACTGTGTGTATAATGTTAATTTTTTTTTCGGCGGCGGCGACGTGGCTTATTTTCAATCTCTCTTTTCCAGATAAAATGTAGGTATTATTTGTTCAGAAATATTATTTTTTATTGTTGACCTTTTTTCAATTCGGGTCAAAGGCATTAAAAACAATACGTTTCCCATGTATAAGAACAGAATAATATTACTTGAAAGCTTAACACTAAATTAAAACTATTATTAGACAAAAGTTCATAACTATTTAGGCCAAATTTCGGTTTCTATGGTCTGTATAAATGGTCAACTAGCAATGAAAGCTTCCAGTTAATAGTTATAAAAGTGCTCACACGAACACTTAGAGCAACTTCACCGGTGGTCAATTTTTTGGTCCTTCAATGGACCTGTCAAAATTGAATAGATCAATAAAAACTGCACGCACATGCACCGGTCGTTGTGTTTTGTTTCGATCAATTTCGATTAGTTGATTCTCAAACAAATAGTGAATTGAACAGCAGAATTAATTAAACCTAAAGAATCCCGAAAAAACTCTGAAGTAGTACACGGATGAACTCTAAAAAAAATTCTCGAAGGAATTCCAATTGAATTCGCGGCGGAGCTTCATAAAAATTCTCGGCAGAAGATGTTCTCGGTGGGGCTCCGGAGACTTTTCTGGAAGAACATCCGTAAGAATTTCTGGAAGAATTCCTGGAGGAAATCCCAGGAGGAGTTTTGGGAGGAAATCCTCGGAGGTGCTTATTGAGGAAATGTCCGGAGTAATTCCTGAAGGAAATTCCAAGAAGAATTTCTGGACGAAATTCCTGCCTAGAGTAATAGCTATTGAAAATCCACTAAAAAATTCCTGGAGAAAATTCCTGGAGGAGTTCCTGGGGATATCATCGAAGGAATCCTTAAAATCCCTAGAAATTCTAGGAAAAATTCCTGGAGAAAATCTCAGGAGAAATTCCTGGTTTAAATCCTAAGAGAAATTGCTGAAGGATACTCCAGATGAATTCTCTGAAAAATCCTCGAAAGTATTTGTGGAGAACATCTTTAGTTCGTGGATATCCTGGAAGAATTCCTGGAATAAATCTCTGGTGCAAATCCCAAAAGATATTGTTGGAAAAAAACGTCAACTAAATTCTCTGAAAAAGTTTTCGAAGGAATTTCTGGACAAAATCCAATAAATTTATAGACGAAATCCTTTGAGGAAATCCCCGGAGGGGTGCTTGGAAAAATCTCCGGAGGAATTTCTGGAGAAAATCCCCGGAGGAATTCCTGAGAGAATTTCCGAAAAAAAAATCTCCTTAGGAATTCTTAGACGAAACCTCCGGACAAAAATCTTGGTGCCAATGTCTGGAGAAAATTCTAAAAGAAATTCCAGGAGCAAATACCCGGGAAAATTTCTGGGCGATATCCATGGAGAAAAGTTTTTGAAGGAAATACATACCCGAAGAGATTCCTGGAGCAAATCCCTATAGAAATTCCAGCAGCAAATCCCCAGATGTATTCCCACAGCAAATCACTGGATGAATTCATGAAAGAAATCCCCAGAGGGATTCCTTGTAGAAATCGGAGAAATTTCTGTAGAATTCCTGGAAGAGCTCCTGGAGATATCTGTAGCCGTACTTCGTTGTGGAATTCTCAAATATATTTCTGTTAAAAAATCGTGGTGGAATCCTTGGATTCCCCGGTGAAACACCCTGTTGATTCCTAGAGGTGTCCTTTATGAGTTCATGGAGGAGTGCCGGATGAAATAGCCGATTGAATTTCCAGAGGAATCGCGATGGAGTATTGTTCCTGTTTTTATTTACCTCAAATGATTGGGGATTAGAAGCGGTGGAAGTTTCAGCGAGAAAAATCCGAACTGGTAAACAATAATGTGCCAAATCATGGTGTAAATCCGACCAAAAATGAACCAGACAGTTAGCCTGTTCCAAAAAAGTGACCAGAAAACTGGTATAAAATAAAATTGTCACATTATTCGCAACACCGGTGCAAGTTCCAATTTATTACATGATCCAAAAAATTGCACCAAAGCAGTGATTTAGACCACCGGTGAAGTTGCCTTTAGCTGAAGGACAGGCAGGGTACTTTCTACAATAACTCTCCTTAAACATGGCATACAGATTTCACAAAGAATTTCAAGAAGAAATATTTTTATAACAAATCAACTGATACATATTTTTTTACAAAACTGCTTAATTAGATACATTTTTGTTGGAATTTGATTGCTGTAATATCGATCCAAATATGTTTCAAATAAAACTTAAATTCGCCTCGAAAGTCGTTGCGGAAGTGCTTGTGGATATACTTTTAATAGATTGTCTTCAGCATCAAGATGTCGTGAGAGTAGACCTGTGTGCCGAAATATTTTTAATCGGCGGCGGCGTGAGGGTATTTTTGTACAGGCGGCGGCGGCGTCATCGGCGTCACGCCGTTTACAAGTTTCGGCGGCGGCGACGGCGGCGTACATCGGCGTGGAGAAAATTGGACATCAAAAATTGAAAATTGTCTTCTTTTTTCCTGCGTTACATTCCTACTGGTACAGACCCTAGGATAGCCTACTTCTTAGCTTGGTTTTCTACAAATACTTCTACAGTTGTTAACTAAGAGCTTTCTTTGCCAAAGTTGCCATTTGCACAATCGTGTCTCGTGTGACTGATATAATGATACTTTTTGCCCAAGAGAAGCATGTAATTTTTTTATTATGCGAAAAGTTCCTGAACTGATTAGGAATCGACCCAGATACCTTCAGCATAGAGTTTTCTTTGTAGCCGCAGGCATAACCACACTTTATGCCCTGAAACTTCGAAAAAAATACGATAAAATGGTGGGAATTGAACTCACAACCCAACACCCAAGATCATGTTGAATATATTTGCGTTGAACGCTTGGGAAATTTGGGTGCATAAATATAAACTACAATAAAAACGATGAAACAGCTAATGCACTATCACAATAATTCAAATAATACAGCGATGTAAATTGTTGCCCCGTATTCGCTTATGCGGAATAATCTTTGAAGGATCTTGAAATAATGAATAACCAGGAAAAATACTAGAAGAACAAGAAAGGAACTGTATGATTTGTCGGTAAAATTGAGTAAGAAGAATGTTTGGAAATGTTTTGCTGGAATTTTCGGAGAACTCTTCGAAAAATTCAAGCAAGAATATTAGAAGAAATCCTCAAAGTAATCCTGAAAACAATCAAGAATCTTTTCAAAATTCTAGTAGCAATATACGTGCTGATAATGACTTGCATAGATGATATTCTGGAGAAAACTTTGGATGAACCTCTTCAGCAATACAAGAAAAAATCTTGTAAGTATTTTTGTTAGTGGTTTAGGAACAATATGTCAAAAAACAAAACGTCGAAAGCGATGAATTTGAAACATTGTTTATTAGACTTCTTTTTTCACATCAGATTCGATTAAATATGATCTGAATAACATTTTGCACATAATCCCTCCCCTTGGTTATGCGATCTTGCCGCGATGGGAGGGCATAATCCATTAGCCCATATGATGGAAACCAAAGGCGTAACCTGTAGTGGTGGTATCACATTTTGGCATTTTTTGCTTAAAGCTGCGTCATAATTCATATGGCATAGCATTTATAGAATAGATGCCCATTTCAAATAATTAATCTATTCGAAGTGGACATTAATACTATTGGTGACGTTCAGTTTGCCTTTTGCTAACCAGAATGATCCGTAGCCACTCTTACTATTAGCTAGCTAGATACATCGTTATCATATACGACGTAGGGAATACTTAGGAACTCTTAGGAAAATGACTAGTAGACTCACTGAGTAGATATAAGTGGCGACAATCTTATTTTAATATGGTTTTACATTGCCATAATAAGAAATACGTCTTTTGTAACAGCGGTATAAATAATCTAATTCCAGCTTCATTTTCTCTAAATTTACAAGTAGAAAGTAGGCGTTGTGAAGCATTGCATTTGCCACCGAAAAGTGAATCTTGTAGGAGACTGTAATAGAAGCCTAAGGTAACTTTACTCTTCAATATTCACTATAAAAATGACTATGGAAAGTAAGACGCTGAGATCGATCATTAGAGTACACTTGCTAGTTTCGAAAAATTGTTGAACAGACAAGGAAAGCGACTTTTTTCTTTAAGGATATATGAACGTTATGACCAATAAATACTTTTAACAACAAATAATGAAATTAACAAGAACTAGTACTTGACAGCCTAATTTTGTTAAGACTTGACGACAATTGACATTTAAGACTCTAATCTTACGTAAAAGACAGGAGTAATAAAAATAGCACTTGAATGACAAATTATTCAAAACCATTTCGACTAGACAGTATTAGTAATGACACTACTACACTACTATTTGAAACAAATTCTGATGGAGCTGCTGATTTTCACAATGCTTCCTTTTCTCAGAAGCAAGGGAATATGGGTACTTTTCAAAAACTACCACGTCACAATACTAATAAAAAAACAGTGTTCATGTGGGCGCCATTGTCTAGTCCGTCGGAGTATTGGTCCTGGTAGAGGAGAAACTTGGCAAAAACCAGACCGTGGGTTCAGCCTTGACAAGCTAAGCTGTCAGGCAGCTCCAACTGAATACCATACAAAATAATAACATTTTGCACATAATGAATCATTTATTTTTTCTGAAAAGAATCATTCTAAGAAGAAATTGCGTTTCTTTTAATTTCTTTCTTTTTGATGTTTTGTCCTTTCGACATTTTGGCATTCGGCGTTTTGGGATTCGACATGTTGTCACCCAATCATTATAAGTACTAGTCAAGGAGTTCTTGGATGAATCTTTAGAGCATAACTTAACGGAAATCATTGCGAAATCCCAAGAAAACAACTGGAGTATTATCTAAAGAATTTTCGCTGAAAAAAAATTGATGAATGGTTGGAAAATTTTTAGAGAAAGACGTAGATGAGGTTTTACTTTTTTTGGAAGAATTAATTCGAAGAAATTCATGAACTAGTGCATCATGATCAATTTTGAACAAATTTACATGCGGTATCATATGGCGATTTATGCTTATGCATGTGAAAGGTGATGAGATCTGTGAATTTGCTTCGAGAATTTTGAAAAAAAATCTGAAGGAGCATTAAATGGCATATCTATAGTGGGCGGTACCAATGATACCACACATTTTTTTTTTCCAACAAACACAATACATTTTCTCGATTTAAACTTGAGATAATAGTACTATAAGGAACATCAATACCAATACTAACAAAAACGCATATAAATATTGATTGTTTTATACATACTATGCAAAATAACCGAAACTCGAACGATAATGAAAATCTGAACTAGTTATTGACTTGAATTTTTTTTCCGACGTTTCGGCCTGATTCTTGATTCTTAAGGTCAAAAACGATTGATCATTTTTCCCTTGAAAAAGGCCACAACAAATGGCCGAAACGTCGGGCAAAATAAATTAAAACGTTCGCAGATTAAGACTGAGATAGCCGACAACCAAGAATTTACGTGATTGACTTGGATATTATGTTATTTCATAAGCAAATTGTTGTTATTATTTTCTGTTAATATTCCCAATTCAAAAAAGTAGTTAAGTCAATGACAAGTTTAGGAATCTATCATCCATCCGCTCGGAAAAAGCGATAAAAATGTGCATAATGTAATTTTTTGGTAAAATTTGCGATAATTTTTACTTGCAATTAAAAATTGTTACATTTTTTATGAAAAAAAAAAAACAAGCGGTGTGTTTGGTGAATGACTTTCTTTAGCAATAATTACTTATTAAGTTTATCAATTCAGTAAAAATTTCCATTCCAGTTGCGCTCATATAAAAATCCATAGCCACCATGAAAGAATTAATAGGTTTTTTTCAAAGATCCTTGAGAAATTTCTTGAAAATGTTCTTGTCGAAACTTCCAAAGGAATTTTTGAAATTAAAATATGCGGAATCATGAAGAAATTACTAGAGAATTCTGTTAGAGAATTCTGGAATAATCATTGGAAAAAATTTGAATGAACAATTGACAAATGTCGAAAAAGTATTTTTGGTGGTATTCCGGAAGAACTCGATAGAGGAAACCCATGTTAAAATTTCTGAAGGAACTCTAAGAGATTCGATTGAGAATGTTCTGAATAAATCTCAAAAGTAATTCTTAGCCGCTCACCTACTCATGAATTCGTTGAATAAATGTAGGTATCCTTTGATGAATTCTAGAAAAAAAAAAACATTGGCAGGATTCTTGCAGGAATCCTTGCAATAATTTCTCGATGAACCCCTATCGCAACATTCGAAGTAATTACTAAAGGAATTTTTGAAGCATTTGTTAGATAAATGACTGAAGGAATTCGTGCAGAAACATGTGAAAGAATCCCGGAAGGCTAGTTTAGGTTTATAGAATAATTGGTACAGGATTTTCGTTTTTACTTTTTAAGAAATCCCTTGATTATCCTTTATAACACGATTGTTTTCAAAGTAGACTGCTGTACTAACTCTTAAGTAATAAATGAGGAAATAATTTGAATTCCTATATATTCCCGGAAAACAATTTGAAAATATCTGAGAAGGACTGGAAAAAAAATCTCAAATGAATTCCTTAAAAAACAACAGAGGAATCTTTGAAATATTTGTGGAATTATGGGTGAATAAATTACTGGAGGATTTGCAAAAACAAGCATACAAGAGAAAACTTTGAAAAACCTTCTTTGGAAATGATTCCAGCGCATAAAATTGAAACAATTTTTTTAGGAATATATGATGGAACTCCTATGAAGATTCCTTGGTAGTGTTTTGTAGAAATTTCAATTGATTTTATCGTGGCATCTTTTGAGATCCGTATAGAGTGGTTACTGAAGGTACCTCAGTAAGACGAATAATTAGGCATTCTGAAGTAGCATATGAAGGAATTCATACAGGAAACTCTGAAAGAGTTCAAGAACAAACTCGTGTAGGTATTCCAGGATAAATCCCTGAAGAATCGCGGTCAGCGTATGGCGCGCCGCCGATAACTCATTCGGCGTCGGCGTGACGTAAATTGGATCGGCGGCGGCGGCGTGGCGTGGTGGCGCACAGGTCTACGTGGGAGCAGATATTTAATATATTTGAAAACCAAAACTCCACACCAGCACCTTTTGTAATTTGAAACATTCAAAAATTCTAAATACCTTTTCCATTTTGGAGGATTTAAATGAAGAACTTTAAAAGTCATCATAAATATCAGCTTTCACGCTGTGTGTTTAAGAAAATTTTCTTGATGAATTCTTAGCGAATTTTGAAAAACATCTTTGACGTTTTTTTTCAAGTAAGTACATTTTAAGTAAATAATTATCAAGCAAAAACATTATATCAAGCTTTATTAAAACACACAAACAAGGGCTAGCATAGGTTTCAGGAGATCAATAGGGTCCTAAAGCCCCATCCCAATTTCAGTTCCAAGCGTTATTCAATTTTAAATGTTTTTAATTAGTTCAAGTCCAAACAATTTTTTTAAGGTTTTTGGGATTTTGTCACACCCCTTGATTTAACTCAAGTTTTGGGTGTTTTGGTTTCCGTGTGTCTTCTGAAACGTCAGATAGGAATAACCTTAAAACTAAAAGGCCTGTGGTATTTTGGTCGACTTAGTGGACGTCAAAAATGGTCAAAAGTTTCAAGGTATATTTGAACCCATTTTTAAAATTGAAGTTTTAATAGGATATAACTACCGAAAGCTAAACATTACATATATTATAATAATGTTTAGCTTTCGGTAGTTGTTAAACTTTCACTCGGCTGGTTAGTCGTAAACCACGATTCATAATTAAAAACAAGTAGGACATAACTATTAGTTGAACGGGAAAAATGGCTAAAGTAGTGTCAATAAAAAAAAGAGACTATTAAAAATTTTAGGACCCTATTCAAACTTACTCCACTTGAGTTTGTTTCCATTGACTGATACGCGTATTTCGACATTAACGGCAGTCTTGAGCAATGTATACTAGACTCGACTTCTTCTTTACAAGAAACAACATCGAATCTAGGAGATACTTCTGGGAGAATTCCTATAGTATACCGATATAGGAATTGTTGTAGTTACTGGGAGCATATTTTATGGCCTTGAAATGCTCGACATGTTCATGACAGAATCCTTGCAGAAATTTAAGGACAAATTCTTGGACAAATTATTGGATGAACCGCTGCAGATATTCCAGGACAGACCACTGTAAAAATTACCCGAATGATTATCAATGGAAACCGTAATGTAAATCCAAGAGAAATTCATTTAGAAATCGTATAAGATATCTCTAATGAATTTCGATGAGAAGTCCAGATGAATCTTTCAATTAATGCCTTAATATTTTACGATCCATTTTTTTTCGTTAAAATATTACCCATTTTTTTTTTTTTTGAGATAAAATATTACTTGGCGTGAAAATTCAAAATCGGCGGCGTGGTGCTGATCGGCGTATGGTGCACAGCCAATTCTTTATTCGGGATCGGCGTGACGTAAAATGAATCAGCGGCGGTGCACAGGTCTAGTAACCACTAGGCTTAAGGGTCAAACACAATGCAACGGCATAGTGGTTTCTGCGCTCGTGTGCATACACGGTACATGTCACCAACACTACTTAAAAATTGCTGGTGGAAAATATAAACAATGATCAGCTGTTCCCAGCAAAATCAAATGGCAGTATTTTCAACCAGCAAATTTGCGCATGGCTTCGTGACACCGCTCGGCGAGAGCTCAATTAAGGCAAGAACGGCAAAACGGCAACACCGATTTGAATGACATGCCAATGTTTTGATCAATGTCGACTAAATCAGATCAAGATATCTAGAAGGGAGGTACTTCAATGTGTCAGAATGTTGAGCTGGCGAGTTTGTTTTGGTTTGAAAGTGCTAACTCAAGACGTGCCTCCAAACATTTTTCACAGCCACACTCAATCTCGTTTCGTTCGGCTTTCAATGTCACTAGGCATAGAAGAAATGTAGCATCCTAGTAGCATTTCTTCACTTTAATCAATAAAACACTTGCATTTACACCTTCTAAAACACACGAGCTGAGGGTCGTGGGTTCGAATCCCACCGGTCGAGGATCTTTTCGGGTTGGAAATTTTCTCGACTTCCCAGGGCATAGAGTATCATCGTACCTGCCACACGATATTACGCATGCAAAAATGGTCATTGGCATGGTAAGCTCTCAGTTAATAACTGTGGAAGTGCTCATAAGAACACTAAGCTGAGAAGCAGGCTCTGTCCCAGTAGGGACGTAACGCCAGAAAGAAGAAGAAGAAGAAAACACACGAAGAAGGTAAACGTTACTCAGAAATGCAGGAGAAATTTTTCACTTACCGGTAGGATTAGTTTTCTGTGGTAAACAATCCCTAACATTCCCATAGAAACGACATTATGAAAACATACTCGCCAGCTAGCCAGCTCGCCAGCTGTCACTTTTACCTCCCCTGTAGCTGACCTCACTTCGCACCCACTGACTGCTTAGATCACTGAACCTCCTTTCAATCAATCTTGAATCAGATTCAACATCGAGTTGGTTAACAGAGTGTAGATCAAGATGGGCTTGCCGTTTTGCCGTTGTACAGTGCTGCCGTTCACATTGTGTTTGGGGCTTTATGAAGGCCCGTAAATCACGCAATCATACCTGAATTACTTGAATATCAAAGGAATCAAAACTGAATCACTGTAACTTGAATATGAAGTGAGACAGACCTGAAACACTTGAGCATGAAGTGATTCAGATTTTATTAATTTTAATGTGAGATGAATGAGACATAAATATTAAATGGAATATTAAGTAGACCAAACCTGAATCACTCAAACAAAGAATTTCCCTGGATTATAAAGTTGAAAAATTTGAATCAATCAAATTTAAGGTAAATCGAACCTGAATCACTCACAATTGATGTAGTCTAGAGGCGAATCACTTGAATTTGATTTGAATCAGACCTGAATCACTAGAATAAGAAGTTTTTCTGCCATGAATCACTAGAGCAGGATGTTTAACAGAACTGAAACAGTTGAATATGAACCGAGAAAGTCCCGAATCTGAAGAAAATAATAATATGTATAAATAGTATCATGAAGGTTCCTGTGTTGAGGTGATGCTAAATTTTTCAATGTAATCCAATATTGAACTGAGTGTTGCAATTTTTTTTCCGAACGAGTCCGTACTTACGACATGTAGTGTTTACTGTCGCGCTGCACCATGCATTCTAGAAGATCTGCGCGCTGCGGTGAAGGTTTCTGTTTTTTTCTGCGGAATGGCAAACCGTTCCCTATTTCGTTCCCCATTCGAAGGTTCAATCTGCCTACCTATATTCACCTCTATGCACATTGTGTGTAACCTGTTTGCGAAAAAGTTATTGCACATTATGTTTAGCAACATTTCAGTGCGAAGCGCCAAATGAAGTCACGTTCGCTTCTCCTCTCGGATAGAGGAGGCCATAGAACATATGTTGCGCAAAATCTCACATCTTTTGATGGCTCGCTCGGGCTCTATAAATTGTGTATGAATGTTGCATCAGCCTGCGATGAAGCGTGCAGCCAGAGCGTAGATACGTGTGGGTTTACGCCGGGTGTGTGTGAATGAGTTATTATTCCGCCGGACTCTAGGATCGCTGGAAGTAGAACATATGGTCGTTCGGACAGGTCAGTTCACCGGCCGATCCGTCTGGACTGCACTTTGCGCTGCGAAGGGATTGGGCTTCCTTCTCGTGGATGGCGAGGGGAAGGACGACGCCATTTAATAAACTGGCTGACCTTCAAAATAACCGCAGATGCAATTGAGTGGCTGTCAGTTTTCGTGTTGTTTGGTTTGGTTGAACACACTTTGCGTGTTTTGCAGGATGGCGGAGGAATCGTTCTGCTGGGTGGCAAAGGTGGCGCCAAAAGTAGGGACGTCGACCATCGATAAATGGGAAACCTAGGGAAGCTTATAATTATATGTTTTTCACTTGGTGCAATTAGGTGATGGAGATTACCGTACAAATTCAACGATAATAAACGGTAGATTCACCTTGCCTATTATGATAAGTAGCAAGTGCCGTTTAGAAATGTATTTTGTTCAATGTCAGGTTACTTACTTTGTTGATAGTATAACGCACTCGACCACTTTCCAGTTCCACCTGCTTTGCTATTATAATGGATATCAAATTAAAATGATTACGAGAGCACTAGTTACAGACGATTATCAGTCGTTTCGAACAAGATGGCTAGATTATTGGTTATTTGTAATAGAATAATTTGTTCTGAATGTAATTATTCTTGCATTTTCTTTAACATGTTTCAATAGTTAGAGCGAACATGTCAAGTCCTATAAACCGACAGGTTTCACTATTCTTCGAAAAGTTGTATTGAAATATTGACAATAAAACATATTGTCAATATTTTGGTCGTCTAGGGGTCGCTCTAGAGAATGCATCAATTCTGTTTAAGAAGCAGCGATTTGTAACAAATCTCTGTCTTTGGTAACGAACGGGATGAAAGCAAGTCTTATACAGCGGTTTAGGGTTGTACCCAGGTCCGGATTTGAGGGGAACAAAGGGAACTGTGAATGTGCTCATTAAGACACTCAGCTGGAATGTTGGCTCTGTCCTAGTTTGAACGTAACGCCAGAAAGAGGATGAGATTAGAAAGCTTTAGTTTGGATTGTAAAATTGCGATATTTACTAAAAACTTTGAGTTCACCTCATTTTTTGTCGTAGTCCGCAAAATTACAATGATATTTTTCTGATAGAAACGAAAATCAAAAAAATTCAATTGCAATTGATATCGACCAATATTATAATGTCAGTTTTGTATCTGATCTAAAACTCCTTCGAAATCTATGACATGTTAGAGGGTTTCATGAATTTTCAGTAAATTTTATGATAATGATATTATTTCCTTCAATTAGCTCTTCTACTTCATTTTCTTTTCTGGGTCCCCTTCATGAGATTTGACCCTGCCCAAATCTGGCACTGGTTGTACCATCTAAAAATTTGTATGGAATGCTTAATGCTAGTGCTAAATCATGGAGAAATTTCTTTTAAAGAGATGTGGAAATATCTTGCGTGTTCCAGCAAACCTCTTGAAGAAATCTCTGGAATTCCTTTATAATTATCGGTAGAGATTTTTCCAAAGTTATCTCAGAAAAATTTATATGGATATTTTATTTTATTATATTTTTTTCATAAATTTAGCAATAATTATTTTAAAACTGTGTTATACATTCGAAAGGTTATCATCAAAAAAAGAAAACAGCCAGATTCAGTAAAAAATGTACCTTGACTTGAAATACAAGTTCGTCATTAATCAAATGGGAACATAGTATAATTCTATAACATAAATATTATTATAGCTTCAACATCTCTTTGTTTTTGTCATTATGTACTCCTCTCCCTCGAACGTCCCCCGCATCGTTGACTGTTGACACGATCCGAAGCGATTAAACTCATAGTTCAAACAACTGCAACATAACCGTTAACATCATCATAAAACTCACATCTCCATTCAGCGGGCCAACAACAACAAGGGCCGACGGCTCTCGCGAGATGTCCGTTTATTTTGGTTTGCAAAAAGCATCCCATGATTTACGATATTGCACATTGCTCTATGTGTACAGCGTACCTACATTTGGCATCACCACCAGCTAGAAAACTACGGCCAATGTGCCGTCGGTCATTCGATATTACTGCTGCTGCAACGCGACGGCAAATGAAGGTTAAAGGTATGCGAAATGCATTTTTATGGCGATATGAAACTAAACGAAAGTTCAGTTTTATTCATATAATAATATAAATTTCTAACAGGAAATATCGTGGAAATAACCATAAACCTCCGAAAACGCTCATTAAAAATCCATTAACCTTCTTGACAATTCTTTGAAAACCTCTGTGAACGCTTTACGAATCCCAAGGATAGCTATTGATAGGGTGTTTTATGTATTTTGGACAGAGCGTTACGCGTAAATAATTTGGCCACTTCCATTTGAGTTTGTCGTAAATGGCCAAATTATATACGCGTAACGGTCTGTCCAAAATACTTTTGATTACCCTATACACCGAAAACCTGTTAGATATTTCTTGAATCCGATTAAGAATCACTGATAAACCCCTAGCGGTCCCACTCTGCACTGTTAAAAATAATGAATATTACATGTAAACTTCTTGTACGCGACGGTAGGGTGATCAAAGTATTTTAGACAGAGCGTTACGCGTATATAATTTGGTCATTTACGGCAAAATCAAACGGAAGTGGCCAAATTATATACATGTAACGCTCTGTCAAAAATACATAAAACACCCTAACATGAAGTCAAGTAAATTTAAGTGTGAAATTATGTAAATTTGTGTTGTATTTCACATAATCTCACGCTCAAACTATGAGCATTATATATCACTGAAGATTACAAGCTTTGTTCGAATCTCAAATTGATAATACATTAGTGTTTTGATAATATCTTCTTCTTATTGGCATTACGTCCTCACAGGGACAGAGCCTGCTTCTCAGCTTCTGTTTCTGTTCGGGATGAACCACTGCGACCAGTTTTCTTTGATCTTTTGTGGTATACCCGTGTCCTTTGTTAAGTGCATGTCGTTCTACTCCATTACTATTGAGAAATAATAAAGTAGTCGTTTTTTATACATTTTTTACATTTTTATTTTTATTCTTTACCATTTTGCATAGAGCCGCTTTAGAAAAAGATATAACTATTTATACCTTTTGGATAAAACAGTTTGCAACTATTAAACTCTCAAAAGCGCGCCCCTTGATCAGGTTCGGCTACTAAGCTGGTTGAATGATACTGATTTTGACCATGCATCGATACTCTAGCGTATCAAATTATTGCTTCTACTTATAAGGTTCAAAGTCGTTTTTTGAAACTGTGAACAGGTTTCATCGCATGAGACATTTAGATTCCTTGAAACAAAAAGCTTATTTTAGAAGTTAAGCGGTCTGCTACTCCACTGATTCGGACCAACCTCAGATGCTGATTGAGCCATTTTTACACTTCGACCTCCTCATCATCTAGGACAAATAGGTGGGCCTTAGTGGCTTGTTACTCTCTTATACTCTTCCGACCGTAACTTATAAGTATTCACAAGAACAGATACAGCAAGAGTACAATTTGGTAGACCTTACCCCATAACACACCTCGAAAAGGTGATCTACCCGCGTTACGGGTTCTCAGCTTCTCAGCTTAATATTCTTATGAGCACTTCCACAGTTATTAACTAATAGCTTTCTTTGCCAAAGTTGCCATTTTGCCTTAAAATTTTGATATATTTTGTTTTATTCTGTTTATTTCCGAAAAATTGCCTTCCTTATAATTTCGCGGTAGTATTTTGGTTCGAACGGTTTTCTAAGGAATCATTCAAAATATTGTATACCCTTACCGGAGACAGTGCAAACACTTTGCGCTCTATCTGAGTCCATAATCAAATTGTATTGCTGCTGCTGCTGATGATGATGATGTGTACGTACAACATTTGCTACAACTGATGCAACGCCGCATGCAGCAAGGGCCTTGTTAAAGCAGAGCCTGTAAAATTTTATGATCTTCTCGGAATGATCCATACGGAAGAGTGATTGTCATATACCTACATATGGTTGAGTTGCTTTTGTTCCTTGAAGACAAGAAAATCATGACGAGTGAGAGAGATTCACATAGGAAATGGTGCTACGGGATGCTGCCTGTCGGTCTGCCATTCGGTACATACGAAAGCATAAATTGAGATGTTCGATCTTGTGATACTGTTGCTTTTTGAAACCTGGAGCGAAATGGAACTAAAGAAAAAGATGAGACCGTAAATAGGATCGTTCGTGTTGTTGATCCCTTAATGCAACCGACATACGCTCAGATTGTTTGACCAACATCGATTTCGTTCCAAGATAGTCAGACCAAACTATGTCTGTAGAATCGCTTCACCAGCTTCAAAAGTGTGTTATACCTACTTTTTATGATTTTCCGATGTTTTGAATGACCAGTTTTTACAGATGTGATTTTTATGATTTGTGAAGTATTTTCTAACTATGTACCGTCAAGCTACCATTCACCGTGCATTTAAGAAAAATTTGCACTTCAAAAAATCATATAATTTTTCCAAATAATTTGGAGCGTACTAAAATACCACTACGTAGCGTGCTATTATATAATAATTCAGGGAAAAATCTAAAACTAGTGATGCGTAACAAAAAGTTACTAAAAAATTATGTTTGAAAATGTCATGTTAAGGTCGCCTCGTACCGTTCTATGTCACCATTTACCGTGCACCTAGTGCACCATTCACCGTGCGTATAGTTTTCGTCATGATTTAATTTTGTATCTTGAAGAAACGTTGTTGGTGGGGCTACTATGTTGCTAATAGTGTGCGTACTCATTTTTAAGAGTATTCAAATCTTCATTTACAATAAAAACCAAAAAAAAAAAAAAATGCCTGAATAATTATTTTTTCATTAAAATCGTTATAAGAGGTTTGACTGTATTGTCCAAACCATTCCATATTCACTCGAAAACAAAATATGAAGTATTTTAATCACGACATAACAATAAATCTAATATTACCGAATAATTTCATGCATTTTACACTAATGCACGGTAATTGGAACCATATATATTGAAAAGGGGTCCATTCACCGTGCATTTGGGTTTCGACTGAGACACAATAAAAAATCTAATTTGCATAAAATCTCATTGCTCATACGATGAAAATAATCCTAATAATAGTATCCACAGTGAAAGCTTGTTGAAATTTTGAAAAATTTCATACTCTATCGTTAAAATGGAAAATGTGAATTTTTGGCCTTTTCACTAGGAGTGATGAAAAATCTCATTATCTAACAGAAGTAACATGATTTTGACATTATAAACCAGGTTTTTCAAAATGCTTTGTGATTAAAACTACTTCATTTCATCAGTTTTATCTAATTTTGCTGACAAAAGAATAATTTGTGAAAATTGTATGAATATTCTGTAGGAATTTGTATATGTGCACGGTGAATGGAGGCCGCACGGTGACTGGTGACTTAACGGTATTTGGCGGTGTTTGTCAAACAACAGCTCACACTGTATATGAAGAAAGACACAAAACGCATTAATTTTGCTGATGTTACAAGAATTGATTTGCCAAACGGAGCACACTGGGCATATCGCTGCCCAAAACCTCTAGTACTCTAGATATGCACCCTAGAGGTTTGGGGGCCCAGATAGCCGTAGCGGTAAACGCGCAGCTATTCAGCAGGACCAAGCTGAGGGTCGTGGGTTCGAATCCCACCGGTCGAGGATCTTTTCGTAAAGGAAATTTTCTCGACTTCCCAGGGCATAGAGTATCTTCGTACCTGCCACATGATATACGCATGCAAAAATGGTCATTGGCAAAGTAAGCTCTCAGTTAATAACTGTGGAAGTGCTCATAAGAACACTAAGCTGAGAAGCAGGCTCTGTCTCAATGAGGACGTAACGCCAGAAAGAAGGTTTGGTGTCTTCGACAAAGTGTTTTGGAATAACTTGTACTATATTTTGACACATTCAGATTTGATCTAGATAAGTGAAAACTGATCTAGATCAGTTTTATCTTTTGATAGGAGCGTCCTAGCAAAAAACTTTCTTCGGCAAAGTTGTTCATTGAAACATTTTTGACATTTTTCGGAAGACACTTACATTCTATTACTGACGTGGATTACGATATATGACAATTTAGTAAAAACAGTCAAAAATCGACTTTGACCATTTTTTCATACAAAAAAATTGTTAAAACATATTTTGTCATTAAGTATTAGAAGCTTAACTATAACATAGTAAATTTACATCATTTTTAGCAAAATTTTCAGATTTCATCATATTTTTGATAAAAACAGTCTAAAAATAGTGTTTTACAAAATCCAGGATAACTCATGAAGCGGCAGATGGCGGCAGCTAATTATTTGTATACGACTTCTCAAGAACATAAGTTTCATTGTTCCGATGAAAGAAAAGTGGGGCCTCGTGGGGCTTTTTTGTTGTGGTGGTTTGAAAATTTGATGAAAGTATGTTACAAAATGCTTATATTTGAGAAACTTTTCATGAATTTATTTTTTTTATATGTATTATATTTGAGCTTATATTCGAGAAACTTTTCATGAATTTATATTTTTTAAATGTATTTCTAAAACATATTGCATGTTGACGAAGTGTTTTAAAGAAGTCATCTCTAAACTGGTGTTCCAATAAACTTTTAAACGGAATTCAAGACAATTTATCCCATATGTGTATCTACCTATCTATCTATCCTTTGATTTTTATTAGAGTGATAGTATTGTGTTCAATAAAAGCCATATTATACGATACCAGTTTGGTGATGACTTTTTCGAAACACTTCGTCAACATGCAATATGTTTTAGAAATACATTTAAAAAATATAAATTCATGAAAAGTTTCTCAAATATAAGCATTTGTAACATATTTTCATCAAACCACCACAACAAAAAAGCCCACCGAGGCCCCACTTTTCTTTCTTCGGGACAATGAAACTTATGTTCTTGACTAGTCGTGTACAAAAAATTAGCTGCCGCCATCTGCCGCTTCATGAATTATCTTGGATTTTGTAAAACACTATTTTAAGACTGTTTTTACCAACAATATGATAAAATCTGAAAATTTTGGTAGTAAATGATGTAAATTTACTTTGTTATAGTTAAGCTTCTAATACTTGATGACAAAATATTTTTTAACATTTTTTTGTATAAAAAAACGGTCAAAACCGATTTTTTGACTGTTTTTATTAAATTGTCATATATTGTAATCCACGTCAGTGATAGAGTGTAAGTGCCTTCCGAAGAAATGTCAAAAATGCCTTAATTAACAACTTTGCCGAAGAAAGTTTTTTGCTAGGACGCTCCTATCAAAAGATAAAACTGATCTAGATCAGTTTTCATTAATCTAGATCAAATCTGAATCTGTCAAAATGTGGTATAAGTTATTTCAAAATACTTTGTCCAAGACACCAAACCTCTGGGGTGCATATATAGAGTACTAGAGGTTTTGGCCGTCGAAAACAGTGATCTGCCCCAGTGTGCGGAGCCCCTATGAACATGAGATTTTTCCTGAAATATTGAATTTGTTGAAGAGAACTACTTAATGACTTTTAATGATTCCTACAACCATTTCCCTTAGCGTTTCTTCTTAGCTCAGAATTCTTCCAGAAATGCTACTGAAAATGTTTTAGGTGTTCGTTTATTCCTGGTTATTTCGATATATTCTGTAGGAACTCCTTCAAAATATCCGCATAGGAGTCCCTGACACACGGTGTGCTGGAACACACATATTATCGAACTTGCATGAACCTCATATCTTTTTTCACTAAAAGTTAGCCTTGGTAGTCAAAAAAAGTTTGCGGCATATTAAAAAATCTTTTATCGGCAAAAAATTGAAAAAAGTCGATTTTTGTATTTTTGACCTTTCCCCATATATGGCTCCATAGAAGAATATTAGAGTTACACTAATTTTAATGAATTTCAACGGATAAAATCAATTTGACATATCTTGAACATAAAATAATTATTAGACATTTCAAATTGAGCATAATTTCTTCCTACAATCACACAATATGACCAGCCCATTGTGGTATGCCGTTTTTCATCGACTTCAGTAATTGATATAAAGTTATAAAAATTTGGAGTTAACATACTACAACTCATCAATCAGAGCATGCTAAATAATTTTAATCATTGGATTTTTTTATTGTATATGAAACTTTATGAAGATAGTAGAAACGTATATAAATTATACAATTATATAAAGCTAAAAATAAAGAGCATTACTCTGTTTTGATCTTGTAAAGCATTTTCATTCTTATTGGGATCGTTGTTTAAAATTTTTATGAAAGAGTGGAAGATAAAGAAAGATTTTTACGTTGAGCTCTATGGGATATATTTACATCCAAAACTAGAGCTTATACATTTTTTGTAAAATAACGTTACATTTACAGAAAAAGTAAGGTTTCAATTGACTGTTTAACGATAAACTTGCGACGATTGACGCGCCACCATATTCCATATAACGGAGTGTATTAGAACTAACTTGGAGGTGATGATTTGGAGGTTATTTGGCAATTTGGAGGTTAAAATCCCCTCCAAACACTAGCGATTTTGCGGTGGGATTTTGACGTTTGATCACGAATAAAGAACATGTAAGATTTCGACCCAAAAAATTTATGATAGCGTTACATGTGTAACCATTTTATGCAATATCTGTGAAGTTTTCACGCAAAATTGTATTGAAATCTTGCAGCCGCTGGTTGGGTGCATTTCAAAGAATCTCACATCATTATCGTATCCTTTGTGACATTCACCTACCTGAAACTAAATACTTAAATTTATAAAAGACAATTTCCACAGTCTTCAGCCAAAGGCTGCACAGACTGAACGATCAAAACATTAGGCAACGGACAACACGAAACACCCAGTAGCCTTGCGATGAAATTTTCGTTTGACGAAAAGTTTTCACCGACTGGAGCGGGAATCGAACCCACACTCCGTGGCACAATACGCCTAGACGACTGACACCGCTAACCGCAAGGCCACGAAGCCCACATGTTTCATGTTTATGACATAATCTTGCTCTTATATTACAAAACCATTCGCTGTCAATCGTGTTATAGTGAACCCCCTTTCAAAACTTGTGTGTATAAATACGTGAATGAAAGCTATAAACTGCACTGTGCAGCTTATATGCTTCCATATCTAGGATTTCATATTTTGATTGAGAAACTCGGTCGCTTACGTCAAAATATGACAGACAATGGATTATGGGTATGGAAACAAGACAACAGATGTAAAATATATTCATAATTTGTGATTTCTAAAGAAAACACCAAATTTTATCATCTTGTTGCTCAAAAAAAGTCTCTCTAAACGCTTCGTTGTGTCGTGTCGAACGCGTAGTTCATCTGTTTATTGCATATTTCCGACGAAATCGTTTGCGCTTAAAAAAATATTTTGCTGTGATTGCTTTCATAGACAAATCGTACTCATTAACAACGTGAAAGATATCATCATCTCTTAAGGATATTGAAATAAATACGAATTTCTCATCGCTGAATTTGCATCTTCAATCGATAAGCTGTGAACAATGGAGTGCACCAAATGTCTGTCCTCTATCGATGCGAGATCGGAATCGTTCGTCGTGTGTGAAGGTGAATGCAGTAAGAGCTACCATATCCATTGTGTTGGATTACTGGAGTCGTATATGGAAAGCTTGGCCATCAATAACATTCTGTGGATGTGCGATTGCTGTTTAACTCATTTCTGCAAAAGGAGATCTGCTGTGGATACATCTCTTGTTAATTCCTCTGCAAATTTGGCATCTGAGTTGGATAACATAAAAGCGCAAATTCATGATATCGTGAACACACTGTCAAGCATATCATCGAAATCATTGCCGGACGAAACAGTAAAACCTACACCACCGTTTTCATCAACTCAACTGTTAGATGGTTCACGGACATCTTGCGCAGCAGATCCTAGTTTTGAAGCAAGCGATTTTGTTGTGGAATCATCGGAATCATCCTCGATGTCTAAACGTAATTTTTTGCTGTTCTTGACCAACATACACAGTTCCGTTACCGAAACAGAGATCGATTGTATGGTTCGCCGATCAATTGGAATTGAGAAAGAAGAAGCAGTTGACGTTCTGAAATTGGTGCCCAGATGGAAAAAAGATAGTTTGATCGATTACGCATCTTTCAAGGTAGTTCTGGATACGAAATGGAAGAAAGTTGCTTTGAATCCTGAGACATGGTTGTCAGGAATTAAATTAAGAAAATTTTTGAGTTTGAGTGGAAAAACATGGAGCCCGAATAGATAAGACATTAAACGACATTTTAAAGCTTGAGTTGTAATCGACATGAAATTGTTTTGTATTTTGACCTGGTAACGTTACATTGTGTACTTTTACGTTGATAGTTCTCTGTTTTGTATCGATGACTTTTTAATCAGTTTGTGTATTGTTGAAGATGTGAATTGTTTTAGTTGAGAGATATTTAGACATTAAGTAACAGTCTGTACAGTGTGTATACTGAAGATGGTGTTAATAAATAAATAAATAAATAAATAAATAAATAAATATTGGCCTTATTATTAAGACCTTTTTTCTATGTAAAACACAGCAAATCAAGACTTTCTTAAATCTACAGAATTCCAAATCGTTAGATCGGAAATGAAATATTTAAAATAGTTAAAACGATATGCTGAATGACTGAAGTGCTTATGGAACAAGCAGTCTCCATCCCAGTTGGAACGTTTTACCAGAAAGAATACAATGTGTTTTTATGAATAGAATACTATTCTGAAGGTCAAAGTGAAATTTATGGTTATATAAAATGCGGCATACCGCCATGGGCTGGTCATATAGTGTTAGTGTACGCAGAAAATGATGCTCAAATTTAAACTTCGGATAATTCCTTGTCCTCAAGATATGTCAAATTGGTTTTTAACCGTTGAAATTCATCAAAATTAGTGTAACTCTAATATTCTAATATGAGGAAAGGTAAAAAATGCAAAAATCAACTTTTTTCAATTTTTTGCCGATGAAAGATTTTTTAATATGCCGCAAGATTTTTTTGACTACCAAGGCTAACTTTTAGTGAAAAAAGATCTGAGGTTCATGCAAGTTCGATAATATGTGTGTTCCAGCACACCGTGTGACATATTCCTCCAAAGGCACTTCCTACGTTTCTTCCTAGCATTTCTCAAAGAAATTCTCCATACTCTTTTTTCCAGTATTTTCTTCAACAATTATTTCTAAATTTACTTTTTCCAGGGAGTTGCCCTAAGAATTCCGATTTTTTTCTTTCTTCAGGGAAGAATTGTCTATGGAAAATATTGGAGAAATCCATAGAAACATTTCTTTATGAAGGCTTACAGAAAGTCGTGAATGATTCCTTAAGTTCAGCACTTTCTAGAGCACCGGTTTTCAACCTTGGTAACGATGAAAAAACGGCTCGCTGTGAGGTGTTCTTTTCAACTTTCTTTTCACATGGGTCCGTGGGCCCCTTGTTGAGAAACGTGGTCCTAGATGATTTATTCCAATAGGAATTCTTAAAGGAAAAATTTCTAGAGATAAACATAGGAAATCCTCGAAATATCTTTGAATGGAATCATGAAACACATTCTGGAAGGATGCCTGGAGGAAATCACAACAAAATAGAGTAAAGTGGGGCAAAAGTTCGAGTGGGGTAAGAGTTTCTTTTTAAGATTTCTAACTCAATTCAAAACAAATCTTATAAATGTCATGGTGGTTCGAATGCTATTCAAGTAAGAGACTTTCAATCCAAATATCATGAAAATCGATTGAGATTTAGAAAAGTTATAGCTATTTGTTGTTTTTCGATGTGAATATTGTAATTTTTGGTCAAACTTTCGTTGCATGGAACCAATGGAAGATAAAATCTTTTTCAATATTTTATGTAAGGGCGTTTCTTGGCCTTATAAGGTTGCTTTGAGGTGTATTAGTTTTTGCATAAATGCTTGAAAGAAATATTTGGCCCATAGTGGGGAAAAAGTTAGAATCAGCGGGGCAAAAGTTCGACCTATGCATAAAACCACGGAAAAAAATGAAAATTGCCTAAAATCCACATATTATCTTCAAATATCGTTAAATTTGTCTGATCGTGTGAAAACTGTCGCCAAAATTTTACATTTTCACTTAGTTTTGTGAAAAACTGCTATTTTTGAGTATATTACAATTAACCCTGTTTTGGTCAATGTTTTGATGGAAATTTAGTGTGTATTTTTCGTCAAACTTAAGTTTACGGCTGGTGCAAAGTATGCCTGTCATAAAAGGATCGATATTTTGTGTATTAGCCAGCGAACTTTTGCCCCACACTAGATTCGAACTCTTGCCCCACCGGTGGGGCAAAAGTTCGAATAAGACAATCAATTTTCAAACTGTTATAACTAAAAATGGGTAAATATTTTGACACAAGTTTGTTGAGCAAAATTATAGCCAATATGTTGAAGGTTCACTGTATGGTATTTGTTTTGTTTTAACTGCTATTGTTTGCCTGGAAACTTTGATTATACCACTAAGGTCGAACTTTTGCCCCACCTTACCCTACTCTGGAAAATTTTCCAGAGAGAGAGAAAAATTTCGAAATAATCTTAAAATTTTTTTTTTGAGAATTCATGATTTAATTTTAGAGGATTTTCGTAACCAATACCTCAAATAATGGGGAGGAAGATCAAAAAGAATGTCCCAAGGCATTCCTAGAAAATCACATGAATTTTTTTTAATTCGTTCACAAACTTCATGTGTAATTCATAGAAAAACCTATAGAGAAACTTCTTAACAAAGTTCTCAAAAAGCCGTTAAAGAAATTTCTGCAAGATTTTTGAAAAAAAGACCTTGAAGCAATTCAAGAAGAATGTCTGTATATGCACTCGTAGCGATTTCTGGGGTAGTTCTTTTAAAAATTTAATAAATAACTGTAAGAATTAGTGAAAAAAAAAATTCAGGAGGAATTAATGTAGAAATTCTTTAATAAATCCTTGAAGACACTCCTGGAGGAACAGTAGGAGAATTTCTTGGAGAAAGTCAAACGAAGATATTTCTGGAAGAATCTTCAAAGCTGGTAAAAAAAAAACATGGAAAAATCCCTGAAGAAATTGCTGTAGAATTTTCTGTTCTGGACGAATACTTGGAGGATTGTTTTATGAATACCTTCAGTGATTCAGGATCAAATATCAGGGTTCGCCGGGATTTTCGGATATATCTTTGAAGGAATTTTGAGATATGCAAAATAATATTCCGAGAAATTTCTTAATAAAGGCAACCCTGTGAAAGTTTCTGATAAGATCGTCATAAGAGTCTAAAGAAGAATACAGAGTTATATCTCAAGAAACATTATTGAAGGATTTAATAAAATAAAATCTGTAGACGAAATTTTGATAGAATCTCTGGAGGATTCCATTGATGTATTCATGGAATGATTAACTATGTTCTTCTGAAACCATTCAACTTTTGGTCCGGTTTGACCGAATACCGGCCAACTCCTCGAGAAATTGTTGGAGGAATTCCTTGAAGAACACGAGTAGTTCCTAGTGGAATACATTGAAACATGTTAGTTGTTGTTGTTGTAACGTACCGTTTCCCCACCGAGCAGGAGCACTGCCTCTCGATGGAGACAATAAAACAGTAGTTAGCGTGAAATTAGAAGTCGTTCGTCATTCGTCTGCCCCTTCGGGACCAAAGTAAAACACAACGTCTGGTCAACCCTGGACAAAACAAGTGAGGAATTCCTGGTGAACCCTATGGGAGTACCTGGTGGTTTTGTCGGTGGTATTCCAGAGGAATTTCTTGGTAGAATCTCTGAAGGAATTTTTGGTGGAATCCCTGCTTGAATTGCTGAAAGAACTCCTGGTGGAATCTTCGGAGAAACCACTGGTGGAATTCATGGTGAAGTAACAGATCGAAGAAAATGCTGTGAGAATTTCTGAAGGAATCGCTGGAGGAAATTTTATTAGAATGTTTGGAAAAAAAATCTCGAAAAGCAAAGGGAAAGAATTGTGGAGTAATATCTAATTTTTTTTTTTCATTTAGGTGTCCTAAGAAATCTTATTTGGGAATTGTTAAAAATATTTCTGAAGAAAATTATCCAAATATCTTTGCAGGGATTCCTGTAGAATTGTTCAGTGGCATTATTGGAAGAATACCTGGAAAATTCTCCAAACGAATTTTCGTAGGAAGTCGTAATTTCAGGATTTTTTTCAGGTTCTCCAGTAGGATTTTGTGCAGGTATTTTTGGGTGAATTCCTTGAAAAATAACTGACAAAAATCCTAAAGAAAACTAAATGAATTCCTGGAGAAATTGTTGAAGGATTCAACGAAAAAACGTTTGAACTTATTCCTAGAGAAATTCTTTCCAAAAATTTCTAGAGAAACAACTGCAGGAGCTCCTAGAACAATTTTCTGGATGATTTGTTGTACGAATTTTTGATGAAATTGCTTTACTGTCCATAATTGCATATTTGTGACATTCGACAAAAGAGGCACGGAGTAAATGGAATACCAAGTGTGAATTTCTCGTCAGTATGGGAATGCCTCAAAATTTGCTTATATGTAGCTGAAATTTTGAACAGCTCGTCACACATATTGGGTGAATAGTCAGAAAAAAATTGTGATAGAATTTATTTTCCACAACATTACGAGGCTCATGTATGCTCTCAATGTGACTGTTATGCAGTTATATCAAGCAATGTGACAAAACAACTTGGTATTTTTTCCGAACTTTCTAGAACAATCTCACAGATTTTATTAGGTTAGTCGAAAGTATTGATGATTTGATGATGTTCCACGGTATTAACACGAAATCGTCAAAAATGTCTAATGTGACAGATATGCAGTTATTGGCAGTATAGGACTCCGAAGAGGCAAACAGTGTCGTTTCGGTTGTTTCATGCCCTACTTCAAACATGTTTCAAACTCTCCAGAATATAATATAATATTTCTAAATTATCTAAAATTTTAATAATATTTCTAAAATTTTGTCAACAATGGTGTTCCTTGAGGTCTATTTGACTGGCTACATATAATTGTACGTCATTTGGAATAATTGAGAATGTTCAAGATAATAGACTTTGGCATAAAGTGAGAATGATAAAAGCAAAACGGCACTCCGAGAAATTCTTGGATGATTTCCTTGAAGAAAAGGAGAAATTCTTGGTGATATACCTAGCAGTATTTCTGGTAGAACTTCTTGAGAAATTCCTGGTAGAATCCCTGGAGGAATTCCTGGTGGAGTCCGTATGGAAGTTTCTGGTGGTATTTCTGGAGGAATTTCTAGTGCTGTTCCTTGGAAATTTCTCGGTAGAATACCTGGAGAAAATTCTGGTGGATCTATTTGGAAACATTAGCATCAATCCATGGTGCTAGTGAAATCTCTTGAGAAATTCCTGGTGGAATACCTTGAGGTATTCCTGGTGGAACACTTGGAGAAACACCTGGCAGAACCCCTGGAAGAGTTCCTAGAGAAATTACAAGTAGTAATACTGGGAAAATTTCTGGTGGTATTCATGGGAGAAATCCTAATGGTATTCTTAAAAGATTCCTGATGGCTTGGATCCCAAAACAAATCCTGGAGGAATCTCTGAAAATTTCAGGTAGAATCCTCGGAAGAATTCTTTGAAGAATCTCTTTAGGAATTCCTTGAAGAACCTATGGAGTAATGTCTAATAGAATCCCTTATGGAACTTCTGGTGGAATCGCTAGAGGAACCACTGGAATAATTTCTAAAAAACTAATGGAAAGATAGGACTATTCCGCACTTGGATCAACCGTTTGTACATAGAAAATGTGTTTATTCTATCTGAAATTAATTTAATTTAATTGGTTCATCCATGCAACCGTTACAACACGTTACACTCAGAAATTGAAGCCGTCAGAAATTTTTCAAATGTAAACAAAAACTTTTTACAAATTTCTGAACTAAAAGCGTAAAATTTCTTTGGTTCTTCATTGTCCATCGATTGATTCGACTATGGGCAAAACAATGCTTCACAATTCAATTATTTTCGACGTTTTTTGGATCCTTCATGACCGTATAGGCATTTTTATCTCGTAGAGGAAGTTTTTCTCTTCCTGTTGGCATGTTCTTTGACTTGGTAACGCTGTGCAATTATTTAATTGTGACAAAAAACTAAAATCACTTCCTTAGGGGGTCCAAAATACGACCGTTACCCTATACGTTTTGTGGAGTCTAACAACAAGATCAATGTCTTTACTTCATAGTACACATTTGAAACATACAAAATCATTAGATTTTTTCAGCGAAATATACATTTGGAAAACTGTTGTCCGAATGCCTATTGGGAATCTTTACAAATTTAAGGCCTTTTGGTGCGTCATCACAAAATGGCTTCTTCTAAAATCATTAACATATTGTTATGATAGTATTGGTATTTGCAACATCGATGAAATATAACTGCTTGTCACCTGATTTAATGGATAATTTATGCGAAGAAAAATGCTTCAGGTGGTATTTCAATATTTAATCAACACCTTCAGATACAGCATTATCAATTTAACGACAATATACATGAGATTTATATTCTCAAAAAATATCTTCGAATTCATGCCGCATTTCATTGCCTCACACAACTACACTTGTAAATAGAAGGTGCTTACCTTTTCGATTGTAATTCAGTGGAAAGCATTTGTGTTTTGGATCCCATATTGCGTTCACTACACTTCCACTAAACAAATCTTCTATTCACTTTCCTTAAAGGAACACATTTCCACCGGGATTTCAATATTTATAAAGTTTTATCAACCGCATCACTCAAAACTATTATGGCGATGGTTTTCACTTGTTGCGAATCGACGCCGCCACCGCACACTGAGACATGCCTGTGTTTATAGTCTAAAATATCCAACTTTTTTTCTGTTGTATTAATTTTCAGTGCGGAAAGGTTGGGCAAAGCATAGAAACTTGAAACTCATACGTTATTTGTTTTTCGATTCTCTCAAATTACAGAAACCATCTCTACGAAGCATAAAATCATACCAAGTGTTTATCGATTTGGACCACCCAAAATAATTGAAAAGCCCCACAGTGCGATGCGTCGGGATGCGTCGGGACGCGTCTATCGTGTGTGCACAATCATCGCGATCGTTGAGCGCAGTGATGTCAGAGTTGCTATCTGTAAAATCATAGCATTTAATGTGGATTGATCACAAAAATCATTAAAATTTTATTAAATCAGTGATCTTATGATGGAAAACTATTTGCAAAATGATAAGTTTTTATAATATGCAGCAAATGTTTCGAAAACAAGCATATAACAATTGCTAAAAAAATCTGTCACCAATCACCTGGCAACACCGTCATCCCTTGCAAACATAAACCGTACCGATGCATAACAAAAATATGCGATAAATCCAATAAAAAACAGAGAAATTCCGTTGCCTTTCATTAAATTGTAATGTTTTCTTTTGATATGTACGATTGAACAGTTTATTTTGATTTCCAATACTCGTCAATCTACTAAATTTCCCTTGTGTAAACATAAAAATATGCTTAACACAAATGTTATATTTTTTGTTTGTTTGTTTTGAAAGTATACATGGAAAGGCGACACTATTACTGTTACATCAATGATGATTCTAATGATTCTTTGAGTTACACGCCGCTTCACCTATTCCTCTTTTTGATTCCCATGTAATCCGGCTCGCTGCCGACATGCTTATTATGAACCCACCTGAAAATACTGATTATGGACCTTTTTGTGTTGTTTCATTTACAAAACTGTTCAAATATCTGTTTTTTGAGCCTCAAACCAAATCTTTTGGCTGAAACTGCTGACTAAGAATGCAATCGAAGTTCCTCCTGTGGTTGCTTTGAGTGTTTATTTTTATGTTTTTCTGTAGGGGGTCCATAATACGGAAAGAGGGTCCATAACCGGCATCGGCTCCCAAGAAATAATTCAAAAGCGCTGACCGCCATTTCGCTCAACTATTTGTCAACCGTTGAACCAGTTTGACAAACAGTAAAATAGGTTCGTCAAGTAGCATCACACACGACCAAACTCTCAGGACCAAACCAAAACCCAATGTGGGAGCAGAGTCAGAATTAGCCAAACCATCTGAATCGTGTGTGCAGTGCATAAAGCGATACTTCTCTCAGCTCGGCTTTATCAACAGAACAACGCTCCGTATGATCTCGATCACCTGCTTCGGCTGATCCTGTTACCTTCTTCTGTGAAACCACATCAACCGCCAAACGGATGGTTGACCTACTTAAGGAACGTCACGGTAGCTGATGGCGCCAAGAATGGGGCAGATTTTTTGTCCACCTGAAAGCAATTCCCGTTCGAAGGAACTCTACTCAGTGGGGCTTTTTTTTCTCTGCTGTGGATGATGACGATCGATAGCAACCTGCGCTGCAAGCAATCGAAGAGCACGACATACACTTAAACTAAGTTACACAAAATTGAGTGCGATTAGCACAAAATTAAGCTCTTCGGGACCAATACATTTGGTGTCATATTTTGACACATGCTCAAAAACCAGCTCATATGGGGATTTCTCCGGAATACTAAGCATCTCTGTGAGTCGTGAAGTGTATAATAAATAAACAGAAATCAGCACAAAATAGATTTTTGCAGGATGTGTGAAAATAGCACACATGGTATTATTGGTCCTAAAGAGTCCGATTGTGTGTAACTTTATTTTACCGAGCAGGAATGCAGAAGGACCAACCAAGTGGGACTGTGGGACGATCGTGCACAACAATGAGCGTTGATTAATGTATAAATTAATTATACGGGAGTCGTTTTTCCCACCACAACAACGGCGACAACGGTTTCCGACGAATCGAACACCATACTTTTACGCACTTGCTGGCTGCTGCTACCAGGTTTCAATATAAAGTGGCGTAGCACTACCAAAAAAGGATCGAATTAATCAGTCACGAAGCAACCGAAGCTCGATTGAGATGCAGGTGGTCGCTTGGGCATTTTTTTTATTGCTTTTTAACTTCGGCAAACAATGGGCTTCGTGGGTCCCTGGAGGCTTTTCAGAAGCAGAGCATGGGGTGGATAATTTATCAATGCGTCCGCTTGATGGTTTCGTTGAGTGAAGCCTTCGAGGAATTACTGCTTATCACGAAGCTTTTGGTGATAACAAAGGAACTCCCCGATCGATTCAGTTGAACAAAGTGCTGAATATTGGACATTGAGGCGGTAAATGAAGGGCTGTAGTTATTACGTTGAAACCAACTGTGCATTCTGAGGATGAACAGTATGTAGATACTTTCAAGGTAAAAAATGGCACGAAGAGTGTATAGCGCTTGTAAATGGACATTTTTTTTCAAAGTGTTTATCAATCGATTTTCCAGACATTTATTAGTGAATCGGATTTGTTATCAATATTATGCAGGTTTTCTTCTTATTTCCGGCGTTACGTCCCAACTAGAACAGAACCTGCTTCTCAGATCAGCATTTATACAGTTATTAGAGCTGAGAGCTTTCTTTGCCAATTGATCATTTGTGTAATCGTATATCGTGTGGCTAGTAAGAAGATATTCTACACCCTAGGAAGTCAGAAAAATTTCAACCCCAAAAGATCATCGACTCTCAGATCAATATTTTTGCTGCAAACTAATCTGAAACGTGAGTGTCCAAACTAGCCCCGTTTGACGATATTAATTTAGTTCCACAAAATTAGAATCAGATGATTCAAAAATATTTCAATTCAATGCATACATCCAGAATCCTACCAGTTGAGCTACCGTTCCTCGCAACTGAAATTTGGCAAAAAAAAAAACAAAACACATTGCGATAGCGTAACAAATCACAATACCAGGAAGCAGGAAAAGCACACAGCATCACGTCACAAACTGGTTTTCTGATCCTTGGCGCATCGCCGCCCGTTTCCCCGAACTGAACCCAGGGGACACGCATTCAACGATCATCACCATCATCGTCGTCGTCAAAGGGTCACACGAAATAATAAAAATTTGAATAAATGAAATCACGTTTCGCTTTTTTTTTGTCCTTCCACGACTCCGTTTCTCACCATAGGTTGGCTCATTCCGGTCCATCCACCAGGACAACTGACGCAGCGAAAGGATTCAAACACGCGTTCGCAGCAACAGAAGGATTCCACACGCAGGGCAACAATAATAGAATTGTGTGAAGTAACCAAAAAAAAACTTGATATATAATTGAAAAATGAATTATACAAATCTGACCCCTTCTCGGATGGAAATGTTTGCATTTTCCTCTTCTGCTACCCTGGATATCATCTCTCAGCTGTTGTGCGTCGCATTTCGGGTGAAGGATAAGGCGAACCAAATCTCCGTGCATGCTTTTTCCCGTATTGTGTGCATATGTCGGAAAAGTGGTCCAAATTGGAATGAGCCACAAAAAAAATCTTCCTGGTGTATGCATTTACCTCTGGCTGTTGCTACCGATGGAAAGGGTTAAAGACCCATCATGAATGTTGCGACGGCAGTTACGTTATGACTGAGAGTTGGGCCGTGGATTACCCATTTTGACGTGGATGAACAAATGGAATAATACGAAAATTAATATGCATTAAAATGCGGGGTAAACAAAAGAGACCGTTTCCTTCGACACGAGATGTGCATGATTCTGGGGTCAGTTGAATGAAGTTTTGCGTGCAGGTAAGAAGCCTTTGAAATCCTTCGCATAACTGTAATAAGGGGTCAGTGTGCATCGTACCTTCATGCTGTGCGTACACGAATTCTCTCTGCTCTTGGACGTTTTTTAAAGACTACCTAAAGCAATAAAACGGTACTTTTCAGTGCTACTAAAATAGTACTTTTCAGTACTATTTTTTCTACTATTGATTCCTTTACGATCCTTGTTTGGACCCGTGCTTTCGATTTTTCGTTGAACCCGTTGGCGAAAGTTAGCGGAGGTAATCCTTCCTGGACACCGTCTTGGGAAAAAACCTCTAGAAGGTCACGTCTTCTTTCATTTATTCACTAAACATGGTTGCAACTACAAAGAAAAGGAAGGGTGAATCTTTGAATTTACAACTACCTTCCAAAAAAGTGAGATTTAAAACTGTCACTAAACGTGGCAAGAATGGAAGAATGGACGTTTCTCCGGAATGCGAGCTTTCTTCCAAGGGTGAAATGGATACTGTTTATAATTGCATCGAAATGAGCAATCAGTTCGATGCTCTAGACAAATTTTCCGAACACCAAATCGAAGCAGCCTCTAGCCCAGGCTCTTTGATTCAAGTGAGGAAGCAAAGAGTGCCGCCTATCGTGGTCAGTTGTTCCGAGTTTGGGGGATTTAGGATTTAGGATTTAGGAGATCTTGAACTGCATTAGGGGAATCAAAGTCTCCTTCCACATCGCAAAGAAAGGAGACTGTCGCATTTTGCCGGAAACTCTTAAAGATTGCGAGCTTCTTCTCAAACATCTTGAAGAGAAGAAGCACATTTTTTTTTTTACTTTTGACGACAAAACAGAACGTTTGTTCAAAGTCGTCTTGAAAGGTCTCTCAAGTGACTATAAGTCACCTAAAGAGATCAAAAATGGAATGAATGATTTACTTAGATTTTCCCCAGTCCAAGTAATCATTATGAAAAAGAGTAGCCAATCTGGCATTGTTCGGAAAGGGCTTTCTCAAGAATATTATTCAGTTCACTTTAACAAAAAAGATCTAAATAATACTAAAGTTTTAGAAAAAGACTTATGTTCGATGTCCGTGTGACATGGGAACATTTCCAGAAACCTGGAAAAAAATACCAGAACCTCACTCAGTGCCGTCGATGCCAAAAGAGGTGCTAAAAATGGTCATGGTACAAAAAACTGCCGGATGGATGCTAAATTCATAATTTGCGGAGGTTCTTCTCACGATAAGGACGTCTGTCCAGTGAAAGAAGATAGCGATAAGTTCATATGTGCGAATTGCGGGGGCAATAATAAGTCAAATTTTTGGGCTTTCCCTTCGCGTAGGCGAGTCATTGAGGCTCGTGCCAGGCAGTTGAAAGATAATGTCCGTTGAGATAACGATCGTTTCCGGGATTTCCCTGGTAGAGTATCGAACAATGCTCATTTTTCAGTTAACAATCGCTCGATCAAGAATCATACCCATCTAGAAGATTATAACCACGCTCATTCACAAACTAATTTTAATCCGTCGGGTAGCCGTTCGAATCTTTTAATTTCGAATATATCTACCCAAGGAAAATCCTTTGCCGATATCGTAGCAGGTAATTTGAACTCAAATTTTTTCAAATGGATAAAAACCCTGCCACCACAGGAAAACTTCTACTCCGCCTCTTTGTCTACCGAAAATTCTAACGGATAATCATCAGAACATGTACCCACTTCAAGTTATATGTCTGCTCTGATTTTAATTTTCTAACTGAACAATTGAATCTAATGATTGATGCAATGTTCAAAGCCACCACTATAACTGAAGCGGTCCAAGTTGGTGTAAAATTAACTAATCAAATTGGATTACGTTTTTCTAATTTATTGGATAATAATAACTTAAATATTTTAAATTATGATGCTCGTTCCTTGAATGGTAAAGAGGACGAGCTGTTTGATTTTCTTACAGCTAATCACGTGCATATAGCAGTTATTACTAGAGCATATTTAAAACCTGGTTCCAAACTAAAATAAGAACCTAACTTGTTTATCGTAATGATCGACTTGATGGGGCATGTGGGGGAGTTGCACTCATCATTCATAGGCGTATAAAACACCAACTGTTTCGTCATTTGAAACTAAAGTTTTTGAAACTTTTGGAATTTCTGTTGAAACACAGCTTAGTAAATATACTTTCATAGCTGCCTATTTGCCTTTTCAATGTTCTGGACAGCAAGTTAATTTGCTCCAAACTGACTTGCAAAAATTGACTCGCAATAAGTCAAATTTTTTTGTCATTGGTGACTTTAATGCCAAACATCGGTCATGGAATAATTCTCAAAGTAATTCCAACGGCAGAATTTTATTTGATGAGTGCGCTTTAGGATATTTCACAATTCAATACCCTGATAGCCCTACATGATTTTCCTCTTCTAGAAATCCATCTTCGATTGATTTGGTCTTAATCGACTTTAGTCATCTTTAAAGCCAATTAGTTACTCATGCTGATTTTGATTCTGATCATGTCCCTGTTACATTTCAAATATTCCATGAAGCAATTCTCAATCCTACACTCAGGCAAATGGACTATCGATTAACATAGGAACCCCTTATGAAAATTAGCCACAAGGAATCGGGTTGAAATTCATAAATTTGCCTTATGAAACAGAAATTTGAAAACAAAAATAGTTTTTGCGGCAACCTGGAATCGAACCAAGGACCTTGCGATCGATAGGCTCGTGCGTACACCCTGCGCCTATCGACGCCTTGGTGTGGAGTGATGCTAAGACTATACATAAAGCGTTCGTATTGCGATAATCGTTCCATCTTTCATAAGGCAAAATGTATGAATTTCGATAGTCCAATTCGCTGCGTGTATCAGCTACACTCTCAATTATTTTCGAGCCGACTGGAATAAATATGAAACGTTTATTGACTCTAATCTTGATGTTGACAATGCTCTTGAATCTTTAACAAATTCCGTTGAAAGAGAAAAACAAATTATTCCTTACTAATTGCGAAAAAGCTCAAACACTTGCTATGCAGTTTGAAAGCGCGCACAACTTTAATTTAGGACTTACTAGTTCAATTGAAAATCAAGTTACTCAGGACTTCGAAAATATTCTCAATCAAGAGAACGTTTTTGAAAATTCCTGGGAGACTGATTTGGAGGAAGTGAGAACTATTACCTATTAAAAAAACAAAAATATGATAGCTCCTTGCGATGATGGAATTTTCTACATCCTCATCAAGAAACTTCCAGAAGGTAGCTTATCATTCTTAGTTGATATATTTAACAAACGTTTTCAATAAGGTTGTACCAATTTTGAAACCAGACAAAAATCCTGCAGAAGCTTCTAGCTATCGTCCAATCAGTTTGCTTTTCTCCATCAGTAAACTTTTTGAAAAAGTCATTTTGAACAGAATGATTGTACACATCAACGAAAATTCAATTTTTGACAATGAATAGTTCGGACTCCGCCATGGACATTCGACCACTCACTTTTACGTGTAACAAATTTGATCCGTTCCAACAAATCTGAAGATTATCCTACTGGTCTTGCTCGTCTAGATATAGAAAAAGCATTCGACATTGTTAGAATAATTCAAAATTATCTGTTAAATCGTACAGTTCAGGTTAATTATCATAACTCCAGATTTGAAAGACTTCCTGTAAGCGCTAGTGTTCCTCAAGGCAGCATTTATAGAATATTTTCACATCTGACTTACATGAATTTCCTCAGGGATGTTAAAAATCCTTGTTTGTGGATGACGCAGGCCTCTCCGCCAAAGGAGTTATCTGTAGTTATCTGTAGTAGATCCGTAATATCTGTAGTTATCCGCGCGTTATCTGTAGTAGATCATAAAAATTTTTGGATAATTTTTATTCTTATTTGCAAAAATGGAAGATTTCTCCTAATGCTTCCAAAACTCAACTAATAATATTCCCACATAAACCAAAAGCTCTTTATTTGAAACCTTCAAGTAGACATGTTGTCGTGATGAGAGGGGTTCCAATAGATTGGTCAGATGAAGTAAAGTATATAGGGCTCACGCTAGATAAAAGTTTAACTTTCAAAAATCACCTGGCGTTCAAGCCAAATGTAACAAATAAGTGGAATGTCTGTATCCACTTACCTACCTTACCTTGATACCTCGATGACTATACAGCGTAGCGTCACGTCATTGCCGGGCGTATTGTAGAGCTCCATCTTCGTCGGTCTTGGGCGAAACTTCTCCACACGCTATGTCTAAACCAGCAGATAATGCAAGTCGAATGTACCTTGGATTTTTTTCCGCTAAAGATCAGTAATTGGGTTATATTTTCATAATCAGAAAATTTTAAAATATTCCATCGGTGAAATTTTGATTTTTTCCATGTTTTAGCTATTTTTTTCATATACAGCCTATGAAAATCAACAAAAATCACGTTTTCCTACACATTTCAGCCCATATAAAATGTATGGGAAAAATTTCACCGATAGAATATTTTGAAACCTTCCGATTATGAAAATATAGCCCAAATACTGATATTTAGAGGGAAAAAAAATCCGAGGTACGTTCGATCTTTACAATCAGCTGTTTTAGACATAGCGTGCTCCAGTTGCCCCGAACGTTTAGGATCGCCAGGTCCTCTTCCATTGCGTACAGCCAGCGTATTCGTGGTCTTCCCCGAAACCGCCGACCTCTACCTGGTTGCCAACTGAATATTATTTTCGCAATTCTTTCTTCCGACATTCGCACTAAGTGACCAGGCCACTGAAGTCTGCCGTATTTTACACGCTTGATAATATTCGCATCTTTGTACACTTGATACAACTCGTGATTCATGCGTCTGCGCCACACAGCTTAATTAGTTTCGCCGGAAAACCATGTTCAGAGATTATCTGCCGAAGCTCATTTCTTTTCACTGGGTCGTACGCCGCCTTATAGTTCTTAAGCTCGCTGGTAGCCTTTTTAACCTATTCTATGGTCGGTGGGTCCACATCTTGGTCGTCATCATCAATGTTCATCCTGTTCCTCGCTACATTTCCATTTTCACCGTTCACCAATTTCTGAAAGTGCTATTTCCACCTGACAGCCATCGCCGTTTTATCGGTCAGCAAATTCCCTTCTCGATCATTGCACATGGCGGACACTGGCACGGTATTGTGCAGCGCACGATTGACCATTGCAAAGAATCTCTGCATATCATTCCGGTTCATGCTTTCTTGAGCATCAGCTACCAGGCTTTCTCTTCCTGCTGTGGATTTGATTTTCTTCGGCTCTCGCTGCCCTGTACTGCACTCTGTTCTGTCGGGTACCGGCCACAAGCATACGGCTTCCAGCGACATTCTTCATGTCTGTCACTCTCTGGCACTCTTCATCGAACCAGTCGTTTCGTCTTTGTCGTTGACCAGTGCCAATCACTTCCCGCGCCGTTGTTGTCACAGCTTTGTGGATATGGTCGACATCTCCAGCAACGTTGATTCTTCCCAACTGCTCGTCTAGTTGCTGGCGGTACAGTGCAGCTACCCCATCAGTCGACAAGCGTTGTATATTGAAGCGCAGCGTTCTGTGTGTCGAAATACGCGTATCTGCCAAAGGATACAAACTCTAGTGGAAATCAATGGTATAGTACTAAATTCGGTTTTTTCATCTACTTATAGGTATTTTACTAAACAGTTCGAAGATTTATTATCTTTGTTCTTTTTTTTTTGAGCATTTGCGTCGCCGATGACTATCTTGACATCTTGTTTTGGGCACTCTCCGTAGGCCTTATCCAGGCTCTCATAGAACTCATCCCTCGTGTCATCGGGCTTATAGTTCGTTGGCGCATATATGCTGATCAGGCTGTAGTTGAAGAACTTGCCCTTCATTCTCAACACACAGATTCGGTCGCTTACCGGTTTCCACCGAATAATTCGCTTCATCTGCTTCCCAATTACTATGAAGCCAACTCCACGTTCTGCTCTGTCGCCACCACTGTAGTAGATGTGGTTTTTGAATGAAGTGTTAGCGATGGGGTCCACCGCTTGGAATTCACGTTCTCAGGTTCTCGGCCAGCGTATTTCCTGGATAGCTGCCACGTTCACGCCGACATTCCGCAGTCCACGAGCCAGGAGCCCAACAAACGCGGGTTCATTCAAAGTTCTCACGTTCCAAGATCCGACTTTCCAATTGATGTCCTTTTTTTCGTTGCCGGGTCTGTTCCCGTATAATCAATCCGTTGGCTCTACTTTTGCCTTTCTTGGTTGGTGAAGAGTCTTCGATAGGCCACCTAACCAGAGTTGCACTACCTACAGAGGGGCTGCCTTCTCGGTGCTGACACGATACAGCATTGTCCGTTTGTTCTTTACATGATGACAACGGTCATAGCCATCACAACCATCCACCTTTATCAAGGCTTTGGACCTGTAGCTCTGGTTCTCAATAGTTTCAAGTTTTTTCGGACATGCTACTATGGTTAGCCGTCATACGCTAGTGGTGTTACTTCCATTATGAACTGATATACCAGCTGCATGTGATTGTTTTGGTTCCAAACTTTTAAAATCACTCTTATGAAACTCGTTCCGTGGATAGTGGGACTGGTTCAAAATATAGGCTATTTTTGAAGCATCATTCAAAACTGTTCTTCCAACGATCTAAATCGTTTAATTTTGTAAGCATTAATTTAGGTTAGCTTGGGAATATTATGATCTATCATCATCAATAATATCCTTAGAAAATGATGATAAATGAGGATTCAACTCTTATACCGCAATTATAGGGAATACCGCAATAATGGGCAAATTACCCTAGGTAATGAATTGACCATAATATATTGGATTGATATGAGATTTTCTTCACAGTTCCCTATAACAAAATATTCACAATGAAATCTGATTAACTTTTCTTCTGTAAACATTAACAATTTTTCCACATCTCTACTTCGCTAATTCTTCAAATATTCACCATTTCCATAGACTTATCACCCCAAACATCAAACTTCCCATATTTATATATTGCTATCAAGCAAGAGCTCAATCGCATCAATCATAATGACAAATAGACGGAAGATCGCCGTTAAAACACCGTTTGAAAACCTCACACTCTCCGCGCCATAGTTTCGTGGCTTCCTGCAGCGACCTTCACTCAAAGGCGAAAAATATGCATTTCCGATTTTTGCAACCACTCCCTCTCTCGCTCGTAGCGTGTGTGCAATAGCGTGACGACTGCATGCACCACTTAGAAGCCCCTCCCTCTGCTGGTTTGTTGGTTCTACTACCAAAGTGCAACCACCGTCGTCGTCATCATCATGTTTGCCACCATGATGTAAAGGAATATTCACACTGTTTGACGCTTGCTTTCAATTTGCAGGTAGGTATACCCGAGCAGAGAATGGAAACTAAATGAAAACTTCTTTTGATATTGGTATATCACCGTTCAGGGTGACTCCATGTGATAAAATTTTGACCGAGTCAACAACAATCAGAACAAAATATGAAATCAAAATGTTTCATGAACGAGAACAGAATACTTTATTGATAGCACTTTATCAAATCTCAGTTGATAATTGTGAAAATGTTCAAAAGAAAGAGTTGCAGAAGAAAATAATTTCATATTTTGAAGATGGGTTTGGTTCCAACAAAATCGTTATGAAAAACTCTTATTAATATGTTATGAAAAATAAAAAAACAAATTTGATATCATTTTTTAAATTGTGTAATCAGATTCTGCTCGGGTAGCGTTCCATCGAATCCCGCGAATCTTCGGGATGCAGTTTTTGCTGCTCTGCAAAGTGAGAATCGCATGAAAATAGTTGCAATTAAAAAGCGACGAGACTGATAATTGCGGTCCAAATGTGGAACGCCTGAATGCCTCGGCTAGCAACTAGCAACGGAGGGGGTGCATTTCCTGTGGTCCTGTTACCAATGGCATCGCGTCAACCAGATAGTTTTGGGTGAAATTATCCGAGGAGGATAATTTCATGACAAATTGTTTGGCGCGCGATAATGGATGTGATAATTTTCTCAAGATTTGGTATTTCGGTCGGAAGGTATGCTGATAGCTGCAATTAGGGCCCAAAGAATCTGATGAGATGATGACGATCAAGCCAATTCTTATTTTTATTGTACATTAAAATTCGTTTTTATTTTTCAATTTAACATTATGAAAGGTCATTATTTGATGATTTCGTTTGAAACGCATAGAATTCGTATTCGTTTTGAAAGTACGTTGGAATAGAACAAACTAGAACGATTGAACTGGTAGGTAAATTGAATCAGTTCTTAAAACAAGGTTCTGCCTTCAAAAATTTTCTGATGATTTTTAAATGAGACATGGACCTTCAACTATTCATATCAGCAAACAGAGTATTGTTTTGCTTTATATCGATGGATGTTCTTAGATCTCAAAGGAATTCATGAAAGTTGGAGCTGATTCCGGGACCCTGAAAAAGGACATCAATCGTATGGTTGCAACCCATATCATGCGACACATCAATCCACAAGTTTTTTTTTTCCTCCGGGAGTATAATGATGCATATTGAATAATTTCTAGCGGCAAGAATCATTTGCAAGTACTTCCGGAATGTTCTTGACTCGATTCCGGGACCCTGGAGAAGGACATCATTCCGTTGATTTTGCAAAATCCATATCATGTGACACATCAATTTTGTTTTTTTTTTTTTTTTTACTGGAAGTATAATACGTTGCACACCCAATGAATCATTTCAACATAGAGTCAAATAAAAGTACTTTCGGGATGTTCTGGAACTGTTTCTCGGCAAAAAACCTTGAAGGTTGATGTGTTGCATGATATGGTTTGCAATCATCAGATTAACGTGACATCTATATGGTCTGGAAACAATTTCAAAACATCACTTAAGTACTTGTAATTGTCCCTATGTTACAATTAACTATTCAGTATGCATCGTATTATACCTTCACAAAAAAAAAAATGCGGGTTGATGTGTTGCATGATAGGGTTTGCAATCATTAGATTAATGTCCTATGGGGTCGTCCATAAATCACTTGGTCATTTTTTCAGATTTCAGACCTCTTTTCTCTCATGGCTCTGCGTGGTTTTGGCCAAAGTTGTTCAGAACTGTGAGTGATTTTTTGAGAATGTCAATCAATTTGAAAAGAATATATGTATTAAGAAAAAAAAAATCCGTCTTATAAGAGATATTTATGGATAATTTTTCACTTTCACTACCGTGAATCGCAAGTCAGTCCCGTTTGTAAAAAGAAGGCACTGAGAAAAGCTGTGAAGTCTACGAATACAAATATTTAAAACATCCATAGGGTTGAAACATGTTAAGATTTGAACATGTTTCAACCCTATGGATTAAAAAAACTATGAATTTAGAAAACAAAAAAAATTGCTTTCCACTACAATATTTTTCCGGGAAAAATATAAAGATGATCAAAACATGGTTCACATTTGTGTTACACGGTGCAGAAATTTGTAGTGGGACTGATATGCGGTTACTTTACATTATGGGACAATTTGACCTGCTGTGTTTTTTTTTAATTTTCCAAACAAATCATATCATCGCATTAGTGCAGAAGAAAGAGCATTGGAAGGTAAGTTGAAAACAGAACTCAACTCAATTAGCATAAGCATTGATGACCTATAATTCGTAGATTTGATCGGAATAATAAAAATTGTACAGGGAATTAACATATGCAGCTTGGAAGTAGCATGCCATCTTCACTGTACAATTTCGAGGACTCCAAACTTAGTAATGTCATTAATGGCGCCAGCCACATGCTTACGGGTCATCGGGGAAGGGAAGGAATGTTAGTCATAATCTTGTTTTTGGATGGCCAAGAACAAGTTTAGGTTAAATGTGCTTAGTACCGTTTTGACTCATATTCCGAACACTTAAGGCCAACAGTGAATTCAAATGTATCTGGTGTGAATAAATTTGCTCGTATTTGGGAAAATTTTAATTTCTTCACAAAGTCCAACTGTTAGGTGTTGGATGAGCCAATAAAAATGTTTATTTAAAATAGTTTAGTATTGATTTTAAGTGAAAGTATAAAACATCATGTTGATTCAAATGCCGAACACTGTGTTCGTTCTGTCTCATATTCCGAACACCTTGATTCAAATTTCGAACAGCACGAATAAGTTGTATTCAAATGAATAATTCCGCAAACAAATTTATCTGATATAATTTTGCTAACCTAGAACTAGAGAATCAACACTACTCCCGAGGTATAAAATAAATTGGAAGACTTAAAGTTGAATTGAAATCGACTGTTATTTGCAGGTTATTTGATGCTATATTTCAGTGAAACTTTTCAACCGAATCACCATACACAAGCCGAGTGTTTGGAATATGAGTCTGTTCGGAATTTGAGACATCCATCGTCAACTGAAGTCATAATTTGCCGATCAACATGGAACCAGAAAAAAAAACACCTTTCACTCCGGTGACGTGAAAAACGAATCCGCTGCCAAGCAAAATACGGCACCGAAAAAAACACGAAATAAACTTCACTACGGCGACGCGAAAAACAAATCCGCTTCTGAAAATAAAACTCAACTAAATTTTGATGGGACTCATGCCAAAGTGAATCATGAAAGTGCCCAAGTAGCTCTGCACTCGACCTCTCTTCATTGAGATGCTGCAAATATGTAAGAGATCTTCGAAAAAAAAAATAACCTACATTTCCTCCAAAATTCTATACACAACTTTTTAACGATTCATCCAATAATATCCACTGTGAGTCTTATGGAGGTTTTTCGAAAATTATTCACTTTTTTCAGAAACTTCTCTGAGAACTACGCTAAATGGCGATCAATACAGAGGTTTTAATGAAAATAAAATATAGATTTAACCACTTTTTTACAGTTAGTTTCCAAAATTTCACTACAAATTTTAGTAGAGAATTTTGAAGATATCTTTCTAAAAATTATATGATAAATCTTGAAGTTATACTGGAGACACGCCTCCAAGATTTATTCCGTTCTATATGAGCCTACTTTTCATCTAAGAAATGAAAAATAAAATGGCATACTTTTCCGACCAGATGAAATGTTTGTTCATGAGGGTTGTCTTTTGTTTCTAGAAATAAGCCACCTAGAACGGCATTTTTCGTAATTGCAAAAAATGTTGTATGCAACGCATTGCAAAACTCGATTTTTTCAGCACTCGTTGTATTAATCCAACTCGGCAAGCCTCGTTGGAAAAATGTACAACTCGTGCTGAAAAAATCATCATTTTGCAACTTGTTGCATAAATAACTATTATAATAAACATTTGAACACATAACTTCCCCTAAATGAGCGAAATCTGGTGCATTGATGGTAACTGTAATTGCTGTTAACTGGGGTAGATTAATGTTTTCGATTGTCACTCATATATCAGTTTGAGACAAATAATTATCTAAAAATATTAGCTCCGAATGACAGCCTATGTTCAAAAGAAGGTGAAATTATTTTGAATTTTAATTAACAGATGTTTTACCTATAACTATTGTTATATGTATCATTTATCGAAAGTGCATCAAAATAGCGTGAAATAGCGCATCAAAAAAAAAAACTTTTATATTTGAAAAAATGGTAGTTTCTGGGGAAATTCGACTTTATGCCCCAATGACAAATTCCTCCGGAAAATTCCGGTAGTTCCAAAATTGGCCACTGTAGTCAATTATCCATTTTAGGTCTACAATAGCCCTATTTAGCACGAGACATGAAAAATGAACTGTCGCACGATATGTATTGGAGTTCAATTTCAATTGTCCCTAATTATAGGTTCCCTCGGGGACATCCGGTGGTCCCGGAAGTAGTCACTGTAGTCAACTATCCATTTTGAGTCTACAGCCCTATTTACGACAAGACATGAAGAATGAGCCGTCGCATGATATGCTTTGGTGTCAAAATCGAAATGTCCCCTATGCAAGGTTCCCCCGGGGCACTGGGCGGCGCCATGAGTGGCCAAATCTGTACAAGACTCATTTTCAACTTATAATAGGGTATTTTATGATAAGCTAGGGAGAAAACAATATTGCGCGACATATTTTGAGTGAATAAATTGTTTGATCCCAATTCGGATCCACTACCGGCACCGATTCCGGGGAAATGGCCATATATTGGTTGTTTCTGGACCAATATTAATACTTGGCGCACCAATTGCTTCAGAATTAGATCTTCTATCTTCATGTGTAGTAAAATTTTGATTTTTTAGCCGAGACCTTTGCTAAAAACACGTCATAATTTTACTGCATAAGACATGCTTCCGGAAATCCGGATTATCACCGGTATCCGGTGGTCATAGTTCATCTCCGTGGATGCACCTCAAAACTAGATTAGTTGACCCGTCCATTACTTCTTAAAGAATTGAAATCGGTCAATTTTTGTCAAAGTTACAGCATTCCAAAGTTGGCCCAATTTTTGCCTGTCCCAGTTATTTTGACAACCCCCTGTATATCAAATATTCCATCATTTGCGATACTTTAAAAATGGGGAGGGTACAAAAAAGGGGGGAGGGCTCCCTGCAAATCTTATTACAACTCTTCGTATTGTATTTAAAGTTGAAAACATTATATGGCACATGAATTCCTCTGTCCTGAATATAAAACACTGTGTCGGTTTATTGATTAGATTAGATTTTTTAATAAAAAATGCAAAAAGTTCAAGTATATTTTAAAAATGACCTGGGGCAGACACGAACATTCTGAAAACGCCATTATTTTTGTTTATTTTTATACTTTCAAGCCCGGGGTGTCCGGTCTCTGTGCATACATATCGACTTTTTTTTGTCGAACTGTGTATCGTTACGCGTTTCGACCTACTACTCTTCGGTAATCTTCAGACGTATCGAGCAGGCTCTGGATTTATCTTTTTGTCAGGCAAGTTTATTTAGCCTGACGTAAGGATCAAGTTGGAACCAGCTCGATACGTTTGAAGATGACCAAAGAGTAGTAGGTCGAAACGCGTAACGATAGTTAAGCTGCGTCCTTTTTTATTGAGATGCGCCAATAAGTTTTCACATCAAAATTGAGATTGTTGATAAATATGAGAAATTTCAAAATCGAGAATCATTTAAATATAAGTCACTTTGGCACGAAAAGTTTTTTTTTTGGAAAATTGCCTGAATCTTTGCTATAAGAGGCACTTCAATACGACGCATAGTGTGGCCAAATATAATCAGTTGCTTACAAAAAAAAAAAAAAAAAAAATAACTGCCGAAGTGAATCAAAAGTGCCAAGAATAGGATCCGGCTCCCTATGGTTAGAGTTTCTTGAAGAACATTTGGCCGCCTTTTCAACAAGATCTGCAGTTGAATTATTCAAACTTGTCAAAGCATGATTATTTCAGGAAGTTATTGGATTTACCAGATTCACAGCAAACGTTTGTTTCTCCCCTCTAATTGTTTTTACCTTTCATGATGTTTACTTGAATTTTCGCAAAAATCACGTGGCTCTCCCTGTACAGTAGTTCAAAAACGTGAATCTCATCAAGTAGCCTCTGTTGGGTGCACGAATTTTCTAAATCATGAGTCATTGAAGGCTCTAAATGCGGAAAATGCAGCGGGAAATAGAACATTTTTCTACAGTAATTTTGGGTTGCCCTTAGCAACGGGTGTTTTGCAATTTTCAAGCGATGGACGTGAGCTTCACTGGCTTCGCTTACTGTGATTGGCTTTGTTTGGCTACTGTAGAGTGAATTTTAGGAATTATAGGAAGTTCTTGTATGGATCAGATCATCATTTGAGCATAATAACAACAAAATAAAGTAACATAACTTCCTTACATATGCTAAAATTGGTAAATATTCGTAGATCACGTTTGTAAATCTGAAGACCAGTGATCTGAAATAGGGGCAATAATGTATGGTACTTATTTTTATTTTAAAACATGTGTCTCAAATGAATTGCCAAGCCTAATCATTTGAAAACAAATTGCATTATTTATGAGAAAGCTTTCATTCGAATTCATTATATTTCATTGAATCTCCCCATTTATACTTACGAACTTCGTAAAACAAAAGTTAAGTATATCGAACTTATGTAAGAAAAGACTTCGTAAAACGATTCATAATGTTTGAAATATTGAAAAATAGTTCTTGTCCGATAAAACCCTATGACTCTATTATTCGATACTTTGACAACTATCTAATAACAGTGAGTTTTTAAAATTATCTTCAATACTCGAAATATTTATATCATGCTGTAAAATAGCATAGTCTATTGATTACTTAAATAGTCAATGTTGTTTTATCAATTGTGTTCTGTGTTAATTTTACTCTTTCAACGTTTCATCATCAGCCGCCCTATGCATAAACAATCATCGCTAGTGAACGACTGCCCCTCTTTTCCTATTTATGGCAGGTATTATACTTGTGAAAAACCACACTTCCTCACTCGTTTTTTGCCTCATCCTTTCATTACAACGATAATAATAATAATGCATCAACTGCACTTTCTCATTTACTGCAAATTATTTACCACCTACAGTGCGAATGAACCACTCCATATTTTACAGCATTGAAAAGCTAGAACCAATGCAAGCTGGTTCTGATGGAACATTAAAAAAAAATCCCCATTTGTTCACATTACTGTAAGCTAAAAAATCAACTAGCTCTGTCTGGCTGCATGGATTGCAAGTAATTTTCTAGTGGTGGTTAACTGGTGTGCTGGTGCTGTGCAGTGGTTGTGGTGCGCAAATTTTCAGTTGACTGGAACCACCGAAAAAGGAAAAGAGGAAAAAAAAAACAGCAGGAAAGTGCGAAACGGAAGAAAGCACCCACAGATGAGGAACGTCGAGAGGAGGTTTATTGGGTACAGAAAAAATAAATAAAATGGCAGCAAAAACCAACTCGAGTGTGACGATTTTTTTTCTCGTTCTATGCTAGGGCTGACAGACAACCCTTCGGGTGTTATTTGTGGGTAGCAGAGAGGGATAGGGGTGTCAGAACATAAAAAAATTCCCCGTTGTGATGTTGAATATAATATAGCAGCATTAAAAAAATAGACTGAAAGAAAGTCGAATCGAAATCGAATCGAAATCGAATCGATATCGAATCGAAATCGAATCGAAATCGAATCGAAATCGAATCGAAATCGAATCGAAATCGAATCGAAATCGAATCGAAATCGAATCGAAATCGAATCGAAATCGAATCGAAATCGAATCGAAATCGAATCGAAATCGAATCGAAATCGAATCGAAATCGAATCGAAATCGAATCGAAATCGAATCGAAATCGAATCGAAATCGAATCGAAATCGAATCGAAATCGAATCGAAATCGAATCGAAATCGAATCGAAATCGAATCGAAATCGAATCGAAATCGAATCGAAATCGAATCGAAATCGAATCGAAATCGAATCGAAATCGAATCGAAATCGAATCGAAATCGAATCGAAATCGAATCGAAATCGAATCGAAATCGAATCGAAATCGAATCGAAATCGAATCGAAATCGAATCGAAATCGAATCGAAATCGAATCGAAATCGAATCGAAATCAAATCGAAATCAAATCGAAATCGAATCGAAATCGAATCGAAATCGAATCGAAATCGAAACTGAATTAATCATTGATCTGACAATAAATAAATAAGATCATCCCTACATCGTTCCTGGAATTAGAGCTTATGTGTGTATGAATAACCTACCTGTGTAACGAGGTGCCAACCGAAGCATGGTAATGCTAATGCCAGCACGTTGGGTGTTGCAAAAATATACGCTCCGGGCCAAATAATGCATAGGCGAAGGCCAAAAAGTCTCATAGCGGCTTTTGCTGCTCAGAACACCCTGCCATGCCGTTTTGTTTGGCCTATCCAATCCACACGTTCTTGGAAAAGGCAACTCAAGTGAAAAGTGCATGACGAGCTCGTACAGTTTTTGCAGGTAGAGGAACTAGGTGTAAAATGCGCCGTCGGGGTAAAACGTGCCACCGTAATATCTCAGAGATAAAAGGTATTTTGGTCAAATTGAATTATTTCGTACGATATATTTCAACAAAACATGTCCTAATTTCCACATCAGATGACATTTAAAAAAATCAAAAACCATTTCAGTTATCATGGGAGTGAATGACGTGGGGTAAAATGCTCCATACTCTGGTTTTTCAGAAATCATCGGTGAAATTCAAACAAGGTAGCAAAAATCGCATAGTATCTCCTGCGTTCATAAAAATTTGGAAAATACCTGAATTTTACCACAAAAATTATTTTGAAACTGAGTGGCTGTTTTAAAAATCGTTGACTATGGTTCTATTTCTTTTGAACTTAAACTCAATGATTGCCTCAATCCAATGAATGAACATTGCGAGCTTGTTTATGCGACCTTCCTGTAAACAAAATAAGAATAACGTTTTCGATGAAATTCACAGTTAAAATGAAATTTATCCTTAACAGGTGCATATTACCCCATCTTCCCTTATTTGGCGAATCTGCCTTACCAGTAGGTTCAACCCAAAAGGAAAGTGGAAACGAAAGCAAACTCTAGAAAAAAATATGCCGTCCAGAATTGGAAGCATCTACGGAACGGCCTGACACATGGTGCGAAGAAATTTAAAAAAAAGAAGTGCTACCCTAGGAAGCATAATTAGATGTGCCAACTCCTCCCACTTGGCAGGGCTGGGCGCGTGTATTTGTAGTCGGGGTCGCCCATCATCATCACCATCATTGCCGTCGTCGTCGTGTGCTCTTGTGCCCTAACGAGATGCGCCTCACCGAACATGATTATTTAGTAATGGAAGACTTTTTTCTGGCACGAAACAAATTCACAACAACCGTCGACCTGCAGCCACCCCCAGAATTAATCAATAAATCCCTGGAAAGAAAATATCCTGCACAAAAAAAAAATGTACCGAAATTAGATTTTGCGTCCCTAATTGAATGGAAATTTATTGCTTTCCTTGTTATCGCGACCGGGAAGGAATTCTCCGGCTCCGGTTGTCACGCCGAAACATTGGAACGTGAGTAGAATTAGATCATTTCTTGGATTCTGGCTGGAGCGTTTCTTACTGCCATGGTACCATCTAGCTTTAACTATTCAAGTTTCTAAATGTGGGAGGAAAATTAATTCTTTTGAGGCCTGTTTCTACTTTAGAAGATTATGAGTTTACGGTTTTCTTTTTATGCTGCGGGGGGTTTCGTTAGTCAGATTGAAGGATAATTAAATGAACAAAATGGAACAAAAAAAAATAATATGGCTTAAACTGGAGACGAAAGCTGGCCGTCGCTTGGCTACACGCTACGACTCAAATTTGCCGATGGTTGGAAAACTTACTTGATACTTGATGGACTACAATTCGCTACGATAAATCAACACCGTGGTGGATGAAACTTCTCCACTAGCTTTCAGTCGCCTTGATGCGCAGTGCGTTGCTCCATAGACAAAAATCAAATTTCAAGTTATTTTATTCGTCGATAATAAGTATCCACAGGTGTTTATAGATAACATCGGCTATTGAAACGTGTATTTATAAGATTTATAAAGCACTGAAACAACGACAACAAGCGTCGAAAGTGACAGCCATTACTTTCAACTAGTACGGAGGGTGTTGAAACCAATCCATTCAATCAAAAGTTGAAAAAGAACATGTTTGAAAGTTTAAAAAGTATATTTGATGGGATGAGTACACCAATTTTAACTTTGAATATGAGAAATCGGTACGACGAGTTGGCTATGAAATCATCGATCGATGGTTATCGATTCAAAAAAAGTTCCACCGAGTTCCTCCCTAAATCACTCACAGACATGTTCCTCAGAGTGTCCTCCAAGAGGTCTGAAAGATACAGCTGCAACTCCCTGCAACTCTTCGAGATTTTCAACTATTTTTCGGTATACTCCTTAACCAGCACAAGTATGATAATGAGTTGTTTGTGATAAAAAATCCGAAAATCTCGCAACGCTATGTGGTCAAAGCTGCACCAGACATTACACCAGAGCAAGTTATTTTTAAAATAATATATTTTAAATCAAGTTTCCAAGATTTTACTCAAATTTTATGTTAAAAACTAGAAAATTTAAAAAATATGCGCATTTTTTTGCATAATGGCGTATAAGTCACTTTTGCAGCTACGAGTGTGAAGAGACATATTTGCAAATAACTTTTTACATCATTATAGGCAATAATAGTATAAATTACAAGGTTTTTCTTGGAAAACAATGGAATTGGCGCTTAGGACAGTTTTGCGATTATGAGTATTCTATATGTCATTTATGCAAATTGCAGCTCTTTTCACTAGATTTTTTTTTCTTTTTATACCAAGGTGCTTAAATGGCTCGATCTTCCAGTTTTGATTTTTGTCCCGCATCTCCATGAATTCAACACACTGTGTTGGAATAGTATGACAAAAATAGATTATTTTGTAATCAAATGTAATTGTAATTTAATGATATTGAAAATTGAAAGCTGAATAGACAAACGACTGTTTTGACCAATGAATCAATCAATATCCAGATTTATCACTTAAACCATTCAGTATTTTTAAACCTCAAATGAAGACATGTTCAGGTTTTATTAATTTCGTTTTAAATTTGATTAGATCATGAGCAATTTTACTAGGATCAACAAAATCGGAAACCATACTGAGGATAGTAGGTTCCAATCCCGCCGGTCGAGGTTGTTCTGGTACCAATATAACAATGCGAAAATAGTCAATTGGCAAAAAAAGCTCCCAGTTACTTACTGCGGAAGTGCTCATTAGAATACTATGCTGAGAAGTATGATTTTTCCCAATTGAGACGTACCGACAGAAAAAATATAACTAAAATAATCCAGAAGGAATCTCTGAAGAAATTGAAGAAAGATGATCTTGTAGTGTAATTTCGTAAAGAATCCCTGAACATGAGAAAAATATATTCTCATATGTAATGCAGCCCACAGACGACTGTTTAACCAACGTTAACTCCGGCCCCAGGTGATTGTGCTATGTTTGACCGTGTGTGATGCTGCTTGACGCGAAATATTTGACGAACTGATCGTACTGTCTGATGTTCACTAGCGTTTCCTACAATCTTTAACCTTTTCTCTAGCATATTCACCAGCAGTTCTACCCGTGATTTCAAAAAAAGTTCAATAAGCAATTTCTACAGGGATTATACCTAGAATATCTACAAAAATTTCATCAGGAGTTTTACCAAGAATTCATCTAGACGACGCTGCATGAATTTTTATAGGAATTCTAGCTAATTTTCTTCATGGATCTAATCGGTTATTCCTTTCACCATGATTCCATCAGGTGTTCTTCCAGATAATTTATCAAGGTTTTGTCTACTGCTTGAACTAGGAATTCCTGTAAGTATTGCATCAGAAATTTCTTTTGTAAGTTCACCTGGAATTGCCCACGGGATTCCATCAGGAGTTCCTCGAAGGAATCCTTTAAAAATTCATTCGGGGATTTCATCAAGAGAGTTTCCGTCAGGAACTATTTTAAGGATTTCACCAAAAATTCCTTCAGAAATTCCACCAGGAACTCCATCAATATTTCCTGCAGAGATTCCATCAGTAGTTCCTCGAAGAATCAGGAGTTATTCTAAGGATTTAAACACGAGTTCTCCCACCAAGTCCATTAGGAGTACTTTTTAAGCTTCTATCATGAATTCCATCAGGAGTCCCTTTAGGGATTCCATCAGGAGTTCTTCTGGGAATTGTATCAGGAGTTTATCCAGGGGAAATAGTTCGATTTTGCACACAAAAAATGCGTAAGAAACTAGGTGACGCATTATACTCCACTAGTTTGAAAATAGTTTACTCTGGTACTATTTATTTTAAATTATATATAACCAATGACTGTTTTTAATAATTGCAAGGCTATTCATATGACATCTCAGTAAACTCAATTAGTTTTCGAAGAAACTTAAAATTTTTGACGAAATTCACTGTTTAAATTGAGTTTTTTTTTCTTAGGGGCGCATATTACTCCGTTCTCCTTTAAGGTTGATCAGTGGGGAGAAGTAGTGTGCCTATAAACAATTAATAGGGAAAGTGTACCAGTTTTGGCCATAATAACTTTTTCATTTTTAATCTTTCTGAATGTTTTAACATCAAGATTTATCCTTTATCTTACTGCTAAAACACAAAAAAAAATTCAAAATGTGAAAGCATTCAAGATATCACGTATGGCGAAATAGGGAACCACTATGGCCATAACTGGTACATCTACCCTAAATGCTCAATTGGAACGCGGTTTTGTATGGTAAGGACAGTTCACCGCTGTTCCAATTTTGACATTGACGACACTTTTATCTAAATCTACTCTGGGGAACTCCTGTACGTGTGCCAACTGTCAAGGAAGCAAAATATATTGGCCGACGTAGGGGAAGACGGTTAGTATCAAAACAGTGGATTTCTTGAAAGTTTATCAAGAACTTTGCTTAGGCGGCATCCATAAATTACGTAACGCTTTAGGGGGAGGGGAGAAGTAGGCTCAAGCGTTACGGCTCATACAAAAATTTGAAATTTTTCATACAAAAAGCTTTACGTTGGGGGGGGGGGGGTCAAAAATTTCCAATTTTAGCGTTACGTAATAAATGGATGCTGCCTTAAACACTAGATGTTTGTCTTCCTGAAGAGTTTTGAATGCTATTTTCATTAAATTTTTCACAACAAATATCAAAAACGAAGTTCTGGCTCATCGATGTTGAATTTGATCTAAATTCGATAGATACTCAGTTAATTTTAAAAGCCCGGACGTACCTTGAATTTTGAAATGGCCCCAATTTAAAAACCGCTTGATCTATTATTTTGAAATGGATTCTTAAGTTGATCCGGTTAGTTGGTCTTACAATCATTGGGTAGGACATCCATCCTGACTCCTCCTCCTATTCTGGGTAACGTAGACAAGAGGATATTTTTTCGGATTCCAATTGTTTATCTTAGATATTCTCGTAATAAAATGCTCAGAGTGGGTTTTTGAACAAAATGTTAGTTTTGCCTTTTGAAAACCTGGCCACAATGGAAACGGTCCCGACTAGCTTAAGCTATCAAAATTATAACTTGATGAGTTATTTAGTTACGATAATTTTTTGTAACACCGGTTGTTATAAGTTAGATGCAGGATGTTGTTAAAACAACTAAAATTTTGCACTACAGCAGAATTGAAATAAAAAAAAATTATGTTATTTTTAAAAATCAAGTCAATAACGGGAACTGAACCGAGACATGTACCAAACAACCGGAATGGACCTGAAGCCCCTACTGTTGAGGCTATTGGTACACTAGAAGAAAAAGGTGATGGAAGCTCAACTGTCTTCTCAGCTCATATGAACGGACTTGTTGTTTTTCAAATTTCTCCTGTGTCTGAGCTGAAAAACATGACGTCATGTTACAGTTATAACAAGATTGTAATAAGCTTTGTTTTAACTTTTTGTAACATGATGTGTTATAAAATGAATTGTTACACCTTCTGATATAATCTTGTTATGAAACATTGAAAAAATATTACACCATATCTAAATTACATCAACGGGAGGTATTTATAACCATGGGGCAGGACACTAGATCCAGTATTAAAATATTAATATATATTAATGATATTAATATTGATATTGAGAAGATTATCAAGTATGCATGGAGTTTTGCTGTTTGCCTGTTGCCGGAGTTGCCAAGGCAAATTGATTATTTATATAAAAAAAAACAAGTTGTGTTTATCGTCAGATCGTCTGAGCACAATATATGAGAAATCCATCCGATGCAAATCCACACTGTTTGATGTCAACATCCATCTGGTAGTCTGGCTAGAAGGAGACTGGCACCTTGTATGATGCATCACATTCAGTGAAGCTCCATTGTCATCAATGCCCCACATCTTTCTACGATTTCCGGGCCATTCCGGGCGATTCCGATTCAATTTGTCTCCTATGGTGTGTCAGATCGGCAAGACATACAATCCACGATACCTAGCTTCTTGTTTATAAACCCCCTCCATTGACTTAAATTCAAGATACTTCTGTCAGATGTCTTTAGGAAAATCGTAGGTAACTCGATGATATCATAAAAGTAATATATATTAATCCGCATTAACGGATATTAATACCAATATTAATGAGTGTCTTACCCCGTGTTTATAACTCAATTTGATATATTTGTGATATAATTTTGATATGATCTGCTTGTCGGGTACCGGATGTTTCAGATTATGGTTCCGTGGTGTCATGTTTGATGTTACTTAGAAACCGTATCAAGCGACACATCAAATCATATCTACGCAATGAAATATGTTCAATAGAACACCAAAAAACACTATACTTGTCATGGCCACTTTGGAACCGGTTCCGGATGTTCCGCATTGTGTTCTATTGTTTCATGTTTGATATCTTAGAAATCATATCATACTTACCTTTCCAGCCATGCTAAGGCCTGGATGGCCTCTGCTGTACGTAGGAGACGTCTCCATTCGACTCGATCCATGGCTGCTTGTCACCAGCCACGCATTTTGCGAAGGGTCCACAAATCGTCCTTAAAATCGTATCATGCGACACATCAACTTACGCAATTAAATATGTTCATTGGAACGCCCAATAATACGTGATACTCTTAATGGCTACATTCTAGAAGATGGTTCCACGGGGTCACATATGATATTACTTCGAAAGTATATCATATAACACATGGTTTGGTTATATCAAATATGATATCATGGAACCATAAACCGGAACATCTGGAATCGGCTCAAATGTGGTCATTGAGAGTATAAAGTGTTATTTGGTGTGAATTGATGTGTTGTCTCATACGGTTTCTTAGTACATCATACATGACCCCATGGAACCATAATCCGGGACTTCCGGTAGCGGTTCTATTATGGCCAGGTGCTCAAAAGGCAAAACTAACATTTTGTTCAGAAACCCACTCTAAACTGAGCATTTAGTTACAAGAATATCTTAGATAGACGATTGAAATCCGAAAAGGGGTACTCGTGTCCACGCGTTTTTCGTTACCCATAAAAGAGGGACGGGTCAGGGGGAGGTTCTTCCCAAGGATTGTTAATCCAACTTAGGAATATATGTCAAATTAGTTGATCTAGTGGTCTTCAAATTGTGGCCATTTGAAAATTGAAGGTACGTCCTGAGATGTTAAGGATTAAATGAAATTTTTGTAAAAAACACAACACACTACTTGTCTTTGCTTTAATAGAATTATGAATTATTCTTTAGTGAAGTGAAATAATGTATGCGCGCAGCAAAATCTGGCCACGAGTTTTTTGATAAATCTTTACTATTTGGCATAAGGCAATCAAAACCAATTGTTAACTAACGTTTGCTGCTTTTCTACGTTTAACAGATGTAATTGTTCGCACATTTGCAATGGAGCTGATGTACAGCTAAAGTGACCCAATATTAAAATTTATTTTTTTGCTATGCATAATACCAGTATAATAGTCCATTTTACGAAACGAACACTGATGATATTCTTATTAATGTTCGAATCCTCTGAGCAGATATTGCTCAGATCTGATGATATTGCTGTTACTTTTGCACGTTACGACACCGCTTACTGTCAAAATTTCATTCATAAAATAAGCGATTAGATGTTCAAAAACGTCTCGTCTTCTTCTTCTTCATGGCATAACGTCTTCACTGGGACAGAGCCTGCTTCTCAGCTTAGTGTTCTTATGAGCACTTCCACAGTTAATAACTGAGAGATTTCTTTGCCAAACTTGCCATTTTCGCATTCGTATATCGTGTGGCAGGGACGATTATACACTTTGCCCAGGGAAGTTAAGGAAATATCCATTACGAAAAGATCCTGGACCGACCGGGAATCGAACCCAGACACCTTCAGCATCGCTGTGCTTTGTAGCCGCGAACTCTAACCACTCGGCTAACGAAGGCCCCGTCTAAAAAATGGACTATTATAATGCTGGCTAGCTACTTTTGATGTTTGTGCTTTTTCTTCGACATTCAGGATAATGATACCATGAAAAATTTATATTTTTGGGAATGTTTGATGAACTGCTGAAGCGTTCTTCTTCACTTGGCTTGATTTAATTAAATTAACTTATGAACCTACATTTGGATTTAGGATAAAACAAAAATCATTTCTAGAGAAGATCAAAAATTGTCCTTTTAATGATCAAATTGATAATCTAAAAAAGGCTCAGCTTATTCTGTAATTCATAAAATTGAATCCTAAAATGAAACAACTTACTGACAAATTTTACGATTTTTGATCCCAAATTGAGTGAGCGACACAAATTTTTAATTTTGGCAAACTATTGATGTGACTTATCAACTTCATCCCGGAACCTATGATTTTCATAAATTGTTATGTTACTTTTAGCACATTTTATAAAAATATCGTGTAGCATAAGCATCCTATCAGTGCATGCTTCAAACATATTTGTTTATATTATATGCAGAACTTATACAACAGATTCGTTCAAAAGTGAACAAAAAAATTCACTCCATTTTACGGACATAAAAATTGAGTTGGATTCATATTCACACCAGGACTGATTAATGGTAATATGTGCCAAACACAACCTTGCCACAAAACTGATATAAACACCTTCAGAACATTGAAATCTAGCTTGCAAGTCTTCTGGTACAACGGACAACAAACTTACCATCGCCCTTCGCCAAATCCCATGTAATGCCGTTATGGAAATTAATTAAAAATGATGGAAAATATGTAAATTAAATTATTTCCAAGATTCTCCTACGAAGCACTAGCTCAGCTTCCGTGTGCGTGTTTCTGGAAGACGATGGTAAACACTAGGTTTTGCTACTTCACCCCAATTGTTGGTTCCCCGAATGTCAGTTTCCCGAAAGCCAGTGCCCGAATATGCCATTTCTCCAAATAGTTCATTTCTCAGAAAAGTTTTTGGCACTTATAATAAATATTGTCATAACGTTATGCAGTTCAAAGTGGTGAACTTAATTTGCTTCTGAACTTTCCGCCACTCGGGAACTGACATTTGGTGAAGTAACATTCGGAAAAACGACTTTCGGGTAAAAGTAGCACAATTCATCCAAAAGACGCCATTTAGGAGCACCGAAATCACAGAGAAGCAAATCGGCCTTCTCGTGGTGTCGTATTTTGGCGTGCTGTCTGGTGGGAGTGACGGTTAATCTCGACAAAACTGCTCCCCACGCAGGCTCCACGAATCCTGGCGAAGTTATTGATGATTTTCGGTACACCCAAATTGGATTATCCCGTCAAATGAACGGAACATCACGCTGGAAAATTAATTTCCGGGGAAGGCTCACGCTTCGGCTGAGGAAATTTACCTTACGTTATTAAAATTTTGAATTATTTAGAAACAGAAAAATATGATTAGAACATAAGCTCCGTCGGGTTGGATTCGTTCTTTTCCCAAAGAAGGCAAGAATCCTGGAAGACACCGCCACCATAATATATCAATTTAGGTAAATTGCACATGAAATTGCCTTTTCCTGATAAATAGCGCCATTTAGTGGATTGAATAATGAGAGACTGCAGCGGCAAATGAGTCCCTGTCGTCGTCTCCGTGAGCTGCGAATCCGAAAACGGTGGTAATTGTGGTAATTGCTTTTTGGGCTGCTCGGAAAAACTGGATCACCGCCGATCTGATCGGAGTGATGAAACGGCACGGTAGTCATTCGAATGAAATGAGGTTTGCGTAGGGACGAGATGAAAAAAATGCAACCACCAAATGGCGGTAATTAATCAAGCAATTTTTTCAACTCCTCGTTACGGTTTGGCTTCGGTGGTTCGGTCTGCGGTATCATCTTCAACCTTCAGGCTAGGGTACGGTATGAACGCCTCATGATTAATATACTGCGGGATGCAGAAAATGGGTGGCCTTTGGATGGCATAAGTACTGCAAATCAATCAATTTATTTTCGAGGGTAATTTTTCCTTTATCCTACGTTAATGAAGCCATCAACGTGCAGCACGTGAACAAATAAAACCAGAAGTTGGCAGCTGGGTTAACCAGGTTGTATAAGCAACGGTGGTAATTTTTTAAATAAAATGATTTAATGATTGGTTACGGAATAAATCAGGATGTTTTTTTTATGAAACACTTAAAAATGACGTCTTTATTTTAGAACTGAGAATTGTATCAATTGATGAAACTGTAAAATATTTTGTGCAGTTCGTGAAATTTGTTTGATATCTATATCGATCGGACCATCTTATTTTTTTAATACATGAACTCATAAATCGATTGAGATATAACATTGAAAATCGGGTCAAAGTTTGGGAGTATGAAGGTGAATTCTCGAGTAAATATTTTAATCACCACCACACAAAATGTAGGGCCTTCGTTAGCCGAGTGGTTAGAGTTCGCGGCTACAAAGCAAAGTCACGCTGAAGGTGTCTGGGTTCGATTCCCGATCAGTCCATCTTTTCGTAATGAAAAATTTCTTGACGTCCCTGGGCAGAGAGAAGGGGGAGATCCTTTAGTACCGGACACTTAAGCCACTAAATTCATAATTCAAAATATATTGGTTTGATGTGATCCTGTTACTCATTTGTGATAAATATTATCATTTTTGAAGAGTACAAAAATAAAATTGAAAATATAAAAAAGAATTTTGACATTACATTTGGATGATGTATTCTAGTACCAAATTGACTAATTATAAAAGGCGGCTCCCAATACCGGACACAATATGAAAATGGCTCGATGTCTGTAAACTTGTGCATTATCGAATGTTTTCGCTCCAGGAATTGTATATCATAGCCAATTTAATGCATTGTCAACATTTACAAGAAAATTTTGAGTTTTACTTAGTATGCAGGCCATTAAAAATCTCTTTCATATAGGGTAAGTGTACCAGTTATGGACATAGTGGTTCCCTATCGTTCTCAAACTTCCACTCGGCTGGTTGGCCGTAAACCACGATTCGTAATTTAAAACAAGTATTTATCGAGCAACGGACTCATGTTCCGTAACCGGTCGTTTGAGAACGTCGCGACCCATTGGAAGCCCACACAATAGAAACCTCAGCCAGCGCAGTTGCTGGCTAGTGTAGTGTGCTATTCCTATACCTAAAAATCAATGCGCTCTCGGGCTAGGCATTGGATATATATAGAAAGCGTTGTGTTGGGATGGGCATCTAATTCTTCTGAAAGAGGTGCACTTTGCGAAAAAGGACCACGTGATTATTGAGCTGAAATCGAATTCAGGATAACTTCTGCGTTCATGAGTCCTCTCATGGCGTAGTGGTAACGCGCCCCAACTAGAGATCGGGGAGTCGTGAGTTCGATTCTCACTGAGAAGACGTGGAACTTTTTCGCAAATCTTCACATCAATTTGTCCATCTAATCCAATTGCAAATTATATGTAATGTTTAGCTTTTCGGTAGTTGATATTTAGGATGTTTTGATTAGTCACAGATAACAATTAAAACGCCCAATATATATTGGATGTACAATACATGCATCAGAGAATTTTTAGATTTTTTTGCAAATGCCCAATATTGATTTTTTTTGTATGGGAAGTTTGAAATTATAAGGCTAACAGTACCCATTTATAAGTTTCAGTTGCACTCATTCTTATATTTTCTTATGGTATAAATCAAATTTTGGAAAATTTAGCAGATAAAAATAGGATTCCAACATTAGAGTCACCTGATTTTGAAGAAGAACAACACTCTATTTAAAAATATATTTGCAGAAATATCGAAGATGCGCCGCATTTGAACTTTAATAACGTGTGAAAAAATCTGAAAAAAACGCTTTTGATAAATTGCTTAAAAAATAGTTCAAAACCATTCTGGATTTTCATATACTTTTTCAAGTTTTGGATTACACAGCAAAAAAATCTTAAATTTACGTGACTCGTAAACTTTTATGATAATCATGTAAAACAAGTTATAACTGAATATTCAACGATAAATAATGTAAACTGTTTCATTGCATTCGAAATTGGTTGCAATCTTGAGTGAAGCTGAAACATTTCATGATCTTCTATACAACATTCGCCAATATTGCATGCTTTCTTGCATCTAGAAAGTGAAATTGCAAACAAGAATGCTCGTTTTACATGATTCTACACTGAATATTCTGTCATATATGATGCACATGGATGAATTGAAGGCTTGTCATTTGATGTGCATTATTTATGATTGAATTTTCAGCGTGCAAATCATGTAAACTGAGCCGTTTTGCATGCAAAATTCTTTAAGAGAAGACGTTTCGTGTTCAATATTAAGGATTTTGCTAGCAATGTTGGATATAATAGATGTGTTTGTAGGTTTTATCATTGAATAATACATGAGAAATTACTTTGCATGTTTAAAGCAAAAATTACGTTACGTGTAAATCTAAGATTTTTTTGGTGTGTAGATAAAAAAAGCGTACCCAGAAACGTTAAGCATTTATTATTCACAATTTCTGAAAATTATTGAAGTAATCTTAGAAATATGAAGCACATATAATAGTATGAAATCACAATGAAAGAATCATATTACGTACCTTCAAAAAACACATAATTCCAAACAAAATCAATGCAGTTCACCCAAACATGACATATTCATGTGAACAGAAGTGCGTTTGATCGAAAAACATTGCATTTGGTTAAACTTTGAAGAGTTTCGCCCCCCAACTTCGTCACAAGTTGGCACCTATGCATACATTACATTTAAATAGTTGAAACTGGGCCGAACTTGTAACAAAAACTGATTGCTCTTATAAATTACAGTCCAGTAAATCATTCCTAATACATAATGGTAGGTTATCGATATTCAAGAAAATTTTCAAATCGCATATTCAAATTTGCGTCAATTCAGAGGGGACCAAATGATAATCATGAGTACAGGCTAAAATATCTTCTTCTTCTTTCTGGCGTTACATCCCCACTGGGACAGAGCCTGCTTCTCAGCTTAGTGTTCTTATGAGCACTTCCACAGTTATTCACTGAGAGCTTACTATGCCAATGACCATTTTTGCATGTGTATATCGTGTGGCAGGTACGAAGATACTCTATGCCCTAAGAAGTCGAGAAAATTTTCAACCCGAAAAGATCCGCGATCGGTGGGATTCGAGCCCACGACCCTCAGCTTGGTCATGCTGAATAGCTGCGCGTTTACCCACAGGCTAAAATATACTGGTAAAAAAAGCGGATTCTAAAATATTTCATACATACACCATATGCAGGGCTGGTAGCAAAAATTGGTACCGAAAAAAGTTATTTTAGTGACCAGATTTGCGAAAAAAGTGACTAAAAAGTGACTTTCGATTCTCGAAAAAGTGACTAAAAGTGACTTGAAAATCCAACCGAAATCAGTTTTATTTCAATTCTAACATACTGTTTTACGATCAATATCCAATAGATTGGGAATATTCAATATGATCTTCTGCAGGTAGTAAGTCTAGTTGACTACCATATTTGGAAATTTTTATTGTACAGTCGCCTCTCCACATCTCGATATCGAAGGGACCATCGAGATACGGAGAGATCGAGACATAGAACAAATTTTTAATGAACACTAGATTGAAAATCACTCCGTTACCAGGAAAATAATAAAAAAGCAGACGTCATCTCGCGTTATGAAATTGTTTTGAACCACTAAAATCTAGTCTAGTCACCTATGATTATGAGTCATATCGACGGAGAGAAAATTTAGAACATAAAATCAACAGGACCACATCGAGATATGGAGATATCGAGATAAGGAGGATATCGAGATATGGAGAGAGGAAATATATGCAGACTGAAGGGACCGAAGAAATCATCGACATAGGGAGAGATATCGAGATATAGAACATCGAGAAGTGGAGAGTCGACTGTACTTCCAAAGCTTTAAGATATTCCCAACAATTTTTCAAACAGAAAAGTTAACTTTTACATAAATGTTCCTTTTTTAGCAAATTTTCAATCTTTTCAAAATGTTGTGTCTAAATATCACCAAAGTATTTTATTTTGTAAATTTCAATACGATTTAGAACATTTGAAAAAAATAATAAAATTTTTGTCGTTTCACATTTCCATCCAAACTCTCCTACCTAATAAGGTTAATATTTTATGTAACCAGATCAAGATTACGGAAAATGTTATACTTGGGCATTAATCAATATTTCAAATAAAAAATGATGATAGAAGATCGAATATTATTGAAATACTTCTTAAAACCGTGTCCTTCAAACGCCGACTTAAAAAGAACAAATGGTTGATATAAGTGACATTGGAATTTTCCATTAGTAAGTTTAATGGGAGGTACGTTTGGCTGAATGGACATTTAGCATAAAGACGATAGGTTTAACAGGCTGTACTTTTGAGTTATTCTTTTAAAGTAGTTAATAGCACTAATCTTCTAATATTTCAATCAAAATTACTTGGACATTTTCATGATTCACTTGACATTGGGGGTTATAGTTGGTCGAATTGGAATAAAAAATACTTCAATACCGCGCATATTATTGTCAAATATAAACTAAGTGGCTTTCAGAAACCTCCTGCCGAAGTGAATCAAAAAATCCAAGAAGAGGACGCCCCACATTTCTTAGAAGAATGCATGCAAGATTTCATGAACGATTCAATGAAAATGATAAATTGACGATAAATTAATAGTCGAAAAACACGAGTCTTTTTTACGTCGTTTTTAAAAACAACTCGGTTTTAGGCTGTTTTTTGAAACAACGCGTTTTTTTACGCGGGACGTCGACCGACGTAAAAAAAACCTTAGGATATGCTCTAGCTTAGATCTATCCGGCCATTTTTAAAGGTTTGGTTTGCAAATAAAGTCTGTCCTAGGAAGCATGATAAGTTTTTACTCTTGAATAGAACATTAAATAATTATTCTTTGTTATTAATATCTGCGATGAAATAACTTAAATATAATCATTTTTTTATTTATATGATGCAATGGCGTAGCCAGAAATTATTTGTAGGAATATTAGGAGTCTTGAGAAGAAAAAAGAAAAATACACTAAAAATAACCTTCTTAAAACCCTCTATTTTACCTACGTTCAAAACAGCTAAACTATTCATATTGTTTATTGTAATACTAAATTATCTCAAATGCATATGCAAAAAACTGAACATCAAGAATGTAAAAAACATACTCCGGATAATCGAGTATAAAATTCCGAATAATCGAGTCACCGAATAATCGAGTCTCCGGATATTCGAGTCCGACCTGCATTACATGTTACGTGGAACTCAATGAAAGATTAACTTTTTTACAAGTTTTTTTTTTCACATGGAAACCATGAACTACTATTTTGATACCGACAAGAAGATGTTCTGGTGATGACCTAACTTAAAACAGCCTAAATTAAAAAAAACGTCGGTGCATTATTTTCTCCCAAAAATTTAGCTCAAAATAGTTGAAAAAAGTGACTTTTTGACGTAAAAAGTGACTTTAGTTGAAATGGCTTCAAAAAAGAGACTTTAAAGTGACTGGCCTCAAAAAAGTGACCAAGTTACTAAAAAGTGACTCGCTACCAGCCTTGACCATATGACAACCAAAAACTTCTATGGTACTCTGGAATCGACTTAGAAAAAATGCAATAATCCATCAGATCATTGCGTTTTGACACTTGGTTAACTCTGTCTGCACAAAAATACCTGACCAACTATTCAAATAAGGTAAATGGCCAGAAATCAAAATTAGATGCGTCGAATTATTTAATATATATGAATTTCTATTGATGAATGAGACTAAAAATAAATTCATACCAAAAAATCTGAGAAATCAGTTAAAATGTTTTGCATTTCCTCAAATTGCTCAGCCACTGATCAGTGCCACTTTCGTCGGGAAAAAACATTTGGTCCACTCTGACTGCATACTTTTATCATTTTTTATTGATCAACCAAAGCAAATTTATTACACACTAGTGGTCCCGGCAAACTTCGCCTTGCCATCAAGTAGGCTGTTGGAAAACGTCAAAAATTCCCCCATACACAATGAACCTTAGTCTTTTTCCGTTTTCCCAATTATTCCGGAGAATTCCCGAACTTTTTCCACGCACGAACACGTCGCATCCCTTGTGGAGTGTAACGGTGAAAAGCTTGCGTCAATCCGTTGACCCGTTCTCAAGTCATTTCGTGACATACAAACATCACTCCATTTTTATTTATATAGATCTTTCGCAGTTTACAACGTTCATCAAATCTGATCAGAGTGAAATGGAGGTAAGGTAATTTTTCATCTAACAACAGGTTTATGGACAAAAGGTCGAAAGATAAAACGTCTAAAGGACAAAAGGTCGAAAATGATTTGCTTGACGGAAATCTTTTCCTTCTTTGAAAACAATATTTTCGACCATTATTCGACATTTTGTCTTTCGACCTTATGTTCCTTAAACCTTTTGTCATAGATTCCTAATGACAGAATAATACAAATTTCCCATGTTCTGTACTTGGTCTACTCTGACTTAACGCCGAAATCGCAATCTAATAAAGACGATGATGTGATAATGAAAAGTTCACTTAAATAATTAAATTCACATGAGCAACGAACAACGTTTAGAACGGTCGATTTTCAAAAGTTATCAAAATCAATTTTTATTAGAAATTGGTTGAATAATTCGACAATTTATATTTATTTATTATTTAAAAGGGCTTGTACTACAAACCAATCATCAATAAGAAGCCTCTTAAACAAACATATTTTTAAAAAACAATTTTCACCGATTTTTTTTTATTAAAAATGTTTTACAGTCAAAACTCCATGAGTCGATATCGGAAAGGAACATCGACTTTTGGAAATATCGAGTCGTGGAAACAAATTACTTGGACAGTTTTTTTCAGGGGACCACCAAAATAACCATGAAATTTTGTTTTCAGTATGGTTCCATGAGTCGATATCGAGTCATGGAACATCGACTCATGTAGGTTTCACTGTATATTCTAAGGGAACTGAAATGAGTAGAATCTTTAGATTTAAAGTCTTTCTATGAAAAATAACCTACACCTTTGTAAAGTTGCTTGTTTAGTAATAATAATAGTTCATTTATATATCTTTTGATAATTACAATTTACAAACAAAAATAAAAATACGGAGTACAAAAATCATCTTATCATCTACATCTATTTTTAATCCAAATTGAACATTTAACTTCAGCGATAATTTGTGCGTGTTTAATTTCACTTGGCAATTCATTAAAAATTCTTATTCCTTGATTTTTGTGTACTTGTCATAGTAAACGGCACAACACGTCAATCATAATTTCGTCTAGTTTGATGCATATGAATATTTCGTCCTCGATCAATAATATTTGTCAAGTATTCTGGCATTTGGGTATTGATTAATTTGAAAATAATTGTGAATACATTGAAAACAATACGTTCTTTCACTGAAAGTTACATCAAAGGATCTAACATTCCTAATATGGGCGTGTATTTGCTGCAATTCAATATATACCGCATAAATTTGTTTTGCAACCTTTGCAACCTACTCAAATGCCTATCACTGGCTAAAAACAAAACCGAAGAGCAACAATCGATATGTTGCGCCAACAGTCTCCACGTCATATTTGAAACATAACAAAGAAACAAATTGTTTTTTGCTGGGGATCGTTCTGAGCACACAGTAAATCGTCAAAGTTGGCAACACTGCTGTAATGAAATTGAATGTATTTTCCATGTATTATATTCATAATATGTTACTATGAGATAACCGATCAATAGATCGGTAAATATGTGAACATGTTTTTAAAAGTATGAGATTTTTAATAAAACGAATTAAAAGAGTAAATTTCATACTTTAAAATGCTGTTAAAATTGTCGATTTTGTTTCCTATTATACAAATATAGAGAATGTTTCAAATTTTTTAAAGGAATTTTTGAAAGAAATTTTATTAACAGCATAGTATTTTAACAAGAACAGAATTTATTGGATTCTCATCTGGCTATGGAGAAGGAGCTTCTGAAGAAGCGAGATGCAATATGGAAGCAGCTTTCTAGCAGCGTCAGTAAAATCAATGCGTTGATACGCCAAGAAGGTGATGCTTCAACAGATCATCTAGTTAATCGAGTCGAAGATTCTGTGCGGGACTTGATGTGCAATCTTTTCAGGCGACCGAAGACTGACAAAAATACACAGGACTGATTGATTGGAGTCATTTATTCTTTTTCGAAGCTTTTTTAGCTAGGAAGACTTATTTTCACCCTTTATTCAGTTTTATTACATAACATTTTGTGTAATACTTTATCTATAATAATAAAACATCGAAGCTGAAAACTCATAAGGGTTTTTTTAACGAAAATATTTGAAGAGCAGTTTGTTTGTATCCACTCAAACAAAATTTGTCATAGAACTTTCGAAAGGCAATGACATTTTTTTATAACGCTGTGTATGTTTAATCAGAATGTATATATTTTTTTAGAACATAGACTTTTAATTTTCTTTTTTTTATAAACATTTGCTTCACTAATGTTGCATTACAATTATAATGCTAAAAACATGTTATAACATTGTAGTAATACTAATTAACATATTGTTGAAAAAATGAATGGTATAATGTTTCCCTTAACAAAACCTAGCAAACAGTTTCGAAGAATATTCAATCCAATAGAAAATAAAGCATCCTTGCTGCCCGTAAACACATACTACCATAAATCACTTGCTAATAGAAATCCACCCTCTTTTTCTACATTCCAAAGCGATTTTCCTCCTTCCATGAAGATTTCCTTGGTTGGGTGCCCGAGCAAAATACAAACTTTGGAATGTTTTGCAAAATCTATTGGTATTTTTGTGACCTTATTTCAGTTTTTTTCTGGATTGTATATTGTAAGGATTGGATTGCTTATTGTAAGTTGTAATATGTTAAGGATTGTAAAATTCTATTTATGTTCTAGCTTAGAGATTGTTATAGGAAATGTTCTTGTGTATTGAACAGGATTCAACAAAAATGAGGTAATTTGTTTAATGTTCTCGAATACGTTATGGGTATCGTACGTTATCGTATCACTACTTACAAAAATGTCAAATCAACAAAATTAAATTGAAGATTTGTTTAGGAAGTATATTATAAGTTTGACATTTCAATATATGGTATACCAAACTGATTTAAAACACAAATGCGTTTGTCGTTATTAAATCGTAACATTAAAAATATCAAGACAAATCTAATACGTCCCACATGTTTACCCGGGTCTTCAACTGCACTGATTGTCGATGGGACCCACCGCTGGAAAGGAAAAAAATCCTTACTCGTACAACTGTGTCTGTATCCAGCGGGAAGCCATCAGCGCGAATGGAACGTGAAACTTCGCTTCATTGAATATGTACTAGCGTTGGCGCGCGTTGGTTGAACCGTTTTCTCGAGTTTTTTTTTTCATTGAGCTTCTTTTCCAATACAATTGCACCAAACAGCCACATTGGGCCCGACCCAGGAATTCCGGTGGGTGGGTGGTCTTTTTTTTTCTGGTCTGTTGATGTGGGGATGAGGGTGGTGGTCCAGTTTAGAAGTGCTGGTTGACGAATGAAGTGTGTGTTTGTAAGCACGAGTCGGGGAAAAAAGAATCTGTCGGAGGGTGAATTTTTATGCTTTTACTTATTTTGTATTTGCTTCGTACGTTTAGGTAGTGGGGTTTTGGGATGGGTGGATTTCAGTTGAAGAAATGCTTGTTATATTACCACTACTGTGTCAAGAAAAAGTGTGCACGGAGGTAATTTGATATTCATTTGTACATTTTCTGTAAATAGAAAGAAAAGTTTTTTTTCTGATTTAGTTTTAAGGCTTTATCCAATCTTTATAAAATTTCATATGGCAGTTGACCTGAAAATTAATATTTTTACGCCTAAAACCAAGAAGTAGCCATAACTTTTTTAATTCTCAATTGACCATCACATTTATAGCATTTATTTTTGATCCATTTAGAATTTCTTTAAATAAATCTTCTGCACCACTTTACTCTACCACACACTTTTTTTCAAAAAGCGAATTGTTTCACCCATGCTAAAATCCCTCATCCCACACTTGTCTAATGAAGATGATGGCAATGATTATGAAGATGACGATAATGACTTGCCCAATGGCACGGATAGGGTGTCTAACGTTTGAGTTCACTTCCTCCTCCTCGCAAAGAAGATAATGTGACAGAAGACGAAGATACGAAAAAAAAGTCCAACATCCTAATAAGGGAAGAAAATTCAAAAGATTTTCAATTGCACTCATGTTTTGAGCAATCATCATCCCCTCTCTTCCGTCACTGTTTGCCATTCAATTTTATTTCCATCCACTTGGGGAAAAAACTTTTGCATCTCATTGGTGACGAAGGAAAAAAAATCATAATGCCATCAGCAGCAACGGCTTTTGCAAAATGAAACTCAAGTGTTTGATGAGCGAACGAACATCCTCTGCGCTGCTGTTTTCACCCACCACCCATCATGCTAATTGCTAGGAACCTCATCACATGGAGCGTCGTCGTAGCGATCGTTGTTTGGGCTCGAGCCCATGAAAGCAGTCTTGCGAAACTCGTGCAAACACCTCAAGTGTTTATTCGGGGTCCTCTGGACGGAATCGTCAGGGTCGGATCTAACCCCATCACTCGATTATAGATTGCAAACTACAACAAACGTTCAACTTATCTCTCGGGTTCTGGTCGCTTTTTAGCATGGATTTTCTCTTAGTTTTTTACGTTAACCAATCTACTTCTGGCAGGCTTGCACATACATCTTTATAAGGTTCTTGACAAAGTCTTGGTGAGGCCATTGGCAAATTTCTTGAGGGAAAATCGAGCTCTATCGGAGGTGAGCCGGTATTTTGATCAGATAACAATTGTTTGTAGTTCTTGTATCAAAAGAATTCAACACAGAGACCCGTCGGTACTTCGTCTGGTCAGAAAGTTTTGGACCATCGTGCAGGCCAAACTTTCAGGAACTTTTTAGATATTTATGAAAGAGCTGGATTTGAAGAGAGTGAAGTTTTTTTCAACTCTTAATCCTTTTTTAATGCTTTCTTTAACATGTTCACTAGATTTCTATTTTGAGTTACAGGAAAATAGATTCTAAAACTAGAGATTTATGTTTTTTTTTAGTAAAAGAAGTTTCAAGTCTGATCCAGAGACTCTTTTTCTGTTCAAACATAGGTAGAGTATTCGTCCTATTATGGAGGAGTTTACACGATGTTGAAATGTTTAAATCGTATTTCAGTGTCGTAAACCTAAATATTGCAATAATTTGCAATGTGAATTTTCGAATCTATCCTTTATCTAGACTATAATGAGGTAAAAAAAGTAGATTTTGAAATCAAATTTATATTTTTTAACATAAATCTGAAGCTCTTCCTTTGTCTCATTATTGCGGTATTTCGTTTAATTATTGCGGTATACACAAAAAAACATACATTTTATGACATTCAGTATACATTCAATACCACACAATGTTTAGCATTGACATTATGCTCCCTCCATGTTAATGACACTGAACGGTACTGTCAGTTTGTGTGACATTAGACATATCTATAAAGAAAACTATTGTTCTTAAGACACCGACATTTTAATGCTTTCAGTGGACGGTTATGTCCTTTGAAGGAAGCACCACATTAGAGAACGGACTAGTATGCAACGCCCAGTGGCACAGTCGGAAAACGTTCCTGACGAGAAGTTTTCCGGACTGAAGGGGGAATCGCACTCACACCCCTTGGATCAATGTGGATAAATGGTTAGTAACACAAACCGCACGGCCACGAAGTCCATTGATTGATTACTTTATGTCTTGATTGAAGAACAAATCAACAGAATAGAATGATTTTTGGCCGATTTCTTCTCCTCTTCCATTATAGCTGAACAATGGTAATGAAAATAGACTATGTTTTTCCATTTGAGACTATAGCCACTAAATGAGAAAAGAATTTGGTTACATAAGTATACCCTACAATCTATTTTTGTTAATTATGCTTTTTCTCAATTATATACAATTTTCCTCCAAAATTTAAATTTTATAATGTAACTACATCAGGGAATCAAATTTTTATCAAAACAAACAACAAGGCAGGCGCGCTCACAACCGTGTGTCCCAACTTTTGCGGATTGCGATACAATCAAAAGAAAAATTATTATGACAATTACAGGAGGTTATATTGCTGCAACTTATTCAACTTGTGATTAATCAGTTATTTGAAGCAAAAAAACGAATTTATTTAATGGATGCTGTTCAACAGTTTGGCTATCTTTACCAACACAGAGAAAGTTCTCAAAAATTGCAATGCAAAGCCTAGAAAATCGCTGCGCACCTGGTGATCGATCATTGTCATATTTTGTTCAAGTGATGATTGGCAAACAGTTTGCGGAATATAATTGTTGCAACAAGAATAGGAAAGGACAATGTCTTTGTTGCTGGGTGTTGAATGACAATTGATTCACTGAACTACATTCATCATGAACTGATATAACTGCTGCATGCACTTTCCCATACTTTTAAAGATTGTGGCGCCCTTAGCAATTTTCTGGGAATGACGCGGCGCACCGTAACAAAAACTGGAGAATGAGAATTTTCTTATGCCTCAGTTGGTTTCGTATGCTACATTTTCACAAGTAGGAATGTTTTTAATATGTAATGAACACGACAATAACATGAAGTGAAGTATCACTAGGATCGAAACATTCAATGCGATGAAAGCTTTTTTTACTTAGCACAACTTTATGCATTCGAAGTTATGTTTAAAATTAAAAAAGGAGTTTTGTTTTTAGTGTCGGATTTTAATCGATCTTGGGAAATTCAATTCCATTCTTAAATTTTCTTATAGAAAGATATAACAAGTTGCAAAAGAGTGAACTCGTGAAGCTTCTGTTTCAATAAGTAAAAATTCCTTTATAAAACTTTCCCGGCAATAAAAATAGAATGTTTTACTTCCGTGTTACAATCCATCCACAGAACGCAAAACTCTTCAGTTTATTCTGTGTATCTGATAATTTCTTAATTCCCAAATTATCCAGTACACTATATAAGGCAGCATCCATTTATTACGTAACGCTAAAATTGAGAATTTAATTTCAATTTGTAAATCAAAATTTGGAAAACTCGCCTTAGAAAGTGGATTTTGTACCAGCTTTTCTTGCTGACTTTAAAAACATATCCCGGTTTATAACCTAAAGTAATGTTTATTAAATTCAGTAATTATATATTGTTTTCATCTCTACATAAAAACAACAACTCCAGATTTTCAAAAGGACACGCAACAAAACAAACAGTTTGAGCAGAAAATAGACTCGACCGCTGTAGTTTGATAGCGCTCAAATAAAACGTGCGTCTGAAGCCAGCTTTCATTTGTTATAGTGACTTTTCACCATCGGCAAGCAACAAACATAACAAATAAATAGTCACCAGACAATTTGTATTTTTTTTTTTAGGATCACGAACTGATTTTCAAGCTCAATATGAATCAACTTGCGGCGCCCCTGGAAAAGTGTTGCGGCGCACTAGGGCGCCGCGGTGTATAGTTTGGGAAGTACTAATGTAATTGTTTTGGTTTTAAGGTTGAAAATTCACGCTTATGAATTGGTTCCGTAGATAGAGGGACTGGTCAAAAATATAGGCTTTCCTCGATGCATTATTGAAAACTGTTCTTCCAACGATCAAAAACGTTTAATTTTGAAAGCTTTTAAAACTCTATTTTCTGTGAATATTATTGATGATGATGAAAGTTTATATTACTCGCAAGCTGAAACAAATGAAGTTCAGCTTGGGAATATTATAAATTTTCATCATCATTAATCTATGAATATTAGAAAATAGAGTTTTCGAACATTAGTGACGATTTAATTTTTATACCGCAATGGGCAAATTATCCTACTGTTCTTGTTCAATAAAATTTATGTCGCGGCCTTCCTTAGCCGAGTAGTTAGCGTCCGCGGCTACAAAGAAAACCCATGCTGAAGGGGTCTGGGTTCGATTTCCGGTCGGTCCAGAATCTTTTCGTAATGGAAGTTTCCTTGACTTCCCTGGACATAGAGTATCATTGTACCTGCCACAGGATATACGAATGCGAATATGGCAACTTTGGAAAAGAAAGCTCTCAGTTGATAACTGTGGAAGTGCTCATAAGAACAATAAACTGAGAAGCAGGCTCTGTCCCAGTGAGGACCTAATGCCAAGAAGAAGAAGAGCTAAATGTCGTTGTTTTGATACTCATTTTGAAAGCACACAATTGAAACAAATAAGTTTTTTCGTTTTCAATTCGTATTAAACATGAGGGTATGGATATGAGATACGTGAAAGAATGTTGAAAATCAGTTATGCCATCGCTGAGATATTGCTGAAAATATATTTAGATTTTTTGGATTCTGAAGCTCCTACTATTAAAAATATAATTATCAAGAATATTATTTATATTTTATGTTTTGAAAGAAAATATTCCACTGGTCAATTAAATGAATAGATGATTTTTTTTTTGAACTGTAGAAGATTCGAAGTGACGTGAAAGAGATATTAACCCCTACGTCTGCGGCTTCATTTTTAATCGCAAAAAAAAATACAAATCGCGACAACTTTTTTGTTTCTCGTTATTTTTGAACCATTATTTCAAGTTCTCAAGAAACTCTTCTAGTTTAAGAATCCTTGTCGATATCAAACATTGGCAGAGCCGTAGCGTGGCCTCACGGCGCCCTTGGCAAACCTTATTTTGGGCGCCCCTTGTTCAATTTTCTTTTCATGATTCAGGTTTGTATGCGATTAAAGTAAGTTTTCGTAACACATTCAAGCATGTATATAAACGGTGTACATAAAACTAGCATCACTGGATCTTAATCTACAGCCTAAGTGAATTTAGAGTGGGAAAAGGCCCTCAAATAAATTATATCATAAATGTGGGCCCCTTTCCACCTTAAATCTATTTGAAAATAGCGCTACCGTTTATATGCCTTAATTTCAGATTCAGCAGCATGATCACATGAGATAAAAGTCAATTGCTTTTCAGTTCCTTTGAAAATATAAAGACGACTATTGTGTGAAATTATTATCAAAATCCACAAAAATATTGTTGAGACTTAAATATTCACTAATTTAGAGTAAATTGTAGTTCTTCTAGATAAGCGTTGAAGATTATCTAAAAGATGTTTTGAAAATTATTGTTCACTAGTGGTCCCGGCAAACTTCGTCTTGCCATCAAGTAGGCTGTTGAAAAACGCCATGCAAGTCCCGTGTAGAAAATGACAGATTAGTACTCTTCCGTTTTCCCCACTATCCCGAAGAATTTCCTAAACTTTTTTTTCGCACAAACACGTCGGAGCTCTGGACGAATTCAACAGTGAAAGAATCATGTAGGTCCAATCACCCGTTCTCAAGCCATTTCGTGACATACAAACACCATTCCATTTTTATTTATATAGATGAGACGTATCTGCAAAATCATGAGCATAACATTTTAGAAATTCTTTTCAAAATCACTGAATCATTTTTTTATTATCTTGAATACAATGTGCTTACTACATTTGTCTTTGGTTAAGCCTGATTTGCTACTGAAAAGAAATCGCAGAAGAAATTTCTCGCCGACTCTTTGCAGAAATTTTCTTCAGCGACACGCGTTTGAACTAACATTTCTTTTCAACTGCGTACTGCGATCAGAAAAAGCGCTTCTTTTCCTTGCAGGAATTTCCCATGCATCAAGATAGGCCAAAAAATTACTTTCCAGCAGCGAATCAATCAACTTCAGCTTTAACAAAAATAAAGAGACTGCTGAAACTTGTATACTGATTTTTCTTATAAACTCCTCAAGAAAACATTTTTACAGTTGTTTTGCCTAGAATTTTCCCATAAATTGAAGAAAATTGTTCTAATCCTTTGGATAAAGTTCAAAAAAAAAAAAAAATTAAAAAGCTTTTCATATTTTTAAGTAGAATCAGATTAAATTGTGAGAAAACTTGTGTTTCGTCTAGATTGCATTTAGAAGTTTAATTTCTAAATAGTAACATGGAAAAATAGGAAATTGTTTAATTAATTAACTTCGCCTTCTTGGTGTTGGATTCTTTTATTCTTGTTTGCTTTTTACTAATTCTCCGGAAGTATTGTTAGGAATTCTGTGACAATTTTTCTGAAAGAAGTTTACAAAAGAAATCCGCCAGAAACTCACCTTTATCATGTGAATTTATGTACCGTATATTTTTTGTGATAATTATGTACCGTACTCATAGAACCCTGTGGAAGATTATGTGAATTTCTTTCTGAATTTTGAGGAAATATAATTTGTGATTCAGTGAGATTTGTTACGCACTAAATTTCGTTCAAACTAAATAAAATTATTTGTTTGTGTTGTGTTTTCAAAATTTCTTTATAATCTCTTGAAATTTAATTGAGTATTTTCTTATTTCTTTTTAATATGAACCTACAATTGAAAACCACAAACTTGATTTACACTTAAACCAGTTGTAACGGCTATTAAAAATACAAGAAAGATCACTCAGAGATTAAGCAAGTAAATATTTAAACTCATCATTAAAATATTGAACAATCTTTAAAAAAATAAAAATTATTACGTTGAAGAATTTCTTTAAAATAGTGTCTGAAGAAGCGCCCTTACTAATAAATATTTTTCAGAATTTACCAAATGCTTGACGCATTTTTGCGCCCCCCTAAGGCTGGTGCCCTTGGCGGGTGCCAACCTGGCCAACCGCACGCTACGGCACTGATCATTGGTGATCTGGTTTTGCAGTCCCGATGTTCCTTAGGGGACAGTGTAGCAAAGTGAAAATACATCTTCCATCTTCAGAGTGATGAATTACAATGTTTTATTATGAACCTTCCTGTCACCATGCTCAAGCATGGCCTACTCTGATATAATCCAATAGCATATTACCACAGAACAGATAGGAAAGATGATAACAAAAACAGCTGCCAAAATTAACGCGCACACTAGCGCACCTGGTGGCGGAGGGCAAGCTTTTCACACTGTAAATTTTTCGAATTAGACAAGAAAACTCGTCTAAACCTTTTTTTCAAGATTTCTACTCCAAGGTTGTTGCAGAAGAGGTAATCCTTAGAAAAGAGTGAAATATCTCATTGAATTTAAGGTTAACGAAAAATGGTTTTGTATTCTCGTCCTGTTTTATAAATCAGATCCTAAAATGATTTATTTGAATGAATTTAAAAATTAATGAGATAAATGTTCGTTAAATGATTAAGTTTGGAGGTCTGCCTCTCGGCTTCTAGTGCTCCGATTAACTTGAAATTTTAATGGCAGTTCAGCCATAACTTTAATTTTACTTAGCGGAAAATTCACAATTTCTGCACACATTTATTTTAGTCATTGCAGCTTCTATACGGGAATATAAGGCATGACCGATTTATATTAGCATGCAGGACGAATAAAAGTGCTATTTGGTTACTTCGGATGTCCAGACAGCAAGTGTACCTAATTCATTTCCAAAAACTATATTCTAAACTTTTTCTCATGTTGTGTTTTGATTCGAAAGTCATTTTGCTTCGGACATATTTTGACGTTTGATTGGCCTGCTGCCGCATGCTGGTTTTCTGAACTTGGTTCATTTTCATCCATGTTAATTGCAGCTATTTTAGGTGATTAATTTTGGTACCACACAAATATGAATATTCTGTATATAATAAAAAACAAAAACATTTAAATCAAGAGGAGATGGTTTCATAATTTGTGACTATTATGATACAATTACAGATCATATTTTAGTAAGAACCTTGATTTAGTTATTTGCTTCATTTATGTCATTTTTAAAACCAAAAAATTCGAAGTGTGCAAAAAATCACAAATAATAAGAATTTACGTAAAAAACCGAACTTTTTAATTCAAATTCTGACTCATCTCTAGAATAATATGCTGGTAGGAGTTTCATTCCAAAACGGACCAATTTTTTATTCTGATAAATGCTGAAACATTTCAGTGTAATACAAAACATTTGCGTACAGAAAAAAAAACATCGTTATAAGTATTGCTATTTTTTAACTCATAAACAACTTTGCTACATTTCATTGTACAAACCGACGGTACAAACAATGAAAAAGTACAGTTGAAGGAAATAATGAACACAGCTAAAAATATGTTGTAATTTTATGTTTATTTTTATGCACATATTTGGCGCATGAAAATAAACTGAAATGTCAACGATAAATAAACAAACAAAAACAATCAGAGATTCACTCAGTTTTGTTGTACAACGCGACTCTGGTTGAATACCGGCATTCGGTAATCTTTTTTCCTCCCTGGCTATGAATCAAACGTCAGCCATTGTATTCTGGCTGGATATCGTTATCGTGCCATGTCGGGTGCTAAGTCTGAGGATTCAGAGACAAATCTTTGTATGCATTCCAAGCTAGAGGTGCTGGAGCAAAGTAGAATTGTATTTATTTAATTCAACAAAATTAGATACCATTACACCGCGAAAAATTAATCAACCTTGCACTCGTCTCAAAATTTGCACATCGGACTGACAACTGTTTTTTCTGCTCCATTTACATCGTAGCAATCCTATGGTGGGAAATGATAAATAACACACGATACCGTGGAATGAATCATTGAATAATTTCAACCACATCATGGGAGAGTTAATGTGATCGTGTTGGACAAGCAGTTGCATGCATGCGTTTTGTTGAAATAAAAAAAAAACTCATCATGCAAAAACTATGTGCCGCATCATGCAGAAAAACTTTTTGATCTATTTATTGTTTTGAGCGATGGAGGAAAAATATACACATGATTGAAATTAGCGAAAGGATGTCAAAATTCATCAGCGCAAAATCCTTCATATTGATTGCAATTTAAGGCGTGTCGGACTCTTGTTGGCAAATGTTTTGATTTAGGTGCACTGCAAGGCGGCAAGGCTTACTGAGCTGGCGTCAAGCACATTATACGAGCCAAGCAGATCATTTTAGACGAGACTAACGTCAATATCCTGCACTGTAAATTTCAATGGGGTAAACAATGTTTTATTCGCCTACTTATCTTCACATTTTCTCGAACTCCAGGCGAAAATTACTAATTGTTCTAGGATAGCTATTGTTAGCTATAGCTATTGTTGTATAGCTATTCTAGGATTGTTGTATAGCTATTCTAGGATAGCTTCTGTGACATTACTACAGACAGATATTTCCCATATGAAATGTCTTTGACAGCCATTTTGTATTATGTCAATTTATCAACAAGAAAAATAATAATATATATTATACATTGCCAGGTTATAAGCAGCTACTTTGTAAACACTATCTCTATAATCATACAAATCGGTTAAGTTTTCTTGGAGATATCTGAAAAATACGATGTGATGTTTTTTTACGCTTTCAAGATTTTTATTTGGCTAGCGTGGCACCAGATACATGAATGCTCAAAACTCAAAGAAGGTTTCACCAAATTGCTTCATTTTTTCACAACATACTATTATTATTGTATTGTTCAGAAGAGTGAATATCCAACTACGATTAAAATTCTGTGGCTTGATATATAAACGTGGCTTATGTCTACACCCAGACAACCAGAAGTCGCATAACAGTTTACTAACAAAGCCGTTTATTTATATAAATTCCATCACACCCACACTGTATGGTGGATGAAATCGTTCGATAGATGAGTTTCCTCTCATAAAACGTTATTTTATGAGTTCATATGTACATTTCGTTTCGTCCCGTGTACTTGTACAAAGTAAGTCGGATCAATCTTTAGCAGCTGTTAAATTTATTTTGTTATCATAAATTTGGTCGCATAAGAGTACATATTAGTTCGCAAAAAAAATCAACACACTCGCATTGAATGTTTTTTTTATATCATATAAAATATAACATATATCGCCTCCATTTTTGTATGCATAAGGACTTTTCGCGACATCATAACGCAAAAAGTGATTTAAACATACGTGAGTTCTGATTGTCTGGGGCGTCACAGATTTTTTATATATAAAACATTTGTCCATGAATATGATTGTAAAGAATACAATAACACACGAATGAGGGAGCAGAACCGCTTACTTATTTGATTTTGAGAAACTATAGGCGCGGTTTATTTTCTCAAAAGTTCTCAACAACAAAAATTCGTGTGCCTTTTCTGAAATCAAATCACATAAAAAGAGAAACCTCAAAGTTTGAGCCATAAACATTGAGATTTACAGGCGGCTTGAAGGTGAATTTTCAAATTAAATATTACCATGTAGTTAACGGACTGTTCCCTTTTGAGTAGTTTTGGTTAAATAACTAGGTCAAAACTGCCACCAAGTTTGCTATGTGTTCCAATCGAAATATGAGACATATCACGCGAAGAAATACCCAAAATTGATCAAAAATGGGCTTTTTCGCAAACTGTTCAGCTAGCTGGTGTACGAGGGGTCCACAAATTTGAGAAAACCAAAAGGACCATCCTTAAGTTTTATCGAAAACTAGCGATCAGTGACATAAAATTGGAATTCTAACGATGGGTGCCGATGGCGGCCTGGTTTCAGCGAGAATTGCTCATATAGAGATTGTTTGAAAATCCAGTTATGCTTTTATAGGCAGTTCTGTCTAGTAGTTCGATTAGCTGCTACAAAGTAAAACTGAGATGCAGGAAGAGAAGAATAAATTAACATAAAAGCGTTTTAGCCTCATGTTTAAAAAGTCATCAAAAGTATTGCATTTTATATGTAACAAAAATTGTCCGTGTGGTACAAACCTGGATTAGAATTGAAGTTTTATTATGTAGTTTGTGTTTTCATAACACAGTCAACTCTACGTTACTCGATATTTCGTATCTCGACAATGACATTGACATTGCTACCTTACCAACCTATACTCGCCAACGATGCTAAATCCCTACTTTATTCGAACTCTCTCTTTTAATCAAATCATCAAACTTTCAATGGCTTTAAATTATATAGTATAAATTGCGTTGATTGCCTAAGTATATTCTACTTTTCATGCTCTCGTTTCTTCTCGTGAGAGCTGTATCCACTATTCAAAAGATAATTTCCAGAAATTTGATCTTAAAAGTTTTACATTTGTGCTGGTACAAATTTACTATTGAATGGGTCTTACTTGTAGGTTCTTCTTTCGGAAGCGATAGCGGTGTCCCTCGGAGTCCAATGGAGGATGGTAAGAGCACTTACTAATGAGACGGCGTAATTCGGACCACCACGTGCTGAAATCTGTTACGGGTCATGTCGACCAAAATAAAATGTGTAAATTTATGTAATCACCTATCGTTAATTATGTGTGTAGCCATAAAATATATATGCCTATGCAAAGTTAGCCCTCCATCTCCTGCTGACAGCTGTCAATGTCAATCCGCTCGCACACACATCAGCACACGCACAGTTTCCGGTAGGACTCCACTTCGCTCGGAACGGAAAGAACAACCAGCCTCTCCGTGCCAATATCAGTGAACATTCCTTCGCGATACAAGTCGCCGGTCGTACAAAACCCGGATAGTACTGTGGCAAAAAGCTTGCGACCCAAACCATCCACCAGCAGCACCACGAAGGAACTTTTTACACCACCAGCGACGGATCAAGTGGTAAAATCATGCATTTCCATCCCATATAACACATAACCACGAAGCCACTATTCCAGCCCAATTCTGGCGTGCATGCATGATCTGCCGGTACGCTGAATGAACAAAACCCCGTGCGGAACCGAGCTTTCCCGGAGAAGTATGGACCATCTTTCCGGCAGTGACTTATCGGCAATTTCTAACCCTACACGTGCTTTCAGGGCTCTTTGTTTGAGGGGTTTCGCCAGCACTTCTCACGCACCTAACCACATTGATCCGGAGCTTGTCATCGACCGGGCGAAGGCGCAACATCCAGTCCGGGCGAAGGCGCCTGATCAGTCCTCCAAACACCTTCTGGCCTAGCACTCTTTGGTCTACCCGATGAGAGACGAGCCTTCATATTGAAGTACGCGCTTCACGGATTTTGGGACTCAAGGCAAGACACTAAAGCTCTGCGATCATTTTAGGGCTCGCTTTATGGGATTAACTTCCACCAAGATCATCGCTGGTGCAGGTAGGATTGACGCAGCTTCCCGATTATAGCCAGCTCGCCGAGGACAGCGTGCGAACTCCCGAGACTTCCTACGTGCGATACTGAAGAAGCGCCGTTCCCAGAAGAAGTTGGTCCACCAACTGATCGACCCGCTGAGCATTGCCAACACCTGACGAGAGAACCAACGTGTCGCCAACATCGATGGTCATGCTGACGGCCGTCGCATAACAAAGAAAGAACAGCGAGTATGTGTGTGCGTGCATGCGGAGGTGTGTACAGTTTGCGTGCCTGGGTCTAGGGATGACCTGGACGCGTTTAGACAGCGCCTTCGAACTACAAGAGCGCCATCGAATCACCGTTGCAGATCGGGGCCCCGCAACAAGTAAACCAACGGCAACAATAGTTGCAGCCAGGTTAGATTAGAGTAGGCTAGTTTTAAGATAAACCAAAATGTTTATGGCCAATTATATCATGCTACCACTAGTCTCTTCCACTTATGTTTAATACTGCTCGCGTGTGACATTGACTGAGCGACATTGCTCATAAACCTAATATTTTGCTAGCCGGTTTAGACTGTGAATGATTGAGCTGTCGACCACTCAATGCACTACAGTCGAGTCTTTATGAAGCGATATCAGCCAAATACCTTTTGATTTTGCCAGCAAATATAAGCTGACTGTTATATGGCGCCCAACTGTAAATCACCACAATCCACTTTCAGTTAAAATTTTGTCAACTATTAAGTCAACAGTGATAGTGAGTCGTGTTGTGTGTTTGAATATGGATATCCTACACCTATCAGATGAAGAGCTCGACTTTGAGCTTCAGCTGAGGAACGAGGAGCAACAGAGACGAACAAAGCGGGAAAAGACCAGCAAACTGCGTGAATACATCGAAAAGGAGCGAGCAAACTTGGAGATGCCTGTTAGTGCAGACCATGTCATTAGTCAAGAAGACCACATGCAGCTTTGCCAAACCAAACTGCAATACATTAACGATCGAGTTCGGAAGGGCCTGGAGAAAGAGGATGCGTTGGAGTTAGCAATCTGTAGGAGTAAGTTATTGCATTACCGAGCACGACTGCAGCTGATCACCGAGAAGAGCCTCACAGGATACATAAAAAAACTGGAGGAGGTTGCAGAACAATCGCTGCACAGAATTAACGACTTCTTCCTCGATACAACCATGTTGGACGTGCATCCACCTAAAGCAGTCCTAGAAGACAACGGGGCAATTCTTCCAGACGATGCGGAGTTTCTGGAGCGACTAAAGAATGCGCAGCTGCAATCCAGTGTGAAGTCCGACAGAGGACACCAGGCGGTTGGTCAGCATAGTTCAGCCGAACAACATTTGGATCAATTACGACATCTACAACATCAGCAACAACTTCTCCAAAGACAGATCGAACTACAACGGATGCAACAAGAACAGCTAGAGCGTGAGCTGAAAATTCAACAGCTGCTCTATCAACGAAGAGTGCAGCAGGAACAATCTCAGGTGCAACACCCACATTCAACACCGACCAAGCAACAGCAACTAGAAACCAGTGGTGTTCCATTAGCACCATTCGCAGCTTCGTCGAAACACCAAGCAAACGTCGCCAGATATGCAGCAAGGAACATTTTTCACCCAGAAGAAGAAGCCAACCTGGACTCGCAAGGCAACCACCAACAATCGGATCACCAGAATGGAACGGCTTCCGGTATCCCAACGAGACCGACTGCGCCAAGTGGACTAGGTGCAGCATACACTACAAATCAGCAGTACAGAGATGTCGCCAATGAAGCATTCCGTTTCCCTCATGCACAGGAAGCAAGAAGCCCGAGCAGGTTCTTCCAGAACAGAACGCAGAATTCACAACCGGTTTATAAGTGGCCTTTTGAGTATGCCGGTCAGCCAAATACCATCCTGCTGGGTGAATTCCTAAACATGGTAACAACATACGCTATAACGGAAGGAGTTGATGAAACAACACTGCTGAGGGCCATCAAACACCTATTGAAAGGCAGTGCCCTTCAATGGTATACTCGCTGCTACATGCACCTGCGTGACTGGAGCGACTTCAAACTGGAAATAAAGAGAGAGTTCTTGCCACCGAATTACTCAGAGATCGTGAAGCAGGATCTCTACCTCCGGTTTCAAGAACCGAACGAGCCATTCGCCAACTTCTATCGGGACTTAGTTGCCGCATTTGAAATCGTGGAGCCACCGTTGCCCGAGTCGGAGAAATTGTTTATATTAAAATCCCATCTCAACGCCGAATTCACGCCGATTGCTTCAGCCGCTCGAGTCTCAACAGTAAAGGAACTGGTAGCAGTGTGCCGAGACTTCGCAGTATCCCGATCCTACTGCATGCGCAATAGAAATCTGGCACCACCACGAATCCAACGTTCAATCGGCCAACTCGTCCGAGCAACACAAACCAACCATTCACAAGACAACAAGTGAACGCGATGTCAAGAGATCTAAAAGAACAGATCGAAGAGGTGCATCCTGCTGCCATTCTGGAGCAAGAAGAAGCACGACAACAGCTGGCTATTGAATGGGAAGAGGCAACGACAGAATCGGAGGAAGTGAACGCCATCCGAATGCAAGGAACGTGGCCCAGAAATCATGAAGCACCGCAAGAAGCACAGAACTTCGGCACTCGATCAATACGAACGGCATCAGTCACATGTTGGCAGTGCGGTAACCAAGGGCACACATATCCCACGTGTCCCAACCCAAAGACATACGTATTCTGCTACAGTTGTGGCAATAAAGGAGCTACCACGCGAAACTGTCAGACCTGTGCCTCTAGGATGACGCAGCTGGCAGCGGCAAACCAACGTTCCCAGCCGGGAAACCAGTAATGGGAGAGTCATCTAAAAGAGGAACTGATTCTCCCATATGCTCCACAATTCCTCATCTAGCAGACATCCCCGCATTTCGAAAAGTAATTGCCACCATCATAAACCCAAACACAACAGATAATAGACCATACGCAGAAATTACGGTACTAGGACGGCCAATGAAGGGCTTGTTGGACAGCGGTGCCACCTGTAGCGTCATTGGTGGCAGTCTCACAAACCTAGCAAAGGAACTGGGACTCAAAAAGTTCCCGGTACAAGGCACTGTAATCACAGCGGACAATACTCGACACAATGCCAGCTTCTACGTACATCTACCCATAGAATACAACAACAGAAAGCGATCACTTCCAATATTGTGCGTTCAAACACTGCCAGATATCGTAATCCTTGGAGTAGACTTCTGGAATAGCTTCGGAGTGAGCATCAACGTCTGTGGTTTGCAAGTAGACTGCGATGTAGATCTGAACAAGCTAAAATCACTGACGGAAGAAGAACAGCGGCAACTTAAACAAACGATTGACTCCTTTTCAACCTCGGAGAACATTGGTAAACTTGGGCGAACGAACATCTACGAACATCAGATAGACACCGGCGCAGCGGCTCCGGTCAAGCAGCGATACTATCCGGTATCCCGCTTTCTGCTGACGGACATAAATAAGGAAGTGGACCGGATGATCAGCATGGACGTGATTGAAGATACTAGCTGTTGTCCATGGAATAACCCGATTGTCGCAGTGAAGAAGAAGGATGGAAGCATGAGACTCTGTTTAGATGCTCGCAAATTGAACACCATTGTGGTTCCGGAAGCCTATCCAACTCCCCACATCGAGTCGATCATGAACAACCTGGGAGGATCCAAATATTTGTCCTCGATCGACTTGGAAGCTGCATTTTGGCAAATCCCGCTAGCGAAAAAGGATCGCCCGAAAACCGCGTTCACGATACCTCAGAGAGGCCACTACCAATTCAAGGTAGTGCCTTTTGGTTTGTCCACCGCCAGCCAAGCCCTGTCACGGGTCATGAACTACTTGTTCATCGACATGGAACCGCAGGTCTTCGTCTACCTCGACGATCTGGTGATCGCCACAGACTCCTTCGCTGAACATCTAAGAGTCCTAAGGGAAGTAGCCAGACGTTTGAGGATTGCAGGCCTCACAATTAACGTGACGAAGTCCACATTTTGCAAACGTAGCATCAAATATCTGGGCTTCGTACTGGATGAGAATGGATGGAACGTCGATCCAGAGAAAACCGACACAGTTAAAAACTTCCCAACCCCGAAGACAAAAAAGGAAGTTCAGCGGTTCCTAGGAATGGCGGGATGGTACAGGCGTTTCATCGAGAACTTCTCAAAAATTGCAGCCCCCTTGACGGAGCAAACCAAAGCGAAGGTGCGCTTCAAGTGGACGGACGAGTGCGAGAAAGCCTTCCAGTTACTAAAACAACGGTTGTGCACCGCGCCAGTACTAGCAACACCCGACTATTCAAAGTCATTCGCAATAGCATGTGATGCCTCCGATCTGGCAATAGGGGCAGTGCTCACCCAGGAACATGACGGACACGAAAGAGCGATCGCGTATATGTCCCAAAAGTTACAATCGGCGGAGAAAAAGTATTCTGTAACGGAAAAGGAGTGCCTGGCCGTCATACGCGCCATTGAAAAGTTCAGAGGATACGTGGAAGGCACCCATTTCGTCGTATACTGCGATCACTCTAGCTTGTCCTATCTCAAATCGATGAAGAATCCAACTCCCCGACTAGCGAGGTGGATCTTAAGGCTCAACGCGTTCACATTTGATATAAAATACCGAAAAGGGGCAAAAAACGTCGTTCCGGATTGCCTCAGTAGGATCGGTGAAGTGAATGCTATCATAGATTCGAGAGAAGGGCCAGACCTATGGTATAGGGAGTTGCAGAAGTCGGTTGAAGCAGACCCGGACAAGTATCCGGATTTCAAGCGACAAGGAGGAGATCTGTTCAAGAATTGTGCAGTGAAAGATGAAACAGGTGTTCAAGCATTCCGTTGGAAGAAAGTTGTCCCGGCAGGACTACGGAATGAAATTATACGAAGGTTTCACGACATACCAACAGCTGCTCATCTTGGATTTGACCGGACGCTGCAAAAGATCCAGATAGATCACTACTGGCCAAAAATGGCCATGGATGTTCGACGGCACGTGAAGGCTTGCGCGGTATGTAAGGCATGCAAAGCACCCAATGTACCGTTGACACCGGCCATGGGAGGTGCGAAACCAGCCAAACTTCCATGGGAGATGTTGTCCATCGACTGGGTCGGACCTATGATCCGATCGCGAGCAGGAAATACAGTACTCCTTGTCATTACCGATTGGGTAACCAAATACGTCATCGCGGAGGCATTCAGGTCAGCAAGCGCGGCACAGATGGTAGACTTCCTAGAACGTAACGTGTTCCTACGCTTCTCAGTTCCACGAATCGTACTTACCGATAACGGAGCACAGTTTCTCTCCCAAGCATTCCAGAGCCTACTGACCAGATACGGAATTCAACACATGCGAACTGCGTTCTATTCACCGATGTGCAACAATGCGGAGCGGGTGAATCGAACCCTTATTACCTGTGTCCGTACCTTGGTGGAAGATGATCACCGGAGGTGGGACGAACACCTTCAACAGATTGTGTCTGCTATAAACTCTGCAAAACACGAAACCTTGGGGTGCAGTCCTCACTTTGCCAATTTTGGCAGAGAATTGGTGTTGTTTCCGGACCAGTACGTGCAGCAGAACCTGAACTGTGCGGCTGATGTGAAACAAGAGCAGATAGATAGGCTACAGCGGCTGGAAAATATCAGGCGATTCATTGGATCGCGCATCAACAAGGCCCACGAGAAGAGCAAGCAACGGTACGATTTGCGGACAAGAAACAGGACATTTGCCGTGGGAGATCTTGTATGGAGACGCTCGTTCAAGCTGTCGTCGGCAATGGATGAGAAAACGAAGAAACTCGGCCACAAATTCGTACCGGCGTTCGTCAAGGAAATCCGTGGCCAGAACATGTACCTCCTAGAAGATGTGAAAACAGGTTCCACGGGAGTCTACCACACCAAAGATATCAAGGACGATTAAGTCCATCGATTTCCAGCTATGTACGCAACACTCTATGCTGCCGACAATGAGCCAAATCGGCCACACAATTCGGTGAACGGATCGAGCTTGAGGCCCAAAACATCGATTAATGAAACCTCGCCGTCCAAAACTCATCGTCTATTATAACCACGAATCTCCGGAAGAACCTGTAGTGTCGTGCAAACAACGAAACTCACGCATAGCCGCCAGGAAAACCGGCAAAGGTACACAACATCCAGCTATGTCCACAGTTCTCGAAAACTGTCAACTACGAGCATATTTGCCATCCGAAATACGCACAGCGGAACTGGCTTGAGGACCTACAACATTTGCCGAAACCTCGCCTTCCAAAACCATGTCCACTCAGGCAAAACACAGGAACCCGTGAGCGCTTCCGACAGCGGATCTCCGGGTACCGAACACAGAAACGCTTACAACGCAACATCCATAGCAGGACGCCGTAGATAGACGAGCACATCAGCTGATGTGATAGGTGACCCCAGGAGCATGATTCCGTGCGTTAACGCAAACAAGCAACATCGCAGCGCTGTAAACGTATAGAAGGTCCAAGGACGGCGGCATACTGAATCACCAAGAAGCTGACTGTTGTATGGCGATGTGCTCGTGTTACAGCAGAAGTAAACGACAATAGTGTTCAACAACGGCTTATCTTTCTCCAGTGGGACCGCCTTTGACACGCTCCTTTCGAGGAGGAAGATGATAGCTGACCGTTCAACCATGGAGACTCATGAGCATCGCTTCTTCTCGTACAACAGACAGCCATGCAATTGCAGAATCCTCCTTTCGCTATCAGTACCCAATGTTCCAGTACCGTTCGTCATTCCATCAAGCGACAAAGATACAATGCTATGAATCATCCAGCTATGAAAGCAGACAACGAAGCTGCAAACCAGGAGTATTCCAATTCAAGAAAAAACGCAAAGCGGTCAAACATTCCCATCACGCGCTAATAGTTAGTCATCCATGATCCTGCTATACTTCAACATCGAACGTACATGTCGTCCAGCAAAGCAGCGACAACACTCACACACAGAACACACGACTCACTCAGCGCACCCGCGCTCTCGAAGAATTCAAGGCAAAGATGCAAAGCGTCGTCGAACATACTGGCAACACGTCAACAAACAAAAGGTGAATATCGCTCTGTCTGTTTTAGTAAACTAGAAGATGTGTTAATGACACAAGAAAATGTTTGTATTTTCTCGACATGACCCAGTAGGCTTAGATACTTAGCGCTCAAGTATCGGGTATCTTTGTTTGGTTTTGGAGACCACAATGTGTAACAGTAGATATAAGAGCTGTAGCTACTAAGGATTCTGGCATAGTAGATCTATGTGATAACAGTTACTGTTGATTGCACTTCTGTCACTAGCAATTAGTGAGGGCAATGTGTCTTACCGCAACTACCGTAGTACTAATAAGCATCTACAGACTCGGTGTACATAATGTAGTATGATTTACCGATCAGTATTATGTGTATAAGTAGAATAAGGTCTATTGAGCTCCTCAGAACTAATAAAACGGCATCCTTCGAAATTTTTGTGAAGCACGCGCAGCTTCACAAAAATTTCGATTCGCTAAAAGTGGTACTGTGTTACGGGTCATGTCGACCAAAATAAAATGTGTAAATTTATGTAATCACCTATCGTTAATTATGTGTGTAGCCATAAAATATATATGCCTACACTGAGAACAGCGTTGCGGTTGAAAATACTATATCAGAGGGTTAAATTAAATACACAACGCCACTTGATTTGTGCAGACTGAATTCGCATTTATTTAGAATATTTTGTGCATTCAATTTTACCATGGCACCATTTGTATAGTAAAAATTACTATATCATGGTTAAAAACTTGCAGCAGACCAGAATCGAACCGAGGATCTGGCGATTGTCAAGCGCGAACGCAAGCCGCTCGGCTGTCGACGCGGTTGGATTGTGAGGGAACAAAACGCAAATAAAAAGCGTTCATGGTAGCTCAATCGTGGTTGGAATAGTAAATTTAAAAACACGTTCATGGTTCTCATTACTGCAACGCTTGTTTCAGTGTATGCAAAGTTAGCCCTCCATCTCCTGCTGACAGCTGTCAATGTCAATCCGCTCGCACACACATCAGCACACGCACAGTTTCCGGTAGGACTCCACTTCGCTCGGAACGGAAAGAACAACCAGCCTCTCCGTGCCAATATCAGTGAACATTCCTTCGCGATACAAGTCGCCGGTCGTACAAAACCCGGATAGTACTGTGGCAAAAAGCTTGCGACCCAAACCATCCACCAGCAGCACCACGAAGGAACTTTTTACATCACCAGCGACGGATCAAGCGGTAAAATCATGCATTTCCATCCCATATAACACATAACCACGAAGCCACTATTCCAGCCCAATTCTGGCGTGCATGCATGATCTGCCGGTACGCTGAATGAACAAAACCCCGTGCGGAACCGAGCTTTCCCGGAGAAGTATGGACCATCTTTCCGGCAGTGACTTATCGGCAATTTCTAACCCTACACGTGCTTTCAGGGCTCTTTGTTTGAGGGGTTTCGCCAGCACTTCTCACGCACCTAACCACATTGATCCGGAGCTTGTCATCGACCGGGCGAAGGCGCAACATCCAGTCCGGGCGAAGGCGCCTGATCAGTCCTCCAAACACCTTCTGGCCTAGCACTCTTTGGTCTACCCGATGAGAGACGAGCCTTCATATTGAAGTACGCGCTTCACGGATTTTGGGACTCAAGGCAAGACACTAAAGCTCTGCGATCATTTTAGGGCTCGCTTTATGGGATTAACTTCCACCAAGATCATCGCTGGTGCAGGTAGGATTGACGCAGCTTCCCGATTATAGCCAGCTCGCCGAGGACAGCGTGCGAACTCCCGAGACTTCCTACGTGCGATACTGAAGAAGCGCCGTTCCCAGAAGAAGTTGGTCCACCAACTGATCGACCCGCTGAGCATTGCCAACACCTGACGAGAGAACCAACGTGTCGCCAACATCGATGGTCATGCTGACGGCCGTCGCATAACAAAGAAAGAACAGCGAGTATGTGTGTGCGTGCATGCGGAGGTGTGTACAGTTTGCGTGCCTGGGTCTAGGGATGACCTGGACGCGTTTAGACAGCGCCTTCGAACTACAAGAGCGCCATCGAATCACCGTTGCAGATCGGGGCCCCGCAACAAGTAAACCAACGGCAACAATAGTTGCAGCCAGGTTAGATTAGAGTAGGCTAGTTTTAAGATAAACCAAAATGTTTATGGCCAATTATATCATGCTACCACTAGTCTCTTCCACTTATGTTTAATACTGCTCGCGTGTGACATTGACTGAGCGACATTGCTCATAAACCTAATATTTTGCTAGCCGGTTTAGACTGTGAATGATTGAGCTGTCGACCACTCAATGCACTACAGTCGAGTCTTTATGAAGCGATATCAGCCAAATACCTTTTGATTTTGCCAGCAAATATAAGCTGACTGTTATAAGTCGTATGCGCATACAGTCAGTATAACATTTAATTCCACTAAAGTTTGTATCCTTTGACAGATTTCGACCTCAACTGTAAGGCCGTCTTCAGTGTCGTGTACAAGACTCGACTAGAACTACGAGTCTTGTGCACGATACTGAAGACGGCCCTACAGTTGAGGTCGAAATACGTGTATCTGTCAAAAGATAAAAAGTCGTGGAATTAATTGGTATTGTACTTAATACGGTTTTTTCTTCTACTTATTGGTATACCGCTAAACAGCTCGAAGATTTATTATGTAAATTGATTTCAATTTTTTTTACCAAACATATTTTTTTTGGATGCGGTGAAAGATTACTGTAACCACTATAAAGGTTTTTCAGTCCTTACTTTTAAAAGATCTCCCGAATTTATTGTTATCAATTTCCCTCAAACCGACCCTGCGATGCGACGTAAAAATTGAATGTCCTTCGCTCGGTCGCTGTTGCTGTTATCGTCTCTACGTCGTTGTCGTCATTCGGCGTGCCTTAATTAGGGGAGACTGGCTCAAGTGAGTGTACATATTCATAGGCCAAACTTCGTTCGCCCAACTAAGTGCACGCATAATTCTTGCCACATGGTGGAATTAATTCGCGAATGTGCTCGCTCATCTGTCAATAATGCCCCGGTGCCAAAGTAGATGAAGCTTCGTATATCTACCTGTTTTTGCGGAGTGTCACCATAGCTGACTGTTGGGCTTTTGCGCGAACAAATGCGCGGAATGGCGTCGTGTTGTATGTGTTTTTGTTTTCATTTTCTCACTGAGAAGGTGATAATTTTATGCTTTGATGCATCTGATAACCATATACAATCTACTGCCAAGGGGAAAAAAGTGAGTTACGAGCCGTTTTTAGGCGCTTTTGTTCTTAAGTACAGTGTCAACAGTATGTAATGTTTTGTTGGGTGTAATTTATGAAATAGCATTTTTGATGGAAATATGCATTCTCTTTTGAAAGATTCTACCTTTATTTTCTTGTGCAATTAGAAAACCTTTCAATAACTAAAATGTTTAAAGCTTTGTTTCTATAAACACAAACAGCACACACTAAGGACTGCGTCGGTGCTATTTTTCAATAATTTGTCAAAATACTTTAAAAGTTTGCAAAATCAAAAACCATCGATTTAAAAATAAATATTTTCCAAAACGAAACTGAAAATAAGTACAACAATATTGGGAGGTTTTTAAAGAAAAGTAAGAAAGAACACTAAAAATCTTATAAATAAAAATCAGTTATTACAGTCCTTGTTGACAACTTTTAGATTGGTGCTTCTTTTTTAATTAATTTATATTACATTTCATTTACCTTAACTTCTCAGGATTTTCACTTTTGAGTTGATTTTAAGAGAAGAAAAACACTTTTAATTAACTTAACCCAAATATATCAAGATAGCAACAATTTCTGTCAAAAAATATTAATAATTTTATTCGACATTTGTAACAATGTTTCGACATTGGGTAATTTATGTAACTCATCTATATTATACCAGGGAGGAAGCCTCAGAATCATTTTCAAAATTTAATTTTTGATCCTCTGCAGAGCTTTGTGTGAAGATCAAAAGTTTGCTCTTAAGACAAAGTTTTGATTATCTGTTAATGGGTGGATAAAGACATTTTATATATTTGTTACACTTGACTTGAATGCCTTCAATATGATTTTTGAAAGATAAATTTGTATCTAGCATGGGCCCTTCCTTAGCTAAGTGACCAAAAATATTTTTTTGAAAATTTTCCAAGAGTTGGAGCATAGCTCTTCCAGCTTTTCTTTACGATTTTTTTCAACGGTGGAAAATTTTGTGGGAAACTTTTTCTAGTTTTTTTTTATTCCTGAGAAAATTTGCTTTTATTTTCATAAAAAAACTTTGTTTCCATGATGCTTCGTTCTTGAGTTATGGTTTTTCAAAGTAAGTAGTGTCAGGGGAAAACAAAAAATTTCCAACTGAGTTTTCCGGAAAAATAAGCGACCCTGAATTTTTCTCAATTTTTTTTTATTCATATATTGATGAGCCCTGCCTGTGAAAAAAGTTTCATGAAAATATGAGACCCTTCGGCCCACTTTGTACGGAAATAAAAAAAAATCCCCTGGTTAGAAGCTACAAAGCAAAGCTATGCTGAAGGTGTCTGCGTTTGATCCCCTGTCGGTTTAGTTGTTTGTTTGTTTCATTAACGACACTTTACACCAAACAGGTGCATTCATGTCAGAATAAGAAAAAAAAAACATTTCATTTAACAATTCGATTTCAAACGTTATTTACAATATTTAGCAATGAACTTGTCTTGCCGTTTTGACCGCTTGTCAAATTTGATTCTCCATCCGGTTACATCATCTGGCTCGGGATCTGGACCCGAATCAGAGTCAGTGCTCACATCAACAGTTCTTTCTACTTCCATCTCGTCATCATTGTTGCTGGATATACGAGGCGCGGCCGGTCGGTTCAGGATCTTTACGTAATGGAAATTTCCTTGACTTCCCTGGGCATAAAGTATCATCGTACCTGCTACGCGATATACGAATGCGAAAATGGCAACTTAGGCAAAGAAAGCTCTCTGTTAATAACTGTGGAAGTGCTCATAAGAACACCAAGCTGAGAAGCAAGCTCTGTCTAGTGAGGGCGTAATGCCAATAAGAAGAAGAAGATTAAGACCTAGATACATAAGCTCATCTGTTTAATTTATTGGAAACCCTCTCATCATTTATGTGGAATATTAAAAGTTGAGTTTTGAAAGCATTAAGACAAATCTTCCATTTTTGCAAGTATGGAGGAAAAATATTGAAACTTTTTGCAATCCACTACAGATGACACGCAGGTTTCGTCCTTTAAACGGTGCTGGCTTTGTTCCCGTTTAGCTGTTAAGCATTCCAAAAACGCCATATCCGCTTACATCAACAAAGCTTACAAGCAAAGTATTTGCTTTTCTACCCACAGAGAATGTACAGTTTGCACTAGAACATTCTTTGAATAGCCGACACCCATCGAACAAACCTAGGATTTTCATACTTGCCTACAAACGGAACTCAACTTCCAGCTGCTGCTTACTAAAGTGACCGTAAATGCTTCCGTTGTCTTGCTTCATCCTTTGTCTAGCAACGCAAACCGAGTGTAAAATTATGCTCATTTTTTTCGCGTTTCATAAAAGTAACAGCAACTGATAAATAAAAAAGAAGTAAGCCCTTGAGAAAATTGCAACTATTTTCGTTTTTTGCACGGTTACTGGCCACCAAGAAAATAACAACCGCTGTACAAGAACGTCGTCGTAGTCGTCAAAACACTCATCAAGTGGAAGTACGCGCAGAAAAAAATCTCATGTATCTCATTACAACTTTACAACAACGCCAGGAACAGGCGCTCATTTGGCTCCAGACAAAGAGACTCTGAGGAGCACAAAAAAAATCCTTTCCACTTATGTTCTTGCTTAAATTAGGAGACATAATGACCCCACGAAGACGGTTGGCTATGCCTTCAGGGTAGCAAGTAGGGAACATGACGCGTGAGCTGATGCAATGGAAATTATGCGGAAAACATACAAATCGGTTGAGCTCATTACTACATTTTGTATTTTTTATTTGAGGTATTCATACTATTGAAACGACATCAATCAATTTCAGTTATTGTTATACAAAACGTTGAAGTGCTTTCCTGAGCCTTATGGTAACGTTTGTGACTTAAAAGCAAAGGCATTCTGAAGGTTACTGCATTTGGTTATTAATTCAATCCAAACAAATTCATACATTTTGGAAGAAATCCTCTGAGTCCTCAACCGTAGAAGTGCTATTAGCACATTGAATTTTGAAGCAGGCTTTGTCTTAATGAAAACGTTATGCTTAGAAATAGAAGAACTGTTCAAATAATTTAGGGCTCACTATTCATCTCGATGGAAATATCTAACCCAATGAGAGAAATATTCAAGTATAAAATCAGATAAGGTTTAACGGTTAATATTTTTTTTGGTTTCTCTACGAAACTTCGTAACGTCACGTCGGACTCGATTGTCCGGAGACTCGATTATCCGGTGACTCGATTATCCGGGATTCTATTATCCGGAATTTTAGACTCGATTATCCGGAATATATTTTTTGATATTCTTGTTTTTCAGTTTTGATTCAAAATTTTGCAATAATTTAGTTTTGCAATGAACAATATGAATGATTTAGCAGTTTTGGACGTAAGTTAGAATAGAGGAGTTTAAAGGGGTTTTTTTGTGTGTGCCGGTCAAAAAATTATTTTTCTTTTCTAGCCGTCTAATGTTCCTAGAAATAATTTCTGGCTACGCTACTGCATCATATAAAAAAACAACGAAAAAAAGATAATATTTAAGCATTTAGCCGCATCGTGTGTGTGGGTTCGATTCCCGCCTCAGGCCGAAAACTTTTCGAGAGGAATGTTTTCTGACTGTGCCACTGGGCGTTGCATGCTAGTCCGTTGTCTAGTGTGGTGCTTCCTTCAAAGGGCAAATAGCCCACTGGAAGCATTAACGTGTAGTATCTCTTTTAAAGTTTTTTTATCGCATATTTTTCTTTTTCTTTTAGTGATTCGATTATCCGGAGTGAAAAAAAAATCGATACTCCTGATAATCGAGTCTGACCTGTAATCTCGTCTTACAAGGACTTCATCAGGAATCAATTTGGTATTTTGAAAAACATCTAGGGGAACTTACGTATTCTCGGCAGTCTAAGTCGATACCGCGCTTCTTTTGTAGTTTTCACCGACATCAGCAGATAAATTCCGTGTTTATCTGTTTACACTTATGCGTTGCTCAATCCTCTATCGATTCACACCGACAGACTTGTAAAAACGTTTTTGGAAACGTTTTTACTACGCTGCGAACATCGCTTGTCAGTGTGACTATTGTCGGCATCTCCAATCTCTTCGGCAACTTTCCCATAAGATCTGCTGGTGAATCTCTTCGGCAGCTCCAAATCAGTCGCATTTTGAGGCGTGTTCATTAAAATTGATGACATCTTGGCGTTATTAATAGTGCTCAGCCTCGCTAATCTCGTCAGTGGGAAGCGGGCAGAACAAAGAATCATCTGAATGTTTTCATTGACTTGTTTTGATCGAATGACACTGTGAATTTGGCGTTTGAAATTTTGCTGCCGATAATAGTCGAATGGTGCCGAAGCCGTAAGTCTCCCTACTTTACTTTTTCAACCATTTTTTTTCCAAGAAATCATTTACAGCACTGTTTTCCGAACTTTGTATATTTTCCTTCCTAGAGGTCAATTTATTTTTGGGATCGTTGTTCTGATTTATTATTACAAATTTCAGATATAAGTGCTGTATTTTGCTGAACCTTTGACCTATATTTGATTTGGGAAAATATGATGAACATGTTAATCATATGCCAGTTATGGGCTTTGTAATCGTGCGGTTAGTTAATCAGGCAATTAAGCGCATCATGCTAGGAAGTAAGAGTTAGATTCTAGTTCCAATCTGGAACACTTCTTGTGATAAATGTTGCCACTGGGCGTTGCATGCTGGTCCGCTGTCTTGTGCGGTTCTTCCTCCAAAGCATAACAACATCCACTGAAAATATCAACGTTTTGGTGTCTTTTTAGGATCATCAATCATATCTTACCACCAAGAGGTTGCGTCCCTTGTTCATGAAAGAGTAATGAAAAACTGTCATAGGGTAGGTGTACCAGTTATGGACATAATGGTTCCCTATTTCGCCATACGTGATAATTTGATTATTTTCAAATTTTTAATCATTCTTTGCGTTTTGGTAGTTTGGTATCAAACAAAACTTGATGTTAAAACATTCAAAAATATTCAAAATGAAAAATATTCCGAGAAAACAAATGTGCCCAAATAGGGAACCACTGGTCCATAACTGGTACACTTTCTCTATATGGTTCATTCTTTTATGGCGACAAATATTTCTAGTAAATGACCTTAAGTTGTAATAACCCGAGCAGAAGAAAATAACTACTGAATACCAAATTGAGGTATTCCATACCAGCTAATTTCCAATACTTACAACCTCAATGAGGTATGAATGAGCCCTGCATAAGAGGTAAAATACCTCAAATAATATCTCAAGCATATTCTACGAACACCAAACTGATAACTAGATCAGGTATTGTAATACCTCAATAATACTTGATGGTTTTTCATATAAAAGTGAAATTTTCCAATAGTAGTTCAATACCTCCAGCAGTCCTCAATAGCTATCGAATACCAAAATGAAGTATTTTTAATTGTGTTAAACATAATTGGCAAATACCATCATAATACCAAAATGAGGTATTGATAACTGAGCAATACCTAATTATGGTATGATACCAAAATATGGTATGTATATGTTATTGGCGAGTTATTCTTTCCTCCTCGGGAAACGATACTGATATTTTAATTAAAAAGTTAACATGAGTAAATTTGCAGAGCATGGAAATAATGGAAAAATTAATAAGCTCACCTCATTTGTATAGCTATTTGAATCTTGACATAGTTTTGGAATCGGTATTTGTTGTGAAGCAGTCTCCCTTTACTTTACTTTTGATAATGCTACGTCCTTCAAGACATGGCCTGTGTCACAATGTAACGCCAACAAACTCGATTATTAGCTGCTTGGCTGCAGTTTATCGATCCTCCCACACTTCCCCAGGATCTTGCTGCACTTGGTCAAACCACCTAGCTCGTTGCACTCCTCTTCGTCGTGCACCGACTGGATTCAAAATGAACACCGTTTTTGCGGCATTGTTTACCGGCATTCTCACAACATGTCCCGCCCATCGTACCCTTTCGTACATTTTGGATGCTGGGTTTATTCTTTTCCACCACCATACGCCGTTCTCCTTTACTCCGCAATAGATTATCATAAGCACTTACTTGATACTTGATACTTGATAGGCTACAATTCGATACGATGAATCTGCGCCGAATGGATGAGTCTTCTCCACTGGGCTCGGTCCTGGGTCAATCACTTCCAGCCCTGAACGTTAAGTGCCCTTAAGGCCTCCTCAACTGCGAAAAGCCATCGTGTGCGCAGTCTTCCACGAAGTCGGCAGCCTCGTCCGGGTTCTCTGTTGAATATTATCCTTGCTTGTCGTACTTTCGGCTTACAAGCAACGTGACCAGCCTAACGCAGCCTGCCGTGTTTTATGCGCTTGACAATATCCACCTCTTTATACACTTGGTACAACTCATGATTCATGCGACGCCGCCAGATGCCGTTTTCTAGTTTACCGCCGAGTATTGTTCGCAGCACTTTACGTTCAAACACCCCGAAAGCTTCCTTCAATGTTCATGATTCATGGCCATATAGGACAACCGGAAGGATCAGTGTCTTGTATAACGTGAGTTTTGTTTTCGTTTGCAGGCTACGGGATTTCAGCTGGTTACGGAGCCAGAAGAAAGCCCGACTCGCAGCTGCAATACGTCTTTTCACCTCGCGGGTAACATCATTATCGCATGTCACTAGTGTTCCAAGATACACAAATTCTTCCACTACTTCAAACTTATCACCACCTAGCACCATTTCGCTACCACTAACACGTCCGGACCGACGTTGACCACCACCCGACTAAGGGTACATAACAAAATGATATCAGCATATGTTATTATGTTATAAATTTTTTTCGAACATAGGTTGTTACAAACTTGATGCAGGATGTTGTTAAAATAACTAAAATTATAACAAAAAGTGTATGAATAGTAACATAAACATAACAAAATGTGTTTTAATTCTACCAAAAACATATCAAACCAAGTTATAATGTTTGATACAAAGTATCAAAATTATAATACTGTTCGATATACGATAATATTGTATATTATTGAAATGCAACTATCTATTTATTTTGTTATAAAGTTGTTAAAAATGAACAAAAATATATCTTTAAGGGACATAAAACACACTATGTTATATTGCTGGTTTATTATATTCTATGGATAACGGAGCCTAACAAAATTATATCATAATATGATATGCATATCATATTCTGATTAAATTTTATTATATTTTTGTTACAAGCCTCTAGTCGGGCAGCTATCATGTACTTCGTTTTTTGTGGTGTTGATCGTGAATCCGATCCTCGCTGTCTCCCTCTTGAAAGGCACGAACGCCTCTTCCACTGCCCGACGGTCAATCCCGATGATGTGGATATCGTCCGCAAAGCCAAGGAGCACATGAGAACGTGTGATAATGGTACCGCTTCTCTGCACACCTTCTCTCCTGATAGCACCTTCGAGCACTATGTTAAACAGCAAGTTAGAAAGAGCGTCACCCTGTTTCAATCCATCTAAGGTTACGAACGATGACGAAATATCGTCCATCACCCGCACACTTGATTTCGATCCATCAAGCGTTGCACGAATCAGTCTAATCAGTTTCGCCGGAAAGCCATGTTCGGACATAATTTGCCACAACTCGTTTCTCTTCACTGAATCGTACGCTGCTTTGAAATCTACTAACAGATGATGAGTCTGCAAGTTGTACTCCCGGAATTTATCTAGGATTTGACGCAGGGTAAACATTTGATCTGTCGTTGATCGGCCCTCTCGAAAACCATAATATATATTCTTTTCAAACATGTTTTGAATAAACAAATAAAGTTTATTTTCAGAAAATATAAGTTTTTTCAGTTGTCTATAAAACATATGCAACAAAAGTTACATTTATTGCTTTTGATAGCATCCATGCTATCAATTGTTATACACTGCCGGCCAAAAAATTCGCCATTTGGTTTTCACTAAATACTTTTAAGCAAATGTCATGAGAAAATTATTATTTTTAAGGTATGCTCTAAATGCCAATCTATCAATTTATATAAATGAATGAAGTGTGGTGGTTGTATGCCACTGTTTAGTACGAAAAAGTTCAATGCAATTACCTAACTCGCTCATAGTTGTGTTAATGCAGGGCTTACGCGTTTTTGTGAAAAATAACCCATTCAAAAAATTCTTATGTTATCAGATTTGACATCAATTCATTACAATAATCACCTTACTGAAAAACCTCAGACCTCCGAGTTTAAAATTACATCACATCTAATTTTCAGACGTGGTTTTCTCAAACATTAGTTTTTGTTGATGCGTCGTGAATGTCGTGAATCCATCCATGCGTTTGTAAAATACACGTTGTTTATTTTACCATCTCTGTTCATCTTTCCACCATTTCCCTTGAGATAATACTGTTTAGATCAGTACTGTATTATTTTTTATTATATTTTCACAGGAATGCTTATATTCATATCGTTGTTTGAAGGCCACCAAAAGTATGATAATATCACAAAAAATAACGCCAGTTGTTTTCACACTACTCTCACACCATTCGAAGCAAAACCAAAACCATGAATGATTAAAAAAAAAAAAAACTAAAATGCCGTCTCGAAAAAAATCCGTGATTGTAATAAATTTCAATGAAAATGATACGCTGCAGTTTATGCGAACGCCGAACGTACGTCGCATTTGGGACGAACAAAAACGGCTGGTCGGGTGCTTCTGTCCCATTATTACGGTGGCCCTATTTCATAGCGAAAATAAGTGGAAAATCCTGCGCTTTCAGTTTTATCAATTTGGTTAAATCGTGAAATAGAATACGAGCAAATCGACTCGCCGTGTGTGTGTTGCATTGAATGAAAAAGCAAGAAAAAAAATGACACCCCGTGATAGAGGTCGCTTGTCAACTGTGTTTTTTGACTGCTGTGAGTTATTTCAACTTTATAACGACATCATCGGTGCATGGCATGTTGGATGGAATGGATTCAAAAAAAAACTTCATTAGATTACAACATAATGAAAAGCCGGCAGGAAGCATAAATTATGATTTTAATTAAGATGTTGAGACCTCGGTAAAAATCAAGTTTTCGCTATGGGAAATGTCAATTGCCAGCACGAAATTTCTGATCATAATTCAGCCCTATTTGTAACTTTTTAAGAACCTAGGCCTTGAATCAATATTTTCAACAGTTGACAAATGAATATGGATAAGGAAATAAAGTTTTGTTCATGAAGTAAGTAGAAAAAGAAATAAAACCAGCAAATTATGAAGAAACAACGAAAAGAATGTCATTAACATTTCTCTCCCATCATTAAGATTTCCACTATTTCCCTTCGGCTTCCTTGTATGCATCCTGTGCCATGAAAATCACAACAAAAAATATTCCTATCGTTTCATTTGAATCGTACTCATCGCACCATATTTTTTCACATCCGAAATTCCTGTCCGTCTGCCACGTCACCGTAATCCCTGGCCCCGGAAACGAGGTGACTTTTTTCAGTTTTCTTCTTTGGTCGATGGCTGTGCACGGGGTGGCCATCATCAACCTGTCCGATGAAACAGGAAATTCCGGCCCTAACGGGATTGACATGGCCCCCTCAACTCTGTGTCATCATCGTCATCGTCTGGTGAAATTCGCAAAAGACGCAAATGATGTGAAATCGGAACTTGTGCTGACAATGATGAACAGGGTTCTGGTGAAATCCTAAGGTGGATTCTGGTGGATTCATGAACAGTATTCTGCTGGAATCCTGAACAGGATTTTGCTGGAATCTTGAACATGATTCTGCTAGAATCCTGAACAGGACTCTGCTGGAATCCTGAACAGGATCCTGCTGGAATCCTGAACAGTGTTCTGCTGGAATCCTTAACAGGATTCTGGTGGAATTCTGAGCAGGATTCTACTAGAATCATGAGCAGGATTCTGCTGGAATCCCGAAAACAGGATTCTGCTGTAATCCTGAACAAATTTCTGCTAGAATCCTGAACATTCCACCGGAATTCTGATATAATCCTGAATGGAGTTTTGCTCGAATCCTGAACACAGTTCTGCCGGAATCCTTAGCAGGCTCCTGCTGGAATCTTGAACAGGATTTTGCTAGAATCCTGAACTGGATTCTGCTTGTATCCTGAACAGTATTCTGGTGGAATACAGTACAGGATTTTGTTGGAATTCTGTACAGGATTTATCTAGAGTCATGAGTAGGATTGTACTAAAATCATGAGCAGTATTCTGCTTTAATCCTTAACAGGATTCTGCTGAAATCCTTAACAGAATCCTAAACAGGATTTTGCTGGAATCCTGAACAGGGTCCTGCTGGAATCCTGAATAGGGTTTTGCTTGAATCCTGGTCACAATTCTGCCAGAATCCTGAACAGGATTCTGTTGTATTTGAAAACATCAAGAAATCTATCCAAATCCTTCAATTTGAGACGCTGCATTTTTGTTTCCGGGGAATTTCAAAACCAGAGCCCGCCGACTAGTTTATCTCACCACAACCAACTGTTCCTCCTCTACAGATCTGCCAAAGAAAGAATGCAAATTGCCAGAAGGGTCGCAGCTTGGCCATAACAAAAAAAGATCACTTTGTCAACCCCAACCCTTTTTCAGCAGCTAGCGAATGGTTTTTCTTGCACTCTACCGCTTCGATTTGACCAACCGCAGGAAAAAATCGTACCAAATGACGCCGTCACACAATTGAACGGATTGCAATAGAGTAGTCTACCAGAAATCCATGAGACCAAGTCACGTGGATGGTACTGACGAACCCTATTCACCATTCCGCCACAGATAAATGGAAAAGTTTTGGATTCTTCTTCTCGCAAGGCGACGGGGGTAGGAAAATCGATTAACAAGTGCTCACAGCAACCAGCCAGCAGAAATTCGATCGAGCACGCCTGACGAGGCAAAAGTAGTCCGAAAGAAAATGGGTTGATTTTTTAATTTCGAATCCCCCGCGATTCCGTCGTTCTCTTCTTGAAGATAAATTAGCGAAATGCTTTGGGAAACTTTTTTTTTCGAGTGCGACGTTTGATGTGTCCTATGCAAATACATTCCACAAAAGACATCATTTCTCATCCAGGCAGTATGACAGGCAGAAGGGCTTGTCTCATTTGAGAGGATGGATGAAAGAAAAAAAAACGAAGGGAAAGGGTTCATTGTTGGTCGATGACACGGAACGGACCTCAGAAAAAGTGCGTCAAAAGAAATTCGATCCGTTGCGTTCGTCTTGCTTCGATACAACACGCTTTCTCCTACAACGCATCGCTTGAAGTCAGTGAAGTTTTGAGGCGAACTGCGCTACGACAGGGTTGCCCAACGTACGGCTGCATTCGGTCGGCTCACCGATTATTCTGCCAGTAAACTTTTTACTTTGGAGGAATTATTAGATTATGAATGTTAGAAAAACTATCATTTGGAGTGTGAATAACTACTGAACACACTTAAATAAATCTTCAGAAGATCAGTTCGATGTTTATAAAAAAAAGTTCCTAATTTGTAAGATTAATTTTATTGGGATTATAACAAGAAACTCTCTACGATGACCTAATTTTTGAACATCTTATTCTTGGAATTAACATCCTCACTATGATAGAGCCTGCTTCTTAGCTTAGTGTTCTTATGAGCACTTTCACGTAATTGAGTGAGAGCTTTCTTTGCCAAAAATGCCATTTTCGCATTCGTATATCGTTTGGCAAGTACGATTATGCACTATGCCCAAGAAAGTCAAGGAAATTTCCGTCACGAATAGATCCTGGACCGACTAGGAATTGAACCCAAACACCTTCAGCATGGCTTTACGTTGCAGCCGCGGACTCTAACCACCCGGCTTAGGAAGGCCCCGACATAATTTTAAACATAATTCCACTAATCAAAGGGAGCAGGAATTATACCTTATCCCGTAAGTGATTTATGTAGAATCCTTGGAAAACCCTTCCATATAGATATTTTAACAAAATTCTGGACAGATTTTTCAAACAATTCTAGTTACGACTTTTATCGATAACTTGTGTAGGAGTCTCACATAATTCACATTTTCAGGACATGTTAGTCTAAAATGCTGAGCAAATTTTCAATATTACTCTAGTTGGGATTTTTACATAATCTTAGGCTTATTGGGAATAGGATTATGAACAGGTTTCTTCAAAGTCCTGGACAGTTTTCTCAGAAAGCTCATCAACGTTTTACAAAATATGAACAAAATTTTCTCTTAATCCAGGTCATGAATCTCACAAAACCCTATAAAGGTTGGATCTTGGTAGAATCTCAAGAAGCATTCTTACAAATTCATGGAACTCTTTGTACCAGAGTCAATGGCAACCTTTTTCCAAAAATTCTAGTGTGATTCTTCAAAATATTGCATTTTAGAAGACACTCTAACAATATCCAGCAGGATGAAGCAATTTTCTGTTTTTCAATATCTCCTAAATAAATTGCATAATTTATTGAGAAATGGCCCGCCGCTAAAAATTCTTCCTGTTTTTTGGCCTGCGGTCAAAGTCGTCTATGAACGTCTTTTAGAACTTAACATAACGCAAATTTTCATGCAAAAAGATTGTTAATATCTATTTTAGTTCAAAAGTTATTAAAGTTTTTGTGATAAACAATGTTTGACTTTCAAGACGTTTTATTAGAGTTACAAAAATAACAAATCTGTAATTTTTTGATATAATATACAATTTCATTTTGTCTTTTGAACACCGTCAAAAGATATTTTTTATGTTTGCCTCAATCAGAGATATTCACAATCAAAGTAGCCATGTTTTTGGAAGAAAAACAACAATTACTTCTAAACGGAAGGAGATAGCGAGTTTCTTCACTCACCAAATTACGCATTTTTCAAAGCTCAAAAGTGATTCATAGACTACTTTGATGAGAAACTTGAATTGAAAACTCTAGAGCCAGAAAACCAATTTTGTTCGGACCACCCTATGTCACCGTAGGAAAAAAGCTCTAAATCGGTCAATTTAACAGATACAAAAAAACTTTTTTTGGCAAAGTTGCTTGAAATTGAATGGTCTATAACTTTGCTGAAGCATGTATAATATAATTTCTACAAATAAGAAAGTAAGTTTAATCATTTCTATGAAAATGTGGTCCACCCTAATCTTCAATAAAACCAAACAAAGGGCTCAACTAATACAAACAACTTTGTAGAAGACCGTTTTTGTCTAATGTTTCATTCTAAAGCTCAGAATGCATCTTTCCGCGTAAAACTGAGTCCTGGACCATAGTGCGTTGTTATTAAACAAAAAAATCAATAATAGTATGTATTTCATGTTGTACACATATTTTATGTAGATCTATCGTAAAGCGTTACGTATCGCTTTCAAAAGAAAAAGCTCTTTGGGTGTAATGTCTCATCTCAAGTTACACAGCTCCTACATATCGGGGTTTTGATAATAGTTACCACATCTTGTTCCGTGACCTTTGAAATACCGAAAAAGCGCAGGGAAGAATGTCTTGCATGTCAAGTTTGGTTTTATAAAAGTAGTGGAACAAATGGTCAAACGAAACTAATAGGTTTCAAAGATGGAATATATTAATGCAGAATTGTCCATAAGCATTTTAAAAGCGAATAATCAAAACATTAAATTAGAAAAAAAAGTTGGGATAAACGGTTGTGAGCGAGCTTGCTTTGTTGTTTGTTTGGTTTTCGTCTACTTTGATGACAGTTTGATTCACTGGTTTGGGGTAAATATCAGGTAGATGCACCGTTCGAACGAAATGTGTAAACTTCTGTGATGTATAATGCACATGATTCGAGCGTGGCATATCATGGATATTTACATTATACACTCGATTCTGTTTTTGCACGGGGGATGCGTACCGTGCAAAAAAAGTTTTCAGTTCAAAATTCCAAAAACCGTGCAAAAAAGTAACATAATTTCTCGACGTTTCGTGCTAAAATAAGGTTTTGGCGAAAAAAAAATGCATAGAAACTTCTTTTGCACGGCCGTGTAAAAAAATCCGTGCTAAAAAAAGAATCGGGTGTATGCACATACATATCAATTATATGTCACGTAATCCAGCAGGATCCTGTGAGATTTCGTGATATATTTTTACATGATTCTAGACTTAAATTGACATGACTTCATGTTACATAGTATAAATGAAGTTTACATAACGTGTAATCTTCATTATTTTGGACAGTGTGGGAGCAGTTTTACTATATGGCAGCAAGATAATGTGATTTTAATCCTTTCACTTCATATTGTTACGCCAAAAGGTCGAAAAAAAAAATAAACTTCTTATCCGTATCAACTGACGCCGTTAATGTTTAATGAACTTTTAGTTTTAGTTTTACAGATGTCATTATGACACCAGTTTTCATCGATTTAAAGATTGTTGAAATCATAGAAGTCTTTGATTTTTGGGTTTACAAAACTTCTTAACCATGATCATTAGTATGGGACAAAATTCAGAATCTTGTTCCAGTCCACTTTTTGAATTGCAGCTGAAACTTGTTATAGAATATTCTTGCATCAGCTGTTCAAGGTTTATATGGGATTTACTATGGGATAACGTACTTATGCAAAGAAAAATCTCCAGAGGTTGCCTATTGGCCTCAACAATTCTGAGTACAGACCTCAATAGGTATTATATCGCCCAAAACTGCCAAACAATCCAACACTTGTGAAAAAAAGTTTTTCAATGAAAACCTATTGGCAAGGTGGCGTTGCTTAACACGTAATGGAATAACAATAATAACGAAATTGGGCAAAATTTCCGAATAATCAATGCTTCATAACTTTTTTTCACCAGCATCGGATTACTTTGTGGTCATCGACAATGTTGTTCATATATAGTAAATACTTATTGAGATCTGTGTTGAGAATTTTTACAGGGGTCGATGGCGACCTTTGGCTATTTTATTTGCAAAAGTAAGTTTTCCCACAGGAATCGAGCATGTGCTAGAATAAAGACGTTAGTCGCATGATCGATTCCTTTTCATCGATGCTCTCTTCTGTGAATAAAGTTGACAAGACGCAAGTTTGTTGGCATTTTTTCTCTTCAGAATGCAAGATTGTATTGTCGCCTAGTATCTTTAAGGTGCAAGAAAAAATGGCTCAAAAGGCGGAACAGTAATAACCAGTTTTCTCCTTTTAAAACAATAAATTGATGAAAATAAGAACACACAGCCTTTTTATTGGGCAAATAAAAGTGTGTTTTTATTTCCTTGATTTTTCTATTCAAAAAGAGAAAACTGCTTTTTTAGTTTTGACTTTTGCACTATTTTTACTTGGGCCTTAAGTAAAAAACTGCTAAAAAATTGACACCTTGTCACTGTGTGGGCCTTAGAGGGTTATTGACAATTCGAGTGACATTTAGAAGTTCGGCAGTCAAACTTCGGCGAAGTTCAGCGTCAGCATTCTAATTAGGTGCTTCACCGACGCATTGAGCTCTCGCCGAGCGGTGCCACGAATACATGCGCAAAATTGCTGGTGAAAAATACTGCCGTTTGATTTGGCTGGGAACAGCTGATCTTTGTTTTATTTTCCACCAGCACTCTTTAAGTGGTTTTGGTGACATGTAACGTGTATGCACACGAGCGACGCTGAACTTCGGCGAATTTTTATGGGAGATATTTCTCTTTTCTTATTCTAAAGTTAATCTGAATGCACAATATTTATGCTTAGTGAGCTCCGAACATAGCTTCCAATGGTTTGTACACTATATTAATACCATCGCAGTAGGCTAATACAGAGCAAGAGAGTGAGTGGCTTCAACGATTGTATTCCGTTAGGCATAATGCCGTTTGGCATAAAGTCATTTGGAATAATGGTCGTTTGATATAATGGCCGTTTGGCATAATGAGAGACTTAGAATGAATATCGGCCTTTTTGAAGCTTTTGCCAAACTCGGTGTTCGTTCAGAGATGTTCCTAGCTATGGATGTCGAAAATTGTTCTCAAAAAGCATAATTAAATTAAAGCTCGTGACGAGTCTGGTGGAAGATCTTTTCGGAATAATAATGTACATCCATATATACATTTTTTATGTACATCCCAGTACATAGAATATCTTTGAGCTTGTGTATATCAAACAAGCTATTTGAAAATAGTTAATTCGCAAGTAAAGTTTGCAGTTAACGCTCATAGAACATTTTGCTGCGAATCAAGCTCTGTCCCAGTTGGGACGTAACACTTGATGAAAATTATATAGTAAAAGAAGGAAAAATTTATTTGCAGCATATTTCAAAAATAGCCTATATGCGATAAAACAGCAAAATATTAAAATGGATAACATTAAGCATTACTAAATTTTATCTTACAACAGTATAAATATAAAAAATAGACTATTTTTAAAAGAATGCTAAATTTATTATTAAAACAATAGAAGATTCGACGTCAAAAATTATTGCGGCATACAAAAAACGAAAAGACATCAAAATTTGTCTTCAGAATAATAGAAGTAACTACAGTTATCGATTTCTCTTTTCGTTGATAGCTTAAGAAGATCAATGTTATCGTTTTTCACCACCACATCTGTTGGAAATAAAAAATATCTAACAAATATTGCGCCAAAGAACAGTCTACGTGAAATTGATTTAAATTTCAAATCAACAGTTTTTATACCTATCCAGCTATCTAAAAGCCATATATCGAGCCCAATCCACCATATACGGCTAATATAGTGCTGTTTAACGGCTTTTGGGCATTATATTAGCCATAAATCTACATTGTTTGCGCAATATATGGCTTATTGGTTACCTGGGTATTATTATTGTTACATCATATTTAGAAATAACATCCAATGTTTGAAAGATGAGTACATTTGTGCTAAATATATCAAAATATTCAGTGCAAAAATGTATTCCAATAGCGAAACTCAAAAGAAGAATTAATATTTGAAAGGTGGGTAATTTCTAGATAAATAATAAAATACTATTGGCAATAACTTTCCTTATATGCTTTAGTTTACTCATGAGCATATGATTGTTGAACCAACTATCATTTGGTATCACTCGACTCCAAAATTATCGTCAGAGGGATTCAATAGAAACATAAAAACGAATGTCATCTTAAGAAATCCTTGGTTTCAGACTCATTATGCCATTCGACCATTATGCCAAACTGCTATATGCCAAATGACCATTATGCCAAACGACTAAATGCTAACCGGCTTAATGCAAAACGACTTTATGCCAAATGACCTACTACCGGCTTTACTATCACTTTCATAGCTGACCAGTTAGTGTTATGCCTTTCACAGTCACCTTAATTGGCAGAAGAGAGGATGAATTACTGAAATCGACCATTACTCTAGCACAACATGTTAAGGTATGTTAGTATCATACTTGAGATGAGCTGGTAATTTCTTATGCAAAGTTTTCAAAATGACAAACGAAATTATCAGAAAAGTTACATCAGAACCGTGTTATTTTTAATTTATCGTTATATCGCCCTGTTTAGTTATTCAAAATGAATAAAATACTCAGGACGTGAACCATTTACGATGCTTCATTATTCTGCAACAAGGTGCGTTTTGCCTCGACAGTGCATATTACCCCAGGCAACCTCAATTCCAACAAAAGCATGATCAGGGCTTTTACATGAGTCTACGATTGATCAAGATTGTTATAAAGTATTGGGTATCATTCTCAAAGAATTCAGAAGATGATTTTAAAACGAATAATCGAGGTTCTGACCTAATCATGTACATAATTGTCCCATAACCCTGCCAAGAATATTCGTAAATTCTAAGGCAGAACTCTCATAGTATTCAAAAATTGGTTCTCACAGACTTTCGGGCAATTTTTTTTTTCAAACAGCATTACAGGCGGTATTTATACATATTCCTATGGGAATTTTGAGCAGTATTCTCATAAAATTTTGGATCTTATTCTAAGATTATACACAGTATAGATTCTGACGTAATTATAACATAATCAAGATTATAACAAAATTTTGCGAGGGATTCCTGAAGAATCCTGCGAAAATCATCAGTGAAAATGGGAATGCCAAAAGATTTTGGCACACAAGAAAATTTGACAAGCCTCAAATAATTGTTTCTGTGATATGACCCGCAGTTCAAACTGGTTGGGCAGGCCTGCGCTACGGCATACTTTCACTCTTACTCAATTATTTAACGGAGTTTGTCTGTCCCCTGAACGCGCAATGCTTTGGTTTCGTTCTTGGAAGAGAATTTGTTTTTTTTTATTTCGGGGCCAGCTGACCATCGGTAACGGGTTGTTTACAAAGTGCGTACGGATTAAATGGATCGAATTTCATCACGAGTGCGAGTCGATTGAAGAAGTTGTTTACTTGCTGATTTGACGGCAGGATATGATTAATTAATGGTCCGCCTCATATCGAATGACCGTCTGCGGTGTATGAGCAGTTTTTTTATATCTCTTATTTATCCAGCTGTGGTGGAAAACTTATGGAACATAGAGACATGGAGAAATGAAAGTGGCACACGATTTTTTCAAACAATTTTTCAATATTGGAAACATTCATTGAAATTTTACAGGACTTCCTAGCATCCTAAGCCTTTTTATGGCAGAATCCTTGTGAGGATTCTGGTAGAATAATTAACAGGATTCTGATACAATCCTTGTCAAATATCTGGTAGAATACAGTTCAGGATTCTAGTAGAATTCAGTTCAGGGTTCTGGTGGAATCCTGTTCAGGATTTTGATGGAATACTGTTCAGGATTCTGCTGAAATCCTGTTCAGAATTCTGGCGGAATCCTGTTCAGGATTGTGGTGGAATCCTGTTCAGGATTCTGACGGAATCCTGTTCAGGATTCTGGCGGAATCCTGTTCAGGATTCTGGCGGAATCCTGTTCAGGATTCTGGTGGAATCCTGTTTAGGATTCTGGTGGAATTCTGTTCAAGATTCTGGTGGAATCCAGTTCAGGATTGTGGTGAAATCCCATTCAGGATTGCGGTGGAATCCTGTTCAGGATTGTGGTGGAATCCTGTTTAGGATTTTGATGAAATCCTGTTCAGAATTCTGCTGAAATCCTGTTCAGGATTCTGGCGGAATCCTGTTCAGTATTCTGGCAGAATCCTGTTCAGGATTCTGGCGGAATCCTGTTCAGGATTCTGGCGGAATCCTGTTCAGGATTCTGGCGGAATCCTGTTCAGGATTCTGGTGGAATCCTGTTTAGGATTCTGGTGGAATTCTGTTCAGGATTCTGGTGGAATCCTGTTCAGGATTCTGGTGGAATTTTGATCAGGATTCCGGTGGAAACCTGTTCAGAATTCTGATGGAATTTTGATAAGGATTCCGGTGGAAACCTGTTCAGAATTCTGGTGGAATCCTGTTCAGGATTGTGGTGAAATCCCATTCAGGATTGCGGTGAAATCCTGTTCAGGATTTTGATGAAATCCTGTTCAGAATTCTGCTGAAATCCTGTTCAGAATTCTGGCAGAATCCTGTTCAGGATTCTGGTGGAATCCTGTTCAGGATTCTGGTGGAATTTTGATCAGGATTCCGGTGGAAACCTGTTCAGAATTCTGATGGAATTTTGATAAGGATTCCGGTGGAAACCTGTTCAGAATTCTGGTGGAATCCTGTTCAGGATTCCGGTAGAATCCTGTTCAGGATTCCGGTAGAATCCTGTTCAGGATTCCGGTAGAATCATGTTCAGGATTCCGGTAGAATCCTGTTCAGGATTCCGGTAGAATCCTGTTCAGGATTCCGGTAGAATCCTGTTCAGGATTCCGGTGGAATCCTGTTCAGGATTCCGGTGGAATCCTGTTCAGGATTCCGGTGGAATCCTGTTCAGGATTCCGGTGGAATCCTGTTCAGGATTCCGGTGGAATCCTGTTCAGGATTCTGGTGGAATCCTGTTCAAAATTCTGATGGAATCCACCTTAGAATTCTGATGGAGTTCTGTTCAGAGTTCTGCTGGAATCCTGTTCAGGATTTTGATGGAATCATGTTCAAAATCCTGATGGAATCCTTTTTCTGGTTCTGGATTCTGGTGGAATCCTGTTCAGGATTTTGGTAGAATCTTGAACATGTTTCTGGTAGAATTCTGAACATGATTCTGGTAGAATGATGAAAGAACCCTGTTCATGATTCTGGTGGAATCCTGTTCAAGAATTTGGTGGATTTCTGTTCAGCATCAGGATTATCGCAGGTCAAAATTCATCAATTTTCCTTACAATTGTTGCTCTAGATCAAGTCTATACAGTACAATTTTATTTCAGCCATTTTTTTCGATAACCAGAGCAGTGAAGTTAAAAAGATCTATTTTGGTATAAAATTGTGTCGTCTGCCATGGGCATTGTGAAGTCCACATGGATTCGGGATGTTGGCAGAAACAGGGCAATCTTAATCCATAAGAGACATAAATCCGGCTTCTGTTATATTGTTTGAGTATTTCACCTCTGTTTCATTCCATAGGGTAACGAAATTCATCGGCAAATGTTATTTTATTGGATAACTCTGAATTCAGAACACTATCCCTTTTAATTCAAACAGATGGTAATTTTTGTTACGATTCCTCATCGACATCGTTCCATTAAAAAAAAAACTTCTAAAAAAACTCAACAATTTTAACTTTTATCTGTCAGAAATCAAAACCGGAAACGAAACACAATCGCTACATTTCCATTGTAATTCAAAGTTATTTTTTTTGAATCACCCGAGCAATTTCGACTCACCATGCTCGATTTCATCGTTACTTCATAATAGATGGGTCACGTTTTTTTATGGCAGAGAAAAAAAAATTACTGACACCCTAGAATAATGTTCTCATCATACTTATACCCTTCTTGTAGCATGATCTGATTTAGATGGGTGTCCATTTTTTCCGTCAAGGAACCCTCTCAGGGTTGGCTTCCGTTGCTCAATTGTTATCCTGTTAAAATCAGAAAACGTTTTTTCAGTATCAAACTATGTGCTGTGGGAATAACACTTACGACAGCAAATTGAAATGTTTCCATTTGATGTTGTTTCTAATCTGTTCGGAATAAATTGGTATGTTGTAAATCAAGTATCATTCAAGTATGTTCATTACGAAGCATTTTATGTCAATTAAATTATCTATTGTGAAACCTTTCAATAAATCAAATATCGATCAAAACACGATCGAAAGCCAACACAAACAATTCGAAATTACCCAAGGCAAACACAAAAAAAAAACAACAATCTATTCTCAGAACCATAGAACGGCGTCTGTGAAAACAAGCACCACAAAAGAATTATTGATTTTTGTATCCTTCTCCTGTTACGAGGTTTTCTTCGTCCTTGCCAGCAATAGGATAGACACGAGTGGAAAAAAATCCTTCTTCAACCCTTTTGTGTAGTACTTTTTTTATCAACATAAACGGCCACCGGACGACGATGAACAAGGCAAAAGGTTTTTGCGACTATGAGAAAATTAAAGTGTATCATAGAAAATCCAAAACTGCTCCATGATAATTGAAACTGTTCATCATAACTATTTATAAAAACTTCCATTGATGAACAAATTTGCTTCAGAAATAACATCAGTTGGACTGGTAAGAGCAAAATTTTTCAATGCAAAAACTAATACCATTGAATAAATTGAAAAAAAAACCTTGACCCATTTCGCGCCAAATCGTATTTCAAGCTGGCAGCACCTCTTAAATTTAAATGAAACTTTGCATATATGTTTTTTTTTCAATTTTTTTCTGGACTGATATTTAAAAAGGGCCAAGTTTTTTTATCCACTTTTTTTTTTAAATACTATAATCTAAATATGACAAATTATACAAAAATTGTAGTTTGGATGACTTGCAGATGCAGAGAAACTAATCAAGTGAATGTCACAGTTATCTCAAAAGTCAATAAAGCTCAATAAGCGAGTCGACATAGTCCAATCAGTTTACTTTAAATTATTGAGTATTTCATATATAAGTTGCCTCAAACTGAAAAAATAGAACTGAACTTATTTACTGGTACTATTTATTTTACCGATACCACTGAAATTATTTATGGGGTAATCTGATATATTGATGAAGCATGTTACGAATTGTAGTGGTGAATAACTGCTGTTATTATTGACCAGTTTTAAGTATCTGTGCATCACTTTCAATTTTATATCAGTGCATTGAACAGGCTGCCGATGAACAACAGTCCTAGAGGAAAGGGTTACCGGTTCGATGTGGTGTCGCGGCTTATTCAACCGAAAGGAAGCAGGGATCCCAGCTAGATGATGATGGCTACATAGGGTGAATGAGAGACCATGTGGTTCATGGTCGGTTTGCCGCGACACAGAGGCAGAGACACCCATACAGAGAGAGGGAGCGCGATTCCGTATTTTTTTTTTCTATCGATAGGTTGTTGTACGGAGTTTTCTAGTGACTGGCCCGTGGGCACTCGGATGAATAGAGAAAGGATTTTGATCACCGTCGTCATCATGCCATCCATTCATCGGAACCGGTGATCCGTGGCTGGAAGTGGATGTCTGAAGGATGAGGATGCTTATGGCTGTGTGGTTTGAAGGATAGAACTAATTTGGTAACTTTTTCTGAGGCTTTGAGAATAGCTTCTATATGTTGTTATCAAATTTGTTAGACTGGTTTTCAATCTTAAGCAATCCATTGAAGCATTATCAATTCAATTTTGAGGCTATTTGTGTTAAGGGTATGCGAAATATCGAATGATTCCGTCAAAAACGCTTCGAAACGAAATTCCGCGGAATTCCACGGAACTCATGCAGGCGGAATTTTTATTTTGCGATTTAGTTTCGTTTCGCCAAATTGTAAAAATATTTCCGCGAAAAATTAAAAACAAACGGAATAAAACGGAATTTCGCGAAATTTCGAGTTTTGTTTCGAACAAAAACGGCATAGCACAGGATCACAGCAGGCCGTGCGTGCGGGCGGCTGCGTTTGTCATAGCTCACTTAGGCTATCAAATAAACATTTTCTTCCTAAAGCGTTACGTATTTTATGATTGATCCCTTATGTACATCAAAAAAGTACTCAAATTAAAAATCTATTATTTATCAATCCTATTATTGTAATGGTTGACTTATTGATGTGGATTGACGCATGGAACTGGATGTATTCCACTTTTTTATGTCCCACTTGCCCCGGGATACCTTAAGTGTTTCGCTTTGCAAAGATTTAATTCGACGATAGTTTGATTCATTCTGGGTGCTTGATTTTTACGTGTATCTGCTGGATTTTTTGGCCGATACTGCGCCACCCGATTAGATTATTTGCTATGTGATAAGTGTGATTCCGCATTCTCGCACTGGAAAGTTTTCCCAGTTGAGCATGTGCTTTTAAACTATTTATGCTTAGTAAAATTAAACGAAAAAAATCTGTAGATCGAATTCACATAGTGCACAATATGTGCCTCGGAAAAAGTTGAAAAAATGTCCACCTGACGTAACGTATGATCGATTTTGACCATGTCCCGCATTACTACTTTCAAGTTATTTTTATAACAAAACAAAAAAGGGGAAAGTGGTCTTATATTCCACTTTAAGAATTTGTGACATTTTTGGAAGTACTCATCGTGTATTACTCTCTCTCTTTACATACATTTTAACACAATTCATGAGAAGTTTTCATTTAATGATGATGCGTACATAGATAGATTGCTGTTAAACGGATGGGAGTTCAGAATAACTTTTCTTTTTGTTCAGAGAGCGCGTAAGGGCGCTTAAACCCAGGCTTTAGAGCCAGAACACACGGGTGAAATACCTGTGTCCCATCCTAGGAAAAGGACCACTTAAAACAATGGAATGCGTATTAACTTTCTAAGCAACGCCACTCCCAACGATTTTGCATATCCCCTTAAATGGAACGCTTGGTACGGTTGTCCCCGTTTATTCCACCATCACAATATTCAAAAAGTTTCCGTCTTTCATATTATTCATCTGTGATTAATCTGATCGTCGGAAATTCTTTTAATTATCTGCAAACCCCAAGTCTGCACAGTGGCTCTAGCCATTTTAATATTTGTATCGAATCATTGATATGCTGTAAATATTAATGCTGACAAGAAAACACTGAAAGAAATTTCGGTATATCCAGGATGCTTTTTAATATTGGCTGTGCAAGCACTAAGAATAGAATAGAATAGAATAGAATAGAACAAAAACGACATAGCACACGCTACTCCTATGTAGTATATCGCCCACAGAAGTGTAAAACAACCTTTTAGCAATATTTTCGTGGATCAAGAGTCCCCAATGTTGAGCTTGAGCATGAGCATGAGCACAGATGACCGTATAATTCGTAGTTGCTACTCCGTGATTGACCAGAACAATCGAAGTTGTTCAGTTGCTTACTTACTTACTTATTTGGCTTTACATCAATTATCTTGATAAAGCCTCGCCAACAATATTTCGCCAATTCCCTCGGTTCATGGCCGCTTCTCTCCATCCTCGACTGTGACCCACACTCTCCAGGTCCTGGTGTACCTGGTCAATCCACCTAGCTCGCTGCGCCCCACGCCTTCTTGTTCCGACCGGATTCGTGGCGAACACCATCTTTACAGGGTTGTTGTCCGGCATTCTTGCAACATGCCCTGCCCAGCGTATCCTTCCAGCTTTAGCTACCTTCACGATACTGGGTTCGCCGTAGAGTTGAGCGAGCTCGTGGTTCATCCTTCGCCGCCACACGCCGTTCTCCTGCACGCCGCCGAAGATCGTCCTTAGCACTCGGCGTTCGAAAACCCCAAGAGCTTGCAAGTCCTCCTCGAGCATAGTCCACGCCTCATGCCCATAGAGGACTACCGGTCTTATGAGCGTTTTGTACATCGTGCATTTGGTGCGGGGGTGAATCTTTCTTGACCGCAGTTTCTTCTGGAGCCCATAGTAGGCACGACTTCCGCTGATGATGCGCCTTCGTATTTCCCGACTAACATTGTTGTCAGCCGTCAACAAGGATCCGAGGTAGACGAACTCGTCCACCACCTCGAAGGTATCCCCGTCTATCGTAACACTGCTTCCTAGGCGGGCCCTGTCGCGCTCAGTTCCGCTAACCAGCATGTACTTTGTTTTCGACGCATTCACCATTAGCCCGACTCTTGTTGCTTCGCGTTTCAGGCGGGTGAACAAATCTGCCACCGTTTCAAATTTTCTCCCAATAATATCCATGTCGTCCGCGAAGCAAACAAATTGTTCAGTTGCACAGAGATTGAATGAATGGGGCTTGGGATTAGCTAATCATTCTCAAAGTGCACAAATCAAGATCACAAATCGATGGCCATCGGGGATAAGAAGTATTGTTAGTTAGACAACCATTGTTACTTAAGACCGAAGAATCTTCTGCATCTTCACAGCTGTCATGGAAAGGATATTGGGCTAGTGGGATAAGGATCTGAGAGTCACATAAGGTTGGTAATGTGATCCATGATATATTCACGCCTAATTAAATCCATGGTATAAATCAATAACAGCATTGAACGACAAACCACTGTCTGTTTTTTTTTTTTTTAAGATATGTGCTCTTGATATTTAGAGGTATGCCTTCGGTTCATTTTCACTTAAAACGAAGAATGCGTACATTATTTTATATAAAAAATTAAGCTAGATTTATTCACGCCTCCCCCCTTTTATAGCGTGGCAAAATTTACGCGGTCCCCAATTAAACAATGCATTCTTTCGTATTATTTTATATTGGTCACTTCTTATTACAAGTATTGGATGCAAAATACCGCAATGCATTAACTTAATCTTTACAACACTGAGACCGACATCAAAGTTTAAAAATTCTATAGTTTCGGGTAATTTCGATGATTTTATTTTAGGAAAAATCACAATTCATAATTAAAAATCCATGTATTTATTATTTTAAATTTAATTATGGTTCCGGATTTAGGTCAAAATTTGTTTGAGGTGTCTATATCTAGGTATTTTGAAATGGAAAAGCACAACAGTATTTTTTTCGAGAAATCAATAAATAAGGCTCATTAAAAGACGAATTGTCTGAACGAACATGGATGAACTCTTCACTCTAATTTGCAGTTCCTCAATGCTATGTTGTCCATGTTCAGAACTTTTTTTATAATTTTCAAATAATTTTTAAAATACTTTTAAGGTTTAAATTTTATTGATAACTAGTGTGGTCCCGGAAAACTTCGTCTTGCCATCAAGTAGGCTATTGTAGAACGTCATGTAATCCCCCATACAAAAAGGCACATTAGTCTTCTCCCGTTTTCCCGATAAATCCGGCGACTTTCCTGATTTTTTTCTTCGCACGAACACGTCGCATCCCTTGAGGAGTGCAACAGTGAAATTCTTGCGGCAATCCGTTGGACCGTTCTCAAGCCATTTCGTGACATACAAACACCACTCCATTTTTATTTATATAGATTTGAATTTGAAGTTAGTTTTAAACCAAGAATCTCAAAATGACATAATCTCAAAATTCACCAAAACCCAATTCTCGCAGAACTTGGTTCACAGATTTTTGAATACGCTCATTTATCCAATATTTGCTCATTTGCCAATTTATTGGAAATACCTCTAGTCATTTCCATATGGATTACTCTAGAAATTTCTTTTGTCGGTATGTTTTCATTTATTTTGCCAGTCATTTATAGAGTGATTCCTCAAATAATTAATCCACATTTTCTCCAGGATATGTTTTAGGGACGCACAATTAAACTCGACTAGAGAATTCTTGTTAAGTTCCTCCAGCAATATCACTTAGAATTTATTACTCTTGCAGTTCTTCCAAATTTATCTCGATTGATATACCAAATATAATTCATGGATTCCTTAAATTTTAATTTAATTTAATTCTTCAGCATGAAAACCATTGCATTTAATTAATTATGATTCGTGGTTTACGGTTAAACAACCGAGTGAAAGTTTAACGACTACCGAAAAGCTTAACATCACACATATTTTGGAATTGGATTTAAGGAACAAATTGTTTAAAATGTTTGAGACTACTTTTTGATCCACTCCTTAGTTATTATAATATAAAAAAATATAGACCGAATTTCATAGTATTATGAAATTTAAAAAGGATTGAAAACATTCACAATATTTACAAGATTTTACAGAAGTGCTCAAGGTTACGCCACAGGGTCGCAACCTACGCGTACACGATAATTGAGAGAAAAGCGGGAAGTTTATTGCAGATAGGGGAACTTGTTTATTTTCGGTAGTTTAGTTCTCTTCATCATGGCATTTATTTGTCATCCAAATCGACTGCAGTTTAATAGTAAGATGCACGATATATAATTAAAATTATGTTAAGCCCGATGGGTTATAAAAAGATCCTCGTTTCCTAATAACGCTACGTGTTTGTATACCAAAATTACCATCATACAAAAAAAAAATCGCGGAATATTCAGAAAAATTTCGTTTTGTTTCGAAATATATCGTGAGGATTTGAATTTCGTATCGGTTCTTACGGAATATTTCAACTATTCGTTTCGTTTCGCTACTAACAGTTTTGAATATTCCGCATATCGTTTCGTTTCGTATCGCCATTGAAAATACTCATATCGCATACCCTTAATTTGTGTGATCATGATCAAGCTTACCACGGAGTTACAGTATTGGATTTGATTTAATAAACACGTCGACTATCAATGATCTTATTATCACAAAGGGAGGCCACAAAATTCTTCGTATAGAAGTGCATGTCATGAACTCAGACAAATCGACGATTCATTGAAACTGACAAATAAGTTCTCTATCGCTCTGTATAGTGTGAAGTGGCCGTTTTTCATACAAAATTAACAAGTTCATGCCTCTATCAATCTGAGAATCTAGTGCTGATGTTTTATTTACACCATAGAAGTTTGAATCGAGCTAGGTGGGCGGATCAAGTGCGTATCGATTTGGCGAGCGTGGGGCAGAACCGAGGATGGAGAGATGCGGCCACGAACCGAGTATTGTGGCGTGAAATTGTTGATTCAGTGTTATCTGTGTAGATGTTAACTAAATAAATGAATGAAGTTTGAATCTCACCCATATTGGTCTGGATGATGAAAGTTTTTCTCGTTTTTGACAATTATGCGCTCAGAGTTGAACGTTTGCAAACTAAAAGCAGAAAAGCTTAAGGATCGCCTTACGAGCAAAATTTATGGTTTTTTGGACAAATTTAATAGTAAGAAACCTTCTGATGACAAAAACGGAAAAAAAGATCGTATCAACTGAAGAGAATGAAAGAAGTAACGCATGTTTAAGGGAATAAAAGAGTTCCAAAATGCAGAAAAGTACAAATATAAGGATAAGCGTGCAGAGTCGTTGGATTCAATGAAACAGAATGAGGAAATCGCACAATGCGAAAATGAAGCGGAGGAAAACATTGAAACAAGGTTAAGAAATTTTTTAGAGGAACATAAAACATTGTATGAGCAAAGAATTAGAGAATTAGAAGCTTAACTGAAAAAAAAGTAAAATAGTAGCAGAACGAAACCTTCCAGGACAAGAAAACTTGGTACGGCAAACATCAGAATTCGGAACAAGAAATTCACCAGTTGTGAATACTTAATTAAGCAGTTTAGATAACCAACACAGGGATGAGTTTTCACGGCTTGATAATAGGCAACGGCAGTTTGCACCAGTAGGGGAACTGGGGGTAAAATGAACACCCTAAGCAGTTTTCATGTTTTCTTGCTTATGAAGCTGTCAGATTCATTTTCAATTGCACAGAATTGAAGAATGGTGTTAATGCAATGTAACAAGTTGAAATATTGTGATGGAAATAGATGTTTATCAACATTATTATAATTTTGAAAATTTCTTTCCATAGAGTCAATGTTCCAAACTAGTGGGTAAAATGAACATGTAACGGGGGTAATATGAACATATACTTGGGGATAAAATGAACATATAATGGGGGTAATATGAACATACACTGGGGGTAAAATGAACACATGCTGGGGGTAAAATGGACACCATTCAAATTGACCGGGTTGCGGCACAATTCTCGGCATCTGGTACATGATCAATGAAGATCTCACAGACATTCCGGATTCGGGACTACGAAGCTGCTGATGTTTTCTTCGGTTTTCTGCGAGAAAAACAAGGAGAGATATATTTTTGCTTTTTTTTCACGCACACGGTGACAGTTCCTTACAAGGTTTTCCATAAGTGCGAGTGCTTTGTAAATCTCTTTTTGTTTCGTAGTCGCGAATTCGATGGAACGTTTAGCCGCGACCATTTGGATGGCTGTCCATTTCTGTCTTTTTATTTTCTCTGGAAAACTCTCGACATCTAAAATAAAATCCAGAATGGTGTTCATATTACCCCCATCTCGAGTGGTTCATTTTACCCCCAATAATTTAACATCTCCAAATCATTTGTTCTAGGAATTTAGAAAATAAAAATACTTTCAATTTTCTTCTACTTATCATAAATACTTTAAAGATATGATGTGCTACGCAGTTCAATAGATTTTTGATGGTTTTAGTCATAAAAACCTTAAATTCCACGAGTATCAAGTTACATCATATGTGAAAACGGAGAGGTGTACTTTGTTTTTATTTACTTTTCCAGCTTTTGACAGTTCTAGATCGCGCTAGAGTTGTCGAAATAGTTCCTTAGTCTGAGGATTAAGGATGGTGCTATATTTTGCATAGATTTGTAGCATAATTACCGTAAAACACAAACCTGTTCATTTTACCCACAGTTCCCCTACAGCGACACGAGGATGCAAGAAGTATTCCAGAAGATTTTGGGAGAGATAATCGAGTTTATCTGCCAGGAGCACTAATCGTTATGCGAGATCAGAAGATTTAGAAAATGGGTCAAGAGGAAGCCATTCGAATCAGCGAAATATACCTTGGAGGAGAGATAATAATTGCCGATAGACGCATGAAAAAGTGGCATCTCACCTTCAGTGGGGATAGATCCTTGGAGGACTTTCTCCACAAAGTTGCAAACTCTTGGGGTTTTCGAACGCCGAGTGCTTAAGATAATCTTCGGCGGCGTGCAGGAGAACGGCTTGTGGCGGCGAAGGATGAACCACGAGCTCGCTCAACTCTACGACGAACCCAGTATCCTGAAGATAGCTTAAGCTGGAAGGATACGCTGGACAGAGCATGTTGCAAGAATGCCGGACAACAACCCTGTAAAGATGTTGTTCGCTACGAATCCAGTCGGAACAAGAAGACGTGGGGTGCAGCGTGCTAGGTAGATTGACAAGGTGCACCAGGACCAGGAAAGCGTGGGTCACAGTCGAGGATGGAGAGAAGTGGCCATGCACCGATTGAATTGGCGAAATATTGTTGGTGAGGTGTTATCAAGCTTATTAATGTAAAACCAAATAAATAAATAATAAATTCAATTTTCAATCTTCAACTGCAAGTTCCTTAAGAAATTGGCTCACTGAGGCTGTTCTTAGGGAATGCAGTTGAACTGGACTGTTTATCAACCTAGTCTTCCAAAACCATTATTGCGCAAGAGAGATTTAAAAAACGTGCCTTGAAAAATATCATTTCCTAGGGATGAATTTGAATCCTCGCATTTTAATTCTCTAATGATGATTTGATCTAAAGTATTGCGTCATTGATGCAAATAATTTCAGCTTATCTGCATTCGAACGTTTTTGTTGTTTGGAGAGGATCACAAGATTTAAAGTGATCCATTTAATAAATAATGGCTACGGAAACATTCTGATATTCGTATAACAATCCCATACGAAAAAAATACTTTTTTCGACGGAAGATTATGTTTGATAACCATGTTTTTTTAGGAAGCTGTCTAGGAGGGAGAACTTAAAGAGAGAATTATTTGAAGGGAATGGGTAGTTGAAGGGAGCTCCTAGTTAAGTTCACCATGTGATCGTATAAAAAACTGGATTTGTTTCGACTAAATCGTACCCAGGAGATCTTGGTAGCTAAACCTGAATCGAAAATAGCCCCGTGAAGATTTCTGGAAAGTGGAGGACCAAAACTCCAAAAGGATCAAAAAGATTAGATACGTGCCATAAAAAGGTAGTTTTATATTAAAATGCTGCATGTCATAACTAAGTGAACTGTTCCCGGGTACGACGCATAAAAAACGGATTGTAGAATAGATGTTGTCAATCGTCAGAAAGAGCTTTGAGGCTCCCACAAAACAACGCGATTTTTTTCAGCGACAGTGACAAAAGTCGATATCTGAAGGGAGTCAAGGAACAGAAATGCTTGGAAAACAGTTTTAAGGGACCATCATAGTAACCAAGAAGTTTTGTTTTTAGTATGATTCCTAGAGTCAATATCGAGTCATGGAACATCTACTAAAGGAGTTTTCACTGTTTATAAATAAAAATAGAATGGTGTTTGTGTGTCATGAATTGTTACAAGGGTGACGTCTTTATGAAGAATAAGTTTGTTGAAATCCACCGAGAGGGTTAAAAAAAGAGTAACGCAAATTTGACGTTTTTATTGGGATTTTTGCCTAGCCTACTGTAAACTGCGGGCAGTACAACGTTTGCCGGGACAATTAGCAAGCATTTTTTTTTTTTATCTTTATTAATGAGATTTTTAACCCTGGGTTAGTTCATCTCGGGACCTAGGACTTTGCTTCCCTTCCGAAGGAAGTCGTCACTATTACTTTTATAGTCATTAATGACTATCTCGGGGATGGGATTTGATCCCAGGTCCTCGGCGTGAGAGGCGTGTGAACTAACCACACGCTCAAAAAAGCGTTCTGGAAAACGTGAACTGTCAAAAATACACCGTGAACTACCATGAAAGGTCTCGTATACATGACCTAGTTCAAGGTGTATTTTTGCTTGTTGACGAGTTTACGCCTGCTGTTCACGGATACGAGAACGGACTTTTTTCTGTGCACTACACTAGGTCCGTCCCCTATAGTAAGTATATAATACAATTTGCCTCAAAACGCCTCAGAAATCATGGGCTTGGTTAGGCTGAATAGCATGTTATTGCAGTTTTTCTTTGAACACATTGAACTAAAATTCGTTAAACACAGTAAATATTTTGTCGGTTATGCCTTATAAAGGCATGATTCAATTTTGTTGATCTGATACTTCAAAAATTTGCTGAAAATAAAGAACACCTATAGAAATCAACTTTAAACTCTGTGAATTTAGAAGAGCATCAAAAGAACTAAAAAGTTTTTTGAACTGAACATTGGATCGATTGGTCACCAGCAGCAAGTGACCAATCGATTAAGTATTCAGCGTGAACGGATGTCTGGCTTTTCAGATTTGTGCTCTTGAAAATTAAGGGTGTGGCTTCGATAGATCGAAGTTTGCCTTGTCAAAAGTCAAACGCGAAAATTTTTCGCTGCCGTCAAAAAAGATTATTTTGTCCTTGATTTGCATAAATATAATTTTATACTATTCAGTTTATAAAAGTTATAGTGAGAAGAAGTGAAATAGTGACTTGTGTGTGTGTTATGTACCGGGATTCAGCTGCATTTTGTCTACCGTAGTGTATACGACGACATATTTTTCCGTCCGGAGGTCACAGAGGGCACATCATTTAAACAAATCCGGTGAGTTGTGTTCCATTTTTGTATGAAGTGCATTATTATAGAAATAGGATCGATATGTGCACGGTAATCGTTTAGTTTTCACAGAACTGAATGTATGTTGTAGTATCGCGAACGATTTTATTTGCACTACAGTCGACTCTCCACAACTCTATATTCTATAACTCGATAATTCTATAAGTCGATGGTCCCTTGAATATCGAGTTATGGAGAGTCGACTGTATTTTCATTTTTTTCGCCCATATTCGGAGATCATGTTTTTAGGTTAGGGCGTATGGTCGAATTATACTTAGCTAGTTGACAGTGCGATGTTATTTCTTTAGCGATTTTTGTCCACGTATTCAAAGCATGTTGTGGTTATTTTTCTCTTTTTTTTTCTTTTCAACGACTCGATGACCCTGGAGGGATTGGTTCTGTTTGTAATTACTTTTGAGCAGAAAAATACAAATGAATCATCACAATCAAAGAATCGATTAGTGCTATGCAAAATCTTTTTATGAATATAAATCATAAAATGTTTGTTTTGTCTTTTGGTTGCCGGCATTCAAAAGATTAAATTTACAACACTTAAACCACAAATGCCCTCGCTATCTTTTCAGGCGAATCCTATGACCTTTTACCTCTCTCAACCTCCTCCAAGCACTTATGAGGGTGTCGCTGAGTCGGTGGCCTTTCATTAAGTAAGTGCTACATCAGCATTTCTTCCCCCTATCCCAAGCTACGGTAAAGATGGGGCTGGCCAGGAATAGCAATATCCATGGTTTTGGTAATATTGTTCATGATTGGACCAAGGTTTACTCCCCAGCCTTGTTCCTGAAAGCAGTCTGGATGAGATTATCAAATGATACATATAAGTTGCTAGTATCCAATCTACGAAGTATACCGTAACTACGCCAACGCTTACCCTAACGCTAACGCTAATGCTTAATTAAGGGTGTAGCTTCGATGTACTTTTGATAATAACGGTATACCGAGCAATTTTCAATGTTTGTTGAAGGTTGTATTTTCAGCAAGGCGTAATTTTAATACAAAATGACATATTGTTGATATCCTAACTTCAATTCTTAAAAAAGAAAAAAAAATCGAGTCAGGCTCTATGATTGTTGTGATGTTCTGCCCAGACATGCAATTTAGTCATAAAAATCACATATTTTAAAGAGTTTATTCTTCTGATTTTTCTGATCTTGAATGCACCATGCAAAATAATAACAATCATCATAACCGAAAGCTCAGCTGCCGTTGGTTTTTACCCACTGCTACCCTGTAGAGAAACTTTTACGAACTTGTCCGCGACTTATCATGGATTATGATTTAATTAAAAAAGAATTTCACTGCATCAAGATACCACTTCACCCACCATCTTCAACCCCACAATCACCACCAAACGGAGCTTCATTAAAACTCTGTCGTCGGTTGGACTTCTTTCGTCTTCGTGACCACTTTCTCTTTTTTGTTTCTGTCTGCACCAGAACAACTCTTGACAAAGTCCTTAAAATTTAAATAACAAACGACACTCCCCGGTCTTCCGAAGGGGATATCCACTTTAAAATTTTAATTAACAACTTCAATTAAAAATGCGAGAGAAAAAATCGAAACGAGTACACTCTGCACTGGCCGGCACTTCGGAATGATGAGAGATGAAACAGAAGGGACCGCGTGGAAAAATCGATTTTCTCTCCTACCCCTGTGTGGCAGCCCTACTTCTTCCGTCAGGCAGCCAATTTTTTCAACCCTTTCGATGCTGCCGTTCTATGGAACAAGTTTTTCTCCGGGACACATATATTTCAAACTGGTGGAAGAAAAATTATGCATATAGCAGCACGAAATCATCCCCTTTCCCGTATCTGAATGCGTTCTGTAAGAAAGTAAGGCTGCTCATTTCAACTGAGGAACAAGAGTCACGCTTTTCCGCTCGACTGGCGATGTAAGGTACTGCGAGCTTGCTGGGAAATATACAGCGTTTTGAGAATCGATAAAACTCAAGACGGAAGGAAGATTTTAATTTCTTTAATGCACCGCTGGAGTGCGCGATAGTTGGGAGAATTTCGCTGAAGGTATCCATCAGCGTCCAAAAATATCTTATTTGCTCTCCATGCGTTAATGTGAAAAGAGGTCTAAGTGTAAAATAACTCTCGAGTGATTCATTACTATAATTACTATTTGAGCTTTATTAAGGCCACCACATGTATTTTCTTACTTCTAGTTAGTTGAGGAACTTACAGGAAGTCTATCAGAATAGTCGTACGCCGCCTTGAAATCAATAAACAGATGGTGAGTCTGCAAGTTATACTCCCGGAATTTGTCTAGGATCATTCGCAAGCTAAACATCTGGTCCGTTGTCGAACAGCCAGCTTGGTATTCACCGACAAAGGATTCCTCTAGCGGTCTTAGTCTGTTAAATGGGATGCACGACAGAATTGTGTAGCCTTTTAAACCTCTCCTATGGTCGGTGGGTCCACAGCTTATTCGTCATTATCTATGTTCATCCTGTTCCTTGCTACCTTTTCATTTTCACCGTTCAACAATTGCTGAAAGTACTCCTTCCACCAGCAGCCACCGCCGTTTTATCGGTCAGCAAATTCCCTTCTCGATCATTGCACATGGTGGGCACTGGCACGGTATTGTGCCGCACACCATTGACCGTTGCATAGAATCTCCGCATATCATTCTTGTTCATGCTTTCTTGAGCGTCAGCTATCACACTTTCTTCGTGCTGCCTTTTCTTTCTGCGGTGGATTCGCTTTTCTTCGGCTCTCGCTGCTCTGTACCACTCTCTGTTCTGTCGGGTACCGGCCACAGGCATACGGCTTCTGGCGACATTCTTCATGTTTGTAACTCCCTGGCACTCTTCATCGAACCAGTCGTTTTGTCTTCGTCGTTGACCAGTGCCAATCACTTCCTGCACCATTGTTGTCACAGCTACGTGGATAGGGTCCCACAGGCTGTCGACGTCTCCAGCAACGTTGATTCTTCTCAACTGCTCGTCTAGCTACTGACGGTACTGCACAGGTTCCCCATCAGTCAACAAGCGTTGTATATTGAAGCGCAGCGTTCTGTTTGTTCTGGAACTCATGACGTTGGATAACCGCGCCCGAATTTTGGCTACAACAAGGTAATGATCCGAGTTGATATTAGAGGCTCGGAATGTCCTGACGTCCATGACATCTGAGAAATGTCGCCCATCAACCAGCACGTGGTCTATTTGGGAGCAGGCATCGCCACTCGGGTGTCGCCAGGTGTGTTTGCGGATATTCTTTCGTGCGAAGTAGATACCGCTGATTGCCCTCTAGCAGCAGCGAAGGTTACTAGTCGCAGGCCATTATCATTTGTAACGGAATGAAGGCTTTCCGTTCCAATTACGGGTCGGAAGGAATCTTCTTTCCCGATCTGCGCATTTGCGTCGCCGATGACTGTCTTGACATCTTGTTTTGGGCGCTCTTCGTAGGCCTTATCCATGCTCTCATAGAACTCATCCTTCATGTCATCGGGCTTATCGTTCGTTGGCGCATATATGCTGATCAGGCTGTAGTTGAAGAACTTGCCCCTCATTGTCAACACACAGATTCGGTCGCTTACCGGTTTCCACCGAATAATTCGCTCCATCTGCTTCCCAATCACTATGAAGCCAACTCCACGATCTGTTCTGTCGCCACCGCTGCAGTAAATGTGGTACTTGAATGAAGTATTGGTGGAGGGGTCCACCGCTCGGAATTCACGTTCTCCGGTTCTCGGTCAGCGTATTGCCTGGATAGCTGCCATGATCACGCCGACATTCCGCAGTTCACGAGCCAGGAGCCCAACACGCGCGGGTTCATTTAAAGTTCTCACGTTCCATGATCCGACTTTCCAATCGTTGTCCTTTATTCGTTGCCGGGTCTGTTGCCGTAAAATCAATCCGTTTGCTCTACTTTTGCCTTTCTTGGTTGGTGAAGAGTTTTCGATACGCCACCTAACCAGGGTTGCGCTACCCACATCGTGCTAGAGGGGCTGTCTCCTCGGTTCTGACACGATACAGCATTGTCCGTTTATTCTTTACATGATGACCATGGTCATAGCCATCACAACCATCCACCTTTATCAGGGTTTTGGACCTGTAACTCTAGTTTCAAGTTCTTTCGGACATGCTACTATGGTGAGCCGTCATGCGCTAGCGGTGTTCTACTGTAAGGTCCCTGTTCAATAAATGTTTCAATGCTTCAACTTAAAATGTGATTCGCTGATTTAGAGAAAACAGACGAATTACAGCAAGATAAAAACAATGACAACTACAAAATAAACGCATCTATACACTTCCGGTTTGTTCCATTTAATAAGTAATAGTCTAAAAAATAGGTCAAGCGTATAATTAAAGCTTCCTTTTAACTTTGTTTATTAGTTACCAAAGGATGAGCATTTGAAAAATATTTCGCAAAATTGGCAAAAAATTCAAGTACTTACGTAGCTTTAAAGAGAAAAAATAGAGCAATTGTAAAACAATAATTTTAATGAACAGCAATCGTTAAAGATTTGATCTTTTTGCATTTTTAAGTCCTAGTTATAACTGTTAAGTATCATGACCGACTTGCGACACTGACGATACGAATCTTTTTACCGTCACTACTCGAAGAACTTTATTTCATGCGCTTACTTCGTCACGTCACAATGACGGAGCCCTCATGGGAGCAATTTCAATGTTGTTTTGCTAAATATCAATATTTCTAAATCATTTTGGTAAATTTCGGGAAGTTAATGTGTTTGATAAGTTAAGTGGATAATCTTCCATGATTCCAGCAATATAAATAACAATCATACCAGATAATGAACTAAAAATGATCAAGTTTGCGATTCCGTCACGAGTCATATCGACGGAAAAATGGAAGAGAATTTGAAAAATCTTTGTCGTTGTCTCGCCGTGCGATGACAGTGAGGGAAGCATCTATGTAAAAGTTGCGCGACACTATTTATTTACATCAACACTTTCCAGCCCTGGTCCTAGCAGGCGTGAAGAATTAGGTTCCTTTGGCAATCGCTAAGCTTTTCGAATTCTCTTTGAAACATGTGGCTAAAATCAATGGGGGGGGGGGGGGTTATACGCAAAGAGGTAGGCCTACCGATCATGTTTTGTGAGTGTGTTAGTGTAGCTCGCAACGCTGCTAGACATCCCGTTGTTTAAGTGTTGAAAAGCATCAGCTTTTACTACTTGGCTCGGCCCGTGTTTTCGACCTGTGCTGTTTTGGGCCGGCTCGCGTAAAAGATGATTGTTTGTAATAGACAGTCGTATACCACCTGGCTAAAATCATACAGAACCACAAGAGCGATAATGCCCGGACGCTTAATCAGGACCAAATTACAAACTCTACAGTCGAAGCTCGTTATGGCGACAACTTTTATAGCGACAAAAGCTCCCTATAGCGACGTTTTTCGGTCCCTTGAAAAATATTTTTGTGGTCAAATTATTCTCTACAGTGACATTTCTCTATTACGACGGTCTCTTGCGATGCCGTTATAACAAGCTTCGACTGTAATTCAAATAGATTATTTCTATAATTATATAACGTTAGGGGCCTTCCTTAGCCGAGTGGTTCAAGCCGGACATTTGAAACAAGTCTTATTTTGAAATCCAGACACTTGTGAATCAAAATCCGGACAGCTGAATTACTTCATGAAATATTTGCGTAAAATAGGTAATAAGTGTACTTTGAACCAATACAGCGATATTCAAAACTGAAAAGACAATAGATGGCTCTTTTTCAGTGGTAGTGAAACGGAAATCCTGAAGCAAAGAAAGCACCACGGAAGATGAACTAAACACAAATGTTATGTATTCACTTTACACTTGATTTCTTATCACTACTTTTTTGATCCAGGTTCCTAATTGCAAGTAATTACTAAATATAATTTACGTTTTTCATTATTTTCCATACGTTTTCACAGTTCTTCAACTACCATTCTTCCATGCACTTGTGTTGAAGTTTGAGAAATTTGAGAATCTTGCGTAGTGCGATCAGTGGGAGGAATACAAACAACAGTGTCGTCGCTCGGCGGTCAGTGAAAGAAACTGAATGTTCGAAAGGTTGTTGTCTGTACTTTTTGCTGCTGGAGCCAACTGTTAGCCGTTCAGAACGAAAAAAAAACAGTGCTTACCTTTTTAAACTTCAGATTGCTACACTTTTAAAGTACGCTTTCACTCTACGTTGCTCTAAAATATGCGAAAAGTAAGTAAATCAGTGCTTTCATTACCTCAATTGAAGCCATAGATATTGGATGCTTGTATCTAAAAGTGCGGCAATGCATGAGTCGCACAGTTTTTCTTTTAAACAAAAACTAAGTTAGTGGTCACATACAGTATGACTAGGTTGGGCGACTTGGATCTTGGCTCCTATAGCTCCGATTGAGCTGATTTTTTTACTGCAACTAGGAAAAAATTTGTTCAGTGAAAAATTCACAGTACTTTGAACAGCCACTTTAAAGTTATCGCAAATACCCCATTCGTTAAATTTTACATTATAAACTATTTTTGAAACGAAAGGTTAAGAGAAATAAAACAAGATTGGATATCTTCATAAATATGTAAGCATGGAAAGCTTGTATTTTTACGTATAGCTGCTTAAGGTGCCAACCAACCAAATGAGATGTATGGTTAACCTTGAATTCTAGCTGTCTGACTGTCCAAAAATAAAAATGTTTGTATACCACGAAAAGGCTTGCGAACGGGTCATTGGTTTAAATAATTTTATCGTGATAAAAGATTAAAAAAAATTCTGGAATAGTCGACGGGTATACAATTATTCTATAATTATGTATGGATGTTTTCATAGCGTTGACTAGAAAAAGTTTGCCGTTACCACTTGTTATTAAAAAAATAGCTATGAATTCAACACAAGCCCAATTGAGTATCTTATACAATACGTTGCTCACTGGGTCGATTTTTCTTTCTTGTATTTTAAAGGGCGAACACGAAATTATTGCAATACATTCAACAGGGCATAACTTTTCTACCATTGGGTAAAAATCAACCAAATTTTGCACACTTTCTCATTGATGTGTATTGTTTACATGCTGTCAAAATCGAAGTCGTGTTTTTCGATTCAACGAAATTGGAGGTGAACCAACGCGAGTCAAGAGAACAAATTCTTTCCAAACACCTGGAATTTCCTGACCTGTCGCACCGGCAGTTGGGAAAAATGTTGAACATTCACCATTCAACCGTCTCCAGAGTGCTGAAGCGGTTCCAGGAGTGGTTGACGTTGGACCACGGCAAAGGAGCTGGAAGAATTCCGGAAGCGGAGAACAAAAATACGGAGGGAAAGGTGAAGCAAATGATAAAAGCAAATCGCAACGTCTCAAGCCGTGATTTTGGCTAAAAAGATCGGCATGTCGCAGAGCTACGTCCAGAATGCAAAGAGATCTGAACTACATACATACAAGGTACAGAACTTCCCAAACCGCGATGAGCAGCAACAATCGACGGCTAAAACTCGGGCACGGAAGCTCTACGAGAAGATGCTGACAAAATATGGCTGCTGTGTGATGGACTACGAAACGTATATAAAAGCCGATTTTAAGCAAATTCCGGGGTTGGAGTTTTTCACCGGCAAGAGCAAGTTCGATGTGGACGACAAATTTAAGAAGAAGACAATGTCGAAGTTCGCCTCCAAATATCTCATTTGGCAGGCCATCTGCTCTTGCTGGCTGAGGAGTGAGCCTTTCGTGACAAAGGGCGCAGTAAATGGCGAGATCTACAAATCTGAGTGCCTCGAAAAGTGCCTTTTGCCGTTCTTGCAGCAGCACGACGAAGCTCCGTTGTTTTGGGCAGATTTGGCATCATGCCACTATTCTAAAAGTGTTCATTTTGTTCCAAAGGACAAGCTGTTTGGAGCTGCGCCCGGTGGATCAGTACTGGGCAATAATGAAGCGGGAACTTCGGAAGAGCAAGAAGACAGTCAAAGACGAGAAGGACATGTTAAGAAAATGAAAAAAAAAACTGAGGAACTGGTACCGGATGACACTGTAAAGACTTTGATGGAGGGCATCAAGCGAAAATGCCATCAATTTTACACTCAAGGCTCCATCGATTAACTTTTCTTTTGACTTTTGAAGTAAATATATGTATAAAACTACCCTAAAATTTTGGTAAGATTCTAAACATAATAAGAAAATTGGCATGACATTTTCGGTGTCGCAATAATTTCGTAGTCAACCTTTTAATATCGAGTGGCAGCAATTCTTTTTCCTGACATCCCCACTAGGACAGAACCTGCATCTCAGCTTACACAGTACCAAATGTATGTTTGAAACAGCTCTGATTAGGGAATCTTCCTTAATGGAAAATTCACAATCCTTATATTGCTTTCAACGTGTTCATGAATTTTACTGAAATATTTAAAAAAGTCCTGAACACGGAGGTAATTAATCTTGAAGAGGTAAGAGATATCAATAATGATAACAACCTCGATTTTTTTTAAATTTTTCTTTAAATTTTGCTGAAACATGCAGTTTAGCTATTGAAATGGATTGGGGAGCACAGATCTGATGTAAGTATTATTTCTGATAATAACGGTCTGGGATGCACCGTGTAATACATTTTATAGTTTTTAATTGATGTAGAATGTTTGATTTAAAACCGTTATTAATATCACTGCCAGTGGCACTACTTCCAACAAACAACCGCTTCCAAACCATTCTTCACGGTTCACGATTCGCTGCTCAGCCTACCGCACTGGATGAGCGATAATTTATGAGGTGCCTCTCGTCATGGAGTAATTAAATTCATACCCCGAAAGTGGCAGACCATATCCGAATGAAATAGAGGATCCACCGAAGCCCAGATGCAAAACCCGCCTTGCAGACAGGTCGGAGCTTACCTAACCGATCAACACTCGAGTCGCACGCTCGGTTGCCAAAAAATGCTTGATTGAAACTAATCCATCCGTCTAATTGGTGATTCGCCGTAACGTATAATTTTCAGCAAATTAGAACCTCTCGTCATAATACCTAGCGATCGTTTTCGTCCTGTATTTAGTAGGGATTTTTTTTTCATTTTCGCAAACCAACCACGAGCTTTGGCCGAAAAACACACAAAACCATCAGCCGGAACATGTGGTCAAGTTTTACCAGTCTGTTTGCGTATGGTTAGTGGAAGGCATCCGAAAGTGAATGAGAAAGGTGCACTCAACATTCGTTCGTCACCCGATTTTAATGAAACGACTCATGGGGTGTAACCTGATAGGTGAGCAATTTTGCCAATTTTTCCTCTGAAAAAGCAAAACCTCGAATATTTGTGTAAACTGTGTGACTTTATAGCATATGGAACCACCAAGATTAATGAACGGGTGCTGTCAAAAGCTGTTAAGATGCATCGTATAGGACGTGTGCACTTGACGATGCGACAGATTCCGATATCCGCCAGAGTGTGGAGTTGAAGGATTCCATATCCATTACCATTGTTGTCAATCATTTCTGAATAACTTTTCAATGATTCATACCTTGATGTTAATATTTCACACTTTATTAAAGAGTTCATGAAGCTTTGCGTTAATAAGGTCAGGAGCAATAGAGCACCAAATTGAGGAAATTGAATGATTTCGTTAGCTTAATTTAAATCTATGACATATTCCCTAATCCCATTATCCCGAATGTTATCACTGCGAATTCCATTTCTCCAAATGACCCATTACCCCGAATGACCAACCACCCTGAATTGCAACAATCATATGATTGAAATCTATAATTTGATTTTACCACGTCACAGAACACAACAGGTTTTTTGTAATTTCTCATCGTAATAGGCTGTTTTCCATCACGCCAGTCTGTCATGAAACTACACTGATTTCAGTTGCAAAATGACTATTACGGAACGCATTTCCATTACGCAACTGTTTTCAGTTGCGCAATGAGTCATAACACAACATTTCTAATACCATCAAGTGGCTTTTTACGAAAAAAAAAATATTGAACGCAACTCGTTTCATAACTCGACTTTTACAACATTCGTTGCAGTTGTCCAACTCGGTAAGTCTCGTTGAATAAATGTGTGACTCGTGCAGTGGCTAAAATATTACGGCCCATAAAAAAATATAAAATTTCCATAAAAAATGCAAAATTTGCCAGTAAAGAAACAAGGGTGAAATCAACAGAAAAGTTAAAAATTTACATAAAAAAATAAAGAAGTGCATAGAAAAAACAAAATTTTCCATAAATAAAAAAAATTTGAGCAATAAATAGATTCAAAAGTGCAGTAGAATCGACAATAATCTCACTAAAAATATCGAATTTTACATTTAAAAACCTCAAAATGTCCCTATTTTCGTCACAAAATGCAAAAAATAATTATAAATTTTCCCCAAAAAAAGCCAAAATTTGCAACAAATGAATAATATTTCACCCACAATAAATCACAAATTTCCATTCAAAAAATCAAAAAGAGCAATAGCAGTAAATGCAAAGTTACAATAAACAAACCCAACTGAGCAATTCAAAATGACAATCAATACATGAAAATGTTGTAGAAAATTCCAAAATTTAAGTAAAACTTTCCATAAAAATAACGTAATTTTCCAACAATGAGTAATAATGTGTGTAATGGATTTCATAAATTTTCAGTCAAACTGAAGCATTGTTTTCACAATTGGAGCTAATTAGTCGTCGTATGTAAATGTAGTAATTGCATTTTAAAGTTCGATAATTAATAACGTAAGAATTTAGGAGAGGAGAGAGCGGGGAGATTGGCCGGGTTTGAGAAAATATTTCTTGCCATATAGAAAAAAATAATGTTTCATACTAAAAATCATACACGGAGGGGAGGCGAGGTTTCGAAAAATCACAAAAAAATGTTTTTTAATACACCCCATCGTTAGGCGCTACAATTTTAATTATTTCGGCAAAGTTGAAATGAAACATGGAACATGGGATATCTAAACTTCCAATATTAGGAACACTTATGTCACTGCTAGGGTTATGTCCAACTACATTGATGGTAGAAGCTTATGCTCTCATGCCCCACCAGCCAGGGAACTGGTGTTTACAAACTAAGCATCATTTGTGGCAACACTTTATGCGGCATGATGAAACATTGCCGAGCGCGCTAAGTGTTGTTAGACCACTGACGTAGTTGCAGTTTGCATTTACTGCTATTGCTCTTTTTGATTTTTTGAATGGAAATTTTTGATTTATTGTGGACGAATTATTATTTATTTATTGCAAATTTTGGCTTTTTTGTGGAAAATTTATAATTATTTCTTGATTTTTTAGAAAAAAGGGACATTTTGAGGTTTTTAAATGTAAAATTCGATATTTTTTAGTGAGATTATTGCCAATTCTACTGCACTTTTGAATCTATTTATTGCTCAAATTTTTTTTATTTATAGAAAATTTTGTTTTTTCTATGCACTTCTTTATTTTTTATGTAAATTTTGAACTTTTCTTTTGATTTTACCCTTGTTTGTTTACTGGCAAATTTATGGAAATTTTATATTTTTTTATGGAACGATTAATTGTCTGCCGTTTTTATGTTCAATATTATTGAAACACATAACATCTGAAGAACAGCCTTCAATAAAAGAAGGGAGAATATTTGATAAAAAGATCATCAGCTTTAACGTGAAGATGAATCGAAGCCACACTTCAAATTTTCAAGAGCACAAATCTGGAGAACCAGACATCCGTTTAAGCTGAAATTTTAATCGATTGGTCACTCGCTGGGTGTGACCAATCGATTAACTTTTCAGCTCAAACGGATGTTCGGTTCTCCAGATTCGTGCTCTTGAAAATTTGAGGTTTGGCTTCGATTCATCTTCACCTTAATTCCAATGAATAATTTTGCAGCAGAATAGTCAATGCTCAAAAGAATGTTATATCCTGAGAAAATATTGAAAAAAAAAAAAAAAAAAAGTTAAATGAAGAATAGTGGAAAAGGGAATAATAATGCATCATGTAAATCGGGGAAATGGAAATCAGGATAATGTCTTAAAGCTTCTTAACTTCCATCGTCTATCATAGAAATTCAAAATATGTTACACAATGCTAGTTCATTATGTAACTAGTATAAGTTACGTAATGGTTCAATACACAACGATTTCAAAAATTACCCTAATAGAACCTAGAGCAGCCCAAACGCAAATCGCGTAGAGTAGACGCTACCTTCTCTGAAATGAGTAAACCATTGCATATGTTTTAATAGCTACCTTACATTTCCCATCAAATCTTTACCAGTTTTTTAGACTACGGTTTAAAAGGGGATCACCTAAGAAATGGATTTTATTTAGGGTGTACCATCGGATTTTTAATTCCTATCCGTGTTTTACATACTTAAGTTTTCAATTTCCATTAAAATAAGTGATAGCCTGATTATTATGCGTATCGGCATTGACTAAAAATATTTCCTCAGAATTTCATTGTGCGTAATTTAAGACCTGGCACAAATTTCGTACAACAAAGTCACTCGAATACCGTGAGAAATCGAAATCCGTACACCTAAGAAATGAATCTATATCCGTCCACTTCATACAAAACGCTTGCTAATTGTATGAAGTGTTCGGATTTCGGTACCCCGCTGTATAAAGCGATTTTTGAAAACTGAAAAAAGTAGTTTTTAGTAATGTAACACCATTAACAAACAGGTAGCGAAAAAAATCGTTTGATAAATTAAAAACGGTACATCTGATTGAAACGATGCCATAAACAAAATTTCGGTTTATAGGGCCCTATTTTATAAGTCGAGTCGATCCAAAACGACTCGACTGGAATCACTGTCGACCAAAAATTTCGCTCGACTCGGCTCTGTCACTCGAGTTTATCGACAGTTGTCACTCTATGTGACTAGATTACTGTGGAAGTCGACGGGTGACATCTGAAATATGCATGCTTACTTTGATCGACAATGACTCCAGATGAGTCACATGAAACCGCTCGATTTACAAAATAGACCTCATAATATGGACTTTTAGGAAAAAAAAAAAACACTGTGAGAATAATCACCATGAATTCAAGTTATATAATATAGAAAAACGATTTTCTCAAAACTATTTTTTGTGTTTCTTGAGAAAGCTAATGTATAGCCCTTAATTTGGCCAAATTCTTGAAAATTGTTTCACGATTTTTTATGATTTGCAAAACACGGCGAAATGGTAAACTGTTGATATATTCGATATCAAAAACAAATTCGACGCTGAATTTCTTTTCCATTCTGATATCAACTTTTCCCTTCCTCTAACCATTCTGAATATTTTGCTAGTTTTAGAATAAAAGAAACATTTTTACACGCAGAGTAGAAGTAGAGTATTTGCTATGAAAGTTTCCTCTGATAATTTCTCCGAAATATTCTCTACGGTTCCATCGAGAATTTTCAGGAAATGCTTCCTGGAAAATTTAGCGGTTCATCCAATAAAATCTCTAAGGATTCGTCCTAAAATACCTGTAAGACGAACACCTAGTGTCACTAACATTCTTCAGTGATTCCTACAGGAATTGTATAAGAATTCATTAATTGGCAACACCCGAAATTTTTCCTGGAGTATCACCAACATTTTTGTTGGCAAGGATTTTTCTACGGTCTAAACCAAAAAAATCTTCAATGAATACTTTCATAGAATTTGTACAGAAATTCTACCAGCGATTAAAGTTACTTTAAAAGATTTCTCAGATCATTTTTATCATGAATTATTTCCGTACTTTTTAAGTTTACCTTCTTTACTAGCTATCACTGATTTCATCCGGGGAACCATTCCCAGCATCAGTGGTTATTATTCAACAGATTTTTTATGAAGTTTCTTCAGGCTTTCTCACCAGAAAATGTCTCGAAGAATCTCAATCAAGTTGCACAGAAAAGTTTCTTGAAGAATATCTCCAGAGAATGCTTAAGAAAGAAATTCTTTTCAACCTTTCTCCTGGAAGGTTTATCACCGAGTATTTTTTTATAAGAAATAGTACCGTAAAACGGGGTAACTTTGATAGTTTTTTCAAAGAAAACTTGAATATTTTTGCATGCTGTTTCAAAGATTTACAATTTATATTTTTAAAACAAGTACTGGCATCCTAGCTATCGATTACAGTCGATAAATTGGCAAAAGATTCATTTTGAATGGATATATAATTTTTCATATAATCGAAAGTTGGTTTTCTGTTTTGGGGTAACTTTGATAATGGAGTATGATTCGAACAAAATTGAATGAATAACGAACATTTGTAGGGCATTGCATACCTCTAGGCGTTTAACGTTATATGGAAATTTCTGACTTAGATTACAAAAATGGTCCCAGTTTGTGAATATGCTTTTCGCTAAGAGATTTAAGACCGTATTCAAGTTCTATGATAACTAGGCTATCAAAGATAAGTGGCCAACTATTCAAAACTACATCAAATAGTGATCGTAGAACAGATTGTTTGTAAGCGTTTTGAAAATGCTAAAATTGTGTAAGTTTTTTAAATTCGTATAAAAAGCCTAAAATGTTCTTTATTCAAATGAAAACCGCTCTTACATGAAGTGTCATACTAATATTCTTTAGTTTTGCATTCGTTTTGCTTAACTGATTAACAGAAATTATGATATTTCATTTAGTATGCGGTGGGTTACGAATTATCAAAGTTACCCGCATTATCAAAGTTACCCCGTTTTACGGTACAAAAAATATAAGAGTCGAAGAAACTCTCAAAAAAAAAAAAAAATCAGAAAGTTCACCTTTAGTTTTCCAACTTTGCCATTGAAATTATTCGCAATATCTTCCGATTCCATCAACAAATCTCTTGGGAATTTTCGAGGATTGCTTGACAAAAAAAAAAAAAAATTAAAAATTATACAAGTTATCCAGGACTTCCTATGAAAAAATGATTCTTCCCGATATATTCTTAGGACCCCTCCTAATATTCCACATGGTTTTTCTGTGCAATCAAACAGGATTCAATTGGAAAAATGCTCTTAGCAATTTCTCAGAGAAATTCTTCGCAGATCTATCTGCATTTTCATCACAAAAAATCTATAAGTTTTTTTTTTAATTTATTTATTAGTATCATTCCAAACATTACATTCATTTCTTATATCTAGGTGTTCTGTGTTATTAGACAACACTATCATCCTAATTTGGTAACACAAATTTAAGATTTAATTAACATTTTGTTAACAACATATTACATTTCATTTGCCGTAGCAGTTCAGTTTTTTTTTTACAGGTGAGTTGATTTGACCTGCTTATAAGAGAAAAAAAAACGTTTTTAATATACTTAACCTAACTTAACCTAAACATATAACTCATTAATCGTGGCAATAGAAGATTGTAACGATTTTTGCCTGAAATTATTAATGATTGTATTTGACATTTGTTCCAATGTTTCAACATTTATTCTATGTAACTCATTGGTACTATGCCAGGGAAGAAGCCTCAGAATCATTTTCAAAATTTTATTTTGAATTCTCTGCAGAGCTTTCTATCTGGTAGTCATATTGGTACAGCATACAACATGGCTGGCCTGAAAATTTGTTTGAATATCAAAAGCTTGTTTTTAAGACAAAGTTTTGATTTTCTATTAATAAGGGGATAGAGACATTTTACATATTTATTACATTTGGCTTGAATGCCTTCAATGTGATTTTTGAAAGTTAAATTCTTATCTAGCATAAGCCCTAGATACTTAACTTCATCTGACCAATTTATTGGAACCCCTCTCATCGTGACAACATGTCTACTTGAAGGTTTCAAATAAAGAGCTTTTGGTTTAAGTGGGAATATTATTAGTTGAGTTTTGGAAGCATTAGGAGAAATCTTCCATTTTTGCAAGTATGAAGAAAAAATATCCAAACTTTTTTGCAATCGACTACAGATGACACGCAGGCTTCTTCCTTTGGCGGAGAGGCCTGTGTCATCCGCAAACAAAGATTTTTGACATCCCTGAGGTAGCTCAGGTAAGTCAGATGTGAAAATATTGTATAATATTGGTCCCAAAATGCTGCCTTGAGGAACACCAGCTCTTACAGGAAGTCTTTCAGACCTGGTGTTCTGATAATTAACCTGAAGTGTACGATTTGACAGATAACTTTGAATTATTCTAACAATGTATGTTGGAAAATTAAAGTTTTTTAATTTTACAATCAAACCTTCATGCCAAACACTGTCGAATGCTTTTTCTATGTCTAGAAGAGCAAGACCAGTAGAATAGCCTTCAGAATCGTTGGAACGGATCAAATTTGTTACACGTAAAAGTTGATGAGTGGTCGAATGTCCATGGCGGAATCCGAACTGTTCATTGGCAAAAATTGAATTTTCGTTGATATGGGCCATCATTCTGTTCAAAATAACCTTTTCAAAAAGTTTACTGATGGAGGAAAGCAAACTGATTGGACGATAACTAGAAGCTTCTGCAGGATTTTTGTCTGGTTTTAAAATTGGAACAACCTTAGCATTTTTCCATTTGTCAGGAAAATATGCTAATTGAAAACATTTGTTAAATGTATCAACTAAAAATGATAAGCTACTTTCTGGAAGTTTCTTGATGAGGATGTAGAAAATTCCATCATCGCCAGGAGCTTTCATGTTTTTGAATTTTTTAATAATAGTTCTCACTTCTTCCAAATCAGTCTCACAGGCATTTTCGAAAACGTTCTCTTGATTGAAAATATTTTCGAACTCCTGAGTAACTTCATTTTCAATTGGACTAGTAAGTCCTAAACTAAAATTGTGCGCACTTTCAAACTGTATAGCAAGTTTTTGAGCTTTATCGCAATTAGTTAGTAATAATTTGTTTTCCTCTTTCAATGCCGGTATTGGCTTCTGAGGTTTTTTCAAGATTTTAGATAATTTCCAAAAGGGCTTAGAGCCAGGGTCCAATTGGGAAATTTTATTTTCAAAATTTTTGTTTCTTAATTGAGCAAAACGTTTCTTGATTTCTTTCTGCAAATCCTGCCATATAATTTTCATAGCAAGATCGCGAGTGCGTTGAAATTGCCTTCTCCTCACGTTTTTAAGACGGATCAAGAGTTTAAGATCATCGTCTATAATCAATTCAAATTTTACTTCACATTTTGGAATTGCAATGCTCCTGGCTTCAACAATGGAATTTGTTAAAGTTTCAAGAGCATTGTCAATATCAAGTTTAGTTTCAAAAGAAATGTTAACATCAAGATTTGAGTCAACATACGTTTTATATATATTCCAGTCGGCTCGTAAATAATTGAAAGTAGAGCTGATAGGATTGAGAATCGCTTCTTGGGATATTTGAAATGTAACAGGGACATGATCAGAATCAAAATCAGCATGAGTAATCAGTTGGCTACAAAGATGACTAGAGTCGGTTAAGACCAAATCAATCGTAGATGGATTTCTAGAAGAGGAAAAACATGTGGGGCTATCAGGGTATTGAATTGAGAAATATCCTGAAGAGCACTCATCAAATAAAATTCTGCCGTTGGAATTACTTTGAGAATTATTCCATAACCGATGTTTGGCATTAAAGTCACCAATGATAAAAAATTTTGACTTATTGCGAGTCAATTTTCGCAAGTCAGTTTGGAGCAAATTAACTTGCTGCCCAGAGCATTGAAAAGGCAAATAGGCAGCTATGAAAGTATATTTACCAAACTGTGTTTCAACAGAAACACCTAAAGTTTCAAAAACTTTAGTTTCAAATGACGAAAACAGTTGATGTTTTATACGCCTATGAATGATGATTGCAACTCCCCCACATGCCCCATCAAGTCGATCATTACGATAAACAAAAAAGTTAGGATCTCTTTTGAGTTTAGATCCAGGTTTTAAATACGTTTCGGTAATAACTGCTATATGCACGTTATTAACCGTAAGAAAATTAAACAGCTCGTCCTCTTTACCATTCAGAGAACGAGCATTCCAATTTAAAATATTTAAATTATTATTTGGATCCATTAGAAAAACGTAATCCAATAACAATTTGATTTGTAAATTTTACACCTACTTGGACTGCTTCAGTCATAGTGGTGGCTTTGAAAAAAATCTATAAGTGTTTCTTCAGATTTCTTTGATTCTTTGATTTGAATTTGATGATGCCTTGATTGATGCCATTCCTTCAAAACTTCTTCGAAAATAATACAGTCGACTCTCCACATCTCGATGTTCTACATCTCTATATCACTCTCTATGTCGATGATTTTTTCGGTCTCTTCAATCTGCATACATTTTCACTCTCCATATCTCTTATCAAAGGTTAATAGACTAAATTTTAGAGATTCAAAACAATTATCGAAGACGAAATTCGAAATTGCTTTCGATTTTCCTTGTAAAGGAGCGATTTTCAATCTAGTATTCATTAAAAATTTGTTCTATGTCTCAATCTATCCCTATCTCGATGGTCTTTTCGATATCGAGATGCGGAGAGTCGACTGTTGAAATTTCTTCAACAATGTCTACCTTAGAAAATTAAAAAAAAATCAAACATTTCTATCAAGTGTCTAGCGAAATATACTCAACTGTTCAACTGCTAGGCGAAAATACTTAAAAGTTTCTAGAGCAATTTGTTCAGGGATTTCAACAAAGATTTATGTTAGTGTTTCTCCTGGGATTTTGTTCTACAAAATCACCAGAGATACAGGAAAGTATTTTCCAGAGAGAACAGCACTAGCGATTCTTTTGAGGAGAAATTTGTCAAAAGATTTACTAGACGATTAAGCAATTAATAATACAGCATCTCTTAACAATTCTAAATCGAATTAAAAAACTCCTAAAATTTCAGAATTCGCCATAGAATTTCTGATACTTTTTGACGAATTTCTTCACTCAAGCTGTTTGTAGGATATACTAGGGAAAATCTTACTATTTTTCTTCGCATTTTATTATGATTGACGCTAAAACTGATGTTTTTTTTACTGAGGGTATTTGTATTAAATATCTTTGAAAATGTTGCGTATGAGCTCCGAAGTTTCATGATATAACAGATTGATGCAGACACCAACTTTGTTCTACCTGCAGAAATTCCAAACAACCTTTATTTGAGGGGTTATTTTCGATTATTGCGGTAGAATTGTAGAAGTTTAATACAAAAATATTGGCGGCATTTATTATAAACACCAAAGATGCCTAATGGTAAAATTCGTAATGTAAGTTTTACTGCATCTAAATCTCGGAGAACATTTTTTTGCATTACTGACTTGGAGTGTTTGTCAATCGAAAACACTTGGAAAAAAAATGCACTACTTTTGAAATTTGTTGAGGAATTCCTGATGGACTTTCAGAAATCAGGAATCATACGAAACAAATGCTGCATTTTTAAAACTCCTAGAATTTTTTTTTAAGATTATTCGAAGTGTTTCTTTTCAAAGAGCGGAGGGAGGAGAACAACAATATGTTGAAGCAGATAGAAACCACAGACGGACAACAGAACAACGAAAAAAGAGTGATAATTTTCAATCTTTTCTCTAGAGGTGAATGATTGCATGATAATTTAAATTTCTCTGATGAATTTCCATCAATTTTGCTAAATGTGTCTGCGCAGCAGACCGATGATCAATATTGCACAGATTCTAAAACTAGAAGAGTTTTTTGAGAACTTGTGAAACAATAGTGTAAAATACCAAGAAACAAAAAGTAATCGCGATTTAATTTTGTTTATCTTGCGGTAAAAAAATAGAGGGGTTAAGGTGAAAATGAATCAAAACCAAACTTCAAATTTTCAAGAGCACAAATCTGAAGAACCGAACATCCATTTGAGGTGAAAATTTAATCGATTGGTCGTCTCCAGCTAGTGGCCAATCGATTAAGTTTTCAGTTTAAGGTGATTATAGAACGAAGCCACACCTCAAATTTTCAAGAACACAAGACTTGAGAACAAAACAGCGCTCCGCGTTGAAAATTTATCCCATTGGTTACCACCAGCAAGCAAGTAATTTGATTGATTGTCAACGCGAACTGTTGTCAGATTCTCCAGTCTTGTGCACTTGAAAATTTGAAGTTTGGCTTCGTTTTATAATCACCTTAAACGGATGTTTGGTTCTCCAGATTTGTGCTCTTGAAAATTTGAGGTTTGGCTTCGATTCACATTCACCTTAAAGCGAAAATAAACTATCTGTGCAGCGCAAATCAAGTAGCACCCAAGTTGTTACGTCATGTACCAAATATTTTTCGCAATAAAATAGCTTTTTCCAAAGTCAAATCTAATTAGATTTACATTTTTTCTAAACGACAAATAAGTTTTATGTTATGTTCGCATTATGGAAGGTAAACTTATTAGAAAAACATAGTTTTTCTTTGTAAATAATAAAGCGTACAATAATTGGCGCACCACCAGCAGCTGCAGCCTAATTTATTGGCTATGGAGTAAAAAAATGGTTCTATGGAGTAAACGCCGCAAGATATGCGATGCTCATTGATACGGAATATAAACAAAACTGTCAGAACAAAATGCAGTGTTGTACTCCTACTGGCTTTTTCTTTGACAAAACCATTATTTCTCGCGTAACAATTCTAAAGGGCCAATTATCAAATTGTAAACAAATCGGGTTTTGAAACCATTCGATAGCATCTCCCAACACCCACAAAATATGCAAACATTGTCAACATAATCATAAAATTTACCGTTATAAACTCGATTTTCAAAACGGCCAATAACCGCTTTTTTCCAAATCATTCATTGGCCCCCCTCTTGAAACGGCCAATGATCGGTTCTCGCTCTATCAAGAGGGCCTACAATCGGAAAATTTCGCAAACTGTCATTGGCCTTAGCATGGTGAGAGGCCAATGACTCTCTCTTGCTCATTCATTGAAAACCGAAAAGGCCTAGCCTTGGGCCAAGCACGCTAATACAATTCTATTTTGAAAATCAAAAATGGGCCAAGCATTTAAACTCATTATTTTTTTCCACATTTTTGTCAGTTTTCAGAAGAAATCACATTGATTGATTTGAATACTGAGAAATAGGAATTGAAAATGTGGTGAATAATATTCAAATCGAATTTTCTCAGAGTCAACGATCTGAGGATTGGCCCTTTTGAATTGTTAGGCGAGATTTCATCAAATTATCATGTAAACTCTTTGCTATTTGTTAATTTATTGCTTGGAACGTTATATCACACCGTTTTCATTTACACTAGCGAGTCAACTCCACGCAAAAAGGAAAATTAAACATGTGTGCAATAATTGGGCTCAAAGTGTGCAATAATAGGATACGGGTGTTTTCGAAGTGAGCAATGATTGGGTTTTTGGTAAGGATTTATAAATGTGTAAAAGTGGAAAGATTGTGGAAAAAGTCAATCATATAAATTAAAAGCACGCAAATCTATTGGAAGTTTGATTACCGACTATATTTGCTGGTTTTGGGCGAAATTAAGTTTAGGTTCAAGAGATTCTGACTTACTAGACAGCCAAATTACTGATGCTGCTTCCTTAACCGTTTAATAATTGGCAGTATATGAGTTATAGATGATGTATAGATTTCTTTAGTGAATTCTCTTATTGGAAAACATCATCACCGGACTTCTCAAGCAGGGCACTATTCAGAAAATACGAATTTTGGAGGTCCGAATTTCATTTTTTTTTGTACCATGGAGCTTTTTGCATCGGTCATGTCGGTAAATTTATTTAGAAAAAAATTGTTTACGTTGGAATCATGTTAATTGATTTTTTTTCAGATTTTATATTCATTATCACCAAAAATTCTTAGGCGGGCCATCGCGATTCTGGGGGGTAGGGCTGCCCTACCTGGCTCCACCTGTTCCTATGCCAATGTTTCTCGTATAACTTTTTAAAAGGAGCTATGTAACAATGAGCGATTCTCGTATCTCTCGCTCTCTTTCGATTATAATAGTACAATACTTAAACTTCCGGGAAGTTTTCCACTATAGTTCGAAAGACCTTGCCTTTGGCTAGTATTTTGTACAAAAAAAAACGTTACAGAAGAAGTTAATGTGGCTCGGTTATTTATTACAATGAAAGTAAACAAAAAGAGCCTTCCAATGCAAAATAGGCTCCTTTGAAAAGTTAAGCGAGGTTTAATCTATCTAAACCTAAATATATAGAGCACCTATCTTGTCAATCAAAGATTAAAACTTGTTTAATTCTTGTCGAAAAGTATTAAGAATTTTATTCGTCTCAGATCTACAACTTTTTTATATTGCACTTAATGAAGAAATGTCAAAAAAAATGTAGAACCTATAATATATTTTACATGTACATATTATGTAGCTTAAACTTACAACTTTGCTGAAGACAGCACGCCGTTTACTTTCAAATCTTGTGAGTTGCAGGCAAAATTCGAGTTTTTAAGCGTATTTTTGAAGTGACTTTTCTCAATTTATGAAAATTACTTTCTCACAGTTTTTGCAGCAAAAGTTGCCTGTCGAATGCCGCTTAAAAAAAAGTGTTATCGAATCAATTCTATGAGTTATGGGTGTCGTAAAATTACATAGTTTTTCACTTAAATTGGCTTATAGCTTCAAAATTAAAAGAATTACAAACTTGGGATGTTCAGCAAAAATGTGTATCATTACTTCCTGCAACTCTGCAACTTTTCTGAAGACCACATTCACGTAAAACTGAAAACAAAAAAAATTAGACCAAAATAACTGATTTTTCGAGTCTATAAACTCAGTTGAGATCGGCTAATTTTCATTCTTTTGCCTAGATCCGCACAGCCGAGCGGTCGGCAACTGAGTTTTAGCTGATATGTCAGCAGAAAATCAAGTTTGTTTATAGCAGCACCTGTGGGTGCCGCTGACATCAAACGTCACTTTTGCTGAGATGTCAGCAAACGAACTTTAACCGAGATTTGCACAGCTGAGATCGGCATTCTTATTTAAGTGTGTATCCTAAGTTAAAACATTCAAAATCAATTTACTTAGCTCAAATGAAGAGTTTAATCAAAACTGTCTTCGATAAAGTTGTTCCAAATAACATTTTCTAAAAGTTTTACAAAAGAGCCACAAATTTCATCAAACAAAAAGATCAGTCGAAATTTAAACTTAAATAAGAACCACCCTATTCAACTTTTTTTCTTAGAAGATGCAGAACTCAATTACGGAAAAACTTGTCTAAAGCCATCAAACGTCCAAAATCGACAAGAACAGAGAAAACACCTTTTTCCTGCTAAATTGTCGATTCGGACCATTGTGCATTGGAATTGCTTCAACCCGTATCTGACCGGGTCACGATTTTTTTAAATTATTAATATGAACGTTTAATTCATCTGATTTAAATGCAGTTTTTGCTAAATGAGCAATTCCACCGAACATGACGATTTTTTTTTTTAAATTTAATTTTTGTATTTTTTGAATCGCCTGAAAATTTGCATACAGATTCTTTATGACCAAAAATGCCATTTTGTACCTTCAGACCGCCATTTTGAACCTCGCCTTATTTTTGAGAAGGGCGTATCGGAAAATGCATAGCAAATCTTTAAAACACTGTAACTCGAAAACGGTTTGTCCGATCGATTTGAGATCTTTTACAAAGTTGTAGGTATTGCTTAGGGAGAAAAATAAGCACGTTAAAAAAAGTTACTGATTTTTTTTTATTTCAAAAACAAAATTTTAAAATCGATTTTCTCCAGAAACGCAGTTTTGATTTTTTTAATTTTTGGATATGTTTTAGGGGACAACTTATGTGATTTATTGCACAATGTTTCAAAATGAAAGATTTATGGACAAAAAAGTTAGGATTTTTTTTTTAAATTAGACATTTTGAAAGAATAATCGAAATAGAGGAAAACAATAATTTTTTATGTGATTATTTGAAAGTACAGAAAAATTGCAATCGAAAAGTACTTAAGTAAATTTTTTCTAGGTTGCATCAATTTCGAGATATACTCATATTTATATAAAAATTTCAAATAAAAAAAGTAAAATAGGCCCTTTTCAAACATATTTCGTGTTTCTCCATTCCAGAAATATTTTATTTTGATTGAGTGAATCGTAGCTAAATTGTTTATTGTTTGATCAAAACCTATATACTAAAGTATTTAAAAAAGTATGCACGGTAAAAAAAATATAAACGCTATTTTCAAATGAAAATTTGAAGTTCATTGTTCTTAAAAACCGCAAAATTGATGTTTTTAATTTTTGGATATGTTTTGCAGCATATTGTTTGTAATTTCTTCGCAATGCCTCAAAACGGACAATTTTTGGATAAAAAATAAATTATTTAAAAAAATAAATAAAACAAATTTATGTAAAACGATATTTTTGGTGCGTTTTTTTTGAGTACAGAAAAATAACTATATATTTTTAAATATGAAAAATTTCTATCGAAAAATACTCAAGTAAAATTTAGCTAAGATGCATCACTTCTGAGATATACACGGTAAATCTAAATGTGGCATTAAAAATGTGATTCTATCACAACGGTGTACCTTTGGTCCCCAGGGCTAAGCCCGGCTAATGAGTAAAGCCCTCTCATCGCGGCAAGATCGTACAACCATGGAGAAGGAGTTTGTTTTTTTTTTTGTTTTTTTTTTTTAGTATATGCATACTGCAATTTTATTTCATAATTATATCAACTACTTTCTTGTTATCGTCACAGCTCGAAAATTATCTAACTTCAATTTGTGTTTCAGAGATAGGGACAAAAAAGTGATAGTTCTGAGTGCCTTGAACTGTTTTTGCACTTGAAAATAGTTGGTTAAGTTCTTGTGCAATGATATCATATTCCTCAGTAGTTGAATATCAAAAGAAGATTTGTGTGAGCTGCTCTTCTTTCCGATTTTGAGCCCAATCATATAGTTCCTTACCATTTTTTATCGGATGTTCACGTTCTTTGGCAAGACTGACTCTGGTAGCCATACGTTTTAGTGTCCCTCCTATGGCATCACATGGCCCTTTTCCATGTGATGTTGCAAAAAAAAAATGCCATGCAACTTCTATATCATATTTGATTTTAAATTGCCAAAGAGTTGAAAAGTTCTTCCTATTTTTATACTGTGATGCAGCTCCGTCAGACATAAAATATATCTTGTTGACAGTTAATTTTGATCCAATCGTAAAAAATCTATCATTTTAGATATGAATAAGTTGACAGATACAGAATCATGGCGCAAATCTTCTGAAATTACAACAAAACTGAAATGATTGGCTTTGCCATCTTGACGATACTATATTACAAACGGATGCAAAGTAGCTTGCTGAGCATTCCAATGATGGCTTTGAAATTCATCTTGAAGAATAAATGTGTAGTTTTCCGAAAAATCACAAATTACCACCAGTATTCTTCCAATGCATTTTCGGTACTATCAAATAAACACATAAAAAAATATTTTTTTCTTTTATCTCGATTTTTTTCAAAATTTGTAATATTTTATAAAATTATAACTTTTTTGTCCATAATTCTTCCATTATGAAACATTGTGCAATAAATCACATAAGTTATCCCCTAAAACATGTCCAAAAATAATAAATATCACAGATGCATTTTGATAGAAAATCGATTTTATTTTTTTTTATTAAAAAAATATGTCATTATTTTTTACCGTGCATATTTTTTTCCAAATAGTCCTTAACAATACCTACAACAACCGCAAAATATATCCAAAAATTAAAAACATCAATGTTGCGGTTTTTAAGAACTATTAGCTTCAAATTTTCATTTGAAAATATGGTTTATTTTTTTTCCGAGCACTCTTTTTTCAATACTTAAGCATAAATGTTTTGATCGAACGATAAATGATTTAGCTACGATTCGCTCAATCAAAATATTTTTTTTCTGGAATGGAGAAACACGAAATATGCTTGAAAAGGGCCTATTTTTCTTTTTTTATTTGAAAATTTTATGTAAATATGAGTATATCTCGAAATTGATGCAACCTAGAAAAAATTTACTTAAGTACTTTTCGATTGCAGTTTTTCTGTACTTTCAAATAATCACATAAAAAATTATTGTTTTCCTCTATTTCGATTTTTTTCCAAATCTGTAATTTTTTAAAATATCATAACTTTTTTGTCCATAATTCTTCCATTTTGAAACATTGTGCAATAAATCACATAAGTTGTTCCCTAAAACATATCCAAAAATAAAAAAACATCGAAACTGCGTTTCTGGAAAAAATCGATTTTTAAATTATATTTTTGAAATAAAAAATAATCTGTAACTTTTTTTACCGTGCATAATTTTCTCCATATAGTCCTAAGCAATACCTACAACTTTGTAGAAGATCTCAAATCGATCGGACAAACCGTTTTCGAGTTACAGTTTTTTAAGGATTTGCCATACATTTTCCGATACGCCTTTCTCAAAAATAAGGCGAGGTTCAAAATGGCGGTCTGAAAGTGCATAATGGCATTTTTGGTCATAAAGAATCTATATGCAAATTTTCAGGCCATTCAATAAATACAAAAATAATCAGGTTTGCGAAACGGCGTGGAACCGCTCTTCTAGTTTCATATACTGATACAAGATACAATTTATTCCCGATGTTCGGTTTCATTCCGGTGTCCTTCAGGGTCAGGACGGGTCCAAATTCGATCAACTTCCTTAGCTGAACAGGTTAATCATAGTAAACAATATTTAACCCTCTAATACCCAACCCCGCCTTTAGACGGGATACACTTTGGAATTTTATGTATTTTTTCGTAGCTCGGAAATCAAAATGATTTTATTTTTGACCTAAAACTTGACTCATTACACGCATATGAGAAAAGTTTTGTATGACTTTTAAAACTTTTTTGTATTTTGGAAAATTGTTTGAAAAATTGTATTCGTATATAACCTACAAATGCCTGGGGTTTATTTAACGTGTAATATAAAAAATCGTACCTTTTATATTTGTCTACTATCAACCTATGACAGAAGAAGAGCTTGGTGATATTAAAATAATTTCAAACCTGTTTTTCCGTTAATTACACGGAAAATAAAAATATTTCCAAAAAAATATTGATACATTGTTTACAGTATCGTAAAAACATTATTTTTTATTATTGTCAAAAATTAGTAACTAGAAGAGGCTTCAAGAAAAAATGATGGGATGTTCAAAACTAAAAATAAAAATTATGTTCAAAAATAAAAATTATAAAAATCAAAATCCAAAATTCATAGATTTGCGAATACAAATAAATCATTGCTCAAAACGTGATTAGAACGATTTTAGACAACTAAAAATGATACATAGAACGAAAATAAAAATTGGGGTATTAAAGGGTTAAACACCTCAAATTTAACAGAAACCGGAAATTATGTATCCTCGGGTAATATTGTGATATCGTGGGGCATCCAAATGCGATCAAGGCCACTGAAATCTGTCCTAGAGAGCTATATTTTTTTTCAAACGACGTACTGTGATTAGCTTTTAATAACTACTATCGTTGTTTCGTATCTGTTTGAGATGTTCGAACACCATTTACCAAGATTAATTTATTCATAAAAGAAAGTTGATTGAATTTTTACCCGACACCGGAGGACATCGGAATAAATCCGACCATCGGGAATAAATTATTCTACTTGTGTCAGTTTCATATCTTTGGATTGCATTTAGTGAAAACTGCATCTAAGTCAGATTAATTGAACGTCCATATTCACAGTTTGAGAGGGCCTTAGCCGAGTGGTTAGAGTCCGCGGCTACAGAGCAAAGCCATGCTGAAGGTGTCTGGGTTCGATTCCCGGTCGGTCAAGGATCTTTTCGTATAGAAAATTTCCTTGACTTCCCTGGGCATAGAGTATCATCGTACCTGCCACACGATATACGAATGCGAAAATGGCAAGTTTGGCAAAGAAAGCCCTCAGTTAATAAATGTGGAAGTGCTCATAAGAACAGTACGCTGAGAAGCAGGCTCTGTCCCAGTGAGGACGTAAATGCCAAGAAGAAGATCATCAAAGTCTGTTGAAGCCCCTGCATTTTTTTTACATACATGTTGTTTATCTGACGCAACATTTGTTTAAATATTGCGTCAGATAAACAACATGTGCAATAATTGGCAAAAAATGCACAGGCTTCAACAGACTTTGATGATATTTTTTTTTAAATTATCCTGCTACATGTCTCATTGCTATTAAATCATACAGTACGTTCAATCTTTTCTAAATGTTTAGCATTCATAGGCAGTCGGTGGCTCAGCAACAAAACCGAAGTTCCTAGAAAATATGTCGTCTAGATGAAGACATTTCATCAAACCACAATTGATCTTCTAAAAAAAATCACCATATTCGAAGGTAGCCATGTTTGTTTTTCACGACCCCCTCACATTTTTTTTCCAAAGTGAGCACCCCCTACCAAATCACCACCCCAAATTGGTTTATTTCGCCGTTATCATCATCACCGTCCTCATCGTCATCATCATTAACGCCATCTCATTCGCGATTCAGCATCAATCTGTTTCTGAACTGCCGTTACACAATAGGGCAGGATCACATCAACATCACATAGACCGCACCGCACCACAGACGACGACGACGACGACGACGACGGCAGCGAAGACGACCAACGACTTGTCCGCACCTAAATGGCCGCTTGTTTCACCCCCTCTCACAAAACGATTCGCGCGCACAGTAATGTACAACACCGGAGCGTATTCGTCGGTAAGTAGGCACGGTGCTACGCATAAAAAAAACTTCGCATTTTCGTACCTACATTTTCCGATTTGTCGGCCGGCAGCAGCAGGGGTGGCATCGCAAGCAGCGTGGTGACGGAAAACACACTCTTGAGGGGTGCCTCAGCACATGGTTCGCTTCGGTCTGGGGTGGGAGTGGGCTGTACTTGTGGCCCAGCCAACCATCCATACGTCCATTTGATGGTAATTGCCGTGAACGACAGAAAAAAAAACTCCGCGGGGTGCATATTTGCTTCAGAGTGTGGCGAGGTGGAGGTGGTGAGGGTGATGGCTTCGGCGGTGGCGGCGGCCATAACTGTATGTACTAACAAGATGGAAAATCGACGCACCATCGCGTGTTGATGGGGAGAAAAAAATTCTGCGCCGGTCGGAACGGAAGAAAACGGAAAAGAAAATGCCATAAGATGGAGACTCGGGCTTTCTTTCCATTGCTTTGAAAAGTGGGTGGTGGGTTGTGGCTGTTGTGTATCGGCGTTAAAGAAGGTTTTTTTTATTGCGTTTGACGAAGAAGGTTGGATGTTGGTAAAATGAGATTTTTATCGATTGATGGTTGAATGAAAAGAAGGGACCGTGGTTCACGCAACAGAAGGAAGGTTTTTCAAAGCAGTTGCGACTGGAAATTTTTTTTTTAATACTTGAAATATTTATTTGAAAATCTAGTCTAGAAGACCAAATTGAAGGCCGTAGGTTCGAATCCTACCGATCAAGGATCTCATCAGGTTGGAAGTTTTCGCGACAGCCAAGGGCATAGAGCAGCAGTCCTCAGCCTGTTTGATTGAGCGGGCCAATTTAATGCTTTCAAACCATGGGGTGAGCATTGATATTGCATTTTTTATACCCAAAGATAGGATCTCTAACTTCATTACAGTTGTTCCCTGGAGAAAGTATTAAAGAAGTTAAACATATTGATTCCCGACCAGACGAAAGAAACAAGATTATAACAGAACGTGTTCCCCTGATATGATTTTTTTAAATAACCAGTTGTTATAAAACATGTACCATTAGTAGTTAAAATAACAAAAATTCTAACAAAATTTGCACCAAATTAAACTAAAATATAACAAACCCTGTTACAATTATATCAAAATTATTACAGAATGTGTTGCAAGGATGTTATAAAATAACAAAATTATTGCAAACCATGTTACTGTTTATGGCATCGGATGTTATTTGAAACAAACTGACGGGGTTGGTGGTCTGATGGCTACCGCTTCTGCTTCATATGCAGAAGGTCATGGGTTCAATCCCAAGCCCGTCCCTTTCCTCGTACTTTGTAGTTGTATATCTCTCACTTGCTTCTATCTTCCATTCTAAATATACCACACTCAAACTATTCGTTCATAGCAAACGCTAGAACCAGAGACGGACAAGAAACCGTTTCCCTAACGCTTCCTACTTCCACGCGCACGCCTTTCTTACGCCTGATAAATAGGCAGTCTGCTAACCACAAAAGCAAACCTCTCTGCCATGCCTTTCCCCCAATCCATACACTCCAGCATGAACTGACGTGGATGCAGTGGAATATACGGTCTACGTGGGAGTCAGTTCAATGCATCATCAATTCCTCCCCCTTCCCCTCATTGGTCTGCATTCTGACGTGGCAGGTGCCATTGTTGCCTAAAAATAGAAGATCACCAGCCCCTATACACTGAGGATGCCTGTTAGTCCCAAGCAGTCATTCGGTTGGTTCCTTGTGTAAGTGCAGCTGATCTGGCGATACTGGAGTGCATCCACGGGCGGCCAATCAAGCTCAAGCTCAAGCTCAAGCTCAAGCTCGGATGTTATTTGAAACAAACTTATTTATGCGATGTCAAAAATATAACAAATGTTGTTATAAAAATGTTACTAAAAATATAACAAGTTGAGAACAAAGCTATCTTGATAACAATATTTTATCAACGTCTGTTATTTATAACTGCTGCTGATAGGAATGTGTTATAATTTTGTTATGTGGTTCTGGTCGGGTTCACTTAAATTGAAGTTTCCTCGAACTAAGAAAACAAGGCCAATATTAAAAAAAAATAATCTTAGAATAAAAATAAAATAAATACAAGCAGTACAAATTTTGAAAGCTTCTTTGCATTCTACTGAATGATTTCATGCTTTTTACAAAAAAAATCTATAAGAATTCTATGGATTTTCTATGGAATGAATGAACGAAATCATTTCGTTGCAGAAAACAACGAATGATTCCGTTGAGTAATCCATCAATTTCGTAAAACTAAGCAATTTTCATGAAGTGCGAGTAGCGTAAGTGTAAAACGAACACAAAAAAGTCTTCTGCTAATAGTAAAACGAGTTATTCATGAATATGTTAAAAAGGGAGATTGTACAAAAAATTTAGTATGATACATAGAAATAGTATTATATGCACACATGGATATTGGAAGAAATACGAAAAGCTGTTCTCAGTGTGATCATTTGCTTGTAGTGATTTCGCTAAACTTAAGATTAAGATGCATCGAAGCCAAACCTCGAATTTTCAAGAGCACAAATCTAGGGATCTGATAACCGTTCGCATTGAAAATTTGATCGATTGGTGTGAGTTAGATTTTAGCACAAACGACAACGTTCAATATATTTTCCAATACCTTTACATATATTTCAGCCTGTATGATCATTAAATGTAGTAAAATTAACAACTTTCATTACATTTCGACATCTTAGCGCTAGTTTAAAACAAATTTCTGAAAATCCCGGGATCCCGGGAAATTCTGGGATTTTGAAAATAAAAATCCCGAATCCCGGGATTTTTTTTAAGTCCAGGAAATAAGACCCTCTAGCATAAGCTATTCCCAAACATCGATGCAAAAACTAATACACATCAACGCATTCCTACGATAAGTCTAGCTAAGCTCAAACAAAAAAAATGTATAATATATCTTTTTCTTTTGGCTTCATGTTTGATTGACAGTCACAGTGGTGTTTCACAATTTCTTTTTTCCTAAAGATCTCCCAAAAATAATTATAATCGAACAGTTGGTATATCAAGGATGCATTCAAATTATTAAAGGTTATTCTGAAGCCATAGTAGATTTCCACTGATGATGCACCTCCGTATTTCACGGTCAACGTTATTATCAACCGTCAACAAGGATCCAAGGTAGACGAACTCGTCGATCACCTCGAACGTATCCCTGTCTATCGTGACACTGTTACCTAGACTAGCCCTGTCGCGCTCGGCCCCACTAAACTAGCATGTACACTGTAACCTCAATTTACGAGCTAGATCGGGGGTGCGCAAATTGAGTTGGTGCGTAAAATGAATCAGTGCGTAAAACGAGGGAGCTCAGTTCGTAAAACGAGGTTTTGCCAATTTATCATTTATATGTAGAAGAATGTCTCACAATACTGGACCCTAGAAGATTGTTATATTTTTAAGAAGCGTTTGTATTGTCAGATCCAAGTTTCGGTAATTAAGTGAGTACAACATGTGTTCTAGTTCATCCAAAAACTTCCTGGAATATATACCTTCAATGTACTGGCATATTTAGCGATCCTTTGATGTTTTTTTTTGATATGGCACAGGCCCTTATCTATTCATAGTAGTAAAATGAGTATTTTTATAATTTGTGCCGATGTCCTAGGTCCTCCAATGACTCCATTGAATATAGGCCTTGGGATCTACGACCGTAATTAGAGATTAGCGGTTACTTTTCAATTACTCCACAGGCCCCTAACCATTCATGTGAGTAAACGGTGTATTGTAATAATTTGTGCGGATGTCCTAGGTCCTCCAAGAACTCCATTGAATATAGGCCTTGGGATCTACGACCGTAATAAGAGATTAGAGGTTAGTTTTCAAAAACTCCACAGGCCCTCAACCATTCATGTGAGTAAACGGTGTATTGTAATAATTTGTGCGGGTGTCCTAGGTCCTCCAAGGACTCCATTGAATATAGACCTTGGGATCTACGACCGTAATTAGAGATTAGCGGTTACTTTTCAATTACTCCACAGGCCCCTAACCATTCATGTGAGTAAACAGTGTATTGTGATAATTTGTGTGGATGTCCTAGGTCCTCCAAGGACTCCATTGAATATAGGCCTTAAGATCTACGACCGTAATAAAAGATTAGAGGTTAGTTTTCAATTACTTCACAGGTTCCTAACCATTCATGTGAGTAAACGGTGTATTGTAATAATTTGTGCGGATGTCCTAGGTCATCCAAGGACTCCATTGAACATAGGCCTTGGGATCTACGTCCGTAATAATAGATAAGAGGTTAATTTTCATTTACTCCACAGGCCCCCAACCATTCATGTGAGTAAACGGTGTATTTTAATAATTTGTGCCGATGTTCTTGGTCCTCCAATGACTCCATTGAATATAGGCCTTGGGATCTACGACCGTAATTAGAGATTAGCGGTTACTTTTCAAATACTCCAAAGGCCCCTTACCATTTCTGTGGGTAAACGGTGTATTGTATGAATTTGTGTGGATGTCCTTGGTCCTCTAAAATCTTTATCGAATCGTAGGTCGCCATCTTAGATTCCAAAATTGCGTCAGACATCGATTTTCGTTATCTCCTCGTCGTGGCCATTCCGAAAATACCTATAATGCATGATTATTTTATTTAGTTGGTGTTACATCAATTAATTTGATAAAACCTCGTTAACGATGTTACGCCAATTTACTCGGTCCAAGGCTGTGTCTCTCCAACCTCGATTTTGGCCCACGTTCTCCAGATCTTGTTGCACCTGATCAAGCCACCTCGCTCGCTGTGCTCCCCGCCTTCTTGTGCCAACCGGATTCGACGCGAACACCATCTTTGCAGGATTGTTGTCCGGTAGTCTTGCAACATGCCCTGCCCAGCGCACCCTTCCGGCTTTAGCAACCTTCTGGATACTTGGTTCGCCGTAGAGCCTAGCGAGCTCGTGGTTCATTCTCCGCCGCCACACACCGTCCTCCTGCACTCCGCCAAAGATCGTTCTAAGCACCCTTCGTTCGAACACTCCAAGTGCTTGCAGGTCCTCTTCCAGCATGGTCCATGCTTCATGTCCATAGAGGACCACCGGTCTTATAAGCGTTTTGTACATGGTACATTTGGTGCGGGGGTGAATCTTTCTCGACCGCAGCTTCTTCTGGAGCCCATAGTAGGCGCGACTTCCACTGATGATGCGTCTCCGTATTTCACGACTAACGTTGTTATCAGCCGTTAACAAGGATCCGAGGTAGACGAACTCATCAACCACCTCAAAAGTATCCCCGTCTATCGTAACACTGCTTCCCAGGCGGGCTCTGTCGCGCTCGGTTCCGCCTATCAGCATGTACTTTGTTTTTGACGCATTCACCACCAGGCCGACTTTTGTTGCTTCACGTTTCAGGCGGGTGTAGAGGTCTGTCACCGTTCCAAATGTTCTGCCGACAACATCCATATCATCCGCGAAGCAAACAAATTGGCTGGATCTTGTGAAAATCGTACCTCGGTTATTGAACCCGGCTCTCCGCATGACACCTTCTAGCGCGATGTTGAACAGCAGGCACGAAAGTCCATCACCCTGTCGAAGTCCCCGGCGGGATTCGAACGAACTGGAATGTTCGCCCGAAATCTTCACGCTATTCTGCACACCGTCCATCGTTGCTCTTATTAGTCTTGTGAGCTTCCCGGGAAAGCTGTACTCGTCCATGATTTTCCATAGCTCTTCGCGGTCGATGCTATCATAAGCCGCTTTGAAATCGATGAACAGGTGATGCGTTGGGACTTGGTATTCACGGCATTTCTGGAGGATTTGCCGTACAGTGAAGATTTGGTCCGTTGTCGAGCGGCCGTTGATGAAACCAGCTTGATAACTTCCCACAAACTCATTTGTTATTGGTGATAGACGACGGAAGATAATCTGGGATAGCACTTTGTAGGCGGCATTCAGGATAGTGATCGCACGATAGTTTTCACATTCCAGTTTGTCGCCCTTCTTGTAGATGGGGCATATGACCCCTTGCTTCCACTCCTCCGGCAGCTGTTCGGTTTCCCAGATTTTGACAATCAGCCGGTGCAGACAGGCGGCCAACCTCTCCGGGCCCATTTTGATGAGTTCAGCTCCAATACCATCTTTACCAGCGGCCTTATTATTCTTGAGCTGGCTGATGGCATCCTTAACTTCCCTCAATGTGGGGGCAGGTTGGTTTCCTTCATCCGCCGTGCTGACGTAGTCACTTCCTCCGCTGTCGTGACCCTCGTCGCCTGTGTTCTCCGTGCCATTCAGGTGTTCATCGTAGTGCTGCTTCCACCTTTCAATCACCTCACGTTCGTCCGTCAAGATGCTTCCGTCCTTATCCCTACACATTTCGGCTCGCGGCACGAAGCCTTTTCGGGATGCGTTGAGCTTCTCGTAGAACTTTCGCGTTTCTTGAGAACGATGCAGCTGTTCCATTTCTTCACATTCCGCTTCTTCCAGGCGGCGCTTTTTGTCCCGGAATAGTCGGGTTTGCTGCTTCCGTTTTCTTTTATATCGCTCCACGTTTTGTCGCGTTCCTTGCTGCAGCATTGCAGCCCGCGCTGCATCCTTCTCCTCCAAAACCAGCCTGCATTCTTCGTCGAACCAATCGTTACATGTCCTCCTTTCCACGTACCCGACGATGCTCTCGGCTGCGTTGTTGATGGCTGCTTTTATGTTGCTCCAGCAGTCCTCAAGAGGGGCTTCGTCAAGCTCGCCCTCTTCCGGCAACGCTACCTCGAGATGCTGCGCGTATGCGGCAGCGACGTTCGGTTGGGCCAGTCGCGCTAGGTTATACCGAGGCGGGCGTCGATACCGTACATTGTTGATGACGGATAGTTTTTGGCGCAGTTTCACCATCACTAGATAGTGATCAGAGTCGATGTTAGCGCCACGATAGGTTCTGACGTCGGTAATATCGGAGAAGTGCCGTCCATCGATCAAAACGTGGTCGATTTGTGATTCCGTCTGCAGTGGTGATCTCCAGGTGTATCGATACGGGAGGCTGTGCTGGAAGTAGGTGCTGCGAATGGCCATGTTCTTGGAGGCGGCAAAATCTATCAGTCGTAGGCCGTTCTCGTTCGTCAGCCGGTGGGCGCTGAACCTTCCAATCGTCGGTCTGAACTCCTCCTCCTGGCCAACCTGAGCGTTCAAATCACCTATGATGATCTTGACGTCGTGGCTTGGGCAGCGGTCGTACTCGCGTTCGAGCTGCGCGTAAAATGCGTCCTTGTCATCATCAGTGCTTCCGGAGTGAGGGCTATGCACGTTTATGATGCTGAAGTTGAAGAACCGGCCTTTGAGCCTCAACTTGCACATTCTTTCGTTGATCGGCCACCACCCGATCACACGCCTTTGCATATCACCCATCACTATAAAAGCTGTTCCCAGCTCACGTGTGTTGCCGCAGCTCTGGTAGATGGTATGATTACCTCTAAACGTTCGCACCATCGAACCTGTCCAGCACACCTCCTGCAGCGCTACGATGTCGAAACCGCGGGTCTTCAGTACATCGGAGAGTATGCGTGTGCTTCCAATGAAGTTGAGAGATTTGCAGTTCCACGTACCGAGTTTCCAATCGCTAGTCCATTTCCGTCGCTGTGGTCTTTGCCGATTGTTCCGGTCCGTATTCTCTCGTTGACGTTCCTGTGCTGATGTGTTTTTACGGCTGGCTTGCAGGGCCTGACACCAACCCCCTAGATTTCCGGAGGACCATTCCCCCTAAATGTTCGGAGGGCCATAGTGCGCAGTTTAGCTTAGAGTCCTTCTCTGGCACTCGGACGATGATCAGCCGCCCCTGACATGGGGAACAGACGCTGTTGTGAGCCGCTCCTAACATGGAGTACAGACGCTCAAGGTTTGCAGAAGCAAACCCCCCCTTCCCTGTCAGCATACGACCAAAGTTCCCACCGGGGGTTGGTTACCCGATCTTCCCTAAGGTTACTCGTACCCCGGCCAGTACCACGAGGAGGTAGGGATAGGAGTTGCTGGGCAAGAGGCTAAGGACCGCACAGAGGGGTCTATTTTATTCCTTCAGGTACGCGAGGTACCAATAATGCATGAGTTTCCAACGATTTTTTTTATACCGGGGGTTGTTATGTTGGATTCCAAAATGGCGTTGGACACTGATTTTCGTCATCCACTCGCCGTGCCCGTTCCGAAAATACCCATATTGCATGAATTTCAAACGATTTTCTGAAACCGGAGGTCGCCATATTGGATTCCAAAATGGCGTCGGACATCGATTTTCGTCATCCCCTCGTCGTGCCCGTTCCAAAAATACCCATATTGTATGAGTTTACAACGGTTTTCCCAAACTGGAGGTCATTGATTTCCCACAGAATTGTCCAAACTCAATTTACGCACTGCGTAAAAAAAGTGACTTAAATTGAGTTTACTTCGTAAAAAAGTGACTTAAATTGAGGTAGCGTAAAAAAAGACTTCGTAAATTGAGGTTTTAGTGTACTTTGTTTTGGTCGCATTCATCACCAGTCCAACTTTCGATGCCTCGCGTTTCAGGTGGGTGTACAGGTTTGCCATCTTTTCAAATGTTCGGCCGACAATGTCTATATCAGCCGCGAAACAAACAAATTGAGTGGATCTCGTAAAATTCGTACCCCGGCTCTCCGCATAACACCTTCTAGCGCAATAATGAACAACAGGCTCGAAAGTCCATTACCTTATCGTAGTCCCCGGCAGGATCCAAACGAACTGGAATGTACGCCTGAAACTTTCACACAATTTTGCACACCTTCCACCGTCGTTTTTGTTAGTCTCGTGAGCTTTCCGAGAAAGCTGTTCTCGTCCATGTAGTCCAGTCCCTCGGTTGGTCTGCATTCTGGAGTGGCAGGCGCCATTTTTGCCTGAAAATAGAAGATCACCAGCACTTATACACTGAGGGAGTCTGTCAGTCAAAAGCAGTTGTCTGGTTGGTTATGGCCATTTTGTATGTGCAGCTGATTTGGCGATACTGGAGTAGGGACCACGATCAGCCAATCATGCACAATCGCAATCTCAACTGTCTCAAAAATCAAAGTCAAATTTGTATTAGCCTATTATTAAGGTATTTCTAAATTATTTTATTGTTTTAGATAAGTATTTCCTATCCATGTTTAGCATTTTCTCGATATAGACTTTTTTTTAATATTGTAAGCTAATTACGTAACTCATCTAATAAGATAGAATACTGACAGCCGTTCAACTTAAACGCGCAGTTTTTTGCTAGATCATGCTGAAGGTCGAATCCCGCCGGTCGAGGACTATTTTAAGTTGGAACGTTTCTCGAATTCTCATAGCATAGATTATCATCATGTTTAACTGGTTCAGAAGTTATCGAAAAGCAAAAAAGCGCACAATTAATAAATGAGAAAATGCTCATATGAACACTTAGCTAAAAACCAGGTTCTTTCTTAGTAGATAGTATTAGTCTAGCAGATAGATGTTGCTTCCTAACTGTAACAGGTAAAATGGGTAGAAGTCGTGATTACAACGGACATTACAAGTTTCGGAAATTTCCGAAATTCATCAATTTTTATAATAATATAAATTAATTAATACGGGTAGCATATGTATGAAAACATTACGTTGTTTTCGAATTTGAATTATGTTTTTCCTCTTCCTGATGTTAGGTCCTTGCTGTAACAAAGTCTTATTCTCAGGCTAGTATTTAAAGAGCATTTCCACAGTTACATCTTCTTCTTCTTTTCTGGCGTTACGTCCCCACTGGGACAGAGCCTGCTCCTCAGCTTAGTGTTCTTATGAGTACTTCCACAGTTATTACCTGAGAGCTTACTATGCCAATGACCACTTTTGCATGCGTATATCGTGTGGCAGGTACGAAGATACTCTATGCCCTGGGAAGTCGAGAAAATTTCCGACCCGAAAAGATCCTCGACCGGTGGGATTCGAACCCACGACCCTCAGCTTGGTCTTGCTGAAAAGCTGCGCGTTTACCGCTACGGCTATTTGGGCCCCACAGTTACATACTAAGAGCTTTTTTTGCCATTTGATCATGTTTGCATTTGGCTTGGTACACAAATTAGACAGCGTTTATTTATTAGGCGGCATCCACAAATTACGTAACGCTCTAGGGGGAAGGTGGGAGTAAGCTCAAGCGTTACGACTCATACAAAAAATTGAAATTTTCCATACAAAAGCGTTACGGAGGGGGAGGGGGTCAAAAATTTTCAATTTTGGCGTTACATAACAAATGGACGCTGCTTTACGTAACGCTTAATTTTTGACCCCCTTCCTCGTTTCGTAAAACTTTTTGTATGAAAAATTTCAATTTGTACGAGCCGTAACGCTTGAGCCTACTCTACTCCTCTCCACAGAGCGTTTCGTAATTTGTGTACGCCGCCTTATGTTAAGTTAAAAATCGAGATTGTTGGCCTCCTTGCTTTCCTATGTAAAACAAAGTAACGTTTCACCGAAACCACTTCCCTCAAATTATTCCAGGATACTTAATTGAATAAAACAAAGAAGGTTGCAATGTGGAAATGCCTAACTTCGTTCCAAATACATATATTGCCTTCATTCGTTTGGCAAACGCATTTGGTAACTTTGGTAGGTAGGTCGAACTCACCACCTTGGACTTGCTGAAAAGCAGCATGTTTATCCGAGCAGAAGATAATTGCTACATATTCAGGGTTACCATCCGCCCTGATTTAGCAAGACATGCCCTGAGTTTAGCATCCTTCTAAAGCGTTCTTATTTATTTTTCATATCTTATAGTTTGTCCTGATTTTTCCTACTTACTGTACAAGAATGTGATATTTTTTTAACCAGGCTTGGGAACTGTGACCACTATTCACCACAGTTCATTGATTCTGCCAGACAACCAAAGCACAAAGCAGCAGCATCAATACCATTAGGCGTTGCGCTGCCAACGGTTCACACACTGCACATTGGGGAATTCCGAACCCAAAGGTGGAAAAAATTGATAAATTTCACAATAGAGAGATAAAAAATAAGTTTTATAGCTCATTCGAAAGGAAATTTTCTCAGGAATCGATTGGTGATGGTTTCATGAATGTGGGGCCACTCTGGGATAAGCTATGGTGCCCGTTTTGCCCCAATTCCTTGAAAATTTTAGATTTTCGTGTTGTTTTGAGTAAAACTATTTTATTGTGGAGATTATTTCCCATGAAATCCATCATTTCTAGTCCATTCAACAATGTTTCGCAGAGAACGTTATAAAAAGATGGATATTTAGGGGATTATGGGGCCAAATGTACAAAGAAATATTTTTGTAGAGGAATTTTTGTTTTAAATTTTTTCAAAGTGTTTTTTATTGAAGTAAATTTTAAAATAGTCAAATAATCATGAATATAGCTTGCAGAAATAAGTTGTAGTAACATTTGTAGAATATGTATGACAATTATGTATGCTCTATGCAACATATTGTGAATAATTTACCTTCTTATATCACAAATTCCAAACATTTCCAAACGATGTGCGATAGTTTGAATAAACGATATTGATCTAAATGATCGATGGCCGTTAGCCTCATTGATAGGAGATAGTGGGAGCATATAGTTTTTTGGATATTTTTGCCCCAATTCCCCTAAACACGATTTCTTTCGTAATTAATTCAACTTTTTTTTCCCAAATAAAATTTATTGTGTACTGAATTGTTTATTCTGTATCTGATACAATATTTGAATCATAAAACATGGTAGATTTTGGGGATCTTTTACACATATATAAAAAAAAACAATTAAAAAAAATCAAAAATGAATCTATCAAGAAATCATCAGCCGTTTTTTCTGATTGCAAAAATTACTCAGGATCAGGTTAGTTACTCAATCATTACTGTAGCAATTTCGTGAGAGTCAAATTGCATTTTACAAGAAATTATTCGGGAAATAATTTTGTCTTTTTATGGATGTTTGGTATTCAATATTCCAATTGCCATCATACACTACAGAAAAAGTTATCATAAAAGTGATAATGCTAATGTTAAAAATGCTCAATTCTAGATTTCTCATTACGCGTGGTAAAAATGGACAAATTATGGGTGAAAATATGAAAAAAAAATCCACGAGCGCTTTACGGGCTCGGTAGCTTAGTTGGCAAAGTGCTCGTCTAGCATACAAGAGTCCTGGGTTCAAATCCCAGCCGAGTACGTGGATTTTTTTCATAATTTCACCCATGATTTGTCCATCTTTACTACGCGTAATGAGTTAATTAATTTAATAACCATGCGGATTGGATTACCGAACAGCTCAATATAAGCGTCAACTTATTTTGAATTAAGCATTATTAACTACTACATCTTCAATCAAAATGTGCCATATTGAAATATATGGAAGACTTTGTTTGTTTATGATCACTTTTTCAGTAGTAGGGTGAAGGCAGAGCTACTTGAGCACTTCCACACAATTTTATTCTCATGAAATTTCTTCAAAATGCAATTTTATTACAGTGATACCTCCATAAGTCGATGTTCCATGACACGATATCGACTCATGGAACCATACTAAAACATAATTTCATGGTTACTATGATGGTCCCTAGAAGCAGCTTTCCAAAGAATTTCTTTTTCATGACTCGATATTTCCATGAGTCGATGGTCCCTTCAATATCGACTCATGGAGGTTTCACTGTATCATGAAATTTCTTCAGGTATGATTGTGTAATTAAATTAATTCTGAGTGATTTGTTTCAATCAGAAAAAAAACTGCAGATGGTTACTTAATGGATCCATTTTTGAGTGTTTTCATTTATTTTTTTTTTTTGTAAAAGATCCCCATAATCTCCTATGTTTTAGGATTTAAATATTGTATCAACTACTGAATAAACAATTTAGTGCATAATAAATTTAATTCGGAGAAATCTGTTCAATTAATTATGAAAGAAATCGTTTTTAGGGGAATTGGGGCAAACATAGCCAAAAAACTATATGCTCCCACTATCTCCTATCAATGAGGCTAACGGCAATCGATCATTTAGATCAATATCGTTTACCCAAACTATCGCACATCATTTGGAAATGTTTGGAATTTGTGATATAAGAAGGTAAATTATTCACAATATGTTGCATAGAGCATACATAATTGTCATACATATTCTACAAATTTTACTACAACTTATTTCTGCAAGCTATATTCATGATTATTTGACTATTTTAGAATTTATTTCAATAAAACAAAAACACGTTGAAAAAATTTAAAACAAAAATTCCTTTTCAAAAATATTTCATTGTACATTTGGCCCCATTATCCTCTAAATTTCCATCTTTTTATAACGTTCTCTATGAAACATTGTTGAATGGACTAGAAATGATGGATTTCATGTGAAATAATCTCCACAATAAAATAGTTTTACTCAAAACAACATAAAAATCTAAAATTTTCAAGGAATCGGGGCAAAACGGGCACCATAGCTTATCCCAGAGTGGCCCCACATTCATGAAACCATCACCAATCGATTCCTGAGAAAATTTCCTTTTGAATGAGCTATAAAACTTATTTTTTATCTCTCTATTGTGAAATTATCAATTTTTTCCACCTTTGGGTTCGGATTTCCCCAATGTGCACTGTGTGAATGTTTTTGTTTCTCCACTATGATCGTTTTCGGGCAGCCATCTCGAGGCAAATGATTAAAAAAATGTTAAATAACATTGCGGAACACGTTTTTGTCTCAAGCACCAAAATACCGTTATTTACCTTATTAAGGGTTTTTGAATCCATTACCGTTTACAAAAATATCATAGCACGTCTAGATTTTGAATTATTGACTGTTGAAAATGCAAAATTTAGCTATTTCAGCCAACTTGTATGCAAGTTTGCCAGCTTGTATGGCTAATTATTTGCCTAATTTATCACAGAAATCAAATATCATGTGTAAAACAACACTTATCAACAAAGTTCGTGATACTTACGATGGTAAAAGGATATTTTTTGGTAGTTCAGAAAAGTGTTTTATTTTGCCATATAAGAGAAACGAAGAATTCAGGGGAGTGACATCCTATTTTTTTACTATGGGATTTGACAAGTTAAACTATGCCTCCTTATCTGGAGCATAATTTATACTCCAGTATCGAATTCCACTCACACATGTTTTTTTTTCGGATGTTTACCTTCCATACGAGGGAGAACAGTACAAAACGCATGGAGCACAAAAATATCTGATGAAGCTGATAACTGGTAATGAGCTACTAAAATTAAGTAGAGCAAAACATTGATATCAATTGGGCAGGAATATGGGAAAACATAAATATGAGATTTATTTCAACCGACATAAGATCAATGGTCTTTTGTTTTGTTAATGACATCATTACAAATGGCAAGAAACTCTCGGCTTATAACATTCGCAGTAGCCAAGGAAATTGTCGCAGGTGTGGAATCGCAGATAGTAATTTTCATCGATTAAACGAATGTCCAAAAGCGAAGATCATTTGGGAATGGTGCAGTTCGATTGTTCAAACGCGTTTTAAAATAAGTGTAGTTGATTTGGAGGATCTTCTTCCATTTTCGATATGTAAATCATCGCAGCTACAAAAAGCTGCTTTGTGGCTGACCATGAAAGTGATTTCATTCAATTTGACATTTTCAGAACCATCACTATTTGTTTTCAAAAAGGAGATAAGGGAAGAAAGGTGGAACAACAGAAAACTTTTTGCTTCGGAATTCGGATCAAATTTGAACATATGCTAACTGTTAACAATCGTAGATGTACCTAAGTAAAGTAGTGTTAAGCAATAAGAAGTTTGTAACTCAAATCCTGTTTCAATAATAAAAAAAAAAACAAAAATATTTCTTAAGATAATCAAACCAAAGATAATGGACAAAAAAAAACAGAAGTATGGACTTATTTCTTAAGAATGATACGCATGTTATGTGTTGAATTTGTGTGCTGTTGTTCGTTTTGCCACATTCGCACCAGCATGGTTGAGGATGCGAACAGTGCTCATTTGTATGGGTGAGCTCTGCTATCATTTTTAAGAGACAACAAAATTATGTTCTCGTAGCTATCCCTTGGAAGAATTTAATATGAATACTGCAAACATGTAGAAAAAAAAAGATTTAAACTTAATTTTATCGTGCAATTTCAACTAAATTACATCTTAATTGAAAGTTTGAGTCCAATTTTGCCTGTTTGGTGGAATATATTACAACAAAGTTTGATAAATCATACTTTAAATCTCATGTAAACATCAATTAAAACAGTGTTTTTTGCAACTTTGGCGACCTGTAACTAAAAATTGTGACGTGCTGGAACATTTCTTAGAATCGCATCATATTCAGCGACCCAAAATCTACTAGAGACACATAATTTGATCCTTGAGACACGCATAAATGTCATTTTCGTTGCGCTGTGTAATTCAATCGTTATCATTTCGCTTGTGTTTTCAACAAATTGAAATCTGTTAGCCCTAATAGCAAGAGCACAATTCCGTTGCGATACATATAAACAAGTTCAATTTCATGCTTCCTTTATCGAGCAAAAATGCAAAACCCCGTAAACCGGAAAAATCGTGTCACCACTGTGCTCGAGTCATTTCGCATTCGGGTTTGAAAAAAACGTTGGGAAGAAGAAGATTACAGTTTTCAAGAGCCGTGAAATTTTTTTTGTTTTGAACGGTCATGGTATGCTTTGGATTTTGATGGTCGTGTAGAAAAATGTGAATGTCGAGGTGGTAAATGTTTGCTACAGTATATTTCCCATCCCTGTTTTCAAATTGAAAGCAACAGAACAATAAAAAACACAAAACTTTTTAAATTGTTACTGATTGATCTGGTTTTTAAAAGTTCGAGCTCCGTTTGGTTATTTTATTTATTTCCATATGAGACAAAACAAAAGTTTAATTTAACCACAGGGTGTCCGCAAATTATCCGAACAGCAAAGTATTGGAAAGATGATCTCGCATTGAAAACAATAAAAAATCTATATCCATGTACCTTTCATAATACATCTATGTGTTAACACAAAATACAACTTCAAATAATTTCGAAATGATTGCTTTTTACTGAGAGAGGCACATTTTTTTTCTTTCGGAGACGTTTTTCCTGAGGGCCGCTAGTCATACTGGAGATGTGTTATCCCTAAAATCTAAAAGAGATGAATCCAAATGTCCTCTTATTATTTGATGTTACCTGCAGTTTAGTGGCTTTAAGTCAGACTGGAAATTGAAAATTGTACGGTGCAAATCCAGTGAGTTCTATGGACATTTCTCTTCCGTCATGAAGCTCGAAAATCAGCTCATTTTAAGACACCTCAACACATTTGGCTTGGTTTTGCAAATATTTGAAATTGGAAATGTTTCAAACTTATTCCTTAAGAATATAATAAGCGATGTTTGAAACCATGCGAGAATATTGAATTTATTATGCTTGATTGTATAGAGCCTTGTCTTCAAAGTTTGTACGGATAATTTGCGGACACCCTGTAATCAATTGCACCGAAAGTATCCTTTTCTTTAATTTCTTTATTAGTATCATTCCAAACATTACATTAATTTCTTATATCTAGGCGTTCTGTGTTATTAGACAACACTATCATCCTTATTTGGTACCGAATGTTTCCTTGTTTTGTCCAAGTCCCCAGTGATTGTGAAGCTGTAAATGTTGTGTGGTTGATTTTGATGTGTCAGGTCAACAGGACGGAATCTCTTTTTGATCTTTGGGTTAGAAATTGACTATTTAACAATTTCAAGTAAATCAGTATTTCATTACTTCCAGGTATTCCTAGGGCTAGATTCTTTTCCTGAAGGAGAAAAACATAACATCAACTTAAGTCTTATTTTTGAGCAGTTTATTTGAATCATTCCACTTGCACTTGTTTTTTTCAATATGATTTTCGCCAATTCAAAGCCCTTGATATTCCAAGAAATATGAGAAATTGCTTCTAAAGCTGAAACTGCGTTTAGCTGTGTTATTTAGTAACAAAAAGTTACAGTTTTTTTGTAGCTTGACCGATAGAACACATTTTTCTCAGTATTAGACAATTTCATTGCGCTTCAATATTTTGATTTTGATTAATACAGATTTCAATCTGTATACTGGGCATTTTTTTAAATTATCGGACAGGTTTGGGCCGGAGGTTCTCCGATTTGCATAAAATTTTCACCAGAGGTAGAGTTCGTGGATACATGACCAAAAGTGAAATTCAAAAAAATTATAGTGGCCTATTTTCCCGGAAAACTCTAGATGAATTTTCACGATTTCTCTATATACCTCAAACTTTGAAAATTCATATCTCCTGAACTATGCATCGTAGAACAAATTTTTTTTAGTGAAATCGAAAGGAAATTTTCTCAGCAATCTATTAAAAATATAAAAAGAAAACATTTCTCGGAAAATTTTTCACCATGGAGAAAATTGTCGGAAAAAATGCGAAAAAACTATCGTCTGTATCATGAAAAATTTTCAAAAAAATATGTTTTGTTTCATCAATCCATACTCTAACTTTCGTCCATAGACGCCAAAGTGGTATCTTTTACGGTTTAGGCGACAGAACTGAAAAACCGATGACCACCCACACGCTTCCCATAGAAAAATGTGTTCTATTGTGGGCGTCATAACCGTGCGCTAACGGCTGCAGTAATTTACACGCATTGTAAGTGTAACACAGTAAACCATCCTTTCCTTTCCAGTCAGAAGAAGCTTTTCGTCAATCGGACCACTCTCCTTTGGTCAGTTGGGTGTTTTGTGTGCCCTTCATCAGCAACGTTATTTAGTATCAAAGCTAACAGCCTCTATGAAAGCCGCATGGGAAGTTCTTGTTACAATCAATCATTATGGTAACGTTTGAAGGATCAAATCTCAAGAACCACTTTCTTTGAAATCTTATGAATATATTGTTAATATGTTGTTTCGGTCAGGACGTCTTTCCTACGTTGTGTCTTTTACGATACAACGGACGGCAAATCAAGCGAACGACTTCACTACAACAGATTTATTACCACTGAGAGGCAGCATGCCTACTCGGTGGAGAAACGAAAGAAACTACATTCTTACAAATTCAATGGGTGCGCCTTATATAGGCGCACGATACGGCCAGACAAAACATACAATAATTATTCATTACGCGCGTACACTTCTCAATACAGTTTGGCGCGCTGTTGGGTTGGCGCCAACTGTAGAGGCTGCAAGCTGACTGGCAGTGGAATATTCTACAGCAGCCATCAATGGAACCATAGATAGCGTCCCTGAGTGTTATACAGTTGATTGATATTATATACATGCAAATACTATACTATATTCTTCCAAGGAACAATCAGAATTTATATCAAATATATCACTTTGTATAGAAAACAAAACTGAAAATTTATTCGTGCGCTTTTACTTAATTATCTAATTATTTGATAAATTGAACAAAATTTGGAAAAAGCAAGAAAATTACAACTTTATGTATACATAAATATCCTTTTTGCTTGGCAACTATATGATACTGAGGGTCAAGCATGGGAAACACTCACTCAGTTATTGTGTTTCCCTCACTCGCTTCCACGCACAGTCGGGTGCGAGAAAGCCGTTTTTTTTAACCAAGCCGAACGTTTCAATTTCCAGTGCCCATTTTGCTTCTTCGGCGAGCACTAAGCGAAACAAAAAATGGCATCTGATCAGTCGAATGCAATACCAAAATTCGGACAAAGGACAAACATTTGAAAAGGGCCCAAGAGGTCTTGAGCCTTTTTTCAGAAACGTTGCTGTTGAGCTCTTTTTAGCCCGCCCACGCAAACTAACCCCACTATCAGAAAGATTGGTGTTAGCTCTTCCTTATAGTGGTATTGGTGAGCGTGATCGAGTTGAATTGGGTTCAACAGCGGCTTGCAAAGCCAATGTTTACCAATGTCGATTTGCCCTTTTGAAATGTTTGTCCAGGAATGATTGCTTACATTCTGATATCGTTCGAATGGCATTCGGGTTTGAGTGCTAATGTGCGTTCAATGACTGGAAGTCCACACCACGGAATGATTCAGTGAGTAGGAATCCTCTCAGTCAGTTCAATGCATTCGGCGAATGGATGCTAAGTGCATTAACTCGTGCCTCGCAGATACAAGTGTATTGGTATTCACTTCTCTTCGCGTTCCTTCCGATTGTCGCTTTTACACAATCGGTTTCGACGCTTTCATGCTACACTTCGCCTAGGACGGTTTAGCTATCACTGAATGTTCGATAGCAGCAGATTTTTTGCTATATTTCATCGGTGGCGTTCGGGTGAGTGAGTGAATTTTCCCATGCTTGCTGAGGGTCAGTTCCTATAACCTATATTATTAAATGTTAGGATCGTTTTCAATTAAAGACTGTTGGTCTCAATAGTAATGGTTACGAATAAAGGACATACAAAACACCCAACAGACCAAAGGAGAGTGCTCCGATTGACGAAAAGCTTCTTCTGACTGGAAAGGAAAGGATGGTTTACTGTGTTACACTTACAATGCGTGTAAATTACTGCCGCCGTTAGCGCACGGTTATGAGGCCCACAATAGAACACATTTTTCTATGGGAAGCGTGCGGGTGGTCATCGGTTTTTCAGTTCTGTCGCCTGAACGGTAAAAGATACCACTTTGGCGTCTATGGACGAAAGTTAGAATATGGATTGAAGAAACAAAACATATTTTTTTGAAAATTTTTCATGATACAGACGATAGTTTTTTCGCATTTTTTCCGACAATTTTTTCCATGGTGACAAATTTTCCAAGAAATGTTTTTCTTTTTATATTTTTAATAGATTACTGAGAAAATTTCCTTTCGATTTAACAAAAAAACTTTTGTTCTACGATGCATAGTTCAGGAGATATGAATTTTCAAAGTTTGAGGTATATAGAGAAATCGTGAAAATTCATCTAGAATTTTCCGGGAAAATAGGCCACTATAATTTTTTTGAATTTCACTTTTGGTCATGTATCCACGAGCTCTACCTCTGGTGAAAATTTCATGCAAATCGGAGAACCTCCGGCCCAAACCTGTCCGATAATAAAAAAAAATCCCCTACTCAGTGACACGGAAAATTAAACCACCAGACTAATTATTCAAATTGAAATGCCATTGAGTCTACAGATTGAAATTTATATTAATCATTTATAATTCCAAAATTTATATATTGAAGCGCTATAAAATTGTACTATACGCAGAAAAACGTACGCTTTCTATCAAGCTACAAAAAAAAATTACACTTTCATCGTCAAACAACCTATTAGGTTGTTTCGATTAAATCGAACTTTATACGTTTTCCATGTAATGAAAGGGTAAATCCCTCTTGCAGTCTTGCGTAAAGTTTGATAAAATTCATACATTTGTTATCGAAAGAAATAAAAAGAAAACGAATTTATTATTAACCACAAAATATGATCTCGAAAATAGAAAATACCGGTTTGTCTAAGTACCTTACATTTGAGCTCAAGAAATGATTTCATAATAATAGCAAATTGAAATTATGACTACCGATACTTACCTAATGATGGTATAATACCAAAAAAAAAAAAGTATTCATGGATGCGTGCGAGTTATTTATTCCTGCTCGGCGGTACTGCTTATGGCCACTTGTGGCTGCTTATATGTAGTTTAAAATTTGCAGTTTTATAAAATTGAACAAAAATATTATAAAATTTTTCTTATTGATAATGTAGAGTGGAAGTTTAGTCCAGAACAAATCATTCTCTTATCTGCCATTCTAGACAAGACGTGAGCAGATTTCTTACAAGGCGTAGTGTGCAGGAAGAAAGTCCTTTACCTACATCAATCCACTTCATCAGATCTCCTCCGGTTTCGGTAAAAGGGTGAATCCCTTCTTCCTTCAAAGTGCTAGCCGCGGTCTCGAAACCCCTCATTTGCATGCGTATTCCTTGTTCCAATTCCGTTATGTTGTTTTTGTTTCCATATTCCGAAAGGTGACGCATTTTTTGGGTGACCTTTCCTTGGGATAAAAAACCTGTTTTAGTTTTTTTTTGTTGCTTGTACGCTCTTTTCTGGCGAGGAACAAAAACTATTTCCGCGCTTGGCTGACGATTCTCACGCGTTCAGCACTTACAAAGATGGACCGTTATTAATCGGAAAACACTGGTCCTAGGGGAAACCGGGGATGTCGTAATTGAAATAATGGAACACCGGAGAGCCAGCAGTTACTTCCGCGTTTTTGTCGAAATTGGGATGCTGCGGAAAACCGGTTTCTCAATTTGTTACAGTTTTGTTGTCTTGAATATTAATTTGTCGGCTGTTGGAAAAGCGTGTGAGACTGTGAGCAGTTTCCTTGCACGGTCCTCATGATCCCAATTTTATAATGGATGTGAAGACATTGGTACCAATCGAAAGATAATCCACCTTGAATGCTAGCGCTAATGAGCATACCAAATTGAAACATTATTAATGGGAGACAATATTTGGACAGAATGACTTCTCATCATTTTCCAATTAGGCAAAAATCCATTTCCTTGACCCACGTAGCACCATGGATACACCCTCGCTTGCCAAAAAATCATGGTGGGTACACAAAAAGAGTGGTTCAAATTACGGAAGAGTATGGAAATCCAATCTTACATATCTTTCTTACGATCCTTCTGAGGATAATAGAGTTCAGTTAAAACTACAGCATTATCGGTGGTGATTGGTGATTTGGATGGTCTAAAAATGATGTAGGTTTGTATAAAAATTTCTTTGGAGAAATTTTGAAAAAAAAAAATCAACATGAAATTTGAAACGCCCTAGTAGCTAATACCATCGTTACTTTTCAGGGCCTTCGCTCTCGTCAAGATGGAAGACAACCTGTCGTGAATACTGAAAAAGCAGCCTGAATCGAAGGGGATTCGGTGCATAAATTTTCTTCCTTGTTAATTTTGTGCCGTCCCGAAACGGCACTTGAGTTGCAGCCCGGGCATCTCCTCGTTTGGCCAAACACGAACGAGATGGTGTGACGATGATGATGATGATGATGATGGAAAATGTTGATGGTGGAGGAAGATTGCAGAATTTTCCACCCTCGGTTTTTGGAGAATCTTTCTTTCTCGTTTTTATAGCTTTATGCAAAGATGGAAAACTGTCAGCGTTCAGAGGGAGGAAGTTTGATGGAAATCTTATAAAAAAATTTTGAGCAGGTTTAATACTTGTCGTTTGGGCTATTGAATGCGGATCGAGAAAGGGGATACTTCATTATGCATGCTGTTACCATCTATTTTTAGATGCAAGATTCTTAAAAAAATAAAATCGACTTGATTTTCGTTGACTCATAAGAACCTTGTGTATTTCATCGATTTATAATAAAAACAATCTTAGGGAACTATACGAATCCAAACATTCCTCATACAACAGGCGGTGCGGCACAATAAAAATTGATTTCCACTGCGTATGGCAATATGGTTGGTCCACCAACGTTTAAGGTTATCGAAGTCTTCTTCAGACCTCCATTTCCGATTCCAAGTGTGAATCCATGCTTACTGTATTCCACTGCTTCGGCTGAATAAGCTGTGATCGTCAACTAAAACGGAAAACCCAAATAAGATTCACTCAAAATGCCACTAATTTGTTAACGTGGACCACTTACCGGTGTGGAAAAGTACACGTTCACTGGAAGAACAGTTCCTTTCCCAATCACTCGCCGAGCACAGGTGATATCTGTTCGGGCTATTGCTCCATTGAAGTGACTTAGCTCAGGAGATCCGCTCAACAAGGGCCATGCGTTGTATTGATCAGCCACGAACAGAATCAAAATGATGAGTCCAAAATTCGCCAATTTGCAGAACATTCTGTACTGGGATCTCGTTGAAGAATTGCGACTGGTCCTGATGAGTACCTTCTGTAGTACAGTAAACTGAAAACTGCTCTGGCTGATCAACGTTTTCGTCTGAAAACTGGAAAGTGAAAGAGGTCTTAGCAGTGGGTAATGTCGCACTTTAAAAGTGAAAGTATCTCTCGATATATTTTCGGGTAGAGATCGGAAGTAATGTAGAAACAAGAGCGTAGTCAGGATTTCCATCAGAAGGACATCGATTCATTTCACGCAAAATTAACATTACACTTCCCTAGTGCAATTGCAACTCAAGATTTCGAAAGTAGTGAGAGTTATAATATAAAAACTAAAAAAATAATATGAAAGCCTTCTTCTTCTTCTTGGTATTGACGTCCTCACTGGGACAGAGCCTGCTTCTCAGCTTAGTGTTCTTATGAGCACTTCCACAGTTATTGACTGAGAGCTTTCTTTGCCAAAGTTGCCATTTTCGCATTCGTATATCGTGTGGCAGGTACGATGATAGTTCTATGCCCAGGGTAGTCAAGGAAATTTACATTAAGAAATGATCCTGGACTGACCGAGAATCGAACCCAGACACCTTCAGCATGGCTTTGCTTTGTAGCCACGAAATCTAACCACACGGCTAAGGAAGGCCCTTAGTATTGTATTTTTCACTCAGTCATCAAGAATTTTTCAGAAAAAATGCTTATCATTTTTGGTTGATACATTTTATAGTGTTTTCAGTTGGCATATAACCGGATTATTGAAAAATGGTAAGGTTGTACCTACATTAAAACAAGAGTCCTGCTGCACACCAAAAAATATTAGATTTACACGTAACGTTATTGTAGTTTCAATCATGCAAAGCCATTTCTCATGTATTATTCAATGATAATATTTATAAACAATTCTCTTATATCCAACATTGTTATCAATTTTTTTAATATTGAACTTCTTTAAAAAAATGTTGTATGCAAAACGGCTCGGTTTACATGATTTTCTCGCTGAAAATTCAATCATGAATAATGTGCATGAAATGTCTAACCGTTGATCTATCCATGTGCTATATTTTTGGCAGAATATTCAGCGTAGAATCGCGTAAACCGTTTGCAATTTCACTTTCAAGATGCAAGAAAGCAATATTGGCGAATGTTGGATGTAAGATCATGATATGATTCAGTTTCACTCAAGATTGCAAGCATTTTCGAATGCAATGAGACAGTTTACATTATTTATCGTTGAATATTCAGTTATAATTCGTTTTACATGAAAAACATAAACAATTACGTGGCATGTTAATTTGAGAACTTTTTGCTGTGTACATTTAACGAAAAATTAACATTTTTTACACCTCACTACTACAATTGCAACTCAAGATTTCGGAAGCATCCTAAATCTTTTTCAACTTATCTTTAAGGGTACGAATTGACGGATCTAAGAATTATAATTTAACAACTAAAAAATAATATGAAAACCTGATAATGGATTTTTTACTCAGCCATCAAGCATTTTCAGAAAGCAGCTTATGATTTTTGGTTGATACATTTTGTAATATCTATTTATTATATGAACGCATCTTTTACACAGCAAACTAATTCATAAATTAACATGGCATATAATCTTTTATGATTATCATGTAAAACGAGATATAACTAAATTGTCAACGATAAATAACATAACATCCCTATGGCGTTTAAAATTGCTTGCAACCTTGAGTGGAACTGAATTATTTCATAATCTTGCATTCAACATTTGCCAATATTGCATTTTGAATGTGAAAAGGCAAATAAGATTGCTCTAGACCAAGATTGAGCTGTTCCACATCTGGATACATGTTTGTTTACCAGTTCGGATTTTGTCTCCCTGAAACAGCCAATCTGGGAGGAAGCTTGATAGTCTAGGAAGTAAAAAAGGTTATCTAAGAAGGAAAGCAGGGAAACATCTTCCTAGAATTCTACGAGACACCTCCAGATCATCAGATTATTTGTCCGGGAAGCCCGCTTGAAGAAATTTCTAGGAGCTCTTCCAGGAATTCTATCAATTTTTTTTTCGATGTGGACAGGATTTTCACCAGGAATCCCTCTGAGAATGACTCCGGGGATTTGCTCCAGAAATCCATTCGGGTATGTGTTATCTTTAGAAATTTCTACGTGGATTTCGTCCAGAAATTCCACCGGGGATTCCCTCTAGGAATTCCTCTTAAGATTTCTACCAGACAATCCTTTTAAGGTTTCCACCAGAAAATTTACTTCAGGAATTCTTTCGGGGATTTGTTCTAGAAATTTCTCCAGGGATTTGGTACAGGAATTCCTCCGGGGATTTCAGCCATTTTTTCCCGAAATGATTTCGGAGATTTTTTCCAGAGAGTCATCCGGAGATTTCCGCCGAGATTTTTTTCTGGAGATTTGCAGCAAGAATTCCTCTGAGTATTTCATAAAATTATTCCAGACATTATATCCATAAATTCCTGCGGAGATATATATATTAAGAGAATTCCACCAGGAGTGTCTCTGAAGATTTGCTTCAGAAATTTCTCCTAGAATTTTCTCCAGAAATTCCTCCGGAGTGTTTTCCAAGAACTTCTCCGGAGATTTCATGAATTTCCCAGGAGATTTCCAATAGCAATTCCTCCGGAGATTTCGTCCAGAAATTCCTCTGAGGATTTCGCGTAAAAGTTCATTAAGAAATTCTTCTGAGGTTTTTACGCAGAAAGTCCTATGACTTTTTCAGAGAATTTATCTGAAGATTTCTTCCAAAAATTCTCTGGGGATTCGCATCAGAAATTTCTGCGGAGATTTCCTCCAGATGTTCTTCCTAGAATTTTCTCCAGGAATTTTTCTGCAGATTTTTTCCAGAAATGCCTTCGAAAGTTTTCTCCGGGGATTTCCTCCAGGAATTCCTCCAAGGATATCCCCCAAGGACTCCTCCGATGATTTTGAACTTCTCAGAGGATTTCCAATAGTGATTCCTCCGTGTGTTCCATTCAGATATTCTTCCGGAGATTTCCTCCGGAGATTTCATTAAGAAATCTCTCCGAAGATTTTACCTTTGAAATTCCAGGAATATCTGGGGATTTGCATCAGAAATTTAGTCCAAGAATTCCTCCTAGAATTTCCTTCAGGAATTCCTCCGAGAGTTTCATCCAGGAATTCCTCCGAGAATTTCCTCCAGGAATTCCTTTGAAAATTTTCTCCAGTAATATCTCCGGGGATTTCATTATGAAATTCCTCCAGAAATTCTTTCGGAGATTTTTCAGCAATTCATTTGGGGATTTACACCAGGAATTTCTCCGGGGATTTCCTGCAGAAATTCTTCCGGGAATCAACCTCCGGAATTCCATCGGGAATTTGCTCTAAGAATTCACCCGGGAATATTTTTGAGGAATTCCTCCAGAGATTTCCACCAGGAGCTTCTCCAGATATTTCTCCGGGGTTTTCCTTCAGTCTCCAGGATTTTCTCATGGAATTTCACCAGAAAATTTGTCGCGGTTTTGCTCTAGAAATTCCTGGAGAGATTTCTTAGAGTAATTCCTCTGGAGATTTGCTCCAGAAATTTCTCCGGGATTTTCTTATGGAATTCCTCCGGGCATTTGCTCCATTTTTTTCCGAAAATTCCTCGGTAGATTTCCCCCAGAGTTCCTCCGAAAATTCCTCAATGAATTCCTTCAGTCTCTCCAGGTGTTCATTTGGAGTTCCTCTAGAAACTCCTCTGGATTTCCTTCATAAACTATTCCAGAACTTTTGCCGGGAATTTCTTCTGAACACACAGGAAATTTCTTCAGAATTCCTCCGAGAATTCTACCGTATTTACTACGGGAATCCCTTCGGAACTACACCGGGAATTCCTTTGGATTTTCTTCATGGATTCTCCAGGATTTCTTTCAGAGTTCCTCCATCAATTCCTCGGATTTCCTCCAGGAATTTATCGGAGCTCCTCCAGGAATTTCTTAAGGGATCCTCCCGGATTTTACTCAAACTTTCTCCGTGATTCCCTCCATGATTCCATCAGGAATTTCTCCGGAGTTTCTCTTAAAATTTTTCCTCCGGCAAATCCTTCGGAGTCCCTGCAGTAATTTCTGTGAAGGTCCTCTAAGGATTTTCTTCAATGCTCCTCATGGAATTTCTTCGGAGTTCCTCCGGGAATTCCCTCAGATTTTCTTCGGAAATTCTTTTGGAGCTCCACTGGGAATTTCTTCAGATTTCCTCCAGGGTTCCTCCTGGATTTTTCCGTAATTTCTCCAGGAATTCCTCAGAGTTCTAGTAAAACTCTGTAAAGTAAAGTAAAGTAATTTTTCATGAATTACTTTGAAAAATCCCCAACATTTCCTCCGGGAAATCCTCAAGAGTTCCTCAGAAAATTTCTTAGGAGTTTCCTTCAGACTCCCTCCGAAAATTTCCTCCAGAGTTCAACGTGTAATTTCTCCGAAGTTTCTCTAGAATTTTTCTTAAGTTCTTCCACAGATATTCTACCTGATTTTTTCTAATAATTCCTCTGGATTTCACCTGGCAACACCTCGGAACTTCTTCTGGATATCTACCAGGAATTCTTACAGAGTTCTTCCAGATATTTCATAGAAGTTCTTCAAGCGGTTGCTTTGGACGTCATCCGGTAATTCATGGCAAGTTCTTCAAGAGCTCCATCGGAAATTCTTCCGAATATTCTCCATAGATTCTCCAGAAATTTCTCCGGAGTTTCTCAATTATTAACCCCGGAGTTCTTCCAGAAATGCCTCTGGAGTTCCGCCAAGAATTGCTCTAGAGTTACTCCAGAAGTTCCTTTGGAGTTTATCTAGGATTTTATACAGAGTTCCTTCAGGAATTCATTCAAAATTATTTCAGAGTTCCTCCTTAATTATGTTTGGTGCTTCATCGGTATTTCCTCCTGTGTTGTTTTGGAAATTGCTCAGGAGTTCTTTCCCTTTGGCTTTTCTTCATAGTTGCTTTTGGAATTTTTCCGTAGTTTCTTGCAGGTATTCCTCCAGAGTTATACCAGGATTTTTATGGATTTTCCCCATGTATTCCTCCAGAAATTCATCCGAAGCTCTTCCAAGAATTTTTTAAGAGTTCATCCAGGAATTCCTTCAGAGTTCCACTGGGAATTCCTTCAGAGTTGCGTCGAGAGTTCCTCCAAGAATATTTTCAGAGCTCCTCCAGAAATTCCCTATGAGTTCCTCCAAACTTCCACTGAGAGTGTCTTCCGCAATTTCTCCAGAAATTCATCCAGAGCTCTCCCAGGAATTCCTGAAGGGTTCCTCCAGGAACTCCTCCAGGCTTCCACTAGGAAATCCTCCACAGCTCTGCCGGGTATTTTCTCAAGAATCCTATAATTTCACCGAAATGCCTCCAGAGTTCCTTCTCGAATCCCTCCGGAGTTTGTATAGGAATTATCTCCTTCCTGAAATTCTCCTGGATTTCATCAAGCAATTCCTCGGAAGTTCTGAAGTTAATCCGAAAATTCCTTAAATAATTTCATCGGAATCCCTCCTAGATTTTCTCCGGAGTTTCTTCAGGAATTCTTTCGGAGTTTTTCCAGTATATGCTTCAGAGTTCCTCTAGAAATTTCTCCAGAAATTCTTCCAAAACTTTTTCCGGAAGTTCCTTCGGAGCCCCACCGGCAATTCCTTCGGATTTGCTCCATAGATCCTGCAGGAATTCTTCGGAGTCCCACCAAAAATTCTTTGGTGTTCCTCCAGAAATTGCTTGGAGTTCCCTCATGAATTCCTTTGAAGATCTTCCAGAAATTTCGGAAGAGTTCCTCCGGAATGTCCTTCATAGTTCCTTCCGGAAACTCTCCAGAGTTTATCTGAAAATGATTCAGCAGTTCCTCCAGCAATTCTTTCGAAGTTCAGAGCAAATCCTCCAGAGGATATTTTTGGAGATCTCCCATGAGATTCTACTCACGAAGAAGACGGGACTGCTATTATTGTTTTTGTACTCAAATTGCGATCCATGTGTTTCTACATTCTAATAGTGGATCCCCATCGTGACATCCTCTTTCCACCACCATTTTTCTCAGGAACTGCACGTATGCAGTTGCGACATAGAAAGTGAACATCGGTACCGTTGAATGGATTGTCAAATAGTGGTTGGAGTCAGAGTTAGCACCACTCTTGATTATGGTCTTATACATAATCGAAGAAGTGTAGCCCATCTACATGGACATGATTGATTTGTGATTCTGTCTTTTGTGGCGATCTCAAGGTGGGCTTCGTGGCCTCACGGTTAAGTATCATTAGGCAGATAAGCGTATCATGTCATGGGGTGAGGGTTCGATTCTCGCTTCAGCCGCTGAAACTTTTCGTCAGGATTTTTTCTCGGCTTCGCCACTGAAGCAAGTGTTCCGTTAGCTAGTGTTATGATGCAGTCTGTGCAGACGGTGTCCGTGTTACTTTTAACACAGATGCTCCAGGTTTGTAGAGCTAAACATCTCCATTTCCCTCACTTGTCGGCAAACGACCAAAGTATTCATCGGAATTGGTTACTCGATTTCCTTGAGGTTGTTTTTATCATAAGAAGACATGGATAGGAGTTTCTGGACACGTGGTTAATGAACACTCATTGGACTCATTTTTTTTTTTTTCATTCAGTTATAAGCAGTATTAATGGCACACCATACCCAGTATTAATTAACCTAAGAAGCAAAATATCCATAAAAATGACTCATAAAGTAAATAAATTGCTTTATCACTACTTACTGGAAATGCGACGAAGCGAGTGTTTTGTGCCACTCATTTATCTCAACCTGATCGATGAGTTCAAAGGCTTGGAACTTCGTAATTAATAATCATAAAACTTCCTACAGGTTTCGAACCGCACTCCCGGTTTGTGTTCTAATCTCATTAAGTCATTTCGCAAACCCATGTATGCAGCAGGCACATACCTTCCCATTACGCCGTAAATTGCTATCAGCGGACGTCCAGTAGGCAATTTACAATTAACGCAAAACCGATAGTGCGAATGCACTATGGGTGGATGCTATGCAATCTGGTGGTCAAAATTCTGTGGATTCGAACCCACGACCCTCAGATTGATCTTGCAGAATAGCTGCAAAAGCCCGAAATAAAAAAGTGCAAATAAGTGAAGCCAAATTGATTACGATTCTTTAGTTGACATTTGAAACAACCTTTGAAAATAAATTTAGTCAGGGACTATTCGAGACAAAAAAGTATGTTTTTGTATGGGAGTCTTCATAGTATTATGAAATGACTTTCTGAGTCGTAATACAACGTTTGCCGGGGCAACTAGTTTTTCATAATTTTGCATCTCAATTTGTCCAAACACTTGTGTCTATGAACTTCAGGTTTTTCGAATTTTCAAGCGACTGGTAAGCTGGTCAGTTTTTCAATTGTTGACCACCTTGCTGCCCATAATGCAAATGCTGCCTCTGACTTTAGCCCTCTTGCCTTGGCAAGAAGCAATTTTTAATTAAATTAGCAATCTTCCACCGTTTCCTTCGGGTTTCAGCCGCGCGTGGGTATCGGCTATCGGTAACGCATACCCACACGCACCCATTGATTCGAGCAACTCAGCCAAAGGGATCTTCCCGTCCCGTAATTAGATTATGCCGGGAACAGATACCTGCCTTTGTGCGCTGCCCTATCTGGTTGCACATCGGGCCTTAGCAATGCATTACGCGCTGCTTGGAATTACCAACCCACCTCATGTATGTAACTCGTCAAATGAAAAAGGGAGGAGTACAAAAAAAATTCACCCGCTAATGGCATTGTTTTACAAGTTTTATCCGTTTGTGATCCGAATGACTTTTGACCTTCTGTATGTGTCAAAAATAGAGTACGTAGTTTGTTCCTTAGGGTCGTCTGCACCCTACTTTCAAATCGTGGTCGCATTTTTATACCGGTCAAATATGTCGAACTCCAAATATAGAATGCTTAAACGTCAAAAAGGGACCAAATGTTGAAAAGGCATATGCAAAGAACGAACAAACGTCGAAAGGACTAAACATCGGGAGAAGAAAGTTGAAAGAAAACGAGAATTTCTTGGAAAATTGATTCACTACCAGTCAATCTTTAATCACAGCATCCAGCGCTTATCATCAGAAGGCGAGGCTGTCGCATACCACCGGAAGCTTGATGAACGGATAAGAGTTACCAACATAGATGATAACCTCAACAATCTGTGAGAGTCTATCCACGAAGCACTAGGTACAACAGCGCTAGAGATGAAAAATACTGCTCAGAGACGACCTAAGAACGTTTGGTTTGGTTAGGAGTGGTAGAAGGTGACGAATGAGAAGAATGTTGTCCAATTCCAGGCAGAATAGAGTGCGCTATAAGGGAGCGAGAGCAGCCAAGAAAAGAGTTCCCTGCAGAAAGACACAGGAATAAGAACAGATGTCAGTGCCGCGGCGCAAAACAGCATGGAACAATATGCTATGCGAAGGTTTTACTAAAATGTTAAATGTGCGCGGAGAAAAACAGTGCCATCTTCCTTTATGTGTAATAGCCGAGAAGGTAACTTGCTGACAGACAAAACCATGGTAGCTGCTAGGTTGAAAGAATACATTGAGTATTTGTTGAACGGAGAGAACGTTAGCGCGATCAACAACACATTAACCCATAAACAAGCTGTGGAGCTCCCGACGCTAGAAGATAACTCGCTAATCAAAGCAAACACACCGTTGAAGAACAGTGAGGCCGCTGAAAAAGGCGAACAGCTTCAAGTCCTCCGTCAGTGAATACCAAGCTGGTTTATGTGAGGGCCGATCGACAACGCACCAGATGTTTACCTTGCGAATAATCTTAAATAAATTCCGGGAGTATAACTTGCAGACCCACCATCTGTTTATAGATTTTAAGGCAGCGTACGGTTTAGTGAAAACAAATGAGCTGTGACAGATATAGGGTGTACGGAATCGAATTGCGACATACAAAAATGTTTGACGAAATTCGCATCAAATTCGTACGAGTACAATAAAACATGTTATGAATATTTTCCCATGTTTGTTGTGTTTAATTTTAATTCCATATCCAAATGCACGAACTTTTCACAACTCATAAGGTTCTGTACAACACTTCTACCAACTATTTTTTTTTTTGCGTGGCAGTAAATTTTTTCTTCATATCTTTTTCTGATTTCACTTCCTTAGCATGCTTTCGAATTGCCTGCTTCATGATGGCCCAGTACTTTTCAATTGGCCACAGTTCCGGTGCGTTCGGGGGGCTGAGATGCTTCGGCACGAAATTTACTTCCTTAGCCTTGTATAATTCCAAAACCTCTTTCGAGTAATGGCATGAGGCCAACAATTTTAGGACCATCGTGTGAATTCAGAAGAGAAGTAGACGCTTTTAGAGGTATTCTTTTAGGTACACCTGCCCAATGACCGTTCTAGTTGTCACGATTCTTATTGATAACTTGAACTACCCGTTTGTAATCTTTAAAACTTCACGGAAAATCATATTTTTCACTTTTTTCTTTCCGATCGATGATCAAATGTTCGTAGTAGCGATTTAAAACACGAGACACCATAGAATGTACCATGGCTAGCTTTCTGCTGTTAGCACGATGAGATAGTTCCGGATTTTCGAGGTACGTGTGCAAAATTTATTTGCGCCGCTGCAGTTCTTCTGACTCCATCTTCACATCGATTGCACATCTGCTAGTGAAACTTACACAGCGTAAACTAATGAACATTGAACAAATTACACCCAAACTTTAAACAGAAAATACTCAACGGGTAAAAAGTTACAGCAGTGGAGTGTACCAGTAACCTAGGAATAGAGATCCTAAATTCGGCTTTCAAAATAATGTTACGTATTCTGTTCAACTAATTCAATGCTGCTGAAGGATTCCTGTTCATTGATTTCAAAGCGGCGAACGATTCAGTTGACTTAATGATGTGTTGAATCCGTATAGTGTTGCCAGAGTTTCTTGATCGTGTGCTAAAAAGACCTACTTTGAACTTTTGCCCCAAGACTTTCTTAAAGAGTCTCCAAAATCTTAAAATTTATGTTTTTACATGTTACCCTAACATACTTCCGCATCAACTCCTTTTAAATTATTTTATTATTTTTATTATTTATTAAGGAGGTTTTAACTTCAATGTCATTCGCCTCCAGCCTTTTAAATATTCTTAAAAAAAATAATAGTAAACTAATTTGTTTACCAGAACAGTTCAATCATCGGAAATTTGGTCAAATCGGACGAAGTTATAAAGGATTTTAATTTGGGGTCAATATGACCACAAAGTACAGACAACGTAGTATTTTCAAGGAAATTGCATTTGAATAACTCTTTGCGCAAATTTTCATGTGAGAAAAAAATCAAAAATAGGATCTCTAAAGTGGTCCCTACATGACATTAATATGCTGACGACCTGATGTAACTCTTTAATGTATTGATGCTATCTGAGTATGATATCAATATGATTGACCCAAATATAGAAATCAAATCAGGAAAGTTTGATCGAGTGTTTCAATATATCCCCGCATTTACTTTGGTAGCCGATCCGAATCGATCTCGATGAAAATATTGAAAAAATATGAAAAAATATGAAAAAAATATAATCAATGTAAATATTGTCAATAAATATATTGTCAATAAAAAGATTACAAATAAAAATATTGTTTATATGAATATTGCCAATAAACATATTGTCAATAAAAATGTTGTCAACTAGTGGCCCCGCTAAATTTCGTCTTGCCATCAAGTAGACTGTGAAATGGCAGCTCCTTTTCTGAAACGTTTTCCAGCTCTACTTTGAAATCTGAACAGTTTTTCAAATTCCTCTATTTCCTATGTTATGCATATTCTTTTATTATAGGAATGTGCGTTTGAGAACCACGTCACTTTTTTTCTTCTAGCAATATGTTTGTATAAACCGGCGGTTTACTCAGGAAGGAATTTCCAGACTATATCCGATTTAACATTCCAGTGGTTGCGTTGTTGTATTCTGTACTGCCTTGGTAGAAATACCTCGCTTGTCGTGCACAGCTGTAGCGTGCTTATTCTAGCAGAAGCAATCCGCGTGACAGTTACCACACTTCTATCTTTGATACCAATACATCATACTATCATGCTATTGCTACTCAGAGAAGGAGATCATTTGAACTGGAAGTAGTGTTTGACTGTTTGCTGCAAACAAACTGCTAATAATCCGAGCAGAACCATTTCAGTTTGCTATCAATGTCTGCTGCAATGGCGGCGCCTGACCACGTGTGCCTCCACAAATGCTTCGCTAAGAACGCTAAATACTCATGAGGATATCAATAATGTGAATGTTCAGAAGTAATAATAATCATTTCAGAGCTGCATGACACACTTGACCTGGGAACAGCTTTCATCGTGATGAACGACATGCAAAAACATTAGATCGGATGGTGGTCGATCAACAAAAGAATGTGCAGGTTGTGGATCAACGGTCGATCAACGGCACTGATGATGGCAAAGACGCAGTTGGAACGCAAGTAGGACCGCCACTCAAGCTTCCGCGTCAAGTTTATTATAGCGATTAGAATGCCAAGATGAGGAATTGAGATGGACGATTGGGAAGATCAGTGCTCTCCGATTGGCGTACATGAATGTCCTACGCTTGATTGTTTTGCCGCCTCCAAAATTGTCAATTCGTAGAACTTACTTCCAAGATAAATTTTCCTAGCATTGTAACTGGCGTTCACCACAGCAAACGGAATCTCGAACCGATCAGGTATTGATTGATGGCTTGCAAATCTCCGACATAATCAACGGCAGAATCTATCGTCTGCTAACATTACTATCCGATAATTATAAAATTGCGCTTAAAACTTCCTGTCGTTAACGAACGAACAGTACCGACGCCCGCCTCAGCATGACCTTCAGAAACTGAAGTAGACGGATATCGTCATCTGTGTACGTTCCGGGCTCAGATTTGCCTAATCTCCTTTAAGATATTGAAGCGCAATAAAAATGTGTTATGCTTAGAAAAATGTGCTCCTTCGGTCAAGTTACGAAACTGTTACATTTTTATCGCCAAACAACCCAATTGAAAACGTGTTGGAGAAAATTCATTTTTGACACGGTGAGAACCGAAAAATGGGGCTGATAAAATCGGGTCAGTACTATGTCCTGGAAACTTTCTCAAACTTTTTCTATACACGAACAAGTCGAAACACTTTAAGCTTTTAAGCCTTTTCGTGACATACAAACATCATTCCATTTTTATTAAGGTAAGGTGTGGCCTATTTAGAATTGGAACATACACAAATTGGAATAATTTGGATATAACTTAAACAAAATGAATTCTGATTTAACTTAAATATTGAATTGCTTGTAAATTGTCGGACTTTTCCTGGAATACAGTTAATTAATTTGCGAAAATTATTTTCTTCCCTATTTTAGACAAGTTCGTCCCATTTAGATTATAGTTCGTCGATGTTTTGGCTATACTTTCATTCGCTCTTAGCTTCCGCTTCATAATAGCCCAAAATCTCCTAAGTTGGGGTCAATTAGGTCGGTATCACCTATCATGAAAAAAATCTTTAAATTCCGTCAACACTTAATCAAACAACTTCATAGCACGCAATTTGGCCACATTTCTCAAATTGTGTTCCCTATTTGGTTGTCTGTAGACATGATCGGAGATTTCAATATCCGAAGTCGAATGCATTGCATGGCAGCACCGAACATTTTGGTAAAACCGGCGTCTAACATTTAAGGATTTGAATTAATGGTCCTTATTTTAATCCACAGCTGATGGTGCACAGTAACTGCCCGTCGCTTCCTTTGTGGCTTGCCATCTGTCAAAATAGTTACTTCGTACTTATCCAGTACGAGCCACACAGTATTTATTGAAAAACCTAACACTTTTGCAATTTCTATTCCTGATCAAGACGATTTTTTCAAATTTTTGTGCGCAATTTTTCTCCTCCTCTCTTTTGTTATGTTGAATTTCGCTTAAGTGCGTTCGAATCAAGCTGCGAAAAGAATCATGTGATGTTATTATTGTTATAGAGTACAAATGGACTACCGTGCACCCCCGCTAATTTGAACGGTACCTCATGCAAACCATCGGGGTTCATTAGCTAAATGACGTTTGTACCATTTTTAATCTGAACGATGTGCAAATCAGCGGGGTACAGATAAAAAAAGTGTTCAGATTAAATGTGGTCAAACCAACGGGGGTACCCGGTACTAGAGTCGTTGTAAGAACCAAAGATGTTTGTTCTCAAAGTGGGCCACACCTTAGACCTTGGGCCTTCCTTAGCCGTATGGTTAGAGTCCGCGGCTACAAAGCAAAGTCATGCTGAAGGTGTCTGGGTTCGATTCCCGGTCGGTGCAGGATCTTTTCGTAAAGGAAATTTCCTTGACTTCCCTGGGCATAGAGTATAATCGTACCTGCCACACGATATAAATACGAATGCAAAACTGGCAACTTTGGCAAAGAAAGCTCTCAGTTAATAACTGTGGAATTGCTCATTGGCTGTTTAACGATAAACTTGCGACGATCGACGCGCCACCCTATTTCATATAATGGAGGTTATTAGAACTAACTTGGAGGTGATGTTTTGGAGGTTATTTGGCAATTTGGAGGTTAAAATCACCTCCAAACACTAGCGATTTTGCGGTGGGATGTTGACGTTTGATCACGAATAAGAACACTAAGCTAAGAAGCAGGCTCTGTCCCAGTGAGGACGTTAATGCCAAGAAGAAGAACCTTAGATAGATATTGTAGTTGTCTAAAGGCTGCCAAAGAGTTACGACCTTTCAAAGTGCTCTAAGGTCATATTGACCCCAGAACGCAGGCAAAGGGTTGATGTAGCAAGCCAAGGAAGAGGAACCCGCTTGGTCATCGATGAATCAGATATGAGCTTATCTAATTGTAAATTGATACGCCTCCTGGCCGCGCGGCCGGTGTTAAGTGGCTGGGTGTAAGTGATCTGTTCGGGCGAATTGAATATATGCTAATTTCGGGGCGAGATGATTTGCTTTTACCATTTGGACTTGGTTGGACTAGGAGATGGACATATCGTGAGTCCACACTTGACGGTGACGGTTGACGATGATTGATTGTTTGTTGCTACTGCTGCGGCGGAAGATAATTGATTTTTTTACTCGCTTTCAGCGGTCAGAGAGGCGAGATCATTTTTCTATTGATTCATCATCCAGCAGGAATAACGTTCGCCGGTCGTGTCAGGTCAGGTTTCCTCTACGTGACACAAAGAGTGATCCCTTCGAAATATGCAATTGATGGTCCATTGTCATGAGCCCATATGAGATGCATCTCGGTGGCTGCCCTACTAAGAGTTCTCTTGCAGGAGAGGCAACACCACTCTCCACTGCTGCCGAACGTTGTATGCATACTAATGAACGGCGCGCGGTGACCGGTATCACTATTCCACGAGCGAAACCCGGAGCTGGACAATGATGTGGCATTCTTTGTTGTCTTCGACGAGTGGCCGGAATTGAGCTGGGACCAAAAAGGGGTGAAAATGCATTGTGCGATGCGCTCAGATGGATGTTTCACTTGTTCTGTTGGAAACGGCCATAGTTAGTTAATGGTTGGTTACTTGTACGGTCCGGGAGCATCGAGGGTCAATTCGGATGCAATTAAAATTGCAAGCGATGCGGCGATGGTTGCCCGGGAGTAGGTTGATGAAGGGATCTTTGTGTCGAGTGTAGCCTCGTGACCTAGATTTATCGTGGGGAAATGCTGATGAAGATAACATTTCTTAATTTTGTTGCAACAAAAAAACATCTGTGAAATGGAAAAATGTTTCAGGGAGATAAGAGATTCGTAGAAAAGATCAAATATTTTTCCCATCAACACAAGTGTGGAAAACTAAACTAAACTAAAAAGGGGGGACTAGCGGTAACGTCAGCGGCCCATTTTTAACCCTTCATTTCCCTTCGGTTTGTATGTGAACTACACAAATATTTGTATGAATCGTCATATTTTTAAGCTTGTCCCTTCCATATAAAAGTGTGATATCTATCTATATATACATAAAAATGGAATGGTATTTGTATGTCATGAAATGACTTTAGAACGGGTTATCCGACGTATTCAAACTTCTTCCTAAATGTCCCACAACCTTGTGCGTTTAATTTGTGTAAAAAACTTACAGTGACTGATTTCCCCATATAAGCTAAACTTCGAGGGATTCGAAAAAAATATGAAATTCATTAATATTGTAATATTTTGCAGAACTATAAATAATTTCTTTGGTAATAGTCACCGAAGTAGAACTTACTCCAAAAATCTTAAAGGAGTAACTTCCAAATATCATTTCTTTTTGTTTCAATTTAAGCTCTTTATGTGAGACTAATAAAAGCAGGAATGGAGGTTGCCTACAAACACACATTTAACATCATGCCTAATTTTTGGTAAGTGACTAGCGAGATATTTGACATTTCTAGTTAATTTCCTAGACAGATCTAGCAAAAGAACCGATGAACTCCTGGATAGATCTTTAGTAGATTTTTAATCTTTCAATTTTACCGTTTTCTTGGGATTTGCTCTCTAAATTTATAGCGGCAAGATACTGAGCAGATTCGAAAACAGTCTGATGAAGCATCATAAAATACCTGAAAATATTCTTGAGAAATCCTAGCATGGTTTTAAGGGTGTCCAAATGGTTCTCTACTGAAATTCAGGAGAATCATTAACAATTCCTGGTGATATTTTTCGATCTGCAAATGTACGTTTTTTTTTTAAATTACTCTATTAACGTAATGGACCGATGCACGAGTTCACTATTTGACGTTTGAGCGGTGCCGTGTTATTTATATCACCATGGAAACTAGTGAATTCGGCACCGCTCAAACGTCAAATTAGTGAACTCGTGCATTGGTCCATTGCTATGTGTAAGGCTAATTCTTCTCTCTTCACAGCAATTTTTTCTCTCAATTCTCAATTTTTTTTTTTGAGATTCTTAATTAATAAAAGGTGAGCTAGCTATTTTTTGCAAGGTTTTTGTCGTCAAGATCTCTCCTTGTATCCACCGTAAGTTTCCCCAGAACCACAATTTCTCCAGAAAGAAGCCGTGGGCCATATCTAACGCAGCATTCGTATTGAAGAATGGGTTGTCGATTAAACATTGATCTCGTGTCAAACTTTGGTTTTAATTTAGATGCACACGAGCAGAAAATAATTCAAATAGTTCCAAAATCTATCCAAACTTTTCATGAATTATAGAGCTTGGACGGCATCGAGGTTCTTTCTTTTAAATTTGAATTTTTAGTTACCCTACGCCTATCAACTTTTGCTCAATCATGTTCACTTGATTTCTAAAAGTAAAGTCATGCCGAAAAAACTACATATCGTAACCTTAAATTTTATTTGCAGACGAACAAAATCGGGAAATAAGTTGTTTTTGTCGTTTTGTAGGTAAAAACAATTTTGGGTGTAGTCAAAAATATATTTCTCTACTCTACAATATTCACTTGACCTCTGCAATAATCTCTGGTTTTGAATGGAAGCCCTGGTATTTTATTATTTTTTTTTTTCAATTTAGATTATTGTTATGTAGAAAATTATTATTTGTCAGCAAACTTATTCATTGTTTTGAGTTTCCAGAAGTTTCTCGATTTGTCCGACGTTACGAAACGTTAGTGCGCAAGCGAAATATTCCTTAAAAATTTGATCACAGTATTTTTTTTTTATTTTGAGATAATTCTTACAAAATGGATGACATTATTTTCTACTATGGGGTCAGTTATGACTCGAACCATGTCTAAAAATATAACAAATCAGCGATTAAAAATAATAGCGTGTTATTTGCTGAAATGTTATTTACTCATTTATTAAAATACAGGGCTGCGCCATGTTTTATGCCGGTATAGCTTTGTAAGAAATCAAACAATTTCTATATTTGAGGTATTTTCATTAAATCGGACTCTGCAACTTCTTCTTCTTTTTCTTGGCATTAACGTCCTCACTGTGACAGAGCCTGCTTCTCAGCTTAGTATTCTTATGGGCACTTCCACAGTTATTAACTGAGAGCTTTCTTTGCCAAAGTTGCCATTTTCGCATTCGTATATCATGTGGCAGGTACGATTATACTCTATGCCCACTGCCCAGGAAAGTCAAGGAAATTTCCATTACGAAAAGATCCTGGACCGACCGAGAATCGAACCCAGACACCTTCAGCATGGCTTTGCTTTGTCGGCACGAGTGTTTACCTTGAGCTCGTCAATGTTTCGAGATTTGCTGGCCTTAACTTTACTTTTCAAACAAGTCCACAAAAATAAGTTAGGGAGAGTCAAATCACGATCCTAAAATCCTATTCAAATGTCCCTTCTTTTCGACATTGCATTTCCAGGCAATTTTTCGTTCCATCATAGATTTTCTGTTTCTCAAAGGTAGCATTTTTGATTATTAGTGTCGCTAGATTTGTCATATCACTGTTTTGGCACGTTGTTTTGGTGTAAAGCTATTCATGGATAAAACTGTATTGAATTTACGTTTCCAAAACATGTCAAACTAAGTCAATCGGTTGAAAAATGCCAAAGTTATTCAATTTTTACATACCGACATAAAAGATGGTACACCCCTGGGAGGGAGGCACCGATACTACACACGAAATATAGATCAACGTTTGTTTGAACTGCAAGATTACTCCAGCTTGCCAACAACAATCAAGGCAGGCTTGGGGAAAACTGCTAGTTTTCTTTTGTTGTGTACTTTCGATCTTTCCTGACAAACATGGAAAAAGGGCCACAGTTTTCTATGCACTAAATATTAATTTTCATTGGAAAAAGTAAAACGATGCGTTTTTCAATGCTTTAAATTCAATCAGTTGAAAGGTGCTCACGTGACATTACTTGCATTATGTGCATGAATTGATTCTAATTCAATTTTTGTCACTTTTGATGAAATGCGAAAATGTGTTTTAATCAGTTACGCGCTTTTTCCATGTTAGTCCAATGTTTGAGATCTGGGCTCACAGTGACAGTTCGTGACAGCGGAATCCCGGCTCACCATGACGTACAGAAATTTTGTATTGGTTTCTCCCTCCCAGGTACACCCTGTACATAGTAAGCTTTTGAGAATACATATGGTTCGCATTGGTCAGTAAGAATCCTCACAGAAAAATACTTATATCCTGGGAGTGGGAGAACATACGAAAATGGATTAACAATCAAAGCAAACAGGTATTACTTCAATCATAAGCATAAGCATAGACCGTACAATTCGTAGTTGCTACTCCGTGATTGACTAAAACAATCGAAATTGCACAGAGAACCAATGAACGGGGCTTGGTTAGCTAACCTTCTCAATGTGCACAATTCGAGAGCTCAGAATACAATGAAGTCAATAACGGCGCCGGCCACGTCCTTACGATCATCGAGAAAGGGAAGGGATGTAAGTGTGACTTCCGTTGTTACTGTAAAAATGATGATGATTTCAGTGAATAAAGATAGAAAACTATAGAGGACGAATGTCGCTGCTGTTCCCTTTGTTCTCGCTCAGAAACATGTCGGGTACATAAGTGTCAAACTGCATACTTTTTCACGTTGACGTTTATAGCCCCGCCTATCTCCGCCAGCAAAAGATGTTCCTGCAGCGACGCCAGCGACATTCTTCCTCTATAGTTTATTACCTCTATTTTTCAATGATGTTTTCTAGTTTGTAGACGGTATTACGAGTTTCATATCGCAGCAACCTAGATTTCAGGTGGTAACTATAGCAACGGTTGACTGTCAAAGATTTTTCACTTGAGTTGTAAACTTTTTCAAATATAGACGTGTTTTTTTTGCTCTAAACCGTTTTTTACTTCGCTTCCAAGTTGTACTGCTCAACAGGTTATGAGCCCAGCGAAGTAAAAATTGTGTAAGAAAAAGTTTTTTGCTGACAGTGATTTTCGGCTGATACAGAAATTCAGATCAGGATTCAAGTGGAGTTATCAAAATGGACATGGAATTAAAGACGGGAGCTGTTCGTTTGAATTTTGGTAATTATGATCTGTGGAAAGAAAGGACCAAGCAGATTCTCGTCAGAGAAAGACTGTGGCGTGTTATCGCGAATGATCTTCTCCCGAGATCCGATCGGTCAGAAGCATGGATCGGTAAGGATGAGCGTATTGCACCTACTATCGGGTATTTGGTTGAAAGAAGTCAGTTGCAATTAATCAAGAGTTCTACAAATGCCAACAGAAGTTCACGAGTGAGGATGAGAAGGCAATGAAAGCGGGAATGAGAGTGTTTCATCATCAAGACCGAAGGATTCCAGGGTTGCCAATTGATTATCGTGTTTGCTTCGAATATGGTAAGGCTGGCCATATAGGAAAAGGATGCCAAGAATATCTCTCGAGACTTACGAGAGAACAACTAATAGATGAACGATTCAATGGGAAGGTATCGAATGCGAAGGTAGCAGTTCAGGAGGAGACTGGTCGATCGATTTGTTTTTCTGCAGTTGAGCACACACACGTGGACCATCAATAATAGATTCTGGCGCATCACGTCATATGACATCAGACAGGAAGTTTTTCGCAAGTATCAAGAGCCAGAAGGATGTGATAAAGCTTTCGGACGGAAAAGAGCTGGAATCATCTGGAATCGGGAATGATATCATTATTGGCGTTGGAGACGATGGCAAAGCAACCGAAGTTAGACTGAAAGACGTTCTTTATGTCCCTGGATTGAACAATAATCTAATTTCTGTTAGTATGGTTACAAAATCAGGTGCTAGAGTTGAGTTTGGATCATCTGACTGTTTTGTACGAAAAGATAGAAGGATTGTTCTGGTAGGCACTAAGATAAATGGTGTATACAAACTGAAAGGCAAAGCATTGTAAATTTGAAACATCAAGGAGGAGTGTAAAAATGATGATGATTTCAATGATGGTTTCTAGTTTGTAGATAGTATCACGAGTTGCATATCGCAGCAACCTAGATTTGTGGTGGTAACTATAGCAACGGTTGACTGTTAAAGATTTTTCACTTGAGTTGTAAACTTTTTCAAATATAGACGTGTATTTCTTGGCTCTAAACAGTTTTTTACTTCGCTTCCAAGTTATACTGCTCAACAGTTACTAGAGACCGAGATCACCTCTGCATCTCCACGGTTGTCGCAGAAAGGATTTTTGTTAGTGGGAAGGGTTAAAAGTTATATGATAGGGATACACCTTGGTAAGTGATGCGACTAATGAAACTTTGATTTTAAATATTACTATTTTTATTTCTTCATTAAAAACGTATTAGAAAATGATTGCTAATTAAAAAAATATTTTTATTTTTATTCACAATTATTGTATATCGAAAAAAATAGAAGGTAGAAGATAAAAGAGTGTATCTTTATGAAAAAAAAACCAGTTGATAAAAATTTAATAATTAATCAAAGATTAAACTAAAAATAAAGAAAATAAGAAAATTATACTTAACTAAATCCAATTCAAATCTTGATCAAATTATCCTTGAACAAAGCAACTACAGTCTTGGACACTTAACAAAACCAAAAAAAAATAAAATCTTCGTAATATTCGAGTGCTATACAAAATACAGGAATGAACGATATCTTGAAAGATTGAAAAAGTCCAAAGCACGAACGCACAGAACGCACCCAAAAACGATCACTCTCCAAATGTTCCGATCCTTGGCGTAATGTACTTCCTCAATTCAAAAGCGATCATTTAAACTTCATCAAACCAATTCTTGAAAAGTTTGACAATTTTTTTTTCTCCTAAAAAGACAGAAAATGTCAGACATTGAAAAAACACTTCTTGTTGTTCTACTACAACCTTCCTCAAACAGGTATTACTTCAATCCCGCAAAAAGGGAAAGTGTACCAGTTATGACTTTAGTGGTTCCTTATTTGGCCATATGTGTTTTCTCGAAAACTTCCGCTTGTTGAATGTTTTAACATCAAGATATATATGATATCAAACTACTTAACCTTAGTAAGGACCTTGGGTCTTTTTCGACCCATTTCAAAATTCAAATCAATGTAACTTTCGAATGAAATAACCTAGCAATTTGAAACTTTCTGACAATATTTTTTGGTGGGAAATTTTGTTTTTGTAGAAACAAAAGTTTTGAATGACCCCTAGAGAAGCTTCCATAAAAAATGTTACAAATTGTGACTTAGGGTTGATTTCGACTCGAAAATTCAAACAGCTCGCAAAAATCAATGTGTTGACCGAATTTAGTTCTGTTGGGCTTAAACGAAGGGCACACATGTTTAGTTTCAGAAACCCTCCCGGAGATCCGGATTTTGTCACTGTGGCCACCGGGAACCTGCTACATCTGAAAAAAGTCCCTTTAGAGACCCTTACTTTGACGATCTGTAGTTTCGTAACTAAACAAGTAATCTGAACCGTCCTCATATTGTTGAATAGGTATTCACGTGGACTGTGCAAAGAGATACTCAAATCACTTAGTTATCCATAGCCGGTTCCGGAGACCCGGAATATTCGAAAAGTAAGTTTACATCGCAGTTCTGTATATATAATTCACATCGGTACTATTCGGTTGATGGATATTTTGGCAGAATTTTTTTTTGTAATAAGGAACCAATTACCGGCGCATATTACCTGAAAAATTTGGTCCATTATGGTCCATGCGGAACCGGTTCCTGGAGTCCCGGAAGATGGCCAATCTGGACAATCCGATTAAAGTACTAAGATTTGATCCCCAAAACCAAATGAATTGTGTCCAATTCTTTAAGATTTTTATGTTTGAATGTACTTTGCCAAAAGAATGAATGGATGGTTATTCTGGTCCTTTTGGAGCACCGGAATGGCCACCGGAAAACCCGTAATATGGGACCACAAAGTTTTAGCACCAAAAGTAGGCATGCGACGGCTCATTCTTCATGATTTTGAATACCTGTGACTCTGCTAGTTCAATTATTGATGAATGACCACTTTGGTTCTTCTGGCCCACCGAAACTTGGTTATATGGCCACCGGAGATACCTGTATTGTGGGACATTTCAGTTTTTGTACCAAAACTAGTTATGCGACGGCTCATTCTTCATGATTTTGGATACCTGTGACTCTTATAGCTCAATTATAGGTAAATGAACACTCTGGTTTATTGTGACCGAGAATAAAACCTGACACAAAAGTCAATTTGGACATATTGAGATGTAAAATTTGTGAAAAATAATGGAATCGTTCTGGTGAGCTTCGATCTCACGACCCTCAATGCGCTAGACTACGCCACAGAACGGGTAACGATTCTACAGCGGCGTCGGCCAACCTGAAACCTAAGGACCTGAGTGGACATTTACTTATTATTGTGTGTGAAAATTCACATGCCCGAAAAAACAGGAAGATTGATCGACGGCTGGTGTCTTGTTATGGTACAAAAAATATTGTACCCACGATACGGGTTTCTTCGGTGGACATTCCTGGGTTACTTCAGTGACAGTAAAGGACCAGACTAATCATCCATTCTTTATTATGTGAGATAGATCACGTGCTCAGAAAACTAGAAAAATTGAGCCGTCACATGTCTAGTTTTGGAACAAAATCTGAATTGTCCCACAATAGAGATAACTTCTTCTTCTTGGAATTAAGGTCCTCACTGGGACAGAAACTTCTTCTCAGCTAGTGTTCATATGATCACTTCCACAGTTATTAACTGAGAGCTTTCTTTGCCTTAGTTGCCATTTTCGCTAAAAATTAGACCCTGAAATAAAACGATTTATCTATCAATAAAATGTAATTGAAGCGTCCAATGGATTTGTGAAAATATTTAGCAGGTTGAAAAAATCAACTATCAGGTATATTATTAAAAATTATAATAAATTAATTTTGCTTTGCCTATGCACATGACACAAGAAACGGATGAGAGGAGATCTAAAGTCGATGGAAGAATTCTGTGATTTAGCAATTTAAAGGTTATTTCTGAAGTTTAGTAGTATTATTTAGCCCTACAATAAATATTATCTTGAATAATGTCAGATTTAATCGTTTTTCGAATGTTCCTGACGGTATTTTTTCAATGTCTTCACAGAAGCTGTAGATAGTATTGCTTGGACAATATTGCCAAAGACACGAAGTTCAAATCTTCATCACTCTTCAGCATATGTTACGTTTTTTGGAAGATGTCGCATATGGAAAATTAGTATCCCCTATCAAATCGTACAAAATTTATACCACTTGTCAGTGAGCAGAATTTATTAACCCTTACTGCATAATTTGACAACCATTTCCATTTAGAAAGGCGACGGCGTAATCCTCAACATTGTGTAGAACCCCACAAACAATGTTGCCAATGAGAGAATCAACCACTCTCGATTATCGTTATTATTTTAATTATTATTATTCTCGACATTCGGGTGATATTTAGCCGGTGGAAATTCCGTTCCAAAACTTCGTGCGATGATAATCATAACGGTGGGATGCATACTTGTAATGACTAGTTTCCCAGCAAACCGAACCACGCACTCGTGTTATGTATTTTCTGACAGCATAAAGAGCCAAACTCGAAATCATAAACGTATTGTTTTCGTCCATGGCCCAGCTCAATAACATTTCATTAAAAAGTCATTAAACTTCAGTTTGAACTGTTGCTGGTTCTCTGCTATTCGGCTATTCTGTTCCAGCAGAGACCTGTTGTCTGGTGTACCCTCTGAATAACCCTACTGGCCGGATGCAAAAGCAACCCTGAAAAGCGATTTACAGAATTTAAAACTTCTAATTTTGATGACCTCTCCCCCTTCAGCAAGTGCCACATTGTTGCACATATGATGGAAAGAACATGCGACTACGAACGGATGAATCGGAGAGAGGCTGCTGTGAGTGATAAGCCTTTAACTTCCGAACGGCAATGTTACAGAATCTTGCTTCAATTCACAGAGAAAAATCAATATGGTTTGAAACAAAAAATAAAATTGTTATATGCTTTGCTTGTGAAATAATTGTTCAAAAAAATACGTTGTGATGATAAAATAAGTTAGTTCAAGCATAATGTAAAAATGTATTATTTGAATGATAAAAGAGGTCATTTACATTAGTCATCTGCGATTTTCCATCAGAACAATAAATCAGTAAAGGGAAATATGATATATACTGTCGAAAACCTATTGGTAATGTTCTTGACTTTCATGCCATAGAGCGTTGCATTATCAATTACTCTGCATGGCATTTGAGTTCATTTCGTTCAAATAATCGATAGTGCATTATTGATACACTTTTATGGCGAGTGCTTAGAAAACTACAAAGACGCCGCTTTGTAAAGTCAATTTTAAGAAGCTTTAAGTCAACCTAGTGTTAAAACTGTTCAATTAAACTGTTTCGAAAAATATCAAACGAGCAATTGACTCTTTATAAACATGATTCAAATCTGATTTTCATGCATACAGTTGACTTATTTCATCTATAATTGGTACACCTATTCTATTTATTGATATTGCATCAAAACTTCAATCCATTGGATGCAGTTGCTCAACCTCCCCAACAAAAGAAAAAATGAGAAAGATCTATGACTAGTTTATTACCAAACCATGACTTGCATAAGGTGAAGATGAATTGAAGACAGACTTCAAACTTTCATGAGCACGAATCTAGAGAACCAAAATTCCGTTTAAGCTGAAAACTTAATCGATTGGTCACAACCAGCCACTGACCAATCGATTAAGTTTTCAGCTTAAACGGATATTTGGTTCTCCAGATCCGTGCTTGGATCCCGGTTGAATCAAACCAAAAGTTGTTTGTTTTCGTCAATTGTTTTTCTCCGTCCACATATGCTGAGCATAATAGGTCCTAGCGACATCCCGCATGGGCACGAGTGCAAACGACTGAGAAGTTGAAGCGCAAAGCACCGTCTATCGTATCATTGCCAACGGAGGAGCAGCATTACTTGCTGCAGTTAGCGAGACAAGTGTTGCTAACAGATCGGCATCCCACGGGCAGCGAATCAAACCGAGTTAGTAGAACCTTGTTGAAGAAAATGTTTGTTTGCGTTATACTCTGAAACCACTTCTTGGGGATTGGGAGAATACTAATGAGGGAGTGAGGAGGTGTGTCATTTTTCTTTTTGCTACCAATCCATTCAGAGTAAAAGCATGATTGTTTAGTAGAGAGGTTGGTTTAGTAGCCAATACTAACCGGCGTGGAAGAGTGCTGGTGTGAACGTCCACATGCAGCTTGGCTGTGTTCGGTTCGGAGGGGAAAATTTCATGCGTGTATTTCGATCGAGGGGTTGCGAGTTTGTGTTGGATTGTGCTGAATAACGTTGAAGGGGAAAAACGACACAGCCCTGCAGCGAGTAGTTTGACGAAAGAATCAAGGGGAAGTGAGAACTGGATGTGAAACGGGAATTTGAGGGGTTTGAAGCTGTGGTGTTCTCAGCTTTGGTTTCACTAGTTGCCACCAGGCGTTTGGGATAGTGGAAATGTGAAAAAAATGGGAACTTGTTGATATACCGACCACCAGAGGACATGGAGTAGTTTTCAATATACATATAACTTAGCTAGAGTGTTGGCCATGCTGGTCTGGGTTAATGAGGATAAATAAATTGGAACAAGTTCATTCTAACATTTAATGGCGAGAAATTTCTTTAGCGATTCCTTGTCAGCAGCAAATCAAACTTAAGATGGTAATTATTGAAGAAATCGTTAATACTAAAAGAAGCTTCCTAAGGAATCCGGTAAGAATTTTTGGGAGAATTAGCCGAATAATCCCATTATTGGAATCATTTAAAAAATTTCAAACTGAAGTCCTGAGCGAATCACTAGAGGAATCTTTACAATAATTCATGGAATAATTTCTGAACGAGTCTTTGTATGTATTCTTGAAGAATGCTCTAGAATTCCTGAAGCTCTTTCATGATGAATCTGGTAACGTATGGAATAGTCGCGTAGTATTCTTTGGAGCACGAACAATCATTTTAACCTGTATAGGCCTGAGTGAAATCAAAAACACTAAAACCCTCACCGCTCAGAGACTTCGTAACAGATTCAAATGATTTTTTGTCAGTATTCTGGCACACATATCTTGTTTCTAAAAATGACCAAAGGAACACGGAAATATTAATGTGGCCGGAGTTATTCCGGTGAATTACTGGGTCAAATCTGGCGAAAAAAAATACAATACAATGACATTAATTAAAAATTGCATAAATCACTAGGATCTGATATTCAATAATATAAACAGAGAGTTTGTGACCGTTTAGAATGTACCGGATGTGGCCATTCGGACCTAACACCCGGAAGAAGCGGCTATAGATTTGTTAGATATTAAACCGTTTTAGTTCTCGAAAACTAGAGATCAAACATAATAGTTCACTAAAATGCGTTCCCATAAGTTTGGCACAGATGTTGGGATGCAAATTGGCCATTTTATTGTAAACTAATGGCCCCGGCAAACTTTGTCTTGCTATCAAGTAGGCTGTTGTAAACTGCCATGACATGTCCCGTACACAATGACAGTTCATTTCACTCCCGTTTTTTCGACTTTCCTGTTCAATATCCTGTGTTTGTTGCATACACAAACCCGTCGGAACACTTTAGAAACATAACTATGAAAGAATTTTTAAAATCCGATAGCCCGTTTTGATCCCATTTCGTGACATACAAACACCGATTGTACCCCGTTTGGCATAAAGTCGTTTGGCATAAGGTCGTTTGGCATAAAGCCGTTTGGCATAAAGTCGTTTGGCATAATGGTCGTTTGGCATAATGGCCCTTTGGCATAATGGTCGTTTGACATAATGGCCGTTTGGCATAATGATTGAGTTAGAATGAATATCGGCATTTTCGAAGCTTTTACCGAGATCAGCACCACTGAGCCCATAGCAAAAAGAACATAAAGTATCGTTGAGTTGTTGCGATATACATATTTGAAAAAAGTAAATTGGCAAAGAAAGTTCGCAGTTATTAATAAAAGGAACGCACATATTTTGCACAGATCAAGCTCTGTCCCAGTTTGTACCTAACACTTCATGAAAATTACTTGGTAGAAGAAGGAAAAATTTATTTACAAAATATTAAAAGCTCTTATCCAAAGATCTATTATTGCAGCATAATGCAAAAATAGCCTATATACGAGAGTAGATAATTTTTCGTTTAAAATGTGAAAGGCTCTAACACTACATATCTTCTCACGACATAACTCAAATGAACAACATATTTTTGAAAGAGAATATATGTGGCAAAACTTTTGAACGATTCAATATAAATTTTAGTTTTGAAAGTGTACATCAAAAACACTGTCTATTATCGAAAGGAGGGAAAATTTGTGATTGAAATAATATTTTTCCAGCATATGTTGAAAGGAGATCTTGTGTTCGCAAAAAATATGTTGAATATTTACAGGTTCTAAAGTAATTATTATTCTAACAGCACATCTTGCAAGAATTGCGAAATATATAAATGGTAAACATTTAGCTTGACTAAATAATATAATTTAAAACAGTATAAATATAAAGAACAGCCTATTTTTAGAAGAAGGCAAAATTTATGATTGAATCAATAGAAGATTGGACGCCAAAAACTATTGCGGCGTAGTAAAACGAAAAGACATCAAAAATTGCGTTCAGAATCATAGCTCTTGTCCTACTTATCCCCGAATGTCGTTTCTCTGAATGTCGGTTCTCCGAATGCCAGTTCCTAGAATGACTCGTTTCCCAGAAAAGTGATGCAGTTTAAATAGGTGCTACAATAGTCTTTAGTGGCTGGAAGGTGAACGAGCAAGAACGATAAGCAATCAAAAGAAGCTGGTATTCCGTCATTCTTGGCTATACACATGTTGGCAAAAATATTGAGGATGGTAAAACGCGATAGAACCGCCAATTTAATAAAGAATGGTGCATATCAGATGGTCAGTTCGCTCACCACCCTGAAATGTTTAAAGTTACGACAAGTATGAGTGCCACAAACTTTTGTGGACTTTTTGTTGAAGCGGAATATTCAGGGAACTGGTATTCGGAATACTGGCGTTCGGGGTAATGACATTCGGGGAACCGACATTACGGGAAAAGTAGCACAACCCATAAAAGTAACTGCAGTAATCGATTTCTCTTTTAGCTGATAAATTGAGCTTATCAATGTTATCAATTGCCGCCATTTTGTCAGTTGGGAACAACAAAATATATAAAAAATAAAGAAATCTTAATAGAACAGCCTATGTATAAAAGAAGGTGAAAATTGATTCAATTTCAAATGAACAGTTTTTATGCCTATAATTGGCTACATCACATTTTAAAAAAAATTCAATGTTTGGAAGAAGGGTAAATAAGTGCTAAATATATCAAAACCTTCAGTGCAAAAAATTATTCCAATAGCGGAACTCAAAAGAAGAATTAATATTTGAAAGAAGGGTAATTTCTGCATAAATTATAAAATATTATTGACAATAACTTTCCTAATATGCGTTAGTTTATTCAAGAGCATATGTTTATAGAATAAAGTGACATTTTGTATCAATTATTGACTCCAAAACAAGCCCGAATCTCATCTTAAGAAATTCTTGGTTTCAGACTCATTATGCCAAACGACTATTATGCCAAACGACCATTATGCCAAACGACCGTTATGCCAAACGACTTTATGCCAAATGACCATTATGCCAAACGACTTTATGCCAAACGGCTTTATGCCAAACGACTTTATGCCAAATGACCTACCACCGAAAATTGATGGTCAAAACCTCTTAGAGGCGTTTTAGCCCATAGGTGTCTTCAGGACTTTGCTTTGAATTAATATCCCGAGTAATAATAAAAAATATTTTTTAAATTTGAATGACCAGAACACCCGAGCAAAGAATTTTCTCTTTAAAAATTTTTTAGGGTGATCATTACTTCGGAAAAGTTCTAGATCTTTTAATTTTCAACAACTTTGCTGAACAAAAATTATACTTTTGACTTCGTTTTTGCGGTTAAATTTTTAAATTGGAAAAAAAATAAATTGTTACCATAAATATCAGTTTTTTGACTATTTCTATGCTCATTGTGCAATTTATGAACGTGGCATGTACAAAAATTGATATTCTAGTACACGACACTGAAGACGGCCTTACAGTTGAGGTCGAAATACGCGTATCTGTCAAAGGATACAAACTCTAGTGGAATTAAATGGTATAGTACTAAATTCGTTTTTTTCATCTACTTACAGGTATTCCACTAAACAGCTCGAAGATTTATTATCAATAAAATAGTACTTATTCTGTGTATCTGGATAGGTAAGATGAGTTGACTGAAGTGACAAAAGTCGGTTTATTTCCAGCCTTCTCAACTCGCAGAACAAGCCTGAATAAAAGAGCATCATGGAGTGCAAAAACACAAGAAGTTAATGCTACTTTCGACGATAATCGAACGAAATAATTTGCTTCTATACTCTTAAGATTCAAACACATGTCTTTCTACCAAATGTTAATTCGATGAAATATCCGTTCGACCAAACGGTTCGACTAAATGTCCGGCCATAAGTCATAGATTCTGTTAGGTTAGATTTTTTGGGGAATATAAAAAAATCCTCATAAATTCTGGACACAGAAACATGTTTTGAGGGAACCTCAACGAAACTCCTGTCAATTTCTTAGAAGAGATAATGGACGCGCCTTTGGAGCTCTTGGAAGCAATTTTGAGGTAATCCTGGAGTATTTCCTGAAAGTATTCCGGAAGAAGAATTTCAAGGATTTCTTGTTATATTTTATCTAAAAATTTGAGAAAATTTCTGCATGGAAAAATCACGGTAAGTGTCACAGCAGAATCCCAGAAGATTTATCAGGAGTTATCGGTACAGAAATATTCTGAACCTTTTTAAGAAAACAAAAGACAAATCTATGAAGGATAATGATCGAAGTGACTTCAGGAAAACTTCTGGCAATATACATTCAATAATTCTAAGAGCTCTGAGTGTAATTCCTGTAGAAACTAGTGATGGAACTAATTGACCGTATCTTGTAAAAATCTATCAGGACATATTTTGATATTTTTCCTAACGTTTCCAACCAAATTTTATCAAATATCCACGTAAACCAAAAGCTCATTTTTAGAAACCTTCTAGTGGACATGTTATCACGATGAGAGGGATTCCAATAAATTAGCCAGTTGAAATGAGGTATCTAGGGCTCATGCTAGAAAAAAAATTAGCCTTTAAATATTGCATTGCGGGATTTCAAGCAAACTGTTCACAAATAAATGAAATGTCTGAATTCATTTATTCACAGAAAATCGAAACTTTGTCTTAAGAACAAGCTTTTGACCTTGAAACAAAATTTCAGGTCACTTATTGTGATATCATAATAGACATAAGAAATAAATTTAATATTTGAAATGATACGTTTAAAGAAATTGAAAAAATCTTTGCATCATTCATAACTTTAACTAAATCGGGTTATGTATCTTCCACATCCAACATCGTAAAATGATTTATCGTTTGACGTATATCACCGGCTATCAGAACAAGCACCATAACTCAACCAAAAGTCCAGATCATGCCGAAGTGGGTCAGTTTACTTACCCGTTGGCTGACAAGAAGTGTGACACTCTGGCAACCAGCCGCTAGATTTCACGCCTCAGCATTGACCGTTAATTTTGCGGGCCAGTCAGCGTGCCATTCACCTTAGCACCTTGCGCACAGCGGCCATTAAAAAAGCGAAATTTTTATGGCGATCATTATTCGACGCTTTTATGCCAGTGTGTCCGCGGTGAAAAGGGCAATAGAGTAAGGTGGGGCAAAAGTTCGTCCTTAGTGGAATAATCAATGTTGCCTGAAAAAAAACTATAATATTTGCATTTCGATATGACCAATATCGAAGGTTACTAGACCGAAGTTTTGGGATTCGAAACAAATTAGGAGCGAAAAATGACGTCTGTTTGTGTATTACCTTCTTGGCAACGGAGTGTTTTTCAATCTAGCATTCATTCAAAAGGTGTTCTTTGTCTCGATCTCTCTCTATCTCGATGGTCCCTTCGATATTGAGATGTGGAGAGGCGACTGTAAATGCCACACATTGAATCTTCAGCATATTGGCTACGCTTTATAAAAATTGTTTTGCATCGAGATAGACATCATAATAAGTAACTTTTACCCCACTTTCCTCTACTGAAGAACTGAAACATACTGACAGCTTCTTTCCACGTTGTTACCTATGCTAATTACTGCCCGGACTATAAATTCGCATTTTGCTTTGTCCTCCTGCTCCCCCGCAACTTAAAAAAAAACCGCAAAACTGACCGACCGCCGATGATCAAATTGTGGGCGTTCTTTGTTTTACTTCGGTTTATGGCCCCATTTGGATCTTGTTTTATTGCCGCCTAAGCGAATGATGCAGCTTTGCTGCACTTTTCACATGCTTTCGGTGCGAGTTAAAATGATGAAGTCCGGTGCACTTCGGACAAAGCTGATAAATTGTATAAATTGAAATTTACTGTTAAATGCATAACTTTGGCATGAGCTAAGTGAAGCCAAAGCTTTTTGAAGCATTTTTTTTGATAGCGTGAACTGTAAAAAAATGCTTTATTGCCTCAGTTTTTAACGATTTGAATAATTTATCAATTTTACAGATCACAGGTTTTACGAGCAGAACAATCTGAACTGAACCGTAGATTATTACATTTCTTAATGGCACCGGTAACATATAGATGCGTGTCCGTCTGGTTTGTCGAATATAAAAGGTATCTTTGAACAAATATTTACTCGTGTTTCAACACTAGTTCTGCATTGGGGAAGTTTAATTGATATGTTTCAGTAGCATTTCAAACTTCAATCAACCTATTCTGTGTGAAAAATTTAACAATACCATTTCAAAATGATCCTGGTCAATCCAGAGCTGAAATAACCATAGCAGATATTATCGAGTTCCAGAACATAGTCGCGAAAGTTGTATCAAACACTAGTTTCGTTGATGTTCACATGAAATTTAAAGGATGATTTATCAAAATTTTTCGTGATCGAATACACCAAGATTGAAAAATAAGACTTCAAATTTCATTTAAGAAGTAATTTGCTTTATAATTATATTTAGGTTAAATCGATTTTTTCCACATGCTCGCAGTCTCCATACAAAATTCTTCGTTTCTCTTATATGGCAAAATACAATACTATTCTAAACGATCAGAAAACAACTTTTGAGCATCGGCAGCATTCTAAACGTTGTTGACTAGTATTGTTTAATACAAGAAGTTTCACTTCTGTGGCAAATTAAGGAAATAAATTGACATCCAAGCTAGTAAACTTGCATGCAAGTTCGATGAAATCATCAAATTCTGCGTTTTCAACAGTTAATATCAAAAAAACTAGACGTGCTATATTCTAAAACGGTAATAGATTCAGCAAACTTTAAATTAAGTAAATAGCGGTGTTTAAGACAAAAAAGTGTTCCGCAGTGTAATGAGTCACACCTTTTCCGCTCAGTCAATAATTGCTAGCTCAGCAGATGAATTTCACTGTCAGACATGAACGATAATAAGCAGAGAAAAAGCGCACATAAATTAACAATAGCGCAGCACATAAATAGAAAATATCCATAAAATTTCTACATTTATGTTCGCGATCATATACCTCGCAGAGCCCTCGTAAGCCAAGTGGCGACAGCTTCACCTGAAATGGGGCGCCGCGCGACTTGTGACTTTGACTCAACAACGACTACATCAAACGAGGTCGTTAAACAGAAATTAAACACAGAAACAATACTCATATTGTGCGGCATTTTATGTCTTAATTTATTTGCAAATAAACTGACAGGCCGTGTCCGTGCTTGCCAGTACGCTTACGGTTTGAGCATACAAGTCGATTAGTAGTGAGAGTCAAGAATGATTAATACATCTTTGCTTAGTGCTTTGGTTTAATTTTTTTTTAAGTATTCGAATTAAATATATTTATGAATTTCAAGATTTTTGGCATCTACCGGCAGATTTTTTTCTACTGCAAAATATTGTTCAATCCACTACATATTTTTTCGCTTAGTTTTTTATTTAATTATTTATAATTTTTTTCAGTTCTTTAAAATGTCTTCTATTTCCGGAATCTTTCTCGATTTTGATAATTGGTCATCTAGTTTTGGAACTATTGCGATATACTACCTCAACTTTCCATGTGAAATTTCTTCGACCACAATTTTTCTTCAAAGTTAATTCTCCAAAATAAAAATACAGGCCTTTAAAGTATCAGGCAATATTCACATACGGGGCAATATGAGCCACCCCGGATTGGACAATAGCCACCACAATAAGAATTTTAATACTGATTATTCCTTTCAATACTCGAAATATTCACAAAAATGTTAAAATTTGTCCTTTGTCATTAAGAGCTTATAATTTTAACAGTTTTCAATTAAGGTCATAACCCAGAGAACCACGTATCGTATAAGAATGTGCGTCCAAAATCACATATTCGTATGTCAAAAATCAGAATCGCACAAGATGCCAGATAAAGCGTTACCAATGTTAAAACAAGTTGTATATAAATCCCCAATACGATTCATTAACGACAATATGTGTTGACAACAAAATATCTCGTAAATAGTGCAATATAGAATCGCGTTAAGTTGTACAAACTGACAGATCATATATCAATCCAGAAAGCATCGTATGAAATCGCAATAACTTAGCAAAAATTGCCACCCAAAATTGGTATCTGCTGACGATGGGCCTCAAAGAACAACAAAGTATGTGTCGTTGTACATGAAACATGTATTCATATTGGCAAATAATCACACATTAGTTATGTATCCCTTGGTGGTACAGTGGTAAGGAGTCCGTTTACTAATCCGGAGGTCCCGCATTCGATGCTCGCTGGAAACTTTTTTTTAATTTCATACAAATTTTGTGGCATCGTATATCTGATCGCAGAAAGTCTGAAAAAGTCGTGCCAAGTACGCATATAGCCTCCACTTTGATATGTATATAGCCTTTTCATGCATTCTATACGACTGAATTGATTCATATAGAATAATGTATAACAAAAGTTATACCAACCAAAATGTTGACTGGGTAAGACATTTTTTATAATTTTGGTAAATTTTACCACACCATTGAAACATCTAATATTGAACAATTTGTGCGCGAAGTGATCTGACCACCAAGCATGCAAAATATAGCTTCAACTTTCATTAAATTATCATTAAAGTATCATTTGATTAACTTTAAATTAGTTTGTCCCATATGACAAAATACAATACTTTTCTAAATCATCAAAATATAACTGTTAAGCATAGAAAATATTTAAAACTTTGTTGATGAGTACCATACCATTACATAAGTAATGAATTCAAAAAAATAGGCAAATAAATTGCCATAAAAGCTGGTATACCTGCATGCACGTTGACTGAAATCGTCGGATTCTACATGTTTAACAGGCAATATTTCAAAATCCAAACGACATTTTTGAAAACGGAAGAAGATTCAGCATGCGTAATGTGTAAAAGATATCTATTATTGTGACTCAATAGATATATCTTACACATTACGCATTGTAACGCATGGCCTCTCATTCATCTGATCAATATTTAATGTGATCATCCAAATCAATCTCATACCTCATCACCTTGTAATGAATCCCTTCGCATCGCTTGAGTCCGGGTAACGAGAAAGCAGACTTCCTTATCAAGGTGGGTACTTTGGAAGGTGTTGTTTATAACCGATAAATTGCTTTACTGAAGTTCTATCAATAGATCATCAACATGTATTGGCAAGCTGGCAACAAAAGTCGATCAATGCTTTCACAAGTAGCAAAGAAGCAGCCAAGGTATTTAGAAAGGAGGTAGTCCAATGTGTAAAATCGCTTTTTCAGCCATATTGGAAACGCATATTTGGATAGTTCGTTTTGATAAGACAGGCTAGCATGTAATGAAATTAAAATAATTGTTTGGCAATAGGTTTTCGTCAGCTCCAATGAAATCACCCAACATTCTAAATTGATAATAATCAATTTATCTATAAATCATTGAATATTCATTTCATATATTTTCTAATATCTTCTATGATATGCCTGAAGAAAGTTTTATCTTGTTTAAAAATCTTTTTTTTTTTTCATTTAAATGCATACGGTTTTGATACGCTTCCCAGCGTATTCTCAAGAGTTTCTTCGAAAATACGCTCAGAGTGCACGCTCTTATCCAGTTGAGAATTTGCTTGAAAGAATTTCCATATTATGATAACGCCCTGTTTTATTTCTACCAACGGCAGATGCTCTGCAGGTTGAATAGGAAACAAAATTTCACGCCGAAGACATTGAAAATCAGCTAGATCTTGTGTTGTAGGATTGTCACAAGTTCTGAAATATAAGCAGAATTTTATGTAATATAAATTATATGATAATTACTTTGAAAAACTTACTTGTATGGACAGTCAAACTACGATGCAAAGAGCAAGAATTCTGATGCGCGAGAAATTTTCTCTTGCGTGATTAACAAACGAGTCCTAGCAACTGAGCTTCCAAGTGATTGAAAAGAAACTCATGTACACAAACTTGCCAGCTGTCAATTCCACTCCCCCTCTCAGTGTACCACACTCCGCATCCACTGACTGCATAGATTGTTGTACCTAGCATTACAGGTGCCTTGGAAGTAGCTCAAGCAGCACAGTTTGTTCCAACTCAAGAATAAAATTATCTCTTGAAACTAATCAGAGTTGTCAATTGTTGAAAATATGACCTACAATTGCACTGAATAGGAACGCAATAAGCGCAAGAGGTGGAGTCTGTTTGCAACATTTTTAAGTTATATCGAAATTGCTTATTTGTTGCAAAATACTTAAAAGAAAAAAAATGAAAACAAAAATATGAACGAGAATCGAACATCCGACTTCAAGATCACCAACCTTCTCCTCTACTCGTGGGCTTTGTGGCCGTGCGGTTAGCGGCGTCAGTCGTTTAGGCGTATTGTGTCACGAGGTGTGGGTTCGATTCCCGCTCCAGTCGGTGAAAACTTTTCGTCAAACGAAAAATTCATCACTGGACCACTGGGTGTTTCGTGTGGTCCGTTGCCTAATGTTAGTGATTGTTCAGTCTGTGCAGCCTTTGGCTGAAGACGGTGTAAATTGTCTTTTTTTTACTCACTACTCCACCAGCTCTTCGAACAATTGTTTAGCCAATGCACTATGAAAGTGACCACATGGCCCATTGATCAAAACTTGTTGCTTTTAACTTAACTGCACCCTTCAGAATACAAGTTCATTACAGGCGAAATTAGGCCATGCCTGGAATAATCCAAACTTTTCGCAAAAACTTCGGCGCAACACATGAGAAACACCATTGAAACAAACAAACTGTTGGTAGACTATGTTTCCGTTGTTAGATGATTCAAATTTTATCAAAGAAATGTGTAGGCTTTCGTTTATCCTCTTTTTTCTTAGCTTTAATTCTAGAGCTCACAGATTGCAATAATTGCAGTTGTGTAATAGGCCTTTAACCATCTAATGCCCTAATTTTAATTTCCGATCTAGGTATCATTTTCCGCTATCTAAAACCGATCCTAACGCGTTTTGGGCAATGATTTATTATTACATATTCGCAAATATATGAATGTTGAGTTTTGTTTTTGTTTTCTGATTTTAAGTTTTTGGCATCCCTATGCTTTTTATTTTGACTTGAAACCTCTTTTAGGTGTATAAATATAAAATTTCTTATTATTTTTCCAGGCACAGTTTTATTTTCTGTGTGACTAACGGAAAATTCGAATTTATAATATATCAATTGCACCAAGCTCTTCTTCTCTATTAGGTTGATTGTGGAAAAATATAAAACGTACATTTTTTTGTTTTACACGTTAAATTGGACCCAGGCATTTGTAGGTTATATAATATGTTACGCAATTCTCAAACATATTAAAAAAAATGCAAAAATGTCTCAAAAGTCGTATAAAATTTTCTAATGAAGCGGTTCCACAGAAAATGACGACTTTTTTTTTTCCAAATTTCATTTATATATTTTTTGATTTGGATGAAATTTTGCACATGCTTTCTTTATGCCCAAAACTGCCTTTTTGCATCATCGGCTCGCCATTTTGACTCTAGCCTTACTTTTGAGAAGGGCCTAAGAAAAAAATCCTTAATAATTTTCAAAAAATTATAACTTAGAAACGGTTTGTCCGATCAGTTTGGTGTCTTTCGCAAAGTTTTAGGTTATTGTTGGGACTATCTGGAAAAAAATATACACTGTAAAAAAAATGTTGTAATTTTTTATACATCAAAAATAAAGCTTAAAAATCAATTTTCTCAAAAATCGTATTTCTGATTTTTTTTATTTTTTTATATTTTAAAGTAGACAAAAAATGGAGTCTTTTGCACAGTGGGTCAAGATGGAGAAATCATGGACAAAAAAGTTATGATTTTTTTGAAAAAAGGTGAATTTTTGAAAATGGTCACAATACATTTTTTAAATATTTTCAAACTCGATTTTATGAAAGTACGCAAAATTTACAACAAAAAAGGTATTTGGAAAAATGAGGCTAACTTTTATCGTTTTAAAGATACAGCGATTTTAATACAAAATTATGATATAATTTTCAATTTTCGATCATTATAATATAACTTAGAAACGGTTTGTCCGATCAGTTTGGAGTCTTCCGCAAAGTTTTAGGTTATTGTTGGGACTATCTGGAAAAAAAAATTTACACTGTTAAAAAAATGTTGTAATTTTTTATATATCGAAAATAAAGCTTAAAAATCAATTTTCTCAAAAATCATATTTTTTTTTATATGTTAAAGTAGACAAAAAATTAAGTCTTTTGCACAGTGGATCAAGATGGAGAAATCATGGACAAAAAAGTTATGATTTTTCAAAAATAGGTTGATTTTTCAATATGGTCTAAATAAACTTTTTGAATGCTTTTCGACCCGATTTTATGAAAGTACGCAAAATTTTCAACAAAAAAGGTATATGAGAAAATTTTGCTAATTGCTACCGAAATATTTGAAAAGTTTATTATGACCATTTTCAACAAATTCACCTTTTTTAAAAAAATCATAACTTTTTTGTCCATGATTTCTCCATCTTGACCCACTGTGCAAAAGACTTCATTTTTTCTCTACTTCAAAATATAAAAAAATTAAAAAAAATCAGAAATACGATTTTTGAGAAAATTGATTTTTAAGCTTTATTTTCGATATATAAAAAATTACAACATTTTTTTTACAGTGTATATTTTTTCCAGATAGTCCCAACAATAACCTAAAACTTTGCGGAAGACTCCAAACTGATCGGACAAACCGTTTCTAAGTTATATTATAATGACCGAAAATTGAAAATTATATCATAATTTTGTATTAAAATCGCTGTATCTTTAAAACGGTAAAAGTTAGCTTGATTTTTCCGTGAACCTGAAAAATATTTTAAAAGTTTATTATGACCATTTTCAAAAATTCACCTTTTTTCAACAAATCATAACTTTTTTGTCCATGATTTCTCCATCTTGACCCACTGTGCAAAAGACTCCATTTTTTGTCTACTTTAAAATATAAAAAAATAAAAAAATCAAGAAAACGATTTTTGTGAAAATGAATTTTAAAGCTTTATTTTCGAAATAAAAAAAAAATACATTTTTTTTACTGTGTATATTTTTTCCAGATAGTTCCAACAATAACCTAAAACTTTGCCGAAGACACCAAACCGATCAGACAAATAGTTTCTGAGTTTTAATTTTTTGAAAATTGTTAAGGCTTTTTTTCTTAGGCCCTTCTCAAAAGTAACGCTAGGGTAAAAATGGCGAACCGATGATGCAAATAGGCATTTTTGGGTATAAAGAAAGCATATGCCAAATTTCAGCCAAATAAAAAAATACAATAAACCGACATTCGAATTCAAATGGAACCGCTCAATGTGCATGTAATGTTCATGGCTTAAGCCAAGTTTTTTGATTTCCTAGCTACAGTAAAACATCAAAAATTCTAAAAAATGCCACATGTAAAGGTAGGGTTGAGTATTAGAGGGTTAAAATGTCAAACATTGGAGAGAAAATGTCTACAAAACACTACAGTGTATGTTTTCAAAACTAATATGTTTATAGTTGCAGATTTGGGATGGTTTGGGCTAAGATTGAATATGCCAAGGATTTTGCTAGCAGACTCTGAAACTCATGTCGGAAGTTTTTAGCCTTTTTAGCTCGCAGAGCACTTTTTGGAACACAATTGTTGCGTGGAGAACCTGATCTTTATCATGACTCCGTTTGAAATCTGGATCTTTTATTCCCTATTTATTTATTTATTTGTTTTATTTGGAGCAGGGAAAAGCCTCTCGGAGTGAAGTTCCTTTTGATCCTCTTCTCCGAAAGGCATAAAACCTCCTCTTCTTTTCTAAGTAATTTACAATTCATTAGCACTTCCAGTGAGACTTAGTCTCTTTGAAGGAAGTGCCATTCCCACTGTTGCCGCAAGTCTCGCGGAACATTACTAAAGGACCTATGTACAAATGAGAGATTCTCTCCTCTCTCGTTCTCTTTTGATTATAACAGTGGAATACTAAAGATTTTGGGTAGTTTTTCACTATAGATCGAAAGTCAATTTCCTTGACTAGCGTTTCATACAAAAAAAGCAACAGAAGAGATTAATGTGACTCAGTTATTAATGAAAGAGAAAGTAAACAAAGAGAGCCTCTCAATGTTAGATAGGTCCTTTAGTAATGTTACGCGAGAAGTCTATCGCACCAGTACCGAAAGGGTGAAGACCAATGGACCGATGCACGAGTTCACTAATTTGAAGTTTGAGCGGTGCCGAATTCACTCGTTGCCATGGTCACGTAAATAACACGGCACCGCTTAAACGTCAAATAGTGAACTCGTGCATAGGTCCATGGACCAATGCATGAGTTCACTAATTTGACGTTTGAGCGGTGCCGAATTCACTCGTTGCCATGGCCACATAAATAACACGGCACCGCTCAAACGTCAAATAATGAACTTGTGCACTGGTCCATAGCGGATGGTGTCATGACACCTGTCATCGAGAAATTCATTGTTAGGCTGTCACTCATCAGCGCTTCTGGTCAACGGGATTAAAGTGTGATCGAGAAGGTGGCATGCAAGTGATCTCCTATTTTGAGCAGGAAATTTATTAAATAATATTCGTTTATTTATACCTTCATCAAACTAAAAGTATTAAAATTGAATTCAATCATCTCTTCACTAATAATTAGATTTTATATTTAACTGTTGATAGGTTTGAAGAGATATATGCGGAAATTTGTTATACCCTAACCCTATTCGTGAACTTAAAAGCACTAAATTGTAAGTTACCCTTTGAAATCTATAACTGCTATGATCCTTAATATTATGATTATTTATAGCTTTGAAGCTGAATAAAATATAGCTGTCGAACCTTAGTGCAAGGGTTTTTATTACCGCAACAATTCTTCAAAGGATTTAATATGCCCAATCGCTGGATCTACAACTTCCTCAGGTTGATGAAGTAAGCTGTATAACCTGCAATAGGCTCAATGTAACCGGCAACTTCGTTCAGTGTGACGCCTGTGATGCCTGGTGTCACTTTTCATGTGCTGGCGTCGATGCATCAGTAAGCGAACGTGTGTGGGTGTGTGCTAAATGCCGCGCCGCTCCCAGCCTATCTGGAAAAAGTGGGCATTCCAGCAAAACCGGTTCATCTCTTGCTCGAGAGCTCGAACGTTTGAAGCAGCAGCAAGAGATCGAGTTGAAACGAGCGAACCTGTTATTGCAAATGAAATTTCTGGATCAACAACAGGAACTGTTGAATAAAGCGGCAACGACAGACGAGACGAAGGATCGATCGAGCAACATAGATCAGGAAGCAAATACGCAACGGATGGGTGAATCACACCATTGGCGATGAAGAAGAAGGCGCAGTTGGAGATTTATCTCAACAAGCTGCCTCTCCAACAGACCAAGGTAACCAACAGCTTCACCCGGAGCGTCCTGACGCTACTAAGCAAGTCCCGGCAGCATCTTTGGGCATTGCCACATCAACCGACCGGATGCCGACTCACACAGACGTAGCAGAACTTCGAGCTCAACTGGAGACCTGCATTAGGCGTATGAAAGAAGGCTTCCATGTTAACCAGCAGACAAAACCGCAGCCCCCACCGTTGACTCTTCCATCAACCATGCAGCCAGGTCCAAGTACAGGGGCCCTCCCTAAAACGTATCCACACCAAATGGACCAAGCAGGTAAGCGTCCGGCCATTTCCTACGCTCAAAAAAAAAAACAGCACTAGTTTTTTCGATATCAGTCCTCCCGCTAACAATACCAGAAATCCTCTTTCTCACTTTGAGTCTCTGCCAGTTGGCATATACTCGAATCCATACGATCGTGTTCCCAATACGAACCGATCTCACTCGACACGTCAAGAGCTTCCCCCGTCATTCCCCCTAGAGTCACCCATGTTGAGCCACAGCTAGGACCTAACGCCCAGCAACTTGTAGCGTGACAATCGCTGGCCAGAGATCTTCCCGTATTCAGCGGGGACCCAGCAGAATGGCCAATTTTTATCTCCAGTCACAACTATACGACGGCAGCATGCGGCTATACCGATGGAGAAAATATGATACGTTTGCAGAGGTGTTTAAGAGGGAGTGCACTGGAGAGTGTAAGGAGCCGCTTAGTGATACCATCAACCGTACCTCAAGTCATCAATGCGTTGCAAATGCGCTACGGTCGCCCGGAGCTTCTTATTAACGCACTTCTTCAGAAGGTGCGATCGATTCCTGCGCCAAGGGCCGATCGACTAGAAGGACTCGTAGATTATGGAACAGCAATACAAGCGTTGTGCGATCACATCGAGGCTGCGAACGAACTCAGTCATCTAGCAAACCCTACGCTATAGGAGTTGGTAGCCAAGTTGCCGTCGGATCAAAAGATGATGTGGGCTGGATTCCGACGTGGTGTCAATAACGTGGATTTGCGCACCTTCTGCAATTACATGCAACAAGTCGTCGAGGACGCTACGAGTGTGCTTTCGTTTGAATCGGAGGAAAGGCGGCATATCGGGAAAGAGCACGGACGAGAGAGGATGATGCAGAAACGTTTTCTCAATTCACACAATTCGGGCCGTGAAGGAACATTTGAAGTATCAGTTCCGAAACCGACCGATAAGATCGAATGTGTCAGCTGCGGCAAATTAGGTCATCGTATTCGAGAATGTCTTGAATTCAAATCGCTTAGCCGTGGTTTTTATTACCGCAACACCCACTACATTGAAATACTTTTCACTAAAGTAATGATCTGCTGAAATTGACGAAATTGACGAGGTGATAGATGCGTCCCATATGACCAGGAGGTGAGTGACTGCAGAAGTTGTCTGTTGAACGGTGATTGAGTCACCTACTTCTAGCACAGCCTTCCAAACCGATACACCTGGAGATCATCACAGCAATCATATTCACAAATCGACCACGTTCTGATTGATGGACGACACTTCTCCGGCATTATCGACGTCAGGACCTATCGTGGCGCTAACATCGACTCTGACCACTATCTGGTGATGGTGAAAATGCGCCCAAAAACTCTCCGTCGTGAATGGCGTACGGTACCGACGGCTGCCCCGGTATGACCAAGAGCGGCTTAAGCAACTGGTCGTCGCAACTGCGTACGCGCAGCACCTCGAGGCTGGATTACAAGAAGGTGAGCTGGATGAAGCATCTCTTGAGGACTGCTGGAGAACAGTAAAAGCAGCCATCTACAATGCAGCTGAGAGCAACATCGGATACGTGGGACGAAGTCGACGGAACGATTGTGGATTGATTGGTTTGACGAGGAATGTAGGCAGATTCTGAAGGAGAAGAATGCAGCACGGGCGGTCATGCTGCAGCAAGGAACCCGGCAGAGCGTGGAACGTTATAGACGGAAACGGCAACAGCAGTCCCACCTCTTGCGGGAGAAAAAACGCTGTCTGGAGGAGATGGAACAGCTGAGCCGATCTCAAGAAACATGTAAGTTCTATCAGATGTTCAACGCATCCCGTAACGGGCTTCGTGCCACGAGCCGGATTGTGCAGGGATACGGATGGGAGCATTTTGACGGACGAGCGTGAGGATCGAAAGGTGGAAGCAGCACTTTGACGAACACCTGAATGGCGCTAAGAGCACAGGCAATAAAGGGCGGGACAATGGAGGAAATGCCTTCGTCAGTACTGCGCAACCTACCTGCCTCAACTTTGAGGGAGGTTTAGGATGCCATTCACCAGCTCAAGAACAATAAAGCTGCTGATAAGGATGGTATCGGAGCTGAACTGGGCCCGGAGAGGAGGCTGCCCATTTGTCTGCTGATAGGCACAATCTGGGATACAGAACAGCTACCGGAGGAGTGGAAGGAAGGGGTAATCTGACCCATCTACAAGAAAGGCGACAAGTTAGATTGTGAGAACTTTCGAGCAATCACTATTTTAAATGCGGCCTACAAAGTATTATCCCAGATCATCTTCCGTCGTCTGTAACCTGTAGTAAATGAGTTCGTGGGAAGCCGGCTTAATCGGCTTCGTTGACGGCCGATCGACAACGGACCAGATCTTTACTGTATGGCAAATCCTTCAAAAATGTCGGATTACCAGGTCCCAACGCATCGCCTTTACATCGATTTCAAGGTGTCATACGATACTATCGACCGCGTAGAGCTATTGAAAATCATGGACGAGAACAGCTTTCCCGGGAAGCTCACGAGACTGATAAGAGCGACGATGGAGTGTGTGCAAAATTGTGTGAAGGTTTCAGGCGAACATTCCAGTTCGTTTAGATCCCGCCGGGGACTACGACAAGGTGATGGACTTTCGTTCCTGTTGTTCTATATTGCGCTAGAAGGTGTTATGCGGAAAGCTGGGCTTAACAGCCGGGGTTTTATTTTTACGAGATCCAGTAAATTTGTTTGCTTCGCGGATGATATGTACATTGTCAGCCGAACATTTGAAAAGGTGCCAGACCTGTACACTCGCCTGAAATGCGAGGCAGCAAAAGTTGGATGCGACAAAGACAAAGTACATGCTAGCTGGTGGAGCTGAGCGCGACAGGGCTCGTCTGGGTAGCAGTGTTACGATAGACGGGGATACGTTCGAGGTGATCGACGAGTTGGTCTACATTGGATCCTTGCTGAAGGCTGACAATAACTTTAGCCGTGAAATACGCAGGAGCATCATCAGTGGAACTCAGGCCTACTCCACAAGAAACTACGGTCAAAAAAGATTCACGCCCGCACCAAAATGTTCATTAGGCCTGTAGTCCTCTACAGTAGGCCGTCCCTTATTTTTCGAAAATGTGAAATGTTATAAGTTCGTCATTGTAAAGTGCTCGTTTTAGTAAGAAAAAAATCAGGTAAAAATTTGAAATCCGTACGTGGACGCAAAGTGGTCCCCCAACGACCCTAAAGGTATTAGGTGTAGATGACCCCGTGCACAAAATCGAGCTCGCTGCTCTAGTGCACGCAACATGAGTACGAAAAGCAACCAGTAATGAATTGTCCTTCGCGCGTTGGTAATCAACATGGTAGTTTGTTTTCTTTGGGATGATTCAAATATTACGTAACGCAGTATTTGCCAATTTAAGACCCCCTCCCTCCCCCACGTAACAGCTTTTGTATGAAACATTTAATTTTGTTGTAAAGACTGTAACACTACGGAAGACTCCCTCCCTCCCCCTGTTGCGTTACGTTATATTTGAACGATCTTTATATAGTTCTGAAGTTAATATCAGCGTGCGTTGTATGAAGATATTCACAGTATAAAATATTATTTTTCTTAAAATTCTATGTTGATTATCAATTTGTTACTTTTGGCTTTTCGTACTCATGTTGCGTGCACTAGAGCAGCGAGCTTGATTTGGGGCACGGGGGTCATTTACACCTAATACCTTTAGGGTCGTTGGGGGACCACTTAGCGTCCACGTACGGACTTCAAATTTTTACTAAAACGAGCACTTTACAATGACGAACTTATAACATTTCGCATTTTCGAAAAATAAGGGACGGCCTACTCCACAGGCATGAGACGTGGATGATGCTCGAGGAGGACCTGCAAGCACTTGGAGTCTTCAAACGTCGGGTGCTTAGGACGATCTTTGGCGGTGTGCAGGAAAACGGTGTGTGGCGGCAAAGGATGAACCACGAGCTCGCCAAACTCTACGGCGAACCCAGTATCCAGAAGGTGGCCAAAGCTGGAAGGATACGATGGGCAGGGCATGTTGCAATTATGTCGGACAGCAACCCTACAAAGATGATGTTCGCTTCGGATCCGGTTGGTACAAGAAGGCGTGGAGCGCAGCTAGCTAAGTCAGCGGATCATGTGCGTATCGATTTGGCGAGCGTGGGGCAGAACCGAGGATGGAGAGATGCGGCCACGAACCGAGTATTGTGGCGTGAAATTGTTAGTTCAGTGTTATCTGTTTTGATGTTAAACAAATAAATGAAAAAAAAAAGAATGTGCCAGCATGAAAGCACTTGGAATGCGGTGAACAATTGTACCGTACTGTTCTTGATGTTCAAGAAAATATCATCCTCGGCCAATTTCATTTTGTTCCCATCCTCTGCCTGCTCTAAATATCAAGAATACCATCACAAGCTAATTGAAATTACGCGTCAACAGTCTCTAAATTATTCATCCCATTCGTCCTTGAACTCGTTTCGAAACTGTCACTTCTCCTAGACTCTCATTTCCCTCATCACAGCAATTCTTGGGACGGGCATTAAACTTTTAATTATTATTCAAAACAGTCTCATCGTCATCGTCGCCTTTCCGTCTGGCGAAATCATGAATGAAACCGTTACAAACACAGCGCTTAATTACACAAACACAAAGGCGTCTTGAAAATTTAATCTACAACCCCGAAGTCCTAACCTACCGCACCACATTTAAGAGGTTCAAAACGCGCAAAGAATGAGAACTCTAATTTGCATACGAAAAAAAAAAGGAAAAAAACGAATCTGTGTCTGGCCGGGAATACTAAAACCATCGGCGAATAATTAAACTCAAATTACCGCTTATAATTTTGTTCGCCGAACCGTGGACCAACTTTTCCGCCAACGTCATCATTTTTCCATATTTTCTGGGGGTGGTGGCTCAAAACTCCAATGGAGAGATAGAAAATAAAAGTTGGCTTTAGAGCGCGCGTAACGAAGTAACGTCGTCGTCATCATCGTTGCCAAACAAGCGTGCAATCCTGAGTCCCATTCGAAAATGGTTCACCCTCGGATTCTTGGGAGAATTTGAAACGTGAACGACGTCGACGGAGCCCCTCTGGCGATTATTGATTCATATTTTCTTTTATGAAACACGGCGGCTAATTTGATGCACCAATAAAAACGTGAAAATGCTTCAAAGTAAATTTGAAACTTCTGCATAATAAAGCAATTATTTAACATTGCAATTTGTTATATGTTCCATAAATATATGGGATTGATCCATAAACAACTTTATAAACTACAATTTTTAATGGTACAATTTTGAATGAACATGTGAATTGGTACAACATGGTACAATTTTAAATGAAGCCGTGTAAAAATAAATCGTACAAAAAACCTGTGAAAAAACTTTAGTGTAAAACTACGCATCATATTGTGTCGGTTTCTTGAGTGGGATGATTCTCAATAATGCAAAGAATAAGTGCTTTAAAGACACCAACATGATGCAATGCAATGTCGCACTTCTATTCGCATTTTCTCGTTTATAAAGCCGCACGTCGCAGTCCAGTAGTGGAAAAAATGCACAATACATTTGTCATGAAATAGAAACCACTTTTTTTAAATCACCTGGATGCTGGATTTCAAATCAAGGATTTCCTATTGAGAGTTAGCGTTGTTAGCGCAATACTGCAAATGATGAAACAACCTTCCAGTATATAATATAGATCTCTTGGAGTTGTCCCTTTTTAATTTCTGTTCAACAACATCTAAAATAGCACATTACTTCAGCTTATGCGCATAGCTGACTGCTGATTCTAATGCTCATAACATGCTCATGACTTCGAAGAACATGTTGTGAGATAAGGTCAAATCACTCCAGGGCGCTGATTCAGCTACAAAATTTAGATTTTTTAGTAAGCTCACAATTCACAAGGGCAACAAGGAAATTTCGATTGAAGTCATGAAGAGCGTTATGGGTATGACTCGCTTCGACGTTAGGATAGGTTCAAATTTACCAGGGACGATAGGAAATTTCGATTGAAGCAATACAGGACGTTGATATGACCTCGCAAAGATCTACGTGTGATAAGGTCAAAACCTCCAGGGCGCTGATACAGCAATTTAGTGTGATGTACTACAGAGCGTTGATATGCTCATCATTTTGCAAAAATCGACTTGAGATGAAGTTGATATTAACCAGGGCGTTGATACAGCTAACATTTCTATGGAAGTCATGTGCTTTTTGTGAGATAAGATCAAATCACTTCTGGGCGCTGAACAGCTAGAAAAATTTCATTGATGTCCTACAGAGCGTTTATAATTTCATGACTTCGCAAAAATCTACGTAGATACAGCAAGGAAGTTTTGATTGAAGACATGCAGGGCATATTAATATGATCTCGCAAAGATCTGCGTGAGTAATGGTCACATCACTTCAGAGCGCTGACAACACTCCTGGGCGCTGATACAGCAAGAAATTTCGATTAATGCTCTTCTTCTTCTGTGCATTACATCCTCACTGGGACAGAGCCTGCTTCTCAGCTAAGTATTCAATGAGCACTTTCGCAGTTATTAACTGAGAGCTCTCTTTGCCAAAGTTGCCATTTTCGCATTCGTATATCGTATGGCAGGTACGTTTATACTCTATGCCCAGAGAAGTCAAAGAAATTTTCATTACGAAAAGATCCTGGACCGACCGGGAATCGAACCCAGACACCTTCAGCATGGCTTTTGCTTTGTAGCCGCGAACTCTAACCACACGGCTAAGGAAGGTCCATTGAGGTTCGATTAATGTCTAGGATGCTAATTCAGTTAAGAAATTTAAAATGATGTCTTAGTAGGCATCCTCGTTGTCTCGTGAAAATCTACGTAAAATAAGGTCAATATCCATCATGATGTTGATACAGCGAGAAAATTTAGAATATTGTCTTACAGGGCATTATCATATTCATGACTTCGCAAAGATCTGTGTGAGATAAGGTGGAAATACTACAGGACGCTGATACAGTTAGGAATTTTTAATGGAGGATTGTAGAAGTGCGTTAACATGCTTATGTCCTCGCAGAGATCTACGTCAGTGAGGTTAAATTTCACTAGGGCGTTGTTACTGCTTTAATATTTCGAATGATATCCTGCAGGTACAGTCAAATTACTTCAAGGTACTAACGCAGTTTGAGAATCTATATCTATATAATCACAATGGGGTAGACCACTGTTTTCGATGGCCAAAACCTCTAGTACTCTGAATATGCATTCTAGTGGTTTGGTTTCTTCGACAAAGTATTTTGGAATAATTTGTAGTACATTTTGACTCCTTCGGATTTAATTTAGATAAGCTAAAACTGATCTAGATCATATTAATCTTTTGACAGGAGCGTCCTAGCAAAAAATCTTTCTTGTGCAGAGTTGTTCATCGAGGCATTTTTGACATTTCTTCTGAAGACACCCTCCCTGTATCACTGACGTGGATGGCGCTGTATGGAACTTTAGTGAAAACAGCCAAAAAAATTGATTTTGAAAATTTTTTTCGTACAAAAAAATGGTTAAATAATATTTTGTCATCAAGTGTTTAAAGTTTAATAATAAAAAAGAAAATTTACATCATTTACTAGAAAAGTTTCCAAATTTAATAATACTTTTAGTAAAAACAGTGTTTGACAAAATCCTGGATAACTCATGGCGACAGCTAATCATAAAACTACAAATTGAACTTTAACGCATCACTTTTTGCAAAAAAGTGATCACTGTGATTTTTTTTTGCAAAAAGTGAAGTGTTAAAGTTCAATTTGTAGTTTTAAACATACTCTAATAATCCCTCCCCTAAATTTAATACAAAAAAGTGTAGAGCTAATCATAATTTTAAGATCGAAAAAAAGAGGTTTTTTCAAAATGTGATTTAAAATGGAAGGTTTGTCATTATTTCTGTTTTCATATCTAGAGAATGATAAGATTTAGAAAAAAAAGAACTGCATAAAATTCTGAAAATTCAGACGTATTTCGTTTATTTGCATCGTAGGATACGATTTTAATTGAACAAAACACTATTCTCATAATAAAAATCGAAGAGTAGCGGACTTTGGGGCAAGTGTGCCACCCCTGATTTTTATAAAAACTACAATATATATTCTCTCTTTGAGCTTAACAATATGTTTAAAAAAAATTTAAAAAAAACAATAGTTTAAAATACAATGATCAAAATATGATGAAAATTGCTGTATTTTTCATGTATTTACATCGACTTGTGCAAAAACGTCCAAATTTGAGGGGATTTTTATAAGATTTCGTTGTTTCTAAATAGCATAATGAGAGGTAAATTATTAACAGATTTTTCTAACGTACTGTACATCGTGAAACTATTCAAATGTGTCAGTTATTGTGGCATTTGAACGAAAAAAGTATTTTGTTTTACATACGAAATCCAGTTTGGTTGAAATGTATACTTATAGGGGCAAGTGTGCCACCTATTTGGTAAACAAAAATTGTTGGAGTGAAATTTATAAAAATGTGAACATCATTAACAAAATCATAATAATAAACCAAAATGAGACACCAGTAGTAGTTTCTGAAGTATAGTAGGGGAATAACTTACATGTTTGTCCCCCAAAGTGATTTTTTTTTCAAAATATTCAATAACATGATTTTCGGTTTATTAAGTACCGTTTTACATATCTACATCAATATTTTACCGTTATTTAGTGGTGATCTAGTTTAATAATATACATATTCGCAGTAATATAAGGACATATATTGTATTGAATGAAGACAAAATTAACCATTTTAGTTATACGAGTTGAATAATAGGGAATTACGCATGTTTTGAACCTTGTTATAAAGCATCCCCTTATTATGGTAAACTTAATATTATTTTTTTAAATTATCGATTAGCGTCTGCTTTGTAAGTAGTATTAAAAGGAAATAAATAAAATTTAATTACAAGTAGAATTACATGCGATGTTCATTAGGTGGCCGTCTTGCCCCATATGGGTGGCACACTTGCCTCATAGTGTCGAAAAATAGGTTATTTTGGATGATATTTGAGAAGCTTCAAACCTAATACTTTTTGAAGTTATTTTATTTTTAAATGGCACAGTGGTTATGAAAAGATGTGAAACTAACATCATGAGGCTGAATTGGTGGATTTTATAAGCTTTAGGCAAAGTTAGAGAACAATTTGCTTAAGGTGGCACACTTGCCCCAATTTCCGCTACAGATACATTATGGAACGTATTATGTTGAATTTTACTCAAATGTTTTTTGAAACACAAGTCTGGTGATGACTTTTTGAAAACACTTTGTCGATAATCAATATTTTTTGTGTACATTTTAATAATATAAATGCATTGAAATCTAATCAAATAAAATAATTTAAAAATGTTTTCATCAAAACTTTAAACCGCCAAAACAAAAAGGCCCTACGTGGCCCCATTTTCTTCCTTCGCGACAATGAAACTATAGTTTTTTATAAGTCGTAGACAAAAAGTTAGGTGCCGTCATCTGCCGCTTCATGAGTTGTTCAGGATTTTGTCAAACACTGCTCTTACACTGTTTTTGCTAAAATTATCATTGAATCTGAAAATGTTGCTTTTAAATGGTGTAAATGTACTCTGTTATTGTTAAGCTTAAAACTTGATGACTAAATCGATTTTTTGGCTGTTTCTACTAAAGTTTTATACAGTTTTATACATCCACGTCAGTGATAGAAGAAAGTTTTTTGCTAGGACGCTCCTGTCAGAAGCCAGATCTGATCTAGACCAGTTTTAACTTATCTAGATCAAATCCGAACAAGTCAAAATGTAATACAAATTATTCCAAAATACTTTGTCGAAGAAACCAAACCTCTAGGATGCATATCCAGAGTACTAGATGTTTTGGCCAAGGATGGAAAAAAATCATCTCCGTAACCGTTACTGTGCTGTCGATAGATGTGAGAAACGCCTTTAACAGTGCAAGCTGGGAAGCCATTGCGGTGGCGTTACATAAAATGAAGGTTCCGGATTATCAGTGCAAGATACTAGGAAGCTACTTCGAAAACCGGGTCTTGAGCTACAGCACTAGCGAAGGACAGAAGACGAGGTCAGTAAATGCGGGAGTTCCACAGGGCTCTATCCTGGGTCCAACGTTGTGGAATGCTATGTACGACGGAGTGCTGACGCTGAGGCTGCCAACAGGCGTCAAAATCGTTGGATTTGCAGACGACATCACGCTTATGGTCATTGGTGACTCACTGGAAAGGGTGGAGATTCTCGCTACAGAAGCAGTGGACGCAGTCGAAAACTGGATGTACGAGAAGAAACTGATGATAGCCCACCAAAAACCACCCACCAAGCTGTTGCTTATCAGCAACCGAAAAGTGGTGCACAAGGCTGATATTACAGTGGGAGAACACACCATAGCCTCAAAGCGGGAGCTAAAACACCTCGGCATAATGATCGACGATCGGCTGAACTTCAATTTATTATTTATTTAATTGGTATTACATCAATTAATTTGATAAAACCTCGTTAACGATGTTACGCCAATTTACTCGGTCCATGGCTGTGTCTCTCCAACTTCGATTTTGGCCCACGTTCTCCAGATCTTGTTGCACCTGATCAAGCCACCTCGCTCGCTGTGCTCCTCGCCTTCTTGTGCCAACCGGATTCGACGCGAACACCATCTTTGCAGGATTGTTGTCCGGTAGTCTTGCAACATGCCCTGCCCAGCGCACCCTTCCGGCTTTCGCAACCTTCTGGATACTGGGTTCGCCGAAGAGCCTAGCGAGCTCGTGGTTCATTCTCCGCCGCCACACACCGTTTTCCTGTACTCCGCCAAAGATCGTCCTAAGCACCCTTCGTTTGAACACTCCACGTGCTTGCAGGTCCTCTTCCAGCATGGTCCATGCTTCATGTCCATAGAGGACCACCGGTCTTATAAGCGTTTTGTACATGGTACATTTGGTGCGAGGGTGAATCTTTCTCGACCGCAGCTTCTTCTGGAGCCCATAGTAGGCGCGACTTCCACTGATGATGCGTCTCCGTATTTCACGACTAACGTTGTTATCAGCCGTTAACAAGGATCCGAGGTAGACGAACTCATCAACCACCTAAAAAATATCCCCGTTTATCGTAACACTGCTTCCCAGGCGGGCTCTGTCGCGCTCGGTTCCGCCTATCAGCATGTACTTTGTTTTTGACGCATTCACCATCAGGCCGACTTTTGTCGCTTCACGTTTCAGGCGGGTGTACAGATCTGCCACCGTTCCAAATGTTCTGCCGACAATATCCATATCATCCGCGAAGCAAACAAATTGGCTGGATCTTGTGAAAATCGTACCTCGGTTATTGAACCCGGCTCTCCGCATGACACCTTCTAGCGCGATGTTGAACAGCAGGCACGAAAGTCCATCACCCTGTCGAAGTCCCCGGCGGGATTCGAACGAACTGGAATGTTCACCTGAAATCTTCACGCTATTCTGCACACCGTCCATCGTTGCTCTTATTAGTCTTGTGAGCTTCCCGGGAAAGCTGTACTCGTCCATTATTTTCCATAGCTCTTCGCGGTCGATGCTATCATAAGCCGCTTTGAAATCGATGAACAAGTGATGCGTTGGGACTTGGTATTCACGGCATTTCTGGAGGATTTGCCGTACAGTGAAGATTTGGTCCGTTGTCGAGCGGCCGTTGATGAAACCAGCTTGATAACTTCCCACAAACTCATTTGTTATTGGTGATAGACGACGGAAGATAATCTGGGATAGCACTTTGTAGGCGGCATTCAGGATAGTGATCGCACGATAGTTTTCACATTCCAGTTTGTCGCCCTTCTTGTAGATGGGGCATATGACCCCTTGCTTCCACTCCTCCGGCAGCTGTTCTGTTTCCCAGATTCTGACAATCAGCCGGTGCAGACAGGCTGCCAACCTCTCCGGGCCCATTTTGATGAGTTCAGCTCCAATACCATCCTTACCAGCGGCCTAGTTCTTCTTGAGCTGGTTGATGGCATCCTTTACTTCCCTCAATGTGGGGGCAGGTTGGTTTCCTTCATCCGCCGTGCTGACGTAGCCACTTCCTCCGCTGTCGTGACCCTCGGCGCCTGTGTTCTCCGTGCCATTCAGGTGTTCATCGTAGTGCTGCCTCCACCTTTCAATCACCTCACGTCCGTCCGTCAAGATGCTTCCGTCCTTATCCCTACACATTTCGGCTCGCGGCACGAAGCCTTTTCGGGATGCGTTAAGCTTCTCGTAGAACTTTCGCGTTTCTTGTGAACGATGCAGCTGTTCCATTTCTTCACTGCCATGTCGATTACGCGTGCGAGAAAACAGCGAGGGCAGCCCGCTGTCTAGGATCATGCCGAATAACTCGGCGATTTGCAGCAGTAAGCGGAGGCTATTGTCTAGCGTGGCTACGTCGATCCTGAGGTACGCTAGCCCGGCGTGGGGAACCGCAATGAAGACGAAGAGGAACCGAGTCAAGCTTAGCAGCACGTATAGGCTGATGGCCATGCGGGTAGCGAGTGCCTACCGAACCATATCTTTGGAGGCAGTATGCGTGATTGCCGGAATGGCCCCTATCGGCTACGTTTTGGAAGAGGATAAGGAGTGCTACAAAACTAGTAGTACTAGAGGAGCTCGGAAGATTGCCCGAGCCAACACGATGGTGAAATGGCAACGCGAGTGGGATACCGCTGAGAAGGGAAGGTGGACCTATCGCCTTATTCCAAATCTGGCGAAATGGGTGAGCAGATCCCATGGAAAAGTCAACTTCCACTTAACGCAGTTCTTGTCAGGTCTCGGCTACTTCAAGAAATATCTGCACAGGTACGGCCACGCAGAGTCGCCGCTCTGCGCTGAGTGCCCAGTCGTAGAGGAGTCGCCGGAACACGTCATTTTCGAGTGTCCACGTTTTGCTGCGGAACGTAGCGAAATGACAGCGGTCTGTGGTGCTGACGTAACCGTAGACAACGTAGTGGATAGAATGTGTAGCGATGAGGTGATGTGGAACGCGGTGAACATGGCGGTGACGAAAATAATGTCATTGCTTCAGCGGAAGTGGAGGGAGGAACAGGCAAGTGCGCGCGGCGACAACTCGGGTCGGGTTTCGTAGCCCGGTCGTATACTGCCCGAGCCGCGCACAAATGTTGGAGAGCTAAATGGCTCCCTGTCGGTTTCGGGGGATCTTCCTACGTCGGGGAACTCTCTGTCGGAGTAGGATGGATCCGCCGTCGGGGACCATTCGAGTAGAGCGCGAGATGATGGAGCGCTAAATGGCGCACGCGGCGCGACCGGAGTAGGCTAGATCCACCGCCGGGGACTAGACCGAGTAGAACGCGACGTAGTGCTGGTTCTGGGTCGTTGAGGCGTCGGTGAACCGGAAGTCAGTCTCCAACCGGAATCGCCGAACCGACCTCGGCACCCAACCGGTAGGTAGGCTTGATCCACCGTCGGGGACAAGACCGAGTAGATCGTGGAAAAGCACCGGAAATTGGTCGTCAGGGCACCTGTGAACCGGAAGTCATCCGCCAACCGGAATCGCAGGTCCGACCTCGGCATCTATCCGGGCAGTATCGGTACCGGAAGAACTTCCACCTCCGGGGAACTCTTCGTCGGGATAGGGTAGATTCAACGCCGGGGACTATCCGAGTAGTGCGCGAGAACCTGGAGTGCTAAATGGCACGCATCCAGCACCGAGAGAACTTCCTACGTCAGGGAGTTTCTGGCACCCATGGTATCGTGAGCCGAATGGCTGAATATGGCATGTTTAGATAACAAAGTAGGAACCCTAACAAATTATTAATGGGAGCCGAAGGGCTCAGCATGGCATGGCACTCGCTGATAGCGAAAATTTAGGAACTAACAAATTAATGATGGAGCCGAAGGGCTTAATCTAAGGATTGTAGAATAACAAATTGAAGGATGCGCGTAGCACGTGTCGCCTCTTCTTCGAAGTAATACCGCAAGGTGGTGCCGGAGAAGAATTTTTTACGGTAACATTGTACCTAGGAGACTGTTTTTTAGTGGGTAGGCGCCCCGATGCGAATCCCACACAGTGCCAAACCATACACTGTGGCATGAGCATGAACAAATACAGGCCAGTCTTAAGAAGATTTTTTTTAACTCCTAGAGATGCATGAAAAAAAAAAACACATACAGAAGGATGCATTAATCGCCGAGCCTAGTTTGTTGTGATATCTTAACGACAAAAGAACAACCGCGATGCATCGTGAATTTTGTCATGATCACTAGATTTTTTTTTTCTTTGCTGTCTTTAGAGCTCGGACCTAGTTGATCCATCTCGCATCACTAGATTTCCATCTTTGGTTTTGGCCATCGAAAACAGTGATTTGCCCCAGTGTGCAGGGCATCAACATGTTCCTGATTCCGAAAAAATCTATTTGAGACAAGGAATAATTATCTAAAGGGCGCTGATACAGCTCGGTAATTTTTTGTTGATGTTCTACAGGGCGTTAAGAAGCACTCAATCTTGCAAAGATGTATTACAAAATTTATCATTTTTTATTAATTTAGGCGAAAATAAGTCTGAGAATAGTTTCTTACTCTTTGACTAAGCGCAACTAAGCAGGACGACAGGGTTGTATGCAGCTTTTCTATGTGTATGATGTATTTTTACGACATTTTTTTTTTATATATTTGTAATTTCCCACTTCAGTTAAGAAAAGTTGTTGTTTACCGGAGCCACTGACCTTCTTTATGGGGCAATTTTGTTTATATCTGGAACATTATATAAATTGCAATGATAAACAGTTGCCCTAAACACTGAAGAAGTTTTTTTTTATTTCTAAGATTTTTGCCCCTGTAAGTAGTTTTTATTTGATTATAGTCGCAAAAACCCTTTACCATGAAAAACGTTCTTCCTTCGGAAGATTATTTTCCATCCGCGGTTGGAGGATTTCCACTATGCTTCGCAAGTAACTTCCACCCCCACCCACACCAACACACATGTGCACCAATTCGAGCTACATGTGTTACCGACGACGTTGCACGTTGATTACGAGGAAGCCAAGCGCAATAGCTCGCTCGCAGAAGGCCTTTTAGAGCGGTAACAGGAAAAAAAAAAATCCAAGAAGCAAAAAGAGGATGGGTAATGTGAAGTTTATGGAAAAAAGAGAGCAAAAAAAGCACCCTCCTTATTTTTTCTTCCTGCGCTACATATCGTTTGTTCACGACGAATTCAAGCCTACTAACCACTAACACAAGCCCGCTTAGCAACGAGGCACGACGGCAGCGGTAAAGAAGCGGGTGAAAAAAAAATCCACGTGTGCGTCGTTTGGGTAGGCCAACAAGACGACAGTGGGCTGAGTTGGGCTGCAGTGATTCCGTACAAACTCTGTTTAATTTATTTTCTTTAATCAAAAGATTGTTTTGCTTTTACCCACCCTTTAGTTTCAATAGATCACTTATGTTAAAGTGAACTTATAAAAATTCTTGAGAAAACATTTTCGATGATTGTCAGATTGACCTCTGAAGTGAACGATTTTATTCACTTTTAATCTCTTCAGTTGATTTATTGCCGTCTAAAAAGTCTTGTATATAAACGATCAGTTTTGTTGTAGTGAGTGCTAAATTTGTGCCTATTCTTCGTAACATGTTCGATCTCCAAGGGTCCTAGCGAAAACCGACAGTTTCCTTTCTTTGCGATTTAGAAGAAAACCTTGAATCCTCTAATGGAGTTCAAGATCTCCTTCCCAAAATCCTCCGAATTCGGAAAAACTGACCACGATAGGCGGCACTCTTTGCTTCCTCACTTGAATCAAAGAGCCTGGGCTAGAGACTGCTTCGATTTGGTGTTCGGAAAATTTGTCTAGAGCATCGAATTAATTGCTCATTTCGATGCAATTATCAACATTATCCATTTCACCCTTGGAAGAAAGCGCGCATTCCTTTCTTCCTTTTTTGCAACATTTAGTAACAGTTGGAAACCACACTTTTTTGGAAGAAAATTGTGGTTTCAGAGATTCCTCCTTCCTTTTTCCGTGATACCAGGCATAATCGAAGAAAAGACCTTGATCGCGCACGGGAATGGTTTAGATCCTACGTTGTGTTCTTTTTGTCGTTAGTTAAAATAAAACAACCTTCTTTTGGACCGTCCTGCCATGGCGGAGGTATAGAGCGTACTGATAGTTTATTTAGCTTCTCTTTAATGGTGTGTGATACAAAGAATAGGGTTGGTGCACATATTGTTGCGTTGCACAAACAGACCTTCTAAGTGTTCTTCCCCAAGACGATGTGCAAGAAGGATAACCAACGCTAACGAAATTTCTTTAACTTCTAGTTTTGATTACTGGCATCGCTGGATGTGATTCTCATATATGCATGAGTGATTTCGCGTCGTCTAACGACTACGGCATCGTCCTCGTTGCCGATCGATGAAAACGTCGAAGGAAGTATGATGCTTATTTCTTTGGAAGTAAAAAAAAAGTCCTGGCAGGACAACCGACCGAGGAGAAAACATAAATTGCTCGCTTGAAAAGCAGGCCATGTGTGTATGCGAGGAGGGCACATTATTGTGTTGGTATGACGACTGACTGCGACTATGTTTGCGGTTGTGTTTGCTCTGATGGATCGAGGGAAGAAAAAAAAAGAACCAAGAAAAAAAGAGTCCCGCACTCCGCCCTAAAGCCGGTTTGCCGTATGGTTCTACGTGGCCGATGTAATGCCTTCAATTAAAGTGGAAAGGGAGGGAAAAATTCTAACAAGAATTCCTAACGAGAGGGAAAATCCTAGGAGGGAATGGGACTAACGTATGGGACGACAATGGGAAAGAAAAAAAAATCGATAACTCGATTCCGGGTACGATAGCAGTGCGTCGTCGGTCGTTACTGGTTCAGAACTGGAATTGGATGAATTTTGTTCCGTTATCGTAATACTATTTCTATCTATCCAAATGCTATGTTATTAGTGTGACAAAAACAGTGCTGTTGATGGTAGATTCTAGGTGATGATTTGCCTCATGAAATATTTATGGAACTCAATAAACCACATAGGCATTCGTAGATGGCACGATGACATCAATTCATTGGCGAACACAGTTTGAATTGAGATTCAATGTAACGCGTTTTGCAACAATATTCAATAAAAGTTTTCCCGAGAAATTTGTCGAAACTGCGTTGTTAGTACTCACGTAGATTAGAGCCATCTGGTCTGTCGAAGGACTTTCTTATTTTTCTTTGCGGATGACTCTGTCATCCAAGTAAATCCAATAAATTATGTTTTCTACGATCATATGACGAACCGCCAAAGTTTATTGTACCAACATGGTTTTATCATATCTAATGAGAACACTGCTGTGGATTTTGACTACTTCATCATGATGGATTTTTTCAACAATTCTTCTGGAGTTCATTAAGGAGCCGCACAAAGAAATAATAAGGATATCTCTACTAGAATTTCTGGGGAAATTTTCTTAATGGTTCTGCTTGAGTATTTTTTGTTGTAAGAATTCACTAACCGTTCTTTCTCATAATCTTTTCTCTCTGACCATACTCGTAATTATGTATAGGAGATATTCAGACTAGCTCATCCTTGAATTGATTCAGGAAGTTTTAGGAATAATTTCAATAATTCCTTGCTACAAAGTTTGTTCATCCAGATATATGTATTTTCACACATTTCTCCAGAGACGGTATTCTTTTGAATACTCCAATACAGCCGTATCTTCACAGCTCAATATTTAATAACTCTGTGTATTGAAAAACTCGATAGATTTTTAGGCCCACTAAAAGTTCCATACACCGTGCTCTTCGTTAGTCGATATTTCCATAACACGATATTTCCACTAGTCCATGTCACGTGAGGGGTAAATTTACCCCCATAACTCGATATCTATTTCAAAATCATTCTTGCTCGGGGAAACTGAAGCTTATTCTTGTTTGGAGATGAATAAATACTAGACAGTTTCACAAAAAAAAAAAAAAAACAAAATGTCTGGGATTCAACCAGTCACCCCCTAGTACTAGTTGCAATACTAAAACAAACTACCAGTCAAATTTTCATCCAATTTGGAGAAGATTAGGAGGTGCCTCAAGTCGAATTTGTGTTTTTTGATTATTTTTTACATTCAAACAATTCTAACGGGAATTTTGAAAAACGAAAATCAAAATAAATACCACTAGTTGAACGTATTATTAGTACTTTACAACTTCTGAGAACACTGTATGCCGATTAGAGATGGTTTTGACCTCATAAAATTGATTTCTGTTCATTAAAGTACCTGTAAAACATACATTTTTCTACAGGTTTTGTTCTACAAGATTCTTAACCTCATTCCTAATCATAAAAGTACAACCGTAGTATCATTCCTTTGTTATTTCCGAACATTATTGTAGTACATCATTTTTGTATCCGAATTACAGATAAATTGTAAAAATTCGTCGGAAATACGACATTCCTTATTCCCCTGCACTTAGAGCTGCTGCCAAATGGCGCAATTGCTGACATGTTACAAAATTGAACATAGTAGCTATGCTTTTTCAATGATGGATGATGATTGAAGTAAATAACTAGCAAACGTTATCAACGCAGTCCTGTTTCAAACAACATTCTCATTTGATGCCAAGCAATCACATATGTGATATAGCTCCGAGGTCAAGCTTCTCGACTACTGATCTTGAGGATCAGAGTTTGATTACGGGAGTTCATTTAGAGTGTTGTTTTTTGCCATGGACCAAATGACCTGAGGCCAAAAAATTTCATCACGATTCATTGTTCAAAAGTGCATCTTGTGTCTGAGTCTTAATCACAAAAATCTCCCACTTCTAAGTGAATGAAAAGAAATGCTCAAGTAGTGATTTGCGCCTTTAGTCTTTTTTCTATGCTGCATATAATAAACATTGGTTTCACCTTTTTTTTTCTATTTAAGAGACTTTGCCCTGACGGAGCATTCGTCTCTGTAAAAATAATTGATTTCACTCGAAAAAAAGAATCATAATTGAAATCCGATCGGTAGTCGAGAAGCTTAACCTCGGGGCTATATCACATATGTAATTGCTTGGCATCAAATGCGAATGTTGTTTGAAACACGACTGCGTTGATGACATTTGATAGCTGTTTTCTTCAATCATCATCCATCATTGAAAAAGCAAAGCTACTATGTTCAATTTTGGAGCATGTTAGCAATTGCGCCATTTGGCAGCAGCTCTAAGTGCAGGGGAATGAGGAATGTCGTATTTCCGACGATTTTTTACAATTTATCTGTAATTCGGATACAAAAATGATGTACTACAATAATGATCAGAAATAACAAAGGAATGATACTACGGTTGAACTTTTATGATTAGGCATGAGGTTAAGAATCTTGTAGAACAAAAAATTTAGAGAAATGTATGTTTTACAGGTACTTTAATGAACAGAAATCAATTTTATGAGGACAAAACCATCTATAATCGGCATGCAGTATTCTCAGAAGTTGTAAAGTACTAATAATACGTTCAACTAGTGGTATTTATTTCGATTTTCGTTTTTCCAAATTCTCGTTAGTATTTTTTTTTATGTAAAAAATAGCCAAAAAACACGAATTCGACTTGAGGCACCTCCAAATCTTTTCCAAATTGGATGAAAATTTGTCTGGTAGTTTGTTTTAGTATTGCAACTAGGACTAGGGGGTGACTGGTTGAATCCCAGAAATTTTGATTTTTGTGAAACTGTCTAGTATTTATTTATTTTATTAAATACATACCTAAAGCTAAAGTTGACGTGATTAACCCCTCTACCGGCAGCTTCATTTTTTACCGCTAAAAAAATATTCAAATCGCGGTACCGTAAAATGGGGTGTTAAGGACTCGTGGGGTTTTAAGGGATTGAACTTCTCAGTCAAGTTTGACAAATCACAGAAACGTGGAAAAACGATATATAAATCATCTGAAATGCTCAATTTGTTCGGAGGATTGTGAGCTGCATTATGTTATAGGAGCTATCTAATAATAAGAAGTATTGTGGTTGCTAGATATTGAAAACTTTTCAAAACATTTTTGTTCGAATTTTATGGGCTAAATACATTCATCTACAAAACCATGAAATATATTTGAGAAAAATTCGCGAGTAACGTAGAAGAAAAGTAAATTTAATTGAGATCATAGTGCAGACAAAAACTTCTTAAAATTATATCTGGGTTTCGATTTTGAGAAACTTTTATGAAAAAAGTCTCGTTTTGAAATTAAGTGGGGTGTTAAGGGATTATCTATTCTAACTTTTCTTAGTTACTAAACTCATTTGTTTATGCCGTTATGTATTTCAATATAGCTTTGGATTGTTCCGTGAAGTTAACCTGCATGAAAAGTTAAGGGATCTATTTCGTAAGTCACTGAATATCACCAGAAAAGACTTATCTCAAAATTTGGTAAAATTGTTAGGAAAATGTAGATTAAAACTGAATTGGGGATACGACTGTGATAGTTATGTTCTAGGTTATGGCTTTCACTCTATTATGCTCAAAAACGGATTTTAAGTGTTCATATCCGAAATGTCGAATGAAAACTTAAAATCCTTTTGAGCATAATAGACTGAAGGCCATAACCTAAGAGATAAAAACTGATTATCCAAATATGGGGTTAACATGATAGTATTTTCAAAAGTTGTTTCATCGCATTGGTGAAAAGTTTGGAAATAGAAATGGTTATCTTATATGAGATGGTTTTGGAGCTATTGATTTTTTTAAAAACTACCTGCGTCCTAGATAAACAATAATAATATAAGGTTATTTCGATCTCTTTTTGGAAAACTTTTACTCGTGGTCATGTGTTAAGTGTTGTCGAGCATTGAGTACATTGTAGTATAGTGCGTACGATTTCCGCTTTATATTGGAAACTTTTTGTTAAGATTTTTTTTTTTCGATTATGCCATTGGGTGTTACATGCAAATCCATTATTTGGGGTGGTGCTTTATTGAAAAGGCAAATTGGACACTTACTCTATTCAAACTGAAAGATTGTTGAAATTATCCTTCTTTTGACAAGTCATGACAAGGTTGCTCTGCACTATTCTAGGATACGAATACTGCATATAAGTATACAAATCCTTTCAAGACAATTGTGCGATGCACTTATAGCTTGGTTGAAAAAAGAATCAATATGTGTGAGAGATTTAGTAGGTAAATTAAAACGGTTAACGTTTGCAGGAGTTCCAATTTGAATTATATTGAAGTACTATCATCTTTAGATTGAACACATCATCGATATTGACCAAAATAATATTTTATTTTTGCTGTTGGCAAAATATAGTTATACTTACAAAGCTCAAATTCCTTAACACCCCATTTTGCATTTTCGTCAAAAATCACACATTTTTATGATTATCTCAGAAATCTGCCATAGGATCATCTTCATTGTAATTGGCTTTTGATATACACGTCGGGAGAATGGTAGGACTATATTTTGTTCAATTATTGACATACTAGAAGATGCTCAAAATTTAGGTAGAATTTTTTTTTCATCCCTTAACATCCCATTTTACGGTAACTTTTTTGTTTCTCGATATTTTTGCACCATTTTTTCACAAGCTCTCAAAAAACTCTTCTAGGTTTAGAATATGTGTCAATATTGATCATTGGTCACCTGGATCCGAAGATATTCCAAAATTCCTTGGGGGACCGACGCTCAGCCATAACACACGTAAATATCTCAGGCTACAGAATTTTAATCGTATTTGGATATTCACTCCTCGGAATGATATACTAATACGAGTTTGTTGTGGAAAAATGAAACAATTTGGTGAAACCGTTTTTGAATAATGATCATTTATGTTTCTGGTACCACGCTCAACAAATGAAGATCTTGAAAACTCTATAAAACCTCATTTCGTAATTTTCAGATTTCTCGGAGAATACTGAATAGATTTGTATATTTTTTCAGGGTAGCTCCTTATTACCTGTCATTGTATAGTACTCATTTTATTTTTTTGATAAATTGACCAAAAACAAAATGGCCGCCAAAGACATTTTATTTGAAAAATATCGGTCCCCCAAGGAACATCGGAATATATTCAAAGCTAGATCAACAATTGTTAATATCGACACGGATTCTTAAACTAGAAGAGTTTTTTAAGGTCTTGTGAAAAAATGGAGCAAAAATATCGAGAATCAAAAAAGTTATCGCGATTTGAATATTTTTTTAGCGGTGAAAAATGAAGCTGCCGGTAGAGGGGTTAAATAACGTAATTTTTTGAGAATTTCGAAGAAAATGTTTTCAAATAATTTTTTTAAATACTATCAACAAAATAACACTAATTTCTTACAGTAGTGATCATAAAAGTACTGGAAATACATAAATTTGTCCCTTTGATTTTGTGTTTTTTTTTTGTGTCGGTATATTAATAAATCGACAATTCTATAAGTCGGGTTGTAGGACATTTCCCAGAATGACATTCCCCAGAACGCCATTCCCCAGAATGACGTTCCCCAGAATCCCATTCCCCAGAATGAGACATTCCCCAGAAATCCATTCTCCAGAATGGGATATTCCCCAGAAATCCATTTCCCAGAATGGGACATTCCCCAGAAAGCCATTCCCCAGAATTGTTTTAATACATTTTTAAATAGCGGAAAGAAATAAATTTGTTTTTTTTTAATCTTTTGTCGTTAAAAAAATGAACTTATCGAACTGATTTGAATTCCCAGACGCTATGAATTTCGGACATCGACATCAATTCACCCAAAATGTTATTTCATTAAAGTTGAGTCCAAAAAAAAACCTTTTAAGTGTTTGCTTGTCTCAGGCAAACCATCTAAGAAGCCGCCCACAAATTATTTGGTCATATATGGGGTGAGAAGGTTTTGGCCAAAGATTACGGCCCTAATGATCAGCGAGAATGAAGTGGTCTTGAAAATATTAAATAAATGACTACGTGATTCATGGCCAGATCCGACCAAAATCTTAGAGAGAAAATGCTGACTAGGGACTGGGTTCTGAACTAGCAAGATTTATAAGCAATCAATAGGAGGAGATTATAAGATCATTGCCAAAAATGCCAACATCGGTTAAACTCGGAAGAATCACCAATCCAGTAAAGAAGGGTGCATATCAGATGACCGGTTCGTTCATCACCTTGAAGCACAAAAAGTTATGGCTATTATGAGAGCTAAAATTTTTTCGGGGAATTGGGCTATTAGGGAAACGGAGTATTAGGTGAACTGGCGTTCGGGGAACCGACATTCTTGAAAAAGTAGCAAAACTGTTTAAGATAAACTGCTCTTAAATATGTATGTTATACTATGTTTTATGATCAAACTTTACCCAAGCTATTCGAAAAATTATTTGTTTTGTATTCATAGTTATTCTGCCTTCTTTTAAAATTGGCTGTTCTTTCTAATTGTATTTTAGGTGACTTGTATTACTATAATGTTCTTTATATTCACGAAATAAATTGATGGAATTTGTTTTTTTTTTTTTGCTTTCATAATTCTCCCTTATTTTGAACATTGGCTGTTCTTCCTAGTTTTATTGTGCTCGTAATTATGAAGAATAATGAAATATAAATACACTAGAAAATTTCCTTTGTCTTTGATAATTCCTTTTCACAGCAAACTACTTTAATGAATTAGAGGATGGATGCGGAGCAGCAGGGTTAGTGGTGCGGGAAGTAGGTAGGACAGATAGAACATGTACTGCGTGCAAAAACATCTAGGTAGGACATTCAAACGATCATCATACCCACGAATAAAAAACAACTAAAGCAGCAGAAAGCTTGAAACATAAATTATTTATCATCTGTTCAATATACATACAAATTCGATTAACGTCGTACTTATTCTTATGAAAGGTGGAACACACGATGAGGTTTTCAAGAAAATATGTAGACCATATTATGATGGTTTTTTGGAACATTTTTTTTAAATTGTTGAAGAAATTTCAGCGAAACAATTGATGGGGTTTCTGCACAATGAAACATGAAGAAAAGGGAACATCCCCACAGGTTGTAAAGGCAAACAGTTTGATCTATTTTCGTCAAATTTGTTTGATAATATGATTTAAAAATTATATAAATCAAAAGGATATTTATATTTTCTTATATGAATGATAACAAAAGTTGATCAAATAAATAATTCTATAGGCAACACTGAGAATCCTTGAGAACTACTTCTAGTAATTTTTCTCAGGCATAACTTAGATTTTTTTTCCAAAACTTCCTAGAATTTCTTTGTTTATCCTTCAACCAAATTCTTCAGTTTTCCCTCTAGTAAATCTTCCAAAGATTTATACGGAATTTCCTTCGAGGAAAATCAAAGGTTTATTCCAAAAGGTGTGGAATATAAATAGCTAAAAGTTTTTTTTAGAAGTCAAGCAGTCTTCCCAATCGAACACCAAACACATTGGCTCAGGCGGTTTCGTACACTCCTTGTACTCTTTTCTTGTGTGCAAACCGAAACGCTCGAACCTGAACCTTAGCCCGAAGTGAACGTCGGTTCAAACGCCGGTTCGTAAACCGGTCCATTTGTACCTCAAATTTCAACTGCGATTTAAATTTTGGTGAAAATCTTCGGTTGCATCCGAGGTTCAAAACGATGGCACAAAACGGACAGACAGAAAACAGTTGAAATCTACGCTTATCAATTTCTGCTTATCGTGTCTTGTTGTATGTTATAGTAAAATCCTTGTTTTTTTCATAAAGTTTTTGCTAAATGTTTCCTCAAATATTGATCTTAGTTGATCTGCTTCAATAAAACATTTATTGAAGCCTCAAGGATCTTGCGATTAGTACCAAAAAGTTCCATATATGATTGTTGAAATTTATCTGCGTGGATTTCAACCGTTCTCTGTCTGTCTGCTATGTGTCATTATTTGAACCTAAGTTTGCACCGAAGTATGAACCGTAGTATACATGTATGTGTGCGTGGCGCTTTTGCGGTTCAACACAAGTTGCAGGGTTCAAACCAAAGTTGAACATCGGTTCTGTTCTTGACTGCCTGTAAGAATTCCTCCACCCGGTAAATGCACTCGTCGTCTGATATGCACCCTTCTTTGTTCAATTGGCAGTTTTTCAGAGTTGCACCGACCTTGTCATCTTTGGCAATATGTGTTGAGTTGAGACTGATCATAAATCACCTTCTTTTGATTGCTCATCGTTTTTTTTTTGTCACTGAAGACTATTCCTGCCCTTTTTTGAACTGCATTACTTTTCGGGGAAATGGTCGTTTGAGGAAATGGCATTCAGGAAAAAGGGTTATTCGGGGAACTGGCGTTCAGGGAAATGACATTCAGGGAACCGACGCTCGGGAAAAAGTAGTGGTAATTTCAGAGATACAGTATGGCCCATAAAAAATGCGAAAATTGTTCGAACGTGAATATAGCATTCACAAGCGTTATTTTCATTGTTTTTGATAGCGAATGTAATTTCTGACTTATGTAGTATATTCTGACACAACTTCGCTATCCAGGACAATTTTTGTCATATTTTTCTTACTGTCCTAAATAATGTTATAAAGCAATTACGTTCAAAGGTTTTGTCCGCCCAAAGCTAGAAACAGCGTCTAATTGTCGTATACTCTGGTGATAAACTTTCCACCATCAAAAATCACACTTTATTGTTGAAAATTTTAGTTTGTTCAGTATCAGAGGATGGAGGAGTTCTTAGAGAACGTGTTTTTCATGATCACAATAAAATATTTTGCCAGGGTCATAGTTTTGAGTGCATTTGCGTCTTATAGGTTTGATATGCCTTTATTTTTTGTTAAGGTTGAATAAAAAATAAATACAGAGGCCTATAATAGATTTTTGAGGATGAAATTTGTTCCTTCGGTTAGAGACAATTTATATCAATACTAGCTCATAGGTTTTGAGCAAAACGGAGCCGCTTATCACACTTAAATGAAGGTTCAATCAAAGCTCTGCAAAATGAGCCGTTTTTTTCGAAAATATGTTTAAGTCTCCAATTACCCAGGTATGAACCAAATCTGTTATTTGATATGGGCGTATGCTAGAGACAAGGCCTGTGAAGAATCCCACGCCATCGTTGATGTTTTAGATGCTTTCATCACACAGATATTGAACTCGACGTCCGCATGTTACAATTTGAAGGTATGCTTCCAATTCCTCTCTGGTAAGGTGAACGTAAAAGATAAAAATCATTTCCAAAGCGAAAAACTGAGTCTAAATAGATTAAACAATAAAAGTAATGAATCATTCACATGTTCTATGTAAAAACTACCATAAAACATGATATGATCATTTTCGCATTTTTTTTATGGGCCGTACTGTATTTGTTCATGACTGATATCAAATCATTATTTGTGTAACAGTCATTTATATCGTATCAATATTAAAGATTCCAATTTGTGTGAGTGTGGAATCTCGTATGAAGACATTGATCATATTGTACTTCAATGTTCAAGATATATTTTACCGAGAGAAAAATTATTTAATAATATAATCAATTTTGGTCATCCAATTCCTGTTTCTTCTTCTTCTTTCTGGCGTTACGTCCCAACTGGGACAAAGCCTGCTTCTCAGATTAGTGTTCTTATGAGCACTTCCACAGTTATTAACTGAGAGCTTTCTTTGCCGATTGACCATTTTTGCATGCGTATATCGTGTGGCAGGTACGAAGATACTTGTATGCCCTGGGAATCGAGAAAATTTCCTTTACGAAAAGATCCTCGACCAGTGGGATTCGAACCCACGACCCTCAGCATGGTCATGCTGAAAAGCTGCGCGTTTACCGCTACGGCTATCTGGGCCCATTTCTTCCTGTTTCTATTCGGGATATATTGGGTACAAAGTACTACCCTATACTTAAACTCTTATATCAATTTTTAATTGAGATCTCATGTATTGTTTGATACTCGTTTTTTTTTGTATTTTTTTTATTTTCAGATATCAAGATGATGATTGGATACCAAAAAGATGTTTAGTAAACCCCCTCCCTCATCCCATTTTCAAGATATCAATACACTCTCAAATCTACATTATATTGCAGTATATGGCTCTGTTATGGTTTTTGTTTTACCGTATGAGCCTTTAGTTTTAGTTTGTTTTTGTTTTGTAACGTTATAAGAAAAGATAAAGAGGTTTTGTGTCTCTTTGAGAAAGATTTCGACGATTTGCTCAAAGGGGTTTTTCCCTCTTTCAAAATTATTGGTTAAAATAAATAAATAAATAAATAAATGTATTTGTTCATGAAGGAGGAATTAAAAACTTACGCAGGTTTTATCAGAGGTTACTCTAGGTTTTTTTTTATATGGCTCACGCATTTATTTTTTCAGAAAAAATTCCTTGGCGTTTTTCTGGAGGCATTCCTGGAAGAATTTCTGAGGAAAAATTAAAGACTTGCTTGAGAAAATCTTAAAATATTACTGGAGGAATTACTGTAGAAATCTTACAAGAAATCTATGGATCAATTCCTGAAAGAATCTGCGGAGAAATACTTAGTTGAAATCTTATATAAATTCAAACAGACAATTTTAAGGAAATCCATAGAGATTTCTGGCGAAGTTATTGATTGAGCTTCAGAAGACGTGTTGACCGGGATTCTTGAAGAATGTCCCAGGGAAATCACTGGATAAAATCTTAGAAAAACAAGAAAATTTCCCAAAGAATTTGGAGTTTCAAAAATTTTTGAAATAATCTTTGGAGAAATTTCATTTTTGTGATTCTCCTTGGAAAAATCCAGGTTGAATTCCTTGGAAAATAATCACTTAATGAACTCTTTTAGAATTTCTGGACAAATATCTGAATATTTGGGCAAATCACTGAATAAATTTCTGATGAAATTCCTAGGGGAAATCATGAAAATAAAAAAAAAATATAGTTGTCATAATGTAACGAGGAATTCTAAAAAAATCTTAGATCTTGAAGAAATGTCTGCTCTAATGCTATAATGAATAAACTCATATCTCCTAGTAGTTTTCGTTTTGTTTTCTTGGTTTCTGTTTGGTACCTATTCGGCCACTTTTTGGATTCTTTTAGGTCTCTCGTTTCTAGCAAGGTCTTCAGTTTTCTATTTCTATTCAGTCGCTACCGGACAGTATGCATTCTTATTCTCTTCTATAGTATATTTCATTTCCAGTCCAGTAGGCGAATTCCGGCGCGTATTTTCTTCGAATAAAAGAAAATTTTCTTGCTGGTACGTAATGGAAGAAAATTTCTTCTCTTCGAAGAAATTATTCGCCGGAATTCACCTACAGATTTGAAAATTTTCATAGCTTCACTGTGCACAGAATATTTGCCAACGTTTGTCCTACCCATGGTTTCGAACGACGTGGACGCGCCTCTGTGGAGAGTCGACTGTACTTCGTTTTACACAGTGTTGCAAGTTTCCCGGTAGGGGTAGAGCAGAACTACCGAAGCGAGGAGATCATAAGACCAAAATCGCAAACACTGAGGGGCTAAAGCTCAACTACAAATCAACAAAGCCAAAATTTCATCTACGTTACATTTATTGTGTGATGGTATACATTAAGTCTGGCCACTTTGGCTTCTTCGCCTTAAAGGCATGATCGATCAATCTTAAGTCTAATATCTACTCACGGGCCCGTGGTCTAATACCACCTATCCAGTCGTTTGCTCAGGCATTTCGTTCGTCAACTCGGCGAACCGCACTCTCTCTCCTCGGTCATCAATCGACCAACCATCGACATCACGCATCCAAATCGTCCGCTTCCTCTCATACGTCTCACCAGCTTTCACCGGTAGATCCACTCAGTGGCGTTCGTGGGCCGTTGGCACTCGGTATTCCTTGTGAGCGTGGGCTCGCTGCCCGCTTTGCCAGAGATGGACCTGCTCCCCGGCTTGATTCTTGCCGCTGCCTTCGTGATCCCTCCGGCGTTCGCTCGCCACTTCCGTCGTCCCGGTGATCGACCAGGTTCGCTTGCTCGTTGGTTTGTATTCCGACTCGTGGGAGCCCCCACTGTTGCGTCCGCACGTTCTCGCAAGGATGATTTCCTGTCAGTCGGCCGGCTAATGGCCAATCCCGTTCCAGAGATCGTCGATTACCTGTCAATGAGACCAAAAAACAAAACCCCGTTCGGGGCTTTTGTTGGCTCGTGTCTCGCTAGTCTCAGTAGCTTGGATGATTCGCCGGTGGCTATTGCGTCACTCGTCCTTTGGAAGAAGCTCGTCGTCCCACGCCTACTTCCGGGATTGGTTGCGTGCCTCGTGACCTTCTAGCCGTACAAGGGCCAATCAGCACGTGCACGGTTTGAGGTTATGTCGATCGTGTGCCTCTCGTGTGCCTTAGCTGGGAATGGAAGGCATAGCGGTTTTGAAAATCCCTTCAATGCAATTTGCCGCTCACTCACCTTTGGGACCTACTGACACCGTGCGTGTTGCGTGGGTGGCCTTCGACAGACGGGTTGGATTGAAAATCGGCTGCGCTTCTCTGGCCCGTTATTTGGTCCTGTATTGTATCAGCTTGCTGCGGATGTTGGGTGCTTCCCAGCCGCAATCGGTCGATTCTGGCTCTTCCCGATTGGTTCCGATAGCCTACTCCGCTTGCTGGTGGTTGGAAAACGGGCTCCAACAACTTTTGCTGCACTTTTTATTAAATAAACTGACACACGCGGGCTTTTACCATTCGATGATGGCGGCGGTGGAGAAACGAATGAATAGCTCTGCTGATGTGCTTCCTTTCGCGGATTCTTCAGTCCGACTGTGAGTGTGTGCGTTTCGCAGTTCTTCTGCTTCGCGTTGAATCCGAAGCGTCGCTTTGCGAAATATTTCACGTTGATGAACGGAGGGTACGGGTGTTTTGATTTGACGGTTGGTATGAATCAAAACTGCACTGAGCGAAACGGTTTTCTTTTTGTGCCTAATACTATCTTGATGTTGTTTGTTCTGAATTGCTACAGATTCTTAACTTATCAAACTCAAACGTAACGGGTGTTTTGAACAAGCTAAGTATGCTGTTCCGCTCAAGAAAAGCAAAAATAAATACGGAAGAAATGGTCAATATATTTTCTACAGTATGCTCCATTTCAAATGACATTTATTTTCAATTGCGTACTGCGTTCAAAGAAAAATGCTTTTCTTGACCATTTCTTGCAAGCAATTTCCCACCCACAGAGATAGGCGATTATTTTCCTTTTCAGCAGCAATCAGCCTTTAATTTTAAAATTGTGATAACTTTAAAATGGAAAAAACTTTGACATAAGTTAGTTCAGCAAGATTGTGGTCAAAAGATTAGAGATCCACTACGTGGTAGATATTCCTATATATAGATTGTTATGGTTCACCTGGAAATAATAATTACTCCACTAAGGTACAGAGATTCATCTAAAGATTTTGTAAGGTTTGTTGCCAGATGAATGCTTAATAGAAATTGTGCTGAAATACTGAAAGAAATTCAAGGACTTACACCAAAAAAAGTTAAAATAAAATTAAAAATATATGTCGCACATCTGAAATATTTTCAGAAATAATTATAAAAAAAACTAGAATAATCTGCTAGTACGAACATGAAATAATTGCAGGGGAAATTTTGAGAATGCTTCACAAATTTCTCAAAGAATATCTTGTAGAACCCTGCGAGGAAAATGATCATTTTTATTATATACTAGTCGTCCCGGCAAACTTCGTCTTGCCATCAAGTAGGCTGTTGAAAACCGCTATGCACTGTCCCATACCAAATGACAGTTCCGTTCAGTCCCGTTTTTCCTACTTCCCCGGTGAACTTCTTCTTCTTCTTCTTCTTTCTGGCGTTACGTCTCCACTGGGACAAAGCCTGCTTCTCAGCTTAGTGTTCTTATGAGCACTTCCACAGTTATTAACTGATAGCTTACTATGCCAATGACCATTTTTGCATGTGTATATCGTGTGGCAGGTACTATAATTCTCTATGCCCTGGGAAGTCGAGAAAATTTCCAATCCGAAAAGATCCTCGACCGGTGGGATTCGAACCCACGACCCTCAGCTTGGTCTTGCTGAATAGCTACGCGTTTACCGCTACGGCTATCTGGGCCCCGGTGAACTTCCTGGATCTTTAATACACACAAACACGTCGGAACCCTTGACGAACAAAATGGAGGAAGAATCATTCAAATCCGTTGCCCCGTTCGTGAGCCATTTCGTGACATACAAACACCATTTCATTTTTATTAATATAGATTTCTTGCAGTACTTCAAATGGACCTATGTGGCAATAAGAGACTTTCTTTGTTTACTTGCTGTGTAGTCAATAACTGTGCCTCATTATTCTGTTCTGTTCCGTTTTTGTATGAAACGTTAGCAAAAGATATTGTCTTTCAATCCATAATACAAAAACATACTAAAAACTTTAGTATTGCACTGTTATAATCAAACGACAGCGAGAGAGGATAGAATCTCTCATTGTTACCTAAGTTCTTTTGAAAAGTTACGCAAAATTTCTTCAAGTCAATCCAATAAATTGTTCCTCAAGATCTCTTTAAATATTCTCAGCACAATAATTAAACAATATCCTGTGTTTGTTTTATATAATTAACAGTAAAAGTTGTTTTTAAAGTTGATTTTTCAAGGTACGCTTCAAAAAAATCATTGACAAATTCTCAGAAAATAGTTTTATGCATTGCTTCCGAAATCCATCCATAGTCAACCAATGCGTCCAAAAATTTCTAAGTGCATGTTTATTCTACTCTTACTGTTCACTCTTATTTCTTGATGTTTGAGACAGGAATTTTCAGCCTTTTGAGCTAGCGGAGTTTTTTTTTTTAATTAAATTATTTCGCTATGCATCTGTTCACTATCGCTACTCCATTTGAAGTCCAAAATATTAAGAATGCGTGAGTCGTTTTTTGATGCTAACTAAACTCCGGAAATATGTTTTTTTTATTAGTTACACCCAGTGTTGTGAAAAACTCAATTTCTCATAACTCACGCTTGATATTTTTCATGCGTGAGTTGTCGATCACGCAACTCATCAGTCAAAAAATCATGGAAGAGTTGGCTCATATTTTTGACTTATTGTCTCGTTACATAGTTTACTCACACACGGTAATAATTTCTTGTTAGTCTGGTAAAATTATAGTAATCCTTTCTCTCGTAAACAACAGCATTCGGGTTTCATGAGTTTTAGACGGGTTTTGCGACTGAATCATTTTTTGCTGTTTGAGTTGATTGAGTGATTTGGCATCACAATCTCAAGCGTGAGATTTGCGAAGCAGATCTCTAATGTTTTTGCTCTCACGGGAGAGCGTATTGATTGAGATTTGAGTGTGAGTCTATCAACACTGGTTACACCTTCTATCTATAAAAGTAAAAATCGAGTTGTGTTTGTATGTCACGAATGGCTTGAGAACGGATGAATGCATTGACGTGAGTTTTTCCCTGATGAACTCAACAAGACATAACATGACAACAGCCAACTTGATGGCAACACGAAGTTGGCCGGAACCACAAGTATGTAAAAATTGTGATGTTATTTGAAATTGATATATGAAAAGACGTTTTAATTTTGGTTAAGCACGTTCATTTATTTCAGGTTAAAATTTTATATTAACGACTGTAAAATGGAATCGATTATGGTTTTCTGTCATTTTTTTTTATAAAACGATTGCATACGGCAGAAGTGCTGTTTGGAAAACTTATAAAATTGTTCTGTGGCACTATGTTGCTAGTTACATACGTCTTAACAGCTGATTGTATTCTACAAATAAATATTGTTCCAAAAAAATAATTGCCTGCGTACAACTAAACGAGTGATTCTGTCTGTGAATTTCTATGAACAAACTCTTTTCACATAATGATATCCCAGAAGAAATCAATTATCAAAAAGTCATGGTGCTGAGCTCTAGAACTTGAAAAAAAAACTTCTAAGACACGTTAAGAGGTATCATCATAAATTAAGAAAAATGGCATTTTTTTATTGAAATTGTCATATGTCCACGTTTATGGGAAAATTTCCAAGGTATATTATTTCACCTTTATTTTTATATCTTTTTATAAATAGTTTTAGACATTGAAGCGGTAAAACATATGAAAAATCAATTTTGTTGACTACAGCATTCCCAAGAATCCATATAAATTCAATTTTTCAGGTTATGGTTTAGCATATGATGCCGAAATTATGTTTCGTTAAAAAGTATTGAAATCATTCAGTTTAGTTATGATAGTATTGAATTGTATTCTCAAACAAAAAGTTTGACTTTATGGATCCATCGGTAGAAATTTTACAAATTGTCTCGAAGCAGCTCCCGAGGCTTCGTGGAGCACGAGCCGAAATCCATCTGAAATCAATAAATCGATTATTCAAAATCTCGGAATTCAAACAGGAATCCTCCAACATGAAATTATTTTAAAATTGCAATAGAAAAAATCTTGGTAAGATACCCACAAGAAATTATGTAACGTTTTTTTTCAGCTACTGTAAATGTTTTCCTAAGTTTTTTTTTTCGATTTTTTTATTTAAAGAAGACTGAATTCCTTCAGTTGTTCTAGAAGATTTCATATTAATATTGCTTGACGAAGTGCTTAAGCGATTCTTTGAAAAAAATTTCAGAAATGTTTTTGATAGATTTCTGCAACAATAAAAACATCTTGTAGAGGTTTAAACAGTTACCAAAACTGTTTTAGTATAGGGAGTTTTTTAATCAGATTTTACTCACGTATTTCTACAAAAACATTTCATCAAAGTTTCAATGAATATACAAAATGTTCAAAACATAACATATTCTTCTCTTATTGCTTCTTACGGAGTAACTTCAAATTATATTTTTTCCAAGCACATGTTTTTCGCACCCATTTTCTGGTCTCTTATGAGCCTATCTCTTTCCATTTCTAGCCGACCATCAAAAAATCGCCTTCCACATGCATCATGTTTATCGAGAAAAATGAACCACTCCTCCGGGGAGGAAATTTAAAATTCATTTATCATATTGAAAATTTGTTTACTGACAGCCAACTTCCCCCCTGGGGGCTTTTCTTTATCCTCAAAGACCATTCGGTTTTATCTTTCCGCCGTCAGCCATCCAAGGCCCATTGTAAGCCGCAGTTTCTTGGGAAGGAAAATGGCGAATGCGATGTTGACGTACGTATCGCTGTTTTTTTCGCTCGCTTCCATACACTCCCACCCAAGCTGCTCCTTTCTGAATCGTGTGCCAAAATGGAAAATCGATATCTTCAAATGTGCATTACTACTGTATACGTACACGGTTTGAAGCCTGACGTTCGGATTTTTTTTTTGCTTGGGAGTAAACTTGAGCAAATATTTGCCCCCATCAAAATCCCTTCCGAATCAAACACCTTTTCCCGAAGACGACGTTGAGAGAACCGGGTTGGTACAGGAAGAAAGGCACGCTCCCAGATCACCTTCGCCGTGTCATCTCCATCACCTTGGTTGGGACCACGGTAAACAGAAATACACATAAAACTTTATAATCTCCATTCAGGGTTTTCATTTTTTCGACAGTTATTAATGACTTTCCTCGTGCAGTAGCAGTAGCAAGCAGCCAGCCACGGAATGTATCTCCTTTGTTTGCGCGCAATCCACTCGATTTTCCTCGTCTCGTTTCTTCGGAGAGGGCTATCGAACCGTGGAATGTGTACATATTTTGATAACACAGTCCGGAGACGAAGAGCCGGAGCAGGGGGTGGCAGAGCAGAAATGGAAACTCTTTGAAAAATGGAATTTTTCACGAAAGGATGAGCTTCCCGAAGCCGAGTGCCGGATAAAGAAGGATGATTTACAATCTTGCCAGGCGGCGATGGAAGCACCCCTGCTGCTGCTGCTGCTGCTCAAGATGACTACGGAGAAGGGCAGATGAATAAAAAAAATATGATTCTGTTGCCAGAGAGGCATGGAGATGATGACTGTTGATTTAGCAGGCGAGAAAAACGGATCCACCGGAGACAAACATCTTCTGCCGGTGCCCGAGCTCCGGATAGGAGCTGGGGGAGGCTGGCAGGCGTGTACGCTACAGTGATCAAGGAAAAAACAAAGGAAATCGATTTGGGGTTGTGTAACTTTAAGGATGGGTTTAGATAGCCAAACTGCGCGATAATCGCGCAGCTATTCAGCAAGACCGAGCTAACAGCCGTGGGATCTAAACCAACCGGTGGAGGTCACCAAAATTTCTTTAAGAAATACTCCGATAATTACTCAGTAAATTCTTCATGAAATTGTAATTTGGTATGGTAATTTAGGTAAATCCTTTAAAAGTCGTGTAGAAAATCCTCAAGAAGTTGCTCCTTGAATTTTTCGGGGAATTTTCCCATGGTTCTTCCACTTTCAAAAATTCTTCAAAAACTCTCAGGAATTCCATTTCTTTTTTGGAATTTCTCCATGTAGTCTTTTGATAATCCCTGAACAATTTCTTCTGGGAACTCTTTCAGGAATCATACTGGGTCTTTCTTTTGGTAATTCCTCGGTAATTTCCCTAGAAAATGCTTCGGAAATGTCTTCAGGAATTCACCTAGTAATTTCCTCCACTAAATCCTTCAAGCATTCGCACAGGAATACACCGCGGAAGATTCTTCAAAAATCCTCGTCCAGAAATTTATCATGGCATCGTGCTAAAAATTCCTCTTGAGTGCTCCTTCATGGAATTTCTCCATAAACTTCTTCAAGGATTCTTTTGGAAATTTTTCCAAGCATTCTAACATAATTCTTCATAACAATTCCTACAGAAGTTATTACAGGAATTTTCAAGGACATTTCTCCATAATGAGAATGTAATTGGAAAAATTTCAACATTACATCATTAGGAAACTCCTTTGGATTTTCATAAAAATTTCTCGCATTTACTTCGGATTTTCGAATACGGACTCGTTTTGAATCTCCATCGGAATTTCCTTTAAAATTTTATTTGGATTTCCCTTCAGAATTTCCTTTCTTTATTACCTTTGAAACTCCTTGCAAAATTTTCTCTGGAATTTCTCCCTAATTTTCTTTGGAAATTTCTTCGTAATTTGCTTTGGAATTTCGTTAGAAGTTTTCTCTAGAATTTTCTTAAGTTTTTTTCGGAATATCTTCTGGAATTTCTTTCGAAATTCCCTTTGAATTTCCTCGGAATTTCTTTCTGAAATTTGCTCTGGAATTCGCTTCGGATTTTGCTCTGGAATTTCCTACGATATTTCCTACGAAATTTACATAGGAATTTTCATTACAACGAAATTTCGATCGGAATTGTTTTCGAATTTCTTCTGAATTTGCTTTGAAATTTCCGTCGAAATTTGCTTTTGTATTTATTTTGAAATTCCATTTGGAATTATCTGTGTAGTTTCCATGGAATTTGCTTTCATATTTTCTTGAATAAAATTCCTTTGGAATTTATGTAAGCATTTATTTCGGAACTTCATTTGGAATTTTCTTCACAATTTCCTTTGAAATTTCTTTCGGAAGTTCCACCAGAGAGTCCATTCAGGAGCTCCTCCAGGAATTTCCTTCGAATTCAGGATTTTTTCATGGGATTTTTTTTTCAGATTTCAGGATCCATAAGATTTTCTCCAGATATTTCTTCATGCTTTCTTCCGTAAATAGTTTCATGAATTACTCTAGGAATTACTTTTAACATTCTTCTATTCCAAAAAATTACCAAAAAGGATTTGCCAGGATATCCACAGGAATTTTTCTCAAGAATTGTTCCTAGGACTTCTCCTAGAATTGCACAGAGCATTTTTTCAACCGTTCTTTTTTAAATTGCTTCAAAAGGAAACTCATGGATGAAGCCCTATAATATTTTCAGGAAAAACTTCCTTGGAGCTCTCCGATGTAAGTTTCTTCGAAAAACTCCAACGGAAATTCCGGAGGAAATTTCAAATTAAATTCAGAAAAAAAGGGAAATTCAAAGAAAATTCCGGGGGAAATCATGGGAGTGCCAATGAAAGTTCCGAAAGAATTCCTAATCACTAATCAATGGAAATGCCAAAGGAAAATCTAAAAGAAATTCTGAAGAAAATTTCAAAAGAAAATCCGCAGGATGTTCCTAAGGAAAGCGGAATTTCAGAGGAAGTTCCGTAAAAACTCCGAAGAAAATTATTAATTTCGAAAGAAATTTCAAAGAAATTTTTGAAGGAAATTGCGCAGAAAATTTCAAAGGAAATTCCAATTAAAAATTTTAAAAGGAAATGCCGAAAAAAAATTCAAAGGAAATTCCACAGAATTCCGAACGAAATTATGAAATGTCCAAAGGAATTCTTAATTCCGAAGGAAATCGCAAAGCAAATTCTGAAGAAATACCGAATGAAGTTCCCAAGCAAATTGCAGAGGAAATGTTAAAGCAAAATCAAAAGGAAATTTTGTGAAAAATCTCAAAATAAGTTCCAAAAGATGTTTCAAAGGATTACGATGGAGATTCCAATGGAAAATCTGAAGGAAATTCCAGAATAAACTACGCAAAAAAAATCGAAAAGTAATTCCGAACGAAATTCCGAAGGTAATTTCAATGAAAATTTCTTAGGAATTTCGATGGAAATGCCGAACGAAAACCCAAAGGTAATTTCAAAATAAATTTTAAGGAGAACTCCAAAGGAAATTACAAAAAAATTGCGAAGGAAATTCGAAAAGAAACAACAAAGGAAATTCCTATGGAAGTTCTAAAGGAAATTCCAATGGAAATTCCAAAGGCAATTTCAAAGAAAATTATGAAGTAAATCTCAAACAAAATTAAAAATAAAGTTCCGAATTAAATTCCAAAAGCAAAAAAAAAAATAAAATAAAGGCATGTCCAAAAAGTGATTTTCGAAAAAAAAAATCCACAAAGAATTTCCAATATCTTAATTTTGAAGGTAATATCGAAAAAAAATTCTGAAGGAAATTTCTATGGAAATTCCGAAGAACATTTCATAGGAAATCCCGATTGAAAATTTTCAAAGGAAATGCGGAAAAAAAAAATCAAAGGAAATTTAACACAATTCCGAACAAAATTACGGAAGTTCCAAAGGAATTCCTAACTCCGAAGAAAATCACAAAGAAAATTATGAAGAAATTCCGATTGAAGTTCGCAAGCAAATTTTGGATGGAAATGCCGAAGCAAAATCCAAAGGAAATTTTGTAAAAAATCTCAAAAGAAGTACCGAAAGATGTTTAAAAGAATTGCGATGGAAATGCCAAAGGAAAATCTGAAGGAAAATCCAAAGGAAATTCCAGAATGAATTACGAAAAAAATCCAGAAGTAATTCCGAACGAAATTACGAAGGTAATTCCAATGGAAATTCCTTAGGAATTTCGATGGAAATGCGGAACAAAAACTCAAAGGGAATTCCAAAAGAAATTTTAAGGAGAATTCCATAGGAAATTCCAAATAAATTGTGAAAGGAATTCCAAAAAATCGAAGAAAATTCGAAAAGAAACTACAAAGGAAAATCCGATGGAAGTTCCAAAGGCAATTTCAATGAAAATTATGAAGGAAATCCCAATCGAAATTATAAAAAAGTTCCGAATTAAATTCCAATAGCAAAACATAAAAGGCATGTCTAAAGTGATTTTCGAAAAAAAAAGAAATCCACAAAGAATTTTCAAAGGAAATTTCAAAGAAATTTTTGAAGGAAATTTCTATGAAAATTCGAAGGAAATTCCGAAGAAAATTCGAAGGAAATTCCGAAGAAAATTTTAAAGGAAAATCCAATTGAAAATTTTCAAAGTAAATGCCGGAAAAAAATCAAAGAAAATTCAACAGAATTCCGAACCAAATAAAATTTCGAAGGAAATTCGAAAAAACAAAACTACAAGGGAAATTCCGATGGAAGTTCCAAATTAAATTCCAATGGATGTTCCAAAGGCAATTTCAAAGAAAATTATGAAGGAAATTCCAAACGAAATTATGAAGAAAGTTCCGAATTAAATTCCAAAAGCAAAACATTAAAAACATGTCTAAAGTGATTTTCGAAAAAAAAAATCCACAAAGAATTTCCGAAATCGTAATTCCGAAGGACATTCCGAGAAAATTTCAAAGGAAATTCCGATTGAAATTTTTTAAAGGAAATGCCGGAAAAAATTATAGGAAATTCAATAGAACTCCGAACGAAATTACGGAAGTTCCAAAGGAATTCCAAACTCCGAAGGAACTCGCAAAGAAAATTCTGAAGATATTCCGATTGAAGTTCCCAAGCAAATTTCAGAGGAAATTAAGATGGAAATGCCGAGGCAAAATCCAAAGGAAATTTCGTAAAACCCTCAAAAGAAGTTCTGAAGGATGTTTCAAAGGATTGCGATGAAAATGCCGAAGGAAAATCCGAAGGGAATTCTAAAAGAAATTTAAAAAAGAATTCTAAAGGAAATTCCAAATAAATTGCCAATGAAATTCCAGAGAAACTTCTAAGGAAATTCGAAAAGTAACTCCAAAGGAAATTCCTATGGAAGTTCCAAAGGAAATTTCAAAGAAAATTCTGGAGGAAATCCCGAAGAAAATTAAGAAGGAAGTTCCGAAGGAAATTCCAAAAGCAAGAAAAAAAATATAAAGGCATGTCCAAAGTGATTTCCGAAAAAAAAAATGCACGAAGAATTCCTAATTTCAAAGGAGATTCCAAAGAAATTTTCAAAGTAAATGCCGAAGGATATTCCAGAGGAAATTCATAAGGCAAAATTTATTCCAAAGGAAAGTCAGAAATAAATTCAGAAGGAAATTTCAAAGAAAATACCGACCGAAAGTATAAAGGAAAATCTTAAGGAAATTCCAAAGACCAAAGAATCAGACAAAAAATCAGGAGCAAATGCAGAATAAAAAAAAGAAAGAAAATAACGATGGAAATGCCGAAGGGAAATCCAAAGGAAATCTTAAAGGAAATTCCGAAGAAAATTCCAAAAGCTTGTCCAAAAACAAATCCGAAAAAAATGCACAAGAAATTCCGAAGGAAAAATCAAAATAATTAAAAAATAAGTATAATAATAAATTATATGTTATGTATAGGGTAAAAACTTTTTTTTGACAGTGACTGTATTAATATAATTTTTAAACGTTTAATACTGGTAAACACATAAAAGCACATAATATGACCTCTAATTACATGTGCAACTAAAACTTATATTATAAATTTAATAAGACATAAATAATTGTTTAAAATAATTATCGACTTGAGACGAAACAGGATCCAATATGAAAGCAACTCCTAGTTCGCTCAATTTCTCAATCTTCTCTCAGTTCAAAACACGCTGAGATTTCTTTGGAAGCCTTTCCGTCTAAAACGCTTTCTTAGTCAATTTGCATACTGTTTATGCAAATTAAAAGACGATCTTCGATTGTTACCGAACACCTTGTTTCGATTTTTTATCGACGCCGGCAAAGCGCAGTTGCATAACTCAGTTGCATCAATTTTCCTTTTCCGAAGACGTTGTTCGATCGGATGACTGACGGAGCCAAAAGGATGCATGGGAATTTTCGTTTCCCCGAAAACAAAATTTAAATAATATACCTTCTTACCTGCGATTCCCCGCGCGCCAACCTAACCTGAATCCTTTCAATCCGGCCGCGTGAGAAGAATGAGAGTCTAATTTGCATATAAAGATAGGATTATTTATGGCCACCGTCGAGGGTCGGCGATCCGGCAAGAGCGCTTCCGCAATCAGCAGGCAGTTCGTTGTTCCTGCAGGACCTTTCTTCCTTCCGTTGCTGGTCCGGGTGGGTCGGTCTCTTTTTCGATTCGGAAGGAAGGAAGCTTCCCAGCAAGGTAGAACCCGAATGATGGTGAGTGTGATAAAAAAGCGAGTGAGTTATTCGCCGTTGTCGATTTGAATATTAATTCGATTCTTCCGGTCGGTACAGCCAGCCCACGATTATGGATCAGAGTTGGATGGATTTTGAAAACTTCCTCTGGCACTCTAGTGTTTCCTTGAAGGGTTAATTCAAAAATTTCATCCAGAAATAATTCAGACTTTTTCCCAAACTTCTCCAAGGATATATGCAGAGACTTCTCCAGAAATTTCTTCTCAGATTCAACCAGGAATTCTTCCGGAGATTTTCACGGAGATTCTTCCATGGTTTTACCAAAGATTCCACCAGGAATTCCTTCTGCAATTCTTTAGGGACATCCCAATAAATTTCTCTATGAAAATTTTGGCGCAAAATAATTCTGAGATTTTTTTTTAAATCTCCTTTTTAGATTTTACCTTAACATGATTCAGATACTTTCCGGAAATTTCTCCAAAGATTCCTCCAGAGACTCATTCCCGAATTCTTCCACTGATTTCTCCAGAGATTCTTCCATAAAATCCCAAAGGGACTCTTCCAGGGTTCCATCAATGACCCCTGCAATTTCTCGAGCGATTTTTCCACAGAACTATTTTATGATTTCGTCTAGGAACTCCTTCAGCGGTTTTTCAAGGAATTGCTGTAGGCAAATTACCCCACTTAGTAATTCGGAGATTTTTGCGAAAACTCCTGCAGGGATTTTAGTTATTCCTTCATAGATTTCACCTCGTCATAATTCAGATATTTTCCCGAAATTTCTTCAAGGATTCTTTTAAGAATTCTCCTTGGAGTTCGTCTAGAATTTCATCAGGAAAACTTCCAAGATTTAGTTCTTCAATTTGTCCAGGAATTCCTGAAGAGGATCTTCCAGGGATTTCTCCTGGAATTTTTACAGGGATTCTCTCAAGAATTTCTCCGAAACTTACTTAAAAGTATCTTGAGGTATTTTTTCTCAGATCATTTTTACAGGAAAGAGAAGATATTTTCGAAAACTTTTCTGGGAGTTTCAGTAATTTCTTCAAAGATGTCTTGAATATTTTTTTCTAATATCATTTTGTCAGAAAATAAAAGATATTTTCAAAAGGTATTACAGTAATTCCTTCAAGGCTTTCTTTAAAGAATTCATCAAGAAATAATTGAAATATAACCCAGCTGGATTCACACCAGGAAGTACTCCAGAAATTCTACCAAAGATTCATCCAGGGATTCTTCTAAAAATTCCCACGGAGATTGTTCTAGGAATTCACCAATTCACCGTTCTTCCAAAGGTATTTTCAAAGAATTCTCTCTCTGGATTGAATTTCTAGATTTTTTCAAGAATTCTTTCGAGAACTCTCCAATGGATTCCTTCACATTTGTTCAAAAGATTCCTACAGGAATTCTTTCTGAAATTTTTCTAGGATTTCCTCCAGAAATTCTTTCAGGAATTTCTCCTAGAATTTTCTCGGGAATTACTCCAGACGCTCCTTCAGGGAGTTCTCAACGATTTTTTCAGGAACATTTCAACTGGAAATACTTCAATGATTTGTTCGAAAACTCGTCGAGAGAATGCAATCAATCTTTTAGAGAATTTCTTCACACATTTCATCATGAAATATTTTAGATATTTTATAACAGGGTACAGACTTTTCCAGTAATTCTTCATGGACTCTCCCAAGAAATCCCGAAGGGACCCCCTTTGTTTCAGTATATTTTTCAGGAATTCCTCCACATAATTCCTTAAACTCTTTCTGGAATTTTTCATGGAATTGCTCTAAGAAAATTTCATCGCTAAATAATCAAGCGATTTTGTTTCGAAAACTGCTGCATGGAGTTCAAAGATTTCTCCTTGACATAGTTCAGACATTTTCCAGGAATTTCTCTACGGATTCCTTCGGGGATATCTCCGAGAAATCAACCTGCAATTCCTCTAGAGTTTCACCAGGGATTCCTCCAGAATTTTTTTCCACAAAGAGCTCCACCAGGGATTGCTTTAGATATATTTTCGAAAACTTCTTAAGGTAGTTCAGTGTTTCCTTGAAGGATTAGTTCAAAGATTTCACAAAGAAATAATTAAGATATTTTCCACAAATTCTTCTAAGGAATCATGTAGAGAATTCTCCAGTAATTTCTCCACAGATTTAACCATGAATTCTTCCGGGGGTTCCCACAGAGATTACTCCATGGTTCTACCAAGGATTCCTCCAGTAACTAATTCTGCAATTTCTCCAGGAATTCCTTTAGAAAATTCTTCAGGGACTTCCCAATATATTTCTCTAGGGAAATGTTGGCGCTAAATAATTCAAATTCCTTTGAGAACTTGAGAACCTTCAATGATTTTACCTTGAAATAATTCAGATACTTTCCAGAAATTTTTCCAAAGATTCCTCCAGAGACTTATTACCAAGTTCTTCCACTGATTTCTCTAGATATTCTTCGAAGAAATCCCAAGGGTCCCATCAGAGAGTCCCTCAAGGGATTTTTCCATAGAATTCTTCTAGAAATTCGTCCAGAAACTCCTTCAGTGGTTTTTCAAGGAATTGCTCTTGGAAAATTTTATCGCTTGGTAAGTCAGAGTTTTTTTTAGAAAACTCCTCCAGGGATTTGCGTTATTCCTTAATATATATCATCTCGACATAATTTAGATGTTCCTCTGAAATTTCTCTAAGGGTTCTTTCAAGAATTTCCCTTGGAATTCCTATAGATTTTTTAAAGGAATTCTTCCAAGATTTACTCCTTCAATTTGTCCAGCGATTCCTAAAGAAGATCTTCCAGGGATTTCTCCTGGAATTTTTCGAGGGATTCCTTAATGAATTTCTCCGAAATCTACTTCAATGATATCTTGAGGTATTTTGTCAAGAAATAAAAGATATTTTCGAAAACTTCTCTGAGTATTCCAGTAATTCCTACGAAGCTTTCTTCAAAGAAATCATCAAAAATAATTGAAATATAACCCACCCGGAATTTTTCCGGGGAATATTCCAGAAATTCTACCAAAGATTTATCCTGGAATTCTTTCAAAAATTCCCACGGAGATTCCTCTAGGGATTCACCAAGGCTCTTTCCAGGAATTGATCCGGCAAAAGTCTCCAAGGATACCTCAACAGTATTCCTCAAGAAAATCCTTCAGAGATTTCTCAAGAAATTCACCTATGGAAATTTCGCCATGAAATAATTAAGAGATTCTTTGGAAACTCCTTAAAGAATTTCGGAAATTCTTTCAGAGATTTCATCTAGACATAATTCATATATTTTTCCAGGAATTCCATATGTTATTTTTTTATTTTGCAAATACTCTTAAGAATTTTTCAAAAGGATTCCTCCAGGAATTCGACCAAGGATTACTTCAGGAGTTCTTCCAAAAGCTCCTTCAGAGAATTCTAAATGAATTTCTTTTGTAACATTTCCCCAGGTAATAATTCAGAGATATTTTGGAAAACTTCTCCAGGGATTATGGTATTTTGTCCGAGAATTTCTTTAAAAAATGTCCAAAGAATTTTTTTAAATGTTTCCCATAAAATCCTCAAAAGAAACCTCCAGTAATTCTTCCAAAGATTTCTCCAAAGAATTCTCTCTCTCTGAACCCAATTTCTAGAAATTTCTTCAAGAATTCCTCCGAGGGTTGTCCATGAGACTCCTTCAGATTTCCACAAAAGATCGCTCCAGGAATTCTTTCTGCAATTTCTAGGGGTTCTTTCAGAAATTATTTTAGAAATTTGTCCTGGAATTTGCATAGACATTACTCCACGAGCTCCTTCAGGGAGTACTCAACGAATTTCTTCAGAAACATTTCAACAGGAAATAATTCAATCATTTTTTCGAAAACTCGTCCAGAGAATCCTTTAGAAAATTTCTTCAACAATATTTTGGATATTTTGGATATTTAAGAAAAACACCTGAGACTTTTCCAGGAGATTCTTCCAAGAAATCCCGAAGGGACCTCCTTTGCGCTAGCTTTTTTTTCAGGGATTCCTCCACAGAACTCCTTTAACTCCTACGGGAATTTTACAAGGAATTGCTCTAGGGAAATTTCACCGCTAAATAATCAAGATTTTTTTTTCATAAAACTGCAGCAGGAGTTTCAGCAATTCCTCCATAAATTTCACCGTGACATTTTCCAGAAAGTTGTTCAAGGATTCCTCCAGAGACTCTTATAGGAATTCCTCCGAAAATTCTCTGGGATTTTTTCCAAGGGTTCCCTTAGACATTTCTCCATATGTTTATTAATGTATTCCTCATGGAATTTCCATAGGATCATTCCAAGAAAGAATAATAAATATTTTCGGGAACTTCTACATGGATTCCAGTTTTTTTATTCAAAGATTTCTTCAAAGATTTCACCGAGAAATTCAGATATTCAGAAATTCCTCCAGGAATACCTCCGGAGATTCATCTGAAAGTTACCCCTGGTATTTCTCCCAGAGTTTCACCTGTAAGTCTGTCAGGAATTTATGAATTTTCCCAATGATATCATCTGATATTCTCTCCGGAAGTCCACTGAAATTTTTATGAAACATAGGCAGAGCAGAGGCAGAGCAGAGGCAGAGCAGAGGCAGAGCAGAGGCAGAGCAGAGGCAGAGCAGAGGCAGAGCAGAGGCAGAGCAAAGGCAGAGCAGAGGCAGAACAGAGAGATCAGATGAACATCTCCACGAATTCATTCAATAATACTTCCAACGATACCTTCAGAACGTCTATCTGAATTCCCTACAAGATTAATTCTTCAAAAGATTTCTCCAGATAATATTCAATGAATTCTATCAGGATTTACTCAAATCAATCCTTCATAAATTCCTCCATACATTGTAGATTCCTTCAGAAAATGTTCCATGTGTTCTTCCAAGGTCTTTTCAAGTTTTCCCTCCTGGAATTGATCTATAACTGTGGCATGGCTGTACCTTGATTCTGACAACGACGACAATATAGCCAGGTTACCGGAATCTCAATTCGAAAAATGAGAAAGCAAAAAGAATCACCAATTGACACCGAAGCCAAATGGGAAAGGTGTTCCTTTGCACGAGCACTAACGAACAGCAAAGTGCGCGAATCTCCTGGCACCCCATTTCCGAATCACCACCGTCTCAGAACAGCATCGAATTTGAATATCAATGATTATCACGAGGGATTGGGAAAAAGATTGCTAGAGCTGTGATACAATTTGGCTGTCTGTCGAAGGTAACGGAGGATGCAATTTGAAGTACACGGTGACTTGATTGAGTATTGTCTCGATTGCTGTGCCGAAAAAGCTGCGCGGATCTTACCTTAGTAGGGAAAGAGAACCAATTTTTGTCCGATCACTATTTTTCGTCCAATTCGATTTTGGCATACTTGTGTTGAAATCATCGAGCAACGTATTTTCTGAGTTTTCACAGGGAACTTGTTTGTCTCAATAATTAAAATACCGCTTTAACTAAATTTAGGGTTGCTTAATCCATTGCTGTTTTGGATTTAGCACAAAATTTAAACCACAATATTTAAATTCTGTGCTAAACTATACAGATAAAGAATATTAAAAAAACAACTTTTGAGCACCGAAACGCTTAAAAGTTATTTTTGAATGTTTCAGAAAAGTGTTTTATCATACCGTAATCCGGGGTAACATTAATCAGTTTTTAGGATATTTCTAACATATTAAATTCAAAAGTGCAAATGCTCTGAGTTTTATATTTTTAAAACAAGTACTGCCACACATAGCTCGTGACTATATACTGTATTTTGGTTTTTGAAAGATTTAAACATGTTTTCAAAAATGTTTTATGTGATTTTTTCATTTAGATGATATTGGGTAACATTGATCATCCATATAAACAACGTTCGGTTATATTGAAAATGTCATTACTTACTTAAATCATGGCCCCTGAAGTCGAATATGATGTACGCTCACTCTTATTAGACACACCAGAACGGGCTTATGGGATTTCATCACTTTGGGGGTGTTGTTGAATATCTCGTATGCCAAAAGAGATAGCACAGTACTGTCTTCAGTGAAGTTTCAGTGCTAAGTTCGATCTACCTTTAAGAGTTGAGGATCATCCTTTTAGTTGAGAACTTGGCCGGTAGGGGCGCTTTTTCTGATTTGCACTATATGAACCATGAGGGATAAGCATGTACAATTTTGTTACATATGATATCTCTAGATCCTGATGTTTTGGAAGGTTGGTGTCTTCGGCAAAATATTTCAGTAGCCCAAGGGCTGACATGCGGTGGTCATTCTGATACGGAATTACGCCACCAGGCGGCGCTAGTGGGCATGGAATTTTTGTTTTGCGCATAGCTCAGTTGCCTGACTACTTAGAAAGATGGCGTCTTCGGCAAAGTTGCTCAGTATCACAAGGGCTAACATTATTTGAGCCGAAAGTTTTAAAATTTTGCCACTAGTGAGCAAAGAATTTTTGTTTCGCGGATGGCTCAGTTGCCTGATCATTTAGAAAGATGGCGTCATCAGCAAAGTTGCTCAGTATCACATGGGCTAACATTATTTGAGCCGAAAGTTTCGAAATTGTGCCACTAGGCGGCGATAGTGACTAAAAAAATTTTTGTTTTGCGCATAGCTCAGTAGCCTGACCACTTAGAAATATGGCGTCTTCAAAGCAAAGAATTTTTGTTTCGTGTATAGCTCAGTAGCCTGACCACTTAAAAATATGGCGTCTTCGGCAAAGTTGCTCAGTATCACAATGGCTAACATTATTTGAGCCGAAAGTTTCGAAATTGTGCCACTAGGCGGCGCTAGTGACTAAAAACATTTTTGTTTTGCGCATAGCTCAGTTGCCTGACCACTTAGAAAGATGGCGTCTTCGGCAAAGTTGCTCAGTATCACAAGGGCTAACATTATTTGAGCCGAAAGTTTCAAAATTTTGCCACTAGGCGGCGCTAGTGAGCAAAGAATTTTTGTTTCGCGGATGGCTCAGTTGCCTGATCACTTAGAAAGATGGCGTCATCAGCAAAGTTGCTCAGTATCACATGGGCTAACATTATTTGAGCCGGAAGTTTCGAAATTTTGCCACTAGGCGGCGCTAGTGAGCAAAACATTTTTGTTTCGCGCATAGCTCAGTAGCCTGACCACTTAAAAATATGGCGTCTTCGGCAAAGTTGCTCAGTATCACAATGGCTAACATTATTTGAGCCGAAAGTTTCGAAATTGTGCCACTAGGCGGCGCTAGTGACTAAAAAAAATTTTGTTTTGCGCATAGCTCCAGGCCTGACATTAGTCATCGTCATTGCACTTTCTTCAACAGTAGCAACGAGTCGTGTGACCTTCATATATATGCAACACAACTTCTCCGACCAACATGACGAAACTTTTCGTCGTGCAACAGAAGAGTTGTAATGTTGACACATTCCTACGCTTCAATATGCTCTTCGTCACAAAGACATTTCTGCCTTGCTACGGACTCTGTCGAAGAGACGCGATAAATTTTTGTATGACGCAAAAATATGCGTTTTCGTCACTCGTCACTTAAAGCATGACGAATGACGATATTCTAATAGTTCGGAACCATGTGAAGACTTACAGCCTACAGGCCGGTCTATCACATTTTGAGGAATTTCTCGATATTGCTATCTGCCGTACATTGCTCAAGTTTGAACTGTTTGTTACGTAAACATAATACTAGGCTTTGAATACAATCCGCACACAACAGAAATAAAATCCATTCCGTCTAGGTACCTACTTTTGTTTGCAACATAAAAATTGGCAAAATCAGTAACCCGTGCAATTATTAGTAAGCCATGAAAAAAATAACAATTTGACATTCGTTGTTTGAACATCCAGAAAAGAGGTCAATTTTGTATCCTGTTCTTGAAGAAAAGTTGAATTCGATTTGAAATCTCTAAAGGATCGATTCCAGCTGTCCTTCAACAAAATTTTATGAAAAGACGAGGCTCCGCGAAGATTAAAGTTGTTCCACATTCAACGAGTAAAATCATGAACATACAAATGAAATTCATTATACAAGGCAGGTAGGTATAGGTATCTTTCGGTTCTGTGAGCATTTTTTAAGCAAATCCGGAGTAAAACTCAAAATTCTTTGAATGATCTATTTACTTTTCCACGATCGCAAATGAATTCCTCAAGTTTTTCTTAAGCTTCCTTTTTCCAACAAAAAAAAAATGCAAGCTTTCAAGTGCTATCGAAGCCAAACAAAGGCACATAGAATCAGATAGCGCTTTGTGCTGAAAGTTCAACCGATTGACTAAAGTGACTAATCGAGAAAAAATATCAGTTTCATTCTCTTAAATTGTGCTCCTTCAAAATTCATTGCATAGCTAGGTTCTGTGTATATCTTCAAGCAGTAACCTTAACAATTTCTATGTATAAATAAGAAACTGGAGATTCTTTATTGAAATCAGACTAATAAGAAACATTAGCTTTTCTACCATTTTTAACACAGTGAGCCAAAAAGAGAATAATAGCAGCTTGAGTTTGAATGCAGCTTGAGTTTGAATCTAGTGTGGGTCACAAGTTCGCTGGCCGAAACACTAACTATCGATAGTTTTATGACATACATATTTTAAACCAGCCGTACACTAATTTTTGCTGAAAAATATACACTAAAAGCACAAATTTCTCCGAATGGCTCAAACTTTTGCCCCACTATGGGCCAAAATTGGTTTCCAAGTATTTATGTAAAAATTAATATGCCTCTAAGCATCCCTTCGGCCTACAACGCCTTTAGACAAGAAAATCGAAAATGATTCGAATATTTTTTTGTTTCAAATGGAAATAATATTCGCGATCAAATACAACAAATTGCCATAACTTTTCCAAATATCAATCGATTTGTATATTTGGAGCGCAAGTCTCTTACTCAAACAGCATTCGAACCATTGAATTTAGCTAGAAATCTTGAAAGGAAACTCTTGCTATACTCTAACTTTTGCCCACTTTACTAAAGTAAAGTGAACGAACCGTGCAAAAACCGGACGGTATTTTATTTTGCAATTTTGTTCACATTTGATTTTAGCACGGTTTAATATTGGCAATTAAACCATTCGATTTTAACAACACATATTTTTTTGTTGCTCTAAAGTTTCCTTGTTAATAAATTTACAGACATATTATGATTAATTCGTTAGACTCAATGCAGCAAAATTATGATGCAATACAAAAACTGCCGTTCAACTCATATTTGTCCCACAATTCATTAGGTTTACATAAAACATGGGACAAGTAGGCGTAGAAGGGCAGACAAATGCATATACAAAAAAAAAATCATGCATCAGTTACCGATCCTACAGAAAACTTTTTAAGACTATTCGTGTTTTAAAAAAGCAAATATAAGTCGTGGTTATTATGAAGTTAATAAAAGTTTTTATTGAACCAAACGTTTTATTTTGACATGGTTCGATATTGCCAACATGAGTTTTTTACATGTTGCCATAATCGAACAGTCATTGTATTCACGAAATATGTATAGCCAGGTCTGCTATTGAACGCTGCCATCCACTCTACGGCCACCGCAATTTCTCAGCTACTGTCCCATAAATTCTTATGAAATTTGGTAGGTAATTAGTTTGCACTACACCTCAACAACATACAAACATTCAGCTGCGTCTCTTGAGCAACTGCTTAGAAATTGCCGTGGGAAGAAAGTGGGTGTCAGCGTCTTATAGTAGACCTGATTGTATTTTTTATTTACAAATTATGTATTTTTATTGCAATTTTGTATTATAATTCGTAGTGAATTAAATTAAAAATTCATCATACAACCTTCTTCTTCTTCTTTCTGGCGTTACGTCCCAACTGGGACAAAGCCTGCTTCTCAGATTAGTGTTCTTATGAGCACTTCCACAGTTATTAACTAAGAGCTTTCTTTGCCGATTGACCATTTTTGCATGTGTATATCGTGTGGCAGGTACGGAGATACTCTTATGCCCTGGGAATCGAGAAAATTTCCTATACGAAAAGATCCTTGACCAGCGGGATTCGAACCCACGACCCTCAGCATGGTCATGCTGAATAGCTGCGCGTTTACCGCTACGGCTATCTGGGCCCCATTTTGGGTCAAATTGTACAATTTGTTGATTAACCCGTATAGGCCTGAGTGAAAGCAAAAATACTAAAACCCTCACCGCTCAGCGAATTCTTAACGGATTTAAATGATTTTTTGTCAGTTTACTGGCCCACATATCCAGTTTCTAGAAGTGGCCAGAGGAACTTGGAAATATTCCTGTGGCCGGAGTTATTCCGGTGAGTCACTGGGTCAAGTCGGGTAAAAAAGATCTATTATTTGGGACATGACAAGTTATCTTTATTTATTTGCAATGTCAATCATTTTAATTTGCATAAATCATTAAGATCTGATATTCAACATTAGAAATGAAGAGTTTTGCACCGTTTAAAATATACCGGATGTGGCCATTCGGACGTAATGTCCGGAAGAACCGGTTTTAGATTTGTTGGATACTAAACCGTTTCAATTCTTGAAAAGTGGAAATCAAACATATTTGTGCACTAAAACGCGCTCCCATAAGCTTGGCACAGATGATCAGATACAAATTGGCCACTTTATCGTAAGTTTGAGGCGTCCCTTGACCCAAAAATGGTCATTTATAGGATCAATCAAATGCAAAATTCATAGTTATCCAACTTAATCGTTTCACAAAAAGTTTACACTGATGCAATTTTCTTAAAATTCCGTCATATAGTGACCACATTATGGCCGATTCTGGAAATTATCTGTGACTTGAAATTTGCCTACCTCCAGGGGCAAAAACGTACAGTACCCTTTTCACCCGACCTGACCCAGTGACCCTCTGGAATGACTCCGGCCACAGGAATATTTCCGCGTTCTTCTGTCCACTTCTAGAAACTATATATGTGTGCCAGTATACTGACCAAAAACCATTTGAATCCATTGAGAATTCGCTGAGCGATTGGGGTTTTAGAATTTTTGCTTTCACTCAGGCCTATACGGGTTAATGTTATTACCACACAATGTTTGGAAAACCATTCGGTTTTCGCACGGTGCCAAAAATGAATATTGTCAAAATCTAACTGTTCCAAATTACTAAAATCTAAACGGACAAAAACAAAACGTGCCAAAATTGAACGACTACTGTACCTTATGATGGCCTACAATAATCCAACTTCAAGTATCTCAGGCCACACCCCCTAAATTTTGATCTCCACAAGCTTCTATGAAAGTTTCTTGGCGTATCAAATCGCATCTTTTGATGCAAACAGTTTTTTAATAAATCGACCTAGCAGTGAGAAGGAAAAATTAAATTTTCATAACATTGCGACATTGCTTATTGAACATTATGAAATTGTAGTTCTAATGCCGTTTAATCTTTTGGTCTACGCAATGCTGAGAAAATCAGTCATTTTTTTCATAGTAATATTATAAAAATGACACAACTTCAAGTAAAAATTAAGTAATCGTAATTTGAAAAATGCCACCCAATATTTATTTATGTATCTCCATCTTCGTCTAAGGCACACAGATCGTATATATTGTATTGTATATATTAATATGTTATACGCTATGAAAATTCGAGGTTTTTCTTCATTTAACGAAGCCACAGCTTAAACTGGAAAAAAGCGAAAATGTTGCAATCCAAAAACCCTTCCGCTAAAGCTTGTTCGTTTGGTAACCACATACGAGTGATCCAGTTTTCAGTTTGTTCGGCTATTAGGGTGTTGAGATTTGGGCTCTTCAAAGTTCAAGGATTGGCTACTAAATGATGTCAGTTAAAATGTTATTAATTTTGGCTTTCATAACGTATATGTACCTACGTGTTAATAAGCTCTTCATCGTTTATCATTCTAACATCAATATTCTAGAAATGAAGGTGATATTAAATGTGTAACAACCTGGAGCCGCATAAAACCTAATATAAGAATGGCCCTACAAATTAACATTACGTATCAAGACGAAGATTGCATATTTGACCAGTATGAGCTATACCGAAACATATATTTCAAGTGAGGAAACGTATTGTTGGCAGAACGATGAAAAACATTCCTAAGATATCAAGAATTTCATATTTTATGCATAAGTATATTTATAATCATTAATAATATGATAAGACTACATATAAGCTATACAGCTACAAAATCCCAACTTTTTCAGACAACTAAACATACAGATGATTTGAACTTGGAAGGAAAAAACAATGTTAGCGTCCATGTTACCGACTATTAGTCAAATTCTGGAATCGAATTGCACAGATAGGAGAATATGTACCTACAGAACCCGTGTCAGATGTCGTATTTTTGTGCGCCACATTTTTTGAGAACAAAACATCAGAATTTGACAGAATATATCATTTCGTTTGGAGCAAGGAGTACTTTGATAGGTAATTTTCTTTTATTTTGCGCATACTTGTAGTAGTGGTTATGGGGGGAGCTGTGGCTTCGTGGTTTCTAACGAGTCATACAAATAATTTATATTTTTCATACAAAAAATTTAATTATGGAGGTAGGGGAAGAGTTTAAAAAATTGCTAAAAATGTCTTAAGTCATTAATGGACAAGGGCCGTCCATGAACTACACACTTACAAAACTTATTTTAAATCATAACCGTGGTAGTGGAGTAAGTTTACAAGAATAATTCAAAATAAGCTTCGGGTGAACGGTAGATCATCGAAAATTTGTTCAGTTTACTGCCCATAAAAGCATAACTGTCCCATATGGATTTTCGAAACAACAACTTTAGTCATCGAAACCTTCATCTATTATTACGCATATAAAAATTAACATACTTTGTTTGAATATGTTGTGTAGAAGTTGGTACAGTCCCGTATTGAAAAAAAAGGCTTAACAGAATATGAACTTTTAACCCAAATAATAACTACAAAACGTGAATTGTGTTCAAGTTTATATTTTTCACTAATCAATAGAGCCAACATGTTATCTGTGCGGTGATTTTAATGATACTAGAAAGGTATTAGGAAATTGGGCAAAATTTTATGAGAAAACAAATGTTTAACTTTGAACGCTATTTTCTCAACACCTACTTTTTCCATTAGGGACAGGTATGCTTTTATGAGCAGTCTAGATTTAGAAAATAAAGTAAAAACAATAGAGCTTTGCAGCAAATCTAAGTTCAGGTTTTATTTGCATCACGAAAATAAAAACAAAAAATGAAACTTTTCAAGATCAACTTGTTCTTCTTAAGTTTCAGATTCATCATTGAACGCAGTTTTCCAATCGTACAAGGTCGGGATGATCTTTTCAAAGATATCTTTGTTGAGCTTGATTAACAAAACATTTTGTAACGCCTCGTCTGACATTCCTGTGCGTAAATCGGATAGAATTAGTGCAAGTGCACTAAATGCTCGTTCAACGGATATTTGGCTGGATGGCCCAGACAGTACGACCAGAGCAACTTCAAACAGCTCCGGATGGCTGTGCTTCCGAGCGAGCCAATGAGTCCAGACGTCATAATGATGAGGCTGCCTGTTTTCAAAGCTGAGCTGGCGAAGTTGTTGTTGAAATGTTGAAGCGATGTTTGCTGATGTCATTGGTCCTGAACTTCCAAACAACTGAGTTATGTAATCATCCATTTCATCAGACATGTTGCTGTCATTTGCGGTTCCAGCAGAAGTTGACGGCTGAGGTTCATTCGCTGGTCTTTGAATTTGGTTTATCCTGTCCCATACGTTACGAACGAATTTCTGAAGATAATTAAGTTTTAATTACTAATCATTATTAAGTACTAAATACATTTTGTTGCAGGTCTGAAGACTTACTTGAACCGATTCTTTTTCGTCTGCTGACGAAAAAACGTTTGACCCAGGAAAGTTGAATCGAGGATCAAGCAGTAGGGCGGCACGAAAAAGCTCGTTTTCCTGAAGTTTTTTCAGTCGATTCTTCAGTGCCTGTGACAAGCTGGAACAAAGAGGGTTGTCCTTGTTGCTCTCAACAGATCGAATCGCTTGCAACCATTCCATGTAAAAATCACTGAGAGGGACGTGCTTCAACTGTAGGTCATTAGTTAATTTATGAACTGGAGCGAAGGCTTCAACAAAGTCCTTCATAAACTTCCAGTCATCTTCGGTGATGTCTATAAATAAATTTATTATTTAATACAAAAGTGCACGATACCTTCGTATCGTATAACTTACCGATTTCTTTGTATTCTTCAGCCAGCTCAATATAAAATTGCTCTTGTTCAACAATCGATGCAATCATTTCATACTTTCCTCCCCATCTTGTGGGTGACCAAAAAGGAGCCTTGGAGGCTTGCTTATGCTCGAAGAAAAGAGTGTACTTTGTTTTCCGCGACTCTTTCACAAGATCAGTAATACTACGAATATGTGGATCGTTTTTCTTTACCACATCTCCGACGGCCAGCTGAAGCGTGTGACTTGCGCACCGAGTAAGGCACAGCAAAGGCTCAAACTCCGAAGCTAACGAATCCAATAGCTCGATTTCCTTCTCGCTGGCATGGGGTAGTTCATCTTCCAAGATAGATTCTGGCGAAACTCCGAAAACGGCTGCAGCTTGTTGGAGCAGTTTCACGGCAGCAATCATGTTGGCCCCATTATCGGTTGTCACGGACAGAATCTGATCGATGGATACCTCGTATGATTGCAGGATCTCAAGAATTTTTTCCTTGAGGAATTTGGCGGTCTGGCTTTGCTTAACTTCAATCATTCCTAAAAATTAAGAAAAAAAAGTTAATAAAACCAAAATTTAGTATTAAGTAGCTATTTTATACCAAGTGTGCGTATGACAACAGCTCCTTGCTTCTCGTACTGCACATTTATTCCCAGTATGTGTCTGGAATGTCTTGAGGCCGAATCAATTGCTAAGTGAAGCAATTTCCCACACATTTCTAATTTCATTGCTTGTTTTATTTTTTCCGCGGCGACGTTGATATGCACCTTAATGTTGCGACGGTTGAGTGTTATATTTAGTGCTTCGCAAATCGGATCCAATAACAATCTCAGTCCTTCCCATTCCAGACATGAGAATGGTAGATGGTGTATAGCAGTCAATTTTAAGCACGCTTCCAGCAATGTTTGCCTGTTAATTGCGATTAAGACCTTCGGAACTACCTTCGCTTTTTTTGCGGGAGGCTCCTTCGTCAATTCATGGATTGCCGCTTCCTCCGGGTGTTGTGAGCGAAAATGCCGTAGGAAGTTCGTCACATCATATTTCTCCTGATAATAAGCACATCCCGAGATTACGTCAATGGCACAAAACACTTTGTTGTCCTCTTTCTTAATAAAATCCGTAATAAGAGACGAATAAGTAAATTTACGTTTTTTCGCGGCCATTTTCGGATTTTGTTTTTCACTTCGTTTACTCCTTCGACAGATAAAAGCACACTGACTAAAAGTGACAGAAGACGATCGCTTCGGGCAACATGCGACGTGACAAGCTCAGCGTGACTAAAAGTTCTCCGAAGAAACAAAATATTTTTGTTTGCGTCATAACTAACCAACGTTGCGAAGACGAGCAACATAGATATCTTCATTACTTTTGGCTGCATGACTATCGTCACCGACCATAGGCAACACGACGATAACTAAAACATGAAGAATTAACGAAATCGAAGACGATAACTTTCTTTCTTTCGTTTTCTTCATGTGACGCGAATGACTTTTGCCAGCCCTGCATAGCTCAGTTGCCTGACCACTTAGAAAGATGGCGTCTTCGGCAAAGTTGCTCAGTATCACAAGGGCTAACATTATTTGAGCCGAAAGTTTCAAAATTTTGCCACTAGGCGGCGCTAGTGAGCAAAGAATTTTTGTTTCGCGGATGGCTCAGTTGCCTGATCACTTAGAAAGATGGCGTCTTCGGCAAAGTTGCTCAGTATCACAAGGGCTAACATTATTTCAGCCGAGAGTTTTTAGATTTTATATATACGTAGAAATCTGGAGAAAAAGTTTTTTTTATAGGATTGAATTATTTATATGAAAAATAAAATTTATATTTTAAAAATATTCAAACAAGAGTGTCGTATAACTAAAGATATAAGGCCAGTACTGGTTATCTTATTAAGATTGTAATTTATTAGTAATGACTGACATTCCAACCTTACTTCATTTCTATCCAATCCATATTTTGGAAAATGCGGAGTTCATGTAATGACGAAATAAAAAAAAACATACATATGTTTTCTTTGGTTCATATAAATAGCAAACGATCACACATTTGAGTAGTAAATGGATCCTCACTCTTTCTCATATCAAATAATTGATCAAAAATTCTCCCAATCCGTCGAAAATACTAGGATACTAGCCACACTTTTATCTGATTGTGAAATATAATGTTTGTATTTTTCTCTAGACACTTTTAGTCAATCGTGACAATGCGAGGAAAATCGATAGCCCTTATCATAATGAACAACTTTGATCAGGCTACTGAGCTATCCGCAAAACAAAATTTCTTTCCCCACTAGCGCTGCTTAGTGGCACAATTTCGAAACTTTCGGCTCAAATAATGTTAGCCATTGTGATACTGAGCAACTTTGCCGAAGACGCCATCTTTCTAAGTGGTCAAGCTACTGAGCTATCCGCGAAACAAAAATTCCATGCTCACTAGCGCCGCCTGGTGGCGTAATTCCGTATCAGAATGACCACCGCATGTCAGCCCTTGAGCTATTTAACAACTCTTCCGAAGACACCAACCTAACAAAACATCAGGATCTAGAGATATCATATGTTACAAAATTGTACATTCTTATCCCTCATGGTTCATATAGTTCAAATCAGAAAAAGCGCCCCTACCGATCAAGTTCTCAACTAAAAGGATGATCCTCAACTCTTAAAGGTAGATCGAACTTAGCACTGAAACTTCGCCGCAGACAGTACTGTGCTATCTCTTTTGGCATACGAGATATTCAACAACACCCCCAAAGTGATGAAATCCCATAAGCCCTGGGTCTCCTATAACGCAGATTCCTATTACGCCCTCCAACCATGTGTCTAATAGGAGACCTAACTGTATTTTAAAATTACAAACACCTCGAACAGCGGAATACGCCTAAAGGTAGGCAATTTCCTAAGGGAATTCTACATTCTTTACAGTAATTCGTTAATGTTGCCTAATTGAACATACTTATAAACGTTTTGACAGCGGAATCATTTTTGGCGATGCCATTTTTAGTGAGAACCGCATTTTCCTTGCTCATATCGCTTGCAGAACTTATGTGAGACATGAATCTTCGGTAGTGTCATCCTTAACCATTGAAATCATTGTTTCGCAAACTTGACAAATTTAACGCAATTTTTACAAAAATCTTTATTTTCAATAGCTTATAAATACACGAAATAGAAGCAACATTCATGCTTTGGAAATATTTCATCAATAAATGATGGTACCAACTTATTACGAGATGAGTCATTCCGATCAATGTTACCCCGCTGATCAATGATACCTCGGATTACGGTATTCTGTATGCTTGGTAGATTGGATACAAATGTTGATGATCTATAATTCAAAACTGTGAAGTTTTTAGAGCATTTCTGATAGCGGCATTAGATTAAGTAATTCCAAATTCACTAGAGATACATGATTTGATCCATGAGACATGGACAATTTTTATATATGTTACGCAGTAGAATCCACCACGAAATCCAGAAATTTAACTAAGAAATCATTTACGAATCTCAAATGAAAGATATCCTTAAAGCCTCCTTTAAGATTTCTTCCTTCCTTAGCCGGTGATTAGAGTCCGCGGCTACAAAGCAAAGCCATGCTGAAGGTGTCTGGGTTCGAATCCCGGTCGGTCCAGGATCTTTTCGTAATGGAAATTTCCTTGACTTCCCTGGGCATAGAGTATCATCGTACACGATATACAAATGTGAAAATGGCAACTTTGGTGAAGAAAGCTCTCAGTTAATAACTGAGAAGCAGGCTCTGTCCCAGCGTTCTCACTGCCACGAAGAAGAAGAAGAAGATTTCTTCTAGCTTATTTTTATCTGCTTGTCCTTTAAGCAACGATAGACAAACAACATTTAAAACATCGTGCTCCTGAATTTTCCCACAAATCCCCCAAATCCCTTTCAGTCGATACATTTCGCATAACAAAGTTCTTCACCTCGACAGACAGAATATAATCACCATTCTCACACATCATAAATAAGTCCCATAAATAAACAAAACATGAATCAACCCAAAATCCGGGAGGGCCGCAAAAAACATGCAAATTTCAGCGCACAAAAGGTTACACACAAAACTGTATGGTCGATCGGTCCCGATCGAAAATAAAATTATGCAAATTTCAGAACCATGCAAAACAAATATCGCATCGCGCAGCCAAATGCCGAAACCCTTTCTGCTGCGCCTGAGCAGCAGACTGCATAATGCGTCAATCGATTGATTAGCGTCAATATTTAGCAGAAGCAGCCAGCAGCACCTTACCTGCCTGTGAGGTAAAGTGAGCAAAGGGCAAAATCATCTGGGCGGAACAAATCGAGTGTTTTGCAATAAAATAGCGACGTCACCCGTTTTTTTACTTCTCTCCCAATCGACTTTGCATCACAAAAGAAATCAATAAATTGATCATCCTCTTTCGTTGCCTTGATGCGTTCGCATATTCCCATGGGATCCCACGGTCGATCACGGGGATTACTACAAGAGGGACGGATGTGCATTAGGGTACGGCTAATTTTTTTAAAGTTTCTAAAATCAAAAAATTGTACGCTCTACTGTTTTCAAATACCATAAGAAGAACATCCTTCAAGTTTGAGAAAAACATAAGTTTTAGAAGAAGAGCGCGTCCAAAACCATAAATCGTATTAATTTAGTGAAGATCAATTTTGTTCTCATTTCACTGCAAACCATATTTAGCCGTATCTTCATGAATACTTAACTGATATCAAAACGTTGATTCTGCAATAATTGTCTTCAGAAATGCTTAGAGATGTGCACCCTCAAATTACTTGTAGGATTCTGAAAATTTTTTCGTTTCGTGCAGAAGATCTAAAACCAATACATTTTTCATAATTCTGTTTAAAAATATATATTTCAATAATTCTAGTTTATTATTTCCATTTGTGTGTCCTGACCAGATCTCCGAGACCACTCGAAAAATAGGCCGCACCCTAATGTGCACGCTACAAAGGGAAACCGGTAACTGTGTACCTGTGAGATGGATATTTAGCCTTTTTTGCTGCTCGATTCGAGTCGCTTCCGAATCAAGAGCCGTGCAAAGATACCTTCCTTTGGAAAGGAAGCTGTTAGTTGGGGTGCAAGATCCGTTACAACGTTTTCAGATGATTTGAAAGCAGTTTTTCGGCTTTGAGTTCTCTGGAATGCAATGTATGAAAGTGCAGTTTTGGCTTGTCTGACTGCAACCGCAACGTGAGCCGTGGGCGGGAGAGATCCTCAAACAATGCGGTTTCGATAGGATCAGTTAATAACTGTGTAATTAAGTTTGACCACACAAAGCGGAACGCTTTGGCAAACATGGTAAACGGGCAACGCCCCTTGAATAATTTGACTGGGGCATAACGTTTGATCCATGTGGGCAGTGTGCTAAGAACTAGCAAACATGAAACGGGTTTTTGGACGGATGCGTTTTTATGATGTTTTGCTCTGAGGTTATTGACATTTCTTTACTAATGTCAAGAGTTTGTCAAATTAAAAGTTGTGTTTGAGCTATGAAAATTATATGGCAAGATTTGCAGAAAGAAATCAAGAAACGTTTTTCACAATTAAGAAACACAAATTTTGAAAATAAGATTTCTCAATTGGACCCTGGCTCTAAGCCCTTTTGGAAATTATCTAAAATCTTGAAAAAACTTCAGAAGCCAATATCGGCATTGAAAGAGGAAAACAAATTATTACTAACTAATTGCGAAAAAGCTCAAAAACTTGCTATGCAGTTTGAAAGTGCGCACAATTTTAATTTAGGACTTGCTAGTCCAATTGAAAGTCAAGTTACTCAGGAGTTCGAAAATATTCTCAATCAAGAGAACGTTTTCGAAAATGCCTGGGAGACTGATTTGGAACAAGTGAGAACTATTATTAAAAATTTCAAAAATATGAAAGCTCCTGGCGATGATGGAATTTTCTACATCCTCATCAAGAAACTTCTAGAAAGTAGCTTATCATTTTTAGTTGATATATTTAACAAATGTTTTCAATTAGCATATTTTCCTGACAAATGGAAAAATGCTAAGGTTGTTCCAATTTTAAAACCAGACAAAAATCCTGCAGAAGCATCTAGCTATCGTCCTATCAGTTTGCTTTCCTCCGTCAGTAAACTTTTTGAAAAGGTTATTTTGAACAGAATGATGGCTCACATCAACTAAAATTCAATTTTTGCTAATGAACAGTTCGGATTCCGCCATGGACATTCGACCACTCATCAACTTTTACGTGTAACAAATTTGATCCGTTCCAACAAATCTGAAGGCTACTCTACTGGTCTTGCTCTTCTAGACATAGAAAAAGCATTCGACAGTGTTTGGCATGAAGGTTTGATTGTAAAATTAAAAAACTTTAATTTTCCAACATTCATTGTTAGAATAATTCAAAGTTATCTGTCAAATTGTACGCTTCAGGTTAATTATCAGAACTCCAGATCTGAAAGACTTCCTGTAAAAGCTGGTGTTCCCCAAGGCAGCATTTTGGGACCAATATTATACAATATTTTCACATCTGACTTACTTGAGTTACCTCAGGGATGTCAAAAATCCTTGTTTGCGGATGACACAGGCTTCTCCACCAAAGGACGAAGCCTGCGTGTCATCTGTAGTCGATTGCAAAAAAGTTTGGATATTTTTTCTTCATACTTGCAGAAATGGAAGATTTCTCCTAATGCTTCCAAAACTCAACTAATAATATTCCCACATAAACCAAAAGCTCTTTATTTGAAACCTTCAAGTAGACATGTTGTCACGATGAGAGGGGTTCCAATAAATTGGTCAGATGAAGTTAAGTATCTAGGGCTCATGCTAGATAAGAATTTAACTTTCAAAAATCACATTGAGGGCATTCAAGTCAAATGTAATAAATATGTAAACTTCTCTATCCCCTTATTAATAGAAAATCAAAACTTAGTCTTGAGAACAAGCTTTTGATATTCAAACAAATTTTCAGGCCAGCCCTGTTGTATGCTGTACCAATATGAACTAGCTGTTGTAATACGAGGAAGAAAACTCTGCAGAGAATTCAAAAAAAAAAAAAAAATAAAATAAAAAAAAAATTTTGGGACGGACCTGGTGTAGTGGTTAGAACACACGCCTCTCACGCCTAAGACCTGGGATCGAATCCCATCCCCGAGATAGTCACTCAAAATTTCAGTGATGACTTCCTTCGGAAGGGAAGTAAAGCCGTTGGTCCCGAGATGAACTAGTCCAGGGCTAAAAATCTCGTTAATAAAGATAGAAAAAAAAAAAAAAATTTGAAAATGATTCTGAAGCTTCCTCCGTGATATAGTACCAATAAGTTACATAGAATATCCAATGTTAAAACATTGGAACAAATGTCAAATAAAATAATTAATAATTTCAGGCAAAAATCGTTAAAATCTTCTATTGCCACGATTAATGCGTTATATTTTTAGGTTAATTTAGGTTAAGTTTATTCAAAGCTTTATTTTTTTTCTTATAAGCAGGTGAAATCAACTCACCTGTAAAAAATCTGAACTGCTACGGCAAATGAAATGTAATATGTTGTTAACAAAATGTTAATAAAATCTTAAATTTGTTTTACCAAATTAGGAAGACAGTGTTGTCTAATAACACAGAACACCTAGATATAAGAAATGAATGTAATGTTTGGAATGATACTAATAAAGAAATTAAAAAAAGACGTTTGTGGAGATGTCAACAAACTGTGGCTGTGACGCTCCTGTGAAGCTGTGACCAAAAATATGCGGGATGTGATCGGCTCTGGCCAAAGACGAAAACGGAATGGCTGGTTCGATGAAGAGTTTCAGAGAGTGAAGACGTGTAGAAAGCCGCCAGAAGCCGTATGCTTGGCAGAACAGAGAGCGATACAGGGCAGCGAGAGTTGAAGAAAAGCGAATTCACCGCAGAATGAAAAGCCAGCCCGAATAATTATGGAATAGTTAAATAAGTTTATGATTATTGTCGTTCTACTACTATTATAAATATTAAAAATAAAAACAAACGGTCTGATGTATTCTGCGCAATCAATCCTTATTTTCCACATGTTCTCTAACAAACCGTATAGCGTACAAATCACTATGCTTGTCGCATTTTGTAACTATGTTTTGAACGTTACTCAGTCCTGTCGTCCTGCTTAGTCGCGCTTAGTCGACGACTAAGAAGCTTTTCTCAGACTTTTTATAACAAGTTTCGCTTATAATTCATAAAAAATGTGAGTTTTGATATCTTTGCAAGATTATTTGCTGACATCAACCGAAATTTTCAAGCTGTATCAACGCCCTAGTGTTATTTGGCCTTTTCTAACGTAGATCTCAGCGAAGTCATAAGCGTTTAAACGCCCTTTAGAACATCAATCAAAACTAACTGTATCAGTGCCCTGTTGTATTTTGACCTTATCTCACATAAATCTCTGCGAGGTCATGAATGTTAACGCCCTACAGGACACCAACAAATATTCTCTCGCTGTATCCACGCCCTGGTAAATTTGGTTTACGTAGAGTTTCGCGAAGTCATGAGATCCTTAACGCCCAGTAGACTATCAAACGTAGATCATTGCTAGGTCATGAACATGTTAACTCTGTATGACTTCCATTGAAATGCCCTAGCTGTATCAACGCACTGGGTGGTTTTGATCCTATCTCACGTAAATTTCTGTGAAGTGAAGAACATGTTAACGCCTTGTAGGACATCACACAAAAATTTCTAGCTGTATCTATGCCCTATAATGATTTGACCCTTTTAACGCCCCTTATGACTTCAATCTAAATTTGATAGCTGAATCAACTCCCTAGTGAATTTTGATCTTATCGAACATAGAGTATTGCGAGGTTATGAGCATATTAACGCCCTGTATGACTTCCATCTAAATTTCCTATCAGTATCTATGCCCTGGTGAGTTTTGATCTCACTTTACGTAGATTTGTTCGAAGTCATGAGCATTTGAACGCCCTGTAGGACATTATCCAAAATTCCATTCCTGCCCCAGCGCTCTGGAATTATTTTAGCTCATCTGTAGATCTTTGCGAGGTCATTAACATTAACAGCCCTGTATAACTTTAATCGAAATTTTCTAACTGTATCAACGTCCTGTTGAGTTTTGATCTAATCTCATGTAGATATTTTGAAGTCATGACCATTTTAACGCCCTGTAGGACATCAATCTAAATTTTCTAGCTGTATCAGCGTCTTGAAGTGTTTTTCTTATTTTTGAAAATAAGTTGCACATGAAAAAAATAAAATGAAAAATGTTGTTGAACATGAAGGTACATTAAACTGCATAAATGGAACAATAATTAACAAATTACTAGTGAAATTTTGGAAAAAATCACTGCACTCATGTGGGATTTGAACCCACGACTGTTGTTTGCTAGATGAGCACTTAAACCATCCGAGCTATAAAGCCATATAATGATCCAGTACCACAGAAGGTTACAAGTTTTGAGTTGAAATCTCAATAGCTCACGCAGATTTTTGTTATAACTTAAAAATCTAAGCCTTGAGCCAACATAACTTTAGTATCCAGACTTAAGTAGTAGCATTGATATCAGAATTCAAGATATGGATTGTCGAAGAATATACGATACTTATGTTGAAAGATGTTGGTTTGGATGGATTTGAACACAGTTTAACAATGCAAGCATGTAATGATTGTTATTTTCCAAGAATTCGTTTTATCCCGAGCAGGCGTTAAAGGCTTAGTAATAGTAAATTTTGACATGGATATCTGAAAGTTATATTAAATTTTTTTTTTATCTTTATTAACGAGATTTTTAGCCCTCGGCTAGTTCATCTCGGGACCAACCGTACACAAGTTCTCATTTCCAAGGCTCGTTTTAATAAGCGTTTTCCATAGATATATATACTAATTTATAGTTCTAAGATGCTTGGAGCGCCTCTTTAGTAGTTTGACGATTTAAATTGATGATTTGACTATTCTTTTTCTCGTTCCCATGAGCTGTCCTGAATTCGAATCAAATTGAGTGGAATATGTGGCAAAAGTAAGGAAGCATCCGGAATAAGAACCATGAAGAGTTCACATAACTATATTTATTTTTTGAAATTATTCATGTTGTGGAATTGAAATCTTCACCAACTATTCGCAAGTTGAGCGTTTTGAAGGCTCGATAAAGCGACTGAACCAAAGAGATGATTTATTTTATACGATTTTTGATGAGTTGTACTTCTCTAAGGCCTTAAGTTTCCGTAATAGGAATCAAAATGGTAGACAAAAGAGATAAAAGATCTAAAACTTATATCTAAAATTTACCCATGGATTACCATTAGCATATCTTTCAACATTTTAAAGTTGACAAACAATAATAATTATTATAATAATAACCATTAGCATATCATATTTAGCTTTTGTAAGATCTAATTAATAGTAGCAATCATCAAAATTTGCAATGGCTTGTAAGTGCCTGGAATAAAATTTTGATGTTATCTTTAGATCTTTTATCTGGTATTATGTCAATCCAATCAATATCAAATCAGATAATCCTCGAATTATTCCTACAAAAATTAATTCATGAAATTTTCTAAGGAGTTAGGACAAAATATGATATAAATGTTATTCTAAGCATAATGTAACAGTTTCCTTAATGTACTTTCCCTGAAATGATTTTATTAAAAAAAACTCCTCAAAAATGTTATAAAAAATTTCTTTCGTCAATTCCATTTGAAAATTCTCAACAAACATTCATATTAAATCTAAAGCAATTCGTTCAATTCACTTTCCAGTGTAATGAAGTTAATGAGTTAATGTAATTTATGAAAATTTATCGAGGGCTTCTCTGAACAAGATATGAAACTCTTGAAAAGCTCTCGATTTTTTTTTAAATAAACCACTTGTAACCTTCATAGAACAATTCTAATGTGAAATTCTAGGCGAAATCTTTGGAAATTTCCGGAATAATGTTTGGAAAAACAGCTAGTAACACTTGATAGAGCCGTAAATAGCGTAAACGCACAGCAATTCAACAAGACCAATCTGAGAGTCGTGGGTTAAACTCCAACCAGCTGAGGATCTTTTCGAGTTGGAAATTTCACCGTCTTCCCAGGACATAGAGTATCTTCGTGCTTACCACACGATATACGCATGGGAAAATAGTCAACTGGCATAGAAACTCACAATTGAAAGTGTAGAAGAGAAGCAGGCTTTGTTCCAGTTGGGAAGTAATGTCAAAAGGAAGAAGAATGCTTGATCATTTGTTTTCAATATTTCTGGACAAGGCTATCGATGAAAACTAGTTGGCTTAAATTTCACGAATCTTTCGTGTACATCCTCATTACAGTAGTTTAAATGCGTTAATCTTATCAAGTAGCTTTTGTCGGGTGCATGAGTTCTCCAAATCCATCGTGCCCATACAAGCTGCAATTGCGGTAAATTTAGATGGAAACTGAGTATTTTTCTGGGTTGTTTTGAGCAACCGGTGTTTTGCGAGCTTCAATGCATTTTTCCTTCAGCAGTGATAGGCGTGATTTTCACTGGTTTTGATAATTAGAATTTGATTTGCTTAGCTCAAACTAAACGTTTGTTCTTTTTTTTTTACCAATTCATTTATTTAAGGCTCTATCGCGTTTAACGCTTTACGGAGCCGAGATTCATTTTTGTACTTTTTTACAATTGTTTAACTTCTTAAGTACCAAGTTTAGTCCGGGTTGGAGCCAGGGTACTCGTGGCAACTCGAGGTTAGTGGTCACAAATATTTTTAGGAAGGGCTAGGTTGGGATTGGGTTACAGGGTTCTTTGCAGCTCATCCGGGTGGTATTTCATGGTTGCTCGTTTGTCGTATCATGGCGTATACCAACTTCATGTGGGTTTTCGATTGCCGGATGGCCAGGAACATCAATCCAACACAAATGGGACATAACACAGAGAGAAAAAAAAAAAAAACTGGGGAAGAGAACACAAGAGAATTAAACTTTTATACAACACAAGCGAAGATAATCGTAAATCGACAACATGTAGACGAGATCGCGGGAGCCCAACACATCTCTAACTGAAACATAGGGTTGTCTACCTCGGGCCACAAGGGTATCCATAAGTTGTGCTCTGGAGGCGTCCATATCCGGGCACTGCCAAACTACGTGATCGATGTCATCATAACCGGAACCACACCTATTACATATATTGCTCAGCGCGAGGTTGATCCTGTGCAAATGTGCGTCTAGCGAGTAATGGTTGGACATAAGTCTTGACATCACGCGAATGAAATCTCGACTTACATCCCAACCTTTCCACCACGCTCGCAAGGAAACTCTAGGGATTATGGAATGTAACCACCGTCCCAGTTGGTCATTTAGCCAGTCGCTTTGCCAACCGTGAAGAGAACTTTGACGTACTAAATGAAACAATTCATCGTGTGAAATTCTTCTATCATATATCTCACCTTCCTCAGCGCCCACCTTTGCGAGAGAGTCCGCCTTCTCATTGCCATAAATTAAGCAATGTGAGGGGACCCATACAAAGGTAATTTTATATGATCTTTCGACCAGTGCACACATCTGCTCTCTTATTTTTGTAAGAAAGTAAGATGCATGCTTTACAGGTTTCATCGATCGGAGTGCCTCAATAGAACTGAGACTATCCGAGAAGATGAAGAAGTGGTCTGCGGGCATGTTAGAGATCATCCCCAAAGCGAAGTTGATTGCTGCCAGCTCAGCAACATAAACCGTGCAAGGTTCCTGAAGTTTTCGGAAGGCGGAAGAGTTTTCATTGAAGACACCGAAGCCAGTGGATCCATTTATACGTGACCCGTCAGTGAAATATCTCCTGTAGGAATCGACATTCTGGAACTTTGCGTTGAAAATACGTGGAATAGTTATACATCGAAGTTGATCTGGAATTCCATGAATAGCTTGTTTCATGGACAGATCATATTCAACAGAGGAACTGTCATTGGTGAAGCGTACACGTGGAGGGTTATAACATGGAAGGCTAATGTCAGATGACATGTAGTAGAGATAAACTCTCATGAATTTTGACTGAGCGTTCAGTTTGAGCAATTCTTCGAAGTTTTCGATGACGAGTGTGTTGCTCACTCCACACTTAATAAGTATTCTTAGCGAGAGCTCCCAGAATCGGTTTTGTAGCGGTAAAACCCCTGCCAGAACCTCTAGGCTCGCATTATGTGTCGAGTGCATACACCCTAAGGCAATACGCAAACAACGATATTGAATTCGTTCCAATTTAATCAAGTGGCAGTTTGCTGCTGAGAGAAAACAGAAAGAGCCATACTCTAGAACAGAGAGAATGGTTGTTTTATAGAGTTTTATGAGGTCTTCCGGGTGAGCACCCCACCATGTTCCGGTAATTGTTCGTAGAAAATTGATCCTTTGTTGGCATTTTTCCGTTAAATGCTTAATATGAGTTCGCCAAGTGCCTTTTGAATCAAACCAGACCCCAAGGTATTTTGAAGTCAAAGACTGGTCGATGTCTGTTCCCAAAAGCTTAAGCTTTAGTTGGGCAGGATTCCGCTTCCTTGAAAATACGACCAGTTGAGTTTTTTGCGGAGCAAACTCGATCCCTAAATTTCTAGCCCAAGTGGATAGATTATCAAGGGAATTTTGCAATGGTCTTTGCAAGATTTCCGCTCGTGGGCCCTTCATTGAAACCACAGCATCATCTGCAAGTTGTCTTAGCGTGCATGGTTCTTCCAAACAGTTGTCAATATCTTTAACATAAAAATTATAAAGCAAGGGACTCAGACATGAGCCTTGGGGAAGGCCCATATAGCTAATTCTGGAAGTTGTCAGTTGACCGAGAGTGAAGCTCATGTGTTTTTCTGACAACAGATTGTACAAGAAATTATTCAATATTCCAGGTAATCCACTATTGTGCAGGCTTTCTGACAATATTTCTATGGAAACTGAATCAAAAGCGCCCTTAATATCCAAGAAAACCGAAGCCAATTGCTCCTTGTCCGCAAAGGCTAGTTGAATATCTGATGAAAGCAACGCTAGACAATCGTTTGTTCCTTTGCCCTTGCGAAAGCCAAATTGTGTACTGGAAAGCATGTTGTTTGATTCGACCCAGTGATCGAGTCGGGATAGGATCATTTTTTCTAACAATTTCCTTAAACATGATAACATAGCGATCGGGCGGTACGAATTATGATCAGACGCTGGTTTCCCAGGCTTTTGAATAGCTATTACTTTGACCTGTCTCCATTCAGGTGGAACAATGTTGTGCTCCATGAATAAGTTGAACAGGTCAAGCAACCGTCTTTTAGCGATATCAGGGAGATTTTTAAGAAGATTGAACTTAATCATATCGCGTCCCGGAGAGGAGTTGTTTGATGAAAGAAGAGCCATAGAAAATTCCAGCATAGTGAATGGTCTGTCCAACGCATCGTCTCTCTGGGTTTCCCAGGATGGCGGTTGAGCTGGAACTGAGTCTGGACAGACCTTTTTCGCGAAGTTGAATATCCAACGATTGGAGTATTCGTCACTCTCATTTGAGGATGAGCGGTTTCGCATGTTGCGAGCCACTCTCCAAAGCGTCGTCATTGAAGTTTCTCGTGAGAGGCCATCGATGAAACGTCGCCAATAGCTACGCTTCTTCGCTTTAATAAGATTCTTCAGTCTTTTTTCGAGCTTCGAGTACTCTAAATAAAGTTCTGAGGTACCATATCTACGAAAAGCTTTAAAGGCATTGGATTTTTCTCGATACAACTGAGTGCATTCATCATCCCAACCAGGTGTGACTGGTCGTCTTTTGAAGGATGCACTTGGAACTCGTTGCTTTTGGGATTCTAATGCACTTTTATAAATCAATTCTGTTAGGAATCGATACTCATCCAACGGTGGGAGAGTGTTGAATGATTCGATACCAAAGGATACCGCTGATGCAAATTTTTGCCAATCGATATTCCTAGTGAGGTCAAAAGGAACCTGAATTGACTGTTCTGACCTTTCAAAATTATTTCTGATAGAAGTTATTATGGGCAAGTGATCACTACCATGGGGGTCATCGATCACCTTCCACGTGCAATCGAATGATAGTGAACTTGATCCCAAAGACAGGTCAAGGCGGCTTTCTTTGCCGTCGGATGAAATACGTGTCACTTCACCTGTGTTCAAAATGTTCAAGTTGAAATCGTCGCATAAGTCATAGAAAATAGCCGCTCTATAATCGTCATAAGATTCGCCCCATCCAGTACCATGTGAGTTCATATCACCCAGTATTAAAACTGGAGATGAGAGCATGGAGACTGCATTCCAGAGATGACGGCGGTTTATTGAAACTCTTGGAGGAATATAAACAGAAGCTACGCAAAGGTCTTTACCCTTTACGCTTATTTGGCAAGCAACGATTTCTATGCCTGGATGAGTCGGGATGGGGATTCTGTAGAATGAGTGGCACTTTTTGATCCCTAAAAGCACACCCCCGTAATTATCATCTCGATCCTGGCGTATAATGTTAAAATCGTAGAAGTTAAGATCATCTTCAGAAGAATGCCATGTTTCACAGAGTGCAAATATATCACAATCGGAGTTGTGAAGCAAAAACTTAAATGTGTCTAATTTAGGTTTTAGACTATGACAGTTCCACTGTAGCACAGTGATCATATCTTGTACCTCACTCGATGAATTATCCATCGAAAGATATGATCGAAGCAAGGAGGGGCCACGAAATAGTCAATTCCCTGAGATACTCTTCTATTGCGGGGAGAAAAAGGTCGAGTATGCCTCTGAATGAGTCTGAAACTCCGAGGGCATTGCATATGCGATCCACAAGGGCCGTAAAAGTTATCAGTCCTCGCTTGGCCCCGGGGGTTTTCGAGGAAGAGCGAGGGACTTCAGTAGCTTTTTTCTTGCTATCTTGTCTAGAGCTTCTTTTTGAAGTATATTTAATCGGTGGAGGCGGGGGCGGCAGATCTTTGCTGCAACACGGAACGGAAGCATCAAAGACCTGTTTCTTCGGCAATTTCAAATTTGCCCCACCTCCTTTTGAATTAGGCAAACTTTTGAGGGAAGATTTCATTACCTTTCGGCGCAGTCCCGGAGAAGATTGAGACTTTCGTTTTCCGGGTGCGTGTACCTCCGAAGAATCTCCCCCATCGGTTTCGTCGTCGTTCGCTTCATCGGAAGACAACTCTTGAAAAGAGTTACCAACTGGGATGGCTGATGAAGACTCTTTTGCGGACGGATTTAAAGATTTTACCATTTCCGCGTATGTCTTCTTGGAGCGCTTCACAATTGAGCGACTCTCATTTCGAATGCGTCTTTTATAAGCCGGGCATTTCTGCAGGTCATGAAGTTCCTCGCGACAGTAGCTACATTTTTCGGCTTCCTGTGTGCAAGCATCTTCCAAGTGAGCATGGTTGCATTTGCCACAACGGGGCTTGTTGTCGCAATAGCTAGCACTGTGGCCAAGCTGCTTGCAGTTGGTACAATTGAATACCTTCGGCACGTAAAGACGCACTGGGTAAAAAGCACTGTCAATACAAACAAATTTCGGGAGGACGGAACCGGGGAAAGTCACTCGAAACGAGGCTGACGGTTTCCTTCCATGGAAACTGATTGTAATTGTTTACAATCCAGTATAGCCACATCAGGAATGGACCGGTTCTCAAAGACGCCTTTGCCAGTCTTAATGTCTTCGCATGTTAGACTCGCGTCGATAATTTTCCCTTCCACCTCGACTTCTCGAACGTTTGTTCTTGAAATTTTTGAAAGGGTGCATTAAACAGAATAATACATAATCTTATGAGGAACTTTTACAAGAACCCTTAGAGGATTGCTGAAGAAATTGTTGGATATATTAGTGGTGATATTGTAGGAAAACTGCCTAGATTTTCTGGAGCAATTTCTGCTAATTTCACGAAGTTTGTAAATTATGGAGAAATAAACACTGAATAAGTTTCCGAACATTTCTTCACCATTTTTCGAGTAACTTGTAGGTAATTTAATCTGAATTTGAACAATTGCACGATCGACGATGAGGGTTTTTGAAGAATTTCTAAAGTGTTACATGGAAGATCTCGGATTCTTACACAACTCACATACATTTAAAAAGATCCACTGCAACCATCCAAAAGTTCAATAACTAAGAATCGAGGGACATTACGTCCTTTTAACCAGAACATGCTTGGCCTTCCTTCCAGAAAAAAAATCTTACCTTGTGAAAAGATATTGAAAATGACTCAATTATGTTGTGTGCAGGACATATCTGTTCACTGGAACTGTTTCTTCGAAATGCAAGTAAAGCACCTCGGATGGAAAGTTGTAATACAACGCTATTTTTTCCTTATTTTCGTATATTAAAGTATTTGTGATTCTTTTATTGCGAAACGCCCTCATAAACGTTAAGAAATAAGAGCGCCCTCTAGGCTGTAAAGACGCCCCTCACAAAAGGTGACGACTAAGTAGCTTAATTTTTACGACGACAGGGCTGACGTTACTCATCGTTCATGCAACTTCCATATACGTAGCGTATATATGATATATATAACTGGGTTGTGCTACTTTTTCCCGAACGCCAATTCCCCGAATTCTGGTTCCCTGAACATCCCATTTCCCCAAATAACCCACTTCCCCGAAAAGTTTTAGAGCTCATTATATCTCATAATGTCATATCTGTATACATTCCAGGTGAACGTGCTGCGCACCTGATATGCACCCTTCTTCATTTGATTGGTGGTTCTTGCGAGTTTTACCGTCCTCAGTAATTTGAGAACATTTGTATAGCCGAGAATGATCAAATACCTCCTTCTCTTGATTTGCTATCGCTCTTTCTAATTCATCATCCTGCCACTGAAAACTATTATAGCGCCTATTTGAACTGCTCCACTTTTCGGGGAAACGGGTCATTCGGGGAACTGGCGTTTGGGGAACCGACATTCGGGGAAACGACATTCGGGGAAAAGTAGCACAATCATGTAACTGATATGTCGAAATATCATTTTCGGTGCTAGGGGATTTTTGAAAATTTCTGTATGATTCTTCTGGAACTCATGTGTATTTTAACAGAATTCATCAGAAAAACTCTCGTTGTTACTTCCATACTTTTCTCTGAGATACTTTCTGATTACGCTCAGGAATCCTTGTGGTGTTCATTAGTAAACCTTCTGGAATTCTACGGTAAAATTCACTGAGATTCTTCAGGGAATCTGTCAATTGTTCTTCCGTACATTTATCTGTGATTGTTCTTAAATTTATCAGAAAATTCCTGTGGGATTCTCTCAATACATTGTTGTGGGATTCTCCCCGAAACTTCTTCTTGGATTATCCCAGAAATCCTTTTTGCATTATTATGGATTATTCCGTAAAATTTCGCTGGAATTCTGCTAAGAATGTTTTAATCACTGCTTTTTGAAGAGATGGAACTCTTTAAAAAAATAAGGATTCTTCATAAAAACTTTTAAAGCTTCTTCCTGAAATCTCTCGGGAATTCTTCCGAAAATCTCTCCAAAATTTTTGTATTTATCCCTCTGATATTTTTTCAAGAAATCCATGCTTCCTTAAACATTCCTGGAACTTTTCCAGACATTCCTCTTAGATTCTGCCAGAAACATATTTTGGATTATTCTGATTCTTTTGATTAATTTTTTGTTTGGTTAATTTCTCTAAAGCTATTACGAAAGTTCCTCTGAAATACTTTTTCAATTTTTGCAGATGTCTTGCTATATTTTTTCATAAATCTTCCTGGGATAATTTAGAATCATTTCCGGAAATCTCTCTGTGATTTTTAAAAAATCCTTGAAGAAGAAAGTTTTCCAGTGGTATTTCCGGAAGAATCTCAAATATCCAGAGAAATTTGAAAGATATTTGGAATCTTCGAAAGATATTTTTAAGCCTTCCAGCAGGATTTTCGAAATAAATTCATTGCCATTCCAGAAAAATTCACAAAAAAATCCTAGGGAGATACTCAAAAAAAATCACAGAGAGATTTCTTGAAAAATCCAGGAGAAACGTCCAACAGCATCTTAGAAGTGATCCGGGCCGAATCAAGGAAGATCTTCTGCAAAAATCCTCAAAACAAAATCTAGTAGGAAGAATTCAGAGCATCCTCAAAAAGATTTCTGAAATATCCGGAAGAATTTCAACAGGATTTTTTTTTATTAATCCCAATTGTATTCCAAGGATATTCACGACAGTCACTAAGGGATTTTTAGAAGATTTCCATGAGGATTTTCGGAAGAATCCTAAAAGGATATCTGATAGTATTCCAAAATTATTTTCGAAAGTATGGTGGTTTTCAGTTGGCTGATACACAAATGTTGATATGGCTGGCAGCACTGTTTGAGAAGAATTAAAAATTTGAAATACTCTTCAACTGTTATCTAGTTTTTCAATAAAGGTTTAGAATAATATTGTAGCTGACAACACTGCTCAAGTTAAATCAATAAAACTCAATATATCAAATTTTCTGCACGTTATTTTAAACGAATATTGAGCAAATTTTAGGTATACATTTTTTGTTACATATTGCGATCGGGAAAGCCAACACAATATTTTTAGGCTTGCAACACTAATGAAATGGCACTGCCAGGTCCGTGTTATATGAGACTCGGAGCTCATGGGATTCCATCAATTGAGGGGTGTTGTTGACTATCTCGTATGCGTTAATAGATAGCGCAGTACTGTCTCGGGTGAAGTTATAGTGCGCAGTAAATACAATCTTTAGGATTTGAGGTGCATCCTTTTAGTTGAAAACTCGGCCAGCACACAGTGGCCCGAAGCTGGCCCAAAGTAAAAAAAAAGTTTGCAAATTCCTTATCGATTTTTTTTCTTGGTTTCTTTAGTATTGAATAACAATTCCCCAAAGTTTCAGATCGATCGGTGTATATTTTGATTTCTCACAGCATGTGACCTGGAGAGAAGTCAGCTGAAATAGACCCTCTTGAATTTTTTCAAATTTCGTAAAGGTTGCTCTGTAGAAAATGCAGTTTCTGCACTAAATCATGACCAAATCTTTCTCAACCGGTGTCATTCGAAAGAATACATCTTAGGCTTTGTTTTGAAGATATTTCGAACCGTACTTGACATATTTACCATTTGAGAATGTCAAGAAGTGTATAACATAGAACTCCTTAAAAATAAGGCATTTTTTCAAAGGTAGTGCAAGATATCTGGGAAACGCTCTTAAATGATCATTTACTCCTCAATGTGTGGCAAATATTCCATAGTATTCGATGTACAATGGCTTCACTTGCGCTTTTTTTGTGCCAAGATAAGAAAAAATATTTTTAGTTCCACTTCAAATCAGCCCATTAGACCTTCATACTTGTTATAAATATAGCATTATTACCATTATAAGCTCCCGAATAGATTCAAAAACCACCTCGAGCTTGCTCACGATATTTAACTTCAAATTGGCAATGATATAATGACGTTTCATTTGATTTGATCTTGATCAGGTACAGTGGGGGAAGTGTATCAGTGGGGTAAGTGGATCATTTGTCAATATTAAGAATAATTACTTGAATATGTTGAATGTTTTTGCACCATTGCTTCGTTTAGGTTATATTCTTACGTCCACTGCTGCAAAAATAAATCAATTTGAAAATTATTTTTCATCAGTAAAAAATATCATTGTACCGTTTTTACTCATATTCCGAACACTTAAGGCCAACGGTGACCTCAAATGCATCTGATTGGCATACATTGGCTGATATTCGTATGAATTCTAATTTCTTCGCAAAGCCTAACTGTTAGCTGTTGGCTGTACCAATAATAATGTTGGTTTAATTAGTTTTAGTATTGTTTTCACTTGAAAGTATGGAACAACATTTTGATTCAAATGCCGAACACTGTGTTTATTCTGTCTCATATTCCGAACACCTTGATTCAAATTCCGAACAGCACGAATAAATCCAAATGAAATGAACAATTTCGCAAATAAATTAATCTGAGCTTGTTCTACTGGTCTCAAACTCGAGAGTCATCACTACTCCCTCGGTAAAAATTACATTGGAAACGATAAAATTTAATTGCAGTTGACTGCCATTTCCTTGTTATTTGGTGACATATTTCAGCGAAACGTTTCAACCAAATCGCCATACAAAAACTGAGTGTTCGGAATATGAGTCTGTTCGGAATTTGAGACAAAACGGTATCTCTGCCTAAAATCGAATAAAAGTAGTTTTTTCAACACGTGGTGAACATTTCAGTTCTAATTGAATGAATCACAATGAAAAATATGTGATTTTTATAAATAAATACAGATATATTGGACATGGTACACTTCCCCCTACTTTTAATGGGGTGGGGTAAGTGGATCAAGAATAATTATCATTTATTGGCAGACTGCTTACGAGAATTTGAATAAGTTTTAATATCCGTAAATGTTGTTTCCTTTCAACTTTCTTCATTCCCAACTTAAATTTGTCAAATTGACCATAGAAAATTTGAATTAATCCACCTAAAAGTTTTTTTTTTCATCTTTCTGGTGTGAAAATATATAAAAGAAAGAATATTGCAAAATTCACACAAAATTTCTCGTGGTTTATATAAGCTGAGTTGCAAAAGAGCAAAATATACACATTTTCCAATTGAAAGCATATTATCGTACCTTATTTGACCATATAAACTGTTCTAGATAGATGATACAAACATAATCATAAATAAAATAAAATGATTTCAGTTTGTTAAAAAAAAGTAAATGTAACTGATACCTTCAAACATCGAATGTTTTTTGAAAACATCGTTAGGAATAATCCTACAAAACTTCTGTATAACTGTTATGTTTAAATGGATAAATTTTCTCCAAATTATTCTAGTTGCAATACTTTTTTTATTACAATTAGTGTGAACGCATGTATAAATATTTTAAATACTATTTTGATAAAATAAAGCTACTTTTTAATTTTTAAAGTGTCAAAATGCAACAAAACTGACACTTGAAATAAGAACGAAAGTAATATAATTCTTACTATACATAATTACACCACATTTGTTTTGAGAATAGATATTTTTTGTTGGTGATCCACTTACCCCACCATGGTGGGGCAAGTGGATCATTTGGCGCAAATTTTCAAGTCCCTCATACTCAATATATAAGAATCAGAAAAATCGAAACATATGACGATTTGAAGTATATTAATCCCTCATTTGTTATCCATAGAAAAAAGTTTGAATTACGTTATTCACGATAGCTGTACATAACAATGAAGTTGATTATTGATTTTTCTGTATCCACTTACCCCACGGTACCTTACGGATTTCATTGATAGAATTTAAAAATGTGCTATTTTAAACTAATTCTGTCAAATGTACAGGAAATATCGATTTTCTGTTTCAGTTTCCTTTCAAATTACCTCTAAAAATAATGTTTTGTCAAATAATTAGCATTTTTAAACGTTTCGAGTGAGAATTGTAGTTTGGCTAGCATTTGTATGGGATGCAGCCACTGTGCAGCAGGGACCTTTTTCCTGTCTTGCACTATATGAACCTTGAGGGATAAGGATGGAAACATTGCAACATATGATAGTCACCTGATGCAAGGGCTAACACACGGTGTACAATCAGATACGGAACTACACCACCAAGTTGCGCTAGTGTGCACTAAAGTATCGATTTGCAAATACCTTAGAATCCAGACCAAAGTTGTTCAGTTGCCCAAGTTCTAAAATTTTTTGAGCCGAACATTTTGAGATTCTGTCACCAGGCAGCGCTAGTGAGCATGAAACTTTTGTTTTGCGGATTTGTCGGACTTTGTCGGAGACGTCATTCTTTTTAAGGTCCCATTCACAACGCTGAAAGAAGTGGGTAGGTGTCCGCAAGGGATTTTTTTTTTTTGAAAATACTCGTACAAAATGTTTAACGAGGTGTCACCTTGTAGTCAAGAATGGGTATTTTCTGCGTTACGAAATTTGTAATAAACCCTAAGTGGTCAGACTACTGAGATATCTGCAAAAAAAAAAGTTCAATGCTCACTAGCGCCGCCTAGTAGCAAAAAATCGAAAATTTTGGGCTCAAATAATGTTAGCCTTTGTGCTACTGAACAACTTTGCCTAAGTAGTCAGGATCTTGCAATATTCTTATAACAAAAGTTTCATACACACTAGTGCCGCCTAGTGGCAAAATTTTGAATTGCATGGCTCGAACAATGATAATCCTTACTGAACAAGTTTGTCAAAGGTGTCATCGTTATAAATTGGTAAGATCCTGAGATAATTGCAAAACAACAGCGGCGAAATCTCGATTCACTTGGCTAGAATAATGACAGACCTTGAGCGATTCTATGACATTTCCCGGAAAACTATTTCCCGGAATGCAATTTACCGGAAATCATTTCCCGGAATGACCCGTTTCCCGGAAACCTATTTCCCGGAATGCCACTTCCCGGAATGCACTAAAAATAAACTTTCGCGGAACCCCAATATTCGTAGCGATTAACGAGCAGCTGTTCAACAAGACCCCAGCTAATATCGCAGGTTCCAATCCCGCCGGTCGAGGACTTTTAGGAATGAAACATTCTTCTACTTTTGATGGTGTTGTATTCCACCACTTTCAGGTGCACAGTTCCGCGTTCTATAATCTATAGAGCTCGATATTGTATTCTCTAACTTCCGGCTTCCACTTTACATAATCTACAGTCAACGAGTCTCTCTCTCTCTGAACCGCACTCCTCGCTAAACTGTCACATTCACAGTCTCAATCCAAACTACTCAATTTCCATCTAATGCAACCTTAATGACAAGGTTTGCACATCGCTGCAAGGTGAAACTATTTACTTACGACTGCTCATTAATGCAAGGCACCACAGATGGCATAGAATTTATTTGTCAATTGGTGAAGAATATTTTCAGTTAATAACTTTGGGAGTGTTAATATGAACATAGAGTCGAGAAGCAGTTGAAACGTCATGCCAGAAAGAAAAGAAAAGAAAGAGATGGTATCAATTGGAACACTATCACAACATAAATTTCAAGCTAGTGTTTCATTCCAAAGGTACGGAAGGAGTTAAAGGAAGCGTCACAAGCCTTATGAAATTGACAAGAAGGGAGTTGGTCCAATATGTAAAAAATGTGTGTGACATAATTTGTGTATAATCCAGGGTTGCAAAAAATCATGAAATTCACACAACCAAGCAGAGTAAATCGCAGTCAGCGAAGCCTAGAATGTAGTAAAACACCCGTTGCTAAAGGCAACCCAAAACTTCTGTAGGAAAATGTTCTACCGTTTTGTCTCAAATTCCGAACAGACTCATATTCCAAACACTCCGTTTTTGTATGGCGATTCGGTTGAAATGTTTCGCTGAAATATGTCATCAAATTACAAGGAAATGGTAGTCAATTGCAATTCAGTTTCAACGTATTCCAATCTATTTTATAGCACGGGAGTAGTTATGATTCCCTAGTTCGAGACCAGTAAAACAAGCTTAGATAAATTTATTTGCGAAATCATTTGAATACGCTTTTTTCATTCTGTTCGGAATTTGAATCAAGGTGTTCGGAATATGAGACAGAATTAACAAAGTGTTCGGCTTATGAATCAAAATGTTGTTTCATACTTTAACGTAAAAACAATACTTAACAAGTTTAAATTAACAGTATTTTCAGCACAACCGACAACTAACAGACATGCTTTGCAGATACATTAAAATTTTCACAAATTTGAGCTTATTTATGCCTATCAGATGCATTGGAAGTCATTGTTGGCCTTAAGTGTTCGGAATATGAGTCAAAACGGTATTTTCCGGAGCATATTTTCCCCATTCACAGCCTTCGATGACACTAATGATTTAGAAAATTCATGAACCCAAAATAGGCTACTTTATGAGATACACGTTTTCAAACTACTATAGTGAGTTTCGCGACATTCAAGCTTACTACTATTACCATTCGCAGCCCTGATATAATCCAATTAATCAATAGAATAACCTTAGTTTGAAAGAAGGGACATTTTTTGATGAGTCTTCTCGCCAAAAATGTTTCTGTCGGTATAATTCGGAAGAACGGCAAACTTCTAAAAGAAGGGTGATTCTTTATGAAAATGGCAATAGCTATAACAGGAATATATGTTGATGGGTTTATTCATCAATTTGAACATAATTAATTGTTCAAACAGCATAACTCGAAAGAACAGCCTATGTATGGAAGAAGGGCAATTATCCAATGAAAATGTAGACAGTGGGACAAATATAATAATAATACCGGAATAACTCAAAAATGCACCGGGCAAAAACTTTCGCACAGGCTGCTCAAAAATGGTGAAGAGGTCTAAAAAGTCTTGAGATTATTTAGTCTTGAAGTAAGTCTACAGTTGGAAATCTTTCAAAAAGATGTAAGATCTAGCGAATTGGTCTACATGATGTATAAATAGATTTAACTAAGCTTGGAATCGGATTGTTTGAAAAAAAAAAATCCCAGCTGTTGAAAATTTCGATCTATTAAAAAACCTCGATATATTTAAAAATAACTAAAAATATGTTGAATAAAATCATTAATATATTTTTTTAAAATATTTATTAATAAAGCTATAAGCATGTTGTTTGTTGCTAAATTATTAAATTTTTAAATAGTTTTATTCAACATGAAAAACAAGGATGCAATTAAGCATTGGAACATCAATGAAATATTACCGACGTGGGGAGTGACTTTGATGATTTTTTGATACAATTCGTGGCTGGCATGAGCGTCGGAAAACTAATCTTTGACAATCTAGTGACTATTCATAAAGTATTCTTAGAAATTTGCTCATTCTTTTCATGGTTCTCATATTACTTTGCTTTAAAAAATGGTATAGATTCGGAAATTACTTATTTTATTTACCATTGAGTAGCTTTCCGGGAAATGGGTTATTCCGGGAAATGGGTCATTCCGGGAAATGGGGTATCCGGGAAATGATTTCCGGGAAACGTCTTTCCGGGAAATGGTATAGAACCACCTTGAGCTACCGAACCATTTTTCCAAAGACACTACAGCAATTGATTTACTGAATAGTTTTTGCCAAAGGCGTCATCTTTCTAAGTAGTCAGGATTGGAGTTACTGTGCACGTGCTGTAGCCTTAGGTGCAGGAGCCTCATTGCCTTCAAGCGCACGGGCGCGCTGTACATTGTGAGACCTTTTTTGGTGCGCCTCATTTTTCTTGAGATGTGTCTCACTGCGGTCTCATGCGCTCCGTCACATGTGCTGTTTAAAAGTCAGCGCAATAATTGAAGTGATTACAAAAGTTTTCAACGAGGATCGAAATTGTAACTCTTGGATCGCGAGTCTTCGACCATATCTTATAGACCATCTAGACACCTGCATAATGAGGCGAAAATAGTTGTAGAGGCTCTTCGTTACTAAGCAGTTGTTTCACAACTTGGATACCGATGGCGAGACGGAGCGCCGAGCAGCGCATGAGACGAGTCTCCCCGAGAGCACATCACCTAGCGCGCGCTTTTAGAATTTTTGTGAGACTCCGTCCAGCGCAGCACACTAGGATTCCGATGAGCTGAGAGACGGTTTGGTGGGAGGCTCGTCAGTACATTTATGTGCTCCTGAGAAATATGTAACTCTAGTCAGGATCCTGATATATTTGCAAAGCAAAAACTTTATGATTACTAGCGCCACCTGTTAGCGAAAACTCGAATCTCATGATTCGAACAACTTAAAAAGTTTGCCGAAGACGCCATCTAAGTAGTCAGGCTACTGAGCTATCCCCAAAACAAAAGTTTAATACTAACAAGTGCCGTCTGGTGTCCAAATTCCGAATCTCATGACCTTTATAATGATAGCGCTTGAGCTGCTGAACAACTTTGCCGAAGACACCATCTTTCCAAGTGGTCAGAATGTTGATATATCAGAAAAACAAAATTTCAATGCCCATTAGCGCCGCCTAGTGGCAGAACTCCGCATCTCAATGACCATAGCATGTTATTACCTAATTTACTGAACAATTTTGCTGAACATTATGACCCTCTATTTTGATTACTTTTTATAAAAACGGTATTTAATCCGAATTTCGGTCGTAGAAAAGCGGGCGTAAAAAGAACCGTCGTTAAAATAACGGTCGTAAAAAGAAAATATAATCATATTGCGGAATTAATAGGAATAATACTAAAATCTACTTATTTTGGTTTTCTTTATAGACGATTATATTTATGATCGGTAGGTGGAAGCAGCAACACGATGAACACCTGAATGGCACAAGAACAACGATGCAGAACTGTCCCACGATGCGGAGAGTTAGGTGTTTCATCTTATAAATTGAGTACAACTCATCGACTGACAAGATATTGTTGGAGCTTGAGCCATTGATATAAATCCAGATTGGTTTAGAGTTTATCATCACAGTTATAATCAGATAGATGAAATAGCTATCACAAAAGCGGAAACAAAAGGACATCGAAGGACCCGCAAGCTGTTGGAGTATGTGAACTTTGAGTTATTTTGGTCAAGGCAAAGTTGGGAGGGTACATAAAATATAATACAAAATAATTACCGAAGTCAAGCATATTCAGCGAATAGATCTCATATAGTTATCAATAAAATAAATTAATTTATCACTAGTAAAGTTGTGTGGCTAACGACAACAAAGAAAATCATAAATTCATGTTGCACTACAAAAGTGCAATAATCCATTATTCATACTCCACATTTTAATTGACTCCAACTCTCTACGCAGATAACGACCCAAAACTGGGTTCAAAGTCCCCGTTGCCCATCTCCCACTCGGTCTCGAAAGGAACAATACAACCCTCCGCTCGGTTGGTCGTCTCCGGTATCCCTGGTGGTGATCCAAAACTTTCTCGCCTCGTCGAAACTCGGTGAGACTAATTTAAATTTTAACATTGACCTTGTTTCAAGTTTAATTTTTCCACCTCGCACCTCATTTCCCCGCGCCAAAAGTCTGTGCTCGAGTCCTTGGGAGGGGGTGGTGGCCGGGATCGGGTGTCGCCAGTGCCGTTCCATCTAAAAAGCTGGACGAGGAAGGTGGGGGGGGGGGGGGGGAATCGGGAAACTTTCTCTCTACAACTCTACGCCGGCATCGACCAAGGACCGACGTCTGCTGGCTAGCAAAATGGAATGGAATTAAAACATCAGACAGAGCAAATTAGGGGGTTGGGAAAATGATGGTGAAAGGTTTCCAGGGGACAAGAGGAAAAACAATTTCACTTTCATTCACAAACCCAGTACGGCGGTGCCGGGTGAGAGTTCTGTTTAATTTGCTTCTCGTCATCTTCGCCTTGAGTTTTCCTTCTCATTAAAGATGTGCTTGGACGGCATCTCGCTTTAATTAATTTTCTGCACCAATCTGCAGTAGCGTACCGAAAGGAAGGCTTCTTCTGACTCTATGTTGGTGTTGGTGCATGCTGGCAGCATCCTCTTAAGCTTCGAAAAATCTTCGAGATATCTCTGCTTAACTGTGGATGTTCGAGTTGGATGTATTGGTTAACTCCCACAAACACAAACCACATCGACCACCACCCACTTCTTGCGAACGCATCTTGGTAGTAACCAATACGTAGAAAATCCGAATCTGGCATTCATTTGTCTTAGTTCCGCTAAAGAATGAGACAAACTGATTTCTTCATCATCAGCTTATTCACTTCCTCTTAAAAATGGGAAACGGAAGACTTTTCATTTGAAGTCAGTCTTTACGCTCTGGTTTTAATTTTCTTCAATGAAAATTAAAACAGCTGAGTTGAACGGCTAATAAGTGGCAATGAGCTCTTTGTGAGTATTCCACGCCAGACGGTGATGCTGTTGGAAAAAAAGGCTAGGTCGGGAAGGAGCGACTCCCGGGGGACTACTTTTGGCTCACATTCCAGATAAACTTTGCTTGTTTTTATTTCGTTTTGGATGCTGTATTAAATTTTCTTCACGCACTCGGCGGACCTCGTATTAGATGGCATGATAGACTTCCGTGGCAAATGTGAATTAGGAAACTGTTAGCTGCATGGATTAATTTAAATTATTTATGAAATGAATGTTTTGAGCTAAGTCGAAATTTTGTTTAATTTTTAGTAATATAATTATAAAATGTTGTTACCAGAAAAACTCCCAAAGAGTTACCAGGGATATTAAAGGTTTTGCCAAAGGTCACAAATGATTTTCAGATGTAACCTAGGAGTTTTCGAGGCAAGTTGAATCTAATTTCAGAAGATTTCAAAACGGTTATCCACTTCTCCTTTCTCTCTATCTGTTATTTCGCCCCAACCGGGAGAGAGCTTGCTGTCATCGTAAATTTTGAGCTACTTAGTCGTCCTGTGTTTGTTGGGAGTTACTATAGCTTAGAGGGCGCTACTATTCCCAGACGTTCATGAAGTTATTCGTAATGTCCAATTTCTGATCAAGAAACATGAAGTTGTTTAGCTTTCTCAAACAGACAAAATAAATAATCTCAACTTTCTCAATTTCTTTTTTTTATCAAGGACAGAGATAGCTTTTTATTTTTTGATTTTATTTGGACATTTGTATTACATTATTTGTTCAATCAAAATTTCAATCAAATAGATCCGTTGTAACCAGTAGCGTAGCTAGGGGGTGCGGTGGGTGTGGTCCGCACCGGACCACGCGTTCTTGGGCCCCCGAAATCATGGCATCAAAAATTAAGTTTTTAACACATTAACATGTGTAGAGACAAGGAAAATCAGGTTTAGAGGGGATCTGAGTTAATAATAACTTGGAGCCCCTATTGAATCCAATATATTGATAATGGTTTCGTTTATGTCAACGCTATAGAGCAGTACTTTTTAACAGAATATCGTTTTTTCGTTCTGTTAATCATCGAATATCATGGGGCCCTCTATAAATTGAGCCGTAGGAAGCCAAGAACTAGTTTAGAAAAATTTTATTATGAGCCACATCCTGAACCAAGCCGAAAAGAATATTTGTACACAATATTTTAAGAGGGAAGAGTGGATAGAATACATGCCTCTCACGCGGAGGACCTGTGATCAAATCCCAACCCCGAGATTATGAGAAAAGTGTCGACTTCCTTCGGATGGGAAGCAAAGCTGATGAACTAGCCTGGGGCTCTCGTTGAGAAAGATAAAAAAAAAAAACAATATATTAAACATTCTTGAAAAGTACTAGGTGAACTATGGTCTCTAAAGCTTCTTTTTTACGTCTCTTGATGTAAATTATTGAGGCTTTCTTCGCAAATACTTACTAGGATCCCACCAGAAATTGTTATAATAATTCCTCTAGTAATTCTTTCAGGAATTCGTCTTGAAATTCCTCAAATGGTTTCTTAAGGTATGCAAAGGATATTGCTTCAAATTTTGCTCCAGAAAATCCTTCAACAATCCAATTACAGTACAGATTTTTTTCCAGAGAAGATTTTTCTAGGATTGGAGAAATTTGTGTCAAAATTATTTCGAGAGCATTCCTCGAAACACTCTCATGGAAATTTTTCAGAAATATTTCCAGTTCTTATAAAACCAAGAAGGAATTACCCGACATATCATCCCAGGAATTGAACCACAAACTATTATAGGGATTATTCCACAAAATCTTTAAGTAATTCTCCCAGGAATTTAAAACTAAATTTAATCAGGGATTCCTCATAATTTTTTCCCCAAATTAGGAATTCAAAATACTACAGCGATTATTCCTATTCCTCCTCCAATCTCCTATCCCTAGAATTTCGTTTGAAAATATCTTGAGGATTTCTGGAGTTCCACGAATAATTTCTAAACAAAATCCTTAGTGTTCTCTTGGGCAAATTCTTAGGAAATTTTTATGAGGTTATCATATGAAAAAAGGGTCCCGTTGGAAAAAGTTCTGGTTAAATTCTCAGAGATACCTTGAAATGAAAATCCTGGAGGAATTTCTTGGGAAATCTATGAAGGAATCGTTCAATGTATTCCTGAATAAATCTTCGATATAATAGCAGAAGGAAACTTTAAGCAATTATCTGAATTACAGCCTGATGAAATTTCTAAAGAAAACCATTAAATCCAACAGAAAATTTTAGAAAGACACTTTGAGAGTTGTCTGGTCGGATGGTTTGAGAAATCCTTATTGAGACGTGGTTCATGTTCAGTCTTATTTTGATCTCATTTTTCGGAGGTCTTTAAAGTTTCTTTTTAGACACTTAACCACTATTAGCCCTAAAGGGGTCGTATCAGCATATTACTCTTCACTTGTTTACATTTTGATTACTAAGCTACGTGGGATAAGCTCAAATTACTCCAGGGCGTTAATATAGCTTATAATTTTCATCTGATCGTCAAGATGTGCCAGATCTAAGGAGGATAAGGTTAAATTACTCCAGATTACTGTATTGCTCCATTGTCGATACAGCTTGATCTATTTAGGATAAATTACTCCAAGGCGTTGATACAGCTTTCAATTTGCAATATTGTCCTCGGGGGTTGAGATGCATCTTATATACATGAGTAGAATTAAAATTACTCCAGGGCGTTGATACTGCTTTGAAAATTTCGATTGATATTATACAGGGCGTTAAGTACACTTGGTCTTCGTGGGATAAGGTCGAATTACTCCAGGACGTTGATACAACTTATAATTTTCAACTAATGTTCTACAGGGCGTCAAATTACTTGTGAACTACAAAGGATAAAATGACTCAAGGGCGTTGATACAGGTATGAACTTTCAAATAACGTCCTCAGGGCATTGAGGTGCATCTGATCTACTTGATAACTGGTGAAATTATTTCAAAGCTGATATCTTATAGGGCGTCAAGATGTATCTAGTCTACGTAGATTGAATTTAAATTACTCCAGGGCGTTAATACAGCTTGGAAAATTAGACTTATGGCTAACAGGAAATTCAGATGCACCTAATCAATTTAGGACAAACTGCTCCATAGCGTTGATACAGCTTTCAATTTTCAATTAATGTCCTCAGGGGGTTGAGATACATTTGATCTACGTGATACATGTTCACATTACTCCAGGGCGTGGATAAAACTAGGAAATTTCCATTATGACATACAGGGGGTTAAGTACACCTGGTCTACATGGGATAAGGTTGAAAAACTCTAGGGCATTCATGTAGTTTATGATTTCGATCTGATGTCGAACAGGGCGCCAAGATGTTCCTGATCTACGTAGGATAAGGTCAAAAAACTACAGTTTAGAATTTCCAATAGTTGCCCTCAGGGCGTTTAGATGCACCTGATCTATATCATAGGAATTAATTATTCCTGGGCGTGGATACATCTTGCAATTTTCAATTAATGACCTCAGGGGATTGAGATGCACCTGATCTACATGAGACAAGTTCAAATAACTCCAGGGCGTTGATTTTGATTGATGTCATCCAGGGCATTAAGTACATCTGGTCTTTGTGGGATAAGGTTTCGACCTTATCTTTAGGGCGTTGATACGGCCTATAATTTCAAATTGATATCTTAAAGGATGACAAGATGGTCCTGAGCTATGGTCAGATTACTGCAGGGTTTCCATACATCTTGCAATTTTCAAATAATGTTTTCTAGGCGTTGAAGTGCATCTTATCTACGTATATAGTCAACTTGTTTTCATGTCTTATAGGGCGTTCAGATGCACCTGGCATACGCATAATAAAGTCAAATTACTCCAGGGCGTTGATATAGCTTGAAAATGTGTATTTATGTCTTACAGGGCGTTAGGATGCACCTGATCTCGCAATAATAAATCACTCTTCCTATATTTTACATGAATCAGGGCGAAAATTGTAAAAAAAAATCTGAGAAAAGCTTCTTAGTCGTCAACTAAGCGTGACTAAGCAGGACGACAGGACTGCGAGCGACCCATAACTCCTAATGACTTTACCCTGGATTCTATTGTAGTGTGAGATCTGTGCAGACAGTGTGGACCAAGTGTCCAGCCATGCACTGATTGGGCATTGCATTTTTTTAAGTCGGTTCCAAAATCCGATAGAAGTTTTAAATAGTTTAATGGTGTCTGTGTGAAATATCCTAGAACCCGCTTTTTGAACCAGTATATTTTGGCCGGTACTCAAGATTTTCACTTGGTCCACTCTGATTGAACGCTTATTTGAATATATCTAGTCTTTGACCGAACAAAACTTTAGTTTTCAAGCTATCGTATTGTCTCTGATTTCGGAATTAAATATGAAGAATTTACTATACTGATGTCGAAGAATATTGACAATCTGTTTATCTGAAGATAATGATAATTATTATTATTTTTCATGACAGAGTAAACAAAATCACTGAACGTTGTTTTAAGTTCAGTCATAGTCGACCAAGTGAACTTGGTCCATCAAAAATCGTTCTTTTAGAGGTTTGGATCATGTTTCTCCATTATTACCTTTTCACATTATATTGTTTGTAAGTAACACATAGATGTGTTGAATTAATATTGAACCAAAATTTTCTCGAGTTATAAAAGTAGCAAAGTTTTAGAGTTACAGCCCATTTTGCTCAAAATATGGCCAACCAAATGGGGATTTATTTTATTTCCGCATAAAGTGGGCCGAAGGGTCTCAGATTTTCATGAAACTTTCTCCACAGGCAGGGCTCATCAATATATGAATAAAAAAAAATTGAGAAAAATTCAGGGTCGCTTATTTTCCCGGAAAACTCAGTTGGATTTTTTTTTGTTTTCCTCTGACACTACTTACTTTGAAAAATCATAACTCAAGAACGAAGCATCGTAGAAACAAAGTTTTTTTTTATGAAAATAAAAGCAATTTTTCTCAGGATTAAAAAAAATATTAACTGGAAAAAGTTTTCCACAAAATTTTTCACCGTTGAGAAAATTCGTAAAGAAAAGCCGAAAAAACTTTGCTCCAACTCGTAGAAAATTTTCAAAAAAATATTTTTGAGAAGATAGTTTCATAAGCTTTAATGGCTGAAATTTTTGAAATGTACTTTTTTTTCGTTTTTGAGTTATGGCCAATTTTGTAAAAAATGGGCAAATGTGCCATTTTGAGCCTTTTCTTTGAAAAATCATAACTCAAGAAAGAAGCATCGTAGAAACAAAGGTTTTTTTTTTATGAAAATGAAAGCAAATTTTCTCAGGAATAAAAATAAATAACTGGAGACAGTTTTCCACAAGATTTTCCACCGTAAATTCGTAAAGAAAAGCCGGAAAAACTTTGTTAGTTAGTGGAAAACTTTCAAACATATATTTTTGAGAAGGTAATTTCATAAGCTTTAATCGCTGAAATTTTTGAATTGTACTTTTTTTTGCATTTTTGAATTATGGCCAATTTTGTGGAAAATGACCATATAAGCCTTTTCTTTGAAAACCCATATTTCAATCGAAGCATCGGAAAACCAAAGATTTTTTATCAAAGCAATTGCAAATTTTCTAAAACATCTGAAAAAAAGATATGGGATTGGTTTTAATGAAGTATAAACCAATCTCATATTTTTTATTCAGTTTTAGAAACTTTGCAATTGCTTTGATAAAAAATCTTTGGTTTTCCGATGCTTCGATTGAAATATGGGTTTTCAAAGAAAAGGCTTATATGGTCATTTTCCACAAAATTGGCCATAACTCAAAAACGAAAAAAAAAAGTACATTTCAAAAATTTCAGCGATTGAAACTTATGAAATTACATTCTCTAAAATATATTTTTGAAAGTTTTCCACTAATTGGAACAGGATTCAGTAATCCTCCAAGGTTCCCTCAGAAACTTTTCTAGGGATCCATCCAGGAACTCCTATCCTGAAGAAGTTTTCTAGGAAACTCCTGGAGCAATCCCTGAAGGAATCTCTAGAGAAATAAAACCAAAACTTATTCCTAGAGAAATCCCCAGTTAAATCCCAGGAAGAATCCTTAGAGAAATGTTTGCAAAATTCTATGGAGAGAACTAAAAAACTCCTGGAGGCATCTGTTGAGGGATCTCTGAAGAATGCTTTGAGGAAGATATTTTGCTGGTGGAAAAATCCCAGGAAATCCCCTTTTTTTTGAGAAATCTCGGGAATAATCCTTGGAGAAATTTCTGGAAAAATCCCAGCAGAAATCTCTAGAGGAGCTTGAGCTTGATTGGCCACCCGTGGTTGCTATTCTAGTATCGCCAGAGTATCTGTTTGGGACTAACAGACAACCTCAGTGCATGTGCTGGTGATCTTTTATTTTTGTTTTAGGCAACGATGTCGCCTGCCAGAATGCAGACCAAAGAGGGAAAGGAGAAGGAATTGATTATGCATGAAAACTGGCTCCCACAGTAGATCGTATATACCACTGCGTCTACGCCTGCTGATGCGGGATTGTATGGGTTGGGAGAAAGGCATGGCATAGAGGTTTGCTCTTTGGTTAGCAGACTGCCTATGTTTCAGGCGTAAAGAAGGGCGTGCTATAATGATGATAGAGCGTAGAGAAACGGTTTCTTGTCCGTCTCTAGTTGTAGTGTTTGCTATGAACGAATAGGATGTGAGTGTGATAGATTGAGAGTAGTAGATAGATGTAATCGAAAGATACAAGTACAAAGTACGAGGAAAGGGACAGGCCTGGGACTGAGCCCATGACCTTCTGCATATGAAGCAGAAGCGGTAGCCATTAGAGCACCAACCCCGTCTAGAGAAGAAATCTCTAGAGGAATCTGTTAAGACTTTTTCAAAAGGAATTTATGTAGAGATTTGACTGGAGGATTTTTTTGTAGAGATTTTCTCATGTAATCTCTGGAGAATCCTTAGAGCGATTCATGGAGGAATCTCGAAATAAATCTCCAGAATAATACCTGGATGAATCTCGAGAGGGCTATTTGGGAAAATAGTTGTATGTATGTATCCGTAGAGGAGTCCTTGGAGTGTATTCTGAAGAAAGCACTGGAGAAGTATTTATAGTGATTCGTGAAGAAATTGCACTAGTGTAACTCCTGGATGAATTCCAACAGAAAGCCTTGAAGATATCTCTGCAAGAATCCTCGTAGAGGTTTTCCTGGAGAAATCCTTGGATAAGTCTCTGGAAGATTTGATAGAGGACTCTGAAGGAATACCAGAAGAAATCGCTTGTAAAATCGCTGGCGAAATTTCCGGAGGAATTTCGGGGAACTCCTGAAACAGATTCTGGAGAAATCATTGGAGAATTCCTGAAAGAATGTGTGTAAAGATTTAACTAGAGAAATGTATGAAGAATCACTGGAGACATTCCTGTAGGAACTCCTTGCGAAATCTCTGTAGATATTCCCTATCAAAACTGGTCTTAATGTCTCATAACAAACAAAACTTCTTTTTGGAAGAGTCTCTGGCGAAAGCCCTAGTGAAATCCCTGGATAAATCGCTGTAGATATTACAGTAGAGATTATTTTGGAGATTTTTCTGGTTCATTGCATGGAGGACACTTTGGAAGAATTCCTAGAGAAATTTGTGGAAGAGTCTCTGGATATATTTCGAGAGGAATTCTTGAATTAATGTCTAGGGGTTTTACTGGAGCTGGTCCCAAAACTGATTTGATCCGTTCCAACAAATCTGAAGGCTATTCTGCTGGTTTTACTCTCAGCCCTGTCGTCCTGCTTAGTCGCGCTTAGTCGACGACTAAGAAGCTTTTTTCTTTTTTTTTTTGAATTTTTCACCCGAAGTCATAGAAAAAATGTGCAAAATCAACAACAATCTAACGCCCCATAAGATATCAATCGAAATTTCCAACCTGTACCTACCAACGCTCTGTTACCCTATTTCTTTCAGAACTTCATATAGAACATATTACCGCCCTGTAAAAATTCCATCGAAATTTTTGAGCTGTATCAACGCCCTAGAGTAATTTCACATTATTTCACGTAGATCAAAATTGAAAACTACAAGTTGTATCAACACCCTGGAGTAATTTTACTTTGTCCCATATAGATCCGTAGCATCCTAACGCACTGTATGACATCAATTAAAAATTCAAGCTTTATCAACGCCGAAGAGTAACTTGACCACCCTTATGTAGACCAAGTGCATCCTTACGCCCATCTTTACGCGCCACATCACTTGAATATTTTAAGCATTATCAAAGCCCTGGAGTAACTTGGACTCATGCCATGTAAATCAGCTGCATCTTAATGCCATGTGGGACAAATGTCAAGATGTACAAACGCCCTTGACTGATTTGACATTGCCTCACGTAGATTAGGTGTACCTCAATGACCTGCATTGATTGGAAGCTACAATCTATTGACGGCCTAGAGTGATTTGAACTTGTCTCATATAGATCAGCAACATCTTAACGTAGAGGGCTGTAGGACATTATTAAAAAATTTCAAGCTGTTTAAATGCCCTAGACTAATTTAACCTCATCCCAAGTAAATCAAGTGCATCTTGACGCCCTGTGTGACCTCAATATAAACTCCAAGCACTATCAACGACCTGGAGTATATTGACCTAATCCTATGTCAATCAAATACATCTCATCGCCCTGTAGGACATCCATTGAAAATTCAAGCTTTATCAACGTCCTGGAGTAATGTGACCTCATTTTACGAAGACCAAGTGCATCTTTACGCCCTGTAGGACATCAATTGAATATTCAACGCACTGGAGTGAATTGACCTTGTTACATGTAAATAAGCCGCATTTTAACGCCCTGTGGGACAAATGTTAAGATGTATAAACGCCCTTCACTTATTTGACCTTGTCTTACGAAGATCAGGTGCACCTCAAATGCCCTGTATCGATTGAAAATTCCAATCTGTATTGACGCCCTGGAGTAATTCGACCTTGTCTCACGTAGATCTTAGATAAGGTGCACATTAACGCATCAATTGAAAACTTCATGCAGTATCAACGTCCTGGAGTAATTTGAACTCGTGTCATGTAATCAATTCATGTTAACGCCCTGTTCGATATCTATTTTCCTTGTCTTACGACCTTGTCCAATGACCTTGTCTTACGTAAATCAGGTGCAACCTAATGCCCTGTATCCATTGAAAATTCCAAGCTGTATCAATGCCCTGGAGTAATTTGAGCTTATTTTATGTAGATCAGGTACATCGCAACGCCCTGTAGGACTTCAATTAAAAATTCCAAGCTTTTGCAACGCCCTGGAGTAATTTGGCCTTATTTCACATAGTTCAGAAACATCTTAACACTTTGTATAATATCAATCGACCAAGCTATATCAATGGTCTGAAGTAATTCTATTTATTCCATATAGATCTTTGCAAGATCTGGAGGTTATTTACGCCCTGTTTAAAATCAATAGAAATTTCTTAGTAGTATCAATGCCCTGGAGTAATTTGACTTAATCCTTTGAAGATCAGGTGCATCTCAACGCTCTGATTGATGTCATCGAAATTGTCAAAATATATCAACGCCCTGGATTAATTTGTTCCTTTCTCACGTATATCTTAACGTTCTATATGCCATCAATTGGAAATTCTAGCCTGTTCAACGTCCTGGAATATTTCAAGCTTATCTTATGTAGTTCAGGTGCATCTTAACGTCCTTCAGAACATTGATTGAATATTCCAAACTGTATTACCGCCCTGGAGTAATTTGACCTTATTCTATGTAGATCAGGTAGATCTCAATGCTTTGTAGGTCATTACTTGAAAATTCCAAGCTCTATCAACATCCTGCAGTAATTTAACTTAAGTCCACATTGATGAATTGAATCGTAATGCCATGTAAAAATTAATCAAGTTTTTCATTCCGTTTCAACGCCCTGAAGTGATAATACTTTGTTTCACGTAGATCAGCTGCATCTTAACGCCCTGTAAAAAAAAACAATTAAGTTTTGTTTGCTCTCTGACCTTAACTAACGTATATCAAGTGGAGAGTAGAATTTGGTACTTTAGTTGCGTCGTCTGCTCTTGCGAGAACGAGCGATGCAATCAAGATCAATGTTGATTGTGTATGCTGAGCAATTTATTTATTATATTTATTTATTGTCGTCAATCATGTTTGTAGACCGTTACAGAGAGTTTCTTATGCGCTAGTTACACTGTATTATTGATGAGTTCTTTCCGTTTTATAGGGCTCATTCATTTATTTCATAACGGTAAAATTGACCATTTTGGACACCCACCCACCCTTTTGTAACGCTTTTTGTGTGAACATTATTCAATTTTTGTATGGGCCGTAACATCCTTAGGACACCCACCCCCCCCTCAAGCGTTATGATATTTGTGAATGGGCCCACACGTTGTTTATAATATCTATATTTTGTCTCATATTATATTTCCATACTATTTGTTAAACGATTTTGCTATTTTTCCTCGAATGTCGCTTCTGCGAATGACAGTTCCCCAAATAATCTTTTTCCTCGAATCCCATTTTTCCGAATGACCTGTCACTTCGAGAAGTGATGCAGTTCATGAAGGTGCAAGAATAGTTCTCAGTGACAGAGTGCTACCAGATGACTGGTCCGTTCACTACTCTGAAATGTAGGAAGTTGTGAAACGGGCTATTCGGAGAACAGACATTCAAGGGACTGACGTTCGAGGATACAACATTTGGGGAATCAATATGTAGGGAAAAGTAGCACAATCCCTTAATTAAATGGGCTGTATGCGCTTAATTAAATGCGCTGTATCCCAAATATTCGGTATTATTAAAGAAATTATTGGTTAAATTATCTTGAGAGATCCTTCGATAACAGCACGTGATTATTAAGAGGCCCAAGACCACTCTCGAAGTTTGATGAAATATGTTAATGTTTAAAGCTGAAAAAAATTTCAACTTATATGTTCTTGAGGCAGTCAGTTCATACCCTTGTTTATTTTGGACCAATAATTTTCAAGTGAACTTTCATAATCAAGTATGCAAAAAGAGCAGCATTTTCGTGTTATTAAATTTGATAAAATTCTGTAATTGATACTTGACAATTCAAGATTTACAAATATAACCAACGTAAAACTACAAAAGATAAAACCATAGCGAAATATATTGAAATCCAGAGCAATTGTTGACTTTTTTTCATTTTGATATCACTTCAAGAGCGATATTTTATTTTAATTTAAGCCAGCCGTAGCGGTAAACGCGCAGCTATTCAGCAAGACCAAGCTGAGGGTCGTGGGTTCGAATACCACCGGTCGAGGATCTTTTCGGGTAGGAAGTTTTCTCGACTTCTCAGGGCATAGAATATCTTCGTACCTGCCACACGATATACGCATGCAAAAAATGGTCATTGGCACAGTAAGCTCTCAGTTAATTACTGTGGAAGTGCTCATAAGAACACTAAGCTGAGAAGCAGGTTCTGTCCCAGTGGGGACGTAGTGCCAGAAAGAAGATTTAGCTGAAAATTGAACACCTCTTCTTAAAGTTAAAAAAAGTTCAAACGTTCTAGATGTCCTGCTTTTAGAAAACTAAAAAAAGTCTTTGTTAACTTAATTATTTGATTTATTTTTTTAAAGAAAAAAATATATGTTTCTATATGTATGTATTATATATGAATACTTTACGTTCAAATATAATCAATCATTTGAAACATTGAATATAAAATATTAATTTATTAATGCTTAACTTTAAAACTTTTCTTTGCTTCCTAATCAAATTTTCTTAGTCTGACAGTATTGAGAATACGCATAATACTTCGTAAAAAATGTTTCGAGTTATGGTTGAGTAATTATCGCTGAAATGTGATTACCATTGGCACACATAATTACAATTACAGTTTGTGTCGTATTTCGCTTCAATTTCATAAAACTAGAGGAGAAGCGTTTTGGTTAATTAAAATTGCAAGGCGAATGAACTGGCTAATCAAGTTTAAACCCTCATAAATAAAAAACAAAAAAAAAAATAACTCAAAATGCTGAACCCTTGGCTTGACAGTTTGCAAAAAGCTCAGTTTTTTGAAAAAAAATCTATGTATTTCTTCACGTATCTTTCTTCTCATATATTCCTTGAAACACAAAGCAATCTTAGGGGCATTTCGAATTCGACTCCATTTTGAATTTTATCAGAAAAACGTGTTTCACCGTTAGCGCTTCGTTTTGAATTCTGAGGTAAGCATCAAAAAGCTTATAAAAACTGAGTTTGAGCAGCTGCATAAACTGTCCAATAATATTAACGAATGAACAAATTTCTGATTAAATCCAAACATCATATTTTGTACAAGGCCATTTCGTTCTTAGTCAATTTATCAAACAAAAAGAAATACAAGAAAGTCAAGTAATAAAAAATATCATTCTATTCAGTTGTATTGTCAAAATTATGCTTTTGACTTTTGACTGTTGCATCAATTTGCTTAACTTTTTCACAATTTTGTTTAAAAAGCGAAATGCAATAACAATATATTGTTTTAAAAGCAAAATGCCGAACATAAGAAAAAAAATTAAATTTGAGGCGGACACAAAAACGTATTCAAATAAACGGTTCGATGAGGTTTTTGGATTTGCACTCGATAAACGGATCATCGTTAAACGTATCACATTGAGTGATTGGTTCTAAAAGACTAAGTTTATTTCATGGATCGAGATTAATTTTAAAGTGCACATCGTAATAGTCTTAGTTGTTAGACTCTAATAAATAGTCACAGGCATTGTTATGGTAGTTTCAATTGGTACAAGGAGTAAATAATTTTTACTTTTTACATTAGCAAATTTATCAACTGAATCATTTTAAGCCCATGTACTTGATATCTTCGTTCCATATTTTAATAGAAATGGAATACAAACTAAATACGTGCAAAAGCATATTAGTTCTCGTTTGTTAGGAATGTATATTGAAGTATTTGTGATATTTGTAATTTTATATATTAAATGTTGCTTAGGGTTTTTGGATTTCTGTTTATGATCTGTACTGTCTAAAACTCGAAAACCCATAGCAAATATAACCTCCGTCATAGTTGATCCCTACATACTAAAATATGTGTGATATTTCTTATGAGAAAACATCATAACGCCTGGAAACAGAAGCGCCCTCTGGACTATAGTAACGCCCCCCTCAAAAAGGGACGACTAAGTAGCTCAAATTTTACGACGACAGGGCTGCTTACTCTTCTAGACATAGAAAAGGCATTCGACAGTGTTTGGCATGATGGTTTGATCGTAGATTAAAAAACTTTAATTTTCCAACATACATTGTTAGAATAATTCAAAGTTATCTGTCAAATCGTACGCTTCAGGTTAGTTATCAAAACTCCAGATCTGAAAGATTTCCTATAAGAGATGGTGTTCCCCAAGGCAGCATTTTGCGACTAATATTATACAATATTTTCACATCTGACTTACCTGAACTACCTCAGGGATGTCAAAAATCCTTGATCTGCAAACAAATTTTCAGGCCAGCCATGTTGTATGCTGTACTACTACTCCCTGGAATAGTACTAATGAGTTACATAGAATATCCAATGTTGAAACATTGGAACAAATGTGGAGTAAAATTATTTATTATTTTAAACAAAAATCATTGCAATCTTGTATTGCAACGATAAATATGTTGTATATCTAGGTTAAGATAATTGAAAGCGTATATACCCTTGTGTTATATATTTTTGTCAGATGCCAAACGTAGCCCTAGATGAATTCCTGGCATGATATTTGAAGGATTTCTGACGATATGTGTAAAATCAGTGAATGACAGGTATCCAAGGAAACCGTTAAGAAATTTCTTGGAATAGCTTACATAATCATGAGTAGCAATATTCTTATAAGGCTGAGTAACTCTTCATTTTGGAATGATGATACTTTAATTATTTGTCACAATACTCGTTGATGTTAATGCGTTTAATCACAGCAAATTTGATACAATTTAAGGAAACCTGAACAACAACATGATAAATGAGGAATATTAGAATACATCTTCAAGTACCATTTCCATTTTTCCATAGTGAAAACTTTCTTGATTGTATAATTACAGCTCAACACAGGACCTTGAGTCTTAGCGCAACATTAAGAAGATTTTCTCTCTCATCGTCTTTCACTTTCACTTCTGGAAGAAGTTTCATGGCTGTGTTGGGTGGTGTTGATGATGGCGACGATGATGACTCCTGACCTACCCTATAACTTCCAATTATCGTCTTGCTGCTCTATGGGGAAAGAACACCATCAACTCGTAGCAACCAACAACGAAACGAAAACGGTGCCGAGTGCGAACATTTGGCGGAAGCTGATGAAACTGTGTAAGTAAATGAGTGCAAGTTTTGTTTGCCCAAGTTTGCGAGTAGTAATCCAGTAGGTGAGCTATTTACACAACTGTTGGGGGCTTCTGCTGACCGAGACAACCGCAAAACGAACTCGGAAAGAGGATTTGTTAAACAGGACACCACAGTACGAATGCCTGTTCCTGCATCTGTGCCATGTAGGGTGGATGTACAAATTATGACTTTATAGTAAATTCTCCATAACTAGATATTGAAAAGACCATCGAGTTAGGGAGGTATTAAATTATAGAGCACAAAACAAGTGCAACTGCAATCCAAGGGACCATCGAGGTAGCGATGGAAACCTGCTTTTCCTACTTTATAGTTATTTGGCACAATGCGGGTTATTTGGTGTGTGGCAATTCATCATTATTTTTTTGGCAACATTATAAGCAATCACTTCATTACTTATTAGCATCACATTGTCAATCATTCTATATAGCATTCCATTTCTCATTATGCAAGTAATTAGTAGTTCATAGTTGGTACATTTTTATGGCGAGTGCTATTGCCATAATAGATACAAAGAAAATTATTTTGAAAACAACTTCTTACAAACTTTTGTTCAATTTAATACTAAAACTGTTAATTCCGTCTATTTCGCCACTTTAATAACAAGTTTCTCAAACGATGCTTATATTTTAGAAATGAGATCTCAATCTGATTAATATCCATACTGTATAAATTTTGCATCCACAATTGGCATACCTCCCCTAAAGGCTTTGGTAATGAACTTTAAATTAGCGGAGATGAAAACGGTCGGCCAATGAGGCGGTCAACCAGCTGAGTGAGTTCGAAATTCGATAATTTGCTTTTGATGGGGAATTGAGTAGTGGTTTTGTGGGAAAACGAACGAGCCTGAACCATTCCCGTTTGAAGGACGATTGTTGAGCGGTGTGTTTTGACGTTGCGCTTGCAGAGCGAACGATGTGGAGAGGAAATGTGAATGGTAAAAATCAATTAATTAAGGATGTGGTTTTGTACGAGTGAGGGTTTACGAGATGAAAGTTATATTCGATCAATTATTGAATAGGGTATTGATTGATTTTTGCGAATACCAGCTTTAACTAATCATCATTTGAAACGGATAGATTGACGAAACCTTAAAAAGATGCAAGAGTTTCATCACATATTCAAGGCAAAAAAGTCGACTATTTCGACTAAAAAGAGCGAAACACTGCAAAATGTGTATGACAAGGTATTCAACAAAATCCCTCTCCGGGATCGACAGAATCCCTCTCCGGGATACGACAGAATCCCTCTACGGGATACGACAGAATCCCTCTCCGGGATTCGACAGAATCCCTCTCCGGGATTCGACAGAATCCTCTCAGGGATTCAACGGAATCCCTCTCCGGGATTCAACAGAATCCCTCTCCGGGATTCAACAGAATCCCTCTCCGGATTCAACAGAATCCCTCTCCGGGATTCAACGGAATCCCTCTCCGGGATTCAACGGAATCCCTCTCCGGGATTCAACGGAATCCCTCTCCGCATTCAACGGAATCCCTCTCCGGGATTCGACAGGAAATCCCTCTCCGGGATTCGAACAGAATCCCTCTCCGGGATTCGACAGAATCCCTCTCCGGGATTCGACAGAATCCCTCTCCGGGATTCGACAGAATCCCTCTCCGGGATTCGACAGAATCCTCTCCGGGATTCGACAGAATCCCTCTCCGGGATTCGACAGAATCCCTCTCCGGGATTCGACAGAATCCCTCTCCGGATTCGACAGAATCCCTCTCCGGGATTCGACAGAATCCCTCTCCGGGATTCGACAGAATCCCTCTCCGGGATTCGACAGAATCCCTCTCCGGGATTCGACAGAATCCCTCTCCGGGATTCGACAGAAATCCCTCTCCGGGATTCGACAGAATCCCTCTCCGGGATTCGACAGAATCCTCCCGGGATTCGACAGATCCCTCTCCGGGATTCGACAGAATCCCTCTCCGGGATTCGACAGAATCCCTCTCCGGGATTCGACAGAATCCCTCTCCGGGATTCGACAGAATCCCTCTCCGGGATTCGACAGAATCCCTCTCCGGGATTCGACAGAATCCCTCTCCGGGATTTCGACAGAATCCCTCTCCGGGATTCGACAGAATCCCTCTCCGGGATTCGACAGAATCCCTCTCCGGGATTCGACAGAATCCCTCTCCGGGATTCGACAGAATCCCTCTCCGGGATTCGACAGAATCCCTCTCCGGGATTCGACAGAATCCCTCTCCGGGATTCGACAGAATCCCTCTCCGGGATTCGACAGAATCCCTCTCCGGGATTCGACAGAATCCCTCTCCGGGATTCGACAGAATCCCTCTCCGGGATTCGACAGAATCCCTCTCCGGGATTCGACAGAATCCCTCTCCGGGATTCGACAGAATCCCTCTCCGGGATTCGACAGAATCCCTCTCCGGGATTCGACAGAATCCCTCTCCGGGATTCGACAGAATCCCTCTCCGGGATTCGACAGAATCCCTCTCCGGGATTCGACAGAATCCCTCTCCGGGATTCGACAGAATCCCTCTCCGGGATTCGACAGAATCCCTCTCCGGGATTCGACAGAATCCCTCTCCGGGATTCGACAGAATCCCTCTCCGGGATTCGACAGAATCCCTCTCCGGGATTCGACAGAATCCCTCTCCGGGATTCGACAGAATCCCTCTCCGGGATTCGACAGAATCCCTCTCCGGGATTCGACAGAATCCCTCTCCGGGATTCGACAGAATCCCTCTCCGGGATTCGACAGAATCCCTCTCCGGGATTCGACAGAATCCCTCTCCGGGATTCGACAGAATCCCTCTCCGGGATTCGACAGAATCCCTCTCCGGGATTCGACAGAATCCCTCTCCGGGATTCGACAGAATCCCTCTCCGGGATTCGACAGAATCCCTCTCCGGGATTCGACAGAATCCCTCTCCGGGATTCGACAGAATCCCTCTCCGGGATTCGACAGAATCCCTCTCCGGGATTCGACAGAATCCCTCTCCGGGATTCGACAGAATCCCTCTCCGGGATTCGACAGAATCCCTCTCCGGGATTCGACAGAATCCCTCTCCGGGATTCGACAGAATCCCTCTCCGGGATTCGACAGAATCCCTCTCCGGGATTCGACAGAATCCCTCTCCGGGATTCGACAGAATCCCTCTCCGGGATTCGACAGAATCCCTCTCCGGATCGCAATCTCCGGGATTCGACAGAATCCCCGTCAATCCCCGGGATTCGACAGAATCCCTCTCCGGGATTCGACAGAATCCCTCTCCGGGATTCGACAGAATCCCTCTCCGGGATTCGACAGAATCCCTCTCCGGGATTCGACAGAATCCCTCTCCGGGATTCGACAGAATCCCTCTCCGGGATTCGACAGAATCCCTCTCCGGGATTCGACAGAATCCCCTCTCCGGGATTCGACAGAATCCCTCTCCGGGATTCGACAGAATCCCTCTCCGGGATTCGACAGAATCCCCTCTCCGGGATTCGACAGAATCCCTCTCCGGGGATTCGACAGAATCCCTCTCCGGGATTCGACAGAATCCCTCTCCGGGATTCGACAGAATCCCTCTCCGGGATTCGACAGAATCCCTCTCCGGGATTCGACAGAATCCCTCTCCGGGATTCGACAGAATCCCTCTCCGGGATTCGACAGAATCCCTCTCCGGGATTCGACAGAATCCCTCTCCGGGATTCGACAGAATCCCTCTCGGGATTCGACAGAATCCCTCTCCGGGATTCGACAGAATCCCTCTCCGGGATTCGACAGAATCCCTCTCCGGGATTCGACAGAATCCCTCTCCGGGATTCGACAGAATCCCTCTCCGGGATCGGATTCCCTCGGGATCGACAGAATCCCTCTCCGGTCGGAATCCCTCCGGATCGACAGAATCCCTCTCCGGGATTCGACAGAATCCCTCTCCGGGATTCGACAGAATCCCTCTCCGGGATTCGACAGAATCCCTCTCCGGGATTCGACAGAATCCCTCCGGATCGACAGAATCCCTCTCCGGGATTCGACAGAATCCCTCTCCGGGATTCGACAGAATCCCTCTCCGGGATTCGACAGAATCCCTCTCCGGGATTCGAAGAAATCCCTCTCCGGGATTCGACAGGAATCCCTCTCCGGGATTCGACAGAATCCCTCTCCGGGATTCGACAGAAATCCCTCTCCGGGATTCGACAGAATCCCTCTCCGGGATTCGACAGAATCCCTCTCCGGGATTCGGACAGAATCCCCTCTCCGGATTCGACAGAATCCCTCTCCGGGATTCGACAGAATCCCTCTCCGGGATTCGACAGAATCCCTCTCCGGGATTCGACAGAATCCCTCTCCGGGATTCGGACAGAATCACTCTCCGGGATTCGACAGAATCCCTCTCCGGGATTCGACAGAATCCCTCTCCGAGATTCGACAGAATCCCTCTTCGGGATTCGATAGAATCCCTCTCCGGGATTCAACAGAATCCCTCTCCGAGGAGTTCAAAAAATCCCTCGCAGTGATTTAACAAACAAGGTTGCGGAAATGACAGGGTTCACTGCAGCTTCTTCGGAGATTAATTTTCAATGGCATTGGTCTTCTTCTATTAGAGTTTGTCGTGGATCACTCAGCCTAACGATATGTAATAATCATTTATTCATCAAACTACTCCATCATTAAAAACAAATGAAGCCAGTGAATGAAATGTACGTTCACTGTTATTTTTTAACAAGTATGTATTCGACAACGGAAGACAATCAAATCGATTGTCATCTTATTTTCAATTCGCTCCCGAAGCTCCCATAATTCCTTATTGCTGCGAAATTACTTCCCCTAAATCATCTTAAAAGCTTTTGCCGTTTCTCTGGGTTTCAGTTTTCTCGGTTCTCCACAAACCAAATTTGCTCCGATGACAATTTCCCTCACTGCCTCCGGCGCATCTCATCCGGTGACCTACCGCAGTGTAGTTGAACAAATAAATTTAGAAAAATATCTACACATTTTCCGTTATAATAAATATCCCTCTTTATTGTGGCGTGGATTTATTTCGTCTTATTTTCCTGTTTTTTTCCATTTCATACTCGCAGCAATCTACAGTATCAGGCAAATATGATTGCTCTGGGTGGAAAATTGCTTCTGTTTGGCGGGGTGTCTTTTACACAAGACACTCGGCAAGAGGCTGCCTTCTTACCTTGCGCAACAGCGTACAGAGGTCCAGCTTTCTTGAAAGCTAGCAAAACTTTATTTCCATATAATTGTGATAGTCGAAAAAAACATGCGAATTATTCATCTACAATGACAAAAATTTTGTTCAATATAACCAACAATTGTTACTATGCTTAAAATAGGATCAATTGCCTAATTGCCTTTCAACACTTGCCATGACCAAAACTTGTGAAATATTAAGTGTGCAACATAAACCAAAAGCTCTCAACTTGAAATCATAAAGTAGATATGTTGTCACAATGAGGGGGGTTCCAATTAATAGGTCAGATGAGGGCTATCAATCCAAATTGAGCTAATATATAAAATGTTTTCATCCACTTATTAATAGAAAATCGAAACTTTGTGTTAAGAACAAGTTTTTGGTCAATGAACAAATTTTCAGGCCAGCCATGTTGGACTAGCTGTCGTTATACCAGGAAGAACGCTCAGCAGAGGATTCAAAATAAAATTTTGAAAATGTTTCTGAAGCTCTCACCCAGGTATAGTACTACTGAGTTAAATAAAATATCCAATGTTGAAACATTGGAACAAATATAGAATAAAGTATCAACAGTTTAACACAAAATCGTTACAATCTTCTATTGCTACGATCATTGCGTTATGTTTTCATGAATTGAAATCGTTTTTTTTTTTTGTTTTATGAGCAGGTGAATTATGAGCCGCCACGGGAAATAAAATTTAATATGTTGTGAACAAAATGTTAATAAAAGCTTATTTTAGTTTTACCAAATTAAGATGGTGGTGTTGCCCAACACAGAATACCTAGATAAAGATAAAAAAAGTAAGCATGCGGACCATGAACATTTTAATCCGAACCACTGTGCAGCGATAAGATACGTATACTTGGATACACTTGGATGATGAGCCGCTTCGGCAGCAGGCCTATCCTTGTGTGCATTTGATGGTGTAGAGCCAGTAGCCTCGGCGAAACAGAGAGAAAGTTCAACCGAGAACAAACAAGGATTTATGATTAAATTTCATATACACATAAATCCTCTTTATTTCCTCCAATATATAATAATGCAAAGTTGGAAGTCGGCCGGTTGTCTACTTGTTAGACTGCAGCGCGCAACAATTGCTTTCTTCTTGGATGGTCCAGTTGGGAATACTGGCATGGTAGTGGAAGATACTTGAGTTTTTAGTTTCATTTGATTTCATTTTGTGAAGACTTTCCAGTGGAATGTTCCCCAGTCACCAGAAACGAAGTGAGCGTATGAGTAATTTGGTGAACATTTTCACAGACCTCTCTTTATTTGAGTGATGCCAATGAAAACTCTATTTCATGTTTAGCCTCATGACCAATAAAAACGTGTAACGAAATTTTTAGTTCTGCCTTTTTGAAGGCACAACCGTCTAAATCATTGATATCACTGCGAAAATGTGTTTTCGTCTCAAGTACCAAAACACCGCCTATTACTTGATTTCGGGTTCCTGAATCCATTGCCACGTCTAGGTGTATTTGCTATTTGAAATGCATTACGATTTCAGTTAACTTGCTTGTGAGATTACCTACATGAATGGCGTTTTTTGCTTTCTTTACCACGTAACTCAAACATTATGTGTTGATGATACTTATCGGCAGATTTGATAGAACTCTTAAAGCATAATAGTTATTTTCCGAGGTTCCGATAATATAGAGTCTTATAACACATCCAGAAGATTTATTTGAAATCTAAGAAGGTGCTGCCAGTTCGGAATGCGATTTGGCGCGAAATGAATCAAATGTATTGTCGAATACTGTATAGGGAGCTGGCACTTTTGATTCAATTCAGCAGTTGGGTTTTTTGAAAGCTTCTAAGTTCACATTTGCTCACCATATGCACCGTACTGAAGTGCTTCTTATTGCAAAATTTCACACAATTCTGCTTAGAAAAACCCCTTATGCCAAAGTGAATCATGGAAGTGTCCAAGTAGCTCAGCACTCTACGCAGATTGTGCGATATTTGCCAGAAAACCATTCGCCAGAAAGTACAATTCCCCAGAATTATTTTTCTTGTCGATTTTGATCATGAAATATCTCGAAATCCAAGGATTGCCGTCACAATATTAGACTTGTGCCACTTCTCACATGTTTAAAAGCACTAAATTGAACAAATAGTACGGTAATTATCTCATTATTCTCATTTTAAGCTTTCTGCTAGTGCACAGAGCGGAGACAATATAACACTGTTATTCGATTGTGCTACTTTTCACCGAATGTCGTTTCCCCGAACGCCAGTTCCCCGAATGACCCGTTTCCCTAATTGCCATTTCCCCGAAAGACCCGTTTCCCCGAAAAGTGGAGCAGATCAAATAGGCGCCATAATAGTTTTTAGTGGCAGTATGGTGAATAAGGAAGAACGATAAACAATCAAAAGAAGGAGGTATTTGGACAATCTTGGCTATACACATGTTGTCAAAAATGCTGAGGACGGTAAAACTCGCAAGAACCGCCAATCAAAAAATGAAGGGTGCATATCAGATGACCAGTACCTTCACCACCCTGAAATGTATGAAGATATGAAAATTATGAGTTCCAAAAACTTTTCGGGGAAGTGGGTTATTCGGGGAACGGGATATTCGGGGAAACGGGATATTCTGGGAAACGGGATATCCGGGGAACTGACATTCGGGGAACTGGCGTTCGGGGAAACGACATTCGGGGAAAAGTAGCACAACCTGTTTTTCTACATGTCTTGTGAGATTTTTGGCTATGAGGTTTTGATACAATATTCTAAGCTGTTTTACCTAGTTTTAAGAAAATTTCATATCCTGTCACCGCGAGCTGTTCTTCATCAGAATATTGTATTGCACAGAATTTCTCGTACAACTACCAGATAATTTTCGCTTTTCAATGGGCAGTTTATTGAGGTTATGCTACTTTCTCACGAATATCGATACCTCGAATGTCGTTTGCCTGAAAGCCACTTCCCTGAATACCCCGTTTTCTCAAGTGGCCTATTTCCTCGAAAATGTTTTGGCACTCATAATTATCAGAACTAATTGATTATTTCAGGATGATGAACGGTTCATATGTAATGCACCCTTCTTTTTTCATCAGCGGTTCTTTAAAGTTTCTTCGAACTCAGCATTTTTTATTGTTTTCTTTATCATTTTTTCTAGTTCACCACTCTGTTTCTGAAGATTGTTTCTTATCCATTTTGAACTGCATCTATTTTGGGGCCGTCCATGAACATACATGGTCCCCCCCCGTCCATGGTCGTTCAAGAGGGAGTAGAAGTGGGTGGTTCCATCATAATACATCATATGTTATAGTAAATGTAACTTTGGTTTGCGAGTGGAGGCATTCATTACTTCATTGAACGGACGGCACAAATAGTTGCAACGTATATCGAAATCTTGTAAATATCCAATGAACTAGCTCTTAAGAAGCAACAAAACTTTTAAGAACAGCTTATGATGAAAAGAAGGGAGCACCACTTGTAAAATATTCCAAACCATACTTTCCTGTAAAACTTAATGATATTAAAAAAAAAACATTAATTGAAACTGAAAAAACAGAAATATGGAATTTATTAATTATAGAATAGCATAATCTCATGCTATAACATCTGTAGAACGATAGTTGCAACGTATATTGAAATTTCGTACAGTTCGTAAAACTTTGAAGAACAGCTTATGCTGAAAAGAATGACGAACCTCTTATGAAGCCATTCAAACCATAATATCATTTTACAAGGACAACATATATTAAAAAAAAAAACTTACTTTACTATCCGTCAGGCTAAATATCAAATCTTTACATCAGTAAGCAATATCTTTACATAGTGAAGCAGCTTTTAATGAATGCAATTGTTATTCTATTGCATATTTTCTTCTTTCTTGTTCCACGGTCCTCCAGCACTAAGCGTTGCCTTTTCAATTCATATTTATAAAACTTCAAATATTGATGTTGATCGTTGAATGCTCGAGAAATCGATATTTTTAGAATATGTACCTAGTCCAACAATTAGAATATGGATATTTGAAGCTGTCTCACTAAATCACGATAGATTGAGTCTAAGAGACCTTGTACTTTTTTGAGTTAATTAACCAAAATAATCTCACACATTTTTTTAAGGTTCTACAATTGCAAACTTGATTTACCTGAAAAAAATAAATAAAAACAATTCTAGGGGATGGTCAATTCTGGGGAATGGTACATTCTGGCGAATGGTACTTTCTGTCAAATGGTTTTCTAGCATATGGGACTTTCTGGCGAATGCATTCTGGCGAATAGTTTTCTGGCGAATGGTTTTCTGGCAAATATCGAACAATCCTCTACGCAGATTGTGCGATATTTGCCAGAAAACCATTCGTCAGAAAACTATTCGCCAGAATGACATCCGCCAGAAAGTACCTTTTGCCGGAAATCCATTTGCCAGAAAACACCATTTCCCAGAATGGGTTTTCTGGCACAGGTTTTTTTTTAGAAAAAATTAAGTTCGCGATTGTAAGAGAAATAACCAATACAGAGCGTTAAAAAAATTATGAGATTATGGTCCCTTGACTTAGTAAGCAAGCTTTGAATATCCGTTTTGGGTTGTGTGTTTCTAGTATTCTAATTCTCGTTCTAGGTACAAATGGCTTCCGTGCGCTTCAAAACAATCGACTTCTCGGGCACTCAATGATAAACATCTTCTTCTTATTAGCATTACGTCCTCACTGGAATAGAGCCTGCTTCTCAGCTAAGTGTTCTTATGAGCACTTCCACAGTTATTAACTGAGAGCTTTCTTTACCAAAGTTGACATTTTCATCAGTACATCGTGTGAAAGACTCGATGCCAAAGGAAGTCAAAGGAATTTCCATTACGAAAAGATTACATTCAGCATTGCTTTGCTAACTGTAATGGAATCTAACAACTCGGCCAAGGAAAAAAAAAAAAGACAATTTACACCGTCTTTAGCTCAAAGGCTGCACAGACTAAACTATCACAAACATTAGGCAATGGACAACACGAAACACCCAGTAGCCCAATGATGAATTTTTCGTTTGACGAAAAGTTTCCACCGACTGGAGCGGGAATCGAACCCACACTTCATGGTACGATACGCTTAATCGAATGACGCCGCTAACCACACGGTCACGAAGCCTACAGAAATAAAGAAATGATAACACTGCGGAACACGTTTTGTCTCCAGCATCAAAATACCTCTATTTACTTAATTAAGGGTTGCTGAATCCATTGCCATTTACAGATATATCGTTGCACGTCTAGTTTTTGAAATATTTGTGGTGGAAAATACAAAAATTGACTATTTCAGCCAACTTGCATGCAAGTTTGCCAGCTTGTAAGGCAATTAATTTGCTTAATTTGCCACAGAATTCAAACTTTACGTCTATAACAATACTCATCATCAAAGTTTATAATACTTTTGATGCGAAAAAGTTATATTTTGATGGTTTAGAAAAGTATTGTATTTTGCCATATAAGAGAAACGAAAAATTTTGTATGGAGACAAAAATCGGTTTAATCTAAATTTAATCGTGTAATTTCAACCAAAATATATCTAAAACTAAAAGTCCTCCTTTGCATGCTTGGTGGATAAGATCACAAAAAAGTTTGATGAAATATACTTCAAAATTTAGGTAAACATCAATAAAACCAATGTTTCATACAACTTTGGCGACCTGTAGCTAAAAATTGTGACGTGTTGGGAAATTTCTGAGAACGGCATCAGGTTCAGCAACCCCAAATCTACTAGAGACACATAATTTGACATTGAGACAAGCAAAAATGTCATTTTTCAACAACGTTTGTATTTTCATGAATATGAATTGAATAGACAGTGGAGGGAGCGTAGAACTATGAAGAAGAAGAGCACACAATAGAATAAAAACTTCATTCATTAAAAGCTGCTCTACAATGTATGAGAAATACTGCTTACCGATGTAAAGAATTGGTATTCAGCAAGGGTTTATAAATATAAATCGTACAGGGAAATATGGTTTGGAAGACTTCACAAGAGATTCTCCCATCTTTTCATCATGAGCTGTTCTTCGAAGTTTAGTTGCTTCTTTAGGTCTAGTTAATTAGATATTTACGAAATTTTGGTATACGTTGCAACTATTTGTGCCATCTGTTCAATAAAGTAATTAACCTTTGGGCTGTCGCGCTGTTGTACTTTGTACAACAGTTGTGATTTATATGCTATCATTTTGCAACAAAGATATCAATCGACACCAAACCAAAATGTATTCCTCAAGAATCTTCTTAAGAACAATACTCGACAATTTTTATTTACAGTATGACCCTTTAAAATACGGTAAAATCAACAAATGTACATGGAAGTCGCATAATAATGAACGCACTATGTACGGTTCGAGGAAACCACAGTTTGAAATCGTCATATCTTAAAATCCAGATAATACAGAAACTTGAATCTTAATTAAAGTTGTTCTGGAGGTGGAGCGCTATCTGATGGTACCTCATTTAATTTGGAACTTGACCGCTAGGTGGCACTAGTGGGCATGAAATTTTTACTTTTGTTTTGCAGATATTTCAGGATCCTAACTATTTAGAAGGATGGCGTCTTCGGCAAAGTTGTTTAGTAAGTTAAGGACTATCATTTTCGAGCTAGTTGATTCAAAATTTTGCCACTAGGCCACTAGCATGAAACTTTTGTTTACAGATATCTCAGGAGCCTGACCACTTAGGAAGATAGTGTCTTCGGAAAACTAGTTCAGTAGCTCAAGGACTATCATTATTTGAGCTAAGAAATAGGGTATTTTGCCACCAGGCGGCGCTAGTGAGCATGAAATTTTTGTTTTGCGGATACTGCAGGATCTCGACTTTTTAGACAGGCACCTTCGGTAAAGTTGTTCAGAAGCTCAGGGACTATCATTATTTTGCAAAATCTCGAACTTTAAGGATTAAACAAAGAAAGAATTTGAGCTACTGAACAACTCTGCCGAAGACACCATCTTTCTAAGTGATCAGGCTTCTGAGATATTTGCGAAACAAATGTTTTATGCTCACTAGCGCCGCCTAGTGGTAAAATTTTGAATCAACTAGCTCAAACAGTGATAGTCCTTGAGTTACCGAACAACTTTGCCGAAGACGTCATCTTTCTAAATGATCAGGATCATGAGATCTGAGAAACAAAAGTTTCATGCTCACTAGCGCCGCCTAGTGGCAAAATCACGAATTTATTAGCTATAATAATAATAGCCCTTAAGCTACTGAACAATTTTGCCGAAGACGTCATCTTTCTAAGTGGTCAGACTCCTGGGATATTCGCAAAACCAAGGGTGTTGTACAAAGTACAACGCGCGACTACTCGCGTTACAAAAAATCGCGCGACGACCGAAAGGTTAATAAGGAGTTTTAAGGCAAATGAGACAGTTGTAGAATTTATAAGAATATCCTATTTTTAAAGAATGGAGAAATCTCGCAATTGCTCTTTTAATGAATTGAATACTTTTTCATGTACTGCAATTTAAGTGACTAATATCTCTAAAACCGATTGTGCTACTTTTACCCGAATGCCGCTCCCTCAAATGTCATTTCTTCGAACGCCATCAACTCGAATGACACTTTTCCCCGGAACTGGATAAAAGCACGCTGAAAAGAAATGCATACATTCCTACAGGAGGCGTAGTTTACTTTTTTGGAATGGTGTTTATATGCCACAAGTTAGCCTGATAACTGGTCAACGGATTTTCATGATTCTTCCACAAGTGGACTTTTAATAGTCTGCAACGTGTTCGTGTGACCAAAACGCTTAGGAAGGTTTTCATAATTGTCAGAATTAAAACGAGGAATAACTTTCTATAAAATCGAAGTACAGATATACAATGAAATCCTCATGAATCGATACTGATGAGACAATTTCAATAACATTGATGTGTAGAATTGTTATAGTTGTGCAAAGCCAAAAAATACCATTTAAAATTTATTCCAACTGTATTATTTGATTGATTACATTATTTCATTGTACATTATGCAGGTCAATTTAGTTGAAACTGAAAAACTTGAATTGCAGCCTATCATAAGAAAATTTGGTTTGAGGGGAAAAATGGAAAGAAAAATTACTGTGTGTGTATTTTTGGAAAGCAAATCAAGTACTTTTTACATGTCTTTTATTAAAATAACGTTAATTTTAAATTGCACCATTGATTTTACAATATACCAGTAATACTTACAATATTTTTACAAGTTCAACCAGTTTCAGGTTGAAGCTAAGACTCCACTCTTTCATGCGTTACTAAAAGTTTTTGCGTATAATTGCGGATGGCCGAGATACATCGGTTCAAGTACATGCAATAATTTAGTCGATTTTTTAACCCTATATTTTTAACTTCGCTGCTCTTCATACAATCAACCAAATAAATAAGTATGATTGGTGTAGAAGACCTAAAGCAGTCATAACCCCCTATTTTTGAGCAAATGTTTGTTCATAAGCTAGGTGACATTCACGAATATAGGTTGAAGCGGTTGCAAAATTACAAAAAAAATATTTTGTCCAGTTCGCTTTGAGGCCATGTTTCATATGCCATGATAAGACTATACCAGATGAATCTTTTTGAGGCTCTCAATACAACGAAAAATTAAAAGGAGCACCAAATGGCCAGGTTTCCCGTAACGCGGGTAGATCACCTTTTCGAGGTGCGTTACGGGGTAAGATCTACCAAATTGTACTCTTGATGTATCTGTTCTTGTAAATACTTATAAGTTACGGTCGGAAGAGTATAAGAGAGTAACAAGTCACTAAGACCCACCTATTTGTCCTAGATGATGAGGAGGTCGGAGTGGAAAAATGGCTCAATCAGCATCTGAGATTGGTATCAACGCATGAGCAATTTCTTTCCAAGTTCAAGAGTTTATCTTTCGATATCTAGGAGGGAAACGATTCCGAATCAGTGGAGTAGCAGACCTCTTAACTTCTAAAATAAGCTTTTTGTTTCAAGGAATCTAAATGTTTCATGGGATAAAACCTGTTCACAGGTTCAAAAAAAAAACGACTTTGCACCTTATAAGTAGAAGCAATAATTTGATACGCTAGAGTACCGATGCATGTTCAAAATCAGTATCATTCAACCAGCTAAGTGGCCGAACCTGATTAAGGGGCGCGCTTTTGAGAGTTTAATGGTGACAAACTGTTTTCTCCAAAAGGTATAAATAGCGGTATCTTTTTCTAAAGAGGCTCTATGCAAAATGGTAGAGAACGATATTTGTATAAAAAACGACTATTTCATTATTTCTCAATAGTAATGGAGTAGAACGACATGCACTAAATAAAGGACACGGGTATACCACAAAATATCAAAGAAAACTGGTCGCAGTGGTTCATCCCGAAAAGAAACAGAAAAAAAACAAAATCGTATTGAAATGAATAATTTCGCAAATAAATTTATCTGAGCTTGTTGTACTGGTCTCTGGTACTAGAGAATCATTTCTACTCCAGCGGTATGAATTATATTGTAGATGTTAAATTTGAATTTCAATTGACTGCCATTTTCTTGTTATTTGGTGACATATTTCAGCGAAACATTTCAACCAAATAGCCATACAAAAAACGAGTGTTCGGAATATGAGTCTGTTCGGAATTTGAGTCAAAACGGTAATTGTTTTTTAAAATAAAAATTATAATTATTTGACACAGTATGCATAAATATTCTAGTTTTCTTCGAAAAAAAAAACTATCAAAGTTACCCCGGTTTGAGGTACCTCTCTAACTCAATTATTCCTTCAAAATCGAGTTCTGGAGAGTTGACTGTAAATTGACAAACACAAGTTCAAGCATCAGAAAAAAAATCCTTACTTAAACTTAATAAATGCATGTTGTATTACAAGACATATGTCTCGAAAAATGCAAACCGGCCTACAAGTCACGAAATTTTTTCCCTGGTTTTTGTTTTTTTACTGTTACTCTGATTAACTATAAAATCGAATTATATTTAATTTGTTTACTGGCATATCGGTCTATTTTGTTCGAAGTAAGAGGGAGCATGGAGAAGAAAGCAATGAATACTAGATGGATAGGTACCGTAAGAGAATGGCGAGAGAAATTAGATTAGATGTTGTATAACAAACAGTATTACTTGAAACGTCCACCTTTGTGGCTAGCGTCCCCTATGGGAACGGCTTGGCGTGTTGTTTGAATAACACTACCAAGACAGCCAAAAAGAAGGAGGTTTCAAGCGCCCTTATACTGTTTGGCGATCAAGCAGGTTCTATCGATCGGTGGCTTATATTTTGGGGAATCATTACACAGTCATGGATGGTTTGTCCATATCATGCGTATTTCTCCCCGATGTGCCACACACATTAACATTTTACATTAACTGCGTTTTTTTCTTTTTAAGTCGTTTTGTTATTTTACATACAATGGTTTAGACCGGAGAGTTCTGTGTTTTAGAGTTTTTCAGTAATTTCTGCGAATATTTTAATTATTTTTTTTTAGTATTTTCACATTTTTAATGCAAAAGTTACTTGCTAAAATTTTGCAAGGTTTTTGTTGAATCCCTGACGTGAGTTGAATCAGTTGTTTTACCATTCGTATAAGAAATTTCCTGCAAAAAATCCAAAACTTTTTCCACAAAAAATCCTGCAATTTCTTTTAGAATTTGTTTAGAAAATCCTCCAGAAATACCTGAGAAAAGAATCTTCCTTGGAGAATTTCTCCTAGTTCTCCCATGATTTCCCCTAGTTCATCCCATTCCAGGAACAACGTTTAGAGTTTATCCAGATATTATTTCTAAACAAGAATTACAAGAAATTGTTGCTTAAATTTTTGCAAAGATCAATGCAAAAATCGTTCAAACAAAAAAATGCAGATATTTCACAAGAGCAAACGTCAGGAATTTCACACAAAAAAAATTGCAGCGTTCCTTTGAATTTTGGGATAAATTTGTAAGTTACTGGACATTCTTTGAAAGGGTGTCATACCATTTAAAAGGGTATGGTCAACAATGAAAGTTGACGTGTCTTTTTATCTCTGGCTTCCGATTGGAAAACTATTGCTTTAAAAATAGTTTTCCCTGAGTAATGGAAATAAGAGAGGTAAATTTAATAATATGACAGTTTTCAGAATGCAATTTACAAAATACTCCGTTACCACACAATGCAACTTAACGCAAGAATACCGTGGTGAATCAGAATCCGTACGGTACTAATATCCAGACACTTTGATAATATTCGATTATTTCGTCCTAATTTGAGTTTTGATACGATTAAGCCTTATTTATACAATTGATTTTTTAATATTTAAAATTATCTAATACCATTTCCAATCTATATATTTATTTCCAGAAAAAATAAACACATAAAATGTCAAAACAACATCGTAAATCCATCAGTATGCCAGCAACAATCTATCAAAGTTGGTGAAAACATCCTTTTGTGAATCTCTAATGAAGGATAGTCATATAGGGTGCAGAGCTACTAGGGCACTTCCATGGTCATGGTTTTTTTTTTCGGTCGAAAGTCCAAAACAATTGCAATTAGAACTTCGATACAACGCACATTCTGGTCAAATATGAGCTCAGTAGCTTTCAAAAAACTCCCCTAATCAAAAGTGCCAAGAATAGAATACGATTGCCTTTAGTACTATGGATCCAAATTGTTTCTTCGAATAGCCGATATATGTACATTCGTCGAAGCATTAAAGATTCGAGTGCAAACATTAAGAAATTACAAAACAAAAATGCGAAAAATTTTGTAATAAGTCGGTACAGCCTACCTGCACTTAATATTTTGGGGATATGCAAATAGAACAGCGCTTTTCCGAAGTAGGAAATCCAATGAGCATTTTATATTAGCAGTTTTTTTTTATAATATTGAGAGAAAAGTTGATATTTATATCAGTTAGTTCAAATATGTCAGTTATAATGATTCGATGATTTTATCATGTTCATAGCTATTACATAAAACTTATTGAATTTTTATCAAAATAAACTCTTTTTGTTGCAATGGCATTGTGAACCCTTTGAGAAGTCATCAAGGCTCCTAGTGATCAGTGGACCCCGGTTGGGCAGTGCCCTAAGAACTGCTAAAACCTCACGGAAGTTCTTTCGAATTCCCTTCAGGATTTTCTGGGAAACTATTCAAACTTCTCGAAAACCTGTGGAAAACACCGGAAATCACTTGGGAACCATGATAAAATTCTGGAGATAACTGGTCATCATCTACCCTTACATCTCTCAGGTACTCTTTAGGCACACATGGTGGGCAAATTTTTTATTGATCAATAAATTTTTATCTTAAAAGCATCTGTGTATATAGCTATGAATACAATACTGTTCTTAGGATGTTCCTGTCCAACCAACTGCTTACAACAAAACTTTCAAAAATTTCGATTACTTACTAAACTGTGCAACAGCACATTCAATCCAAACAATCGCCAAACCAACAACTCCACTAAATATAAGTAACCAAAACATCGAAACCAAATCGTCAAACTCAAGAGTGTAACATTTACGCTCGGGCAACCGTCCATAAGAAGATAGGAGCTTAGATTCCCAATTGTTCCACAGTCCCAACTCAAACACCCAGTTGCTTACTAGTTTGTATTTTTGAAACATCGGACTCATCGGTATGAATGCGGTCGTGGACATAAACCAATGAATTCGCTCGGGCAGCATATAGAACTTTCGCATACTAGTGTTAGGGTCCCAATTCCACGGTATTGCTGCTATCACTTGTGCAATGTTGCAATTGATAATATATGTGGTGTTTGTTTCAAGTGGGTAAATGCTAAATGTATTCTTAGTTCCAAACACCAAACGGTCGACGGAAAAGTATTGTTGCGCTGAAGTTCGTAACTCAGGATCATCCATCACGTAGATTGAGAGCGCAGATCGGTTGAATTCTTCTATCGATCGTAAGTGAGGTACGCGTTTGACACTCAATATAAATGAAACTAATTTCACGACATACACTTCACAAAGAACAAATTCTATCCATGTTGCCGAAATGAGTATCATTTGGACCAATATTTTTACTTTTCTACCATGAGTTTGCAGGAAGAATTTTTTGAGTTGTTTGAATGTATTAAAAAATATCACAAGAAAAGCAGTCAAGATCCAGAGATGTGTTTGAAATGGCACGTTGAGGTATAAAATGTAAGGCTTTAAATACTGTTCTGGAATTAGAAGACACAGTCCATCGAATTCATGGTCAACTACAATATGTAAATTTCCTAAATTCTCCATTACAATATGTCTCACTCTCAATTCAATGTTATTGTCAGTATACCAATTAAGGGGCATTTTTATCCAAGGATTTGGTAACAACCGCAAAGAAGCATTCACGTGCTCAGCAAAAGTATGAACAAGTAACTGAAAAGGCGCAAACAGAACATTCACACTATGTTGCAACTCACAAAGAAATGGATATCCATGAGTATTTTTTACAATATCTACGTTTGGCAATTCCGAAAGGTCTTTCCAGCTAACCTCATCAAGTTGATCCGTTAGAAAATTGAATTTAAAAACGCGTTCTCGACCTTCAGACAGTTCCACCAATAACGATCTCATCAATCTAAACTGCTTCAACAACATTTGATATGTACTCAAGCTAAATTTTAGTTGACATTTGAATCCAAAGAAAATGAATGGCGAGAAACGAACTGCACTGTTTTCCAGGATAATATGCTGCAATATTTTGGTTGTACTATGTCCTGTTAGTGGAAACAACACGAGCTTGCATGATCTAGAAACAGTTCCAGTGGTTTGTGTAGAAACCATTCTCTGCGGACAGCTCATTGCCGGAAGAATACCGTCTAAAATATCCAACCATTGCAGATCTGATTGAGGTGGCGTAGCAATACACAACTCTGTTGGGTTGGAAAGCTGATGGTGAAAGCAGCCAAAAACTTGGACAAGTGAAACTAGCACTACTGGATGCATAGCTCTTTGCAGGTTTGATGGGAATGTGTCATCTGAGATAAATGTATCGAACCTTTTTTAAAAAGTTCGAGTTGTGCATATATGATGTTGTTTAAACATGCACGTAATTACACTATGTTAGGTATTTGTTCAAACAAACCTCATGCACAATTTTAATATTCACGGGACACTACAGATGGATATAACAAAGGGATTCTCTAAGTTATGCGATAAGGGTATACGATATTAGGGAAGCCTAAATTCAATCGGCGCGGTAAATGGCTGGGCATGGCGTATCATTGGTACCTCACGTTCCTGCAGGAATAAAATAGACCCCTTTGTGCGGTCCTTAGCCTCTTGCCCAGCAACTCCTATCCCTACCTCCTCGTGGTACTGGCCGGGGTACGAGTAACCTTGGGGAAAATCGGGTAATCAACCCCCGGTGGGAACTTTGGTCGTATGCTGACAGGGAAGGGGGGGTTTGCTTTTGCAAACCTGGAGCGTCTGTACTCCACGTTAGGAGCGGCTCACAACAGCGTCTGTTCCCCATGTCAGAGGCGGCTGATCATCGCCCGAGTGCCAAAGAAGGACTCTAAGCTAAACTGCGCACTATGGCCCTCCGAACATTTAGGGGGAATGGTCCTCCGGAAATCTAGGGGGTTGGTGTCAGGCCCTGCAAGCCAACCGTAAAAACACATCAGCACAGGAACGTCAACGAGAGAATAGGGACCGGAACAATCGGCGACGAAAAAGGACTAGCGATTGGAAACTCGGTACGTGGAACTGCAAATCTCTCAACTTCATTGGAAGTACTCGCATAATCTCCGATGTACTGAAGACCCGCAGTTTCGACATCGTAGCGCTGCAGGAGGTGTGCTGGACAGGAGCATTGGTGCGAACGTTTAGAGGTAATCATACCATCTACCAGAGTTGCGGCAACACACGCGAGCTGGGAACAGCTTTCATAGTGATGGGTGATATGCAAAGGCGCGTGATCGGGTGGTGGCCGATCAATGAACGAATCAAAGGCCGATTCTTTAACTTCAGCATAATCAACGTGCATAGCCCACACTCCGGAAGCACTGATGATGACAAGGACGCATTTTACGCGCAGCTCGAACGCGAGTACGACCACTGCCCAAGCCACGACGTCAAGATCATCATAGGAGATTTGAAAGGTTGGCCAGGAGGAGGAGTTCAGACCGACGATTGGAAAGTTCAGCGCCCACCGGCTGACGAACGACAACGGCCTACGACTGATAGATTTTGCCGCCTCCAAGAACATGGCCATTTGTAGCACCTATTTCCAGCACAGCCTCCCGTATTGGTACACCTGGAGATCACCTCAGCAGACAGAATCGCAAATCGACCACGTTTTGATCGATGGACATAACCAACGTCAGAACCTATCGTAGCGCTAACATTGACTCCGACCACTACCTGGTGATGGTGAAACTGCGCCCAAAACTATCCGTCATCAATGATGTACGGTACCGACGCCCGCCCCGGTACTATCTCGAGCGGCTGAAACAACCGGATGTCGCCAATGCGTACGCGCAGCATCTTGAGGCAGCGTTGCCGGATGAGGGCGAGCTCGAAGGGGCCCTCTTGAGGACAATCATAGCAGCCATTAACGACACTGCCGAAAGCATTGTTGGATATGTGGAACGGAGCTCAAGAAACGATGGTTCGACGAGGAGTGCCAGGAGGTTTTAGAGGAGAAGAATGCAGCGCGGGCTGCAATGCTGCAGCATGGTACGCGACAAAACGTGGAACGATACAGACTGAAGCGGAAACAGAAAACCCGCCTATTCCGGGACAAAAAGCGCCACCTGGAAGAGGTGGAATGCCAAGAGATGGAGTTGCTGTACCGTTCTCAAGAAACGCGGAAGTTCTATCAAAAGCTCAACACATCCCGCAAAGGCTTTGTGCCGTGAGCTGAGATGTGCCGGGATAAGGATGGGAGCATCTTGACGGACGGACGCGAGGTGATCGAAAGGTGGAAGCAGCACTACGATGAACACCTGAATGTCGCAGAGAACACAGGCACAGAAGGTCAGGACAACGAAGGCGATGGCTACGTCAGCACAGCGGACAGCAGAAACCAACCAGCTCCCACGATGGGGAAGTTAAGGATGCCATTCAACAGCTCAATAACAACAAGACCGCTGGCAAGGATGGTATCGGAGCCGAACTCATCAAGATGGGCCCGGACAGGTTGGCCGCTTGTCTGCATCGGCTGATAGTCAGAATCTGAGAAACGGAACAACTACCGGAGGAGTGGAAGCTAGGCGTTATATGTCCTATCTACAAAATGGGCGACAAACTGGAGTGTGAAAATTATCGTGCAATCACCATCCTAAACGCCGCCTATAAAGTGCTTTCCCAGATTTCTTACGTCGTCTATCACCTATAGCAAACGAGTTCGTGGGAAGTTATCAAGCAGGTTTCATCGACGGCCGCTCGACAACGGACCAGATCTTTTCCGTGCGGCAAATCTTCCAGAAATGCCGTGAGTACCAGGTCCCTACACATCATTTGTTCATCGATTTCAAGGCGGCATACGATAGTATCGACCGCGTAGAGCTGTGGAAAATCATGGACGAGAACAGCTTTCCCGGGAAACTCACAAGATTGATCAGAGCAACGATGAACGGTGTGCAAAACTGCGTGAAGATCTCGGGCGAACACTCCAGTTCATTCAAGTCTCGGCGGGGACTACGACAGGGCGATGGACTTTCGTGTCTGTTGTTCAATATTGCGCTTGAAGGTGTTATGCGGAGAGCCGGACTTAACAGTCGAAGCACGATTTTCACGAGATCCGGACAATTTGTTTGCTTCGCGGACGACATGGATATTATTGGGAGAAAATTTGAAACGGTGGCAGATTTGTTCACCCGCCTGAAACGCGAAGCAACAAGAGTCGGGCTAATGGTGAATGCGTCGAAAACAAAGTACATGCTGGTTGGCGGAACTGAGCGTGACAGGACCCGCCTAGGAAGCAGTGTTACGATAGACGGAGATACCTTCGAGGTGGTCAACGAGTTCGTCTACCTCGGATCTTTGTTGACGGCTGACAACAATGTTAGTCGGGAAATACGAAGGCGCATCATCAGCGGAAGTCGTACCTACTATGGGCTCCAGAAGAAACTGCGGTCAAGAAAGATTCACCCCCGCACCAAATGCACGATGTACAAAACGCTCATAAGACCGGTAGTCCTCTATGGGCATGAGGCGTGGACTATGCTCGAGGAGGACTTGCAAGCTCTTGGGGTTTTCGAACGCCGAGTGCTAAGGACGATCTTCGGCGGCGTATAGGAGAACGGCGTTTGGCGGCGAAGGATGAACCACGAGCTCGCTCAACTCTACGGTGAACCCAGTATCGTGAAGGTAGCTAAAGCTGGAAGGATACGCTGGGCAGGGCATGTTGCAAGAATGCCGGACAACAACCCTGTAAAGATGGTATTCTCGTCAAATCCGGTTGGTACAATAACGGAACGCAGCAAGCTATGTGGGTGGATCAAGTGCGGTTACGAACCGAGTATTGTTGCGTGAAATTGTTGATTCAGTGTTATCTGTTTAGATGTTAACTAAATAAATTAAATGAATGTTGTCATCTACTATCAGAATGTGAACACTAAAGGTGAAGATAAATCGAAGCCAAACTCTTAATTTTCAATAGCACAAATCTGGAGAACCGAACACCCGTTCGAGCTGAAAACTTAATCGATTGGTCACCACTAGCTAATGACCAATCGATTGATTTTCAGCTTAAATGGATGTTTGGTTCTCCAGATTCGTGCTCTCGAAAATTTATGATTTAATCTTTACCTTAAATGGCCCTTCTTGAAAGTGCTCAATGCACGCTTTAAGTTTGCCGAATGTCTCGGAAAAAGATTTTCACATCTATACGTTGTATTTTTTAAAAACTTAAAAACAACCCTGATTTTTTAAGATTTCTTTACGAACGACACCTTTTTACCCTGTGGATTTCACCAAAACCGCTTGGCAACCAGCTTAGGCCAGTTCATTAAAGGGGAACCAACATGGTGATCAAATACTTTATTGCTTTGTTAAATGTTTGTTATGCAATTATGAATACAAAATTTGAAACAGTTATTCACGCAATACATTTGAACGTGTTCATGTTATAATGTTTTCAAAACAAACAGTGGGAATTTATTTGTATTTCTTTTTATCATTTTCAAGTATAGCTAAGTGTTCGATTTCACATTCAAGTTCATAGTCTATTTTGATTCTTAAGCGAAGTGACCCATTTCGTATAGCGACGTTTCGCCTAAAGACTTTGAACATAATTTACAACAAGAGCACGTAGATTTTTGAAAAAGATATACAATTCTCTTTTTGCTAAATTCCAAATTATACGAAGTAAACTAGCTGAAAATGATGTAAAACATCTTTATGCGAAACGGTTCACCCACATTCTCAAGATGCTCTGAATTATCTAATTATTTTACTGAAGTGAAAAACAGCACATTCAATCCAAAGAATCGCAAAACCAACAACTCCACTCAAAATAAGCAACCACCCCATCGATACCAAATCAGCAAACGCTACCCGAGCAAAGAAGAATAACAAAATGATAACTAATTCAGTTATCTGGTTATCATTTATTTTGATAACATAATTTGTTATCATTTTGCCTGAGTTAAGAGCCAACATAACAGAAATGATAACAAATAATAGCATGGTAAATATCAAAATGATAACTAATTTCGTTATCACTGAGTTCAAAATGATAACATATTCAGCTATTCATAAAAAGCTTTCCAATAACACATTTTGTTATCATCTTGTTTTTTTACATATAGAAGATAACAGAAAATTTTATGCTTCTTTGATAACAAAATCAGTTATCAGTTTGAAATATTATGTACCTAATGATAACAAGATATTCGTGATAATTTTTATTAATGAAAATCATTTGATTGATTTAGAAGATTTATTTTTTTATTTTCAAAATCATGAATACGTAGACACAAATATTCGTCTAACTCAGACATTATGACAATGTAACAGGCAACAAAACAATTCAAACAGTCAAGAGTTACACGTTAAAAATTAATGATTAAAAATCGCATCCGCAAATTCGCTGAATCTTGTCTCACTTACGCGTCGAATTCGCGATTACTCGTGTCATCAGCGAGATTCCTGCTTTGGTATGTACTTGGGCAGTATTGGCATCATCCTTCAAGAATACTCGACGGCGATACAGACAAGCTGAGAATAAAAATAAATATTAGATATTAAACTCTAACGATGATCACAATTTACTAACAGATCAGAAAATCGACCCTATCTTTTTCGAGGGGACGCTTTGTTGCTCCTTCGGCATCCTCAGCGGCTCTGATGACGTTGGTTGATTCTGGGAGTTCCGTATGGTCGCTGGCGTTTGAAGGCTTTGATTTTGAACGGCCCGAAGGATTATTAGACCGACGCCCGGTAACTGAACGACCGGTTAAACCCTCTGGCCATAGTCTCATCATGAGAAACTTCATGAATAGATAATCCGTGTCAGCTTCTATTGAAATCAAACGGATGGTCTCAGCGTCCAGAAAATCGCCTTTCACATCTTTGAAAGGAACTTCGGGCTGTGGCAACAGCTTCGATGTCAAGGCTTCCTGAAGCTTTGCGTTGCGTCCAACCAGTTCCGCATTTTGTTTGAGAAGCTTTTCCTTGGTAGCAGGATCTACAAGAAATCACCATTAAGCATTAACATAGCATTTTTGCACAAATATTACAAATCTACCTAGAGAATCTTGACGTACTGCTTCTTTATCCATCGTTGCCGTAAGTAGAGACTCATACAAATTCTTGTATTTTTTAGCCTCTTCTGCCATCCCACACGAACATTCTAAAAATAGTCATTTAGTTTTTTGTATAAATTTTTACATAAACTATTACCAATTGTATTGCTGCTTTTCGCGATAGGTTCCGATGGTTCTTCCAAATTTACTCCAATTCCGCTGTTTGTTGTTGCATTCTGATCACCGACATTCCAATCCTCGAGCAACTCATCGATGGTTATTCTCCGGCGATATGTTCTAAGCAGCGGCTTCGAAACAGGTTGCGCGGCGATGGATTCGCATGGTGAATCATCATCGGAATCTGAGCCCATATATTTTTCGAAATCTCTATCCTTATTGACTACTAAGTCAGGTCCAGAATCATCGTCCTGCACGTCAATGTCGGATTGAAATTTCACCTTTTTGCTTGCTGGTGTGCTCTTTACGTCAGATTCCTGGAAAGAACAACAAATCAGGTTAGGTTTCACTCTCCACCGAGTCAATAACAACAGTTCATCGTTAGGTTGTGGTCAACAATGATCAGGATGTTTTACCTGCAATTCCGGAAGTTTTTCAACAAGGAATCCAATGTTTTTTGCAGTCGCACTTCGGAGCACTCGTTTCTTGGCAGCAGTCACTCGTTTTCGACCCATTTTTGTTATTTTTTTCCGAATCAGCGGTAAATTTTCACGTGAGGAGATACAAAACAAAACGTACTTTTGATCGCGGTATAGAATTTCACTTGAACGGATGGTATTAGTGATGCTCATTTCACCCCCGGATGGTCGATTATTTATGTATTCATTGTGAAATTAAATATGAAGTAAAATAATTACAGAATGAAATTCAGTTGAAATAAAGCTTATTTTAACATATAGAAAATTATTGAATGATTTTCTAATGCTTTTAAGAAAGTTCTTCAAATATCTATGCATTGAAATAGGCCAATGAAAAAAAAAAACAATGAGCAATCCAGTTATTGAATATTGTATTTGTTATAAAAAAAAACTACAGTTAACTCCCCATAACTCAAAACTCGATACTATCGAGTTAGGGAGGTATCGAGTTACATAACACAAAACTAGTGCAACTGCGATCCAAGGGACCCTCGAGGTAGCCATTAAAACCCGTGTTTACTATGGTTCTCTAACTCGATATCAAGATACCAAATATCGATTAAGGGAGAGTTGACTGTATATATGCATTTTGCAGAACACTTAACGCTTTAAGGTGATTTGTTGCATGAATTTGAGAAGAAATCGATTGATGCTACGGAAAGAACATCACTAGACACCATCGGAATAAATATCAGGAGTAATTTTGAAATAGGTCGTATAAATTTTGCCAGGTGATAACACAGATATGTTTTCTACTTTTATTGTACTACTGTAGTTCTGTTAGTGTTTTCAGTACATTGTTGAATAATTATTATGTAAAATAGTTGAATTTAGTGTTGGTATTCGATACTTGATAAACCAATCATATAAAAGACCAGTCGACTTTGTGAAAAGTTATTCGATGAGCAGTATTTAGGGGTACTCAACATTTTCAATAATTCGATATTCAGATAATTTCCTTTTGCTGCAGTATAGAAAATACGTTGAATATGTATTCGGAAGTGGGGCGTTGCATTATCCATCAGGTAAACTATACTGCCCATAACTGCATAACAGTCACATTCGACATTTTTGACAAATTGGAGTTAATACCATGGAGAGTCATCGAATGATAAATACTTTCAATCAACCCAATAAAATCTGTGAGATTGAATTTCACATCAGTATAAACTTAAATAACGAAATGTTGTGATGTTTAATAAATTAAAATTGGCGAAATTAAGCAACACTATTAATAATTTTGTGAATATAAATAAATCATTGCCAAAAACATGCTCAAATCGATTTTTAGATAGCAAAGACAAATTTTTCTTCATTCCGTTTGCTCTGCTTGCTCACAAAAAGAAGGCGTTTATTGTATATTCGTGAGCTACGCACCAAACGGCGAATGCCATCAAAGAATTCAAACAATATTTCTATCATGTAGTCCATTAAAAGTCTATCAACATATAATGAACAAATTTGATTTACCTATTGTAGGTAATTTTATACAAGCATTTATAATTGCGCTTCATATACCTTGCCAGGATAAAGTTTTGACGCTTCACACATAGAGTAAACTTTTTTCCAGATGGTAGCACCTTATCTTCGTAGATTCAAATGAAAAGGCCAGTGCCTGCTTGGAAATCGAAAATGCATTTAAACTTTTTTTTCCATATTGTTGACAGTTTCCAGAATTCGTCATTCAACAAGCAAGAAATCATATTGATTGATTTGAATGCTTAGAAATAGGAATTGAAAATGTGGCGAACAACATTCACATCGATTTTTCTCATAATTAATTTGAGGATTGTCCCTCTTGAATTGTTAATCAAGAAATGTGCTTTTCGCTTCGGAAGTCCAACTGGCGACGTTAAAAGTCAAGTCAGCTTAAATTTTTGTTTACCTTTCTCGTTGACCAACTACGTAAAGGTTCAATAGGGTAACGACTGTTTTTTCCGCTCTTAAACGCTAACAGTTGGCACCAGAGGCAAAAAGTACAGGTAACAACCTTTCGAACATTCAGTTTCTTTCACTGGCCGCCGAGCGACGACAATGTTGTTTGTATTCCTCCCACTGATCGCACTACGCTGGATTCTCAAATTTTTCAAACTTTCAACACAAGCGCATGGAAGAATGGTAGTCGGAAAACTGTCAAAACGTATGGAAAATAATGAAAATCGTAAATTGCTTGCAATAAGGAAACTGGATCAAAAAAGTATGGATTAGAAATCAAGTGTAAAGTAAATACTTAACTATTTGTGTTTAGTTCATCTTCCGTGGTGATTTCTTTGCTTTCGTTTTTACTACCACTGAAAAGAGCCATGTATTGCCTTTTCAGTTTTGAATATCGCCCTATTTAAATGAAACCGATTTTAATTCTGTTAACGATTTTAATTCTGTTAACGATCACATTGTGCTCTGCGAGAAAAAATCAGCTAAACCAAAATAAAGTCGACTTAATTTCATACGTTGCGTTTCTATTAAGGGAAAAACCTCCGCGCGGTACCGCCACCGCTGAATTTGAATATAAAACGAGTGCCGCAATATGTTGTCCTTGTTCAGATAATCGTTCCGTGGATTTTTCTTGCAGAGCGCAAAATTTTTAAAAAGAAAAAAGAACGATTGGCAAAATAAATGAACATCACTAATGCTGTTGTTTACGAGACCTGTCAAACATTGCGATACCAGATACCAGCGTTTAAAGTCATAATATCCTAGTATACATGGTAATAATTTTAAATCTTCAGTGTTGTTTTGCAGTAATGTGGCATGATATTTGTCGGAATATCAAAGAATTACTACGATTTTTTTAAATATTGATCAGTCATAACAAACGAATATTGAGTTGCAATCAAATGTATCCATTCAAGTTCAATGGATAGCAATATTTTTGTGATAATAGGCCATTGTCATTTTCTTCGCTTGACGTTGAAAATTTAGTCAAAAGTGTGATCTAAACTTCAACTATATTAAGTTAGTGAAAAATAATAGTTATGGATACTAGAAGAAATAAAAGGCACTACTATATTGCAGAAGAATTCTTTCTCACCAAATATGGACATACGGTAAATTGATTTTGTTGATGATTATTTATATTTCTTCAAAGGTAGTTATTATTTTCACAGAGGAAAAAACGATCCGTGGTGAGCAACTCACAATGTGATGAAAAAAACACTGATTACGCGCAGACAGTGCAACCAACGACAAATTATTCCAGACCAGAATGTGAATCGGCTGATCGTGATGCAGATCTAAGAGAACCATCAACACCAAGTCAGATTGAAGGCTGTGCAATTGATACTGTGTTCCAGGAAGACATCAAGGCTTCAATTCAATCTGACGGTAATTCAGAAACATACATCGAAGATTCCTACTCCAGATCGGAAACAGATTTTCTAAATGAGCATGATCAAAATTGCTGGTTCGAGTTTGAAGAGATGGTATGATAAAAATGGTTACACTGTATCGTTGATTATGAAAACTACATGTGCGCATTTAGTAATACAGTCAACTCTCTAAAACTCCACATAAAAGCGACCATCGAGTTCAGTGAAGAAAATCAGTGCAAGCGCATCAGGTGTCTTTCGCAGAAAAACATTATTAAAATATAGTACAACTAGGGCTCTATTTTATAAGTGTCGACTAAAAAAACACTCTGAAATATATTTGCTTACTTTGATCGACAGTGATTTCAGACGAGTCACATGAATCTACACCATTTAAAAAATAGACCCTCTGCCTTACTCAATATTTCGTATCTCGTGGTACAGGTTTGTTTTCATGACTAACTCGATGGTCCCTTGGATCGCAGTTGCACTCGATAGTCTCTTCAATGGACCTATGCACGAGTTCATTATTTGACATTTGAGCGGTGCCGTGTTATTTATGGGACCATGGCAACAAGTGAATTTGCCACCGCTCAAATGTCAGGTTAGTAAACTCGTGCATTGGTCCATAATAAGTTATGGAGAGTTGACTGTATCTTTAAAATAATCACCAAATAAAAGCTTAGATTCTACTCTTTTATTTGATGTTAACATAAAAATTATTAGTCGCGGGATATTTTTCCATACAAACTTACCCAAAAAATCGGTATTTCTCTATAATTTGTTTCATTAAAAATGTTTTAGACCCCCCATAGATAACTTTCGTTTTAGCATCATATGAAACAAGAGTTCGTAGGCTTCAATTTTTTATATGTTTTAGAGATACTTATTTTAAATTAAAGTTTTGTTTTACAGGCACCGTGCAGTGCTACCCCATACAAATAGACATAACAGTTAGAACAATTTTGAATTTAAAACAAAGTACGGCGAACATTAACGTTCAATGCTGAAAATACTGATTTTCGCCTTACAGAAACTAGGTGGCGATAGTGCGCAAATGACAAACTTGAACAATACGAGAGCCACGAGGGAGCATATGACACACTAACAAATATTAGAATTGAGCGCCATTTAGGTATTTAATAAATCCGAGTGTTATGCCTGTTTGTAAGTGGTGGAACTGCTGGACCATTGAAGTAGCCATGAAAACTATGTTTATATTTAGTTCTAAGAGCTCGATATCGAGACACGGAATATTGAGAGTTGAATTTCGAATTTCATTAATTTTTCGGTTCTTTGACCTTATGTCAAGTTTGTGGATTTAAGTTAACTGTTTATATCATTTTCCCATATTCATTTTTTATAAGGAAGTAAAACAGTGTAGTTCTATTTATTATCAACGATACAGTACTTAATTATGGATTGTAATAGAGTATTTTAATAAAATTTTAGGAAGTACCCGATACAAATGAGAAAATAAAATTCGACTCCGATGTGACACTAGGAGACGCGCATTTGATGATCCTCAATTATTATATAAGACATCGGCTTACTCAAAGTGCATTAGTAGATTTGCTCCGAATGCTTAATGTATTGGCAGGATATAAACTACTACCTGAAAGTTTTGAAACATTTGTGGCAAACTTTCCTAATCAGTACAAGCACTCTCGGGTATATTACTGTGTAGAATGCCAGTCAAGAGTTGGAGAAATTGTTCCTGATGAAAATGAAGTTTGTGCCATACCGGATTGCGGAAGTACAAAATTTGACTTTTTTATGATTATTCCTATTGAGCAACAAATAAGAGACACCATTGTAAAATATCAGAAAGAAATTCTAGACTACGAAGAAACGGTTAAAATTGAAGCGGTCAGTGACATAAGTCAAGGAAAAATCGTTAAACAAATCTCTGAAAAAATCCCTGAAAAGTTGATAACACTATCGGTTAACACTGACGGAGCCGCAGCATACCGCTGGAGCACTAATAAGCCTTGCTACCCAATATTTGTTACGATCAATAACCTTCCTCCTCGAATTCGATTCGATAAAAACAATCTATTACTAGCTGCAGTGTGGCTGAGTAAAGGCGAACCTAACATACCTTTATTCTTCAAAGATTTTTGTGAAGAAATCATCAAATTGGGGGAAGGCATCTCTATTGGACCTGTGAAGTATAAAGTTGTCGTCGTTCAAAACTGTTTGGACTCCGTAGCAAGGCCCAAATTACAGAACTCAACCCAGTTCAACGGAAAGTTTGGTTGCTCTTTGTGTTTGCACGAAGGAAAAATTATGCTCGGTAATCAGGTGCGCTATCCTTTGGAGAAACCTCGAAGCAGAAATCACACTGATACAAGGCGTGATATGATAGAAGCGCACCATGCAGGACATTCTATAAATGGAATCAAAGGCCTTTCAGTGTTTCTGTCAATACCTTATTTTGATGTTGTTTCAGGTAAGATTTGAAAATTATTAATGAACTGCATTCAAAATTTTAACTTTTGTTCGTTTTTTTATGTAGGATTCCCACCCGATTACATGCATGCGGTGTTGCTTGGTGTTGTAAGACAAATGTGGGAACTGTTTACAGCGTCAACAAATCATTCTAAGCCATACTACATTGGTCAAAAGCTGAAAGATGTCGAACAACGTATGCTGCGCATTCGAGTACCTAGCGTATTTTCTAGGTATCCGGGCAAAATAGAAGATATTAAGAAAAACAAGGCAAGCGATTGGGAGAATATGTTGTTCCATTATTTTTATCCGTGTATGGTCGGCGTTTTACCACAAAAATATTTGAAAAACTTCATGTTACTTTCTGATTGTATTTTTCAACTACTAGACATCAATCTGACGCAAACAAGAATTGATGAAGTCGAAAAGCAGGTAAACCGGTTTGTTCGTGATTTTCAAAAATTATTCGGAGAAGAAAATATGCTTTTTAATATACATTTATTGACACATTTGACTGAATGCGCTAGGAATTTCGGAGCATTATGGAACTCCTCACTTTATCCATACGAAAACGGAAACGGCATGATTTTAGGGTTTAGAACAGGTAATAATCATCCTGTCATACAAATCACGAATAAATATATTTTTAACAGAATTTGCCAAAACAAATCATTATTCGTAAACACTAAGCTCAGAGCATGGCATAATTATCTGTGGCATACGAAACCAACTATCCAGCCGAAGTTTGATCAGAGAATACGTTTCGAGTTACAAGATAATTTGATTATTGACGAAGGTATTAGTGAGAGAGAGTTCAGTTATCATGCTAAATTTACATTTGAAAATGTTCAATATTGTACCAGAAAAGCTTGTGAAAAACTTGGATACGACGATTCTTTCATTAAGATTGATGGGCAATTTTTCCGTATAGAAAATATTTTGACTGATAAAAATGACAAGATTTATATTGTAGCACTGAAACTAATAACTTCTACTATCAATTTTAATACATATTCCTATGTTGAAAGTGGTCAAATGTACCTCAAAGAGGTAAAAAAAGATATTAGAATTTGCGTCAGCACTGGTACCCAAACTTGTAATAGTACTACGAATTATATTTCTGTATGTAAACCAAACACACAAGTAAACTAAACTGGAAATAAACATAAATTCGATTCGTTGTTCACTAGACTCAATACAAACTGTAGCTTGAATTGGTTTAAATAATATTAATACACATTTTCCTGCGATTTTCAACACTGATAATTAAATTAGTTATCATTGAATTATCGATGATTTTGAAATGTGATAACTCAATAACAAAATGATAACAATGATAACATGGTGTGTTATCAACTTGAAATCATTGGGTTATCAGCCTTTGCTCGGGTAGAGTGTAACATTCCCGCTGAGGAATGCGTCCATATTGCAGTAGAACTAAACTATCCCAATAGTTCCACAGCCCTGACTCAAATATCCAGTCGCTCACAAGTTTGTACTTTTGAAACATCGGACTCATCGGTGTGAATGTAGTCGTGGACAAAAACCAATTAATTCGCTCGGGTATTACATAGAACTTGGGCATATTAGTGTAAGGGTCCCAATTCCACGGCCCTGCAGTTACTATATGTGCTTTGTCACAACTGATTATGTAAGTGGTGTTTGTTTCAAGTGGGTAAATCGATGGTAATGTGTTTTCACTCTTTATCCCGAAGTCCAATCGGTCGACGGAAAAATATTGTCGCGTTATATTTCGTAACTCAGGATCATCCATCACGTAGATTGTTCGCGCAGATCGATTAAATTCGTCTATTGATCGAAAGTGGGGTTCATGTTTGACACTCAATATGAATGAAACCAATTTCACGACATACACTTCACAAAGAACAAATTCTATCCATCTTGCAGAGATGAGTATTGTTTGGACCAATATTCTTACTTTTCTACCATAGGCTTGGAAAAAATAATTTTTGAATCGTTTGATAGTATTGAAAAATATCACAAGAAAAGCGGTAAAGATCCAGAGATGCATTTGAAATGGCACGTTGAGGTATAAAATATATGGCTTTATAGACTGTTCTGGAATTATCAGACACAGTCCATCGAATTTATGGTCTACGACGACATTTAAATTTCCAACATATTCCAGTACAATATGTTTCAGTACCAAATCAATGTCATCCTCAATAGAAGACTCACATGGAGCCCTTAGCAAAAAAATCTCCATCCCCTGTGAAGAGGCATTCACGTATTCAGCAAAAATTTCAACAAGGTGTGGAAAAGGTGAATACTCAACGCTCAAAACGTTCCGAAACTCCCAGCGTAATGGATATCCTTGAACATTTTTCACAATATCTACGTTTGGCAATTCCGAAAGGTCTCTCCAGCTAACCTCCTGAAGTTCATTCGTTAAAAAACTGAATTTAAAAACGCGTTCTTGACCTTCCGACAGTTCCACCAATAACGATCTCATCAATTTAAACTGCTTCAACAACATTCGATATGCCTTCAAGCTCAATTTTAGTTGATATTTGAATCCAACGAAAATGATTGGCGAGAAACGAACTGATCTGTTGTCCAGGATAATATGCTCCAATAATAAGACTATGCTGTCCAGAATGTGTCCTGTTAGTGGAACCAACACGAGCTTACATGATCTAAAAACAGTTCCAGTGATTTGTATAGTAACTATTCTCTGCGGACAGCTCATTGCGGAAAGAATATCGTCCAAAATATCCAACCATTGCAGATCTGATTCAGGTGGCCTAGCAATACACAACTCTGTTAGGTTGGATAGTTGATGGTGAAAACAGCCAAAAACTTGGACAAGAGAAACTAGCACTGATGGATGCATGATTCTTTGCCGGATTGATGGGAATGCGTCATCTGATATTAAAATAACGAACATTTATCTAAAGATGGAGGGTGTACATCTAGAGTTGTTAAATTATGCACGTAATTACACTGGTTAGGTATGTGTTTAAACAAACCTACTCCACGTTTCCAATATCCACGTGAGACTACCGGCGGATATATTTCTTTGAGCTCTGGTCTTTGTAACGTCCCCTATGCTGATGCCCTATGTACATTAAAGTCATCTCTTTTATTCGATGGTGTTTTTTTTTTTCAAAAGTGTCCTTTCAAAAATTACATTCATTTCTTTTATATGTAAAAGTGTTCTGTATTAGCTAGCACTATAATTATAATTCGGAAAAACTTTATTGAGCTTTTATCAACACTTTATATTTAATTTAATTTTTCGTAGCAGTTCAAAATTTTCACAGGAGAATTGATTTCACCTTCTTATAAGAATAACCATTAAAATAAAATGCATTAATGGTGGCAATAAAAGTGTTGTGGCTAATAACAAGCAACCGAGGTGTATCATACCGCATAATACCAGGGGATGAATATGCCTCATGTTAAGGCCATAAACAGTTCACAAATTCATTGCCATTCTGGCAACACTGTACTCAGTTGTAGCAATTTCTCTCTAGAGTATACCAAAACAATCGTGCATATCAAAACAGCAAACATCAATAGAACATTCTAATATTTTCACAACAATTTCTTACCAATACGATCGTTCTAGATCAATACTTTTGTTATTGTTTATCTTTATTGCATTGTATCATTGTTTGACAGTTCCAGAAGATTCAATCCATCAATTGTATAACAGTTTGAACACATTATTGTATACAACAATTCACGTCTGGAAAATTTTATGCAAGTAAATAGGACACACTTAGTTGTAGCAAATCAGTCTGAAATAAACCGTGAATTCAAACGAATCTTTATTATGTAACTATTCCCTACCGGAGCATATCCGATACTGATGCGGTTGCTCCCTTGATCGTCCTTCTTGTTACGTGCTGGAGCTTTACGTAGTTGAAGCGTAGATCCCTCGCAATGACTCGTTGCAGCATGCGTAAGGACACTTCGTTGATTCCGGGTGATGCTTCTCGAAAGATGCTGGTTTCCAGTCTGGGTGTTCGTTGACGAAGATGTCTCCAGGTGTCTCGATCCTCAATCCTCAAACTTGCGAATAGCGGTTGCCCTCGGTTGTGCATGTCAATGCTATCGGTCTGGAAGAATTTCGGATCGGCTTGCTGGATACCAACAGGAATGTTCCAGTTTGACGTGTCGATGGACTTGCATGGGATTGTGCCTGTTACTTTTGGAATCACCAAGCATTCCGTGGAAATCGCTGCAACGAGACTGCACGTTCACCTCTATCTTATCACGGACAGTCTTTCGGATGTTGTTAATGCCGGCTACCGAACGCGGCACTTCTGCTGTTGCCCGTTTCCGTCACTCACCAAGATGACTGCAATGAGCAACAAAACTGTCTTTAGTGACTGATGACACGAGCAACTGGAGGCTTGACTGGGCCCTGGATCCGATTTTTACCTAGTACGTGATGGGGGTTTAATGCAGAACCCTGCCCTGATGCCTTGAACTCCTACAAAAACCTACAGGTCCGCAAGCACGCCCCCGTACTAAAGCCCATCACCAGGAACGCCACCCGGCACGTTATGATCCAGGCCAGCAATATCCTAATTATGGAAGACTGGCAGCATAAGAACATAGACACGAATACGGACCTCGGATAGGAACCACGCTGCAGAGCTGACAACTGTGCTGTTCTACATCCTTAGTAAGGATGGATGACATCTCTCCGAAACGGTGAGTGGGTTAATGGTACGGTTTCCTCCGTTCCGTTAAAACCTTGGTAGGCCTCCAAGTGCGTTCTAAATCCGCCACTTTAGCTGGTGGAAGTTGACTCAGTTAAACTTTTCCTGACTTGCGCTGATCTGGCTGTGAAATCGACACCCCATAAGCGGCCGGGTCAACCCTAGCGTGACGTCACTGCTTGCAAACATCCCCATGGCATCAAGAAGGCGACTACTTAAGACGGGCGAGGTAAGATGCCGGTGCAATCCACGGAGAATCTACCAACCAAGAAATCGAGCAACAACGCTGCTCCAGAAGGACAACAACCTGAAAACTTGAGATTGACGGAGGTGAAAAACAAGGCCGATGAACTCATCCAGTTTGTCAAGGACCGGCACAATGTGCATACCACGATCAAGAGCAAGCTGCCGAGCATCAAATTAGATCTCTGTGTACGCTGCCATGAACAAGCCAGAAGTGCTGAGGAGGAGAGCAGAGCTTGTTGAAAATGCACTGAAAAAAGTTACGGAGCAAGCTGCGGCTGACAAGCTTAGGAGCCCGAAGGTACGAGGTGACAAAACTACCAAGAAGTGAGACAGAAAGTCACCAAAAGAAGAGGAAGACCTAAAAGCAGCGCAACGATCAAAGAAACCGTCGCACAGTGCTTTGAATGTATGGGACCTCGGGACAATAATCATAACTTCCGTTATAGGCGTTTTATCTCCATGGTTTTCATAGGAATGTTGTCAGGAATCATTAGGGCTATAATTGACATGATTGACCTATGTGATAAATGTTACTGCATAAGTGACATAAGCGCCAGTTTTGTATATTTGGTTTTATAAAGATGTAATCTCTTCTAAAAATTGTTGGATATGGCTTAAATTTATATTAGCAAAAATTACTTACTTTTATATCAAGTTTATTGAGAGGTATTCTTTAGCGAATAAATCAAAGCAATTATCTTAATATTGCATTTGATGATATTTCGTCACTTTTTTTTCGTTTTCCAGAAATTATAGAATCAAAGTGTGCAGCATATATTCCATCAATTCCTTGTGACTGTTAAAACCAAATATTTATGTCTATATCAAACAAAATGTCAACTCTTGTAAATGTAAATGTATGCTCTCTCCAACCTGTGAGCGGTGTTAATCAAACAATAAAAGCAGTTGATCTAGCAATAAAGTGCGTGGATGTCGAAGATTTCCTTGAAAAAAATGCATAATTGCAAATGCAAAAATGATCAATTGGCAACAAAGCTCTCAATTTATCACAGTGGAGAACACTAAGATGAGAAACAAGCTCTGTTGCAATTTGAACGTAACGTCAAAAGGAAGAAGTTCTGAAGTATGTGAAATAAAAAACGCTAGTAATGCAGAAGTGATCAATTGGCACAAAAGCTCTCAATTAGTAACTGTGGAAATGGTTAATAGAACACTAGGTTTGGACGTAACGCCATAAAGAAGACGTTCGCTGCATTTAAAATAAAAAGTGCTTTTTCCGCCCTTGTTTAAACTGCGTAGGAAGCTAAGAAGGTTTTTATTGTGTTTCAATAGATCCACAAAATCGAAGATTGCAACCGAAAGAGCAGACGAGAGTAGCTGGAATCATTTTCAGTGTTGAAAAGGCATCCTAAATAAGAACTGATGTAAAAATCAGAAAGATGTTTTAAGGTGATTTTTTGTTTTAGTTGTTTGAAGTTTTGCTATTTATTTTGTTCTATGTAAAAAAGAAATTATATGGGAGATTTAGATCTTACAAATTTCCTGCACGAAAAAATCACAATTATATACAGTGTTATGTAAAGAATTTATTAAGTTTGATGCTTATTATTACGATTATCATGTAAAAAAATATCATAGAGCAACATAAATCGCTACAAGAGATTAATTGTAATTCGCACTAGTTTACAGAATCTACGCCATTCAATCAAACCGTTCAACAACTTAGATTGGTCTGGTCTCATAAATAATTGAGTTAAATAAATAAAATCGTTCAAAAATATATGTTAAAATTCAAGTTATGTCTGAAGTTCTGTGAAAATTTCATTCGAATCGGTCCATAAATAACTGAGATCTAGCTTACCAAAGTTGGTCATTCTGTATGGAAAATCGAAAAAGTTGCAAATGTTTTGTCCAATACTGTATAGCGAAGTTACACGTATAAGATGTCACGAAAAGGCCTTATACGTACAAAAGTGGAGGCGATATATGTGCATATTTTATATGATGAAACATAACATGCAATGCGAGTGTGTAGATTTTCTTGCGAATTAGTCTGAACTCTAATGCGACTTAATTCATGATAAAAAAAATTATTTGACACCTGATATGGATTGATCCAACTTTCATTGTACAAGTATACGGGACGAAATGAAATGTACATTAGACTGATGCAAATTTTGAAGTTTTTGCTCCCCTATGCTTAAACGGTGTCAATTATTATAAAAATCATTCTCCCAAAATTTGAAGTGATTTGGAAGAGATTTGGTTGTGCACACGCCATTTGAAGTTTATATGGAAATTACTATGGAAAACGTAAACCTTTTGTATTCAGTCCTCTAACTGCTCGTCATAATAATCTATGAAAAAGTGATCAAACTCTTTTCATATGCAATCTTTCCAGCTACAACTTTGCCGAAGACCACATTTTGATAGGACGTAAGGATAATTTGATATTATTGATAACAAAGTCTAAATGATGCTGAGATGATCATTTAATTACTTTTAGAGCAACACTGCCTTTTTGCTGTAGAACATAGTAACCTGGATTACTTTGATCTATTCTTCCCGCCCGGAGCTCCATTGTTGCCTGCCGAGCAGTTGGTGAAGCATGTAAAATGCAAACCCACTTTATGATTATGAATAACAATTTATCCAGACGTCCAATCAAAATGTGGTCTTCGGAAAAGTTGTAGCCGGAAGGATTTCATATGATAAGAGTGTGTTCACTTTTCCATAAAATATTATGATGGAGAGGTAGAGGGCTGAACACAAAATGTTGGCGTTTTCCATAGTAGTCTCCATACAAACTTCAAATGGCGTGTGCACAGTCAAATTTCATCGAAATCATTTCAAACTTTGGGAGAATGCTAGTTACCATAAAAGAAATCGTTTGAGCATAGGGGAGCCAAAATTTCAAAATTTGCATCACTCTAATGTACATATCAACTCATAAAATAGCGATTTATGCGAGGAAACTCATTGATCGAACGATTTCATCTACCAAGTAGTGCGGGAGTGATGCAGTTTGTACCAATAAGCGACTTTGTTCGTATACTGCTATGCGACTTCTGGTTGTCTGGGATGAAAACAAAATAGCATGTGCAAGTTGATTTTTCACTTTTGTCCAAGGGACGCAGCACTGTGCGTCGTCAACTGAACCTACTTCCACCACAAAAAATAGAAACAGGTTGAGAAGAAACAGGACGGGAAGAAGAAAGCTAAGAGACGTCCGCAACGTGAGTGGTCAAAAAGGCGATGCCATACTTGTTCAGGCAAACGACTACCCAACGTACACAGATATCCCTCGAAAAGATAAGGACGATCCGAACCTGAAGGATCTAGGAGAAAACATGGTTAGCACCTAGAAAGGGAAGCTGCTGTTTGAGCTGAAGAGTGACCCAGTGATCGATAGCTCGGCCTATCAGAAGCTAGTCACGAAATCTTTGGAGAATGACGTGAACGTGAATGCACTTACTCAGGAAATAGTTGTTGAGTGTAGATATTTAGATGAGATAATAACCAGGTGCTGCGTAAGCAACGTAGTCATGAAGAGGAGGCCATGGCAATCCGTCTGAGGAAGTCGTACGACAGCATACTGTCAGCGGAGATTCCGCTACCAGTTGGCACAGCGAACAAACTGGTGGAGAAAGGTATGATGAGAATTGGCTTGTCAATATGCTCACTGAGACTCGCCACACGAGCAGATAGACCACCGATGCAATTCTTCAAATGAACGGACTTCGAACTCCCGGCGGTTAGCTTTAAAGATCCGGGCAGAACCGAACTTTGTAGGAAATGTTGAAAAAGAGATCACTTCAGGAAAAACTGCAAGAATAGACCAAGATGCTTGTTCTGCTCACCGGAAACATTCATTCGACGGGCAGTTTCAACTACAATGCGTACCAAAAGGCGATCGCAATCCAACAGTAATGGAGATAACACAGATCAATCTGAATCACTGTGACACCTCATAGCAACTGTTATGGCAATTGACAACAGAAAGTAATTGCGACGTTGCGATATTTGCTGAACCGTATCGAGTACCACTCAAAAACGCTAATTGGGTGACGGATAGCACAGGCGCAGCGGCGATACAGGTGACGGGTAGGTTTTCTATCCAGGAAGTGGTTGCGAGCTCAAACTCGAAGTTTGTGATCGCCAAATTCGACGGAATCTGCTTTTGCACCAGCTACTCGGTTCCTAGATGGACGCTCGAAGCATTTAGTCGAATGTTGTAGGAGTTGACCGATAAGCTAATTAGTCGAAAACCAGTGCTGATTGGAGGTGGCTTCAATGCACGGGCGGTGGAATGCGGTTGTAGGGTAACCAATGCCAGAGGTTACAAGGTACTGGATTCTCTAGCAAAGCTTGACGTACGATCGTGCAACGATGGCACCGTTAGCATATTTTGGAAAGACGGGCTTCAGTTGATCATCGACCTAACATTTTGTAGTCCATGACTGGCGGGCAACATGAACTGGAGGGTAAGCGAAGAGTACACCAAATGCGTTCACCATGCGATACGCTACAGTTTGGCCAGTGGAATACTGCGGCTGGAACACTGCGGCATAGGAACATAATTGGCGACCGGCAGTGAAAGACAAAGGCTTTCGACAAAGATCTCTTCGGCACTTGAGGCACTTCGCACCGATAGCGATGCACTGAACTTAGAAGCTTAAGCGCTGACAACAGCGATGGCAAGGGCATGTGATATAACGATGCCACGAAAACGAGAGCCCGCAACGATAGACTTCTCGCGTACTGATGGAACGAGGCACTCAACACCTTCCGCGCTGCTTGCCTTAACCCTCGAAGCCCTGTGACAGACCTTTTATTTTCAATCGACTGGTGCTCAGAAACAAGTAAGTTTAACGAAATGTGGTTTTCACTATGATCGATGGGATGAGTTAGACTTCCTGCGAGTGGGGTTTTCAAACCGGAAGTTCAGGTCTGGACATGTTTTTCAACCAGAAATAAGAGTTCCCTAGTCACATATTTTACAACTTTTACAACGAAACTAAAGTTTAACAATAAGCTTTAGCCATTTTTAGACATAATGTAACGGACCAAGGCAAGAATACACTATTTGGTTTATATTCTAGCATGGGACGAAAGCCGGAACCTGGTTCCGGAAGTACTTTCCGGGTAGGTAAAACTACTTGCGTTAAAATATTTGTTCTATGAGGTTATTCATAAAAATGCTTCAAATGGGCCCATAAACAGTAGTTCCTAATGAGCATTGAAACACGACGGAACAAAATGAAACAATGTCTGACCGTTAGCCTAAAAGAATATCTTTCGGATGAAAGTTGTTTGGTTTGCCGCTTTTTGCCGCGTTCCATGATATTTTGAGACAAATGACTATTTTTTAACTAAAATTGATAATAACTTGGAAATAAGATGAGATAGAAAGTTGGTGTCTTCGAGAGAAACAATGCTTTTTTGATTGTTTACAACTTTCTAAAACAAACATTTTTGCTGAAACTGTTATGAAAAAAGTTATTTGAAAATATATGGTTTTAGGAGCATTTAAAAAAAAATGCTCTGTAACTCTTAAACAAACGTTTGTACAAAGTTGGTGTCTTAGAAGAAATTTTTTAAATAATCATTATCTACAACTTTGCTAAAGACTGCTACTCGATTTGAGCAAATTAAGAAAAATAAATATTTTCGCACTGCACTGCTAGGTGGATAGATAACAATTATTTTTATATCAAAATAAAGCTTAAGCAATATCCTCCAACTCTTCAGAATACACCATCCTTCTTAAATCACGTTTAAACACCGAAAATTAAAAAAAGCACGTTTTTCGGGCTTTGAACCAGTGTGTACTGTACTAAACATTTGATCAATATTATATATAAAGCGTACCGAAAATCGAACAAATTATCAAATTTACTCGTATATCAATACTTAAGTGTTAAAAATATCAAACATATTTGCTTTGGAACACATATACACTCCAAAATATGGCTTTAACTCACTTATCCACAGAAAAACTATAATTTATCGTTGAAATCTGCTATTGTCAGCTAAATTTTCAGAGATTTGGAAATTTATATATTTGTACCATAAGAAGTAAGAATGGTAAGAAGGCGTGCAACCTAAATATCAAAGTGGGTACTCATGATTTTTTTTTGTGAAAAATTGGATGCTTTCAATAGAAATATTTCAAAAAAATCTTACAGGTCGGATTCGATTCTCCGGAGTATCAATTTTTTTACTTCGCATAATCGAATCACTACATTTAAATCTTCGATAAAAGAACTTAATAGGATAATATTTTTTGTTGTTTTATTTCTATGATGCGGTGGCGGAGCCAGAAATTATTTCTAGGAAAAGTCAAAACTGCAAAACCATTCATATTATATACTGCAATACCAAATTATCTCAAATGTATGCATAAAAATTGAAAAACAAAAACATCAAAAAACGAATTCCGGATAATCGAGTCAAAAATTCCGGATAATCGAATCCCGGATAATCATGTCCGACCTGTAATAGTGATCCTGGAAAACTTCGTCTTGCCATCAAGTCATAAAATTTACTTTCAAAAATAACAGATAAGTTTTCTTACGTTTTCTGACTATTCCGGAGATTTTCTTCGTACGAGAATGTTTAAGTCCAGGACGAATGCAACATTGTTTTTCGGATCCATTGACCCGTTCTCAAGCAAACTCGTGACGTACAAAACTTTTTCGCTTCTTCTATACATATTGGGTATCTTAAATAATATTTGTACTTCCAGAATGTGTTATCTGTGTTATCAGTGCTCTCCGTAACTGGAAATCATTCTGATCATGAGAAACCTAAAATACTGACCATTCTTAAACTCATATGTCATGAACAAAACCTGAATGCATAACACAAATATATTCTTTTGCCAATCATAAAGTGATATCTATAATAAGCGGTATAATCGATCGAAGCTAAAACTATAAATATTTTAAAGTGAAATCGATTGTCCTTTAGAAGCATTAGTATAAACTTCTATTGAATTGTGTGTCCTCCGAACGTTATGAGTCATTTTTCAATTTCTCCCATGCTAGACTTTTCGCACCCTCTACTGGATGTTTTGCCCCCCAAATTCTGTTTTACAAATTTTCGCCCCCTTTGTCCCGAAAATTTCGCCCACTTTGAGAATCACTGAACTAGACTGCAACAGCCACGTGGACTATGCATGTGAGAAGGCGGTAAAGTCGACTAACGCACTTTCAAGAATTATGCCGAACACACATAGCCCAAGAAGCAGTAGGAGGCGTCTTCTGGTTAGCGTATCATCATCGATACTGAGATACGGAGTACCGGCCTTGGGTCCAGCACTGCAAGCCAAGCGCAATCGGGACAAGCTCAACAGCGCATACAGAACAATATCGTTGGAGACAGTATGTGTGATCATCGGTGTGATTACGATTTGCATCACCCCCCTACTGTCGATTGCCACCCTGGAAACTCTGGACTGGTGATCACTAGACTAGTGAGGAAATTGGCGAGGATCGGCTCGCTGGTCAAGAAGCAGCAAGAATGGGATGCCTTTGAGAAGGGTAGGTGGACCCACAGATCAATCCCGAATGTGTCAACCTGGGTAAACAGGGAGCATGTCGAAATGAACTTCCACCTGACACTGTTTCGGTCAGGTCACGGTTGACGAACAATTTGGTGTTGGAGATAATGTCTATCTTGCAGAGAAACAGCAGTGCCTGGCATCGGGTCGTCGGGACGCTAATGAACCGGAAGTCAACCCCCAATCGGAATCGTTTGGCCAACCTCGGCACTCGAGTCAGCTTGACGAAAAAGGAAAACGAAGGTCTCGGGCAGTCGGGGCAGTGTGGACATCTCCATAACCAGTACTGGTAACAACCTCCGTCGCTGGGGGGAATTCAGGAGGAGAAGGAAGCGAGAAGGGAAGATGAGGATGGAAGACAGAAGGAGACAGAGAAATAGAGAAAGATGAAAACGCAGTCTGCTCAACATGCAAGTGTAAACCACTGGTAGATTGCGCAGAGTGCAAGACCACAGAGCGGGAAAACGTCAAGAATGTAATAGAAGTTGCAAAGCGCATCCCCAAAGAAGTAGCACCTAGTGAAATCTGTACTGCCGAAAGTTAGGATTAGTTTTTAATGGATAAGCAGGCAAGTGAATCACACACAGTGCCGATTCTCTACAGTCAATGTTTTTAAAACTTTTTAATACCTGGCTATAACAAAAAAAAAAAAGAGTTATTGATGGACAGGGATAGCTTGCTTTACGGAACAGATGCAGATGAAACAGGCGTTCTAGCCTGCTTCAACTTGTCAGAAATCTTTGAAACTGTATTCGGGCTGGACTTCATAGTCACGTCGTCAGTGTTAGGATCATGTTGAGCGTGATGTCGTCGCTGACATTTCCAACAGGTTTTAGGCTACGAACAATCCTTCGATCGATGTCCTTTTTGCAGGCAGTTGAAGCAAACACCAGCTCCCTTCACGTCCTCCAATCGATCACTGGCGGACATTGCGTTCAACTTGTTGCATTGATAGTTCAGGTGAGAACAACTGCAAAAATCTCACCCGTTCTTCGTTTCCTGGCTCGATGTTTGCTGCTGCATGTGCTTGCTGGCTGAATTTCTTCGGCCTAGGCGTAGGTGTAGTGATGGCTTTCATATCCGTATTCCTTGTACTCCGGCAAATCGGTCATCGACGCAAGAGATTGTTCCCATTGCAACTTCATTGAATCGTCAAAGCCGACTACGAATAGGTACACCACCACCAGTTCGGACACTCCTGTTAGTGTCTGGTTTTGGTATTCCAAACTCTCTATGTATTTCGTACATTCGGCGACCAATTGTTGAAGATTACTGCTGGATCGCGATGCCATCTCCTTCAGCGATAGAAGACCACGGATGTACGTCTCCACTACCATTCGTTGTTTTTCGTAGCGGTCGGTTAGAACTGGCCATGCGTAGACATAATTTCCTTCATTCAGCGTTTTTGCGTTGAGTACTCCAGCAGCTGGTCCTACCAGAGCTTTATCCAGGTGGTACAGCTTCACTGAATCCGAATCGCGAGAAAGCGCAATGGCGTCTAATGGCCTTAAACTTTGGCATGTTCGTGTAGTCTCCATCGAAGGACGGAATGGGCGCTTACAGCGGCTGCTGATGTATGACCACTTGGCTTGCCAATCCTTAATATGCTTCTTCACTCCAGTTGTAGGTTGTACAAAGCTGCAAAATGTACATAAGTCCCTTCTTCCTGTTCCATTGCATCGCCTGGGATGATAGCTGTTATCTGGTTGTGAGAGCCAGAATCCCATATAAGCCGACTGCCAATTGCACAGCATCCAATCTGCAATCCGGTTCGATGGACCAATGATTCCGTAGTCTCCGTTGAAAAAACCTTAAACCCTCAACCAATGATAAGTTACTCCCTGGAAGTTTCTTGAAGAAAATGTAGAAAATTCCATCATCGCCGGTAAATATCGTTTATTAAAAATAATGGAATGAAAGTATTACTTAGCGTTGCCTGTATTCGTCGTACCCATTTTAAATTCGGCCAAGCCTCGTCGGATAATCGTCGAATAGTGCTGGAAAACTCTTGCAACTTGTTGCATAGATAACTATTCAACATATTTTGCATTTCATGTAATATTTGTGATAGCTACATATGAATGGAAAATCTCAAATCTATACGTAATGTGTATGAAGTCGTCCTGAAGGGATAAACGTTCTCTGTATGCAATATTGAAAGTGTTTCCACCATCACTACTTTTTGTACGACAAACAGCTGCAGGGCAAGGTCAAGGAATTAATTGTTTTCTCAGCTCAGCACAGATTCCGTCTCCAGAGGGCATCACGTCGTTATCATTACCATCATCCAAGTTTTCTTTGTGTGCGCGTCTACCCTTACAAACTGGCGCTGAAACGACGACGAAAGGACGCTGTCAGCTGTGGATAACGAGACTCTTGCTCCTTAGAGCAAATGAAGAGAAAAACGTGCCGGAAAATTGTTTTAATTTGTCTGTCTTACGAACCCAAGGCCCGGAAGCCTTACACTATATCTACTAGCATCGTTCCACTTTACCGTTTTCGTCGACGTCGTCGCCTCTGATGTTGAACAAGAAGCGTTGGCAATGAAAGTTAAAACCAACTCACAGGGCTGGTAGCGAGACCTTTTTGCGCTTTTGTCACTAAAAACGATTTGGACGCTGGCTCTAAGCGAATGGCTCGATACTGTTGTAGTCTGTGAGAGTTACTGCTTTTGAACGTTCTCTCGTCACGTACCAAACGATAGAGTGAACATTAACATTCATAGGGCTCTCCGATTGCAATGTGCCATAAACTGTTATAGTTCATGAATTGTTACACTCTCTGAGTATGGTTCGATCGGCTTATTCGGATCGAAATCCAAACACTTGAACTATTATTCATAAAAATCAAAAGGGATGATGGAATTTTATACATCCTCATCAAGAAACTTCCTGAGAGTTGCTTATCATTCTTCGTTTATATATTTAACAAATGTATTTTCCTGACAAATTGTAAAATGTATCAATTTCAAACCGGATATAAATGCTGCCGATGCTTCTAGATAGTGACCAATCAGTTTACTTTAATTCATCAGTAAGCTTTTTAAAAATTGACAATTTTAAACAGAAAAAAAACAATTTTATTTTATTGTTTTTTTAGGGGGGGGGACTTTAACCCGAAGGTCATTTGCTATTTTTTTATTCTACAGACTGCCCACTTCTAACCCTGAACTCACCACCCACCCCACTGAGATCGTTCCAGCCCTTCGTTCTTCATCGTCCCTTTGACGTTACAAGATCCTTGATGTTGCAAGACGGACCCACAGCCGTCAGTTAATGGAGAAAAGTGAGAGAAAATTAAATTAGGACAGCTCCGGGCTCGGGTGGGTGTCCTTTACGCGCTGCCAACTTGACTTGACTGGCTGGAGTTGCTGATGTCCACCACTTCTGCCACGTTGTCGTTTTGAGTGGCAGCCAACTAACTAGGTTAAGTAAATAAGACTCTGGTTTCTGGTCAAGGACCGCACCCACCGCCGTCAACGTGACCGACCACTTAGCGAAGCATTGTAGTTGGTGGCGGTTGATGCTGTTTACGGTTAAGAGGTCCGTAATTGATCGTGGCCGGGTGGTGGTTCATGCGACAGTAGCTAGCTGTTGTGATTGAAGTTGTTGTCAGTGCGGGAGATAAGGAAGGGAAAGTGTTGCAATGACCAATGTGTCTCATCAAAGTTTCAATATCCTATTAGATTTTTGTTTTTTTTAATCCCTCTAGAAATACTTCCACAGGTAATACATAGATTATTTCCAGAAATTCCTCCAGGGATTCCTCTAGATATTTCACAAAATATTTCACCAGGAAACAGACTTTCTCTTGAGAGCCCTCCAGGAACTTCTTTAGAGTTTACCCTAGAAAATCTTTCAAAGATTTCTCTTGGACCTCCTACAGTAATTTTCCAAGCGATTCTACCGTAGTTTTCCAAAATTTCCTATTTAATCTCTTACAATATTTTCTTCGAAAATACAGGGATTTCTCTAGTAATTCCTTTAGGGTTTCCTTTGGGAATTTGGATTCCTTCAGAGATGTCTTCAGAAATTCCTCTAGGAATATCTCTGGAAACACTTTTAAGGATTGTTTCACTATTTTTTTCAACCCTGGAGGAATTTCTCAAGGAACATCTGGAATCTCTGAAGAAATTCTTGGCGGAGTTGCGAGCAATGGAGTTTAGTGAAATGCCTATAAGTAAATAAAAACCGATTGTAGTACTTTATCCTTTATTTCATTCTACAGTTGAGGTCGAAAAACGCGTAAATGTCGTAGGATACAAACTATAGTGAAATCCAATGATAGAGTACAAAATTTGGAATTTTATGAATAATGCATGGATGGATTTCCAAGAAGAATACCTGCAAGAACCTTAAAGATTTTTTCGGCAGAAATTACTTGGAATATACTTGGATGAAGTCTTGTAGGAATCCCTGGAGAAATTGTTGGTGGATTTTTTTTGAGTAATTTATAATGGTGGCCTTGGATACATTCCTGGAGAAAGTTCTTGATGAGTCTCTGGAGGAAGTCTCGAAGGAATCCCTGGGAACATAATTGATTAAATTTGTAGGCAGCTCTAGAGAGGAATGAATTTCAGAAGGTATCCTTGGAGAAATTGCTGACGTAAATAAGATTTTTCTAGGCGAAATCTTCGTAAAAAAAAAATCCTAGATAGAACTATTGGAATCATTGAAGAAATTAAAAAACAAAAAGTGAATTATTTTTTAGCGAAATACCCTCAGAAAAAAAACCTTAAGAAGTCCCTGGAGATATTCCTGGAAGAAATGCTGGTAATATCATTGTAGGAATTTATGATGGAATGTCTGGAGGCATTATTGAAGGATTATCTACGGAAAATTTTCTTGGGATATATTCGATAAAATCCCTGAAGAAGCCCTTATAGGATTTTCTGGAAGATTTCTTGCCAGAAGACTTGGAAAAATACCTTAAGGAATTCCAGGAAGAACCCCAGGCAGAATTCTAGAGGAATTTCTTAAAAAAACCTTGGAAAAAATCCTGGAGTAATCCCTCAAAGAAATGTATGTATTTATTAGAAAAAACTCTGGAGGAATCCATGGAGAAACTCCAGAAAAGAATCCCAGGGGTAATCTCTGGAGGAACTTAATGAAAATTGCTTGGAAAAAAATTATGAAATAATTCCTGAAATAATTCCTGATGGGATCTCTAAAGGAATATTATAAATAATCCATTGAAGGTTTTCCAAGAAGAATAACTGCAAGTTCCTTCGAAGAAATTTCTGGCAGAAATTACTGGGATTATACTTGGAGGAATTCCTGTTGAGTAATTTATTTAGGATTCCTTGGATAATTTCATGGGGAAGTTTCTTGATGAGTCTATAGAGCATCATTGATAAAAATAGGCAGCTCTGGAGAGGAATGAATTTCTGGAGGTATCCCTGGAGAAAATGTTGGCGTACATAAGATTTTGTTTAGAGCGGTTCCATTTGAATTCGAATGTCGGTTTACTTTTGTATTTTTTGATTTGGCTGAAATTTGGTAAGGTACCGTGGGGTAAGTGGATACAGAAAAATCAATAGTCAACTTCATTGTTATGTACAGCTAACGTGAATAATGAAATTCAAACTTTTTTCTGTGGATAACAAATGAGGGACTAATATACTTCGAATCATCGTTTATTTCGATTTTTCTGATAGTTATGTATTGAGTATGAGGGACTTAAAAATTTGCGCCAAATGATCCACTTGCCCCACTATGGTGGGGTAAGTGGATCACCAATAGGAAAAAATCTGTTCTCAAAACAAATGTGATGTAATTATGTTTTGTAAGAATGATATTACTCTCGTTCTTATTATTAGTGCTAGTAATGGTACATTTAATACATTAAAATTAAAAAGTATCTTTATTTAAACAAAATATATTTAAAAATATGTATACATTAGTTTACACTAATTCGCACAACAAAAAACCATTGTAACTAGAATAATTTGGAGAAAATTCATCCATTTATACACATAAGTTATACAGAAGCATTGTAGGATTATTCCTAACGATGTTTTCGATTAAAACTCGTAGTTTGAAAATATTAGTTACATTTATTTTTGAATAACAAATTGATTTATTTTATTCTATTTACGAATATTTTTGTATCATCTGTCTAGAACAATTTATATGGTCAAATAAGGTACGACAATATGTTTTCAATTGGAGAGTTAGTATATTTTGGTCTTTTGCAACTCAGTTTAGATAAACCACGAAAAGTTTTGTGAAAGTTTTGAAATTATTATTATTTTTTTTTTATACCAGGAAGGTTAAAAAAACTTTTAGGTGGTTTAATTCAAATTCTCTATGGTAAATTTGACAAATTTAAGCTGGGAATGAAAAAATAAAGGAAAACAACATTTGCGAATATTAGAACTTAATGAAATTCTCGTAAGCAATCTGCCAATAAATGATAATAATACTTGATCCACTTACCCCTCCCCATTAAAAAGTGGGGGTAAATGTACCATGTACAATATATCTGTATTTATTCATAAAAATCACATATTTTTCATTGTGATTCATTCAATTAGAACTGAAATGCTCAACAGGTGTCGAAAAAACTAATAGAATTCGATTTAAGACAGAGATAGAATGCATTTTTGATTGATGGAAAACAATTTTGAAATTAATTAATTTTTGCAGCTAACAAGTTTGCTTGTGTTAGTGTACGTGTAGTGCCAGTTTTGCAATAGTATCAGTGTGGACGTAAGAATGTAACCTAAAACGAAGCAATGGTGCGAACTCATTCAACATATTCAAGTATTTATGCTTAATATTGACGAATGATCCACTTACCCCACTGATACACTTCCCCCACTGTACCTTATATACTTTCTTTATACCCAAAAATGCCTATTTGCATCATCAGTTCGCCATTTTTTGTATTTTTTTTTATTGCGAAAATAAAGCTTAAAAATCCATTTTCACAAAAATCGTTTTCTTGATTTTTTTTATTTATTTTATATTTTAAAGTAGACAAAAAATGGAGTCTTTTGCACAGTGGGTCAAGATGGAGAAATCATGGACAAAAAAGTTATGATTTTTTGAAGAAAGGTGAATTTTTGAAAATGGTCATAATAAACTTTTTAAATATTTTTCAAATCGATTTTATGAAAGTACGCAAAATTTACAACAAAAAAGGTACACCGAAAAATCAGGCTAACTTTTACCGTTTAAAAAATACAGCGATTTTAATACAAAATTATGATATAATTTTCAATTTTCGGTCATTATAATATAACTTAGAAACGGTTTGTCCGATCAGTTTGGTGTCTTCCGCAAAGTTTTAGGTTATTGTTGGGACTATCTGGAAAAAAAATATACACTGTGAAAAAAATGTTGTAATTTTTTATATATCGAAAATACAGCTTACAAATCAATTTTCTCAAAAATCGTATTTTTGATTTTTTTTATTTTTTTATATGTTGAAGTTGACAAAAAATGAAGTCTTTTACACAGTGGGTCAAGATAGAAAAATCATGGACAATAAAGTTATGATGTTTTAAAAAAAGGTGAATTTGTTGAGAATGGTCATAATAAACTTTTCAAATGTTTCGGTAGCAATTAGCAAAATTTTATCATATACCTTTTTTGTTGAAAATTTTGCGTACTTTCATAAAATCGGGTCGAAAAGCATTCAAAAAGTTTATTTAGACCATATTGAAAAATCAACCTTTTTTAAAAATATCATAACATTTTTGTTCATGATTTCTCCATCTTGACCCACTGTGCAAAAGACTTCATTTTTTGTCTACTTTAATATATAAAAAAATAAAAAAAATCAGAAATACGATTTTTGAGAAAATTGATTTTTTAGCTTTATTTTCGATATGTAAAAAATTACAACATTTTTTTTACAGTAAATATTTTTTTCCAGATAGTCCCAACAATAACCTAAAACTTTGCGGAAGACTCCAAACTGATCGGACAAACCGTTTCTAAGTTATATTATAATGACCGATAATTGAAAATTATATCATAATTTTGTATTAAAATCGCTGTATCTTTAAAACGGTAAAAGGTAGCCTGATTTTTTTCCGTTTACCTTTTTTGTTGTAAATTTTGCGTACTTTCATAAATTCGAGTTGAAAAATATTTAAAAATTTTATTATGACCATTTTCAAAAATTCACCTTTTTTCAAAAAATCATAACTTTTTTGTCCATGATTTCTCCATCTTGACTCACTGTGCAAAAGACTCCATTTTTTGTCTACTTTAACATATAAAAAAATAAAAAAAAAATCAAAAACACGATTTTTGAGAAAATTGATTTTTAAGCTTTATTTTCGATATATAAAAAATTAGAACGTTTTTTTTTTACAGTGTATATTTTTTTTCCAGATAGTCCCAACAATAACCTAAAACTTTGCGGAAGGCACCAAACTGATGGGACAAATCGTTTCTAAGTTACATTTTTTTGAAAACTATTAAGGATTTTTTTCTTAGGCCCTTCTCAAAAGTAAGGCTAGAGTCAAAATGGCGAGCCGATGATGCAAAAAGGCATTTTTGGGCATAAAGAAAGCATGTGCAAAATTTCATCCAAATCAAAAAATATAAAAATGAAATTTGGGGAAAAAAGTCGTTAATTTCTGTGGAACCGCTCTTTAGCAAAATCTTTGAAAAAAAAAATCCTGGATAAATTTGCAAAAAATTCTGGATAGATCTCCAGATAAATTCCTGGAAGAATCCTAGAAATTCCTAATCCTGGCTGTTTTTTTGGAAATCTCCTTGAAAAAAACCCTTCGGAAGTTCCTGGAAATATCCAACGATGAATTTGTGGAGGCATCCTCGTAGGAAAGGCTTCGTCAAGGAATCTCCGGAAGCATTATTTAACAAAATGTTCTTGAGTAGCAATTTCTAGAAGATATGTGAATGATTTCTAGGTCAAATCTTTAAGGAAATTTTGTATGGAATTATTGGAATCTTTGGAGGAGTTTTCGAAAAATCTCTAAGTTATTTTCTGGCGAAATGGAAATAATTTTTCTGGCGAAATTCTTAAGAAATCCCTGAAGAAATTCACGAAGAAGCTAGTACAGGATTTCCAGATAGAATTCTCGGAACTATTCCTGGAGGAATCCATGAAAAAAAAACGTAATAGCCTTGAAGGATTTTCTTAAAGAATCCCTGGATAAATTTCTAGAAGAATCCCATGAGTCATTTGTAGTAATATCTTTGACGATTCCCTGGATGTATTTGTGGTGGATTACCAGAAACAATCTGTTGAGAAATTCTTGAAGGAATTCCTGGAGAAAATGTTTGGTGTAATTCTCGAAAGAATCTTTGAGGGCGTTTTTGAATGAGTTTTTAGGAAGATCTTTACGAATTCTCGAAGTTATCCTTGGAGAAATTTCTGGCAGATTTATGATTTTTGGCAAAACTTTTAATTAGTTCAAGATGGAATTATTGGAATCTTCTGAGGAAAAGATATCAGATTTTTTTTGTTGCGGAACGTTCATGAACAATTTTTAAGAAATCTATAAAAATATAAGAAAAAACTTCTAAAGGATTTTCTGAGGAAAATTCTCAAAGGAATTTATGGAGAAACACTTCGAAAAAAATCTTGAGAGAATTCCTAATATGTTCTCTGGAGTAATCTCCGGAGGAATTTATTTAGAAAATGCTGGGAAAAATCATGGAGTAATTCCTGATAAAATGAATGCCTTGTGGGATCCCTGATAGAATTCCTGAAGTAATCCCTGTAGACATTCCTGGACGAAACCCTGAATGTATTCTTTAAGCAAGCGTTGGAAGATTCCCTGGAGAATTTTTAGGATAAACTCCAGGAAATCCTTGGAAATTTTTCTGAAGTAATTCCTCCTCAACAAGGGTTGTCATGTCTGTTACGGTTTAAACCAACCGACGGTGTTTTGAAAATACCTAAAGGTCGTAGACACAAAAGTCAATTTGTACAAATTGAGATGTAAAATTGTGAAGACTAATAGAATCGTTCTGGTGAGCTTTGATCCCACAACTTCCAATACACTAGACTGGGCGCGCTAACCAACTACGCCACAGAACGGGTAACGAAGCCCACCAGAACGATTTCATTATTTTTCACAATTTTACATCTCAATTTGTCTAAATTGACTTTCGTGTCTACGACCTTCAGCTATTTTCAAGTAATTCCTGTTGATATCATTGGAGGAATGAACTCTATGATAAAATTTATGGAGGAATCTCTGTCGGCAACTCTGGAGAAGTTTCTGACGGCATCTATTGAGGAAATCCTTGTAGGTAGGAGTTCATCAAGGAATCCCCGGAAAAGTTATTGAAGATTTTTTTTCTATAAACCTTTGGTTAAGCTATTTCTGGAAGAAATGTGAATTATTTTAGACAAAATCTTTGAAGATTTTTTCATGGAATCATTGGAATCCCTGCAATCCCTGCATAAATTAATAAAGAAAATATCTCCGAATTATTTCACGGCAAAATGTTCCTAGCGAAAAAAAAAAACCTTGGAAAATCTCTTGAGAAATCCCTGCAGGAGATTGTAGTGGAATCCTTAAAATTTTCAGAAAATCTATGAATGAAGTCCTGAAGCAATCGTTGAATGAATTCCTAGAGAAGTTACTGGAACAATTCCAGGAGAAGTCCTTGAAGGAATTTCTTGCAGATATATGATTTTTCTCTCGGTAAAATATTTGATGGAATTATGGGAATTTTTTGAGGAATTTTCCTGTCGAAATAACCCTAAAAACCTTGTGAAATCTCCGGAAAAAATCTTAAAGCTCCTAGAAAACTTTCTGGAAGGCTTCTTGGAGAAATTCCTGAAGGAACAGTCAGAGTAATTCCCGAAGGAATACCAATAAGCTTCTAGAGGATTTCCTAGAAGAATTCAAGGAAAAATACATTGAGAAACCCCAGGAGGAATTCCCGGAATAATGCTAGGAGGAATTCCTTAACATATCCTTGAAAAAATTTCTATTGGAGTCCCGGTAGGTATTTGTAGCAGAATTTATGGTTGTATCTGTGGTGGGAATTCTTGTAGGAGTTCGTCAAGTAATCCCTAGAAGCATTATTGATTTTTTTTCTCAAGAAGCTATAGAGGAGAAATTTGTGGAAGACATGCGAATTATTTCTAGGCAATCTTTGATGAAATCCTTCGTGGAACTATTGGAAGCCCTGCAGGAATTTCCGAAAAACTCTGAATTATTTCCTGGTAAAATGTTGTTATAAAAGCTCCCTGGGAAATCCATGGAGGAATTCCTGAATGAGATTCTAACAGATTCCGTGGCGAAATCGCTTCCTTGACTAGGTATCTTTGTATGAATTTCTTGAGGAATTGCTGGAGAAAGTCCCTGAAGAATTCCTAAAGGATACTCTGAAACAATTCCTGGAGGAAATCTTCCAGATATTGCTTCAATGATTTTCCCACAAATTCTTTCCAGGATTTGTCTGAGAACTTAGGGATTTCTTGGAGATTTTTTCTATAGATTTTTCAAAGAAATCTTCCAATAATTCCTTCATTATTTTTTTTTTTGGTATTCCTGTAGGAATTTTTCAAAATTTCATGAGTAACTTTTCCAGGTACTCCTCCAGGGATTTCCCGTGGAACTCCTCTAGCACTTTCTCAAGTGATTTCTGCATTAATTTTCTAATGGATACCTCCAAGCATTTATTCGGAGATTCCTCCAGTAATTCTTACGGACAATATTTCAGAAATTCCTCATGTATCCTAGTGGCACTCAACTCTTGGATAAGTTCCTGGAGATTTCACTGTGAAAATCCTGGAAAAATGTCTTGTTAAAAATTCCTGAATTAAGTTTTGGAGGAATCCTATGAGAAGTTGCTCGACTAATCTCAGGAGGAATTCCTGGAAATGTTTTTTGGAAGAACCACTGAAAAAAACTCGTAAGGAAAGAATTCTTGTGGGATACTTGAAGGATTTTGTGGAGAGAGTGTTAAACGAATTCCTAGAGGAAATCCCTGGAAGAATCTCTGTATGAATTCCTGGAAAATATGTTAATTAACTTTTGGCGAAACATTATTTGGATAATCTTTTGAGAAATCCCTGGAGAAACTTCTAGACCACTGGAGAAAGCCCTAACGGAATTTTCGGAGGAATCCTCTGAGGAGTTGCTCGAGTAATCTTTGGAGGAATTCCTGAAAGAGTTTTTGGAAGAACCACTGGAAAAAATCTTGTGAGGAAAGACTTCTTGTGGGATACTTGGAAGATTTTGTGGAGAAAGTGTTGAACGAATTCCTAAAGAAAATCCCTGAAAGAATCTCTGGAAGAATTCCTAGAAAATATTGGAGAAACATTCTTTGGGAAATCTCTTGACAAATCCCTGGAGAAACTTCTAGACGATCACTAGAGAAAGCCTTAAAGGAATTTCCAGAGAAATCACTGGAGAAATTTTTGGGAAATGCCTGGAAAAATCCTTGGGGGAATTATTGCAGGGATTTTTATTGAAATCTAAGCAGGAACTTTTAAGGGTTCCCCAAATAAAAATCTTGTAGAAATTTCTAGAAAATTTTGTGAATTGTTTCTTTGCAAATTTGATTTTCTGAGAGAATTTTCGAAATAATCTCCAAATTATTAAATATCTTGCTGGAGATCAGACTGGAGAGCTGTTGCAAAAATAATGACAATATTCGAATTGAATTTAAATCAAACTGCGGTTGAAGCGTATAAAATTTGTTCTATTTTTGGTTGTATATTTTTTGGAACTGTCCGATTGCATAGCCCAAAAAAATTAAGCACCAGTGAAGACGTCCCAAGTTTTGCTTTTTTAAACTTTAATTAGCAGATTGGGTTCTCTGTTTATATTGATTATTCGTACTGGGGAAATCCAAGAAAATCATTTATTCCATTTTTAATCTTTTCAGGTGACTTATAGTCTCTTGAGAGACCTTGAGAGCAAACGTTCAGATTTGTCGGTAAAAGTAAGTAAAAAATGTGCGTCTCTTCGTCAATCTTCCAAATCCAGAAAAACTGTTTACGAATGTCAGCACCCTTTGCTTCTTCACTTAAATCGAAGAGCCTGGACTGCTTCGAATATCCAGACGTGACATTCTGGAATGTTTTTCCCCAAAGATGATGTCCAAGAAGAATTACCATCGTTTTTCGTTTCGCCAACGGGTCCATCGGAAGACACAAATGCTAGCAAGGATCGAAAGTGGATTAATAAGTATAAAAATAACACTGAAAAGTACTATGTTTGTAGCTCTAATAAGTACTGTTTCATTGCTTTATTAAGAATTGATGCGCACTGTTAAGCTGCTTCTATCATATCTTCAACATGAATATGTTTCGAAATGTTTGCACATTGTACATAGATGACTAATGTGCTCCATATTTCATATTCGACTTATTACACAGTGTTATTGATGTTCCGTATCACTACAACTTAACAACATCCAACGACGATTATGGCGACGCAACGCAGCTGATCCATGCTTCAAGAAGCAGCCGCCGTTTGGTAATTTGTAAATTAATTTCTCTTCCCTCCTCTTGTTGTAATTTGTTTCCACGTCGAAAGGTAGACAACAGTTTTCGTACAGCAACCCCCCCGCGAAGTGACAGATAACGCAATTTTCACGTACCTACTTTCAACGTAAACAATGGGGCCATCCACCGCTGCCGGCACAATTTTTCACTATGGCAGATCGGAATTTTGTTTCGTTGTTGACGGGTGCAAAACAACGAATGGAATGAAATGAAATAAGGGCGAGTCTGATATTTTCGTCTGCCAGTGGAAATAAATTTAATAAAATCACCAAGTTTAACCACCAAATGAACTTAAGAGCGTACCAATTCGTTCGGTGAAAAGATTAAATGACGTGTTAGTGCTTTGTTTTGCGGAAAAGTAATCTATAAGAAATTACTTACAATTCAGCCTAACTGATTTGTGGATCGCTTTTATGCCCTCAAAAGAAAGCGCTGGCCGTAACATAAAATAAAATAAAATATTGTGGGCCTCGTGGCCGTGCGGTTAGTTTCGCTAGGCATTTAAGCGCATCGTGTCATTGGATGTTGGTTCGATTCCCGCTTCAGCCTGAAACTTTTCGTCAGGAATGTTTCTCAACTGCGCCACTGAAGCATCCAGTGTCCATTGTCTAGTGTTAAAATACCATTGTCTAGTGTTAAGTTACATTCATTGTCTAGTGTTAAGTTACATTCCGTGCAGCTAAATGGCTGAAGACGGTGTCCTTATCTTTTTATTTGAGATCGAATCAAGTCGAAAAGTGATATTTTTTTTATTTGCAGTTTTTTTTTGTATGCGGATTTGAACACTTTTTCTCATACTCACCACCAGAGGTCTAAGTTTCAATCAAATAAGCTTATGAACTAATATACGATGACGTCACGCTGCAACTTTCAGCGTGAAGAAAACCCTTACTGCGGGCGATGTATACAGAAAAATAAACGATTTCGTTGCACATTCATCCACGCATTGTTCATCCGGTGAACATTCGTGTTGGCATGGATGTCATTTTATGTAAACATATTTAGATCGGAAAAAATCGTCAAGAAAAAAAAGACCGTGGATAAGTCCATTGGATGAACTATCCTGCTTTTTAAAAGCGGTAATGGCCGCTAAAAGTAAGCTTAATTTCTGGTAGGGATCCAACATATTGACGTTTGGCTTCGGTCCGGGACTTGTCCACCGGTGTGATAAATTCACTCGGTTAAAGAATGTTGACACTTTAGCGGGTCACGTAGATGCTTCCCACGTGTTTCGGTCAAGTGTCAAAATTCTTGGACTGAGTAAATTTAGTGAACCGGTGGATAAGTCCATATCAAGCGAACCAAGACAAACGTCAGATCACTAGATCCCCTTTTTGTAAAAGTGGGCTAATTTTTGGTGATATTAGCGTTCGTAAAAGCGGGATACCCGCATACAAATTTACCGTTCTCAGTACAGTTCCAACATTAATACGGACATTTACTGTATACTCACCATAATCGAATATGGTACATGAACGGTTCATAGGCTATGGTAAAACAGTATATTGACCCTGCATAAAACCTTTACCATTCCAAATGATGTACATATGCAGTTTTTTTATAGTTCATATATTTGTGACCCACAAACAAACATACTACAACCATTATGATTATGGTCAACTGCGGGTTGCTGAATTAGTTGTCAAAACAGTAGAAAAGGTTTGCGAGAAAATTTCATTTGCTTCGCATTTTGTGAGCCGTTCATAGGAAAGTCGGCAATCAATCGACTTTTAGATGGACACATCCATTAATGGTAAGAATCCTCAACTAAAGCAGTATATGTAATTATCAATAAATTAGTTTTATATACTGTACAGACAATGTTCCGAGTGGCGACAATTTCGCGGCGACTGTGCATTATTGCTGTTCCGTCAAAGAGTGATCCAATCTACAAGTTGGCGAAAGCATCTGGATCCAGCACCCTTCCGGAAAACACCCACAGGAGGCAATATAAAATTGAACGCGACAGCACCAAGCGAAGTGGCAAGGAAAATAATGTTTATAATTCAAAATGCAATCCTATATGCAGTACGCTATTGATTTCAATCCATAATAAAACATATTTATTTGAAAATAAAGTTTTGTTTTGATTTTAATTATATAAAAAAATGCAAACTACTTTTCATTTGAACCATACTACGAACTGTTTCGTTATATTGTTTAACCACACGTAAACCATTAATGCAATCTCAAAGGCAGCTTTTCTAACCATTCAGAGTATTTTCCTGTTGTAGTCATTGAACGAAATTTGCATGAGAGAAATCCAGTTTTGGAATGGTAAACGTTCTTAACAACCCGTTATTTGTATGGTTGGTTTTTCAAAAACTTTAACAAGTACGGTTCAAACTTCATCCAGTATGGGTACGTTTATGGTTGAAGATACCATTTTGGAAATGGTTGTAAGTGGAATGTAAACTACAATTGGTGATGTCTAAGTATGGTTTGCATTTATGCGGGTACTTCATTCAATAAGCTTATCTGATTGAAACTTAGACCTCTGGTGGTGAGTATGAGAAAAAAGTGTTCAAATCCGCAAAAGAAAATGTACTGCGAGTTGATATGATCTCAGATTGATTTCAAGCTTATAACTACAATTTCCCATAAATTAATAATTATCGTAAATATCTAAGGGATGATTCAAATATTACGTAACGAAGAAATTAGCCAATTTAAACCCTCTCCCTCCCTGAAATAACAGGTTTTATATGGAATATTTCAATTTATTTTATGTACCGAAACACTACAAAATATCCCTTACCTCCCCTTGTTGTGTTACGTAATATTTGAACGATCCCTAACAAATTTGTCTTACTTTGAATTGCCAAGTGGTCAGAAAATAATTTCGTAAACAAAGGAACGGTTACTATAAGCAACTTACAGCATGCGGACCACATCATACCACTATTCAAAACTCGCTCGTGGGCCATACAAAATCTTCCCGATGACCTACAAATCCTTTAAGAGAATCGCTATTTGGTAATCACTCGTTTATTATGATGTTCCAAATGCCAAACAAAAAATGTAAAACTTTTTTATATCCATCAAGCATAATTCTAGTTTACGCCCTATTTTGAGCACACTCCATGAATTCATTGAGTTTGACAGTACCACGGACCAAAATTTTTCGGTACATTGACGTTGTACTGCAGCTGTCATGATGCTCCCGGGTTGTCAAACATGGATCAAAACTTTCCAAAGGGCCCTGCCCTGCCATCGGACAAAGGGTTTTCAATTTATAAAAAAATCAGCTTATAATTGCAATATGTCAACCGCAATTATATTAGCATATTTTGCCAATAAATCAACTATTCGCAGCCATTAAAATGTGAGGCACGACTTGGCCCGAATTCACCTGTTGCCCTGTCGGGGCGGCGAGCAGCACTACGCAACACTTTGGTCGAACCACACGGAGTCCCGAAACTGATAACAACGGTGCACAGTGGTCTAGATATTAAAAATCTTAAAATGACACATTCTGATATACAAGTTCTGATAATGTAGATGAATGTTTGACTTTGTTTTTCAGCTAAAATCATGTTTCGAAAACTGGATTTTTGCCAGTTTTTCATAAAACAGAACCCCTGTGGCGGGCGATGACCAACGGCCCCAGGATGAGAGGGCGGAGTTTTCTGGCAAACCCCGGGTTGAAGGAGATAAATGAGTGCTCCAGAAATTGATGTAAATTGCACAAAATTGCCACACTGCAACCGGTTATTAGCCGAAATCGATAAGAAGCTACCGAATTCGGAGGTCGAGCTGCACAAACGAGGTTAATCAAATTGCTAATTTTTCGCGTTTCCACGTCGGGAACCCGGTCGTTAGTCGTGAGAAGGCGATTCCGTTGGGCATTTGGTTTGGATGATACGTTTTGGACGCAGAGACTGGATTTGATGTGTTGGTTGTATAATTTTGAGTTTTTGTTTAGCATAATTGGTGAACGACTGAAATATAAGCGAAAACTATGAGGAATGTGTGACAGTTATACACAGCTAAAAATATGTTGTAAATTTAAGTTTATTTTCAAGCACATAGGGGAACTTACATATTCTCGGCAATCTAAGCAGCTGGACTTTGAAAAAGGCAATTATACACAACTATTAAGCACAAGAATTAGCAGGAGACACCTGAAATACACTTGAGCACTCTTTATTCATTGGTTATTATACACATAACACTATTTTGTTCTCTAAATTATCTGTTTTTCCTCGCCAAAGTCACGAGGCATTTGTTCTATTATCGGCAATGCAATTACTATTGTCGGCAACAAAAATGTTCTCTTCGGCAATCCAAAACTGTGCAAAAACTAGCTTATGTATTGGTTACTTTTCGCATGTATTGACAATGACTGAAATCAAACGTCACTCATTATGTTCTACTCGCTGAAAGGGCCAATGCAAAAAATACAGACTACACTGTTGCAGTTATAAAAACAGTAACAAAGAATCAAATTGAATGCACAACGCCACTTAATTTGTGCAGACTAAGGCGCCGTCCACATATTACGTAACGCTGTAGCGGGGTGGGAAGTAAGCTCAAATGTTGCGGCTCATAGGGGAACTGTGGGTAAAATGAACAGGGGGGTTTAATGAACAGGTTTGTGTTTAACGGTAATTATGCTATAAATCTATGCAAAACATAGCACCATCCTTAAATCTCAGACTAAGAAACTATTTCGACAACTGTAGCGCGATCTAGAACTGCCAGAAGCTGGAAAAGTAAACAAAACCAAAGTACGCCTCTCTATTTTCTCATATATGATGTAAATTTTCACTCGTGGAATTTAAGGTTTTTATGACAAAAATCATCAAAAGAAGCACATCATATCTTTAAGGTATTTATGATAAGTAGACGGAAATTGAAAGTATTTTTATCTTCAAAATTCTAAGAACAAATGATTTGATTATGTTGATTCTTTAGGGGTAAAATGAACCACTCGAGATGGGGGTAATATGAACACCATGGCAGGGCGAATAATATAGAATTTTATTTCAAATGCCGAGAGTTTTCCGGAGAAAACACAAAGACAGAAATCGACAGCCATCCAAATGGTCTCAGCTAAACGTTCCATCGATTTCAGAATGCCTGTGAGATATGCATTGATCATGTACCAGATGCCGAGAATCATGTCGCAACCCGTTCGATTTAAATGGTGTTCATTTTACCCCCACTGCATGTTTTTTTTACCCTCAGCATGGTGTCATATTACCCCCATTCTATGTTCGCTTTACCCTCAAGTGTATGTTCATATTACCCCCGTTGCATGTTCATTTTACCCACATGTTTGGAACATTGACTCTAAGGAAAGAAATTTTCAAAATAATAATAATGTTGATAAAATTCTATTTCCATCACAATATTTCAACTTGTTACATTGCATAAACATCCTTCTTCAATTCTGAGCTATTGAAAAAGAATCTGAGAGCTTCATAAGCAAGGAAACATGAAAATTGCTTAGGGTGTTCATTTTACCCCCAGTTCCCCTACATTTTTTTTTCATACAAAGACCGTTACGGAGGGGAAGGGGGTCGAAAATTGGACAGTTTAGCGTTACGTCATAAATGGACGCAGCCTAATTTCGTTTTCATTTATTTCATCGAATATTTTTTGTATCAAGTCTTACTGTGGCAGCATTTCGGCTGTGAAAATTGACATGCCATGGATATAAACTTGCAGCAGGTGCGTTTCTAACCAAGAACCAACCAACCAAAAACGTGCAGCGTGACGTCATTGTTGATTGGTTCATAATATTGTGCTCTGCAAGGAAAATCCACGGAACGCAATTATTGGATAATTTGTATTTCAGAATTGCGTTTGAATTGCGTGTAATATTGTCTGCACGTTACTGCCACCGCTGGATGTTGATATAAAATGAGCGCCGGAATATTATCCCTTATATTCGCTCCTGATCCACACCATCCGTCCGCATTCAAACAACACGCATGACTTTTGTCGTTACGAAAGGAAGAAATCACAAAAGAGAAAAAGATGGACACACCGTCCTCTGGTTAGTGCCGACGACTGTAACTCACCACTTGCTACACACTGGTTTCACTTCTTTCGTACTATATACCATCAGGATCACTAGATCATTTTTTCACAAATTTGTTCGAGATGGATAGGAATGACGTCATCAAGCAGCTGTCAGTTTTTGGAATATATCACCTTCTCAATATAGTAACCGTGGTAATCCTTGAAATTATCTACAACTACAGTCGAAATTCGTTCGTTGCATTATCTTTAAGTGGGCTACGTTTCAATTGGGCTCCCGTTAGTTGGGCTATAGCCCACCTAAAACGAAGGCACACGTCATTTTCTGACATAAGACGCAATTTATCAATGTTGGTAGTTTATTTGTTTTATGTTATTTGACAACTCGAAACTCAGCCCGATTAGTCAAAGTCTTGCACTAAGTGGGCTACAGGTTTAGCGCAACGAATGAAAGTTGAGATAATCTAGCTTTTAGGTGGACGAATACTATTTAGAAAACTCACATTCCTGTCCATCATATCATCCATCATATTGGAAAGCTCTAGAAAACTTGAAAGAAACACGATTCTCCTGATTTGTTCTTATTGCGTATCTATTCTACACGCAGCGAACTAGACTATAGAAATTTATATATTTTGCCTTAAGAATGATGGAACGATTATTGCAATACGAAAGCTGTATGTATCGTTTTAGCATCACCCCACATTTAGGCGTCGATAGAAAAGGGGAGTGCGCACGAGCCTATCGATCGCAAGGTTCTTGGTTCGATTCCACGATGCCGCGAAAACTATTGTTGTTTTCAAATTTCGGTTTTATAACGTAAACTTATGAATTTCAATCCGATGTCTTGTGGCGAATTTTCATAAGGGGTTCATATGTTTATCGATAGTTCACTTTCCTGAGTGTTGTTTGGCCTAATGTCATCCCCTCGGAGGGGTGAGTTTGGGCCAATTTTCGTACGTTTCCTATTTAGAGGAAAATAATCAAATTTCAATCATTTGTTCAGCATTGGCAAAGTATTCTCTTATTTAGCCGAACATATCATGCAAATTGCGAAAGTTGTTTAGAAATAAATGAGGACTTACACATTTTTGGCTAAATCTCACCCCCAACGACGGTACTTGCACAGTTGTTTTTAAATTTCTTTAAATGCAAAAGGTAAATAATTTATCCGTGAATTGAACTATTCGCTGAATGGCTCGATATGGTTGTGGTCTGTAAAGGTTGCTGCTCTTGAATGCTCTATCACCATGTTATTACCGAGAGAGTGAATGGTAACATAAAAAAAATTCGGTTGCGATGTTTCACGATTTTTTGTTAATTTATGATTAGCACTCTCCGAATATTGTTCGATCGGCTTATTCGGATCAAAATCCAAACTTTACAATTAAAATTTAATTGAGTTCATATTATTCTCAGTGTATGAGACAATCAGAATAGACCCTTTGCAAATCAATTCACTTATGACTTGACACATAAACATCATCCTCTGATTCGCGACTACGAAGCTGCTGATGTTTTCTTCGGTTTTCTGTGAGAAAAACAAGGAGAGATGCTTTTTGCTTTTTTTCACGTACACGATGACAGTTCCTTACGAGGTTTTCCGTTGGTGCGAGTGCTTTGTGGAATCTCTTTTTGCTTCGTAGTCGCGAATCGCCTGTAGAACAACAGGAGTGTTGCCAAAATAGTTAACCTATTAAAAGACGTATGTTTTATATGTTTCTCAGTATATTGATGTTTATGCGCTACAATACGCAGATAAGGAAAGTATTGAGAGGCTCAATTATTACCAATGCATGCTTTGTTGCCTAATTCCAATAAATTAATGAGTTGTGTTTGACTTTTTCTATGAATTTAAATTGTGAATAATAAATACACCGCAATTGAATATGGTTTCCTGGCAACCTTGTCCAGTAATAAAAAGTGATTGCCGAGGAAATCAAAGTGCATTAATTTTAATTTGTGATTTGAAGCATTGAAATTAAGTATTTTCGAGTGCTTTATATACAAATCTATAGTTCAATAGTGCATAAGTGATCGGTGCGTAGTTTTTGTGAAAAAATTGGAATTGGAGCGGAGAATTGGACCGTTTAAAGTGGTGAGTTTTTCTTAAGCAGTTCTTGTGTTGTTTTATTCGGCAGCTCACACATGACGATAATTTCGTATGCATTTATTTCATTTAATAATTAAACCCATGTTATATAATATTTTTGTGAAAGATGAGATTCACAAAGAAGATTATAGTTCAAGGAATATGTCGTGGGTTCGAGCCCCACGTTGGGCGCCAATGTAAAGTGAGGGTGTTTTCTAATAGTACCTTTTTCCGGTACTGACTTTTGCGCCAACCTTGCGTTTAACAAGGATGCCAGTACTGTAGTTGCGTGCCCGACTAATCCGAGAGAAGCACTCAGGGCAGGTTCTCTAGTCTATTAGATTCTCAAATTGAAACCCCTGATACCATTTGTACTCAATCGGAACTTGCACCAACGGAAATACTCAACCGTAGAAATATCAACTCTCTCTCTCAATCCGATTCCGACCGATCAAGACTAAACAGGCAAATTCTCCTTACTATTAAAACTCAATACACCGCTAAACGTTCAATGTATGTTTTAGGCCTACATGTATTATCAACTTCTCGCATTTGCACAATTTGGCTTACTATTACTTTTTCCCTAGGGGTGTGGTTGTGGCTTAATACTATCTATGTGGCTTAATACCAATTCCTGTGGATAAAATCCAGACCAAAGGAAAAGCCACGTGGTGTGGCTAAGCCACACAACAGTTAACACACACCAAACATTTAAAGCCACAAAATACTACCTTTTCTGTTCGCTACAGCTCTCGCTTTCAGCGTAGTCTGCGATTCTGTTCTAAACGTGACGTTTTAAAACCTCAAATCTATAGTTAAAACATTGTAGGGGGACTGGGGGTAATTTGCCCACGTTAAGGAAAACAGCGATTTTAGATGTGAAAAACATTATTTTGTGCTCTTTTCAAATAATGGTCGGATAAACAAACATGTTTTGTTTCAAATAGTAGAAACAACTATCCATTTTAGCTTTTCTGGGGTTTAGGGGAACTGGGGGTAATATGCCCATAGGGGGCAAAACGCGCCACCATCGATTTGGACGAACGATGTGTTTTAGAATGCTTTTTTCCATCCTAGATCATAGAAAATGAATAAAAATGCTTTTCCTAATATGTTTTTATGTGTTTTTCGCAACCAAATCGATAAAATTGTATAAAAACGTTTTTCGCTGTTTTCGTTGCAATTTTGTGCGATTTTCAATGTCATTTTTTAGGTCGATAAATAACCAAATTTCTGAAACTATTGCCGAGAGCCAACTTGTGCACTGTCGTAGTTTGTATTACGCCCAAAACATATGTTAAATTTGCCCTTAAAAAGCTTATTGAGAGACCTAAACTTTAATCAACTCAGGGGGCAAAACGCCCACCCCTATATCATAACACCAAAACAGCCGTTTGAATTCAAATTCTACCAAACGTAATGCCACGTTGAAGTTACGCAAAAATGGGAACCTTACAAATGTACATTTTTTGCATCAGCATGTATACTATTATTGAACAATAACATCTGAACAAACGCCCGGATGTATGCAGCACATATACAAGCATGATTGTGTGCGTTCATTTCCAGCATGGCTAACGCCAAACTCAAGCGGGGCGTTTTACCCCGCAAAACAATACATATGCAGTTAAGCAAGCATTTTTTAAAAATTAGTTTATAAACCCCGGAAAAGTTAAAAGGGATAGCTGTTTCTACTATTTGGTAGAAAACATGTTTATCTATCCGACCATAGTTAAAACAGAGCATAAACTAATGTTTTTCACATCTAAAATCGCTGTTCTCCTTAACGTGGGAAAACTACCCCCAGTCCCCCTATAAACCAATTTTTAAAAAATGCTTGCTTAACTGCATATGTATTGTTTTGCGGGGTAAAACGCCCCGCTTGAGTTCGGTGTTAGCCTTGCTGTAAACTTACGCACACAATCTTGCTTGTTAATATGCTGCATACATCCGGGCGTTTGTTCAGATGTTATTGTTCAATAATGGTATACATGCTGATGCAAAAAATTTACATTTGTAAGGTTTCAAATTGCGTGTAACTTCAATATGGCATTACATTTGGTAGAATTTGAATTCAAACGGCTGTTTTGGTGTTATGAAATAGGGGTGGGCGTTTTGCCCCCAGAGTTGATTAAAGTTTAGGTCCTTCGATAAGCTTTTTTAGGACAAATTGAACATATTTTTTGCATGTAATACAAACTATGACAGTGCACAAGTTGACTCTCGGCGATAGTTTTAAAAATTTGGTTATTTATCGACCTAAAAAATGACATTGAAAATCGCACAAAATTGCAACGAAAACAGCGAAAAACGTTTTTATACGTTTTTATCGATTTTCTTGAGAAAAACTCATAAAAATTTATCTATAGAAGCATTTTTATCCATTTGCTATAACCTAGGGTGAAAAAAAGTATTCTAAACCACACCGTTCGTCCAAATCGAGGGTGGCGCGTTTTGCCCCCTATGGGCATACTACCCCCAGTTCCCCTACACTTATTTTCACATCTTCCATGTACTTTACAAGTTTTACCTGACCGGTGATTATATCACTACACAAATTTACCTTTTTTTTTATAATTCACTTTGAAATACTGTTTTTTTTATTTGCTTTAAAATTTCCCTTACTTTTTAACTTATTTGTATAAGTATAAACTTCAGAGGTTTCAAATAACTTTCTTATGAAAGCACTAATTTTTTGGTGAAAATAATAACCTGTCGCTTCTAGATGAAGTTTAGAAATAGACGAGTTTTAAGAATTTGGAGATAGATGTGGTCCATCTGACCATGAAATTTTACTAATACGAACGCGATCGTTGGCGGAAGTTCATCATTTTCCTTTTTTTATCAACAGTTGTCCTTCTTCCTCCAACATGCTTTTGAACCTGTTCCCGATTGCCTGTCTCGTTTTAAATTTTAGTTTTTTGTCCAAATCTCGTCGCGAACCCGAATACATATAAGTTATTTGATCATAGGTAGATTTTTTTTTTGTATTTTAAAGTGCTCACGCCTGCATGTAGGTTATTCGAATGAATCTGTTATACATTCGAGCTGCCCGATTATACATGGTTATTTTCGCTATAAAATACATCGATTTTTAATTTCGGCGTTTTCTGGCAAACAGTAAACGCCTGATTTTTCAACTGTTACAATTATTTGAATTATCAATATTTTCCCTAGAACTTTCATTAGCAAATGAATTATCACCTTTAATTTTTTGAAACCCAGGAATCGTTTGTGAAGTATTAAATGGAGGAAAATTCTTGTCAAAATATAGTAAAGGCTGGGCATAAGAATTTTTATTATTTTTGTTACATAATAAGCTAACTCTTTTTCTTGTAGTTGGAGGTGTATATATAATTTTGTAGAACTGTTATTTAAATCATCACTATCATAGCCAGATTATAAATATTAGAAGAAGTAAAATCCCCAGAAGCTTTTAAGATCTCTGAATAGGAACATCGATTTTTGAATATAATTTGTTGATTACATTTTTGTTGGTTAGCTTTATAGACTGAACAATCCGTAATAGAAAAATGAGTCTGTTTACAATAAATGCAAGCATCAGAAGGTTTATAACATTCAAATGAAGAATGTGAATCTCCACATTTGGAGCATTTAGGTTTATTTGAACAGTAAGTAGAAGTGTGTCCAAATAAAAGACAATGCGTGCAATGCATAAGTTTGGGATACTTTCCCAAGTCTCACACTTAAACAAACATTATTAATTGAAACAAAATCCGGAAAAACAGAACCGGCAAATGTTGTTTTTTTAAACAATTAGAATGAATATAACTTGATTCACTCCCATTGGAAGTTAATTTAGACAAACGATTACAGTCTAAAATTTTGACGGGAGCAATATATTTGTTTTTGAAAATTCCTAAACCATAATAACGAATGTCATCGCAACTCAATGATTCGTCATAAATTACACCATTTATCCGACATGAATCGCAAGGGGCATATATGCGGTATGAATTCCCAAATACATTAGATTTTAGGAGTGCTTAAGCATCTCCATGAGAACCAAAAACTACCTTTAATTTATCCAGCGATTTTTTTTTAATTTCTTTAACAGTTTTATATTTTAGCCGAAATCAAGAGAACATTAATTGTTTTTTCTTCTTCCTAAGGACCATTGAAAGTGGAAGGAAAATGTTTTACTCTAAATGGTTTAGTAACTGAAGCAGGAAGATCAGAATGATCAATGTTTTGAAGATTCCTCGTCAGTTTCCATATCGAGAAAAGAAAGAGGAATATAAATAAATAATAAAAAAGTTAAATGATTAATCAAGTAAAAACGTGAAAGAAGGAAAAATGAACACTAGAAAAAATATACTTAACAAAATCCAATCCAAATCTTGATCAATTTCTCCTTGAAAGAAGCAACTTCACTTGGGAAGACCAAAAAATAGAAGAAGCCTCGAAAACTTCGATTGTTCTCCAAAAAAAAAAAATTCTCCGCAGTCCACAACAATTCGAAAGAAATCCCTATCAATCAAACGCACGCAACAAAACGATCATCCTCCAATGTTCAAAACAATCCTATGCGGAATGTTTCTCCTTAATTCCAAAGCGCGTAAACTGGATCAATCCAATTTTTAATCAGCTTATTTGGAAAATTTTCTCCACCTGAAAAAGAAATGAATACCGTAATGGATCATTACCCGGACACTTAAGCGACGCCAAAAGATCAAACTCTAGTTTAAATATGTTTCTGTTACACGTCAAAACTTTGAGTTTGGGACAAACAAAATAGTTAAAAATACAAGCTTAACATGTAAATTGTTAAATTAATGAAGCATGTCGTGTTCTTGAATCCGGACACATGTACCAAAAGCCAGACGGTTTTAAATCGAAATCTGGACAGAAGCGTTTTGGTTGACAATACACATGAAAAACAGATTAGAGGCACATCACTCGAGCCTGAACTCTCCAATATAATAGAGTCAGTTGCATAAGCGTGTTTAAAAACTTATGAAAGTCCAAAATGTTGAGTAGGATTACAATTTATTTTTCCTGCAACAGCCTGCATTCTAGTTTCACAGGAATGATCCACAGTATCAACAAATTTCTTGCGTAAATTCATTGTCTGGTACTATTTTCTCTTTTTGTTATGTAATTATACAGTTTTGCAGCAATTCACATTAAAACATTTTCCAGACGCTCAATAAACATTAGGTTTTCACGGTATGTCCGGGTTAATGATCACTAGCCTATCCAGCTTTTTACGCTAGCATGCCATAAAATTTGAATCACCCCCTTCTGACAAGTCTTGCCCACACTATAATTTTCTTTATGGCAAAATCAAAGCAAGCTTTGTGATGTAAAAAATTGTCATTGAAACGTCAAAAGTCTTTATTCTTGGTTTTGAAAATAGAAAAAAAAAGTTTCTTGTTCAATTATTTCATTATTTATCATTATTTTAGGTCAATGAAAAGCGTTTGGAAACAGCAACTTGGAAAACAGGTTTCCTTTTATCATGAAGAATCTGCATGGCTCTACAAGCTGGACAAAAAACAAGATGTTAAAATGTTTTCATCAGCGTGACCACTGAGAAACGGATTTGTCATTTCTACTAAGCGCTCTTGTACTTTGATAAAGTGTTCAGAGGATATTATAAGTTTAAATGGTTAGCGACATTTTACTCGAAAATAGACTATAAAAAGTTAAAGGCGTAGATTGCCAAGTCTTCGACCGATTTCCTTGTGTTCTACCTTTTTTTCCTCCCACACTTATCAGAACCATTCGATTGTACGCAATTAATAGAAAATAATACCAATCCATTCCATAGACTAGCCTCTTCTTAATCATGCGATATGTCTTGCTTATGCTAAGAGTCGGAAGGGGTAAGACTTGGTTTCGAATAAGGTGTCAACACTCGACACGCTGTTATTTAGTTGATATTAGTCATTTCACATTATTCGAGGTGATAGCAATTCGTTCCCGATTTTCAGAACAACCCTATGCATATGAAAAAACCTTCCAGCATGTTCCCATTGGGCCACCAATCATGTACGGCTCATATTCATGGATGCTCCCATATTGGCTCATACTAGGTATTTTAGAGAATTCAACCATGATGCAGATCTTATCGTATCCATATTTTGCTCATTCCGATGTTTTTAGGATGCTGTCATTGTATTCCTAAAAATAAAACAAATTAGTTACCAAAAATATAAAACGTTGAAAAAATAGAAATTGAAGCTCCTGTAACTACAATGACGTACAAACAAATGTAAATAGTGAAAATTTTTGACAGTTCAACAATCTTAAATAGCAGCCTACTGAGATCAAGCTATAAAACTTGTGGACAACAAATGTCAAATATAATTCACCCCCTGTTGTTTTATAGCTTGCGTAAAAAGCTGGATATATCCGGATAGCAAGCAAGGCAGCCTTTTTTCACACCACAAATGCTTATTTGCACAAGTTTTCCTAGTTTTTCGAGCACTACACTTGACAACTATTATTCCATACACATTTCAGAAACGTACAATTTAAAATTGTATTATTTAGTAGCTTCATTGTAAGCCGAGAGTGACTGACGTTCTTGTCGAAAACTTAACTATGGGATTTGGTTCTTTGGAAAAACGACGTCCAACTGAGGCTGCCAATTTGTTTTTATTGTTTACATTTCATAGCAAAGGATTACTAGATGAAACTATGAATTTAAATTAAGAGCAATATTGAAAGCTATGCAAATGAAAGCTTAATTATAAACCTACATTTTTGTTTGATTTTATATATAATTTGATGAATACAATCAGAGTGTCCGGATATTGGTACGGTCCAATATTGAATTCGTTTATTATTCGCTGAGCGGTGAGAGTTTTAGTATTTTTGCTTTCACTTAGGGCTATACGGGTTGAGGAATTCGTTTTGGTAAACTATGAAACATAATTTGAAAAGCATGCATGAGTACATATATACATATAGGACACCGATACTTTTTTCACAAACGCATCATGCGAACTGGACACCCGATAGGAACATTCAGCAGAATCAACAGATCAAACACTTCTACTATCAAAATACTGGGTAAGGCTTTCCACGCAAACCTTGCTATATTTTTGTTCGATTTCTGAGCAGGACTTCTTTGAAAGAATTTTTTTACACTGACTGGCTCTGTTTTTTACTAACATGATTTAATTTTAAAATCAACTATTGTAACAGCAGTACCAAATACGAGTCACAAATATTGGATGCGACCTTGATCCGAATCCAATGTCTCATTTTCTCTGAACAACGTAACCTAGCTACCGTCATGAAACACAATCCAGCGAGTCAGTCCAATTTCGGAACGACAAAAGAACTCTCAGCTGAAATATCATAATAATCAAACGGTGATGGCTGCATCGTTGAAAGCATGTACACCACCGTCATCGTCGGTGCTTCTTGTGTTGTTAGCTGAAACCTATGTATTTTAAATTACATTTTAATATTTTATCATGCTGCTTGGCTGGGAACACAATGCTACGTGCTCGTGAGCTGCGAGTCGCCTACGCTGTTGTAGGCTTGCTCGTCTTTTGGAGCTATTTTCTTTGTCAAGTCTTGCTTGAGAGCGTGGGCGATCAAAAATACTAACGAAAAAAAAAAGATTCTAGAACCAATTTTTCAGTAGAATTCGGAACACACCAAACTGCACAACGAAGCATTTTTTAAGTTATTAAACGAGTTTGAACCTTATCGAAAGTCTATCAGTTTTCTTCAATTCGAAAGTCCCCAGTTAATAATTGTACTCAATAATACAGCAGTTCTTTACCACCGAATAATACAGTGTCATGCCATTTCGAGCGCAGAAATACATTCCACCATTTTGACAAAACTTTTCCGAAACTCTTGCCAGCATTGAATCCCTTTTTTTTCTACCGCCGTTTTCCAGCAACTATATAAAACACTTACACCGTACCATTTTTCCAATGCTTTCCGCGTCTTCTTCGGTCTGACCACCCTCCACCACGGAACCCTTTTCAGCGAAAAACTAACGAGCGTATAGTTTTCCTCCGATTATGTCTTCAAGTTGCGCCCTTTCGCTACACTCTTCCCGGCGAACGACAACGAGTTGTTATGTTCCAACTTTACTGCACCGTTGCTCCTTGGAGCAATCAGAGTCCGGAGAAAACGCCTAAGCCAGAGGTTCCCAACTGGTGATCCGCGGACCCCCAGAGGGCCGTGTATTATTGACGAGTTTGAACAAATTCGAAATTCTTAACTTTAAAAGCTTGTGAGCCACTGGCCTTTCCCAAGAGAAAGAGGAACAACTTTCCCAGCGTCCTTCGCCGTGGGTTGACGTGCCCACACAGAAGCGATAGTTTGTTAGCGAGAGCAAGTCACTTGATTTTATTTTCAGCAGCAGCAGGAGGGAAAAAATCGCACAACTATGGAATGTTTGGTTGAGGAAGAAATTTTTTTCCTTCATGGAAAAGAAACATGATTGCCGGAACTGGCGATTACGATGATGATGATCAGGATCAGCTACGGTGGTATAATGATTACCTGCAGTTGCGGTTTCATTTTGTGGAAGTTATTGTCAGTAACTTTGGGATATTTGGCAAGTTGAATAGTTAGGTAGTGGAAGTAGTTGAAAAAACTTGGAGTCGGACCCAGCCAAATTGACAATCTCTCATCAATAGGAAGGTTATTCAATATTCTTATTCAAATTAGCAGAACTTTGCGCTCTAACAACACATCCGAAACTATTTTTGGGACCACCACAACTTATTCCATCTTCGTTGGACAGTTAATTATTCTGGTGTAGAGCCTAAATAACCTATTGACTAGCTTTTAGCATACACTAATCTATATCACCAGTGAAATGGTTAGGAATCCCGGGGCAAATGATACCTAAAAAAACGATAGTTTTAACAAATTGTACAATATAATTTTCAAATGGCAATATTTTGCAAATCTAACAACACGGTCACCTTTTGGCATCATATTTTCTGGTGTGTGCATGAATTTGATCGAATAATTTCGAAATTGTGATACTTTTTAAAGAAAATTTTAAAATGAGCCTTAGACGCTGTTACCTGTTACATTAGTAGTTTTTGAGTCCTCTCGTGGCGTAGGGGTAACGCGCCCTATCTAGAGAACAGGGACTCGTGAGTTCGATTCGCTCAGAGAAGACGCGTAACTTTTTCGCAAACTTCACCTCAAGTTGTCCATTTAATCCAATTGCAAAGTATATGTAATGTTTAGTTTTTCAATAGTTTTTTCACATCACCATTGCAATAATAGGATGAATTATTCATATATTTTTATCTTTGAGTACATATTTGGTCGGCGTTGAGTCAGAGTGGACCAAGTGATATTTTTCATATTTTGAGAAAATGGGCTCAAAGTCTAACGCTTTGTAGTTTTTTAACTCGGTAAAATTGTTAGTTCAATATTCCTACCCATCTTTGGGTTACTTTCAAACAATATAATGTGAAGTGATAATCATGAAAAATCACAATCCAAACCTCTGATTTTTTGATGGACTATGTGCAGTTGGTCCACTCTGACTGAACTAAAGACCACTGTTCAGTGAGTTGGTTCACTCTGACTGAACAATTCCTAGAAAAATAACAATCATTTAATGATTGCATGGTCAAACTGGGTGCATATCTGTAAGATAAACATATTATCAAGACCCTTCGACATCAGTATCATAAATTCTTCAATAATCCATATCTTCAATCCCGAAATCAATGGCATTAAAATAGCTTGAAAATTAGGGTTTTGCAGAGTCAGGGCATTGAAGGCCAGAAATATTCAAATATGCGTGCATTCAGAGTGGACTAAGTGAAAATCTCGAGTATCGACCAAAATATACTGGTCCAATAAGCGGGTTCTAGGACAGTCCATACATACACGATAGAACTACCAAAAACTTCTATCGGAATCTGAAATTGACTCAAAAAAATGCAATAATCAATCAGTTCATTGCTTTTTGACACTTTCTGACCACCTACTCAAATACGGTTAATGGCCAGATATCAAAATAAGATCCACCAAATTATGTCATATTTATGAACTTCTATTGAAGGATTGGAAGAAGAATCATTCCATGTCGAAAAATCTGGAAAAGGACCATTGCTGTTTAGCATATTTATTAACGAAGTCGAAATTATTATTCCACGAGAGTGTCGCTCTTTCTTTGCTGACGATGTCAAATTATATTTAGTAGTTCGATGTCTGAAGACTGCCTTCGGTTGCCAAATATGATAAACTGCTTTGAGCAATGGTGCTCTTTTAACTTCGTTGCATTGAGTACATCAAAATGCAATGTTATCATCTTTCATCGCAAGCTGAAGCCGATTCTACATGAATACAGGATTGGCAGTCAACTATTACAACGAGTTGATAACTTTCGTGATTTAGGACTCCTTCTCGACACAGCTTTGACTTTCAACATTCACTACTCGGACATCATCGCTAAAGCAAATAGGCAGCTGGGATTCATTTTCAAAATTGCTAGCGAATTTCGTGATCCATTGTGTTTAAAAGCTCTATATTGCTCCCTCGTCCGGTCGATATTAGAATTTAGTGATGTAGTTTGGTGTCCATATCAAATAACCTGGATTACTCGAATTGAGGCTATCCAGAGAAGATTCATTCGCTATGCTCTACTCTCGCTACCCTGGGACGATCCTGTTAATTTGCCACCTTATGAAGACCGATGTCAACTTTTGGGCCTTGAAACTCTGCAGAAGAGAAGAGCTATCAACCAAGCAGTGTTTGCAGCTAAATCCTTGTTAGGAGAATTAGATGCTCCCGCATTATTGGACGAATTCGAGATATACGCTCCAACCAGGAATCTCCGTTCCAGAGCTATTCTTAACCTTGGACACCGATCCGCCAACTATAGCTTGCACGATCCAATACGGTTTATATCAGCCAGATTCAACGAGTACTACGAGCATTTTGACTTCAACCGATCAGCTCTTGCCTTTCGGCATAGCTTACAACGTAATACGGTACCGTACGGCATGCTCTCTTGATACAGTTGTTTGGCGATTGGTATTATGTTTATTTAATTTTAATAAGTTTTTTGTGTGCTTAATTGTTATTGTTAGATATAAGTTGTAATAATGCTTGTGTAATGTTTTGTGAACAAAAGATATGGGGTTTTTATGCTTTTTTGAGTAAGGTTTATATGTTAACCAACTCAAGTGAGCTTTTCCTCATCATATATTTCATTAAGACTGAGAGTCAGATGAAATTAAATAAATATATAATAATAATAATAATAAACAACTTGAAATGTCCTGCATTTTCTAGTTTTTCTCAGCGCAATGATCGTTTTTGTTGTAATGGTAAAAAGCACTTGGTCCACTCTGACTGCATACTTTTATTGATTTTTATTGATCATGCAAAGTAAATTTGTTACATATCTCTTCCAGTTTTCAACATTAATCAAATCGGATAAAAGTGAAATGGAGATAACATTATTTTTTATCCAATGATAGAATAATCCAATTTTCCCAAGTTTTGTACTTGGTCCACTATGACTTAACGCCGACCATTTGAGGTACATAAGGGTTCAACCATAAAATACGAAACGCTTTAGGAAGAAGACGTACCGTGCTGCATCGAATTGCGTGCTTCGAAGGCCGGACACTAGCCTTTTGCTCTGTGTTTTTGGGCCAAATTCAAAAATTTTTCGCGTAGAATCCATAATTAACACTTGTACACCCAACCCCTTCAGAGAGTCGGAAGTGCAACTTTGACCAGTTTTCGAAGTGATTCACGAAAAAAAAATCAGCAATGGCACCGAACACTATTCAAGATTAATGTTTATTTTTGGGCTTTTGATATATATTTATGCATTACCCAAAGTTACACTGAAAATATATATTGTTTTATACTACGAAATCGTTTGTTTGAACTACGAAATTATTCGTTGTTTTCTGCAACGAAACAGTTTCGTAAAATGTATGCAACCATCTTCGTAATAAAATTCAAGCTCCAAATCAAAACAAACAATGATTGTTATAATATACTAAACATTTCGTAATCGAAATTCGTTTGTTTCGTATTTAGAACGAACATTTATACGCGCTTCTTCTCACTTCCCTCGGCTGCGAATGATTTCGTAGATTAAACGATCAGTTTCGTAATACTAAACAATTCGTAATACGAACAACACGATAACGCACATCTACGAATTGCATATCGTACATCTTACGATTATTTCGTAAAGTCACTGAATCGCAAAATTCTGTCAAGTACAAATAATTTGTACAATGAATGAAAATAGCGTTATATGTACAAAATCTTGTTTTACGAAATAGATTTTGGATAAAATACGAAGAGATGTTTTCAGTGTATTGAGCAAAAGGCACTTCCTAGTTTCTTTTTTTGAAAAACACATTTTTCTCACAAATGAAATCCGCAAAACAAAAATTCTATGCTCACTAGTGCCGCCTGGTGGCAAAATTTTGAATCTCATAGCTTTTATAATGATAGTCTTTGAGCTAATGAACAACTTTGCCGAAGATGCCATCTTTCTAAGTATTATTGCCTACCTTAGGCGTATTCCACAATTCAAAGTTTTTTTATTTTTTAAATAACTGATAAAGTAATTGACTTTTAAGAGTTTGGCCTTCATATTCGGCTTCAAGGACCATGATTTTAGTAAGGTACCCCGGGCAAGTGAGAATCCGGGGTAAGTGGGGCGTTTCGTCATAGCTCAACTAGGAAAAGTTTTTCATGGGGGTATTCTTCTAGAAAGTTGAAGATACAATGACAAGGAATGTATTTAGTTTTAAACATATTGTTATTTTTATTACCATGTGGTTCATGTAACAGTTGTCAGTTCAGCGCCATTTTCAACTTGCATGACAAATTGTGACACGTTTCACGTCTTGCATTCACTCGCAAAAAATAAATGTGTTTTAAATCGAGTTTCCATTCGTAAGCTATAATTTTTAGTAATATTACAAGCTGCTAACGATAAACCAGTATTTTGTTTTTATTTCATATGAAATTTTCGATGGTCTATCTTACCCCAAAATATATTTGTACCTGGGGTAAGTGGGACCTATCAAAACAAAAACCAGAATCAAAACTTTTCGTACACGTCTCATACATTTTGCTAGAGAGTAGCACTAAAACATTCAAACAAATGATTTTTATCAAAAAAGATCAACCTCAAATTACGTAATTGCATAAGAGGGAGAAGAAAAGTGTTAATATTCTTTATTTTTAATTTTTTTTTATTTTTGAAATTCGACTTCAAAATTGAACAAACACACAGCTGAAATTTAAAATGCATCATGAGAACGATTACTTTTCTATGTTATTTGAACTTTATTTGTTATTTCTACCAAATTAAGTAGTGATGGAAAACAATTCCATCCCATAAGGTGGTTTTCTGCCATGCATATAAATAATAACAAAACATATTTATAATTTCGTCAATTATTGATTGTTTATGTGTTACATTTTAATTAACAACTAATAAATGTTATATTTTGAACATGTGTAATTCCTCTTTACGCTTTTATTGAGGAATTTTCAGTTAATATTAAATGTGAGGTGACATACTATTAAATAAAGGGTTTCTTCCTAAAACGTAACGTATTTTATGGTTGATCCCTTATGAACATCAAATATGTACTTAATATTAAAAATCTATGACTTATCAATCCTATTATTGTAATGGTTGACTTACTGATGTGGATTGACGCATGAAACTGGATGTGTCCCACCTGCCCCGCTTAGCGAGGTAACTGCGTCCATTGGCTCATTCTATAACTTTCTTCCAAGGTTTTCACAATTTCGAAATAATTCGATTGGTTTCATGCTCACACCAGCAAATATGTTGCCAAAACGTGATTGTGTTGTTGGATTTGAAAAATATTGACATTTGAAAATTTTATTGAACAATTTGTTTGAACTATCGTTTTTTTCGTTTCCACTTGCCCCGCGGTACCTTAAGTAATTAAATTTTCAATATTACCGATCGTTGTTTTCATGGGTTGTTACCCCATATCAGCTATATGAAAACATCACTTAAAACATTTTTTTAAACATACTCAACTCCTTCAGAAAACAAAATGCAGTATGTAGTCACAAGTCACTAGTTTTAAAAAAATACGAAACATGCAACATTTTCATTTTCAAATGATTTTTCAAAAAAATATCCAAAAAAAACTGAGCAATGTTACCCCGGATTACGGTAACAGAGTAACAGAGATCAAGGCAACAGCAATATATGGCTTTTAAACTTGAAACCTACTAATCGTTCCCGTGATGTACCTAACAGCACTTATTTTTTAGTTTCTACAAAAAAGGGTAGAGAGTAGGTAGTTTAAATAGGTAGTTCAAATATAAAATTTGTACATACGCTGGTTTTCTTCAAGTAGAGTCTAGTACACGACACTGAAAACGGCCTCACAGTTGAGGTCGAAATTTGTAGAAGGATACATACTCTCGTGGAATTAAACGGTATAGTACTAAAATCCTTTTTTCCAACTTATATGTATTCCACTAAACAGCTCGAAGATTTATTATCATTAAATAATGTTCTAAAATTAATCCAAATAACACTTTTTTGCATCATTTGTCATTTATCGATTACATTATTTTGTGAAAAAATGGGATAACAAAGTAAGGCCCTTTTCAAATTATGGTCCAAATAAATTTTGGAAAAACGGTCAAGTCCAGAAAATTTCATTGAAGTCTGAGAGGGTGCTGCCAACATCAGTTCTAGTTGGCGCGAAATGCGTCTAAACATTCCTCCGCAGGTTTCTCAAGGACTTCCTCATGGGATTTCTTCGGCACTTGTTCCAGGAAATCTTTCAGAGCTGTGATGAAATTTCCCATTCATGGAGGAATTCTCCCATGGATTTCTCCAGAAATTATTAATTAGATTTGAACAGGGATCACAACAGGAATTTCTTTGAGAATTGCTACAAAGATACCTCCAGAAATTAATCTAGAACTTCATTAAGGAAATTCTTCTTCAATTTCAAGGGCATTTTTTGACTATTCAGTCTAGAAAACCTTTGCGTTAATTATTTTAAAATATTCGCCAGATTTTAAAATAATCAACACGAAGATTTTCTAGACTGAATAGCCGAAAAATGCCCTTGAACAATGTAACCAGTCGAACCAACTAACTTCAAGAATTTCTTCAATAAATTCTCCAGGGATTCTTTTACTTATTCTGTCAAGAACCTATCTCACCTCTCACCTATCATTTATTTATTGATTTCTCAAAAAATCTCTCCATACTTTCTTCCATTAATACCCCGCTGGATTCTAAGAGAAATTTCTAAGGGTGTCTTTGAAGAATTCTTGAAGGAATCCCTGGGAAACTCCCTGTTTGAATTCCTGGGGTAATAGCTCAAGCAACTCCTGGAGAGCTTTTTGAAGGAATCCCTGGACAAATCTTTAAAAGAGCTGCTGGCTGGGTATTGAAGCAATGTTTATTTTTATAGAACAGTTTTATAATAACCGAAACTGTTCTTGAAGTTTAAGTTGAATTATAATATACAAAAACAATGCTATTTTAGATTTCATTCATCAATATTCCACCTATCTGCAGTTGAAGTCAATGGGCATTTATTGAAGTTTATTTTAAACGAAAATCGAAAGTGATGCATAAGGTATAGGTATCGGTTATACCAATCATGTAACAAACTGAGTTACTTAATATTTGTTTATTTAGCAAAAGAGTTCAAATTATATTTGATTTTTATCTAACAGTGCTTATATAAAGGTGACCGGACAAGTGACGGTTCAGACCCACACTGAATCATTGTTGAGCCAATGATCGTGCGGTCCATCCTACTAGCGATGATCAAGTCATTCTGTTACAATCACTCTCAAATTTTTATCAACTCTTTTAAAATCTACTCTCATGAACTTATTTAAATTCTTGTGTCATATAGAATGCTTTCAAATTATTGGCATGACATCCACAGGACAAGTGTAAGGTACACCGGGCAAACTAAAACGGTTACGAGAAGATAAAATGGCATTGATAAAATTTTAATATGATGAAAAATTTGTTGGTTGAAAGCATTAGTTGACAAATGGAACAAACCGAATAGAAACTTGCCTTAGTTTATTTAAAATTACGTTACTAACATACCAGAGAAAAATTATAAGCATAAGTGGCCTCAAAGATCAATAAAAACGCTTATTGAGTAAGCTAAATGCAATATCTAAAATACATTCTTGCATCAACAGTCATCAAAAAAACATACACCTTCTTTTGTGCTATTGTTGAAAAAATACAATAGGGTAGGTGTACCAGTTATGGCCATAGTGGTTCCCTATTTCGTCACACGTGATATCTAGAATGCCTTCACATTTTGAAAAATCTTTTGTCTTTTAGTAGTAAAATAAAGGATAAATTTTGATGTTAAAACATTCAAAAAGATGAAAAATGTAAAAGTTATCCAAATTGTGCATATGGCCAAATAGGGAACCACTATGGCCATAACTGGTACACTTTCCCTAGTTTTTTCTAGTTCAACATGCAATTTGGGGAAATCCCGGGATTTTCTAAAATATCCCGGGATTCGAAATTTTTCAGATCCCGGGATTCCCGGGACAAGGCCCTCTTCTTCTTACTTGTAAGATGAAACAATTTCTGGTTAAACCATTTTCATTTTTTTTGTTCTACATTTTACATTTTTTTGGGAAATTTTAATCAAACTTTCAAATGGAGCGTTAGTTTCTTGTTCAATTGTATGTTTTCTTCAAATAGGTTTAGTTGTAAGCATATTGGGAACATAAAGAAGTCGACCATTAAGGTTAATTTTGAACTCGTTTCCCATATGAGGCCAAACGTGTCCATTTATGAACCCCCATTCCCATATCCTCTAAACGAATAAAAATGCTTTTCGGTTAGGTGAAGAAACAATTTATCAATACATTTAAACAATTTTGCTAAACTTCACGTAATGTCTGTTTGTCTTTCTTTAAACAGGAAGACATAGAAAAACAAGTGTTTTACTCATTAAGATTATATCGCAATTATTTGGAAAATATTCTAAATCTCAAAACTGAAAGTTTGAATAAAGTTGCCGAAAAATATGTGAAATGTAGAACCAATAAATAAAAAAAAGAAGCAGGCATGTGACCACTTAGTCAGATTTCACAAAATATTAGTATTGTGCACGAACTTTGATTCAGTTCGTGTCTTTGAAGAGCTCATGTCTGCCTGAGCGGCTTCCGCAAAAAATGTGAAAATGTTGATTACCAAACTATTTGTTGCTATTTTTTGTTGTTATGTAATTTTTCTAGGGATATTCTGATGAAAATGAATTTCACGATAAGTAAACTATTCTTAATGAGTACCTATCAAAATATTTAGAAATCGCAAATAACAATATTATCACATATTTTACAGACATCGTCTCCTGATAAACCTGCTGAGAGTTTATTAGACCAACCAGTCCATATGAACATAACAGACAGTGTCGAACAGTGTAATATTCCTCAATGAATTCATTCCAATATTCTTGAAGATAATTTTATAGGGATTCATCTAGAAGCTTAAAAAAACTTCTATTTATTTTTTCATATACGTGATATACTTCCCATACTAACATCGTCGAAAAACTGTCCAACCTGAAAAGATCCTGGACCAGTGGTATTCGAACCCGCGACTCTAAACTTGGCTGCTGAATGGCTGCACGTTTACCACTGTGGCTATCTGGGTCTACGATACATACGATTTTACTATGAAAAACATTTAAAAAAATTAAAATATTAAAATATTACACCTTATGAAAAACATTTAACAGGAATACAAGTGCCATAACCTAGAATAGAACCAACGATGGAAAGAGCACATTCACTAACATGTCAATTGACAGTCCAAAAGATTTGATTAAAAGCTTAAAAAATGTTCATTTATAAAGTTAATAATCCATAAGGTGAAACTGTAGATGCCATAAGAGCTCATTTAACTTATATTGCTTTTTTCATAAAAACTGAAAATACGTTTTCTTAATGGTATCCTTGATGTACTCTTTAGAAAGGTTGTTCTTATCCGATAAATGACCAGAACTGGACACTGTGTTTCAAAATATCATATGATTTGCATCATTCATTGCATATTTAATATAATTGAAATTTTGAATTAATATGATTACATATGATGAAAATTTAAAATTTAGTTCTTTTTAGTAGGCGATTATTTCACGGGTATCTTGGATTGCGCGTGAATCTTCAACTACGCGAACTAGTTTCAACGACGCCCTTCTTTGCCATTAGAGAAAAACATCCGTCTTCGCTTTAAAAATGTTCCAAACCAGCTCAAAATCGAAGAAATAACAAAAAAAAATCATCATGGAAAGGATTCTTGAGCAACATCAATAAGCACATTAATAAACCATGTGCCCATTAGCGAGAAACGAAATTTAAATTATCGCTTCAGTCCACTTTTTGGATTGCATTTGGCTCCCATAACAACTGTGCGAAATTTCAGCTCGATCGGTGAAACTATATTTTAGCGCCAGCCATTCAAAGTTTGTATGGGATTTACTATGGGAAAACTTACTTTTGCAAAGAAAAATCGCCAGAGGTCGCCCATTGTCCTCTATAAAAATTCCGAACCCAAACTTCGATAAGTTATTTTACCATGAACGATGTTGCCGAAGACCGCGAAACAGTCCGACACTTGTGAAAAAAGTTATTCAACGAAAACCTATTGACAAGGCGACGTTGATTAACACGCAAAGGAATAACAATAGTAGATTTTGTTATTAAAATTTCCGAGTAGTCGATGCTTAATAACTTTTTTTACAAGCGTCGGATTGCTTTGCGGTCTTCGACAATGTTGTTCATCGTAAAAATACCTATTGAGGACAGAATTTTTATAGAGGACAATGGGCGACCTCTGGCGATTTTTCTTTGCAAAAGTAAGTTTTCCCATAGTAAAAAATTCCAAACAAACTTTGAACGGCTGGCACTAAAATATAGTTTCACCGATCGAGCTGAGATTTTGCACAGTTGTTATGGGACCCAAATGCAATCCAAAAAGTGGACTGGAGCGAGAATCAAAATTTTTCATATAACTGTGTCCCAGGCTAGTGCCCATAACTGTGGGATGGAGTGAATGACTGAAGCCTAGGCTGTTAAAAAACTCTCAAAATTGTAACTCATGTAGACTAAAGACTAAACTAAACCTTTTTGACTAAAGTCTACGAAGGATCTGAATAGCCACTTATTCCTAGAAAAACAATCGTGGGATCATCCTTGTTTGCAAATGCAAAATGTCATGAGTTCGCCGCTGTAAAATGTTTACTGTGGTTAAAAATATATTAAAATATATCTTTAGGAATATTATCAGAAAACTGCACGGCAATTTATCGGAAATCGTTAATAACATCAATATTTTGATCTGTCGGTATGCAGAGAGAGCACCGTCTGGATACCAAACGGATTTGGACTCATCTGAATCCTTACATTTGCATCCATATAGCTTTGAAATCGAAAAGTGCTGAAAGCAACTGTGATGTATAATGAATAACTATTGAGACAAGAATCGTGATTCGTTTACTTATTTTCAAGAATCTTTTTTTAGTGATACATGATACAATAGTAAGTGATTCATCTCTAACAATCACACTTTTTGAATAAATTAAAACTTTAACTATTCTTTAATGAATTCAAATTGCTCAAAATAACACCAAAACGGAAGCAATATTTCGTTAACGTCAGTTTGAACATTTCCTTAAAAACTTCCAAAGAATTTTGTTTTTCATCACGTACATACCACACATCTAATCCGGCTCATAAAAATCGAGCATATTTCCACGAACGAGCAATATTCCTCGTTTCCCTCCCGCCCCCGGTGGTGCAAGTCAGCCATTCTTCCCGACGGCGACCGTTCAACATATCGGTTATCGTCATCGTCGTGGAAAGTGCCGTCTCACCCAAAACAACCCCCGGTGTGGGAAGAATACCGAACACCGCTCCTTCCCAACCCACTGCTGAGCCCATGAAACTCAAAGTATACTCACCCTCATGGAATCGTCCTTATGCTGGGGAAAACACTCACCCCGGGAAACGCAACCGGAAGGGGTGCGAAGGAGTGTGCGAGAGGGATAATTCTCCCGGATCATTGTGTTTGGTGTTTGCGCTGGTATTGGTGCACCAATACATTCTTACCTATCGTTGTGTGCAACGTTTTCCGGTTTGTGGGTGGTAGTAAGACAGCGAGAGGGGGTGCGAAACGGTGGGTGGAAATGCTGATCCTAATCTGGTGGTATTGGTGAAACGGTGGAGATCTTACCTGCTTTGCGATTCGTGTGTTTGTGCCCGATCGGTAAGACGATGATGGCGTCCTCCTGGCAAATGGTCGCCGAGGAAAAATGCGGCCTGGTTGTCCTGCCATCAGGATGGATTGAGTAAGATTTATGACGAATGTGGAAACACCTTCAATGGTAGAGTTAATGAAGCTCATCAGAGGAACATAACCTGAATGGAATGTTGTTTTTCGTGGCAGGTTACGAACATTTTTTGAGTGTTATTTCCCGCCAAAATTAGTCGTTAACAGTGACTCATTTAAGTGTTTCGTTCCGTACTAATCAATGCACAGTGGTCCGGCTAGCAGATTTCGAAAATTTCAGTTCAATTTGTCCATGTATATGTAATGTCCAGATAACAGAATTTGCACTCGGCTGGTTAGCCGCACATATGTTGAATCATATTATTAAAAAAAACTATTGAATTTCTACAACATTGTAGACCTGCCTTATTTCAAACATTATCATACAAAGAACATAGCCAATACAAACATCTTCGTAGAAAACAGTTCTCGCATAACTTCTGATCTCGCCCTTAAAGCCATTGGTAACCATGTGTGTAGCTCGTTGTTACTGAGCATCTGAATGGATTTTCATGTTATTTAATAACGCTGTGGGGAAGAAAGGATCAATATCTACCTGCCCGTGATGTTGGTTTGGATGCTTATTCCTTCATTTGCTCAGAAACAACGAGTTACGCTCATGGTTACCAATGGCTTTTAGGGCGTTATCTCAGAGTATGCGAGAGTTTGTCTTAAACTTCGTTCTAAATCGCTAAGGGCATCTTTCCGCGGCAAATTATAGAAATCATTTCCCGCCCAAAAATCATTAATTCTTCCAGACCACTGTGCCAGAAACGACGACATTGGTGTTGGTGGGAGTTCCCCGAGATGTAGACGATAATTACGCGCGCTTGTGTTTTGCCGCTGCCATTGCTCTCATCAGCTAATGAGTGGACAAGTCACGCCGTCGTCGTGGAGTCCGTGGAGCGAGAGGAGTCGTCTGCTGCTCCCTGCTGGACGGTTGGAGAAGAGCTCCGGACTTCCAGTTTCATGAATGGGAAAATTTGTTCCAGTTTTCCGACAAAGTTTAACTGTTGCGCTTTTCGAGCAACGCAAGGATGGAAGCGGCGGGGGAAAAGTTGAAAATGAAATTTTATGTTAATTAACTTGTCTGCTCGCTTTGGGGATGTTAATTAGACGCGGCGAACTTGACCCAGTTTTGGGTGTGGATGGGTGGTGTTTAAGCCGGCAGACAGCGGAAAGTGGTGAACTGAAATGGGAAATTTTCCTGCCGTTGTTGTTCTTTGATGATGAAGTGGTGTTTGTTTTGCTTGTTGATGGGAGGAAATCGGATCAATGATGAAAGCGGAGATTGCAGCGAACAGACGTTATGTCTGATGACTTTTATTGATTTTACGTTGTACAGATGAATTAATGTTTGGCCGGTTGCTTTTTTTATTTCGTTTCATTAACTCCGTTTCATGTCGAGTAACAATAGGATTTTATTGGGTAATTTGTCGAAGGTATTCGTTTGATCCGGCTAATGAGACCTAGAATTTGTTTTTGATTCCACTTGTTTGTTCAACAAGCAACATAAACTGATTACAAATTCAATTTGCTTTTGATCCCAAACCATGATGAACAGTTTGTATATTTTTTGTCACATCAGCTCTTGAGCTTGGAATGCATACATTTTTTATTCTGATGTTTTTTTTATTCTTGAACACTGAGTAATTCAGCGATAGAAGTGTATGTTTGGAACTGATGATCAATTTATTGCTGAGCGGTTCCACGCGAAATCGTCCATAAAATGCTGAAATCTGACATGTACCATTCCGATTTGGATGAAACTGCGCAGATGTATTAAGTATATGAGACGAAAATCATCTCATATAATTGGGGATCGTTTAGAATCGAGAGTAACTTCTGATAAGGGCGTATGTATTTTTGGAACCACCATTTAAAAAAAAATTGTACCTCGGAAACCGTTTGTTATAGAGAAATAGTGTCTGAGGAGGGATGGTAGACAATCAAATAGGCTTTGTAAAAAAAAATACACTGAAAAAAAATACTCTTATTTTCATGAAAAAATCGAAATTAAACCTTAAAACACAAATTGCAAAAAATAGGTATCTTCGACTTTTTTCAAATTTTTTCTGTAAAATTTCAATGTAAAACCAGATGTTTTAAGCACAGTTTCAACATGGTGCAATCTAAAATAAAAAAGTTTTTCTAAGAGCAACTTTTGATGCATTTCTGAAAATTCAATTTCTGGCCGTAGAAAAGACGTTTTTATGCTGTAATATGATTCTTCATCCAAAAACAGTTCAAAATGCTTATAACAATGATCTTCCTAAAACTAGCCGTTTTCTAGATATTTAGGATTCAATTATATTAATATCATAAAACTTAAGAAAATACGCCCGTTTCATAAGTTACTCCAGATGCTCCACCAACAATGTTACGTTTATCTCTTTCCACATTATTGGGTATTTCGTTCACCAGTGCGCAGTCAGTTTTCATAAGTGCGAGAATGTAAATAAAAGTGCAATCCTGCATCAAATCTTGTTGGTGTCTTCAGCGCACTTATCCTACGATTTATAATGAATGAGTGCGCTGAAAACATCAACAAGATTGGATGCAGAATCGCAATTTTATTTTCCTTCCCTCGAGTTTTATGATATTATTATAATTGAATCCTAAATATCTTGAAAACGGCTAGTTTTAGGAAGACCATTGTTATAAGCATTTTGAATTGTTTTTGGGTGAAGAATCATATTACAGCATCAAAACGTCTTTTCTACGGCCAGAAATTTAATTTTCAGAAATGCATCAAAAGTTGCTCTTAGAAAAACTTTTTTATATTAGATTGCACCATGTTGAAACTATGCTTAAAACATCTGGTTTTACATTGACATTTTACAGAAAAAAATTGAAAAAAAACGAAGATACCTATTTTTTGCAATTTGTGTTTTAAGGTTTAATTTCGATTTTTGTATGAAAATAAAAGTATTTTTTTCAGTGTATATTTTTTTTACAAAGCCTATTTGATTTTCTACCATCCCTCCTCAGACACTTTTTCTCTATAACAAACGGTTTCCGAGGTACATTTTTTTTAAATGGTGATGCTAAAAATACTTACGCCCTTATCAGAAGTTACTCTTGATTTTAAATGGTCTCTCCACCAGTGGAAAAAACTTATTCTATTATATCGAAACTATGTGCAAAATTCCATTTGAATCCAAGGTAGTCGAGTTTCATCGTTTACCGATTTGGCGTGGAACTACTCAAAAATGATAGCTATAAAATATGCCAAAATAAGGATATTTTTCGCATACCTAGTAGAGGCTACTATCTACTTTCCTCAATCACAACTTTTTATATGTCGATCTAGGATCATCCAAAATATGTTGTTTTTGATAGATTGTTAGAAATTGTGTTCGGTGCAAGACTTAGGAGAAACAATGATTGAAGAAAATTATTGAGCAGTTCTATGAAAGCCATGTCTGCCATGAAGGAAAACGAGGAAAGTAAGTAAAATTTCTTATTTAAATCATACCAGGATTAACTTTAAGGAATTTGTGAAAAACATCCTTAATTAATCAAAATAATTGGCCATTTCTACGGAAATATCAATGGCCAGCACTTGCAACGATAACTCGATAAAAATAAGGTAAGAATTTCTTATCAAACGCTTGCAGCTATGACTCACTATAACAACATTATGCTATGGTACAAGCTGTGTTCATAAGAAAGAAAATATGTTAGAGTAAAGTGGGGCAAAAGTTCGAGTGGGGTAAGAGTTTCTTTTTAAGCTTTCTAGCTCAATTCAAAACAAACCTTATAAATGTCATGGTGGTTCGAATGCTATTTAAGTAAGAGACTTTCACTCCAAATATCATAAAAATCGATTGAGATTTGGAAAAGTTATGGCTATTTGTTGTTTTTCGACGTGAATATTGTAATTTTTGGTCAAACTTTCGTTGGATGGAACCAATTGAAGATAAAATCTTTTTCAATATTTTATGTAAGTGCGTTTCTAGGCCTATTATAAGGTTGCTTTGAGGTGTATTAGTTTTTGCATAAATGCTTGAAAACAATTTTTGGCCCATAGTGGGGCAAAAGTTCGAATCAGCGGGGCGAAAGTTCGACCCATGTATAAAATCACGGAAAAATTTGCAAATTGCCTAAAATCCACAAATTATCTTCAAATTCAGTTAAATTTGTCTGATCGTGTGAAAATTGTCACCAAAATTTTACATTTCCACTAAGTTTTGCGAAAAACTGCTATTTTTGAGTATATTACAATTAACTCGGTTTTGGGCAATTTTTTGATGAACATTTAGTGTGTATTTTTCGTTAAACTGAAGTTTACGGCTGGTGTAAGGTATGCCTGTCATAAAAGGATTGATAGTTTGTGTTTTAGCCAGCGAACTTTTGCCCCACACTAGATTCGAACTCTTGCCCCACCGGTGGGGCAAAAGTTCGAATAAGACAATCAATTTTGAAACTGTTATAACTAAAAATGAGTAAATATTTTGACACAAGTTTGTTCAGCAAAATTATAGCCAATATGTTGACTGTATGTCACTGTATGGTATTTGTTTTGTTTAAACTGCTATTGTTTTCCTGGAAACTTTGATTATACCACTAAGGCCGAACTTTTGCCCCATCTTACTCTATGGCTGATGGGGTCCAATCCCTTCGGTCGAAAATAATCTCGGATTGCATTTTTTATGCTTTCCTGAGCAAAAAAATATGTTCATACTTGCCAAACATGTAATATTGATCAATTGTCAATGTCAGCCCTCAGGCCAATAACTCTAGAAATGTCCTCTGGAATGTTAAGTCAATCAGAAAAAGAAAATAGTCACCTACAGGACAACTCATTGGAATAACTGATGACTCTATGACACTATTGCGAACACCATAACCCCGAACGACATTACCCCAAATGGGTCACTACCCCGAGTGCATAACATTTTGAGATTAATTCTGATTAGAAAGTAGGAAGACAATTATACGGTTCCTTATGAGCATTAAACGACTTTGGCAGTGTATGGCAAAACAATGTTTTTTTTTTGTCCAAATATTAGGAAAATAAAAAGGAGCTAGGCTTACAGCAGATAATTCTTATATACATGCTAAGCTTCGTATGAGTTTGTCCTTTAATTTCGGTGAGACTCAAACAGACACAATGCAATGCTCTGAAGAACAGCCTATTTCGAAAAGAGGGCTGAATTGGATGATTTAGCCGAATTCAGATAAGGTATCCACAAAAATTAGCTGTGTTTGATTCAGGACAATGGAAGAGAGGTAGAGAAGTGCTTAGCAGTTCCATAAGAGAGCTGACTGTTTAAACACAAGAAGATAAATGTAGTGAAAATTTCAGAATAAAATTATAGCAAGATCAACTTAAACGAAAGTTGTAGGGATATCCAGCCTTCAAAAGAATTAGCTTTTCCATATGAAACTATTATTGATTAGCTTTTGCAATGATAACTTGGATAACAGCCTATTTAAGAAAGAAGGGCAAATTTCCTATAATGATGTGAATAATCACTGCAACAACGTGATTTTATGACACAACCTTTGTTCATAAGAAAGGCAAATATGAAAAATAAAACAAGTAAAATATGGTAATGGGTTCGAATTCCACCCGTCGAGGATCTTATTGGATTGACAATTTCCTTGACTTCTCTGGGCATAGAAGCACAACTACAAAAATGGGCAATTGTCAAGGAAAGCACTTAGTCAATAATTGTGAAAGTGCTCACTGCTGTGAAGAAGAAAGTTGCCAACAAGATATTTCGAAACAAAAGCAGACAAACGGAAGAAGGGACATTATACGATGAAAATTTTACCGACAAATGTTACGCACCAATAATTACTAGTTTACATTACAGACGGTACATGAATGGTCAAATTTTTATTACAGTACTGTTAACATTTTTTGGCCGAAAAATAAGATATATCTTATTATATATATATATATATATATATATACTTTACTATAATTCATACTATTTGTGATAATGGCTCATTCGGGGTAGTGATAGGTTGGAGCCTTTCGAAGACTACTGTTCAAGAGTCATATATTTTTTTTATTAGGTTCATAAAAAACATGCTCATTTGAACAATGATTTATTTTCATTCACGACTGGTTTATACAGTTAACTCTCCCTTACTCGATATTGTGTCACGATATCGAGTTGGAGAGTCATAGTAAAAGTTGATATTCATGGCTACTGCGATGGCCGCTTGGATCGCATTTGCTGGTCCTCCAATATCGAGTTATAGCAAGTTGATTGTATTTTTTTCTTTTTTTTATTTCAATCTATGGTAATTTATGTCCCTTTTTCTGGGACATCTTTTGTAAAATCCATAAGCCCATACAGATTCTTGCATGTAATACAACAAAAAAGTTTCTATATTATAAAGAATAACTTTTTTTTTGTGCTGAATCTAATATCAAAATGGATAAAACAAATGATAGAGACCACTATACATTTCAACCTTGAAACTAATCTACGCCAATACTATCACCGCTGATCATTTTGAAAAATACACAGTGACAGTCGAGAAAATTCGTTTATTTTTTTACCGACGGGATTAAGATTCGTCTTCCTTGGCATGGCCAGAAGTAATATACAGTGACGTTGACCACGACGGCTGATTACGATACTATTTTGTATTAATTAAAGCAAAAATCGAAAGCTTCAAAATGACTTGACCACATACAATTTTGCAGAAATCCGACTCATGAGAGGGAACAGCTACGTTTTTGGTGGGATTGAAAACTGTTTCAAGGCATGCCATTCCTAAAAGAGTATCAATAGCTTTAAACTGAAACTTTTCGGCAAATTCTGTTTTGTTATCAGATTAGCCTATCATGTCGAAAAATGTTGCCCGAAAACAACAAAATTTTGCTCACGGTTTCAAAGCTGTAGGTGTTTTATCTCTTTGATTTTTTTTTCAGCTGATTCATGCATAAATTATTTCAGGAAGTGGGTCAGAAAATTCTACACAATTTTACCACAAACATTAGGAGACAAAAAAAACTGTTCATGACTCTCAGAACAATTCAAGGGAGGGCAGAAGTTATTTCTAAACCGTTGCCAACCAGTCTTCAAACATCAGTTGGTTATTCGTTTGTTTAGATTATATGGTTAGATTTGACCTAAACTAAGAACTGATTCCACAATAAATTTCTTAAGAAATTCTTTAGAAACAGCATCCAGCTTCTAAAATCGATCCAATTGATTTGTCCGATTATACAACATCTTACTTGGTTCACTCTGATTGAACGCATGTTTAATCTTGTTTTGGGTTTCGATGCCTTGAATAAACAAAACTCTATTTTTAAAACCACAGCCATTCCATGAAAAACCGATCTAGTGGGTCTCCGAATTCCGTGAAAATTTGCTATTTTGTTCCATATCCGAAATAAGGATACACGTATTTTTGGATTTTTTGATTAGGGTGACCATTTTCGAAATAAGGTGACCAGAAAAATCGCGATTTCGCAAAATTTTTATTTTCAGAAAAACTATAACTTTTGAACCGTTCGACCGATTTTCAATCTTTTTGGACGAAATGAAGGCTAAAGATTTTGACTTTTCAGGAAGAATTATAAAATTTCACAAAAATTGTGTTTTTTACAAGAAAAAACTCAATAGTTTCCGTTTTTTCGTGCTTTGAAGGCCTCGGGACCAAAGGGGCTATCGCTGTTCTCATTTTTTCTTAAAAGTGAAGAAAATTTTACGTATACTGTCAAATTTTCAGCGGTGTATGTTTTTTAGTTTTTGAGATATATTTTTTTGAAAATAAAAAATCAGTCATTTTTCATCGGCACACACTGTAGATCTCAGCGCATTAGATTTGTAATGTTTAAAAAAATTCATAACTTTTGAACAGCTTAACCGATTTCCAATCTTTTTTTATGGAATGAAAGCTTAAGGTCTCAACTTTTTAGAAAAAAATAGAAAAAAAATAGAAAACTTTGAAAACAAAATTTTTTACATTAAAATATATGAAAATTTCTAAAAAAAAACTAGAAATTTTTCAATTTTATCTGAATAGTTGAAATTTTAAGCTTTCATTCCATACAAAAAAATGGAAATCGGTTAAGCTGTTCAAAAGTTATATTTTTTTTAAACATTACAAATCTAATGCGCTGAGATCTTCAGTGTGTGCCGATAAAAAATGACTGATTTTTTATTTTCAAAAAAATATATCTCAAAAACCAAAAAACATACATCGCTGAAAATTTGACAGTATACGTAAAATTTCCTGAACTTTCAAGAAAAAATGAGAACAGCGATAGCCTTTTTGGTCACGAGGCCTTCAAATCACGAAAAAACGGAAACTATTGAGTTTTTTCATGTAAAAAACACAATTTTTGTGAAATTTTATAATTTTTCTGAAAAGTCAAAATCTTTAGCCTTCATTTCGTCCAAAAAAATTGAAAATCGGTCGAACGGTTCAAAAGTTATAATTATTTTAAAAATAAAAATTTTGCAAAATCGCGATATTTCTGGTCACCCTATTTTGGAAATGGTAACCCTAATCAAAAAATCCAAAAATACGTGTATCCTTATTTCGGATAAGGAACAAAATAGCAAATTTTCACGGAATTCGGAGCCCCACTAGATCGGTTTTTCATGGAATGACTGACCACAGAAGCGACAGTGATTTTGGAATTGAAGATACAGATTCTCGAAGAATAAACGGTCACTCATGACGAAGAGGACTGAAAATTCGATTATTTAAAAGAGTTAAACCCAGTTTAACTACACAAGCATACAAAAAATGTTAGAAATTTTTCAGTCAGAGTGAACTAAAACAGTGTTCTTCACTGCAGTCATAGTGAACTTAATGGATATAGCTCAATAAAAATTCTCTATCGAAGGTTTCAATTAAATTGTTACTAAATATGTAAAAGTTCAAAAAAATAATTTAACTTTCAATTATCTTTTTCTCAAATATTGAAAAATAACAGTGAAATTAATCATCGTCAGAAGCAGAGGACTGATACTGCGTTCGGAAACACGCCTGCACGATTCTCACAAAAACGAGTTCTTTTGGACGAACACATATGGTGTGCAATTTTAACAAATACTACAACTGGGAAGATATCTTCTTCTCTTTTCCAAAGTATTTACATATTACATAATCTCCTTAACATTACACATCTCTGTGCACCGCAAAGTTTGAAATAATTAACCTATACGTGCTCGATTTCCTCAAGGCATTTTGAAATAGCTGCCATTCGATTTTTTTTGGAACCACCGTCAATTGACTTTGAAAAGGTATCAGTAATATGTCATAAATGGACAACGCTGAATGCAGAACCATTCTGGAGATATTACGGGTTGAAGTGGGGTCACAAGGGTGCCAAATTTTAAAAATGTAAATCCTTTTTTATTATTTATTGCAGTTACAACACCGAAGTTTTTATGTAAAACATTAGATAATGATCGATTGTCATCGATTAAACATATTTTTAATTACTGGACCGTTCCAGAACACCGTAGCTGGTTAGGCCAGGGTCTCTTTGGGCACATTTCCGTTTTATGTCCAAAACATACCGTGCAATATCTCAATCTTCGTGAATTCAAAAGAAGGAAGAATAAACAAAATATAATCAAATTTGGCCACTCCAGAGCACCTGACACAGGTTCCGCCAGAGCCATAAGATGAGATGTTCTTTAGAATTCACGAATATTGAGATGTTGCACGGTATGTTTTGGACATAAAACGGAAATGTCTCCAAAGAGGCCCTGGTGAAACCGGCTACGGTGTTCCGGAACGGTCTACTTAAACTATGTTTAAATGATGACAATCGATCATTGTCTGACGTTTAACATATAAACATGATTGTTTCAACTGCAATATATAGAAATATAATCGAATTTCCAAAATTTGGCACCCTCGTGACCCCAGTACAACCCGGAATACTTCTGGCATGGTTCTGAATTCAGCATTGTTGACAAATAACTGATATCTTTTCAAAATCAACTGAGGGTGGTTTAAAAAAAAAATCGAAAGGAAATTGACGAAATGGCAGCTATTAGCAAATGTCTTGTTTGAGGTCTATTACGTAACGTGAACAATTTAATAGCTGACTCCTAACGATTAGCACAATTTTCTGCCTTTTGTAACACTTTTCCATAGAATCCCACAAAACTTTTAGACCATTACTATTTTTGGTAGCAAATCACTCTTTCTTCATGCTTTCTTCAAAGATATACACACGAAAACCTTCACTTTTGAACACTTATTTATCACAGCTTTCCAAAGTCACGCTATTTTATTACAGATTTTTACAACTTATACCAGAATTCTCACTCCAAGCCAATCAGTGAACTCTGCCAACAGCTTCCTACTCACTGAATGCTCATTCCACTCCTGATGACTAGATTGCAACCTCAATGAACATCAACCCAGTCTGCTTGATCGTCGTTTCCCAGACTGCTCAACTCGGAACGGACGTTACCTCTTCAACCCTTTATCTCTCATTTGTATGACGGCTTACATATTCTGATTTTTTTTGTCTCGCCCAGACTCGAATAAAAAACCATACCCATCGTAGAGTATTTCCCACCACCTCGCTACAAAGGAAGAAAAACGCCAACTGAATACCTTCCCGGTCGATCCCCGATGGTAAGTCGAAGCCATCTTCCACCAGATCCACTAGAACAACGATTCAGGAAATTTGAATATAAATTGGGATTCTCACATATTCCTTTGGAACGAATCACGCCGGCAACAATGAGAACAAAAAAAAATCGGCGTACCTTTCCATACATATATTTTTTTGTCGTTCATCCTCTCAGGATCAGATGAGTCCCCGATTCAAGGCAACTCGTTTGCATAAATAATTATTTATTTACCTCCACCGTTGTGTCGTCGTCGGCGACCCAACCGACGCGACGGCTTAACCCTTTCTATGTTGACCGAGATTCGCTATTCTACGACCCCTCCTGTCTGCGTTTCGATCGAGCAGCACAGTTGTTGCATCGCTTCCCGTATGCAAATCAGGAAACGGGTTCCGGGCAACGCTGCTCTACTGCGTTCTACAGGAGGCTTGATTTAAGATGTGTGACGAAATGCACCTGGAATAAAGGTTCATGCGATATTAAATTTAATAAATGTGTGTACACAAGGCGAACAGCGAAACTAAAACTGAGTTTGGCATTAAGCAAGATCGTTATCGCATTCGGAATCCATTTCCACTGAAATCATGTAGATGCGATGTGATATGCATTCGGCGGCACGTTTTCGCTTTTGGGCATAACGTCGCAGTAATTTCATTGGGGCATTTGTTTTTCGAAACAAATTACAGGGTGGTGGATCATTGTTTATTTGAGAATGGAAACAGGCAATAAATATGTATCCACAAAAACGCAACTGTAATTGGGAACAATTTTGTGATATTTCATTCCATATTTCATCCAGCTGAACGTACAATTTAAACAAGCGCCACCATGGTTTGTAGCATTTTTTTAATGTCAGAGTATTTAAGGAACTAGATATTTCTTAACAGGGTAGAAGTCACATCACAAATTTCACACAAATATTATAATACTAGTGGTCCCGGCAAACTTCGTCTTGCCATCAAGTAGGCTGTTGAAAAACGCCATGGAACGCTCCGTGCAAAATGGAAGTTCCGTTCACTCCTGTTTTTTTTAACTTTCCCGTTAAATATCCCTTGCTTTTTATATACACAAACACGTCGGAACACTTCAGGAACATAACTATGGAAGAATCATTCTAATCCGTCGAGCCGTTCTCAAGCCATTTCGTGACATACAAACACCACTCCATTTTTATTTATATAGATTGCATTTCCATTCTGCATTTAGATACAGTGGGATTCCGATTTTGGCAACAAAATGGATCCGTTTTTGGCAACATTTTTGAATACTACAGTGGGATTCCGTTTTTGGCATGCTCCGATTTTGGCACCCCCCGATTTTGGCAACAAAATGGATCCGTTTTTGGCAACATTTTTCAATACCATTAAAATTTGTAATTTTTTGTAAATATAATCGTGTCTGTTGCTTTAGTCACTTGAATAGTATGTCAACTACACACCGATTACATTCCAGATCTCCATTTTCGTCGATGTTTCCCCAATTCTCACCAACTACTAAGGACTCGCGTACGCGCTTATTTACTTCAGTCATACATAGGCAACGTTTCATGAGACCAATAATCTCCATCAGTATCTCAACTTAAGACCATTCTTTTTTCATAGGCATTCATATTGAGTGAGCAGCCTACTTGAGTCTCCAGTAGGTGATACAATAAATAAACACTGTTCTTCCACTTGTTCTTGTGGGACTTTTCGGAAATTTTGACGAATTCATGAGGATATCTGCAGATTCCAAGTGAACACTGAGAGCTTCTTGAGGAATCGTTAGAGTGTATAACTGGTTATGGAGGATTATGTCCAAAATCTGGTGATTCCTAATAAACTCTAGGGCGTCTTGTAAATTTTAAGCGGGATAATGTGAATTTCTAGTAGTATTTTTAATATTTTCGGCGAAAGCTTGAGGATTTTGAAAAGGTTTCCAGAGGACTTTGAGCTGTGCTAGTGGTAGCCTAATAATAATAAACATTTATTTTTTTTTTCATCGGATGCTTGAGAATTTACGGCAACATCGCAGCGGAATTCCAAGATGTTAACTCAAAGCAAAATCCTTAGCAAGATCCTGAGAACTCTGCGAGATCCTACGAATGCTTGGCAAGATGCTTCAGAGCTCAAGCGTTTTTTCTGTAAATTTCTTATGAGAACCTGAAGATTCCTATAAGGTTCTTGAGGTTTCATAACAGGATCCTGTAAATTTCAGTTGATTTCATAAGGCAGGTGTAAAACATATATCAAGCTGAATTAAAAAATATTTCAAGTAAAAATTAAATTCTACACAATTACAAGACATTTATGCATCTTCTCATGTTTATGTTTGCCCTAATACTGTCAACCATTCATTATAAAATGCTTTAATTTATCAGAAACATAAATTGAAGGAGCAATTGTAAACTTACCGAATTTTTCAGATTTTATGCTAAAGTCCAAAAGTTAAACTGATTTTAAATGTTAATTAGAAAAAAAGGTCATGCCGTTTTGCAATACTCAGCGCATTTGATTCGCAAACACGTCTTTAAAAGAAAACATTTTTGTTTTCGTTTTCTCTCATAGTTTTTAGAAAATGTCCAGTTCTACAATAAAAGTCACTTATGCGGTTATTGGTTTTACAAGGCCCTCTTATACAAAAATTATGCATAAAGCTTCTAACAAATAATTGAAGACGTTGAGACGTAAAAACGTGACTAGAAAATCGTTTGCCATATTTAATATTACGGAGCTATAGATTCATAGCATAGTATAATCCTTCGGGAAAATGCTTCGAACTGAACCTTTTCGAGGTCACAACGCCTTATGATTCCATAAAAATGATGTATTAACATTGTACTGATGCTTTCAAAACCAATAGATGAAAAATAAAATTTGAAATATGGGTTCCGATTTTGGCACGGTTCCGTTTTTGGCAACTGAAAATTTCAACTTTGTTGCCAAATACGGAATCCCACTGCATATCCAATGCCTAGCCCGAGGGCGCATTATTTTTAGGTAGTGAAATGCCACACATCACTCTCCACCGACGTTGTAACGCGTGAATCGTTCCGGGGTTCTTATCAGTATTCTTCCAAGACATTCATTAGAGTCGTTCCAGTATTTTCATCAGAATCCATTCATGATTATTAGGGTGCCAATGAAAATCGATTTTTCGAATTTCAAAAAAAGGTAGTGCTCAAAAGTTTTGTCTCCTCGAAAAAAGTCCCCATGCAAAATTTGAGCTCAATCGGACTTCATTAAGTGGACCCCCAAAGCGGTCAAAGTTTGGCTTTTTTGACCCATGAAAATTCTCCAAAGGAGGGGGTAAAAGAAATTTCCGAAATCGATTTTTTTTTTGATGCCAGATGTCTTAGAAATGCATGAAACGTCGAGATCTGGTGTTATCTGAAAAAATTTTTTTTTGAAAAAATCGACCTTTTGGGACTTAGTAAATTTTTGAGTTGGGGGAGTGAATTGAATTTGAAATGAACGATTTGAATTCAATTGCTGATAAATTCAAGGCAATAGTATTGAAACATATCCTATATCATTGTTGGTCACTGAAAGCATATTATATGTGATATTTCATTAGGGTGGTTCATTTACTTTCCATTAGGGTTATCCTTTTTGTAAAAAAATAAAATTAAATAAAAAATATAATTTTAATTGAATATTGAAGACAATAGTATTGGAACATCTCTCACATTATCGTAAGCCATGGTGTTTTATTAGGGTGGTTCACTTATTTTCCATTAGGGTGGGCCTTTCTGTCGAAAAATCATAATTTGAATGGGATATTAAAAACGATAGTATTTTATCACCTCTTTCATCATCGTAGGGCATTTTCTTCATTAGATTCGTGATATTTTATTAGGGTGGCTCACTTATTTTTCATTGGTGTTTGCCGAAAATTAAAAATAAAATCAAGAAATTTTGAATTTGATCCTTTTTTTTTAGCACAATAGTATTTTAACACCTCTTTTATAATCGTAGGCCATTGTCTTCATTTTTATTTAGAGAGGCTTTAAATTCCTCTGAATTCATGCGCCTCTAGTTCCATTTGATATGCGACATCATCGTAGGACACTGTTAACAAATTTCATTGGGAAGTTTCTCTCATTTTCCATTAGGGTGCATCATTTTTCGTATAGTTTGAAACGATGATTTCTCGCAAAAGTCTCGTCCACTTTCCTTAATTATGGTGTCATTGTAAAAATTTCAACCTCAATATCTACAGACCGAAAGATTATGGTGTGGACTACTACATAATATTTGCGTAATGTTCGACGAAAAATGTAAAGGTAACTTAGTTAACAACAAAAGAGTTTTCTAGAAAGCCTCTCATTGTTAGAAAGGTCCTTTTGAAAAGTTTTGCGTGATTTTCATTTGGAATGCAACATTTCACTAAGCTGAACCAGTTCGGAGTCCTCGTCTCATACAAAATCCACTTGCTACATCGTGATTTCAGATGCACTCATCTCAGAGATCAAGCATTGAGCTTCAGTGACCTTTCCAATTCTGTTTTGCATATTCCGAAGAAAATTCCAGAGAAAATTCTGAAGGAAATTCTAGAGGAAATACCGAAGGAAATTCCAAAGAAAATTCCAACGGAAATTCCAGAGGGAATTACGAAGGAAATTCCAGTGGAAATTCCGAAAGAAATTCCAGAGAAAATTTCGAAGTAAATTCCAGACGAAATTTCTCAGGAAATTGCAGAGAAAATTTCACAGGAAATTCTAGAGGAAATTCCGAAGAAAATTCCAGAGGAAATTCCGAAGGAAATTCTAGAAAAAATTCTGAAGGAAATTCCAGAGAAAATTCGGAAGGAAATTCCAGAGAAAATCCCGAAAGAAATTCCAGAGGAAATTCCAAAGGAAATTCCAGAGATAATTTCGAAGAAAATTTTAGGGGAAATACGGAAGGAAATTCCAGAGAATATTCCGAAGGAAATTCCAGAGGAAATTCCGAAGGAAATTCCAGAGGATATTCCGAAGGAAATACCAGAGAAAATTCTGAAGGAAATACCGAAGGAAATTCCAGAGAAAATTCCGAAGGAAGTATCGAAGGAAATTCCAGAGGAAACGAAAATTATAGAGGAACTTCCGATGAAAATTCCAAAGGAAACGCCGGAGACAATTCCGTAGAAAACTGCAATGATAAATTATAATAGAAACTCTGCACAAAATTCCGAAGGAAATTCCATATGAAATTAAGAAGGAAATTCAATAGGGAACTCAGACGGAAATTCCTCAGAAAATTCCAAAGGAAATTCCATATGAAATTCCGAATTTAATCCTAAGGGAAATTCCAAAGGGAGCTGCAAAATAAATTCCATAGAAAATTCAAAAGGAAATCCCATTAAAATAAATCTGAATGGATTTTTAAAGGATATTCCGAAGCAAATTCCAAAAAAATACTCGGACGAAAATTGTGCAGAAAATTCCAAATGAAATTCGGAAGCCAGCTCTAAAAGAAATTAAAATCGAAATTCCATAAGAAATTTCAAAGGAACTTCCGAAGCGAATTTCAAAGGAAATTCCGAAGGCAATTCCAGAAGAAATTCCAAAGAAAATTCCAAAGGAAACGCCGAAGAAAATTTTGAAGAAGTGAAGAAGGAAATTCCGAAAGTAATTCCAAAGAAATCCAAAATAACTTCCTAAAGCAACTTACTAAAAGAAATTCTAAAGGAAATTCTGAAGTAAATGAGATATAAAGTTCCGAAGAATACGAAGGAATTTTAAATGATACTCCTAAGAAAATTCCGAAAAACAATTTCAAGGAAATTCCAAAGTAAATTCCGAGAAAATTCAACGGAAATTCCAATGAAAATTACGTAGAACAGCCCAAAGGAAAATTCCGTAAAAAATTCCAATCAAAACTTCTAAATAAAATTCCGAATTCCAAAGGCTATTCCTGAAGAAATTCCGAGGAAACTCTATAACAAATTTGGAAGTAAACTTCAAACGAAATTCCAAAAGAAATTTCAAAGAGAATTTTGAAGGAAGTAATAAAGGCATTCCAAAGGAAATTCTGAAGAAAATTTGATTTGATTTGATTTGAGCCTCAGAGAAAACTGCAAAGGAATTTTAAAGGATACTCCTAAGGAAATATTCAAGCATATTCATAAGGGAATTTCTAAGGAAATTCCAAAGAAAATTCCAAAGCAAATCCCGAAGCAAATTCCAATGAAAAAAGAAAGTTAAAAGGAAATTTCGTAGAAAATTTCTAAGGAATTTTCTATGGAATATCCAAAGCAAATTTGTAAGGAAATTCTCAAGAAAATTCTGTAGAAATTCCAAAGAAAATTGTAAAGTAAATTTCTAAGAATATTCCGAATTAAATTTCAAAGGTCCAAAAGAAATCCCTAATGAAATATGTTAACAGTGTCCTACGATGATGTCGCATATCAAATGGAACTAGAGGTGCATGAATTCAGAGGAATTTAAAGCCTCTCTAAACAAAAATGAAGACAATGGCCTACGATTATAAAAGAGGTGTTAAAATACTATTGTGCTAAAAAAAGGATCAAATTCAAAATTTCTTGATTTTTTTTTTAATTTTCGGCAAACACCAATGGAAAATAAGTGAGCCACCCTAATAAAATATCACGAATCTAATGAAGGAAATGCCCTACGATGATGAAAGAGGTGATAAAATACTATTGTTTTTGATATCCCATTCAAATTATGATTTTTCGACAAAAAGGCCCACCCTAATGGAAAATAAGTGAACCACCCTAATAAAACACCATGGCTTACGATAATGTGAGAGATGTTCCAATACTATTGTCTTCAATATTCAATTAAAATTATATTTTTTATTTATTTTTTTTTTTACAAAAGCACCACCCTAATGGAAATTAAATGAACCACCCTAATGAAATATCACATATAATATGCTTTCAATGGCCAACAATGATATAGGATATGTTTCAATACTATTGCCTTGAATTTCTCAGCAATTGAATTCAAATCGTTCATTTCAAATTCAATTCACTCCCCCAACTCAAAAATTTACTAAGTCCCAAAAGGTCGATTTTTTCAAAAAAAAATTTTTTCAGATAACACCAGATCTCGACGTTTCATGCATTTCTAAGACATCTGGCATCAAAAAAAAAATCGATTTCGGAAATTGCATGGGTCAAAAAAGCCAAACTTTGACCGCTTTGGGGGTCCACTTAATGAAGTCCGATTGAGCTCAAATTTTGCATGGGGACTTTTTTCGAGGAGACAAAACTTTTGAGCACTACCTTTTTTGAAATTCGATGACAAAATTTTTCCCATACATTCCATTGGCACCCTAGATTATGATCCAAACCTTCTCTTGATAAAACTTTTAGGAGTCTTATCAGAATCCTTCCAGGATAAATATTGGCAACAGAATCCTTCCAGGTTTTTTACCAAAATCTTTCCAGTATTCTGATAAGATTTCTTCCAGGATTCTTATCAGTAACCTTTTTGTATTTTTAACAGAATTTATCCTGAATTTTCACGATAATTCTCCCAGTATTTACATTAAACTTTGCCACAATTATTTCGCACAAGGACCCTCCCACTGTAACAGGAATTTTAAAAAGCTATAATATATTGAAATCAAAAAGTGGAACATTGTTACTAAACCTGAACTCCGGCATAGTGTTCGGCCGTATGATAAATACTTAGCTTCCAATAGATTTTACTTCAAGAACCAGTTGTATCTTATATTTCTCATGATGAGAGTATCCTTTCAATTTGCGTGTTGTGCCACAATTCCAATTTGTTGAAACAGTGTTATTTGCTGTTTTGTATAATGGGTGTTTTCGAATAATAAACATTAGTCTTTTGGAACCAAAAACTTGATTCCAAAATTTGTTTTAAAACAGTCACCCGTATTTAAAATGACCGGAAATGCCTCGGCTACATTTTGTCCAATAACTATGATTTTATTTGGAACTGTTTGGAAATTGAAATTTGCTTGAGATTGGTTTTCCGAGATCGCATACTAAAACATCCGGTCTCCTGTATCTGAACATATCAAGTGATTATTGGTTCCAATGTTTAACGTGAGCTCCCAAGACTTGATACATGCTATATTCATATGGTTTTACATAAATACATTTGAAATATATTGAAATGAAATCAAGAATCACTGATGAAATAGGTGGTGTACACTAAATTTCCGGCCGTGTATCTGGATTGGCCACTGGTGTACAACTTTCTGGGGATGCGTTTGGAGGAGCAACTGATCCCCTACGCAATACTGTTAAAATTTTGAGGATTGATCAATTGAGTCGAAAGATGTGAGTAAAAAAGTCGTCCACGCCTTTTAAGGGTTAATTTGGAAGAACAGTATGAGCAAAATCTTAGTATATGAGCAGTGTGGGTGCAAAAGTTGGACTATAGTAATATAATATAATATAATCTATCTATATAAATAAAAATAGAGTGCTGTTTGTATGTCACGTAATAGCTTACGAACGGGTCAGCGGATTTGAATGATTCTTTCTCCATTTTGTTCGTTAAGGGTTCCGACGTGTTTGTGTGCATAAAAGTTCCAGGATATTCACCGGAAAAGTCGAATGAACGAGAGTGAACGGAACTGTCATTTTGTATGGAGCGATTCGTAATGGTTTTCAACAGCCTACTTGATGGCAAGACGAAGTTTGCCGGGACCACTAGTATATAATATATAGGGCAAACGCTCCCTTAGTGGAGGTAGCTCCAATAGTGGAGGTAGTGTGTTTTGGCATGTTTCACGCTAATAAATGATTATGTGATATTTTTGTATTATGTACGATGCGAAAATGATACAAGTAATCGAATAATATTCATGAAATTTAACCGTAAAAACTATTTAAAACAATTATTTTGCTTAATATTTTTGCTCCTTTGCACCTATAGTGGTGCATCAGTACCCATAGTGGAGGGTCCCATAAGAAATCAATGGTTTGCGCCACTAAAGGAACCATCCTTAAAATATACCTCCACTAAAGGAACAGTGTTCCTATTATTGGTGCAAGGCTTTTTGCAGGATAATTTCAAATGAATCGTGATTTTTATACATTTGAATGATAGAAAGATTTGAGATCTATCGAATGATACGTTAAAATCATATATTTCATGATCTTAACACCGTGTTTTAGCAGTTTTCCCTTAGGTGCACCACTAATGGTACACTTGCCCTATAATATATATAATTAATATTTCCAGAACAACTATAGCTATTGAAAACTAATGGACACGCCTGAATGTTGTTTTCAGGCGTGTCCATTAGTTTTTGTTTCAAATTTTCCAAATTCCAATCCATTTCTATGATATTTGGAGTCAAATTCCCTTGCATAAACAGCATTCAAACCACCATTTATGATATTTTTTCTGAATTGAACTATAACTCACGATCTTGTACTTAAGCAACTGTTGGCTTCTTTGCCTATGCAATGTATGTTTTTGTCAATTTCAGTCACTATCTGTATTACCGTTCCACCTTTTCACCATTCGATCTTTTTTTTTTTCATTTGGCTTTTTGTCTATTCGACATATTGTCGCTTTGACCTTTTTTCCTTTCAAGCTCTTGTCCATTCCATTTTTTCTCCATTCGAACTTATGTCCTACCTTTTTTGAAGAAGGTTCAGTAAGAAGATTCTCTGAATGTTCAGCATATTTTCTAAAAATTATTTCAATGCTTATCCATGTTGTTTCTACAGATATGTCTGTAGTCATTCGCTTTATTAAAAAAAATATTTTGGGGATTCGTTTAGTACCTCATTACTTCAGGATTTTTATTTAACCCGTAGGCTACAGGGCTGACATACAAAATTCAAATTGCTCGTATTTGGGCATTACTCCATGTTTTCAATGAAACTTTGAGGATCGCTTCACTATGAGTTGTTGTTTCATAAGTGATGGAAAGGTATAGCTCCGGAGTATTGTGGATGTTTCCTTTTCTTTCTGGCGTTACGTCCCAATTGAGACAGAACCGGTTGAGGATCTCTTTATTATGAAAATCATAGAGAAATTAAAAGATCCCAGTAAATAACTGCGAAAGAAAATATCCCGGTAAACAACTGTGAAAGTTCTCATAGAACAGGTTCTGCTGAGGAGCAGGTTCTGTCTCAATTGGAACGTAACGGCAGAAAGAAGAGGAATCATCCGAGTCACATTTCTAAAGCTTTGAAGATGCCCTAAGAGATTCTGCGATGTTGATGTTGAATAAGTTAAGCTGCGTATTGAAATTGAGGCCAACAACTTCAGTATGATAATAAATCTTCGAGCTGTTTAGTAGAATACCTATAAGTAGATGAAAAAACGAATTTAGTACTATACTCTAGTGGAATTAAATGGTATAGTACTAAATTCGGTTTTTTCATCTACTAACTTCAGTATGTTCTGAAGACCTTCATAGCAGTACACTCTTTGAGCCATATGAAGCTTTATGGATAGGAACGAGAAAATTTCAAGAGAATTGGGTTAGTATAGACTGTAGTAGATTTGGTAGATCATAACGACCAGAATTCCAAGACGATTTGGATGACTTCCAATATCCAATTTCTTGTCAAAATTAGTGGACACGTCTGTTAAAGCTAAGTGAGTGCTGTAAACCAACGAACCTAGACATCAATCGCTAAAAATAGCTTATGAAGCTGTGTTGATTATGGCGAAATTCCAGAATATTCTGGAGGCCTTAGTCTTACTTAAGGTCAATTGTAAATTTAAAAAATATCCTTGGCCTTTGTAACTTATTACACATAACGGTTCTGTTTACATTTTATGAGCGGTTCCATTTGAATTCGAATGTCGGTTTACTTTTGTATTTTTTGATTTGGATGAAATTTTGCACATGCTTTCTTTATGCCCAAAAATGCCTTTTTGCATCATCGGCTCGCCATTTTGACTCTAGCCTTACTTTTGAGAAGGGCCTAAGAAAAAAAAACCTTAATAATTTTCAAAAAATATAACTTAGAAACGGTTTGTCCGATCAGTTTGGTGCCTTCCGCAAAGTTTTAGGTTATTGTTTGGACTATCTGGAAAAAAATATACACTGTAAAAAAAATGTTGTAATTTTTTACCAAGTACGCAAAATTTACAATGAAAAAGGTATATGGAAAAATCAGGCTAACTTTTACCGTTTCAAAGAAACAGCGATTTTAATACAAAATTATGATATAATTTTCAATTTTCGGTCATTATAATGTAACTTAGAAACTTGTCCGATCAGTTTGGTGTCTTCCGCAAAGTTTTAGGTTATTGTTGGGACTATCTGGAAAAAAATATACACTGTAAAAAAAATGTTGTAATTTTTTATGTATCGAAAATAAAGCTTAAAAATCAATTTTCTCAAAAGTTGTATTTTTGATTTTTTTATTTTTTTATATGTTGAAGTAGACAAAATATGAAGTCTTTTGCACAGTGGGTCAAGATGGAGAAATCATGGACCAAAAAGTTATGATTTTTAAAAAAAGGTGGATTTGTTGAAAATGGTCATAATAAACTTTTCAAATGTTTCGGTAGCAATTGGCAAAATTTTCTCATATACCTTTTTTGTTGAAAATTTTGCGTACTTTCATAAAATCGGGTTGAAAAGCATTCAAAAAGTTTATTTAGACCATATTGAAAAATCAACCTTTTTTAAAAAATCATAACTTTTTTGTCCATGATTTCTCCATCTTGACCCACTGTGCAAAAGACTTCATTTTTTGTCTACTTTAAAATATAAAAAAATAAAAAAAATCAAAAATACAACTTTTGAGAAAATTGATTTTTAAGCTTTATTTTCGATATATAAAAAATTACAACGTTTTTTTTACAGTGTATATTTTTTTCCAGATAGTCCCAACAATAACCTAAAACTTTGCGGAAGACTCCAAACTGATCGGACAAACCGTTTCTAAGTTATATTATAATGACCGAAAATTGAAAATTATATCATAATTTTGTACCATAATCGCTGTATCTTTAAAATGGTAAAAGTTAGCCTGATTTTTCCATATACCTTTTTCATTGTAAATTTTGCGTACTTTCATAAAATCTAGTTTAAAAATATTTGAAAAGTTTATTATGACCATTTTCAAAAATTCACCTATTTTCAAAAAATCATAACTTTTTGTCCATGATTTCTCCATCTTGACCCACTGTGCAAAAGACTTCATTTTTTGTCTACTTTAACAAATAAAAAAAAATCAAAAATACGATTTTTGAGAAAATTGATTTTTAAGCTTTATTTTCGATATATAAAAAATTACAATTTTTTTTTACAGAGTATATTTTTTTCCAGATAGTCCCAACAATAACCTAAAACTTTGCGGAAGGCACCAAACTGATCAGACAAACCGTTTGTAAGTTATGATTTTTGAAAATTATTAAGGATTTTTTTTCTTAGGCCCTTCTCAAAAGTAAGGCTAGAGTCAAAATGGCGAGCCGATGATGCCCATAAGGCATATTTGGGCATAAAGAAAGCATGTGCAAAATTTCATACAAATCAAAAAATATAAAAATGAAATTTGGGAAAAAAGTCGTCATTTTCTGTGGAACCGCTCTTATATGAAAACATTTCGTTTCCAAATGATAAATGAGTTCTAAAAAGAAGTTCATGCGATTTCTACCCTACCTGACCCAGAGATGTTTCTGGAATAACTTTGTCCACAATACTCTGGGGCTAAACCTTCCCATCACTTATGAAGCTACAACTAATAGTGAAGCAATCCTCAAAATGTCATTGAAAATATGGAGTTATGCTCAAACACGAGCAATTTGAATTTTGTATGTCAGCCCCGTAGACACGGGTTAAATAAATCATCAAGAAGTTCAACCAGTTGTTGGAGGTTTTTTTTTCATAGATTCTCGCAAACATAATAGTTCTCCCTAATTCAAGGTAACATGACAAATTGCATATATTTTCCGTTTGCATCAATAAAAAATTGACTATTCCCGTAGGCCGAAGAAGATCAGTCAAAAGCATTAACTATCAGTATCAAAAGCATGACTAAGTTCGGCGCCGTCGAATACCAACCAGTGTCAATCATCCATTAATGTATGTTCCCTTACTCGATATCAACTCGTTCAACCATACCAAAATAAAATAAAAATCATGGTTTCTCTATAAGGTACATATTACCATTTTTAATGGCATTCTTCAGAATTGTGTCTCTGCTTCTTCATTAAAATCACAGGAAGAGGCTTCTTTGGGTAGGAAGGGTTGCTATTTCTGTAGATTAGTGCCTTTGAAATCGTGAGTAGGAACACAAACTGGCCATAGTCATTGTCATGTTTGGATTTCAACACGTTTCATCTTACGCCGCATTAGTCATCTTCACGTTGATGCTTCCAATGGACCACACGAGTTCTTTTGAAAATTCTGTCCAAAAATTTGGGTCGAATTACCAAAAGATACTGATAACAGAGTTACTCAGTGAACCGCGTATCGTATTAGAGTGAGTGTCCAAAATCACATTTTCGCACGTCAAAAATCAGAATCGCACAATATGCCAGATTGAACGTTCTGAATGTTAACATAACTTGTATGTAATTCCCCACTGCAATTTTTACCGACAATCTGTGTTGAAAACAAAAAATAGTGCAACATAGAACCGCGTCAAATTTTATGAACTGACAGATCTTATATCAATCAAGAATGGAATCGCAGTAGCTTCAAGCAAATCGTGCCACCCAAGCTTGTTATCTCCTGACGATGGGTCTTTAACAACAGAGCAAGACTAATTCCAAATAATTACATTTTAGCTTCGTATCACTTGGTGGTTCAGTGGTAAGATGTCCGATTCTGATTTCAAAGGTCGTGTGTTCGAATCACGCTGGAACCTTTTTTTTATTTCATTCAAGATTTGTGGCATCGTATTGCCGACCACAAAAAGTCTATAAAGTCATGCCAAGTGCGTATATAGCCTCTACTATGGTATGTATACGGCCTTTTCATGCATTATTTACGAGTGTATTAATTCATATAGAATGATGTATAACAAAAGTTATACCATGATTTAAGGTCGACGTCCGGGATTCGAAGCATCCAGACATTCCAGACGAATCAATACGGTAACTTACAGCATAGCATAGCATAACATAGCATAGACTGACTGTACATGTCAATGGTTGCTACTCCGTGATTGATCGGTACTGGTAATAATTGCATTTCGATCCAAATGAATATGGAGTTTCCGCTTACTCTTGAAGTGCAATTTTAGCAGATCTCATATTATTGATCAATAAAAGCGTCGTCTAAGTCCTTACAGTCAGTTGAGATGGGGAAGGAATGATAGGGTGTAATGATTGTTGCTTCTAGAGACCGAGAATACCTCTGTATCTCCACAATCACCACGGGAAGGGTGTTTATAAGTGAGGAAGGAAACAGATCTGGGAGTCACCTTTGGTCGATGATTCGATCCATGGATAAGGGGAAAATACGATTTTAGAAGAATAAGAAAATACGTCGACATTCAAAATGTCAAACAATTCAAAAGTTATTCTATGTAATGACAAGAAAGCTATGTATAATGAAATTATATTCAATAATGATAAGGGTTTATGCCGACACTTGAAGTGACGAACTTGTTTGAAAAATACAAAAATGTTACGTTGCCTCGATACACGAGCTCACCATTTTGAAATCCATCCTCGACTGAACGCGAATATCTTTTCACACTCGCACAACGTGAAAGGGAGTGTGTAGCCTACTGCCCAGCGAATAGCGCGACGACATAAGAAAAATAAAACAAACACGAATGCTTGGACTTCTCCGAAGCACTGCCAAGCAAATCGCGCGCCAACTTGGGAACCGGGAACCGCACCGCAGGTAACACGAGAAAAAAAAACACTTCGAATCAATACGGTAACTTAGTCACAAAGCTCTTGAAGTTCTCAGAGAAGACCAAAAAATCAAAAAATAATAAAATAATCTCAACATTTCACGTATTTTTGAAGAATTAAATACCACAAAGATTCACATGGGTCAGACAAACAATGACCACTTAGGTTTTGAACAGCTCCTCGTTAGTATTGGCAATTATTTGGTTTGTTATTCGGTGGTATTCCGCAGCAATATTCTCCTTCTCCTACATCCTACTCTGAGAAATATCGAGATTTGAAAACAGATACCTTCTGCATTGTTTTGCTTTATAGCCGCGGACTTTATCACAAGTTTATGGAAGACCCTGGCAGTAAATATATTTCTATATAGGTATCTGCAAGTACTGCAACAGGTGTAAAAATAGAATACCCATATGATGTGCTTCCACATTTCATGTAGTATTTTTTTTTTTTTTAAATTAAAGCAGATTGGACAGAAGCAATCACTTTTGTTGTTGATTGCTGTCAGGGATCCTGTTTCCCGAGGTAAGAATCATCCACATTTTTCGTCGCCTCGAGGGCATGCATGCACCACCACTCATCTCCACTCTGGCTCATTGGCCCAATTCATTGCTTCCATTTCTTGTCTTGTGTGTGTACAGAGGGCAGGAAAACGGAGAGATAATTTGATAAAAATTATGGCCGCGCACAATCGTGACAGGTAGGTATTAATTTAATTGTAATTATTAACAGCGTTTGGGATCCACAGTTCAGTTCGGGCCGGGCGGCACTCAGCAAAACAGCTGGGCTCGATTCCCGCGAGTTATGACCGGAATTAAATTCTTTATTTTTTCCAGAACTTTGCGTTTGAGTGCGCAGAGAAGGTTTCGTTGGTCGAAGTGCACCTTGTTTCATGAACTCTTTCTCTTTAGAAGATCAATTCACTATGGGCGATCAGGTGACAAAATTCGAAGGAATGAATGGTTTTCATATTTTTTTATAATTCATCACTCCGTGAAAAATATTTATACTTAGATATCCTCGGCCTTCCTAGGCCGAATGGTTAGAGTCCGCGGCTACAAAGCGATACCATGCTGAAGGTGTCTAGGTTCGATTCCGGGTCGGTCCAGGATCTTTTCGTAATCTAAATTTCTCGACTTCCCTGGGCACAGAGTATCGTCGTACCTGCCACACGATATACGAATACAAAAGTGGTAACTTTGGCAAAGAAAGCTCTCAGTTAACTGCTGTGGAAGTACTCATAAGAACACTAAGCTGAGAAGTAGGCTCTATCCCAGTGAGGACGAAATTCTAAAAAGAAGAAGAATATGTCCTCTTCAAAAGTTTAACTGGAAACATTTTTTTTTTAACAAAACATCGAATTTGTACTCCGAAACTCATAAATACGACATTAGAAGCAAAAATATTTTTGGCCGCCGGGTTCGATATAAACCTCCTATAGTGCAATTGATGACCGGAGGCAAAGTTAGCGGCGTTGGTATCTGGGTTGGCCTCTTCTGATCGTGCCAAAGAAGGAAGTTCCGACAAATTTGCAACGGCTGCTTTGGATGAAGATGCCAAAAGCGCCTAACTTGAGTGAGCCAGCAGCAATGATAATGAGGATGATGGTTCGTCAACCTTAGCCACAAAAAGTTTAATTGATGTCGTTTGGAAGCGTTTGGGGTTTTTGTTTGAATGTCCTTTGATCGGCAAGCGTTGATGGAACTAACAAACGGTAAATTGGTTCGACACGTTTGATCAAGTTTTTGCAAGGTGGAATTGAAGGGACTGGGAACGATAGATATTACCATTCATTCAATCGCACAAAGCTTTCGCCGTCCTGACCCGACTTAGCAAGTTGGTATTACAGTCATTGATCAAGTCTTATGTAATAGAATGGTATCAGTATAATTATGTCGATTTTAGTGGAAAAAGAATCACTCCATCAAATTGTGAATAGACCCAAACGATCGAAAGTTTTTAGAAACTATAAATCTAAAAAATAAGTCATAACGAAAACACCATCGGATTTAGAAAAATTAAAAATAGCAACCCAAAGTAACTGATGTTAAAGTTTTGATGGTTTATTCATTTAAAAAAATGGTCATTTAGATTATAAAGTTACACTTCACGTTCTCACTTGAAGTTCTCTATGCAGGGGATCGGTTCTACGCGCTCGCAAATCGCCGTGTGCTCTAAATAGCAGCGCCGGTCGTTCCATCTCCAGAAGAAACCAAATTCTGGCCAGTAGTGCAACGCCATACAACGTTCTTCGGGGTTGTTCGGTTCGCCAGGATTCCACTTGGAGAAAACCACCCGATCACCGGTCGCATGCCATATGTACGTATTGGCCTGTCCCAAATCGCTGGCTCCTAGCCATCCTCCAAAAACTTCCTCCGGGTGCGATTGAGTGGCTTTGGCTTCCCGAACCACCCTCTCGTGCTTGGCCTGGGAATCAATGATGGCCAAACGCATGCCCTTCTGGTGGCAATACTCATTGGCTTGTATCCAGTTTGTCTGTAAAAAATATTAGACATGAAAAAAATCAACTTAAATTTACCTCTAATGCTGAGGTCATTCTGCACCTTTGGGCCAATATAAAAATAATCTCTAGGGGAATGTCGAGAAATCTTGATTTGAAGTTTTGACTAAAAAACTGTTCTAAACTACAAAGTAAACAAAATAATTTACATGGTACGTGACCTTTTATAATTGTCAACGAGTTATAACTCAATATTTAACGATAATGCAAGCTGCCTTATCGCATTCAGGAATGCTTGCAATCTTGAGTAAAACTACAACATTTAATGCTCTTGCATGAAACGTTTGTCAATATTGCATGCTTTCTTATACCTTGAATTTCACTGCACTAAAATGCGCTTTTTACAGGATTATACGCTGAATACAAAGAAAGCTCTCAGTTAATAACTGTGGAAGTGCTTATAAGAACACTAAGCTGAGAAGCAGGCTCTGTCCCAGTTGGGACGTAACTCCAGAACGAAGAAGAAGGATTGGTCTTGGGAGGCATCCTCCCTAGAATCAGACAGCGCCCCCTTCGAAAATTTTTCAAAAAATTGAACATTGGAAAAATACAATATTGATAATCAGAAAAAAATAAAGAAGGTACTCGATAACGGTAGATTAAACTTAAGGTGATTATAGAACGAAGCCACACCTCAAATTTTCAAAAGCATAAGACTTGAGAACCAATCAGCGCTCCGCGTTGAAAATCTATCCCATTGGTCACCACCAACAGGCAAACAATTTGATTGGTTTTCAAAGTGAACTGTTGTCAGATTCTCTCGTCTTGTGCAATTGAAAATGCAAAGTTTGGCTTCGTTTTATAATCAACTCAATTAGAAGTAATATTATGCTAAATGATTACAGATTATGTAACCGATGGAACTCACAACTTCCTAGCAAATTTCATCCAAGATATCTCATAAATCTCAAATATAATAATGTTGCAAAATCTCTACTGAAAATTCAATATGGAATTCGATGAAACATACCTACCATGATACCTTACATCTATCGATGGAATTCCTTAAGGATATTAAAATTTTCTTCTGCTCTATATTTTATTGAATTCAGAAAAAAAATTGTCATGTATTCCTTGAAATTCCTATAAAAAAACAACGGGAAAAAAGTCTCGAGTGGTAACCAAAGAATAAGAATTTAATCCAGGAATTACACCAGACGTTCTATCAGGAATTATATTACATTCTTACATCAAAACGTGATTTGATGAGTGCTTTCTACTATGATGACTAATTTTTTTCTGAAGTTTCATCGACTCTATCAGTCTTGATGAAGCTAAAATGACAAATATTTCGCCTAAGCCCTTGAAGAAGACAAGATATACGCCGAAACGTCAGAGAAGTAGAAGCAAAAGTTGTTTTAGCTACATCAAGACTGATAAAGCCAATAAAACTTAAGAAAGACATCAAACCGTGTATCGGGAAAGGATATCTGCTGGAAATCCTAGAATTCCACCAACATTTACTTACGGAGAATCCCATTAAAATCTTCAAGGACTTTCATTCATTCTGTTCCAGAAATTGTACTATAAATTATCCAGAAATTCCACTAAAATACTGTTCCAGAAATCCCACAATAATCTTGCCGTGTTTACCCTAAAAAAATATTCAAATTACCAACTACCGAAAAGCTAAACATTACATATAATTTGCAATTGGATTAGATGGACAAATTGATGTGAAGATTTGCGAAAAAGCTCACGTCTTCTCAGTGAGACTCGAACTCACGACTCCCCGATCTCTAGTTGGGGCGCGTTACCACTACGCCATGAGAGGACTCATGAACGCAGAAGTCAACCTGAATTCGATTTCAGCTCAATAATCACGTGGTCCTTTTTCGCAAAGTGCACCTCTTCCGGAAGAATTAGATTCCCATCCAAACACAACGCTTTCTATATATATCCAATGCCTAGTCCGAGAGCGCATTGTTTATTAGGTATAGGAATAGCACACTACACTAGCCAGCAACTGCGCTGGCTGAGGTATCTATTGTGTGGGCTTCCAATGGGTCGCGACGTTCTCAAACGACCGGATATGCACAAGGGCATTCAAGGTACTGCAATTTGAAACAGCACAATCTCCAAATGTTGAGATCTTTAGGCGGTTTCAGATGGAATGGCACCGCTTAGAAAAGAGTTCATACCATTCTGGTTTGAATGATGCGTTTGTTAAATCATCAATAACAGACAACGAGAGGGTGATTCTATTAGAATTTTTTGAGCGACAACTATTAGAACCTCATCACCGCGAAGATTATCGTGAAGTTATTCAGCTTACGATTATATTTTGGGGTGGTCAAATTAATGAAAATTTTAAAATAAGAGCTCTGGTGCTTTCCATAATGCAAAATGGATGGCTAAAATTATTTATTCTTCAAAAATGTTCCTTAACCGATACACTTTTGCGTTACCTAAGGCAACTAAAGATGGATTAGCACGATTTAATGTATTCATTGTGAAAGTATATCTTAGAAACTGGTTTCTTTCTTCGTGTGCTGCAATGTCTGCAAACAATGACCTCAATTTGTTAAAATCGCTTAAAATTTACGAGGCTGTTGACAAAGAAATTGCCGAAGCAGTACATAAAGGGTTCTTGAATCATCTGCAGTATTTGGATAGCAATCTCATCGGATTGTGTTTGTTTGACGAAAAGTTGGATGTAGCAGATAAAAAAAGAATTATGGAAACCTTACATACATCAGGTAAATACTTTGTTTGATTTGTTGTACCGAGATTATTATTTTTCTAACAGTATTTTGATTTTCAGATACCCAAAATATTGTACCTGCTAAATCCATAATCGAATCAAACGACGTTTCAACACTCGAGCTACACTCGTTTGTACAAGAATGTCAGGATACTAAAAAAATGTTCCATGCTCTAGAGATTCCGGAATCCTTGTTGGAAACTGATATTACGCAGTGGAATTGCAAAAAAGAATATGAAGATGCCAAAAGACGTATTCAAAGTTTGGAAGTAGTATATGACAATGCGGAACGAGGTATTGCATTAATTAAAACATATAATTCGAAATTGTCAACCGATGAAAATTAGAAACAGTTCATTTTGCAATTAGTCGAAGAACATCGAAAAATGTATTAAAGTCCAAACAAATCAGATGTAATTTGGGAAATATATGCGATGTAATGTACTAAAAACAACCAACATGATATTTTTTAATATCACATTTCTTTTCCTCTCCCTTTCGTTGCTTACCTTATTGCTACTACAACCATTGCAAAATCTAACAGTTCCCCATCTTAAGGGCCCCGGGGTTACAGTTCAGAGCCTTCTCACCAATCAATCTGATTTTTTTTATCTGAGCTTGCACAGATGGTGCAAAACTGAATTGGAAAGGTCACTGAGGCTCAATGCTTGATTTCTGAGATGAGTGCATCTGAAATCACGAAGTAGCAAGCGGATTTTGTATGAGACGAGGACTCCGAACTGGTTCAGCTTAGTGAAGTGTTGCATTCCAAATGAAAATCACGCAAAACTTTTCAAAAGGACCTTTCTAACAATGAGAGACTTTTTAGAAAACTTTTTTGTTGTTAACTAAGTTACCTTTACATTTTTCGTCGAACATTACGCAAATACAATGTAGCAGTCCACACCATAATCTTTCGGTCTGTAGATATTAAGGTTGAAATTTTTACAATGACACCATAATTAAGGAAAGTGGACGAGACTTTTGCGAGAAATCATGGTTTCAAACTATACGAAAAATGATGAACCCCAATGAAAAATGAGAGAAACTCCCTAATGAAATATGTTAACAGTGTCCTACGATGATGTCGCATATCAAATGGAACTAGAGGCGCATGAATTTAGAGGAATTTAAAGCCTCTCTAAACAAAAATGAAGACAATGGCCTACGATTATAAAAGAGGTGTTAAAATACTATTGTGCTAAAAAAAAGATCAAATTCAAAATTTCTTGATTTTATTTTTCGAATTTTCGGCAAACACCAATGGAAAATAAGTGAGCTACCCTAATAAAATATCACGAATCTAATGAAGGAAATGCCCTACGATGATGAAAGAGGTGATAAAATACTATTGTTTTTAATATCCCATTCAAATTATGATTTTTCGACAGAAAGGCCCACCCTAATGGAAAATAAGTGAACCACCCTAATAAAATACCACATACTAAATGTAGAAAATGGCTTATGATAATGTGAGAGATGTTCCAATACTATTGTCTTCAATATTCAATTAAAAATATATTTTTTATTTTTTTTTTTTATTTTTTACCAAAAAGGACCACCCAAATGGAAAGTAAATGAACCACCCTAATGAAATATCACATATAATATGCTTCCAGTGGCCAACAATGATATAGGATATGTTTCAATACTATTGCCTTGAATTTCTCAGCAATTGAATTCAAATCGTTCATTTCAAATTCAATTCACTGGGGACTTTTTTCGAGGAGACAGAACTTTTGAGCACTACCATTTTTTAAATTCGAAAAATCGATTTTCATTGGCACCCTAGTACCCACTTTATTTCTTCATGTAGTAATATTTTCTACAACTTTGCCGAACTTTGGTGTATCTTAACTTTTGCAAAAAAGTGAGAATCTATCTCACTGCTAGGTGAATTCATCACAAAAATACATATTTCTTTAGAGAATCTATTGTACAAGCTAACAAGATCTGGACAAATCAAGTATTTTAGATGACTTTTTGCGATTCTATAACTTGTCAAATAATACATTTGTTCATACTCCACGATAAACTAGATTATATGCAACTTACCATGTATGATGAAAAATGGTACTTATTAACAGCCAGCGTCGATTGCAAGAGATGAATCAAACAAAGCATCCAGATTATGGTTCCACATCTCGCTGACATGACTGTTGCAAATACTTGCAAAATGAAACTGAACTTGAGTGAGCTACTCGTGCGTGTAGCGTTGCACGTCTTCGCTTGGACTGGTCAGATTATGAGTTGAACGTAATAAGAACGAAGATGAGCAATTGGATGCAGGATGTGCAGAACGGTTAACGGCAGCAAGCTGATGATAACGTACAAGATTATTTTTAAACTAACATGTGAAATGGGCGAAACAACCTTTGCAAAACGATTTTTTTTCTAATTAATGAAAACATTAACCATTAACAACAGGCAGAGAACACTCTGCATTACAAGTTCTTAGTATTAGTTGTCGAAAATATGTCAAATCGCCCCATTGGGGGATGGAAGAAGTTTTCGTTTCTAAAGGTTGTTTCGTCATTTTCAAATGTTATTCTAAGTTTGCAGCCAAAAGTTGTGGCTGATAAGTACCAATGTTTGGAATACGAAAATGTGATTAAAATGTTTATTTATAATTACAGTTTGAGGTTATCCACGCACTATTTGAAATGTAAAAACCGAATTGTTGTTGAAAATACCTTCAAAACGTCTATAAAGGTGCAGTATGCTGAAAGTGGCCCATTCTAGAGAAGGTTGATACAATCAATATGCGACAACCGCCTCCAGATTGAATTGCATTTAAAGATATTATGCTCAAAGCTATATCGAACGGATTTGTCACGATGAAAAACAGTTCACGGCCGACGGGTCAAAATGTTTATCTCCTTAGTTTGAAATAAAAATAAACAAATCATTTGGTGATTATTGTGGTATATTTATAGTGCCTAAAAGAATCGATTCAAAAATGAAAATTTGGTTTCGCTCCGGTTTCATTGATATAACAGCCAGTGCTTCGTCAAAAATTTGTGGTATTTTTGATGATTAGAGTAAAGTGGGGCAAAATATCGAGTGGAGTAAGAGTTTCCTTTTAAGATTTCTAGCTCAATTCAAAACAAATCTTATAAATGTCATTGTGGTTCGAATGCTATTCAAGTAAGAGACTTTTATTCCAAATATCATGAAAATCGGTTGAGATTTGTAAAAGCTATACCTAGGGAAAGTGTACCAGTTATGGCCATAGTGGTTCCCTATTTGGCTATACGGGAAATTTCGATAACTTTTACATTTTAAATCTTTTTGAATGTTTAATCATTATGATATATCTTAAATCTTACTACTGCAACACACAAAATCTTTCAAATTGTGAAAACATGCAAGTAATCTCGTATGGCGAAATAGGGAACCACTATGTCCATAACTGGTACACCTACCCTATTTGTTGTTTTTCGACGTGAATATTGTAATTTTTGGTCAAACTTTCGTTGCATAGAACCAATTGAAGATAAAATCTTTTTCAATATTTTATGTTAGGGCGTTTCTAGGCCATCATAAGGTTGCTTTGAAGTGTATTAGATTTTGCATAAATGTTTGAAAACAATTTTTGACCCATAGTGGGGCAAAAGTTCGACCAATGTATAAAATCGTGGAAAATTTGCAAATTGCCTAAAATTCACATATTATCTTTAAATTTAGTTATATTTGTTTGATCGTGTGAAAACTGTCACCAAAATTTTACATTTCCACTTAGTTTTACGAAAAACTGTTATTTTTGAGTATATTACAATTAACCCGGTTTTGGGCAATTTTTTTCAATGAAAATTTAGTGTGTATTTTTCGGCAAACTTAAGTTTACGACTGGTGTAAAGTATGCCTGTCATAAAAGGATCGATATTTTGGGTTTTTGCCAAAGAACTTTTGCCCCACATCAGATTCGAACTCTTGCCCCACCGGTGGGGCAAAAGTTCGAAAAAGACAATCAATTTTGAAACTGTTATAACTAAAAATGGGTAAATATTTTGACACAAGTTTGTCCAGCAAAATTATAGCCAATATGTTGAAGGTTCACTGTATGGTATTTGTTTTGTTTTAACTGCTATTGTTTTCCTGGAAACTTACTCTAGTATTAAAATAATTAGTCATTGATCTAGATATTAAAGCAATGATTTTTAGTAATAAAGCAACGTTTGAACCTGTACCAATATTTCGATTCCACCCTGTCATTTTCCAGTAGGACTTTCTCCAAACAGTTCACTTCCCACTTTCTCTTTCAAATTTGCATAAAATTATGCAAATCAAACAAAATCCCTTGCAAATCAGGAAGTGCCTTATTAACGAGCTAGAACTACACGGTGCAATCATCTCACCATAAATCCACATGTTTGGCAAGTCACCTTTTGTCCGGACAACAGAGTAACAGTACCCGATCAGTGGATTATAACAGAGCTGTTACAGAGTTTGTTACTTAGTTAACCAGTTTTCCAAACAAAATATTGTAAAATATTGACTGATTTGTAATAAAAATAGCAATAATTAGAGTAAAGTGGGGCAAAAGTTCGAGTGGGGTAAGAGTTTCTTTTTAAGATTTCTAGCTCAATTCAAAACAAATCTTATAAATGTTATGGTGGTTCGAATGCTATTTAAGTAAGCGATTTTCACTCTAAATATCATAAAAATCGATTGAGATTTGGAAATGTTATGGCTTTTTTTTTTGTTTTTGGACGTGAATATTGTAATTTTTTGGTCAAACTTTTGTTGCATGGAACCAATCTATACAAATAAAAATGGAGTGGTGTTTGTATGTCACGAAATGACTTGAGAACGGACTATCGGATTGTGAAATTTATCATATAGATATGATCCTGAAGTGTTCCGACGTATATGTGTGTATAAAAAACTCAAGATGTTCACTGGAATGTTAGAGAAAACGGGAGCGAACGGAACTGCCTGTTTTGTATGGGACGTCCACGATGTTTTTCAGCAGCCTACTTGATGGCAAGATGAAATTTGCCGGGACCACTAGTTGAAGATAAAATCTTTTTCAATATTTTATGTAAGGGCATTTCAAGGCCTACCATAAGGTTGCTTTGAGGTGTATTAGTTTTTGCATAAATGCTTGAAAACAATTTTTGGACCATAGCACTATGGTCCAGGAATCAGTTTTACGTGGAAAGATGCATTTTGAGCTTTAGAATGAAACATTAGACAAAAACGGTCTTCTACAAAGTTGTTTGTATTAGTTGAGCCCTTTGTTTGGTTTTATTGAAAATTAGGGTGGACCACATTTTCATAGAAATGATGGAACTAACTTTCTTATTTGTAGAAATTATCTTATACATGCTTCAGCAAAGTTGTAGACCATTCAATTTCAAGCAACTTTGCCAAAAAAGTTTTTTTGTATCTTTTAAATTGACCGATTTAGAGCTTTTTTCCTACGGTGATATAGGGTGGTCCGAACAAAACTGGTTTTCTGGCTCTAGAGTTTTCAATTCAAACTTCTCATCAAAGTAGTCTATGAAACACTTTTAGAGCTTTGAAAAATGCGTAATTTGGTGAGTGAAGAAACTCGCTATCTCCTTCCGTTTAGGAGATAATGTTGTTTCTCTCAAAAACATGCCTACTTTGATTGTGAATATCTCTGATTGGGGCAAACATAAAAAATATCTTTTGACGGCGTTCAAAAGACAAAGTAAAATTGTATATTATATCAAAAAATTACAGATGTGTTATTTTTGTAACTCTAATAAAACGTCTTGAAAGTCAAATATTTTCTATCACAAAAACCTTAATAACTTTTGAACTAAAATAGATATCATCAATATTTTTTCATGAAAATTTGCGTTTTGTTAGGTTCTAAAACTCGTTTACAGATGACTTTGACGAGAAAATAATAATAAAAAAACTAGAGTTGAAAAACTTATTTTTGTTGGACCACCCTGCGATGATTAGGAAAAAATGCTCTAGATTGGTCAAATTTAGAGCTACAGAAAAACTTTTTTTGGCAAAGTTGATCAAAATTTCAAGTTCTACCGCTTTGCCTAAGAGCATATATCAGTATTTTTGCAAATAAAAAAGTTGATAATATGTGTGATATTATGGACCACCCTAGTTTCAAATGACACAATATGAAAGCTTACATTTTAAGAACCAATTTTGTAGAAGATCATTTTTGTCTCAAATTTCATTTTCATGCTCAAAATGCAAAATAATAAAGAAATACATACTATGAAAATCTTCAAAATAATTTTAGAGCCCTATCTTTCTCATTTCAGATTTCTCGTCAAAGCGGTCTATGAACGACTTTAAGAACTTAACAAAACGCAAATTTTCATGCAAAATATTGATGATATCTATTTTAGTTCATAAGTTATTAAAGTTTTTCTGCTAAAAATCCTTTGTTTTTCAAGGCTTTTTATTAGAGATACAAAAATAACACATCTGTCATTTTTTGATATAATATACAGTTTTATTTTGTCTTTTGAATGCCGTCAAAATATATTTTTTATGTTTGCCCCAATCAGAGATATTCACAATCAAAGTAGGCATGTTTTAGAGAGAAAAACAACAATAACTCCTAAACGGAAGGAGATAGCGAGTTTCTTCACTCACCAAATTACGCATTTTTCATGTTTCATAGACTACTTTGATGAGAAGTTTGAATTGAAAACTCTAGAGCCAGAAACCCAGTTTTATTCGGACCACCCTATGTCATTGTAGGAAAAAAGCTTTAAATCTGTCATTTTAAGAGATACAAAAAAACTTTTTTGGCAAAGTTGCTTGAAATTGAATGGTCTATAACTTTGCTGAAGCATGTATAATATAATTTCTACAAATAAGAAAGTTAGTTACACAATTTCTATGAAAATGTGGTCCACCCTAATTTTCAATAACACCAAACAAAGGGCTTAACTTATACAAACAACTTTGTAGAAGACCGTTTTTGTCTAATGTTTCATTCTAAAGCTCAAAATGCATCTTTCCGCGTAAAACTGATTCCTGGACCACTGTGCATAGTGGGACAAAAGTTCAAATCTGCGGGGCAAAAGTTTGATACATGTATAAAGTCACGGAACAATTTTCAAATTGTCTAAAATCCACATAATTTTATTTTTCCACTTAGTTTTGCGAAAAACTGCTATTTTTGAGTATATTACAACTAACCCGGTTTTAGGCAATTTTTTGATGAAAATTTAGGGTGAATTTTTCGGCAAACTTTAGATTACAGCTGGTGTAAAGTATGCCTGTCATAGAAGGATCGGTATTTTGTGTTTAAGCCAGCGAACTTTTGCCCCACACTAGATTCAAACATTTGCCCCACCACAATCAATTTTGAAACTGTTATAACTAAAAATGGGTAAATATTTGACACAAGTTCGTTCAGCAAAATGATATCCAATATTTTGAAGGTTCACTGTATGGTTTTTATTTTGTTTTAGCTGCTATTGTTTTCCTGGAAACTTTGATTATTCCACAAAGGTCGAACTTTTGCCCCACCTTACTCGATAACAATATTTTCTCTACGTTAAACAATTGAAGCAAAATAGCTATAATTTGAAAACAAATATTGGATTATAACAAAAATTGTTATTTTAAGCAACCTTTGTTATTTTTGCTGATTTCGTTATAAATGTGTTATAATTTTCTATAGTTGCTTCTGACAAAACTGAAACAAAATATGTTAGTTGCAACAAATTTTAATGAATTTTCAATACATTTTTGTTGTAATCCGCTGGTCGGGAACCAGAATCTACCAGTGAGCACAAAAAATCGTCACAAATGACAACCTTTTGTTGTGTGACTTTGTTGTGTTGCATTTTTCCGATTGCGAAAACCATCCCGGTTCCTGGAACGAAGGGATGCAAAGGGTCCCGTTAGGGTCCGTACTGCACAACGCGACTACCTGTTTCCCGTCGTTGTCGTACGAAAGCAACACGGCAGCAACCGAGAGGTAATTAATGATTATTTTTGCACTTCACTTTCGCTTCCGGACCCTCGGTTGCTCCGTGGAGTGTTGCGTTGTGTGGTTGATGGTACTGTAAAACTGGGTTACATTACATTGATAAGTTTTGTTTTAAAATTTCTTAAAAAAATACTTGAAAAACAATTTTTGCAAGTTTTGTATTTCTAAAACAAGTTCTGCCACCCAAAGCTTGTGACCATAAATTGCATTTCATTTTATGGAATGTTTAAGTTTGTTTAAAAAAGTGTTCAAATTTATTTTCTGATTTTGTAATTTGGTATCACATTGATGACCCATGTAAAGAATGATCGATAATATTATCAACTTACTGATACTAACTTTATTTAGGGCCGCTGAATTAATTTTTACTTGGTTTTATGGAAAACTGCTCATTTTGAGTATATTACAATTAATCCTGTTTTGTGCATGGGCAATACTTTGATGAAAATTTAGTGTGTTTAGTGGTTAAAATAACCCCTGTTATTAAAGTATCAATAATTTGTGCTTAAGCCAGCTAACTTTTACCTCGCTTTACTCTACTTTTTATCAAAATTATCCCAAACCGAAAATCATTTATTGAATATGTAAAATTAAACGTGCATTCAAAATGAATTGTTGTAAAATCCTTCAACTGTAATCGTTAATGAAAAAAAAAAATGCAGAAATAATAAGATTGTCCTCCAAAAAGCTATCAAACATCCACCGTTTTACGGTAGCTACTTTCTCTCCGCTTGCGTTGAAATGTATTTTGCAAGTTGCATTCTATTGCTGTTTTATTCAGGTAGTTCTATTTATATTTCGGTGAAATGCATGCTGTTAAAAGGAGGGATTTTCCCGGCCTTGTCAGAGTTTTTTTTTCTTTCTGCGGTGGGCTTCCGTGCATTCACGTTCAAGAGGGCGTAATTTTGCACGAGAGGGATGGTTTCGGATGAGTGCGCTTTGTGATGGAAATTTTGGCTATTTTGCGAGCTCTGAAAGGTTGCAACCGAGCGATTGGGGTTTGACTTTTCTGTAGCTGATAATTATCCAATTTTGTGCTATTAACTTTGATGTTTGTTTGTGGATTATGCTTTTCAGTGCGATGATTAATTGGTGTTTCATTAAGTGGGAAAAGTCAGTTATGCAGGACTTTTAGCTGGTCTCTTTTAAAAGGCTTTGCATTAACTAGAAGATTCAATTTTAAAAAAGCAATATGGAATTTATTCTTAAATGTAGTCAATAACACAGTGGAACTTTTTTTTTGACCCAAATACCAAAACACTGCTGTTAACTTGATTCGGAATTGCTGAATCGATTACGTATTCAAATATATCATAGCATGTCTAGTTAGTAATATGTTGCCTGTTAAAAATGTAGAATTTGTCGATTTTAACCAACTTGCATTCATAATGGTAAAGACGGCTTTGACGCGCTGCTCGAACGCGTTTACGACAGCTGCCCAAGCCATGACGTCAACATCATCATAGGAGATCTAAACGCTCTGGTTGGCCAGGAGGAGGAGTTCAGACCGACTATTGGAAAGTTCAGCGCCCACCGACTGACGAACGAAAAAGGCCTACGACTTATTGGTTTCACCGCTTCTAAGTATATGGCCATTCGTAGCACCTACTTCCAGCACAGCCTTCCATACCGATACACCTGGAGATCACCAAAGCAGACAGAATCACAAATCGACCACGTTATGGTTGATGGACGGTACTTTTCTGACATTATCGACGTCAGTTCATATTGTGGCGCTAACATCGACTCTGACCAGATAGTGATGGTTAAACTGCGTCCTAAACTATCCGTCGTTAATAACGTACGGTACCGACGGCCGCTCTGGTCGGGGTGAGCTGGATGAAGTCCCTCTTCAGGACTGCTGGAGAACAGTTAAAGCAGCCATCAACGAAGCAGCTGAGAGCAACGTCGGGTACGTGGGACGGAGTCGACGGAACGATTAGTTCGACGAGGAATGTAGGCAGATTATGGAGGAGAAGAATGCAGCGCGAGCGGTCATGCTGCAGCAAGGGACCCGGCAGAACGTGGAGCGTTGTAGACGGAGCTGGCAACAGCAGACTCGCCTCTTTCGGGAGAAAAAAAAACTGGAGGAGACGGAAAGCGATGAGATGGAACAGCTGTACCGGGCTCAAGAAACACAGGTGAGGTGATCGAAAGGTGGAAGTAGCACTTCAACGAACACCTGAATGCTGCTGAGAGCACAGGCAATGAAGAACGGGGCAACGGAGGAAATGCATTCGACAGTACTGCGGGCGATGGAAACCAACCAGCCCTCACTTTGAGGGAGGCTAAGGATGCCATTCACCAGCTCAAGAACAATAAAGCTGCTAGTAAGGATGGTATCGGAGTTGAACTCATCAAGATGGGCCCGGAGAGGCTGGTTATTTGTCTGCACTAGCTGATAGGCACAATCTGAGAAACAGAACAGCTACCGGAGCAGTGGAAGGAAGGGGTAATATGCCTCATCTTCAAGAAAGGCGACAAGTTAGATTGTGAGAACTTTCGAGCGATAACCATTCTAAATGCGGCTTACAAAGTTTTATCCCAGGTCATTTTCCGTCGTCTGTCACCTGTAGTAAACGAGTTCGTGGGAGTTATCAAGCCGGCTTCGATAACGGCCGATCGACAACGGACCAGATCTTTACTGTACCGCAAATCCTCCAAAAATGTTGTGAATACCAGGTCCCAACGCATCACCTTTTAATCGATTTCAAGACGGCATATGATAGTATCGACCGAGTAGAGCTATGGAAAATTATGGACGATAACAGCATTCCCGGGAAGCTCACGAGACTGATAAGAGCGACGATGGAAGGTGTGCAAAACTGTGTGAAGGTTTCAGGCGAACATTCCAGTTCGTTTGATCCCACCAGGGACTCCAGCAAGGTGATGGATGTTCGTGCCTGTTGTTCAATATTGCGCTAGAAGGTGTTATGCGGAGAGCCGAGCTTAACAGCCGGGGTACGACTTTTACGAGATACAGTCAATTAGTTTGCTTCGCGGATGATATGGACATTGTCGGCCGAACATTTGAAAAGATGTCAGACCCACACACCCGTCTGCAACGCGAGCAGCAAAAGTTGGACTGATGGTACATGCTAGCTGGTGGGGCCGAGCGCGACAGGGCTCGCCTAGGTAGCAGTGTTACGATAGACGGGGATACTTTCGAGGTGTTCGGCGAGTTCGTCTACCTTGGATCCTTGCTGACGGCTGACAATAACGTTAGCGGTGAAATACGGAGGCGCATCATCAGTGGAAGTTGGGCTTCCACAAGAAGCTGTGGTCAAAAAAGATTCACATCTGCACCAAATGTACCATGTAGAAAACGTTTATAAGGCCGGTAGTCCTCTACGGGCATGAAACGTGGACGATGCTCGAGGAGGACTTGCAAGCACTTGGGAGTCTTCGAACGTCGGCGATCTTTGGCTGTGTGCAGGAAAACGGTGTGTGACGGCGAAGGATGAACCATGAGCTCGCCCAACTCTACGGCGAACCTGGTATTAAGGGTATGCGAAATACCGAATGATTTCGTCAAATACGCTTCGAAACGAAATTCCGCGGAATTCCACGGAACTTGCACAGGCGAAATTTTTATTTTGCTATTTCGTTTCGTTTCGCCAAATTGTTAAAATATTTCCACGGAAAATTGAAAACAAACGGAATTTCGCGAAATTCGAGTTTAATTTCGAACAAAAATAGGCAAAGCGTTCGCTTCTATTCCTACACACCAAATTTTTATTGCTGGAAACCAGCAAATTTTTGCTGATTTTTTTTGTGCTGTAAATCCAGCAATTCATCCAGCAATGTGAACCATTGCTGAACTTACAGCAATGTATTTTGACAGTTCGATTGCTGGCTTCCAGCAATTTCTTCATCACGCAGATCATGGCTATTGCTGATCAATCAGCAAATATAAAAGCTTGATTTTTCTATTCCGTTTGATCTATTTTCCGAACGAAAATTCCAAATAAAAGCACTTGTAACCTTTTTATATCTCACACGAGACTCTATATGCATTTTATTTGCAAAAATGGTTATTTGTTTGCTTGTAAAATGTTCGACCTGGTTGTCAACAAGGCAGCAAGAGATCCACTGGATGCTTCACCGGATTCATCTATCTGAAAGCAATGACACAACAATTATTTCGGAGTTTTCAACAAAATATATTAAGCTGCTTACCTGACGCTAAGAACTTGCAAATTAATGATTTTTATTTATATTTTATGAAAAAAAAACAGCATTTTTACTGCGCATGCTGCTTGTGAAATTCGTCGAGAAAAAAATATAAGTGTTTGACACATGCTTTGCTGATTGTTTCAGTAATTTTATCATTTACTGAACCATTCAGCAAACAATATTGATATTACTGATTTTACAGTAAACTCTTGTTTGCTGAAGCCGTATCAGCAATTCATTTTGCTGGAAGGCGAAATGAAAATTTGGTGTGTAGCTACAGTCAAAAATGGGTCCGTATTATTATGAATCAAATCGACTCATATCATGGATCAGAACACTATAACAGCAAATTATCTGCGAGGCAAACGAATGGTGTGCTAGTGAAAGCATACGTTTAGGCGTTTCTTTAGGAATCGCCTTTAGATTCATAGGGGTCATGCACAAATTACGTCACGCTCCGAGGGGGGGGAGGGGGTCAAGCCAAGTGTGACAAGCCTTACAAAAATTTCGAAGGGCTCATACAAAAAACGTGACAAAGGGGGGGAGGGGGTCAAAAAAGTTGAAATTTAGCGTGACATAATTTGTGTACCATCCCATAACTGTGGTATGGGTTTCAATGCCCCACAAATATGAAGCAACGCTTCTAGGCATATGTATGACATTTTATTTCCTACGAATGGAACAAATGAGTTTAAGCATGTTATTGTTGTTTGCGATGCTGTATAAATTTATGGTTCGCGTAGGTAAAATGGGTTCTGCGTAATTGCTACTCTATTTGATGAGATATTCTCCATTTAATCCAACTTTAATCTATATCTGTGTGCTATCCATAACTGTGGGATAACTGTAGTATTGACTGGTTCACAGGATATGATAAACTGCAAGCCGTTGTAAAGTTTCCAAAAATGCCCATTTGCCCTAAATTACTCGCGGCGAATAGCCCAGGAAAGGAACAACTGCGTTTGATGAACTACCGCAATGTTATCTTCCATAAAAATGAAGAGAGCAAAACCACGGTTTCCTCCGGGGAACATCGCGTGTCCTTTTGAGCAAATCCGTTAAGGTGACACGGGAGACCGTGTTATTTTCCCTATCTTTTGTCTCACTCTAACAATTATCATCAAAACTTTGTGGAAGCAAATCTCGAGTTTTAGTGAACCAATGAAGCTGAAAATTTATTGGGTTGTGCACTACATATATAGAATCATAGTGATACATTTTTCGCATTGATATATGGAGTGGTTCTTGAGATTTGCTTCTTTAAATGGACAGGGTGATTATGATGACGTCCCGTAGGGCCTTAATATATCGCAAAATCTGTTTGTACACAAATGTCAAAAAAAAAGCTGCGGAGCGTGAGTCCCTGTTGTTCTGGATTTGCTAAGGTGGTGCAGATTATTGATGCGCGCATTTGCTTTCCCACTATGACGTCACTTTTAACTCTGCATAAGAACAGCGGGGGAATAGAAGAGAAAACTAATAGCACGTATCAATGAGTAAAGGCTCTCCCAAATCAACGCGATTTTTTCCGCGATGGCGACGGAAAATCGCGTTGATTTGAGTGATCCAAAGCCACACCTCAAATCTTCAAGAGCACAAATCTGAAGAACCAGATGTCCATTCAAGCTGAAAACTCTATCGATTGGTTACTTGATGGCCAATCGATCAAGTGTTTAGCTTGAACCGCTGTCGGGTTCGTTAGATTTGTGCTCTTGAAATTCTGAGGTATACCTTCGATATATATTCACCTTAAACAAGGAAGATGCATTCATCATTTTATATCGAAAAATGAATCTAGGTTTATTCACGCTGTACCACACCATCAACTCCTCTCTCCTCTTATAACGTGACATAATTTCCTCACGACCCCCAATTAAAAAAATGCGAATATTGATAATATATCATTACAAGTATTGGAAGCCAAATGCCGCAAAGGTCTTAACCTTTTCAATAACGACATCAAGTTTAAAAATTCTTTAGTTGCGCCATCTTTCATTCGATTTTGATGATTTATTATAGGAAAAATCACAAATCAGTTATAAATTTGATTCATGCATTGCGTGCACCATCAAAATTGGTTCCGGATATACATTACTCGCCATAAGTATAGAATCGCGTATTGCATTGCAACACTCATACTGAATATTGCAGCACCTTGAAAAGTTTAGCATCACCTAAAATGAATATTATCTCGTGATTCTGAGGTGCTAGATCAACATATTTTTGAGGTTATCTTTAACAATAATAATAATTACAGCCCCTGCGATTTTTTAATTTTAGTTGAAGATACTATTATCACTGGATTTTGGGTGATGCTAAATTTAAAAGTGCTGCAATACTCTGTATTGCAACGATTCCATACTTATGGAGGGTAGTGTAGATTCAAGTTTGGTGGGGTACCTAAGGTATTTCACAATGGAAAAGCACAACATTTTTTTTTCGATTTTCGCACATCTAAATCTCGAGAACAAAAAATAAGCCAAACATTAAATTTAGCTGATTGAAAGACGGATTGTCTGAACGAACATGGGTGAACTTGTCAGTCTTATTTGCGGTTCCTCTATGCTATATAGTCCAGGTTCAAAACTTATTTTTCGAAATTTTCAAATATTTTTTAATATACTCTCGAGGCTCAAAATTTAGTGAAAATGTGATTTTGTAGTGAGTTTTAAACAAAGAATCTGAAAATTGATAATATCAACAATCCTTAATTGTTCCAGAAATCGTCCAGAAATTCCTTCACAGGTTTTGGAATAGGATCATTTCTCCAGTATTTGCTCTACAAAATAATAGAAATACCTTCAGTATTTTCTACAAGGTTTACTCTAAAACTTTACATTCGTCCAGATTTGATCCCTCGAAGAATTAATTCACAGTTTATGCAGGGTTTTTCCAGAAAACTTGTTAGGAACTTCTAAATTAACCCCAACAAGCAATCCTGGTTAAGTTTCAGCCGCAATATCACTTGGATTTTATTACTTTTGCAGTTCTTTTAAATTTATCTTGATTGATTTCTTATGTATGTGTTGATGGATTCTTTAAATTTTAATTTAATTCAATACTCCAGCAAATACTTAAGCAAATATTGCAGTGATTCCTCTGTTCTACTTATTTTTCTTTTTCTTTCTGACGTATGTTCCAACTGGGACATAGTCTGCTTCTCAGTTCAGTGTTTTCCTGATCACTTATCGACTTGTGTCCCCAATCACATTCATTCAAGCCACAAAGCATGAAGTACACCAAAAACAAATGAATATCATTATTCCATGTTTTATAGTATATATTAGCATAACATCACATCCACATGATTAAAAATGTAAGGCATTTCTAAAAATCAAAATAATTTTGGGCTTCTCTCAATATTTTTGAGATTGTTTTAAATGTTTGTCACTGCTTTTTGACCCACTTCTTAGTTGTAACGTTTAAATTAAACCCACTCATTGTCTTGTGTGAACGTCAGATATGTTGAAATGAAACCTTATAAAGTTTTATGAAGAAGATTTCAAACAAACAGAAAAGAGTCTAACCAAAACATGTAAGGACTCCGCTGAGCAACACTAAGGTTTCCATATGGTAGAGAATTTAAAAAGACGTTTTTTATGCCTATTGTCAAATTTACAGCTTTTGACAAGAAAAAAAAAAACTAAAACTAAAAAATTCAAAAATTTCGTTTCGTTTCGAAAAATTCCGTGCGATATTTGATTTCGTATCGAGTTACACGAAACATTTTTAAATTTCGTTTCGTTTCGTCATTATCAGCGCAAGATATTCCGCGTATCGTTTCGTTTCGTATCGACAAGGAAAAAATCCATATCGCATACCCTTACCTGGTATCCAGAAGGTGGCCAAAGTTGGGCAATACGATACGATGGGCAAGAATGACGGATATCAACCCTGCAAAGATTCTGTTGATCCAGTTGGTACAAGTATGCGTGAAGCGCAGCGAACTAGGTGGGCGGATAAAGTGCGGATCGATTTCGCGAGCGTGAGGCAAAACTGAGAATTGAGAGAGGTGGCTACGAACCGAGTATCGTGGCGTGAAATTGTTATCTGCTTAGATGTTAACTATATAAATTATGGACAAGCAAACCTTGAATGCGAATCTTTTAGTGGACAATAATCCACTGCCTATGGTGGACGAGCTGTTTGCTTCGCTAGCTGGAGGAAAGAAGTCCAGCAAGAGTGATCTCGTCCAAGCGTACTTGCAACTCGAAGTGGCACCGCAAGATCGGGAAATACTCTCGCTCTCTACACATCGTGGCTCCGGCGATCTGGCTGCGGCATATGGAGACCATACTTCAAGGAATAGAAGGCGTTAGTGTTCTCTTCGACGATACTAAGATAATGGGTGAGAACGATGAAGTTCATTTGCGTCGACTGGGTTTATTTCATCTTTATTAACGTGTTTTTTTAACATTATGCTAGTTCAACACGAAAACGCGTCGGCTGGAGGAAATATTTCGGCGACTAAACGAGTGCGGAATACGAATCAACTAGTGAGAGTTATTCGTGGACTACATTGAGTATTGCGGTTTCTCGATTGATAAAAACGGCATCCACAAGATCCGGAAGAAGGTTCAGGCTATGCCCAGACCGAAAAACGAGGATGAAGTTCGGTCGTTCGTCGAATTTGTTTATTACTACGTGTGGTTCTTCCAGAACCTGAGAACGTTGCTGTGCTCTCTGAACAATTTGCTCAATAGTGACGTACCGTTCAAATGGACCAAGCAATACGAAGAAAATAAAGAAATAGATGAAATTCGACAAATGTCTTGTTCATTATTCACCGTAGTTACCATTACTAGTAGCTACGGACGCTTCGCCCTACGAAGTAGGGGCAGTACTAAGCCCGATGGAGCTGAACGTCCAGTTCAGTTTGCGTCCCAAACCCTCGCCAAGTTACTGTGGAGGATCAAACGATGCAAAAGCTTTTCTAAGGAATCAAACACGGGAAATAGGGCGATGCAAAGGATCGCTTCGGAGTAGAAAGTTCTACTAGAAACCCACGAGTTCTCCCTGCAAAAAAACGGGCTTGCTTCAGGGAACTGGAGTGTACGAGCATGCTGCACTCCGAAAACGTGTTCTGGAGGAATTTCATTCTGCTTTTCTGGACAACCCGTACAAAGTCGTTGTCAAGGGAATATTGCTGGTGTCTTGGATTGGACCGTGGTGTAGAGGAGATGGTAACATACTGCGCCGGCTGCCAGTACCGGAGATGGAACCTTCATTGCTGGGATACTCCGAGAGCTTCTTTCCAAAGGGTCCATGTCGACCTTGTTGGTCTCTTAATGGATACCTACTTCTTCATCAACGTTGACGCTTACAGTAAGTGGCTGGAGGTTCAGACCTGCAGATGTACCACGGCTGAGTGCACTGCTAGCATGTGTCGCGAGATTTTCAGTAAGTTTGGCATTCCGTCAGTTCTGGTAAGCGACCATGGCGTCCAATTAACATCGGAGGTATTCCAGCGATTCTTGAAGAGGAACGATGGATTCTATACCATTACCCGGAATACCATTACCCGGAATGCAATTTACCGGAAGACCATTTACCGGAATGTACCATTACCCGGAAAAACCATTTACCGGAATGTACCATTTACCGGAATGCACCATTACCCGGAAAGCCAAATCTTCCATTTTCGACGACCTTTCATTGATGCGCAGCACAAATTATATCACGCTAACCATGGACATTCTCGACTCCCTCGATTTCCATAAACACTATTTCAAAAGACATCTCCAAACAGCTATGGGTCAAATATGTTGTTCTTCATGCCGGCGTAACGACTCAACTGGGACAAAACCTGCTTCTCAGCTGTTCTAAAAGCATTTCTACAGTTAATAGCTGAGAGCCTATATCAACCGACCATTGTTGCATTCGTTCATAGTTTGACAAGTATGTAAGTACTCTAGCTCTGAAACGTTGTCAAATTTGTCATCCAGAAATAATTTTGAACCGACCTCAACTTGCTCTTTCTGAATAAATTCACATTGCCACAACGTAAGCCTTAAACTATGAACGAATATCACGATACCAAAATTTGATTGAACATGTAATTTTATTGGCGACCTAATTAGAAAAGAATCGCCTGATACATATCGGAAAACGATGTCTTCTAATTTAGGCTATGAAACTAAATATTACAGGCAAGGATAGAAAGAATGAAAAGAATTATTAATTTTCTTTTACGTCCGAGATCACTTGGAAGGTATGGTATCATCATTATCGAAATCGAAAAAAGCCTAACAAATAAGGTAGATTGCATTTAAATATATGGAACATCTCAGCATTTAAAAATGTTTGGAGTTATTATGATTTTCTTATTCCTTTACGTTAAAACAGATCAGAATCCAATTTCAATATTGTATGAAAATATAAAAAAAAACACTTATCTTGCGAGGGAAGTAACATACAACAGTTCAACTCTCATGTCAGCTTTATGGTTTGGGGAAAGCTAAAAAAATCAAGACGAAAACTAAGAGTGCCTTGGTGATTGAGAGTAGGGACACTATTCGCCATTGTAACGTCCATCTTTGGAACATCTACTTTTCCTTTGAATTTGATTGATTTGTGCTATTTTTCTCCAAATGTTATAACTCTGAATGTCTGTACCCCGATTTCAATGCCAGTGTAATAAACAAGAAAGAACATTAAGCGATCAAAATAATAAGATATTTGGTCATTTTCGACTAAACATATTTTGCCAAAAATGCCGAGATCGGTGGAACTCGAAAGAATCGCCAACCAAATAAAGAAGGGTGAATATCAGATGACCCAAAATGGGTCATTCTAGAAAAAGGAATATACTGGAGATTTACAATCGGTTGATTGACGTTTGCGGAAACGACATTCGGCGAATTGCCACTCGGCGAAAAATATTAAAAATTCTAATCATTGCTTATTTATTAACATTTGGACACTTGGTGAATCGACGGTCGAGTATTGACATAGTTACATAGTTGTAGCCAAATTAAGCCAGTTCAGCCAAGACAAGCCAAAAAGATAAGTTGAAAGAACAACGTATTTTTAAAAGAAGGGTGAATCATTTATGAAATTCAAATATATGAAGATGGTGCATATTGACATGATCAAGTATAAAGATATCTTAGACTCCTCTCTGGTGCTTATGTATTTTGAACTAAGAACCTTATCCTTGGTGATCATTTTAAATTTGTTTAAGTCAACATACTGACATGAATGACCATAAAACGGTTTAAAGGACGTGAATGGAAAAAGTCGAGAAATGGAGATATAATTTTCCGGTAAATGGTCCTTCCGAGTAATGGTTTTCCGGTAAATGGTTCATTCCGGTAAATGGTTTTCCGGGTAATGGTCTTCCGGTAAATTGCATTCCGGGTAATGGTTTTCCGGGTAATGTCGGAGAACCGGAACGATGTAGTACACAAGATGTGTGCACCGTATTACCCGGCAATGAACGGCTGAGAAGCTGAGAAGTACGTTCAGACCATCAAACAGAAGATGAAGGCGGTGAAGTGTTCCAAGTCTCTGGTAAATCACCATCGATGCTCGTTTTTGGTAGACAAATTCGATTGAGGCTAGACCTGCTACTTATGAACAACTAAACTTCAAGCAAGACGGATTTTATCGTGTTTCAGTTCCTGGATGGAGACCGAGTGCGTGTGAGAGATTTCCTGTCCAAAGGTAAGAGGAAGTGTGGACGGATCGCCGAGAAGCTTTGAAAACTGCGATATGCTGTACATCTCAACGATGAACAAATCTTGGAGCGTCACATCGACCACACAGTCTGTGCGGGCGCTGATCTACAGGACGCTTCGAGGGATAACCCACAGGAAGAGGAGTTTATTGAACGATACGAGCCAATCATGACTGCTTCTGCTGCAGTGGATTCAGTAGCTGATGCGCTACGCTGCCACTGGCAGAAGCTATCAAATCAACACCGGTGATTTCCTGCCCTAATGCTGCTACAACACCGACGCTTGTTCCTACTCCAGAGCACTTTGCGTCTACCAAGGATCTGCGATCTCTACAACGATCCAGTCGTATTGTAGAACCTCCCCTAAGACTGAATTCATGATTTCGTTGAAATGTTAACTGTATATTCTTTGTACTCAAATTACATAAACCTCGCTTCTTTTTTATACAAACTAACATTTATATATCATGATCGCACATACCATTAAAATACAATGTCTCGGTTTCTCCTTCTAAACGATCGATCAGAACATAACGGTATTTGTTCGCCATCATGAGTCATCATGAGAAATCTGTAGTAATTTAGTAATACAGCCATTCCATGAAAAACCGATCTAGTGGGTCTCCGAATTCCGTGCAAATTTGCTATTTTGTTCCTTATCCGAAATAAGGATACACTTTTTTTCGGATTTTTTGATTAGGGTGACCATTTCCGAAATAGGGTGACCAAAAAAATCGCGACTTTGCAAAATTTTTATTTTTAATAAAATTATAACTTTTGAACCGTTTGACCGATTTTCAATCTTTTTGGACGAAATAAATGCTAAAGATTTTGACATTTCGGAAAAAAAATATAAATTTTGTCTGAATAGTTGAAATTTTAAGCTTTCATTCCATACAAAAAGATTGGAAATCGGTTGAGCTGTTCAAAAGTTATAATTTTTTTTAAACATTACAAATCTAATGCGCTGAGACCTACAGTGTGTGCCGATAAAAAATGACTGATTTTTTATTTTCAAAAAAATATATCTCAAAAACTAAAGAACATACATCGCTGAAAATTTGACAGTATACGTAAAATTTTCTGAACTTTCAAGAAAAAATGAGAACAGCGATAACCCCTTTGGTCCCGAGGCCTTCAAAACACGAAAAAACTGAAACTATTGAGTTTTTTCATGTAAAAACACAATTTTTGTGAAATTTTATATTTTTCCTGAAGAGTCAAAATCTTTAGCCTTCATTTTGTCTAAAAAGATTGAAAATCGGTTGAACGGTTCAAAAGTTATAATTTTTTTAAAAATAAAAATTTTGCAAAATCGGAAATGGTCACCCTTAACAAAAATCCAAAAATACGTGTATCCTTATTTCGGATAAGGAACAAAATAGCAAATTTTCACGGAATTCGGAGATCCACTAGATCGGTTTTTCATGGAATGGCTGAATACTAAAGTGATTGAACAAGTTAAACTGTTGTGAGTACAATAACTCTGCTCTGGATTATGTTAAAATCCTGTCCTTGAACCGCAGAAAGTGTTCATTATATAACAAATTTGTTTTTTTGTTTCTTCCCATTTACATACTAAATTTGTGCATAATTATTGTAACTACAAACCTTTGACACAGCGCAAATAATAAACAATGTTGTTTTGAGATGCTTGTAGCAGATTTTGTAAGAGGTATTTTGAAAATTATTTACATCCTCTTAGAATTTCTCAATAAATTCAACGTTTAATCCTCATAAGGTTTCTCCAAAATACTGTTTGTGGGAATTTCTCCAGTTTTCAATCCATGAGTTGCTCCTGCAGTTTTTTCAGACTGTTATCGAATAATTTCTCAAGTAAAACAGGAATATTCATAGAATATATTATACTTGAGCAATTCTTCAAAAAAAAAAAAAATGTGTGGTAATTCCTGGAGATATCCCTAGAAAAACTTGTGGTTTAAATATACAAGAAATCCTGTATAAAAATGTTATATGAAATCATAAGGAATCTCTGGAGACAATTGTAAATGATCTTAGATAAATTCCGGCAGTACCGTAAAATGGGGTGTCAAGGACTCGTAGGGTTTTAAGGGATTGAACTTCTCAATCAAGTTCGCCAAATCACAGAAACCTCGAAAATTGATATATAAGTCATCTGAAATGCTCGATTTGTTCAGAGGATTGTGAACTGCATTATGTAATAGGAGCTGTCTATTAATATGAAGTATTGTGGTTTCTAGAATTTGAAAACCTTTCAAAACATTTTTGTTCGAATTTTATGGGCTAAATACATTTATCTACAAAACCATGAAATATATTTGAGAAAAGTTCGCGAGTAAGGTAGAAGATAAGGAAGTTTAATAGAGATCATAGCATAGCATAGACTGACTGTATATGTAACTGGTAAGAATTGCACTACGATCCAAATGAATAAGGGATGGGAGTTTCCGCTTACTCTCGAAGTGCAATTTTAGCAGATCTAATATTATTGATCAATAACGGCGCCGGCCAAGTCCTTACAGTCAGTTGGGATGGGGAAGGAATGTTAGGGTGCAATGATTGTTGCTTCTAGAGACCGAGAATACCTCTGCATCTCCACAATCACCACGGGAAGGGTGTTTATTAGTGAGGGAGGAAAAGATCTGGGAGTCACCTCTGGTCGGTGATGCGATCCATGGACAAGGGGGAAATATACGACTTATATTTAAAGCTAGTTTAGTATTTTTGTCTCGAGAAGTTTTTGGAAAAAATACGTCAACATCTATAATGTCGAACAATTCAAAAGACGTTGCCGAAAATTGAAAATTACATGTATATATTTTAAATTATATGAAACAGGAATAATGCCGACACTTGTAGTGACGAACCATACATAGTTTGTTTGAAAATTACATATGAGTATTACTGTGCATTTTGTCTCGATATGGTATAAGTTTTAAAAAATACGTCAACATTCATAATGTCAAACAATTCAAAAGATAATTTTTAATGATGTCAAAAAGAGAAAAATATATGTATTAGAGTGGTTCAAAAAATCGTTCCTGCTCCACACCGCTCATTCGATTCAAGATCAAACCCTGAGTGTCCCCCCAAAAATTGAGCCCATCCGGATGAAAACTGAGACCACACAAGCCCTTTGAAGTCTATATGGGAACCACCATGAGAAAAACAATCAATTTATTCAATCGGTCATAGTATCTGCCCATGTGCTCCTTGAGACTAGAACTACGTTGACACCGTGAGATACATTCATCAGCCACAACTTTGTCGAAGACCGCTTTCAAATCGGACGCCTCAATAATTAGTTATTGAGTGATTCCAAGCAACAGCACCAAAATTTGGTAAATTTTTTAATTCATTTTTTTCTATTGAGCTGAAACTTTGCACAGTTTTCCAGTTCCATCTAAATCGTCATTTTCCGATATCAAATCTTCAAGTTGAGTCACGACTAACTTTTCAAAAGGGTGTATGTGAAAATGGTTCAAAAATATTCAAAAAGCTGCACAGCAAAAACGGTTCGTTCGATTGTTAGACAACTAAAGAAACAAAGTTAGACAACTAAATAAAGATTCCGAAAAAAATGCACACAGTAAAAAAAAATTTTTTTTTTGCATTAAAAAACATCATTTTTGACACAAAAACTCAAATATCTCAAAACCCTCTCGGAATACCTAAGTAATTTTTTGAGGGAAAACGGTCTATTATATTAGCTATCTACCATAAATATTTGGTGATGGTAAACCAATAAACAAAAAAGTTATGACATTTCAAACATGTCACAATTTTCACATTTAGTAGAAAAAAAAAAATTATCGGTGTAAATTATTACGGGAACCGCAGTTTGTTGCTGATTTTATTGTTAAGGGCCTTGCGTGAATTAAACAAGTCGTTTTCATGTATTCATTAGTATTATGTATATTATATGTATAAATATTATGTATATGTATAAATATTATATGTATATGTATATATGTATAAATTAAAATGAATTAACAGATTACATGAAAATATTTTTTTTTTTACCAGGATATTTTTTTAGAGTATGATCGATGAGTTTCTAAATGTTATATATAAACTTTAAAAGTTTTGGATTTGGGTATGCGTTATGAGATCATGAAAACATTTTATTAATACTTATTTATTTATTTATTGTTATTCAATTGTTCGATGTTGACCTTCTGGATGCACTCATCTTCTGATTGATTTGTTGAAACAGATGTCGCTGATGGTACCGTGGCAAGACTATCTGCACTTGGTACTTCTGGTAACTCCTCAGTTGTTGTCGGTGCATCTAGTAATTCCTCAGTTGTTGTTGTTTTCGAACTTCTTGCAACCTGATCCACCGATGATGTACAGATTGCTCGTTTGTCAACGTTTAAACGGCAGGACGTACAAATGCGTAAATTTGTATTCAATGTAGACATTGGAGCATAACCAGCCGCTTTCAGTTTATCTATGGTGCTTTCGGTGAGATTTCGTAGCTCTTTCGAACACTTTTTTTCTGCAAACGGCCTGCAACAGTTGAGAAAGCGACTACTCATGTTGCTCGTTAGATTTTAATAAACAAAATCACTTTTAAGTTTTTACTGACTAGTTTGGTGTCGTTTGCTTGACTGAAGAAAAATTTTACAATTAAATCTTTTATAACCATAGTGGTAGTATATTTTTAGCTTTTTCGTGAGTATGTTCATGGTATGTACCTATCATGTTTTTGATGTTGTTGAAGTTACTCGCTTTCTCCCAAATATGATTAACAAAGTCTATTCTCTACCAAGGCGGGTCTATACCCAGGTGTAATCAGATTTTAACTTTGTGGAGAAAACCAGCGCCGAGAAAACCGACCTGCTTTACGTATACTAGATCACCTGGGTATAGACCCGCCTTGTTCTCTACGAGGTAAACTTTTTGCAGGTAAACTAGTCGTATACCTGTATAGAAAACTTTTGTTGTAGCTTTTGTCTTCAATATTAGATTTCTTATAGGTTTCTTTTATCAAAAGGTTTCAACACTATTGAGAGAATTTTTCTTCAGTTACGTACAATAAAAAATATGACACTATCAAGACTTTAGATCACAACACTGGATCGCGTCTAACTTTCTAATAGATGCTATAATAGTTATGAATAATTAAATAAAATATCATGAAAACAACTTGTTAACCTCATGTGGTACCTTTAACAAAAAATTCAGCAACAAACTGCGGTCCTAAAAAAAATGAACAATGAATAAAAAAAAAATTTCACTAAGTGTCAAATTTGTGAAATATTTGAAATGTCATAACTTTTTTGTTTATTGGCTTACCATCACCAAATTTTTATGGTAGATAGCTAATATAATGGACCGATTTCCCTTTAAAAATTACGTTGGTATTCCGATAGGGTTTTGACATATTTGAGTTTTTGTGACAAAAATGATGTTTTTTAATGCAAAAAAAAAATTTTTTACTGTGTGTATTTTTTTTGGAATATTTATTTAGTTGTCTAACTTTGTTTCTTTAGTTGTCTTACAATCGAACGAACCGTTTTTGCTGTGCAGCTTTTTGAATATTTTTGAACCATTTTCACATACACCCTTTTGAAAAGTTAGTCGTGACTCAACTTGAAGATTTGATATCGGAAAATGACGATTTAGATGGAACTGAAAAACTGTGCAAAGTTTCAGATATTTTTGAAATGGTCGATCAGAATCGACTTGCATGCCTCCGTGGAATCCCTCTATTGAATTATATCCAAGCACAAATTCTTCAGCAATGCTCATTTAACTTCTGAACAGGCAACATTGCTGCACCTGGCGCGAAAGATAGCACGCACAAATCATGGCTACTATGTTTTACTGCATATATCCAGTGATGCCTGCAGAACAGCCTAATAATTATAGCCAAAGTTTTACAACTCATTCAAAAATCAATAACTAATTACTGGGGCGTCCGATTTAAAAACGGTCTTTGGCAAAGCCGTAGCTGACATCTGTATCTCACAGCATCAACACAGTTCCAATCCCCAAGAGCACACGGGCAAACACCATGACTGATTGAATGAATTGACTTCTTGTCTCACAGCGACTCCCATACAAACTTCAAAGAGCCTGTGCAGTCCCAGTCCTCATCCAAATGAGCTCAAATCCTTGGAGGCCACTCAGAATTTGATCCAGATTCGAATAAGCGGTGTGGAGCAAAAACGACCCTTTGAACCACTCTAATATGTATATTGAAAATGTATAAGAAAAAAGCATAATGCCGACACTTATAGTGACGAACCATACAAAGTTTGTTTTAAATATTACATAAAAGTTACGCTTTCAAGAAAAAATGTGTTATTATAAGCATGAAACGAACTCACCAGTTGTTAATTTATTCTCGACTGAACACAAAACTGACACTGACAGCAAAACTTCTTGGCGTCCCGAAAACAAACCGTCTTACTTGGGCCTTCCCAAATACCTACCTACCCAGCAAGACGCTCCAAAACAGAAAAAAAATCGGCGACGAAACCACGCGTGAAACCGTGAGTAAAACCTATCTGCCGACGTAAAATCGACCCGTCCTGCTTGGGCTTCACGAAGCACTACCGGAAATTTAATAGAGATCATAGTACAAACAAAAACTTCATAAAATTATGTCTGGGTTTCAATTTTCAGAAGCTTTTATGAAAAAAGTCTCGTTTTGAAAATAAGTGGGGTGTCAAGGAATTATCTATTCTAACTTTTCTAAGTAACTAAACTCATTAAATTTATGCCGTTATATATTTCAATATAGTTTTGAGTTGTTCCGTCAAGTTGAACTACAATGTAAAGTTAAGGGATCTATTTAGTAAGTCACGAAATATCTCCAAAAATGACTTATTTCAAAATTTGGTAAGATTGGTAGGAAAATCTAAATAAAATCTGATTAATGTGAATATGGTTTTTTTGATAATATTTTCATAAGTTGTTAGATCACATTGAAGAAAAGTTTGCATATAGGAATAATTATCTTATTTGAAATGGTTTTGGAGCTATTAATTCTTTTAAGTTTTGAGATTTATTGGCGTAATTTCGGTCCACGGGTTACATTAATAAACAATCGTTAGGGTTACCATATTTGATCTCACCGGAAAGAGTACATTTTTTCAATTCTGTAAGAGAGTACTAAAGAGTACATTCAGCCAAACCTATAAAATTGTATGTGCACTTGTTTCTAATATGTTTGTTTTAGTTTACATGTTTTGACCATGTTTATTCTAGAGCAACTAAAAAGCAGATTGGAGTACCTTGTGCCGTTTAATTCCACCCTAAATGCTTATCTTTGACAGATACGCGTATGTCGGCTACCAATGAGTGTATAAAAACTTTCTTATCATTGATGAGCAAATAGTACCAATTCGCTATAGCTTTTATATGCCAAATATCGTTGGATCAGCTGTTTCCATGGTTAAACCCTCTATAAGCAGCTTCATTTTTTCACCAAAGTTGTGCAAATTGCGATTACTTTTGTGCTTCTCAATGTTTTTGCACCAGTTTTACACAAATTAAGGAAAAACTCTTCTATTTTTAGATTCTGTGTCGATATTTTCCATTAGTAATCTCGTCTTGAAGATAGTCTGGTATTGAAGAACCGACACCTTCCGTATAAAATTTCTTTTAACTCCATTATGTTTTAGTCAATTGATCAAAATGTAAAATGTGGTCTCTACAATGAGCTCCTGAAAAAAAAATGATACAAATCGGTTTAGTTATCTCCAAGGTAACTAAAAACTAGAATAAGGGGTCGTCTATATACCACGTGGACATCTATGGGGAAGAGGGGGGGGGGGGGGGCTGCTGGGCTTCTAGCCAGTCACCACGGTCCATACAAATTTGAAAATTTTTGTTTGGACAAAAGATCACAAGGGTGGAGGGGGGTCTGAAAGTCCAAAAAAATGACCAGCCCCTAAGATCTTAAAAACACAATAAGATCTTTCATGCATATTACTCCAAAACGGTTGCACAAATTCGTTTCGTTATTCCAAGGTAGGCTCTCTTCAAAGACTTATATCGAAAAGCGAATAAACCCTCAAGAAATTTCGGAATATCTCGGAATCTAGATGACCAACGATCGAAATCAATTTTTGAAGACCTGTGTTTTACTCTTTTTTTTGTGGTTAAAACATGACGCTGCTAGATGAACCCCCCATCTGGTTTCCTCAAAAGATTTTTTGATTTGTTCGGCAATCGTCAATAATATCTGGAAAAGAGTACAATTGACCCGTTTAGCAAAAAAGAATAGTACACAAATTTTTAAGACAGAAAAGAGTACATGTACTCTAAAGAGAGAACGTCTGGTAACCCTAAAAGGGCTGAGAATAATATTGAGCAGGGAATCAGATAGAAGTAGGCGACTTCGTGGAAGACCACGAATATGACTGCTATGGAACGTTCCGAACAACTTGAAAAGTATCAACCAAGACCGACGAAGAACAACAGCCAACAAGATACAAAGAAGAGAATATTCAAAGGAAGCTTTGAGCAAACACCTGAATCAATTTCTAATCAAAATCCTTGATAAAATTATGAAAAAATACATACAGTAACATGAGTAGTAATACTTGACGTATTGTAACGAGGAATCCCCAAAAATAGATGTAGAAAACATTCGTAGACAAATGTTTGTTTAGTCTAGCAGCTTTTTTTTAAGCAAGAAATCACTAAAGTTTCACGACATTCAGTCGCTACCAGCTCCAACTAAGACTCTGAATCAACTTTCATATTCTAATCCAGAGAAATGTGTAAAGCTTCGCTTGAGCGGAAAAATATCTCCAAACCGCAATCTCTAATTGCCCGCCAATTAGTCGTTTCCCGAATAACCCCCAGCAGAAGCAGAAACACCTAATGGATCAGTCTCCTCTCGAGGCTACTTAGGCCATCTCAAGTGGAAATGAGCCCCGACTCGTCGTCACCTCCGGAAAATTATCCTCTTGGATAGATAAATGATACGACAACGCTAATAATCCTGCAGAGACGACGTTCAAAAGAAAAAAAACAACAAGTGATCCAACAGTAGCTTATCTCAAAGCAAAACCACCAAACGGGACCCTGCACAATGAGCAGTTTCCATATGAACTTGCGACTAAAATATGTTTGCCATCTCATGTTACTTTTGAACTTTAAGCTTTTGAACAGGGCCTTCTTCTTCTTCTTCTTCTTCTTATTCTTGGCATTAACGTCCTCACTGGGATAGAGCCTGCTTCTCAGCTTAGTGTTCTTATGAGCACTTCCACAGTTATTAACTGAAAGCTTTCTTTGCCAAAGCTGCCATTTTCGCATTCGTATATCGTGTAGCAGGTACGATTATAATCTATGCCCAGGGAAGTCAAGGATCTTGGACCGACCGAAAATCGAACCCAGACATCTTCAGAATGGCTTTGTTTTGCAGCCGCGGACTCTAACCACTCGGCTAAGGAAGGCCCGAACAGTACCTATTGTGGAATAATTTGATGTATGTATAAAGGCAACATTTGAGATAAACGCTGCGAATACTCATGATGATATGAATCATTTTACCATATTCAATTATCCCCCGAAATAATCTCTAGATATTATTTATAGAAAATTTGTTGAAAATGTCTAAAAAATCTAAAGCATTTTAGTTTAGTCCTCACATTTACTCGAACTTGAAAACGAACTTTCATTTTTTTTCTAATATAGCTTTATGAGTTTACTTCTGAACAGTGTATAGAGATCTTTATAAAATATTACGATTATGCAGTATAATTCGTTGAATGTATACCTTGTGTTTGTATCCAATCTATCTAAAACATATACTTCTCGGTTGTTCCAGGAATATTTTAATAGTAGTGTACTTTAGAATAATTTACAATACAAAAAACCTATCAGAACAAGTTATTGTTTCGATTATTGGCCACCCGATCGCCCATAATGCCCTGGTCGGGATGGTAGGTGATTTCTGTTTCCCGAGAAAACCACCGGAAAAGCCTCAAATAACACGCAGCCTAATTACATTTTCGCCAGAGATCCTGCCTCCCGTGGCAAAGATACACTTACCTTCCTCGGTCTGGTCTGGTCGAGACGCGGGTAGATGAGAAGAACAATGATGATCCAAGCCAGCACGATTATCAGGAGGAATATTAGCCGAGGCTGGAGCTGGAGTGGGTGGAGACCATAAAACAGCTCATTTTGGCTCAATTAATGAAAAGTAAAGAGACGGGGACTTGGAGGCGTGTTGTCGGTGTTTCTGTGTAGAGAGGAGTATTGAGGAGATTCTTTTCGAGGGGTGGGCCATTTCACATTACGACGTATCAGATTTTTTGAAACTTCCCATAATGAATACTCGGCATGCATGATGAAAACTATATGCCTTCTTGAAAATGCTACACATTCTTGTATTAGACTTTTTTTTTTTTGTGAAACGTCCATTATGCCAATAGTAGTTAGAGTAAAGTATTGGAGTGTAACAGTTTTTAGCATAAATATTTAGATACCTATTTTGGCTGATAGTGGCGGCATCCACTTGAAAATTTTTGAATTCAGCAAAATTTGCCTTATCTTTCGAAGAAAGTCTCCAAAATTTCACGTCATCCTTAATTTTGCTAATTTTTTTTTTTTTTTTTGATATATTACAATTAACCCTGTTTTAGGCAAATTTTGATGAAAATTTAAAGTGCATTTTTCTGCAAACATGTTATAAAGTTTGTCTTTAATGAAAGTATCGATATTTCGTATTTCGGCCATTGAACTTTTGCCCCACACTAAATTTGATTGTACCAAACAATCAGACTTTTTTAAAACATCTTGCCAGAAATTGTTCGAAGCTTTTATCAACAGCCCTCAATCGAGATATACACAGTCAAGTAGTCGACAAAAGAATTTCAAAAGATCTCGAGTATCCGTAAATCGTGCTTCGTTACTTGGTTGCTTACTGACAATTATTGGTTGAAATTGAAAAACACAGCCTAGCTTACGAAAAAGAATCTAGGTAAGAAGGTTCTTTCATGATTTCATCAGAAAATTTCTTTTAATACTACTTTAAAAATTATTCTATGGAATCCTTATAATTTTTTTAATATTCATGTAATTGTTTTGTCAATTGTTCCAAAAAAAGAGAATTTTCAAAGAAATCGTTCAAGATTTAATTTCTCTCTTGCACTCGTTTAGAAACTAGACCTGGAATTCTTATGAAGTTAATTTAATTTTTAAGGAATGACTTCATTTACTTTTACTTATTGTTTCATTCTTTCGGGCTCTTCTTCAGTATTATCTCGAAATATTCCTTTAAAATTTGCTCCTTATATTATGGTGTCCGACCATTTGGCCGAACGCCGTTTGGCCGAATGCCGTTTGGCCGAACGCCATTTGGCCGAATGCCATTTGGCCGAACGGGTCGTTTGGCCAAATGCCATTTGGCCGAACGGGTCGTTTGGCCGAATGCCGTTTGGCCCAATCATGAACAAAAAACATCAAATTACTACAACACTTATGTGTAAGATTCTTAGGTGTTGCTCAATAGTTGATAAGCTAATTAATTGACTTTAATGATGTGACGGGATGTCATGCTTGTCACTATATATGTGCTCCAAGAGAATGATAAAATTGACCCGTTAATTTAGGACTAAGTTGTGAACTCCACTCATTGCATCAAGTTCCATTTTGGGCTATTAACGGTATGATAGGGTTCCAGTTTTATAATGATTTCATTAGAAGTTTTTCCTTCTTTTAAGCATAGGCCATTCTTTTGAGTTATACTGGTTTCGTTACTGTTGACAATAATTCAGCTTAAATGTTAATTGGGAACTTTACCTTCTTTAAATCATCGGCAGTTCTTTATACCGTTATCTAATATAAAATTTTTTTGCATAGCACTTGCTTAAATTTTCTTTAGATATTTTTCCTTCTTTTGATCAGAGGCTGTTCTTTCTGTTTCACCCCAAAATTAAAATTGCAACGTGTGAACTAAGCTCTGCACCATTACTTGCGTATAGCAGTAAACCGATTGACTCGGTGAACAATTACGTGGGAAAAGCTCACAGCTTCTCCTTTGTGAAAAGAAGATGCCAAAATTTGAGGTTACTTTAACCCGTATAGGCCTGAGTGAAAGCAAAAATTCTAAAACCTTCACCGCTCATCGAATTCTTAATGGATTGAAATGATTTTTTGTCAGTATACTGGCACATATATCTAGTTTCTAGAAGTGGACAGAAGAACGCGGAAATATTCCTGTGGTCAAGGTTATTCCGGTGGATCACTGGGTCAGGTCGGGTGAGAAGGGTACTGTGCGTATGTGCCCCTTGAGGTAGGCAAATTTCAAGTCACAGATTTTTTCCGGAATCGGTTATAATGTGGCCACTACATGACGGAATTTTAAGAAAATTGCATCAGTGTAAACATTTTGAGAAACGATTGAATTGGATAACTATGAGTATTGCATTTGATTTATCCTACAAATGACCATTTTTGGGTCCTGAGACGCCTCAAACTTACAATAAAGTGGCCAATTTGAATCTGAACATCTGTGACAAGCTTATGGGAATGCAATTTAGTGCACAGTTATGTTTGATTTTTTCTTTTCTAGAATTGAAACGAATTAGTATCCAACAAATCTAGAGCCGGTTCTTCCAGGCATTACGTCCGAATGACCACATCCGGTATATTTTAAACGATGCAAAACTCTTCATTTATAATGTTGAATGTCAATTCTGAATGATTTATGCAAATTAAAATGATTGTCATTGCAAATAAATAAAGGTAACTTTGCATGTCCCAAAAAATAGCCCTTTTTTACCCGACTTGACCCAGTGACCCACCGGAATAACTCCGGCCACAGGAATATTTCCGAGTTCCTCTGGCCACTTCTAGAAACTAGATATGTGGGCCAGTGAACTGACAAAAAATCATTTGAATCCGTTAAGAATTCTCTGAGCGGTGAGGGTTTTAGTATTTTTGCTTCCACTCAGGCCTATACTGCCCATAACTGCATATTTGTAACATTCGACAAAAGTAGGCATTGAGTAAATGGCAATAGAAGTTTGCATTTTATGGCAGTATGGGAGAAAACTAAAATTTCTAAAAATTACCAGGAACTCAAAAGTGCTAATTTGAGGCTGATATTTTGTACAACTCATATCGTATACTAGATGAATGACCAGAAAATAATTCTGATAGAAATTTCATTGCTATTACATTACGAGGCTCATTTATAATCCCAATGTGACTGTTATGCGGTTATAATTACCAATGTGACAAAACAACTTGGTATTTTTTTCAAATTTTCTAGAACAATCTCACAGATTTCAGTAAGTTGATCGAAAGTATTCATCATTTGATGACTCTCCATGGTATTAACTCCAATTTGTCAAAAATGTCGAATGTGACTGTTATGCAGTTATGGGCAGTATACGGGTTAATTATGAAATAATTTACTTAATACGATTCGAGGGATCGAAGCAATCCAGTCCTGCAGTAGGACTAATAATTTGTGAACCATATTAGTAGCTGTCAAAAAAAGACTACACACATAATGCAAAAGCTTCTGCTGGCAGCTATTACCGCTAGCAGAGAAGTGAATATTTCTTTACATTAAAGATGTTTTTCTTTCAGCACTGACTGTTTGCTGAACTAACATCAAAGAACCAACTAAGTGTATATCAATGATGATTAACCTTCTTTAAAAATAAGCTGAATAAGTTCTTTGAAATTCAGCTTTGAAACTCACTACAATAATATGATAACTGTAATTCACTTTTATTTCCTATTTCGGCCAAACCGCATTCGGCCAAAAGACCCTTTCGGCCAAATGGCGTTCGGCCAAACGGCATTCGGCCAAATGACCCGGAACCTTATATTATATTGAGAGTCTGCTTTGAATAATTCCATTAGCTAAAAACTTTCGAATTTTGTCTCGCGGTGAAACGATATATTAATATAGAAGATAAACAAAATACATCATCATTCTAATATTCGAACTATTCAAAGTTATTTTTCATCAAATTAAATTAAATAAGAATAAAGGAATAGGCCGACACAGTAAATGACGAACCATCTATAGTTTGTTTGAAAAATACAAAATAGATATTGATAAAAGTTAAAAAAAGAACGCTTATGCAGTGCGATGTAAATTAGTGAAATAGTCATGCATATTTCATAAAATTAAGCGTATAGGACATCTCTGAGGAAACGTAGCGCTGTAGTACGTCGACATTCATAAGATTTTTTAAATGACAGGAAAATAATAAAGAAAAGTGTTTGTAATAAAATTATTTCAAACAGAATAAGGTTTTATGCTGACACTTGTAGTGGCGAACCATCCATAGTTTGTTTGAAAAACGCAAACACGTAACGTTGTCTCGATATAAGTAATCATTAGCATGAAACGAGCTCACCAGTTGGTAATCCATCCTCGTCTGAACACGAACATCTTTTCGAACTCGCACGACGTGAACCGGACACGTTTGACTTTGACTCCATTACTCACTCCACAGAAACATGGAACAGAATCAAGGAGCACACATTACATCCGCTGGGCTTCTCCGAATCACTGCCCAGCAAATTGCGCGCAAACGGAGTAGGAAGGGAACCGACGCCACGAGAAAAAACGACCACTTTTGCTTGGGCTTCCCGAATCACTGCCAGTGGGGCAAAATAGGTGATATTTAAAAATAAAAAGCAATGGATAACTATATTTCAGTGGTAGTAAAACGAGATCCTAATGCAATAGAAGCACCACGGAAGTCATACATTCACATAACGCATGTCTTCTAATCACTACGTTTTCGATCTAGTTTCCTAATTGCAAGGTAGTTTACGTTTTTCATTATTTCCCATAAGTTTTGACAGTTCTTGACTACCATTCTTCCATGAGCTTGTGTTGGAAGTTTGAAAAATTAGAGAACCGAGCGTAGCACTTTCATAGGGTGGAATACAAACATCAGTGTCGCCACTCGACGGCCGGTGAGAGAAACTGCATGTTCGAAATAATGTTGTCTGTGCATTTAGGTAATTGCAAAGTTAAATTTTAGAAACGCCATATTGTATGCAACTTCCCTTAAATTAAGCACATATTCCGAGAATAAACGGTTTTATGCTTAAAAACTATATGTTATCAATTATGTACGCTCCTAAATTTGTACAAAAAGAGGATTTCCCTATTGATTTTTTTGTGAGATTGTTAAAATATATAATTCTTGAAAAAGTTTCTGCAACAATAATTAAAAAATGTATATAAACTCTGAAGATAATTAAGACTAAATTCTTAAAAAAATTTAGAAAAGCAATTTCATATCAAATTACTGGATCAGCTTCAAAAAAGATCTTTTTAAAAAAATCCCAAAAAACCAAGGAACTTTTTAAAGATCACATCAAAAAATTGTTGGTGTAATCACTTCCAAATAAATTAGTACATTTACAACTGTAGAACCTTTCAGATGTTTCTCATGGATGAATCTGAAAAGATACAATTTTAAAAATATTCAGGAGCAAAACTTTTGGAAACTGATCGTATAAAGAATGCCAGAAAGTTTTTAGGCGAAGTTAATAAGGCTATGTATCTGAAAATTTACTTAAAAAAATCTTGAAAGAATAGCTTGAAAAATTCTTAAAGTAATTCAAGAAAAACTTAAAAAAAAAATCATAATGGTAATTCTTGGGAAACTTTCATATATAGAAATGCTTTGAGGTATCCTCGGTAAAATTCTTCAAGATTCCTGTAAAAATAATCCACAAGTTTTTGAACAAATTGCTGATTGGGCAAAGTTTATTTTTAACGCAACGCTCAAAATGACAATGTTTGACCCCTCTCTCCTGCCTTAACGTTTTTTGTATGAAAAATTTAAAATTTGTGTATGGTCCGTAACGCTTGAGCCTACTATCCCCGTCCCCCTAGAGTGTCACGTAATTTTTGGACGACATCTAGAATATTTAAAAATATTTTCATCATTAAGGATTGATTGCAAAAAGATACCACAAATTAATCCCTCTACCGGTAGCTTCATTTATTACCAATAAAAAAAATATTCAAATCGCGATAACTTTTTTGTTTCTCGATATGTTTGCACCATTTTTTCACAAGCCCTTAAAAAACTCTTCTAGTTTGAGAATGTGTGTCGATATTGATAAATGGTCATCTGTATCCGGAGATATTCCAAAATTTCTTGGAGGACCGACGCGTAGCCATATTCCACGTAAATATTTCAGGCTATAGATTTTTTATCGTATTCGGATGTTGACTCCACGAAATGATACATTAATGCGAGTATGTTGTAAAAAAATGAAGCAATTTGGTGCAGCCGTTTTTGAGTAATGAGCATTTATGGTTCTGGAACCACGCTGGACAAGTAAAGATCTTGAAAACTCTAAAAAACCTCATACCGTAATTTTCAGATTTCTCCAAGAATACTAAACCGATTTGTATGATTTTTTCAGAGTAGTTCCTTATAATCTAGCATTGTTTAGTACACATTTAATTTTTTTGATAAATTTACTAAAAACAAAATGGCTGCCAAAAACATTTTGTATGGAGAATGTCGGACCCCCATGGAACATCGGAATATCTTCAAAATTAGATCACCATTGAATAACACTTACACGGATTCTTAAACTAGAAGAGTTTTTTGAGTTCTTGTGAAAAAATGGTGCAAACATATCGAGAAACAAAAAAGTTATCGCGATTTGAATATTTTTTTTATTGGTAATAAATGAAGCTACCGGTAGAGGGATTAATTTGTGGTATCTTTTTGCAATCAATCCTTAATGATGAAAATATTTTTAAATATTCTAGATGTCGTCCAAAAATTACGTGACACTCTAGGGGGACGGGGATAGTAGGCTCAAGCGTTACGGACCATACAAAAATTTTAAATTTTTCATACAAAAAACGTTAAGGCAGGAGGGAGGGGTCAAACATTGTCATTTTGAGCGTTGCGTTAAAAATAAACTTTGCCCAATCAGCAATTTGTTCAAAAACTTGTGGATTATTTTTACAGGAATCTTGAAGAATTTTACCGAGGATACCTCAAAGCATTTCTATATATGAAAGTTTCCCAAGAATTACCATTATGATTTTTTTTTTTAAGTTTTTCTTGAATTACTTTAAGAATTTTTCAAGCTATTCTTTCAAGATTTTTTTAAGTAAATTTTCAGATACATAGCCTTATTAACTTCGCCTAAAAACTTTCTGGCATTCTTTATACGATCAGTTTCCAAAAGTTTTGCTCCTGAATATTTTTAAAATTGTATCTTTTCAGATTCATCCATGAGAAACATCTGAAAGGTTCTACAGTTGTAAATGTAATAATTTATTTGGAAGTGATTACACCAACAATTTTTTGATGTGATCTTTAAAAAATTCCTTGGTTTTTTGGGATTTTTTTAAAAAGATCTTTTTTGAAGCTGATCCAGTAATTTGATATGAAATTGTTTTTCTAAATTTTTTTAAGAATTTAGTCTTAATTATCTTCAGAGTTTATATACATTTTTTAATTATTGTTGCAGAAACTTTTTCAAGAATTATATATTTTAACAATCTCACAAAAAAATCAATAGGGAAATCCTCTTTTTGTACAAATTTAGGAGCGTACATAATTGATAACATATAGTTTTTAAGCATAAAACCGTTTATTCTCGGAATATGTGCTTAATTTAAGGGAAGTTGCATACAATATGGCGTTTCTAAAATTTAACTTTGCAATTACCTAAATGCACAGACAACATTATTTCGAACATGCAGTTTCTCTCACCGGCCGTCGAGTGGCGACACTGATGTTTGTATTCCATCCAATGAACGTGCTATGCTCGGTTCTCTAATTTCTCAAACTTCCAACACAAGCTCATGGAAGAATGGTAGTCAAGAAGTGTCAAAACTTATGGAAAATAATGAAAAACGTAAACTACCTTGCAATTAGGAAACTAGATCGAAAATGTAGTGATTAGAAGACATGCGTTATGTGAATGTATGACTTCCGTGGTGCTTCTATTGCATTAGGATCTCGTTTTACTACCACTGAAATATAATTATCCATTGCTTTTTATTTTTAAATATCACCTATTTTGCCCCACTGGCAGTGATTCGGGAAGCCCAAGCAAAAGTGGTCGTTTTTTCTCGTGGCGTCGGTTCCCTTCCTACTCAGTTTGCGCGCAATTTGCTGGGCAGTGATTCGGAGAAGCACAGGATGTAATGTGTGCTCCTTGATTCTGTTCCATGTTTCTGTGGAGTGAGTGATTTGAATTCAAAAATGAAGCTGCCAGTAGAGGGGTTAATCTTGTTGCACCTGATCAAGCCACCTCGCTCGCTGTACTCCTCGCCTTCTTGTGCCAACCGGATTCGACGCGAACACCATCTTTGCAGGATTGTTGTCCGGTAGTCTTGAAACATGCCCTGCCCAGCGCACCCTTCCGGCTTTCGCAACCTTCTGGATACTGGGTTCGCCGTAGAGCCTAGCGAGCTCGTGGTTCATTCTCCGCCGCCACACACCGTTTTCCTGTACTCCGCCAAAGATCGTCCTAAGCACCCTTTGTTCGAACACTTCAAGTGCTTGCAGGTCCTCTTCCAGCATGGTCCATGCTTCATGTCCATAGAGGACCACTGGTCTTATAAGCGTTTTGTACATGGTACATTTGGTGGTTGGGTAATAGAATAATTATTTTCAAGAATCCTTGTAAAAGTGTAAAGTGAAGTTGCTCAGAAAACTCTTGAAAAAATTAGTAGTAAAATAAGTAGTACTTAACTGATAATTCTCTAGAAGACTTCACAGTTTTCATTTCATCACAATTTTCTGGGGAATTTTTCAAAGGAAGTTTTAATTGAAAGGATGTTAATTCAAGGTAAAACCCTAAAGAGCAATTGGCAAAATACCTTGCCTATAAGTCGTTTAAAAATATATGGCGACTAATAATCTTAATTCCGATTGTAATTCCTGGGATAAGTTTATTTTTCGTAGACAAAATGTTCATGAATTGCATAAGTGGAATTGTAAGACGAATAATAGAAAGAATCTTTAAAATTAGCATAACACATTTGGAGGGAAATTGCATACATTATTGGATAGCTTCATGAAGAAACTTGAGCCTTCCTTAGCCGAGTGGTTAAAATCCGCGGCTACAAAGCAAAGCCATGCTGAAGGTATCTGGGTTCGATTCCCAGTCGTTCCAGGATCTTTTCGTAATGGAAATTTCCTTGACTCCCCTGGGCATAAAGTATAATCGTACCTGCCACACGATTTACGAATGCGAAAATGGCAACATTGGCAAAGAAAGCTCTCAGTTAATAACTTTGGAAGTGCTCATAAGAACACAAGCTGAGAAGCAGGCTCTGTCCCAGTGGGGACGTAGTGCCAAGAAGAAAAAGAAGATGAAGAAACTTCCTAGTGTTGTTAAAGACAATACCGGGTATCCCCGTTGGTTTGACCACATTTAATCTGAACACTTTTTAATCTGTACCCCGCTAATTTGCACATCGTTCAGATTAAAAATGGTTCAAACGTCATTTAGCTCATGGAAGTGAGATGGAACGCTGTGGAACGGAACGCAGAATCAAAACAAAACAGTGAAAGAGGTAACCAGAAACACGTTTCTAGGGTGACTAGATCAAATTATAAATGAACCCCGATGGTTTGCATGAGGTACCGTTTAAATTAGCGGGGTTGCACGGTATATCTCAAAATTTCAATGGAGTTTTTTGATAAATCCTTTGTGGTATTTCGGGAAACATTTCATAATAATTCTCGAAGAAACTCGAAATTTCAAAGAAAATATAAAAACAAATTAAAAGGAACTCTTTGAAATAAAAAATAAGAAAAAAAGCCTCTTGATTATTTTTGAATCCATCCCTCAATTTTCAGAATGGTTTTTTTTTGAGTTACTAATGGCTCTGCTGACAAGATTATTGGCAGAATTTCAAATAATACTAGATATTCTATAATACTAATAATCTCTTGCAGTTTTCTTCCAAGATTCATGGTTTTATAACAGTGTGTGTGTTGTGAGTCAAAAATGAGAAAACAGAGTACCATTTTCACTCGAATTTCAAACAGTGGCAATTTCATTAGTACATGTTGATTTTTTTCACAACTTTTAAATGAAAAGGACTTGATTTAGAGAAGAATTAACCATCCTGTGAAGAAATTCAAGTGGTTTTCTTGAAAAATCGCTATACAAAGTCGAGTGTTCAGAATTTGAGACAAGTACTGTATTGTATTTAACAAATAGACCAAAAACCGGTATGATATAAACATAAACAACAGCACTTTGTTTAAATTATTACTCCTTCCCGCCGAACCCAAAAAACCAGAAACCGCTTAGCAAGCAACTGAAGCGATTAACATGATTAACAGCTCCTAGCAGCAACAGCATCAACCCGCAATCATTTCCAGATGGCCATTTGCGTCATTTCCAAAACTGCCTCCCGTCTCCGGTCCAGAGGGATCATCTTCGTGCCTCATCTGTTCTTGATTGGCATCCTTCTCGCGCCCGGTTCACGCCGTGGTTCCCGGAATGATGATAATAATTGCTGTCAATTTCTTATCACAGTGATAATCAGGAGGCTTTCTTCTGGTTGTTGCTAATGTTGGAAGCTCGCGGCCCACCCGCGCCTTACCCAGTCCCGATTAGTCGATGACAACAGGATGACTTAAAGATTATAAATTTGTTTCAATCAAAAAAAAAAAAAATGTTAAAATTTTATTGTTGGCCGATCCAAACAATAACACAATTAAAACAAAATCAGTTGTAATAACAAATACTGTTTCAAATGTGTTTCAATTGATAAAATTATTCGAAGCAATTGCTCATATATAATATTTTTTATATTCTGTTCATGAAATAACAAAGTTAGATATAGTTTAGTTGTGAAAAATAGCACAATGAGTTATATCTTGGACTCATTTAAAACAAGTTGTTTTTATTTGAATTATAACATATTTTGTTCAATCTTCGGGAAATTTTGTTACATTTCTTGTTATTTTTACTACTAACAAGTCTTTATTATAATTCTACTGTAATCCATTGATCGGGATGTTGCCGACGCCCGCGCAGGGAAATGGGGAGTGACACAAATTACTGTGCGCTTGACAGTGAACAGAGTTCGGTTTCGGTCGCTGGAGCGGAGGATGCTGGGATCTGTGGGTGCGGGGTTCAAGCCCGGTAATTGGATTGGTGCTGCTGTAAATTTTTCGGCAACTCACGTCGTTCCGTCATCGGGCCATGTCCTATAGGAAACGCAAGGTTCCTCCGGCTGGCTGCCGTAATTCAATTTAGAGATGATTTACCTTGCTCTTCATTCGTGCGTATCCTGCTGAAGTAGGTCTACCTTCCTTATTGGAACACAAGGAACGAGCAAGGAAGCTCCCTAATGACATCTACATTCAAATAGACGAAACTTGCCGAAATTTATTTCACCACACGCATAACAATGCGTCTGGCTGCGAGGCTAGGCGCCGTGGAAAGGGAACGATCAGAAAATGGATAATGTAATACGCAGGATTTTAGGGGTGTGTACGTATGGGATGGGAAAATTGAAGAAGCAGAGGAAAAAAACGGAGGAAGCTAAAGTAGAGAATATATAAATGTGGGTATTAGCCCCACCTTTATGCGCTGGGACTCACCCTCATTTTTTTTTTTCGTTTTTCGGTTTATATTTTGTTGCCGTACACGTACAGTTATCCTTTTTTGTCGTTGCTCGTTATTTCTTCGCATTCTCTACCGTTTCCTAAAGGCACCGTTCATCGAACTCAAGACGTTGTACTGTCATCGAAAAATAAATAAGTTAGTGAAATTTGTTTGGTACTGGGAATGGAAGGACAAGAAAATGTTCTTGCTCGGGCGAAGGTTCGTGATTGAATGGCACATAAGTGGAAGTTGATTCACGAACGACTTTTTCTTTTAATATTCCTATCTGTTCAAAAAATCTAAAATAAACCGCTAGGATCATATTCATACATTTTCTAGGTGGAATATAAAAAAATAGTGAAATAGTCAATCCATTTGCATGTGAAGAAGTCATATATTTTCCAGAAATGTGTAAGCAATAAGTCTTAGGGATCGTTCAAATATTACGTAACGCAATAGGGGAAGGGAAGGAGTCTTCCGAAGTGTAACGGACCATTAAAAAACATATTTTTTTTCATACAAAAGCTGTTACGTTGGGGAGGGAGGGAATCTTAAATTGGCAAATTTTGTGTTACGTAATATTTGAATCATCCCTCAGATTCTTGGGTTGATTTAGCTTCCATACACACAGTTTACGTACCCCACGTGTCAGCCTGCACCTTGCTCATATCTGTGCTATGTTTGATCGTTTGTCATAATCATAGCTCCAACTACATAGAACTATAAGGTACCTAATGCACTGTTTTAAGCAAGATCATGTTGAGAATCATGGGTACGGAACCGACTGATCGTAAAATTATATCAGCACATGTTATTATGTAATATGTTTTTTTTCGAACATATTATGCATTAAACTGAATGAATCTAATAAAACATTATAATATCAAATAATCGTTAGTCTAAAATAAAAGAAAAAGTTTAAAATATTGTATATTATTGCAATGCATAAATATGTACACCCAATTTCTTTTTACAACCGTTATCGGGGGGTCGTAAAAAGAATCGGTCGTAAAAAATCAGGATAATTATGGTCTTGAAAAATGCATCGTCCAGATGTGAAAATATTGATCCGAGGTATTCGGCAAAGTTGAAGCATGGATTGAGAACATTCCAAATGGCCATTCAAAATTTCATATTCTGGTAATAGATGGCAACACTGCTCGATTGTTATCAAAAGAGCCAATTTTATGGGGGTGTTATATGCTGATGCCAATAAATTTAAAAGATAACGATACCGAATGTTCACCAAAGCTGCAGGAAGTGTTGCATGCCATACAGTCGGCCGAAGCACAAATGTTAATGGGCTGGCAACATTATTTAAGAAGAATGAAGAAAAGATCAATACCATACAACTTGAATGGAATAGAAAAACATAATGATTAGCACCATAGCAAAGGTTCAAAATTTTGTCGTAGTTGGCAACACTGTTCAAGTAAAATACCGCCACCATGAAGTGCTAGTGTGCTACTATTTACTTACTTATTTGGCTTTACATTAATTATCTTGATAAAGCCTCGCCAACAATAATTCGCCAATTCACTCGGTTCATGGCCGCTTCTCTCCATCCTCGACTGTGACCCACGCTCTCCAGGTCCTGGTGCACCTGGTCAATCCACCTAGCTCGCTGCGCCCCACGCCTTCTTGTTCCGACCGGATTCGTAGCGAACACCATCTTATCAGGGTTGTTGTCCGACATTCTTGCAACATGCCCTGCCCAGCATATCCTTCCAGCTTTAGCTACCTTCACGATACTGGGTTCGCCGTAGAGTTGAGCGAGCTCGTGGTTCATCCTTCGCCGCCACACGCCGTTCTCCTGTACGCCGCCAAAGATCGTCCTTAGCACTCGGCGTTTGAAAACCCCAAGAGCTAGCAAGTCCTCCTCGAGCATAGTCCACGCCTCATGCCCGTAGAGGACTACCGGTCTTATGAGCGTTTTGTACATCGTACATTTGGTGCGGGAGTGAATCTTTCTTGACCGCAGTTTCTTCTGGAGCCCATAGTAGGCACGACTTCCGCTGACGATGCACCTTCGTATTTCCCGACTAACATGGTTGTCAGCCATCAACAAGGATCCGAGGTAGACGAACTCGTCCACCACATCGAAGGTATCTCCGTCTATCGTAACACTGCTTCCTAGGCGGGTCCTGTCGCGATCAGTTCCGCCAACAAGCATGTACTTTGTTTTCGACGCATTCACCATTAGCCCGACTCTTGTTGCTTCGCGTTTTAGGCGGGTGAACAAATCTGTCACCGTTTTTCTCCCAATAATATCCATGTCGTCAGCGAAGCAAACAAATTGTCCGGATCTCGTGTTAAGTCCAGCTCTCCGCATGACACCTTCAAGCGCAATATTAAACAACAGGCACGAAAGTCCATCGCCCTGTCGTAGTCCCCGCCGAGACTCGAACGAACTGGAGTGTTCGCCCGAGATCTTCACGCAGTTTTGCACACGGTCCATCGTTGCTCTGATCAATCTTGTGAGCTTCCCGGGAAAGCTGTTCTCGTCCATGATTTTCCATAGCTCTACGCGGTCGATACTATCGTATGCCGCCTTGAAATCGATGAACAAATGGTGCGTAGGGACCTGGTAATCACGGCATTTCTGGAGGATTTGCCGCACGGAAAAGATCTGGTCCGTTGTCGAGCGGCCGTCGATGAAACCTGCTTGATAACTTCCCACGAACTCGTTTGCTATAGGTGATAGACGACGGAAGAGAATCTGGGATAGCACTTTGTAGGCGGCGTTTAGGATGGTGATAGCACGATAATTTTCACACTCCAGTTTGTCGCCCTTTTTGTAGATAGGGCATATAACGCCTTGCTTCCACTCCTCCGGTAGTTGTTCCGTTTCCCAGATTCTGACTATCAGCCGATGCAGACAAGCGGCCAACCTGTCCGGGCCCATCTTGATGAGTTCGGCTCCGATACCATCCTTGCCAGCGGCCTTGTTGTTCTTGAGCTGTTGAATGGCATCCTTAACTTCCCCCATCGTGGGAGCTGGTTGGTTTCCACTATCCGCTGTGCTGACGTAGCCATCGCCTTCGTTGTCCTGACCTTCTGTGCCTGTGTTCTCTGCGTCATTCCGGTGTTCATCGTAGTGCTGCTTCCACCTTTCGATCACCTCGCATCCGTCTGTCAAGATGCCCCCATCCTTATCCCGGCACATCTCAGCAACTCCATCTCTTGGCATTCCACCTCTTCCAGGCGGCGCTTTTTGTCCCGGAATAGGCGGGTTTGCTGTTTCCGCTTCAGTCTGTATCGTTCCACGTTTTGTCGCATACCATGCTGCAGCATTGCAACCCGCGCTGCATTCTTCTTCTCTAAAACCTCCTGGCACTCCTCGTCAAACCGTCGTTAATGGCTGCTTTGACTGTCATCCAGCAGTCCTCAAGAGGGGCCCTATCGAGCTCGTCCTCATCCGGCAACGCTGCCTCAAGATGCTGCGCGTACGCATTGGCGACATCCGGTTGTTTCAGCCGCTCGAGATCGTACCGGGGCGGGCGTCGGTACCGTACATCATTGATGACGGATAGTTTTGGGCGCAGTTTCACCATCACCAGGTAGTGGTCGGAGTCAATGTTAGCGCCACGATAGGTTCTGACGTCGGTTATGTCGGAGAAGTGCCGTCCATCGATCAAAACGTGGTCGATTTGCGATTCTGTCTGCTGAGGTGATCTCCAGGTGTACCGATACGAGAGGCTGTGCTGGAAATAGGTGCTACGAATGGCCATATTCTTGGCCTGTAATTTTTTTTTAATTAATATACAATTTAGTTTTGTCTTTTGAATGCCGTCAAAAGATATTTTTTATGTTTGCCCCAATCAGAGATATTCACAATCAAAGTAGGCATGTTTTTGAGAGAAAAACAACAATAACTCCCAAACGGAAGAAGATAGCGAGTTCCTTCACTCACTTCAATTAAGCATTTTTTAAAGCTCTAAAAGTGTTTCATAGACTACTTTGATGAGATATTAGAATTGAAAACGCTAGAGCCAGAAACCCAATTTTGCTCGGACCACCCTATGTCACCGTAAGACAAAATATTTAAAGCGGTCAATTTAAGAGAAACAAAAAACTTTTTTTATGGTTAAATTGCTTGAAATTGAATGGTCTATAACTTTGTTGAAGGATGTATAATGTAATTTCTACAGATGAGAAAGTTAGTTACACAATTTCTATGTAAACGTGGACCACCCAAATTTTCAATAACGCTAAACAAAGGGCCTAACTAATACAAACAACTTTGTGGAAGACCGTTTTCATTAAATGTTTCATTCTAAAGCTCAAAATGCATCTTTCCGCGTTAAACTGCTTCATGGACCACTGTGCAATGGTACAGAATTATGGCGGGAATAGCGTCACAGTCCGTAATGTGATGGCGGAAAATATGGGAGGAAACCTGATCCAGGTCACGGCATGAAAATATGTTGGAGCAGAAAGGTGATTTCCGGCGGGATACACTTTGGGTTGTACAATGTACTACTGCACTTAGGCAAGGCTGGGGCACTCAAGATCACCAGAGTCTATTAAAAGTTCTTTTGGAGCTTTCAACATTTCTTAAAGTAACGAACTTTATTCTTCGGAGGTTGGAGTTTTAGTGACTATCTTTGTTACAAATTCATTGTCTATTTATCCTACGTTGTATTGTACAGTTGAATTTTAAAGTTGCACTGCCTGATTTTGGGTAATGATCAGTTTGAGAACTGTCATCTTACGATCGATTGCCAATAAATAGTTTTGCTTAGGGTGAAGATTAATTAAAGCCAAACTTCAAATATTCAAGAGCAAACATCTGAAGAACTGAAAATCAATTTGATCTGAAAACTTGATCGATTGGTGTTTCAAGTTCTAAAGGATATTCAGTTCTCCAGATTTGAGCTTTTGAAAATAAGAGATTCGGCTCCGATTGATCTTCACCCTAGGATGGTGAATACTGATACACCTACCCTACCTCGAAGGAGAAGTTCAAAAGTCTTTTAAAAATCCTCAAGGTACTCATTAGGGCGATTCAAAAATTTTAAAATGTTTGAAAATCCAAACTCTCATATCTGTTTTATCATCCTAATCATAACAATAATATTTTGTGATAATTTAATCTATTTCGGTGGTGATTTAAAGGTGGCCCATAGACAATGTAGGTTTATATGGAAATTACTTTGGAGAAATTTTGAAAAAAAAAATTCAGACGCGTTAGTACTGAAATGTGAATAACACTTATCACCCTATTGTGAAAACTCTTTCTTAAAACTTGAAACTTCTTTCTTGAAAAATGTTGCTGAAGTAACAATTCCCTTTTGAGCTAGTTTTGTTTCGAATTGTTGTAGATGTTTACAGGGTTTTAATCCCATATGAAGCTTAATAATAGCAAACAAACTCATAAATATCTCTTCTCCTATCTGTCGGATTCAATTGCACTTCAGCAAATTTCTTCATTATTGTTTAAAGAATGAGTTTTTACTAAGGGATGAAAAGTTTGAACTTACATTCCAGTAGTAACGTGTCTGGGACATTTTCCAAAAATTCTTCATAGTAATTTCCATATATACCTACATCGTCTTTGGGCCACATTTACATAACCACCTAGAAAGCTTAAAATTCCATAGAATACTATTTTTATGGTAAAGATGTTGTTCGGATTTGTAACAAACACTTACGCGGCAATTGGGGATTGAACTTCAACTTTTGCGATTTATTGCTCACTGATTTATACGAACGTTATAACACGGTAGATGCGATTGATTTGATATTTTGTATTTGACTAACTCTAACTGATTTCTGGCTATCGTATATTGTATTAGATTTAAGTAAGCAATGAGATATTATATAATTGAAGTAGGCTATGAGAATAGGGTCATTCGATGTTTTGTTAGCAGCCCTGTCGTCGTAAAATTTGAGCTACTTAGTCGTCTTGTTTTCTGGGGGGCGTTACTATAGCTCAGAGGGCACTACTACTCACAGGCGTTTATGTGGCCGTTAGTAAAGTCTAATTTCAGATCAAGAAACATGAAGCTGTTTAGCTTTATCAAACAGACAAAATAAATAATCTAAATCATTTTTTATTCTTCAGGCGCATTATCCCTACAAGGCAGACACAGGTTTTTATCTCTTAATTTTATATGGACAACTGTAATACATTATTTGTTCAATCAAAAATTCAATCAAATCGATTTGTTGTAATTTACTTATTTACCTTACCGGTTAGGGTAAGGCCTGGGCGGCCGGACACGTCTCCATTTGACGTAGTCCATGGCTGCCGGTCCTTAGCCACGCATTCTATGAAGAATCCACAAATGATCCTCAACTTGATCGACCCATCTTGCTCGCTGCTCACCACATCGTCTTGTGCCGGTCGGATTATTTTCGAGAACCATTTTCACCTGGTTGTTAAACGATAATCTGTTGACATGTCAGCCCACCATAACTTCTCAGGACGTCTTCTATCTGCACTCCACCGTAGTAATCTGCAAAATCTTCCATTCGAAAACGCCAAGCGTTGCGATTGGCGCATTGATTCTCTGTACGAGGGGTCCATGTTTCGTGCCCATAAATGAGTACCGGTCTAATCAGCGTCTTGTAGATGGTTACCTTAGTGACGAACTTAACTCGATCGAAGAGTTTTGCGGACTCCAAAGTAGACACGATTTCCAGCAACGATGTGTCTCTGAATTTCTCTGCTGGTGTCGTTGTCGGCGGTCACCAGTGAGTCCAAGTACACGAATTCTCCGATCGCCTCGATTTCATCCTCATCAATATGACCTCGAGGTGGGGGCATGCATCTTTTGAGTCGCTGGTTATCGTACACATTGATTATTCGACACATTGATGTCCGATTCGCCTAACTTTAGACCTCAATCAGATGTACGTATCCACCATATTCTTGAAGTACCGTGCTAGAATATCAATATAATCGACGAAACTAAGTAGCTGAACGTACTTTCGGAAGATCGTACCACTCAGGCCTTTTTACGAGACCTTTTTCGTACTCTGTAGGCCTTTTTACGAGTCGTTTCATATCAGCTCACTTTAAAGAAATTCGACTGTTCTTCTATGGAGATGACAGCGTGTTTGCACCGGAGCTGCAAAATGCCTATCCCCGCTTTTCTTATCATACCCTCTAAAGTAGTGTTGAACAGCAACATTCGAAAAGACTCGAAGGTGTCCCTGATACTCTGGGTATGCACATCACTCGATCTATCTACGCATTGATCAATATTATCAGGTTGACCAAAAAGCTGTATTTTTGCATAATCTGCCATAGCTGGTCTGTATCATATGTATCGTAGGCCGATTTGAAATCGATGAACAACAATGTTTAGTGATGTGTGGATACATTGTACTCCCGGCAATTCTGCAACAACAGGCGATTAACGAATATCTGATCCTGTGGCTTTGTTGTTTTTTAACCTACTCATCTCCCTCTCTATTTTCTGAAGATGTGGAACCAGACGTCTCTTGTCCTGTGCTGGTGTTCCTGGATTTGTAACTTAATCCTGTTTAAATCTACCGGTCCCAAAAATAGTCCGATAATTTTTAATGAGGCTGCTACGTGACAGGTGTTCACTAATCAAAACGTGGTTGTTTGAACTTGTTAAACATAACTAGAACATCATTCTGTACTTTTTTTTTTTTTCTCTGATTTGTATTAAAAAAAATCTAAACAGCTAAACAACAGTTATTTGATTAAGTCAATTTAATGTGACCTCTAAACATATTTTTTCTCAATTCAAATACCATTTCAAAATCTTATTATACTAATTTTCATGACTTCATCACTTACAAGTATGATCAAGATAATAAAAAAAAACCAAAATATATAAACAAGGCTTGTGCAGAGATTTTTCAAGACAATTTCTGCACAAAAGCAATTTCTGCAAATAAAATAAAAATTGTTGATTTCCTCCGATGTTGTAATTTTTATTTTTATTTTCGAATTATGCCAATTGGATTATTATTTTCATACAATTCTATGATAGTGCCTATATGGAGAGAAACGGATTTAATATTATTTGAATCACAAGAGTTGCCCAAACATACCAAGAATAGCAAACATATTGTTGTTATAATCTGTCGGTTTATTTAAAAAAAAAATGTAACAGTTTTAGAGGTAAAACACTTAAAAAATTGTATTTCTCTTATCAGTTCAACAGTAGCAGACATTGAAACTTTCAACACTATGTGGACAATATTTTACTTGAACAACATTGTTATAAGGCTGAGATGATAAAAATCAATTATCAATCTAGTTTAGTTGCATAGCGAATTTATTAAGAGATCGTTTATTTTCCCTTTTTTAAAGGTCTCACCGTTGTAATTTCTGAACGCCTTTTTTTAACTTGGCGCCATGCAAAAGTTTGTTAGTAAAATGCACATCTAATTCATGGAGGCTCCAGATTTCCTGACACATTTTTAATTTTCGTCAATACAATATTGAAAGACATGCCACAATTTGATCAAAAATCAAACGAGATATAAGAGCAACTCATACTCAGGAATTTATTGTCTACTGTGTTCTTGTACGAATTTAAGTCGCCTTCAATAGTATACAATTCATCGTCGCCGACGCCGATTTATCTGGATTGACCCAGAAATTCTTCTTGATGTCCTACAAAGGATTCTGTCCATAAACCACTTTATTTGGTTCTTGTCCACATATTTTTCAATCATAGTCTTCAAGACTAAGTGATTTTTTTTTTCTAAATATCTATTCAGATAATTGAACCATTAGTTTATTAAATGATTATGATAAATTTAAGGGATCAGGTGCATTCTGTTGTCCAATAAACAATCATATAATCAGCTATATCAGCACACTGGGACAATATTTCCTTATCTGACGTAGAACTGTGCAGAATCATATTCAACAATAAGCAATGTGAGAAGCAATATTTAATGACTGAGGGACATTGATACAGCTTTACACCATCTACATGATCTACGAGAGATACGTAACTTCAGGGCGTGGATAAAGCTTAGAAATTTTGACTGATGGGTTTCAGGGCATTACGATGATCAAAAGATTACAGAATAGAAGATCATATATTTACAGAGCCTTAATACAGCTTGGAATTTTTAATTGCTATTCTCAGGGCGATCTGAGTTACGGTTAAATAACTTCAGGGCATGAATATCCGGATGTCAATGATGTCATACATGGCGTCTTGTAGACGTTATTTACATGGGATAATGTCGAATAACTCCAGGGCGTTGATGCGGCTTAGAATTTTCAATAGTTGTCCTTAGGGCGTAATGATGTACCTGATGTACCGTAAAATCGGGTGTAATTGATCAGACGGGTGAAATTGATCATCGTATCAAACGATTTTATTAATTTTTTTTTTTTTTTGTAAACACATTTATTTAGTTCATACTACATTTAAAGACAATAACAACATAAAACAAAGTCAAGTGCTTCTATTGTAAAACAACTGTTGACATCTAAAACAAAGTTTACATACACAATAAACATTTTTAGAGCCTTGTTTCTGGTATTCACTTCAGTGTTATTCAGTTCTGGTAAAGATAACATTTTGTAGGTTACTCTTCTATTTAAAATTGTGTCTAATTTTAAACGAAGATGATTCCACAGATGTTGCACGCGAACACATGTTGAGAGTTTGTGCTCCAGATCTTCAACTGCATTTGGACACCGGTTGCACATTGGACTGTCAATCCTATTTTGTCTGAAGAACAGAGCAGCGTGTGGTATTTTCTCGTTGATGACCAAATAGTAGGTGGACTTTTCCTCCGAAGTAAAATGTTTTCCGCGAATGTTTTGCCAAACTCTTGCCCAGTGAATATTTGGATTTTCTTCTACTATTTTTGGTGATTTAATCATGTTTCTGAAGATGGAATGAATTGCTGGTGCAGATGGATTCCTAATCGTGCTCTCAGGGAGATATGGTAACTCTTTAGATATCTGCTTCAGACAAGGATATAAAGCTGGAATCCCAGACACATTCGGAGGGTTGGCCATTTGTTCCATGAACGATGCTGCAAAAGGAGTGTGTTCTCCGCACTGAAGAAACTGGTTCAATAACAGAGCCTTGCATTTGTGCATCGGGAGATGCAGGTTTAATCCCCCTTTCTCTACTGTAAGAGAAAGCTGTTCCATTGAAATTCGGCAAGGATAACGTGACCAGATGAAACCTCCGATGCGAGATGTGATTTTTGCTACTGCAGAGTTGGGAATGCTAAGCACTGACGCCATGAACCAGAGTCTCGAAGTGACGAACGTATTTATCAGTGCAACTTTCTGATGCATACTCAATACTCTTTGCTTGAAGAGCCACATTAGACGAGATGTTTTCTTTATGACCTCTGCCCAGTTGAAGTCAAGGGTGCGCTTGAGTGAGTTGAAGTAGACAACTCCAAGAATTTTGATGGCCTCTTCATTTTTGAGCCAACTGACCATCCGATTCGTAGGTTGTTGTGCTCCTATGTGAATCGACGTCGTTTTAGTGAGATTTAGCTTTGCTCCCGAGCACAAACCGAAGTCCATGAACGCTTTTTTAATCAGGTCCAATTTCAACTCTTCCACAACAATTATGGATATGTCGTCAGCATATGCCACAACGAGTTCTAAAGGATGATTGCAGATGGTTGTGAGTTTTTCAAGGAGAGGGTGAAGGTATAGGACGAAAAGGTGCATGCTGATGGGATCACCCTGGCGAACTGATCGCAAGATTGGGATTTCGGGTCTGAGATTTCCATTGACAAGTATTCGCGAATGGGACATGGACATTATTTTTCCAACAAGAGACACAAAATCCGTGTGGAAACGCATACTACGCATAACATTCAACAAAAAATTAACATTCACACGATCAAAGGCATGATCAAGATCAAACGAAATTAACCTTCCCGATCTTCTTTTGCAATTGATTTCTACGATTCGATCCTTGATGGCGCAAACGGCCTCAAATATATTTCGTTTAGAGTTCGAGCACTTTTGATTGGAGTTTAGGAGATTGTTGTCTGTCATGATCTTATCCATCCTTTGCTTTAGGATGCGTGATAGTAACTTATAATCAAAGTTTAACAGAGAAATGGGCCTATACCCTTTGATTGAATCATCACCACCTTTTTTCTTGCTGAGTACAATTATTCCATCAACGAATTTTTGCTGAATATTTCCACGAAGAGCCTCATTTATAACAAGATTGAGTTGACGGTGTATAATGTCAAAGGTCTTTAAGAAGAATTCTTTAGGAAGTCCGTCACATCCTGGAGATTTACGGGAAGCACTTGATTTGATAGCAAAGAAGATTTCCTGAGTCGTTATTTCATTCATGGCTCCAATATTGAATTCACAGTTAGGAGAGATAAATCTATTGCACGGAAATTCCGTATTTACAGATAGATTTTCATCAGTGTAGAGTGCTTCAAAGTACTGACAGACATGTCTCTCAATTTCAGTGGGGTTTTCTAAGCGGATGTTTGCGTGCGTCATTGATCTAATAGTGCTTTTGTTTTTCTTTTGAATGCGTTCTCCCAACTGAAATGAAGAAATTTTTTCTCCGGCGATGATTGTTTCATTTATCCTTTCGAACGATTTTGAAAATTTACTTTGTAGGTTGAGCATTTTGCCTTTGATGCTATTAACCTCTGTAAGACCTTGTGGATTAGCATACAAATTGTCATACGCTTCACGTAGCCGACGATACAAATATTCATTTCTTACATGAAATTCTCGAAACGCTAAATTTGTCTTCCACTTGAAGAAGCTGATGATTTAAGGTTTGACGAAATTCAGCCACCACGACATCCAACTGTCGAAATTTCGCCTCTCTCTCAACCACCGGTTCCACTTTATCTCAAATTCTTCGATGTTTTCTGGAGTTAACACATGGGTTCGCATCGACCAAAACCCTCGGCCTTGTGGTTTGCCCAGATTTGGGAGGCAACATCTCATTTTGTACGCCTTATGGTCAGAAAAAGGTGTAACGAAATATTCGGACGTACGAAGGGACGAGACAAGAGACGACGAAACATATATTCTATCAATGCGAGAAGCACAATTTGGGCGGACGAAACTATATGCGATTTGATTTTTATGAACACAATCCCACGTATCACATAGCTTTAGAGAATCAAGTAGTTGTTTCAGAGACTGACTGTGATTGCTAGACCCAGTTGCATCTTTGGCGGACACAACGCAATTGAAATCACCGCCAAGTATAAGATTTGGTGTAGATTGTTGTAGGTAAAACGGCAGAGATTGTTTGAAAAAATGTTCCCTAGACGACGTATTCTGAGTGCCCGATGGGGGGTACACATTACAAACAGTTACACAATTTCCAACATTCACACATATAATACACCCATCTAGGCTTCTCTGGACATTGCAATATGGAATATGGGCTTTTAGGGCAATGGCAGTTCCTCTTTTCCTTTCGTCAACGTTTGTAATCACGGTATATCCTGGTATAGATAGCCGTGAATTTTCGACTTCTTGTAGCAGAACAATATCAAAATCCATTAAACGAAAAAACGAGCACATAGACTGAATTTTGGTTACACTGGACATGGCACAAATGTTCACACTTCCTATATTATAACTGATAGATGGATTATTCATCTTGGATCCATTTCAAGTATACAAAGTTAGCTTTGGGGGGCCGACATACACCGCGGCCTACTCGGGGTTAACATGTTAGTATTAGGATCATGTTGAATTTTAATGGGCTTAGGATCGAAACATAGGATCGATTTTTGGTTTTTTGGGCGTCCCCTGCGTTTGACTTTTTGAAACGAACCGTTGTCTTGGAACGATTCGTAACTGTCACTGTCGGAAATCTCCATAGTGAGATTGGGAGTGTTGGAGGGATTTGAGGGAATTTTGAAAACGCTCACCGAACTCGTTGTGGCTTTATCATGGCCTGCGGTTGCAGCCTGGTGTGTGGATTGATCTCCTGCTGATGGTTGTTTTGCAGATTCTCCTGCCGTAATACCACCAGATGTAGATGCTTCTCCGTTATTCTGCTGTGCGCTGTCGATCCATTGTTCTTCCATTCCAGTTGTTTTCATCTGCATGTCGTTCCCATCAGTGGTGGCGGTGGGGATCTCGGGTTGGTCAGACACAGAGGGAAGGCTACATGTGCTGACTGTGTTGTTCGTTGCTACGCTGGCTGGAGCTGAAGATGCCAATTCGTTCAGTGAAACGAAATGTGGCATTAGGGTTGCTGTACTTTTGTTCACCACACTTGCAAAGCTGGTTGAAGGATTGTTGTTCGATTGCGCAGCGCGCTTGAGGCGATCGTTAAGATCTGCTTTTTGACCCAACAGTTTCTTGTTTTCCACACACGTGGAACCCGGGTGGGATGGGTTAGTACAATGTTTACACGTGTGCACCTGGTTCCGGTAAGTAACCAGGGTCTGTTCCCCTTGAATGGTCACAAAAGATTTTATGTGCCGCCGCAACATCATTTTCACTACGCGCACACCTGTCGGTATCCCTTTCAGGGGATAGTTTTCACTCCAGATCTGGTCTTTAATCGTGATTACATCACCGTACTGCTTCAGGAACGCCACTATTTCTTCATTCCGAATGTTTTCGGACAGGTCATGAATTTTCACCTCGACGCCGCCGTCATCCATGACGAGACGTACCTTAGTCTTGTTCACTTCGATCTCATGCTTTTCGTTATGCATCTGAACTACATCCTGAGCAGTTTGCAAATCACGACACTTGATATGCACACAGTTTTGTGCGTGGTTCATTTGTAGACGCACAACATGATCCACAGTCAGACCAAATGTTTCGTAAACGAACTTGTGAATGTCTTCGAACGTTGGTCGTTTTGGAAAGTTCGTTAGATCGACTTTGAACGTGTTTTCACGCGGTCGCACAGAGGCCATGGTAGATTTTGTTTGCTTAACGTAGCAAAAAACGATACCGGTCGCCAGCAAAAAACTGACGCAAATACTATTTCACACACCGAAGTGCGTGCGCGAAAAGAAAAGGAAAAAAATCGAAACGGAGCTTGTTTTTCAGACGTCTGGTCGCAGCGAGAGCTTGAACCTAACTGTGTAATGGAGCACAAATATCAATGTAAGCTGCAGTAAATGAACGTTGTGTGTCGTAACTATTGTCAAATTGTGTGTTGTGAAGTTTTTTGCGTTAAAACATTTTTAATAGGAAAACTTACGTATTCTCGGAGCTCAAGCCGATGCTGTGCTTCTTTTGTAATTTTCTCGGACATCAGCAGACAAATTCCGTGTTTGTCTATTTACATTTATGCGTTACTCAATCCTCTATCGATTCACACCGACAGAGTTGTCAAAATGCTTTTGAAAACGTTTTTACAACGCTGCGAACATCCCTTGTCAATGTGACTATTGTCGGTAGCCTCAATCTCTTCGGCAACTTTCCCATAACAACTGCTGGTGAATCTCTTCGGCAGCTCCAAATCAGTCCCATTTTGTGGCGTACTCATTTGAATTAATGACATCTCCGGCGATATCGTTTGTTTAGTCTCGGAAATCTCGCCAGCGGAAAGCGGGCAGAACAAAAAATCATCTGAATGTTTCCACTGATGTGTTTTGATAGAAAAATACTGTATAATTGGCGTTTGAAATTTGGTTGCCGATAATAGTCGAATGGTGCCAAAGCCGTAAGTCTCCCTACCATGAAAATAATGTAAAATTTCAAAATCATGCGCGGTGCAGTATTGATAATCACCTATGAGCTTCTGTTTTTAAGCAAGGATTTGAACATGGTATAAACCTGCCTTCCTTAGCTGAGAGGTTAGAGTCCGCGGCTACAAAGCAAAGCCATGCTGAAGGTGTCTAGGTTCGATTCCCGGTCGGTCCAGGATCTTTTCGTAATGGAAATTTCTTTGACTTCCCTGGGCATTAGAGTATCATCGTACCTGCCACACGATATACGAATGCGAAAATGGCAACTATGGCAAAGCAAGCTCTCAGTTAATAACTGTGGAAGTGCTCCCAAGAACACTAAGCTGAGAAGCAGGCTCTGTCCCAGTGAGGACATTAATGCCAAGAAGAAGAAGAAGAATAAACCTGAAAGTTTGTGAGGATGCTTGAGATATATCCCCAAACCAGATTTCATCACCCAAACTCGTACTAATTTGCTCATATGGTTAAAATAATTGAATTTCTGTTAAATATAATTGAATTCCTTAGGAAATTGCATACATTTAGGCGTTTTCCGCGTAATTCTTGAAATTTAACTATTCGTTAATTATATAAATATTGCGTTGTTCAGAATTTGACAAGCATATTCGGATTCAGGGAGCTCAAATTTATCATGTAGAGTTGTTTTGAAAACTAACAATAATGGCATTGACAAGTGATCAATTTCACCCCGAAATGAGATCCCTTGATTTTTTATTTTAGAGATATTTTTTTAGCACTAAAATGACATTTGTTAGACAATGTAGGTACATGAGTCGATGAGGCTCACCTTCGTACTTGTTTTCCTGCATTTAGGTGTTTGGCATTGTTAACATTATAGAAAACAGACTAGAAAAAACGTGAAAAATGATCAATTTCACCCGAAATTACGGTACATAGGATAAGGTCAAACTACTCCAGTGTGTTTATACAACTTCAATCAATGTCTACAGGGGTTGAGATGTAGCTAAGCTACGTGGGAGCTCAAATTACTCCAAGGCGTTAATATAGCTTCTAATTCTCAACTGATGTCCTACAGGGCTTCAAGTGGCGCCAGATCTTCGTGGGATAAGGTTAAATAACTCCAGATTACTGTATTACTCCATTGTTGATACAACTTGATCTATTTAGGATAAATTACTCCAAGGCGTTGATACAGCTTCCAATTTTCAATTAATGTCCTCAGGGGGATGAAATGCATCTGATCTACATCAGTCGAAATAAAATTACTCCAGGGCGTTGATACAGCTTTGAAATTTCGATTGATGTTATAAAGGGTGTTAAGTACACTTGGTCTTCGTGAGATAAGGTCAAATTACTCCAGAACGTTGAGACAACTTATAATGTTCAACTGATGTTCTACAGGGCGTCAAATTACTTGTGACCTACATCTTGTGATGTTCAAGTAACGTCCTCAGGGCGTTGAGGTGCATCTGATCTACGTGATATCTGGTCAAATTATTCCAAAGCTAATGTCTTACAGGGCGGTAAGATGCATCTGGTCTACGCAGATTAAATTTAAATTACTTCAGGGCGTTGAGATATCACATAATTCCTATTTGACGTCCTACAGGGCGCAAGATGCATCTGATCCATGAAGCATAAGTTTAAATTACTTCAGAGCGTTAATACAGCTTGAAAATTAATTTGATGGCTTACAAGACATCTACAGGGGGTTGAGATGCATCTGATCTACGTGAGACAGGGTCAAATTATTTCAGTTCGTGGATACAACTAGGAAATTTCCATTGATGTCATACAGGGGGTTATTTACACCTGGTCTACGTGGGATAAGGTTGAAAAACTGTAGGGCGTACATGCAGCTTATGATTTCGAACTCCTGTCAAACAGGGCGTCAAGATGGATCTAATCTACGAAGGATAAGGTCGACTAACTACAGGGCGTTTATACAGCTTAGAAATTTCAATAGTAGCCCTCAGGGCGTCAAGATGTACTTGATTTACTTAGGATATGATCAAATTAGTACAGGACGCTGATACAACTTAGACATTCAATCAATGTCTTCGGGGGGTTGAGATGCAGCTGAATTTCGTAGAATAAGGTCAAATTATTCCAGGGCGTTAATACAGCTTATAATTTGCAACTGATGCCCTACAGGGCGTCAAGATGCATCTTGGTGGTATAATGCAGAATTACTCCAGAGCGTTGATACAGCTTGAAATTTTATATTGATCTCTTACAGGGCGTTAAGATGCACCTGATCTACTCAGGAATAAGGAATCAATTATTGTCCTCAGGGGATTGAGATGCACCTACGTGGGACAAAGTCAAATTACTCCAGGGCGTTGATTTCAATTGATGTCATACAGGGCGTTAAGTACATCTGGTCTTTGTGGGATATGGTCGAATTACTTCAGGGCGTTGATATGGCTCATAATTTCATTGATATCTTGAAGAACGTCAAGATACACCTGATCTCCAAAGGGTAAGGTTGTATAGTGGAGGTATTATTTTTCACTGACGTCCCGATGGTTACTGCGATGAAATCAATTTTATCATTAAGTGAATGGTCGTTACTTTCCGTTACAACAATAATATGTACATTCATTGCGCTACTTGATTTTTGAGGGTTTTAAGGAAGTTGAACCGTGTTTAGACCCCCACTATTGGAACATTTACGCTAATCCTCGAGACGCCAAATACACAAAACGAATCACTTAAAGCTCTCCTCTGTGTTTCAAGACTTCAATAGATAGGGTATAGAATCAGTACTCTGTGTAGAGAACCGAAAGCTGCCGAATCTTTTAGGCCTTTTCGGCTGATCGTGTTCTAGCTCTTCAGCAGATAAGAGTAATAAGGTGAGGTAGAAATTACATAAATGAAAAAGGGTCAACTGATTTTCATCTGCTCGAAATTAGGGTGATTCAATCTGCTTAATACCTAACAGAAATAGTCGTCGAAAAAAATGGGTAGTTCGTCAATCAATTGCAATCACTTTTTGCTTATGTAAAAATAACTTCTATTACTCCAGAGAGTATCTATCTTGATCACTATTTTGCTGGTTGTAAATCAACAAGTGAAGCACAATGCAAAGTGCAAATACAGTTCCCTTTTGTCAAACTTCCGACAGTGTGCTCCATGTCAATACTGTGGCCAAAAATTAACACATCAAAGCCCTATTGAAAAGCGAATTCTTTGCATTGTTCGGATACGTATTTGCTCAGAATCGGTGCAAATTATACCTTTTTGGCGCAAGCCCACTTTGTGCAGCCTCGGAGCTTGCATAGTTCTTGGGATGCTGTTGATGGTGATGATGAAGCATAAACCCCGTTCTCACAACGACAAATCATTCTTTTCTCATTTAAATTTCCCATCACGGGTCCTACCCCAATCGAACGAAACTTCCGCATAACGGGGGATTTGCATCTTTTTAAGGAAGTAACTTCTTGTGTGCTGCCGGATTTGAATAGTGGTGCACGAAGAAAACGGCATTGTCATATGTGAGAAAGTAATTTCACTCTTTCTTTGGGGTTCGAAAGGGTTGCGACCTGAAAGAAGACTGGAAAGATCTTTGAGAATAGAGAAAAAAGAGAGTTTAATCAACTTCCGCATGTCACGTGTGAAACTTCGACTCTTCTGCTTGTCTTTGTAGGGAAGGCAGCGTGAGAAATTTGAATGAAGGGTTGATTGTGGTGCGAGAGTTCTTTGCATTTGGAAGAAAGGGGTTGCTTCAGTGAGGCAGTTAGACGGTTAGAAACGGATGTCGGATGACACAACAAAGAATGTAGAAGGCTTTTTAGGTTTCAGAAGAAATGCCTGCGTGTAATCTGTATGCTAATCTCCAACTAGCAGCGAAGGAATATCGATTTCAAATTTGTCATCTCATTTGGAAACAATTAGGAATTGGTTTATGAGTTCTCACGATCCAGAATGTTACAACCGTTGAGTCCCCATTTCAAGAAATTATCATCAGTCTGCTAGGTTCGTTTCTTTCGACCAACCCCCGAAGCAAGCTCACCGATATTAAAAGATCCGAAATTCAAATTAAATTATGAAAGATTCATCTAAATTGGAATTCCTTCCACGGGACGATGACGAGTGCAGATAAGCGCCCCATCCTTACCGAAGGACACGGGATTCTCACATACCTTCCCTATCAGAAGATGGACCCCACCTTTCGGCTTTTCAATCACACAACTACCACGCAGAAACGAAAAAGATAATAACAAGCAAACGTTCGTCTTCTGGCTGCCGCGCTGCTGTTCCTGAAGAAAAATCGACCATTTTCCCTCTGGAAGCACCCGTGCGTAGCCCGAGGGGGCAAAGGGAGGAAGAGGGTTCGTTGCTTCCCTATGGTCGATGGAAAAAAAAAGTTCAAAACAAGCTGGTTTGTTAGGAGAGTCATTGTTTTCGATTTTCTCATTGATTGTCCGTTTTGTCTCATAGTTCGAATTTGGCTACTATCACAGAAACGCCACTTTTAAAGCGATTTTTCAAGAAAACTACTTGTATTCTTTATCAGGATTATTAATCCTTGTATGAATTAAGACCTCTATATTTAAAAGTTGGAAAAATATCAATTTTTAACTTTGAAATCGTCACTATTTGGAATTTGAGACAAAACGATTGCTTAGACAAAACTTTGGAAGTGCTCATTGAGCACTTAGCTGAGAAGCAGGCTCTGTCCCAGAGAGGACGTTATGCCAAGAAGAAGAAGAAGAGAATGATGGCTTTGAGGTCGTTTACTCTCCTTGATAGAAATACTCGCTACGTCCTTGAGCGCCCTTGCACATGAAATTGGACCAGCACATGGGGACGGCGTTGCGGTGACGATAAAGCGCTTCTTAAGGCCGCCTGAGGAATGTACTTAAGCTGCCATCTCCACCTCGGAGACCGGCCTGACTATGCGAAACTCGTCAGCCATGGTCGCCTCGAATCGCCAGCAGATAGGCCACGGTTTCTATAACAATAAATATGCGTCGTCAACAAATTCCTTTCTTATTCCTCAGCTCAAATCCAGCCGAAGAACCACCCACTTTTCACAGATGGGAGGCATTGGATTTTCGGATACCGAACAACGAAAAAAAAAGAAGATAAAAGTTGGGCCTTTCGCGATAGGAGATGACTGCATGGGCCAACGTGAATCGAAAGCACGTCAAGATTAATGGAAAACATGCCGGCTGTCGACGAGAGTTTTTTTCTGCTAACAACTTTTGCCTGAAAGGAAAGATCCATGTCTTCAAAAGATTCTCCATCCGAGGGATTATTGCGGGAAATTAGAATTTTTTCGCATTCAATAAGTCGGCTGTTGTTGAAACATGCAAATGTTGTAAGTTCGAGGTATGGTTTGGGGCTGATATGGATCGGAAAAAGTCTTTGATTACCGTTTGGAAGATTATTTCTAGGAATCGAAACAGCAAAACTAATCTAAAGGAATTATTACACAGACCACAGACTGATTTATCCTTGTTTTAGTTCGAGACTGTTTCGCATTTCTACATAATCGATGTTTAATTTTAACATGAAAGTGTTCGGAATCAACCATGCTTAGTTTGTAAAAAAAAAAATTGTTATACAAATCTTGCTCTTATTTTAGATAGAGGTAGACGGGGTAAGATGAGCACTCCTCGTTTGTTACGTTTCTGCCGAAGTTTCTCAATAACTATTTGGAATTCTAATAAGCAACAATTATTTGCAATGACGGCCAAACTTTCTACGAGCATGAGCATGATTGACCGCCGGAAGTTGCTACTCCGTTATTGCGAAAACAGCTGTAATAATACAGGGAATCAACAGACGCTACTCAGAATCAGTAGCATCCTCGATGTGTAAGTACTGGTGCTCTCATTATTCTAGCAAACAATAACGGCGCCAGGGTGGTAAACTGCTTCTTCCATTGGTACTTCGCGTAATAGACCCCATTTGTAGTCCTTAGACTCTTGTCCAGTAACTCCTATCCCTACCTCCCCGTGGTGCCGCCTAGGGTACGAGTAACCGTAGAAAAATCGGGTAATCAACCCTGGTGGGACCTTGGTCGTATGCTGACAGGGAAGTGGGGCTCCTCTCAGTAGCGTAGCTAGGGGGTTGTGGTGGGTGCGGTCCGCACCGGGCCCCGAGTTCATAGGGGCCCCCAAATCGTGGTAAGTGTTTCATTTACTATAAAGAATTTGATTTCTAGATAACTAACAGGTTACAAGATGAAAACTCAGTTTGACAGTGACCTTGATCGGCAATGTGTAGGGCCCCATAATCAATGGTATTAGTAATTAGAAAAGTTTAAATACCTCAAAATTCATTCTCGATAACTCGGTTTAATTTTGAAATTCATAGGGATCTACCTAAATGTGCGGGGCCCATAACCGTATCTGAAACTGATTTGGAGGTATGTTACAGATCTCACCGTATTTCATTTCAATTATAATTTAGAATAGAAATCAGTAACACACATTTCTATATATTTAAAATTGTTCCTGTTGCGGAATCAAAATCTTCACCCAACATTCGAAAGTTATGTGTTTTGAAGGCTCGATAACGCTGATTTATTTTATATGCTTCCTGATGAGTTATACTTCACTGAGGCCTTAAGTGTCCGTAATATGAATCAGAACGGTATAGGAGATCTTCCCTAGCTTCATAAAGGAGCTCTTTAAAAAATACTATAAGGTACCGTGGGGTAAGTGGATACAGAAAAATTAATAGTCAACTTCATTGTTATGTACAGCTGACGTGAATAATGTAATTCAAACTTTTTTCTGTGGATAACAAATGAGGGACTAATATACTTCAAATCATCGAATATTTCGATTTTTCTTATTGTTATGTATTGAGTATTAGAGACTTAAAAAATTGCGCCAAACGATCCACTTGCCCTACCATGGTGGGGTAAGTGGATCACCAATAGCAAAAATCTGTTCTTTAAACAAATGTGAAGTTATTATGTATAGTAAGAATGATACTGCTCTCGTTCTTGTTATAAATGCTAGTAATGGTACATTTTAATACTATTAAATTAAAAAGTATCATTTTTTAATCAAAATATATTGAAAAATAGCTATACATTAGTTTACACTAATTCGAACAACAAAAAACATTGTAACTAGGCTAATTTGGAGAAAATTCATCCATTTATACACAAAAGGTATACAGAAGTATTGTAGGATTATGTTTTCGCAAAACACTCGTAGTTTGAAAATATTAGTTACATTATTTTTGAATAACAAACTGATTTTTTTTTATTCTATTTATGAATATGTTGGTATCATCTGTCTAAAATAATCTATATGGTCAAATAAGGTACGATAACATGCTTTCAATTGAAGAATTAGTATATTTTGCTCTTTTGCAACTCAGCTTAGATGAACCACGAAAAGTTTCGTGTAAGTTTTTAAATTATGTTTTTATATTTTTTATACCAGAAAGGTTAAACAAACCTTTAGGTGGATTAACTAAAATTCTCTATGGTGAATTTGACAAATTAAAGCTGGAAATTAAAAGAAATAAAGGAAAACAATATTTGAGGATATTAAAACTTTTTAAAATTCTCGTAAGCAATCTGCCAATAAATGATAATAATACTTGATCCACTTACCCTATCCCATTTAAAAGTAGGGGTAAGTGTACCATGTACAATATATCTGTATTTATTTATTAAAATCACATATTTTACATTGTGATTCATTCAATTAGAACTGAAATGCTCACCATGTGTCGAAAAAACCAATAGTTTTCGATTTTAGACAGAGATACAATGGAATTTTGAATGATGGAAAACCATTTCAAAATTTATCAATTTTTGCAGTTAACAAGTTTGCTTGTGTTAGTGTACGTGTAGAACCAGTTTTACAATAGTATCAGTGTGGACGTAAGAATATAACCTAAAATGAAGCAACAGTGCGAAAACATTCAACATATTCAGGTATTTATGCTTAATATTGACGAATGATCCACTTACCCCACTGATACACTTCCCCCACTGTACCTTACTGTTCATTTGAATTTGAGGATTTTTCAAAGAATTCCTAAGAGAATTCATATGCCAGTTTCTGCAGTTTGCCATACAGGACTTTTTACAGCAGTACTTTGATATAACATAACTCGATTTTTATATTCGTTACGTTACATCGAGGTTACGCTATATCGAAGCAAGTATTTTGTATCTAAATTTCGTTCAACATGTATACTTTTATTGGAAAATGGATCATGAATTGATGTTATTGACCTAGCAAGCATTTTTAGTCTTTCTCACATATTTTTGCGTGTTTATTTTTTTATTTTTCTTTTAATTTTCTTTTTTTTATTGTTACGTCTCTATTGCTGCAATCTTTGAAGAAATGTATTCCAGAAATATCTTTGGAGGAATCCTTGAACACTCAAAAAAACTCTGAAAGAAATTCATAAACGAGATCTTTCAGAAACCCTTAAAATGTTAATGTTGAGCCGTCTATTAACAGTTCTAGTAGGATCAATGTACCAATAACCACATAGCTAAGAACAAAAATTCGTATTAAATCGAAAAATAACGCTAGCGTCATTATTTTTACATCATCTGAAAGTTTTTATCTTGATTTTATGGGAAAAATATGAAAACTACGAAAACTCAAATGTTTGTATTTATTATCGCGTGTGCCACTATAGGAATACATGTGCCTATAGTAGCACTATTTCTAATTTCTGTTCCTATAGTAGCACAAGGATGACGTCGTTGGCAAAATACTTATCAAAACAGTATTTATCAAAAAATTTTTTATTTTTCCTACAAAGTTTGGATCAAAAGCTATCGTTTGATGTAAAAAAAGTTCATAATTCATCAATTATTTTGTAAAATAAATAAAAAGTTTCTCTCAGTAGTGCTACTTTAGGAACAATAGGTTTACTATAGGCGCAAGGGAGCTCAAATTTTAAGCAAAACTAATTATTTCGATCATTTTTTAACAAATTCAATCTGCGTATCAATGATACTTAGATAAATAGCTCCTGACCTTCATGTCAAAACATGTTTTGAAAAGATTTATATCAAAATGGCCGTAAAAAACCACTAGTGCGACTATAGACTAAGAGTCCACTAAGAGAACACCGACCCTAGGCAATTATGGGACTTGAAGAGTGTTGTTATGAGGAACTCTTGAAATACATCCTTTTGTTATTTCTTGACAGAATTTTAGAATAAATTCCCCAAGAATTCTTTTTAAAACGTATCAGTAAATTGATGAAGGAATCACTAGAAAACTCCATTCAAAGAAGAACTAATGTTGAGAGATTTTCCATGGAAAATTTTCAGAACGAATACGTTGTGAGAGTATCGGCATTATATCAGGAGAATTATCTGGGGGATCTGGAGATCTTGATAAGTTTTTGGACGAATTCCCGAATATATTTTGTAATACAAAATATCAGTAGGATATTCTAAAGACGAAAACTTTAAAGATTACTTGGAGAACCTACTGAAAAAAATCCTAAAGAACTTTCTTAAGAAATTTCTGATGGAATCAAATGGAAGGATTTCGTAATTAATTTACTGACGATATTTCGAAAAGATTGTTTTTTAGGTTTTTGGACGAATACCTGTACGAGTTTTTAGAATAATTGCTAGGGCATTTCAAGAATCATAACTGGATAGTTCTTCGAAAGATTCGCTGGAAGAATTCATGATAACCTGCTGGAATAATTTATGAATTTCTATACCCCGCAAAAATTTATAATTAAATTAAAATCGTAGGCAGAATGGTTTGAAGAATTTATAGTTGAATCTTCTTTATATCGTGGAGAAATCACTTGGTGAAATTCTTGATCAAAGGCTTAGAAGAATTCATAGATATATTTGAAAAAGAAACTATTGGAGAAATTCAAAATCCCTAGAATCCGGAATTCTTTGGAAACAGTTCTTGGACGTATTCTGGATAAAATCCTGGAGGAATTTAATTACAATTTTCTTATAAAATTTCTCAAGAAATTCTTGGGACGGGAATCCGTTAAGTCAATACTGATCAAATGTTTCTAGAAACTCTAGGAGCAATCTCTGAAAAAAAAATCTGGTGGAATCCCTGGAATTATTTTTGAGGAAGAAGTTTCTATGCATGAATATCATGATGATTAACTAGTGGAATTCCTACAAGATCACTGTCGCAATCTAAAAAAATCTCTAAGAACTCTATATTCTTTAATTCCCGAAGTAATCTTAGGGACAATCTTTGGAGTAATTCCTGAAGGAATTCACTGGTTAAAATCTGAACGATAATTTGAAAACAAATTCTAGAAAATCCTTTCAGAAAATACTATTTGAAATCATAAAGATATTGTAAACGGAAATCTTGGTGGAAGTTATGAGAAAACGTAAAATCATTGTAAACATCCCTGGAGTACTTATTTTCTTAAACAATTTCAGAAAGGTTTTTTGAAGAAATTTATGCTGGAATCTCTAAGGTAACTTTTATGGTTATCCTAAGGAGAATTCTTAATTGGATTTTTAGGGTTTATTAATATTTAGGAAGTTCGTGAAAATCACAAAATGAACTCTTGAGAAAATCTTTAGTGTTCATTTTGTAATTAGTTAGCATAATTTAAGGCTTTTCTGCCATCAAGAATTTCAAAATCGAACAAAACATAAAATTCGGAAAATATCAACATTACGCTAGAATTCCCCATTTAAGCTGTATATGGATCATTGCTTTCCAGAGCTACTCCGCCAGCTAATATATCAACTTACATGGCAGTTCACTGGAAGTCCTCTCGATAATTTTAAGTAAACTAATGTATTTTTGAACAAGAATTAAAAAAGAAAAACTGTAGGCTCATTAACTGACATTTGTGTCATTTAACGACTACAGCAACATTATCAGCATATCAACATAAGTTCCATCATTTTAGTCATAATTCTATAAAAGCTATTCGGTCATCGTTTATTTTAACAGTTGATTTCACATTAGCGTTCGCATTTGAACGGCTTTTACATTACTTTCTTAAGGGCCCCTAAATGGAATACCGCACCGGGCCCCAAAAACCCTAGCTACGCCACTGGCTCCTCTCTTCTGAGGGTGTAGCTTATCAGAGCGTCTGTTCTCCATGTTAGGAGCGGCTCAAAACAGCGTCTGTTCTCCATGTTAGGAGCGGCTGATCAGCGTCCTAGTGTCAGCGTGGGACTCTAAACAGTGCTGTGCACGATGATCCTCTGGCGGGACAGGGGGTTGGTGCAGGCCTTACAAGCCAGCCGTAAAAATCATCAGTACAGGAAGCATACAATGTAAATTCGTACCGGAACAATCAGCATAGACCCAGGCATCGAAAACGGACTAACGATTGGAAACTCTGATCATGGAACTGTAAGTCTCTCAATTTCTTTGGAAGTACCCGCATGCTTTCCGAATTATTGAAGGTCCGCAAGATCGACATCGTAGCACTGCAGGAGGTTTGCTGGAAAGGATCGACGGTACATACGTATAGGGATTCTACCAGAGCTGCGGCAACATATATGAGCTGCTTTTATCGTGATAGGCGAAATGCAGAGGCGCGTGATTGGGTGGTTTCCAATCGACAACAGAATGTGCAAGTTGAGGATCAAAGGCCGTTTCTTCAATATCAGCATAATTAACGTGCACAGCCCTCACCTAGTAAGTTAAGATGACGATAAAGACGCTTTCTACGCGCAGCTGGAATGTGAATACGACGGCTGCCCAAGCCATGATGTCAAAATCGTTATCGGAGATCTCAACGCGCAGGTTGGCCAGGAGGAGGAATTTAGACCGATTATAGGGAAGTTCAGTGCTCACCAGCTTACGAACGAAAACGGCCTTAGACTGATTGATTTCGCCGCCTCCAAAAACATGGCCATACGTAGTACCTACTTCCAGTACAGCCTCCCGTATCGGTACACCTGGAGATCACCCCAACAGACTGAATCGCAAATTGACCATTGATTTTGATTGATGGAAGACACTTCTCGGACATTATCGACGTCAGAACCTATCGCGGCGCAAACATAGATTCGAACAACTACCTTGTGATGCTTGAAGTGCGCCAACCACTCTCCGTTGTGAACAACATTCGGTACCGACGGGCGCCATGGTACTATCTGGAACGACTCAAGCTACCCGAAGACGCAACTGAACGCGCAAAGCCTTGAAGCAGCGTTGCCGGAAGAGGGAGAGCTCGCCGAAGCCCCTCTTAAGGACTGCTGGAGTAGTCTCAAAGCAGCCATTAACAACGCAGCGGAAGGTACCATTGCACAGTGGGGAAAAAAGGTAACAAACCGACGAAGAATTCTGTATCTTCTGAACGCAACGTGTAATTCTTGAGAAAATACCTGTATCTAATGTAAAAATGTCTAAGGAATGGAATGAAACTGGTTCTGATGGCCACACGGATCGTTATCATGCCCATTTTACCTGAATTCCCCATATTTATTAGGTATTTTATAGGATTTCTCATATTATATTCAGAGAAACTGTGTATGAGCTATTGAAATGACAATTTTCAAAAGATAGGAATATGAAAATGTGGATACAGGAGTTTGTCCTGACCGCACGGATAGTTATCATGCCCATTTCACCCAAATTCCCCATTTTATCAGCTTTTCATATAATTTATCATATTATACGCAGGTAAACCGTTTATTAGCTATTGACATAACGTTTTCTAAGCGGTAATAGCCTAGAAAAGCGAGTGCATGAATTTAAACTGACCACACGGATCGGTACCAAGCTCATTTTACCCGAATTCCCCCATTTATCAGGTTTTTGATAGGATTTCTCATACTATATGTGGGGAAACTGTTAATGAGCTATTGAAATAACATTTTTAAGCGATAACAGTCTGAGCATGTAAGAGCAGGTGTTGAAACTGACCGCACGGATCGTCAACATGCCCATTTCACCCAAATTCCCCATTTTTCACAGTATTAAAAAACCATGTAAATTTCAACTGTTAATCATGCACATGAAGGGAATGCTACAAATAGCATAAAATTCTGCCCTTGTTAAAATTCACAAACTTCAGTTTGATTGCGAGTGTGAATTTTAATCATCGTGTAAATTTACTGCATGGAGTTGAGTTGGCTCCTGACTCTTAGAAGGAAGAAATGATGAAGTAGAAAAACAAGGTGAAAGGGCCCATACTGATTCGTCACATACTTGAGAACAGCCAAGACTTATTTCCGCACCCCCATAGTATACACTACCCGCCATAAGTATGGAATCGCATCATCTAGTATTGCAACACCTCAATTGAATATTGCAGCACCCCAAAAAGTTTAGCATCACCCGTAAGCTATTACACTAATGACGCAATATCTTGGAAACCTTACTTTCTAGAAAGCTGCGGTCTTCAGCAAAGTTGTTCAGAAGCCTTACGGCGTTCATTAGCTGAAATTTTTAATGCGCCATTTTGCCGCTACGTGGCGCTAGTGTGCATGTAATTTGGTCATATTTTAGACGGCTCTAGCTCATGAACCTGACCACCTAGAATGTTCGTGTCTTCAGCAAAGTTGTTCAGAAGCTTAAAAGCAATCTGAGGCAGCACTGATTGGTTAGCAATTTTGCCGCTACGTGGCGCTAGTGTGCATATAAATTGGTCATATTTTAGACGGCTCTAGCTCATGAACCTGACCACTTAGAATGTTCGTGTCTTCAGCAAAGTTGTTCAGAAGCTTAAAAGCAATGTGAAACAGCCCTGATGGGTTAGCAATTTTGCCGCTACGTGGCGCTAGTGTGCATGTCACTTGATCATATTCTAGCAGGCTCTAACTCATGAACCTGACAACTTAGAATGTTCGTGTCTTCAGCAAAGTTGGTCAGAAGCTTAAAAGCAATCTGAGGCAGCACTGATTGGTTAGCAATTCTGCCGCTACGTGGCGCTAGTGTGCATGTAAATTGGTCATATTTTAGACGGCTCTGGTTCATGAACCTGACCACTTAGAATGTTCGTGTCTTTAGCAAAGTTGGTCAGAAGTTTAAAAGCAATCTGAGACAGCACTGATTGGTTAGCAATTTAGCCGCTACGTGGCGCTAGTGTGCATGTCATTTGATCTTATTCTAGCAGGCTTTAGCTCATGAACCTGACCACTTAGAATGTTCGTGTCTTCAGCAAAGTTGGTCAGAAGCTTAAAAGCAATCTGAGACAGCACTGATTGGTTACCAATTTAGCCGCTACGTGGCGCTAGTGTGCATGTCACTTGATCATATTCTAGCAGGCTCTAGCTCATGAACCTGACAACTTAGAATGTTCGTGTCTTCAGCAAAGTTGTTCAGAAGCTTAAAAGCAATCTGAGGCAGCACTGATTGGTTAGCAATTCTGCCGCTACGTGGCGCTAGTGTGTATGTCATTTGATCATATTCTAGCAGGCTCTAACTCATGAACCTGACAACTTAGAATGTTCGTGTCTTCAGCAAAGTTGGTCAGAAGGTTAAAAGCAATCTGAGGCAGCACTGATTGGTTAGCAATTTTGCCGTTACGTGGCGCTAGTGTGCATGTAAATTATTTTTAGACATATTTTAGACGGCTCTAGCACATGAACCTGACCACTTAGAATGTTCGTGTTTTTAGCAAAGTTGTTCAGAAGCTTAAAAGCAATCTGAGACAGCACTGATTGGTTACCAATTTAGCCGCTACGTGGCGCTAGTGTGCATGTCACTTGATCATATTCTAGCAGGCTCTAACTCATGAACCTGACAACTTAGAATGTTCGTGTCTTCAGCAAAGTTGGTCAGAAGCTTAAAAGCAATGTGAAACAGCACTGATGGGTTAGCAATTTCGCCGCTACGTGGCGCTAGTGTGCATGTAAATTGGTCATATTTTAGACGGCTCTAGCACATGAACCTGACCACTTAGAATGTTCGTGTCTTCAGCAAAGTTGTTCAGAAGCTTAAAAGCAATCTGAGGCAGCACTGATTGGTTAGCAATTTTGCCGTTACGTGGCGCTAGTGTGCATGTAAATTGGTCATATTTTAGACGGCTCTAGCTAATGAACTTGACCACTTAGAATGTTCGTGTCTTCAGCAAATTTGTTCAGAAGCTTAAAAGCAATCTGAGGCAGCACTGATTGGTTAGCAATTCTGCCGCTACGTGGCGCTAGTGTGTATGTCATTTGATCATATTCTAGCAGGCTCTAACTCATGAACCTGACAACTTAGAATGTTCGTGTCTTCAGCAAAGTTGTTCAGGAGCTTAACAGCAATGTGAAACAGCACTGATGGGTTAGCAATTTTGCCGCTACGTGGTGCTAGTGTGCATGTAAATTGGTCATATTTTAGACGGCTCTAGCTCATGAACACCTGACCACTTAGAATGATCGTGGTTTTTAGCGCAGAAGTATTCATAAATTACATCAATAAATCTCATAAATTTTTCCTATACCTAAGGGATGATTTAATGCTTCAAAATGATTTTGGTGAAATTCCTAGTCAAGTTCCTGAAAATCTCGTGAGCAAATTTTGAAGTTTATCTCGAGACATACTGAAGATAAAAATGGAATGAATTCAACAAGGACTAAAAGAAGATAATTATTGAAGTAATTACTTGAAAAATAAAAATATTCCATTAGAATTTTGAGTGAAGTTTGTGGTCGAGTTCAAGTTCAAGCAAAAATCAATTTTAATTTAGACGCAAAACCCTTTCGGTGTACCCAGTATGTTTCTGGAATAATTTATGAAATTATTGTTTGGAAATTTTTGAAAGAAAAGTTTTACAGTCATCTCTCCCTTACTCGATATTGAAGGGACTATCGAGTTAGGGAGGTATCGAGTTACAGAACACAAAAGCAGTGCAACTGCGTTCCAAGGGACCATCGAGTTAGCCATGAAAACCAACTTTTACTATGGTTCTCTAACTCGATATCGAGATACGGAATATCGAGTAAGGGAGAGTTAACTGTAACAGGAATCCATAGATTATTTTTTGAAATAGTATTGAGAGAAATTCTCGGAGGAATTCATGAATGAACCTACACACATGTTTATTTTTTTGTCATAAACTCGGCTGTATGAATCCCGTTTTTTTTTAAATTTTAAGAATGATTTAACTAGCGAGTTGCCAAGTTGCTAAGTAACGAAACACAGTTTTATAATACTTGAGATCACTGTGCATAACTCGTTTAATATTTGGCATATTAAATTGAGTTTTTATGGAAGAATTTTTAGAATCACCTCTAGAAAACACCTTTAAATTTTGTTGAGGAATCTCTGGAGATTTTCAAGGTACAACCAGGAACGATTTATAGAATAATTTCAGGAATAATTGGAGAAACACGTTGGAGAAATATCTGGAGGATTATGAATGATATCTCGAGTGGAATTCCTGTGGGAAATACGAGGAGTCCGTTTACTCTAATGATAATATTCTGCTGACAATAAATTTTGTAGAACCTTTTTGAGTTTCCCAACAGATTTGATATACCCTTCGAAAAATTTATGGCAAGAAGTTTTTCAAAAAGCTGATTGTTTGGAACACTCCATAAGTTTTCCAATCTATCATCATGCACCAATTATATAAATATGAGTGCTGGAGACAATCTTTTAAGAATACAAACACATGATAAATTCCCGTAATATTGTTTTTAGCATCGTCCAAAGGGGAGGAGGCATTCCCATTGCCCCCTCTAGCTATGCACATGCGTGCATGACATTAAACATCACCATCATTTTTAATGAAAATATGGTAGAACATGGCAAAAACAATGTTTTGATAAATTTAAAACAAGCCGACAAAATCGGGTCAAAAAGCTGACAAAATCGGGGGAAGACATCGGGGGCTGACAATATCGGGTCAGTACTGTATAATTGTTTACTATGTGTTAAAAAAAATACAAAATTTGACATTTTTTGTTAAGCTTTTAAGCTTCTGACCAACTTTGCTGAAGACACGAACATTCTAAGTGGTCAGGTTCATGAGCTAGAGCCGTCTAAAATATGACCAATTTACATGCACACTAGCGCCACGTAGCGGCAAAATTGCTAACCTGCGCTGCCTCAGATTGCTTTTAAGCTTCTGAACAACTTTGCTGAAGACACGAACATTCTAAGTGGTCAGGTTCATGAGCCAGAGCCGTCTAAAATATGTCCAATTTACATGCACACTAGCGCCACGTAGCGGCAAAACTGCTAACCAATCAGTGCTGCCTCAGATTGCTTTTAAGCTTCTGAACAACTTTGCTGAAGACACGAACATTCTAAGTGGTCAGGTTCATGAGCTAGAGCCGTCTAAAATATGACCAATTTACATGCACACTAGCGCCACGTAGCGGCAAAATTGCTAACCAATCAGTGCTGCCTCAGATTGCTTTTAAGCTTCTGACCAACTTTGCTGAAGACACGAACATTCTAAGTGGTCAGGTTCATGAGCCAGAGCCGTCTAAAGTATGACCAATTTACAAGCACACTAGCGCCACGTAGCGGCAAAATTGCTAACCAATCAGTGCTGCCTCAGATTGCTTTTAAGCTTCTGACCAACTTTGCTGAAGACACGAACATTCTAAGTGGTCAGGTTCATGAGCCAGAGCCGTCTAAAATATGTCCAATTTACATGCACACTAGCGCCACGTAGCGGCAAAATTGCTAACCAATCAGTGCTGCCTCAGATTGCTTTTAAGCTTCTGACCAACTTTGCTGAAGACACGAACATTCTAAGTGGTCAGGTTCATGAGCCAGAGCCGTCTAAAGTATGACCAATTTACAAGCACACTAGCGCCACGTAGCGGCAAAATTGCTAACCTGCGCTGCCTCAGATTGCTTTTAAGCTTCTGAACAACTTTGCTGAAAACACGAACATTCTAAGTTGTCAGGTTCATGAGCTAGAGCCGGCTAGAATATGATCAAATGACATGCACACTAGCGCCACGTAGCGGCAAAATTGCTAACTAATCAGTGCTGTCTCAGATTGCTTTGAAGCTTCTGACCAACTTTGCTGAAGACACGAACATTCTAAGTGGTCAGGTTCATGAGCTAGAGCCGTCTAAAATATGACCAATTTACATGCACACTAGCGCCACGTAGCGGCAAAATGGCGCATTAAAAATTCCAGCTGATGAACGCCGTAAGGCTTCTGAACAACTTTGCTGAAGACCGCAGCTTTCTAGAAAGTAAGGTTTCCAAGATATTGCGTCATTAGTGTAATAGCTTACGGGTGATGCTAAACTTTTTGGGGTGCTGCAATATTCAATTGAGGTGTTGCAATACTAGATGATGCGATTCCATACTTATGGCGGGTAGTGTATATGATATTTTTCAGCAGAAAGGAATACACGCCTTGCATCAGTTTTTTTATCTTATTTATTTCACATTTTAACATACAATACAATGTTTCACTCTGGGAAAAAATGATGACGGCGCGGCAACAGCTACTTCCAGGGTAGGCACAGCAACGAAGGGCCGTACTACGTAGGTTCACACGTATCAGCTTAATATTTTTGATGGCATGATCATAATCTTACCATGAATACATTTTGTAAGCAAAAATACGCGGAAAAACATCACTATATTCAAAAGTAATCAACTCCTCTCGGACAACAACAAGCTTCACGATTCTCAATATGGCTGACAGTTTCTGTGATGCCCCCGCCGATACCAATCGTAATCCCACACATTCGTGTAAATTTAATACGATACTTGCTTAATTCTCTGCGCACAGCATATAAACATAATGAAAAACAAACTAGCAACAGATTTTTAATTAATTTTTGGAACGAAATGCGTGTGCGTTACAAAACATGTATTCTTAAGCTTCGTGTATGATTACGATAAGCAATTTTCTATGAGTTCCGGAATTCCACTCCAATTAATATTCAGAATTTTTTTAAATATTTTTATAAATAATCTTCCTCCATCAGTGGAAATATATAAATCCCTTTCAAAGTTGTAATGCAACTTAAATTCAATAAACTAGGGTAGGTGTACCAGTTATGGCCATAGTGGTTCCCTATTTCGCCATACGTGATATCTTGAATGTCTTCACATTTTGAAAAATCTTTTGTGTTTTAGCAGTACAATAAAGGATAAATCTTGATGTTAAAACATTCAAAAAGATTAAAAATGTAAAAGTTATCTAAAATTTGCATATGGCCAAATAGGGAACCACTATGGCCATAACTGGTACACTTTCCCTATACAAAATTATTCAGTTTGAAAACTATTTAATAGATATTCAACCCAAACTTACGCTACAGATGCAACTGTTTTCGGCCAGTTGCTCCTCTTGCGGAAACCGAAAAAGTTCAAGTTTTCAGTGCATGCTGTTTGTTGTTTGTGTTGTTGCAATTCTCTACTAAACATTGCATTGTGATTGCTTTTTAATTTCAAAACCAGAGATCAATTTCAATTTTGTTTTTTGCGACTTTGTAAAAAAAAACATTCGAATTGAGAGTACAGTCACTGGAAAGCGCACACAGTAAAAAAGGTGGCCAGAAAAAATAAATGATTTGTGATTGGGGAACTTTTTGCTAGTTCTCTTTGCGCAACTCTCCATTCATAGACTCTGGTCCAGACAAGGGAGTGCATGAATTTAAACTGACCACTCGGATAGGTATTATGCTCGTTTTATCCGAATTCCCCAATTTATCAGGTTTTTGATAGGATTTTTTATATTATATGTATGGAAACTGTATATGAGCTGTTCAAATTACGTTTGTTAGATGATAGGAATGTAAAGATGTGAGTACAGGAGTTGGACCTGACCACACGGATATTATCATGCCCTATTCTAATCACAATTGTAAAGCTATTGAAATAACGATTTGTAAGTGTCAAGAGCCTAAACAAAAGAGTGTAGGAATAGAAACTGATCGCAAGGTTCGTTATAATGCTCAATTTATCTGTTGGGAGCCGTTTCCTCGGATTCGAATAAAAACCTATCGACAGCAGTGTTCATAGTACACAGCTTTAAGCTAAAATTTATTGGAAAAATTACGTATAATCCTTTCACTTATAATACATTTAAAATAACTTACATTCTAGTTTTACTTCAAATTTCCTTGCGGAACAAACTCGTCACCCTTTCTTACTCTAATCCAATTCACAACTAATCCACTTCAATACAGTTTTATATATCTACATACAACAAGGTAAGTGTTGCCAGTTTCACCGAAAATCTATCACAACATAATACTTCTTTTTTCCATTTTCATAAAACCAAATGAAAATGGGGAAAATGGGGAATATAGGTAAAATAAGCATGATAACGATCTGTGCGGTCCGTTGTAATCACTGCTTAGACTTTTGTCGCCTAGATAACTTGATTTCAATAGCTGAAATTACAACAGCAATGTCTTGTTTTTTTATAATTAACCAAACAATTTCACTTCCAGCAGTCATTTCCTTAAACGATTGTCACTTAGAAAAAGGAATTTCAACTTTTTATAAAGCTTAACTGTTTATATAAGAGTGAATATTAGCAGTCCTTGCAGAAGCCTTATCATATGGGGAATTTGGGTAAAATGAGCATGATACCCATCCCTACCGCACAGTTTAAATTCCTGCACTCACTTTCTTAGACTGTTGTCACGTATAAAGCGTTATTTCAGCAGCTCATTATTAGCTTCCCTACATGTAATAACAGAAGTCCTTAAAAAATGGGAATTTGCGTAAAATGAGCATGACAATGATCCGTGCGATCAGTTCTGAAATCAGCGCTCATTTGCTTAGGCTCTTAGCACTTAGGAATCATTATTTTAATAGCACATAATAAGTTTTCTTGGACATAGTACGAAAAATACTTTATAATTGTGATAAAAATAGAAAATGTGGGTAGAATGAGCATTTAAACAATCTTTTCGCTCAGTTTAAGTTACTGCACTCACTTTTTTGACTGTTGTTTCTCGGATAATGTTACCTTAATAACTCATTAGAGGTTTCTTTGCATATCATAGAAGAAGTCCTATCAAGAATCAGATAAATATGAAAAATTTGGGTGAAATGAGCATGGTAACAACCCTTCTGATAGCTGTTATTGTTGGCGCGGTAAAAAGTTAAAACCGGTTTCTCGACGAAGTTGGATTTTTCTCAGAATCTATGCGAGATACCTAACTTCGGAAGTGGTGTATTCGATTCACATCCGCATGCGCTCTAATGCACCCTGCGTCCAAAGTAAGGTATCTTGCATGGATACCGAAATAATCCATTTTCCGCGAACTGCATTTTCTAACGATTGACCGAACTTAAAACAATTACAGCACTCATTTCCTTCGAGTATAAGACGTTCATAATAAATTTGTTTGCTTATGATATGAGAAATCTTACCAAAGCCTGACAAAATGGAGAATTTGGATAAAAAGAACATGATATCAATCTGTGTGATCAGCTTTAATTCCTAAATTCACTTCTTTATACTGTTTATCGTTTAGAAAGTGTTATTCATAGTTCACTATCAGCTTCCCTGAATATCTGAGTCAAAATATATCAGGGTATCAGAATTATCAGAATTTCAGAATTAAGGATTCAAAATCAGAATAATCAGAATATCAGAATTATTAGAGGATATATCAAGATCAATATCAGGGTCAGGCTTCAAGTTCACTGAAGAAGTCAAGAGACAAAGGAGATTTTGGGTAAAATGAGAATGATAACGATCCATCATCCGTTTGATCAATTGTAATTATTACATTCCTTTTTGCTGACTTTTATAGCTTAGAAAACATTACTTCAATAATTCACGAACAGTTGCCGTGCATATATCAATACGAGTAACTATTTTATCAGAAATCAGAACGAGAGTCTGATAATTTGGGGAATTTGGGTAACATGAAAATGCTACCGATCCATGTGGTCAGTTTTAAATAATGCACTTCCTTTTGTAGACTATTATCATTTAGAACACATTATGTAAATAGATAATAAACGGTTTACCTGCGTATAATATGATAAATTATATGAAAAAGCTGATACAATGGGGAATTTGTGTAAAATGGGCATGATAACTATCCGTATGGTCAGGTCCAACTTCTGTACTCACATCTTTACATTCCTATCATCTAACAAACGTAATTTGAACAGCTCATAAACAGTTCCCATACATATAATATAAGAAATTCTATTAAAAACCTGATAAATTGGGGAATTCGGGTAAAAATAGCATAATACTTATCCGAGCGGTCAGTTTTAATTCATGCACTCCTTTGTCTAGACTATTATCGATAAGTAAACGTTATGCCGAGAGCTTATAAACTGTTTCCCTGCATATAATAAGGTAAATTTTATGAAAAACTCATAAAAATGGGGAATTTGGGTGAAATGGGCATGTTGACGATCCGTGCGGTCAGTTTCAACACCTGCTCTTACATGCTCAGACTGTTATCGCTCAGAAAATATTGTTCCAATAGCTCATAAACAGTTTTCCTGCTTATAATATGAAAAATCCTCTCAAAAACCTGATATTGGGGAATTTGGGTAAAACGAGCTTGACACTAATCCGTGCGGTCAGTTTTAATACATGCATTTTCTTCTCTAGGCTATTACCGCTTAGAAAACGTTATGTCAATAGCAAATAAACAGTTTTCCTGCGTATAATGTGATAAATCGCATGGAAAAAGCTGATAAAATGGGGAATTTGGGTAAAATGGGCATGATAACTATCCGTGCGGTCAGGTCAAACTCCTGTATCGACATTTTCATATTCCTATCTTTTGAAAATCGTCATTTCAATAGCTCATACACAGTTTCTCTGCATATAATATAAGAAATCCTATAAAATACCTAATAAATATGGGGAATTCAGGTAAAATGGGCATGATAACGATCCGTGCGGCCATCAGAACCAATTTCATTCAATTCCTTAGACATTTTTACATAAGATACAGGTATTTTCTCAAGAATTACACGTTGCGTTCAGAAGATACAGAATTCTTCGTCAGTTTGTTACCTTTTTTTCCCACTGTGCATTGGGTTGGTGGAAGGAAATCGACGGAACGGTTGGTTCGACGAGGAGTGTCAGACGGTTTTGGACGAGAAGAATGCAGCACGGACGATGATGCTGCAGCAAGGTACCCGTCGAAACGTGGAACGATACACACAGAAGCGGAGACAGCAAACCCATCTATTCTGGGATAAAAAAAGTGCCGCCTGGAAGAGTTGGAGTGCGAAGAGATGTATCGTTCCCAAGAAACACGTAAGTTCTACAAGAAACTAAATGCATCCCGCAAAGGCTTTGTGCCGCGAGCCGAAATGTGCCGGGACAAGGATGGAGGTATCTTGACGGACGAACGTGAGGTGATCGAAAGGTAGAAGCAGCACTACGATGAACACCTAAATGGCGTAGAGGAGGACGATCAAGACAGCAGGAGGAAAGGCTTCATCAGTACGGTGGATGAGGGAGACGTGCCAACTCCCACAATAGGTGAAGTTAAGGATGCTATCAAACAGCTTAAGTGGCTGGAAAGGATGGTATTGGAGCGGAACTTATTAAAATGGGCCCGGACAGGTTGGCCACTTGTTTGCACCCATTGATAGCCAGGATCTGGGATACAGAATAGCTACCGAAGGAGTGGAAGGAGGGAATAATATACCCAATATACAAAAAGAGTGACAAGTTATAATGTGAGAATTTTGCTTTCCCAGTGCTTTCCCAGATCATCTTCCGCCGTCTATCGCCACTGGCAAGCAGATTTGTGGGAAGTTATCAAGCCGGTTTTGTGGACGGGCGATCGACGACAGACCAAATCTTTATGTTGTGGCAGATCCTCCAAAAGTGTCGTGAATATCAAGTCCCTACGCACCACCTAGTCATCGATTTCAAAGCGGCCTATGATACCATCGACCTCGAAGAGCTATGGAAGATTATGGACGAGAATGATGTTCCCGGAAACTGACTAGACTGATCAAAGCAACGATGAATAGTATACAGTGCTGTGTGAAGATATCGGGTGCATTATCGGACCCGTTTGAAACACGCAAAAGACTTCAATAAGGCGATGGTCTTTCCTGCCTCCTGCTCAATATTGCGCTAGAAGGTGTTATGAAACGGGCGGGCTTGAACATGCGGGGCACGATCTTCAATAAATCCAGCCAGTTCAGCTGCTTTGCTGACGACGTGGACATTGTCGAACGAACGTTCCAGGTGGAACAGTATACAAGGCTGAAACTTGAAGCAGATCGGGTTGGATTGAAGGTAAATACGTCGAAGACGAAATATCTGCTGACTGGAGGAACCGAGTCGCATTGGTAGACGCGTGATGATCGACGGGGATGAGTTCGAGGTGGTGGACGAATTTGTCTACCTCGGATCATTGATAACGTCGGATAACAACTGCAGCAGAGAAATTCGAAGACGTATCATTGCCGGAAGTCGAATTCCACATGACCTTGCGGTCTGGTAAACTTCATTTTCCTACTAAGTGTACCATGTGCAAGACGCTGATAAGACCGGTAGTCCTCTACGGGCAGGAGACATGAACAATGCTCGAAGAAGACCTGCAAACGCTAGGAGTTTTTGAACGACGTGTGCTTAGGACGGCCTTCGGCGGAGTATGTGAGAACGGCGTATGGAGGAGAAGAATGAACCACGAGCTTGCGCAACTCTACGATGAACCCAGTATCCAGAAAGTCGCCAAAGCTGGAAGGGTACGATGGGCGGGACACGTTGTGAGAATTCCAGACAGCAATCCCGCATGAATAATGTTCACCTCAAATTCGACTAATACAAGACGAAAGGGAGCGCAACGAGCTAGGTGGTTGGACCAAGTGAAGCAGGATCTTGGAAGTGTGGGGCGATCAAGAAATTAGAGGTTAGCAGCCATGGTCCGAGTTAGTTGGCGTAATATTGTGGCGCAGGTCATGTCTTGAAGGACGTATAGCCAGCAAAAGTAAAGTTAGTGATAACGGAGCCAGCTTCGCCTAATGCAGAGCAATTTAGGAATGGAAAGGAAATGTTGACATGTTACTTGCTTTACGGCAGCCATTGAGACCTCTGCACTTTCAGTCATCAAGTGGATCGGTAGTTTTTTTTTTGGTAAAGCACATGTCTAGCATACAAGAGTCGTGGGTTTGAATCCCATCTGAGCACGAGGATTATATTCCATAATTTCACTCATTATTTATTTTCAACTTGGCAACTCGATATGAGTGAATTATGTTAAAACCATGCGGATTGGATTATCGAACAACTCTATATGTGTCAATATGTTACATTCATACTTTTTTTGCATTGGCGTAGCTAGGATTTTTTGCTGGAGGGGGCCTAAGGGGGGCCTGACAAATATTAGTTTTATAGAAGTTATGTCAGTCGCAATAACAAGATTTTCACAAATTTCGTAGTTTCAACAGATTTGTATTGATTTTATTTATTTGTTATTTTGTCTCATTTCGCGGCGCATCAATGATATTTGTAAATTTATATTTTCGCTACGGAAAAGATTCATTCTTTTTGTAATCCAGTGAAAAATTATTCAAGAATTCTTGCAAAAAAAAAACTCACAAGGAATGTCCAACATTTTTTTTCTGGTAATCAACCATGTGGTTTGGAGAGATTCCTTTCAGAACTAGTACGGGCATTTCTTCATGAACTATTTTCGTGCTTTTCAGTGATTTCTTCAAGAACTTCTTTTCACTGAGTTCGTCCTGGGATTCTCACAGAAAATCATGCCCAGACTTTTTGATCTCACCATTAAATTTCTCGAAAAATCGAATTGTTTAAAAATTCTCAAAGAATTCCACCAGAGAATGCTTTAGAAATTCTTTTGATCATTTCTCCTGTAAGGCCCTGTACGTAATTACAAATATAAATAGCAATTGTAAGTTTAAAGTATCTTCCAGTTGTTTATAAATAATTTGTTTAGAATGTTCAGAAATTACTGAATGTTTCTCCAAAAATTGGTACTAAAAATTCAAAGAGTCTCACCAAAAATGTCTTCAAGATCACCAAGCAAGGATTCATTTCACGAATTCTCCAGAGAGTTCACCAACAGCTGAAGCAAAAAAATCGAAGCAAAATAATTATTCAGAATTTCTGCAAAAAAAGATTCTTCCAGGTGTTGCTCTAGGGCTTTCTCATAATATTCCACAAAAACATCATGAGCAATTAAGAAGAATTCAATTGGGAAAATGTTATTCATGATTTCTCAAAGATGTTTTCGGAGATTATTTTTTTAGATTTCTCTAAAGAGATCCACAGCAACACACCACATGCCTTCAAAACTCTCACGAAAATATTTTTTTATGTTTTCAAAATTGCCTAACTAAAAGTGTTTAGAGAATTTTAACATTCCTTGAAGTTACTAGCGGAATACGTTCAACTGTTCTTTCAAAAACTCTTCCGCGAAAGAACCCAAAGTTTTCCCGAGTAATTTGTTAAAGGATTTCTTAGAGAACCGTATTATGGTTTTCCTAGGATACTCCAGAAAAATTTACCAAAAATTAATCTCAGTACTTTCCAGAGATTTTTTCCATTACTTGATTATTTTCCAAGAAATTTGCAAAAGTTCTTCACTATAATTCTATGAAGAATATTGAAAAGTTTTCTGAAAAATGTTGTTGAAATCTGTAGAAAATTAGTCAAATTATTCAGTAAATTTATTCATGTGAAAATACCTAAACAATTGAATCAAAATAAACCAAAGATTTTTCTGTTGGATTTGTTTGGATTGGAAACCAGGTTAAATTTCTGCCATTCATCTGAAGAAAACTTGGCCATGCCGAAATTGTTTGAAAGTTCAGCCTTATTTTTCGACAAGAATTCCCGCTATATATTCTTTAAGAAATTCCTCTAGTAATTTTGTCTATTTTTCCAATTATTTTTTCGAACATTATAGAGTCTCTTCAGTGAATTCTCATTAGGGAAATTATTATTACCTGACACTTCGAGTAGGGTATCCTTAAAACATGAAAAATCGGAAGGCAGTGAATATGCTGCTTTATGGTGAAACAGCATAATTTGGATTATTCAGAAAAGAAACTAATTTTGGGAATAAAATTGACGCTTTGTGTTAATTTTTAATTTTGATTTTAATTTTTACTTTCATCAAAAAATCTGGGGGGGGGGCCTGGATGATTCTGGAGGGGGCCAGGCCCCCCCGGCTCCCCTGTTCCTACGCCAATGATTTTTTGGCAGTATAATCATACAGCAAACTTCTACAGACAATCTGAATGAAAACTTTTGTCAAATTACAGAGTTATTTCAATCGTTTTGAGTACCATCACACGGGGTTTCTCTCTACTCTATTTCGACATTCTTCAACTATAAGGATTTGTTACACTAAAAATTAAAATAAAAAAATTTGTACTCTCACGTTTTAGATTTATTTGCAGCATGAATTTTAACTTGAGGAATTTTGTGTTTCCAGCACTTTAAGTAACAAATATTTATGTTCTCTACTCAGCATCTGTTTATTGAAGTCGATGCAGCGCACGATCTATTGAAAAGAACTGTGGATGTGGACAGGGAATTTCCAAATCTTAAGAAAGCGGACCACTTTGGTTATGGATACAGCTTTAAGCTAAAATTAGATTTTATTATTAGTGATCTCATGTATAATGCTTTACAAATGTGCATACAATTTTGGTGAATACCCTTATTTTCTATTTGGATCCTGTCACGCACGCAAACCCTGGTGTAATCTTACTTGACCTAGTGTTTAGAGTAGAGGTTAGAACAGTCATTTCGATTGTAGCTGAATCCTCACCTTAGCCGTCTATCACGATATGACAAACTAAGCCTTCAATGTTTGGTTCAGTAACTTAGTAGAGTGATTACTGACTTGCTATGCGCGGAGAGTGTTTAACTACTGAAAACCATAGAATAAAGGAACGTATACTAAATGTATTACAACTAGGAGCATATGCTTGATTCTATATAGTTCACCTTATTATTCGTTCCGTACGAGATCATTCTAAATCAATACTAAAAATAAGGAAATTCACAAATTCATGGAGCTAGTTCAAGTTTTAGATAATTTAAATTATAATAAAAATACTTAAAACTTTTTAAAGAGGAGCAATTGTAGCTTTACGTCTTCTAAACTACAAATCATCGCTATGACAGCCAGACGTATAGATGACATTTCATTTCTTTGACATTTTTCGCGTATTTATTGCAGCATTATCCAAACGGGGGGCTTCACCGTTTCAGTGGAAGATAATGGCTGTTTTTCGGTAAATTTTATTAGGCTGATGCTTTGAAATCAAGTGATGGAATAGTAGACGAAGTGGCAATTTTGTGTATGACGTGTACCATTGCCATCGAGAGTACGATTAGCAGATCCGGCATCCAGAAATTATAATCGATCGCAGGGCAATAGAGGAGGCCTCCGTGCCTCTGAGGAGAGAAAGCTATCAATCAGGCTAGATAATCGTCACCGAAAAAGTTGGCTGAATGAAGAAAAAATTGTTCGTTGACGATTTTGGATTGAAGTTAGGCGTGCATTTTTTCGTCGATGACGAGACGACGAGCTGCCAGAGTTATTATACTGGATGACGATTTTTTTTTTATTCCATCATCGCACTGTGACGAATCTGACGATTGCCTACCCTGCTATCAACGATAGATATCATTAATTCTATCAAAACGAAGTACATAGTTCAAGGTAGAGCTAGAGGGAAGCCTGATAGGACTGATGATGTCACAACAAAACTCTGGAAGTTGCATAAGCCAGTCCGGGACCACGAAGGCGTGTAGTGCTGCGGACAATACTTAAAAAGCTAGAAAATAGTGAGGACGAGGAGAAATATAAGGATGTATAATATAACACTACGGATCCTTATCGATACCTTGGTAGAGAAAAAAACATTCAATTGACACATCTTGAATGGATACCCTTGCCAAAGAAAACATCCCCTATTGGTGATGTAGAAAATAAAACAAATTGAAAAGGCACCTGGCTTTGTATCGGGTTGACAATGCAGCACAATGCAACAATGAACCTCTGAAATGGCAAATCGATTCGATGTCAATTGGCAATAATCGATAGGCACCGACACAATCGATTAGTAAATTAGTTTGCAAGCGAATGATCGCCGGGCCCCTTCCAAGCGCAAGTCGATCCCGAAAAAAGAAATGTGAAAGCAGTGCCGAAAGCAAACTCAGGTAATTGCTAACGAGGGAAAGTCCCCTCGTGTTATTTTCGTTCGGAAAAAGGAAACCGGAATGACAATTGGCACACTTTGCCAATCAGTGAGCCCATTCTGGATTTAGACATGCTAGGCTCTAGTTTCGAAAAAACGCCGGTGAATTCGGGCAAAGGTAAGCCCAGTCAGTAGCCCCGCACAGGTGGAAGGAGAAAATCAATACGGCGATTACGATTACGGGGGGGAACCACCGTGGAAAGAAAATGTGAGAACTCCCTCGCTCAACCCCGTGTTACAGTACGGACTGTATCGAAAAGTAAATGTCATTTTCAACTATCACGAACTGTCTTCATAAAAAATGCGAAAATCAGCATATCATGCTCTAAGATAGCTTTTATATGGAAAATGGAAGCGAAAATCAATTTTATTTATTATTTGTACTGTTTAACCCGTTTAAACTTTATTTTGAAGTACTAGCATGGTTTCCAAATCAGAGATTCCTGAATAATTGTAGAAAGGATCTTTAGATTCCAGTGTGGATCCTGGTATTTCAGTATGGCCCCTAGGATTCCAGTATGGGTGCTGATATTCCAGAGCTGATCCTTAGATTCCAGTGTGGATACTGATACTCGAGTGTGAATCCTAGGAATTGAATATGGTTCCTGGGAACATCTTAGTTTACATGAGAGAAAAAACCGTGAAAATTTCTACCCGATAGAAGAACATCGATAAAAAATGGGGTTGCGGCTCTCGTGAACTGGCTCTTGAAAAAACTTATTTCAAATCATAATAATTATAGTCAAAAATTTTGGTGCAAAGAGATGCATTAAGTTTGAATAACAAGCATCTTGAATAAGGCTAATATCTTTTCACTACAGTCCTTAGGTTCGTAAGGAAGTTTAGTTCGAGGTACATTTCTCGGCAAAAGACATCTACAGGGGTGAGGTTACGGAAAGTCGGATGGCGGTTCGACGGATAAAGATTCACGCGCGCACTCGCGCCAAATCGACTTGATAAAATTTAAATCAGATATTATTTATTAGATTCAGCCATGGGAGTATCCGTCGTCGATTTCTCTTCGAGCGAAGTGGCTGGCTTTCTTTGGCTTGGTTTGGGGTTGGTGTATGCAATGTGCGCGAGTTCTGGAAAAATCCCATACTTGGCAGCCATTTCTCGGATACTTTCATTTTGGCAGGATTTCCGCTGTAGCTTGCTTGAATGAATGGAAGTCGAAATATGGAGATGATGTATTTGCATAAGACCGACAAAATTTTCATCGAACGTTCAAACCTATTTCTTATTTTAGAACTACATTGGTAAACCCGACAAACAATGGAAAAGAAGGTATAATGTTAGTTTCACTCCGATCATATTGCATGATATATTCTGGATTTTATGATGATTGCATGATATATTCTGGATACATATGATGTACCTGATATTTGGATTCGAAATATCGAGGAAAATTAAAATTCAATAAGAAAAGTTCTGAATCAACCAAAATATAAATAATATACAAAGAGTGGTGTACTTTACATTGTATATTGCTTTTGAGCAGAATAGTTATCGTTCCATATTTTAAAAGAATTTCAAGAGGAAGTTTCAAAACCTATCGAGCTACTATTAAAAAACTAAAAAAAAATAATGCCCTTGGCAATGACGGATTTTTGAACATCCTGATCGAGAAGCTTCCGGAATTAATGCACAAGCCATTTTATTACTTACACTTCCTGCTATATTTATATTTTAATACAACCATTACATTTCGATAATCATATTTGGATATTTGGAAAATTGAGATTCGTGGAAACGACATACGAGGAAAATTAGCACAATTTGTTTAGGTGCTGAAACCACAAGCTTTTTTCCAGATTTTCTTACCTTCTCAACCCTCGTGGTCATTTTTACACACAAAACAATTGAAATTTGTATGGGCCGTGGCCTTTAGCCTGATGGTACTCAGCATTCAGATATATTTGAAATTGCGCAATGGTAAACTTTTTGAATAATTCTTGGAGTCCAACTTAAAATCAGACTTCTGCCAAAGCTCTTACCTGGAAAACGGACTTTTTGGGAAATTGCTCAAGGATTTTTTAAGTGGATTGTCTTGAATAGTTTTAAGATCCAAGCCATTTCACCATAAATGCTGATTGGGCTTTTTCAAGAAAGTTCGCTGAACTCTTGAGATAATTGTTATTTGTTTTGGTATTTTTCCAGTATATATATTTTTTAAACATTCTTTCCGGGATAGTCAGAAAAATACTCGAGTTGTCACATTAAAATATATAAACATATAACAATTCCTAAAATATTTTTTCACTTATTTCTCAGGGATTACTGGAATTATTTTGAAAGATATTTGAAAAAAAAAAAAATATCAGTATTGGAGGATTTTTTTTTCAAAAGCTTCCCAGAAAATCTGGAAGCCATTTCGAAAAAGACGTTCCGCATAAGGAAGTTTGGAATAATGAGCGTTTCGCATAAAGTAGTTTCGTAGAAGAAGATTATGCCAAATGTCCCCTACCAGATTTGTTAAAAATTTCAAATTTTGTTTAATTTTTGTGAGAAGGACTTTGAGCTGATATAGAAAAATATAACACAATTAAAACAAAATCAGTTTTATTCAGGCTGTTTTAAATTGGTTTAAATTCAGATCATAATTATAACACAATTTGTTATAGAAAACCTGAGAGAAATAACTTATATGAAGATTGTGTTAAAATGCACATGCGTTTATTCATTTATTTATTCAAAACATCAAATTTTGTTACAGTTCAGTTTTGAAAAATAACAAATTGAGTTATATTTTTGTTTGATTTAAAACATTATGAATTGTATTTGTTTTGTTGCAACTTTGTTTAGTTTAGAGGACATTGTGTTATATTTTTTTTCCAAAATTATAACATATTTTGTTTGAAAGAAAGCGCTAACTGAGTAACAGATTTTGTTACTCAGTTAACGCTTTCTTTCAAACAACATTACAACGGTTGGCTCCATCATGCCAAACTTTTTTCATGCAAAATGTCCCACCTCCTGGAAAATCATACAGAGACTAACAAAATTTCTAAGAGTTCTAAGAATTAAACCTGAAGTATCTAAAGTTTTCGATTTCGATTGCACAGTGGTACAGGAATCAGTTTTACGCAGAAAAATGCATTGTGTGCTTTAGAATGAAGCAATAGACGAAAAAGTCTTCCACAAAGTGGCTTGTATTAGTTAGGCCATTTGTTTGGTGTTATTTAAAGTTAGGGTGGTCTACGTTTTCATAGAAATGGTGAAACTAACTCTCTTATATGTAGAAATTATATTATACAGGCTTCAGCAAAGTTGTAGACCATTCAATTTCAAGCAACTTTGCCATCTTTTAAATTGACCGATTTAGAACTGATTTTTTTCCTACGGTGACATATGGTGGTCCGAACAAAGCTGGTTTTATGGCTCTAGCGTTTTCAATTCAAATATCTCATCAAAGTAGTCTATGAAACACTTTTAGAGCTTTGAAAAGTGCGTAGTTTGGTGAGTGACGAAACTCGATATATCCGTCCGTTTGGTAGTTATTGTAGTTCTTCTCACAAAAACATGCCTACTTTGATGGTGCATATCTCTGGTTGAGGAAAATATAAAAAATATCTTTTGACGGCATTCAAAAGACAACATAAAATTGTATTGTAATATCAAAAAATAACAGATGTATTATTTTTGCTTGTTCGGTAAATTGTTTGAAATTGAATGGTCTACAACTTTGTTGAAGCATGTATAATATACAGTTAAATCTCCATGAGTCGATATTCCATGATTCGATATCGACTCATGGAACCATACTAGAAACAAAATTTTATTGTTACTACGATGGTCCCTGGAAACAGCTTCCCAAACGATTTCTGTTCCATGACTCGAGTCGATGGTCCCTTCAATATCGACTCACGGGGGTTTCACTGTAATTTCTACAAATAAGAAAGTTAGTTACACAATGTCTATGAACATATTGTCCACCTTAATTTTCAAACACAACAAACAAAGGGCTTAACTAATTCAAACAACTTTGTAGAAGACAGTTTTCGTCTAATGTTTATTCTAAAGCCCAAAACGCATATTTCCCCGTAAAACTGCTTTTTGGACCATAATGCATTAGTGTCTTCAGAAATTATTTCTGTGACTTCACTAGAACAGGTATATATTCACAATTTTTTTAAAATATTAGAACAGGAATTCTTCCGATGATTACAAAATAGTGCAGAGTTTTTACCATGAGTTCAATCAATGCTTTTCTCTGGTTTTATTTACATAATATTGATATGATTTTCTAACTATTGTCTATTATCTGTATACACAACTCCACAACTCGATATTCTATAGCTCGATGCATTTTTCGGTCCCTTCAAATTCCCATACATCGTGCTCTCCATAAGTCGATATTTCTATAACTTGATATCTCCATTAGTCGATGTCACGTGAGAGGAAAATTTCCCTCCATAACTCGATATCCATTTTAAAACCCTTCTTATACGAGGAAACTTGGACTAATTTTTGTTTGGATGTGAATAAATACTTGCAAGTTGTAATCAATGTTTAAAAAACATGAAAATAAAAACAAAAATATTGTAGGTAAAATATAGTATTTTAGAACATTTCGGAAAAAGTTTTCAAATAATTGATTGTTAAATACAGTCGACTCTCAAAAACTCGATGTTCTATAACTCGATATATTCTATAACTCGATGGATTTTGCGGTCCCTTCCAATTCTCATACATCATGCTCTCCATAAGTCGATATTTCTATAACTCGATGTCTCCACTAGTCGATGCCACGTGGGAGGAAAATTTCCCTCTATAACTCGATATCCATCTAAAAACCCTTTTCTAAATAGGCAGACAAGGACCATTTCTGGTTTGACAGTGAATAAAAGACTTGCAAGTTGTAGTAAAAGTTTAAAAACATAAAAATAAAAAAATAAATTTTTAGTGGAAATAAGGGATTTTTTGAACATTTTGAAAAAAAGTGTCCAAAGATATTTTTTCAAAATGCGATCAACAAAATGATATTGTTTGCTTGCAGAAGTGATCATAAAAATATTAGAAATATAGAAATTTGAACCTTTGATTTTAAAATTTTTGGTTTCGGTACGTTCTATAACTCGATAATTCTATAAGTCGATGGTCCCTTGAATATCGAGTTATGGAGAGTCGACTGTAATATCAACAAAATATTATTGCTTTCTTACAGTAGTTATCATATTTGTATTGGAAATACAGAAATTTGTTTTTTTCGATTTTGGGATTTTTTGCGTTGGTATATTCTATAAATCGATAATTCTTCAAGTCGGTGGTCCCTTGAATATCGAGTTATGGAGAGTCGACTGTATACCTCTAAGAAAACTTCGAAAGAATAATCTGCTGAATCCAAAGAAAAATTCTCAAGATATTATTTCTTTTGGATTCCATGGATTTCTGCAAGGCATATTCTCAGAAAAACTCTCGCGTAACTTTTCAAAAGATCCTATTTAACATTGAGAAGCTATCTTTGTGAGATTTCTGTTTAATCAATTGTTACTTATTACCTCTTCTTTTTCGTTTTGTTTTTTTGTATGAAACGCTAGCTTAAGATTGATAGTGAAAACTGCATGAATCTTTAGAATTGCACTTCAAGAACCGAGTCAAAAGAAAGTGGGAGAGGAGTGTATCTTTTATTGTTACAGAGGACCTTATGTAAAGGTACACGAGAATTCTTGGATGAACTCTTGGAGAACTTCCCTTGAGAATTTCTGAAAAAATATCGGTGGAAATTTATGAACCAGCTGGATGGGGTTTTCAGCAAATCGTGGTAATATTTGTTTAGAAGAATGTGATAAAATCTTTTGAGAAATCGTGCTCAAAAGAATGCTTAAAAGATTTCCTGAGAAAATAACTTAGGGGTTCAAAAAAATCCACAAAAAATCCATGCAAATAAAAATTTGGATTAAAAGACCTGTTTTGGTTTAATCAGCTTATGATAATATATCTTTAATCTTCAAATACCTATAAATAAATGAAAAACCGAATTTAGTACTACACCATTTAAATTCCGCTAGAGTTTGTTGTCGATTAATCTTTAAAAAGTTGTAAAAAATATGGCAAGAAGTAATATTGTTTTAAACAATTTATTTTATTTAATCTGTTAGAAAATGGTGAGAATGAAGTATTTTATAATCAAATGGTATTGATTTCTAAAAGTGTCCATAGTAGCCCAATTTTTGTTTTGAAGGACACATTTTTTCACCATTCAAGCAATATTTTTATTTCTTGATGGATTTGTCTCATATTTTGCACATTTATTACGCACATATACAACTTAAATATATGCGAGAATTATCGAAATAAGGTACCGTGGGGTAAGTGGATACAGAAAAATCAATAGTCAACTTCATTGTTATGTACAGCTAATATTAATAATGTAATTCAAACTTTTTTCTGTGCATGACAAATGAGGGACTATTATACTCCAAATCGTCAATTATTTTGATTTTTATGATTGTTATCTACTGAGCATGAAGGACTTGAAAATTTGCGCCAAATGATCCACTTGCCCTACCATGGTGGGGTAAGTGGATCACATATAAAAAAAACTCTATTCTCAAAACAAATGTGATGTAATCATGTATAGTAAGAATGATATTACTGTCATTCTTGTTATATGTGCTATGTTATGTATTTTGATAGCTTTAAAGTTAAAAAAAATCTATATTTTATCAAAATATTATGAAAAATATTTGTACATTAGTTTACACTCATTCGAACAAAAACAAATACTGTAACTAGAATATTTTGGAGAAAATTCATCCATTTTATACACCAGAGTTATACAAAAGAATTGATTATTCCTAACGATGTTTTCGAAAGACACTCGTAGTTTAAAAATATTAATTACATTTTCTTTTGTTTAACATACTGAAGTCTTTTTATTATATTTTTGTAAATATTTATATCATCTGTCTAGAACAATCGATATGGTCAAAAAACGTACGATAATATGCATTTAGGTGGAGAATTTGTATATTTTGCTCATTTGCATTTCAGCTTAGAAAAACCAAGAAAAATTTTGTTTGAATTTTTCAATTTTCAATTTTTTGTACTAGAAAGACTGTACAACACTTTTAAGTGGATTAATTAAATTTTTCTCAGGTCAAATTGGCAAAATCAAGCTAGGAATGAAAAATGTAAAAGGAAAACAACACTTGATGACACTTAAGCTTCTTCAAATCCGCGTAAGTAGTCTGCCAATATTTGATAACAATAGTTGATCCACTTACCCCATCCCATTTAAAAGTGCGGGTAAGTGTACCATGATCAATATATCTGTATTTATTTACAAAAATTAATTTTTTTTCATTTTGATTCATACAATTAGAACTGAAATGTTCACCATGTGTTGAAAAAACTAATAGTATTCGATTTAAGGCAGAGATACAATGGATTTTTTATCGACAGAAAACAACTTAAAAATGAATTGATTTTTGCAGTCAGCAAGTTTGCTTGTGTTAGTGCACGTGTAGTATCAGTTTTGCAGTAGTATCAGTGTGTACCTAAAATGAAGCAAAGGTGTGAAAACATTCGGAATATTAAAGTACTTATTCTTATTACGGACGAATGATCCACTTACCCCACTGCTACACTTCCCCCACGGTACCTTATATCAAAAATTCTTCGGATTACAATTCATCAAAGTTGAAGAATATGTAAATAATGTCAAAAGAAGCCCCGTTTGACGGTACTGAAACTAAAAGCATAACCATTGACTATCACACAATTCGTAGTTGCTACTCTGTGATCCAGAATAATCAATATTGCACAGGAAACCAACAGAACAAGCTACTTCTGAAGCATACCATCTTCAATATACGTGTAATTTCAAGAACTCCATGTAATGTCAATAAGTGTGACGTTTATTGCTACTAGAGACCCAGACGCATCTCAATGGTTCAAAAGCAACAAGTTAATAAATAGGTACGCGTATCTCAAATCATTTTTTAAAACAGGAATAAAGGCTTATACTGACACTTGCAGTAAAAAACCATCCATAGTTTGTTGAACGATTAAATGAATGTAACATTTCCACAAAACAAATTTGTGTTATAACAAGCATGGAACGAACTCACCAGGTGGGATTCCATCTTTGACTGAAATCACAATCTCGGCATTAACACGCAATATCTGAGATATAGAACCACTCCGATGAAGTGCGAAAACGAACTATTGAGCTTGGGCCTTCATAAAGCACTTTTTATGTGATTCCTGTAGTAGGGGGAAGTCCTCTATGCCCGGACTGTTTGAATTTTCCAGAAACGAACAATGATATTAAGATTTTAGTATTTCAGGATTATACTATAATGCATTTTTGCAGTTTATACAAACTATGTCGATTTCGTGTCCAAAAGTAAACAAACAGTAGCTGTTAAAAGTTGCACCCTAATTTGATCTATTGAAAAAATATGAAACAAGAAAATTTCATACAAGTGTAGCAACGAATGCTTCTTAAAATTTAAGCTGAATTGTCTCCGTACGTTGATTTCAGTAAGTTTTGCATCGATCGCAATGCAGAATTAATTAGAAAATGTAGAATTTCAAAGAAAAGCAACCTTTTTTGAAACCATTGTCAGTCCTCTATGACCGGACAGTGAAAATGTGTACCTACCCACACAACCAGAATGTACGTATAACCAAATCACCTTTTGCGTTATGCGATGCTTATATGTGCAATGTTTCACGTATAAGATGTCGCGAAAAGGCCTTATACGTACAAAAGTGGAGGCGATATACGTGCATATTTTATATGATGAAACATAACATGCAATGCGAGTGTGTAGATATTCTTGCGAATTAGTATGTACTCTTATGCGACTAAATTTATGATAACAAAATTTATTTGACAGCTGCTACGGATTGATCCGACTTACTTTGTACAAGTATACGGCATGAAATGGAATGTACATATGGACTCATAAAATAGCGTTTTATGCGAGGAAACTCATCGATTAAACGATTTCATCCACCATGTAGTGCGGGAGTGATGTAGTTTGTACAAATAAGCGACTTTGTTCGTATATTGCTATGCGACTTCTGGTTGTCTGGGTAATAACTGGAATGTAATTCATAGTTCGCATTTTTTATAAATATAGGAAACATAAAACAAATAGCAACAAAAATAGAGCAATCATAACAAAACTTTCGGCCTTTGGAGGCCTTATAAAGTGCTTTTTAAGGTAAATGAGCGCACGAGAAGCAGCCACAAGATGAAATGTACAGACATCTCTCCATAACTCGATAATGAAGGAACCATTGAGCTAGGGAGATATCTAGTTACAAAACACTGCGATTAAATGAACCACCGGATAGCCATAGGCACCAAATTCTACTATGGTTCTCTAACTAGATATTGAGATACGGAGGTCGAGTAAGGGAGAAGTCACTGTACCTAAGAGCACACAAGACCGCACGAAAAGCCTTCGAGCTGGCAAGAAATTGCCAATAACCACAAACGCGTTGGATTCCCGAAGACATTTTCATCTAAATACAAGTAACGACTGGGGATTTTATAAAAAATGTGCAAATGTGCCATATTGAGCCTTTTCTTTGAAAAATCATAACTCAAGAAAGAAGCATCGTAGAAACCAATTTTTTTTTATGAAAATGAAAGAAAATTTTCTCAGAAATAAAAAAAAACTGGAAACAGTTTAAATTGACGATTATATTGAGCTGTTCGGTAATCCAATCCGCATGGTTAATAAATTAATTAACTCATTACGCGTGGTAAAGATGGACAAATTATGGGTAAAATTATGAAAAAAAATCCACGTGCTCGGCTGGGATTTGAACCCAGGTCTTTACCACGCGTAATGAGTTAATTTTTTGAAAACAGTTTTCCACAAAATTTTCCACCGTTGAGAAAATTCGTAAAGAAAAGCCGGAAAAACTATGCTCCAATTAGTGGAAAACTTTCAAAAATATATTTTTGAGAAGGTAATTGACCATATAAACCTTTTCTTTGAAAACCCATATTTCAATCGAAGCATCGGAAAACCAAAGATTTTTTATCAAAGCAATTGCAAATTTTCTAAAACATCTGAAAAAAAGATATGGGATTGGTTTTAATGAAGTCGGAATGGATGATATTTTTCATGAAAAATTACACCGCTAAGGAAAACTGAAAAAAAAAATTGTTTCTGCCTCAATTTTTCATTACACTGAAAAGGGATTCTATCTTTTTTTTAATTTTATTTAATCAATTATTCAGTATATAACTTACATTTTCATCTTAATACTATATATTTTTTCAACCGGGAAGATTGTCTTTGGCTGCTAACACCAGAAGATTTTCATTTCTTTGTATTATTAAGAACGAAGCATGCTGTATTTTCTTGGTTTTCATGTGCATCTGAGAATTCACTAGCAAAAATGCTTCGTTCATCTTTTGGTATAAATGAATGATATTTTTTTGTTCCAGGAATTGGAACAAGGTTAGAAAATCTTTCTTGAAGAAATTTTTCAGCCTCTGAATAGTCATTTTCAGTTGCATCGATAAATTCCCAATCTTTTTTAAATTGGTCTTTCACCTTTTACGACACAGCGCAGTCGAAAAATTGTTTGGCGTTATTAATTTCTGCTGACTTTCTTATACTAGCATCTCTAGCCATTTGCTTACCTTCTCAAAAATATATTTTTGAAAGCTTTCCACTAATTGGAACATAGTTTTTCCAGCTTTTCTATACAAATTTTCTCAACGGTGGAAAATTTTGTGGAAAACTGTTTCCAGTTAATATTTTTTTTATTCCTGAGTAAATTTGCTTTCATTTTCATAACAAAAAACTTTGTTTCTACGATGCTTCTTTCTTGAGTTATGATTTTTCAAAGAAAAGGCTCAAAATGGCACATTTGCACATTTTTTACAAAATTGGCCATAACTCAAGAACGAAAAAAAAAAATACATTTCAAAAATTTCAGCGATTAAAGCTTATGAAATTATCTTCTCAAAAATATTTTTTTGAAAATTTTCCACGAGTTGGAGCATAGTTTTTTCCGGCTTTTCTTTACGAATTTTCTCAACGGTGGAAAATTTTGTGGAAAACTTTTTCCAGTTAATATTTTTTTTTATTCCTGAGAAAATTTGCTTTCATTTTCATAACAAAAAACTTTGTTTCTACGATGTTTCGTTCTTGAGTTATGATTATTCAAAGTAAGTAGTGTCAGGGGAAAACAAAAATTTCAAACTGAGTTTTCCGGGAAAATAGGCGACCCTGAATTTTTCTCAATTTTTTTTTATTCATGTATTGATTAGCCCTGCCTGTGGAAAAAGTTTCATGAAAATCTGAGACCTTTCGGCCCAAATCCGTACGGAAATAAAAAAAAATCCCCGGCTAGTGCGACTGATATAGCGAATCGATCTATGGCGCTTATCAAGAAGGAGTTTATGGAACTGGCTTATGATCTCGCTAATATGCTTCATACGCTGTACATCATGCAAAGATTGAACCCACAAGACATGTGCTGACATACGAAGCACCCCTCGGCCTTTCTGTGGGTTTGGTGTAAACTTTGATGGTGCTTATTATAGTGTCCGAGCATAGAGGACACATTTCAGTGCATACGATTTGTGGTACATAATGTAACCCATCATAAAAATGAATTGAAAAGGTCTATTTTATTCTCATGTTATTTTGAAATTTTGTTAATTTTTTAGACTCTACTGTAAACGGTATAGATTTTGAAATATCACTAAACAAGAAGTGCCTGGCTATAGAGGACTCCCCCCTAATTACTGCAGAATTTTCTTGAAAACTAAAAGAAACTGGAAAGGTAAAAGCTCTTTTAATACAATCCTGTAGGTGAACCGTATGGGTGGTATAATATGTGATATTTCTTAGGATGTACATAGTCCAAAGAACCCACCATTTTGTTCGAACATTTTTCACATTACCAAAGCCTGACATCGTTTCCCACAATTCAAAAATATCCCCGAAACGGCGATGACGCGAAGACTATCGCATCCGATATTCGATTCGTAGCATTCGAGCAAATAAAATACGCTTAGCCATCATCCGCAATAATGCCGAGGGGTTCCAAACGACAGTCACGCAAAGGAGGAAAAAAACTCCACTACCTAGTCAAAAATATAATCACGAGGGTGACTTTCACCCACCATCATTTTTTTCTTCGACGATTTCGTTTTCCATCATTGTGCTGTGCTTCCATTTTCCCAAAAAAATAAAACGGCACAAAAGTCCATATCGCGAAACAGATTGCCATCGCGGGGTGATGATGTCGATTCTGCCATCTTTTTTTTTATTGCTCTCAACTCGCTAGTTTGGAATACCATTTTCATTGTAGTTTTCATGGTGGGAAGGGTGATTTTGGGTAAGACGTTTCGGGATACCGGGAAAATCGAATTTGGGCGAGTCAGATGAGTCAGCAGTTAATCTGATTGATAATCACATTGATTTGTCAGTTTTGGCGTTGGTTTTGGGTCTGGTTTGGGATGATTTTCCATCGACGGCAAGTTTGATCCAGGTTCGGATAAACATCTTTGGAATGTTTGATTCGTTGCTCGTTTGATGCAAAATTTTTGATTCTGACATTTGTTTAATCGCACTTTTTGTTATATGAAGATATTGTTCTTTTATTTCATTGTGTTATCAATAGATGAAAATAATATTTCTCAATTGGACCCTGGCTCTAAGCCCTTCTGGAAATTATCTCAAATTTTGAAAAAATCTCAGAAGCCAATACCGGCATTGAAAGAGGAAAACAAATTACTACTAACTAATTGCGAAAAAGCTCAAAATCTTACTATGCAGTTTGAAAGTGCGTACAGTTTCAATTTAGGACTTACTAGTCCAATTGAAAATCAAGTTACTCAGGACTTCGAAAATATTCTCAATCAAGAGAACGTTTTCGGAAATGCCTGTGAGACTGATTTGGAAGAAGTGAGAACTATTATTAAAAAAATCATAAATATGAAAGCTCCTGGCGATGATGGAATTTTCTACATCCTCATCAAGAAACTTCCAGAAAGTAGCTTATCATTTTTAGTTGATATATTTGACAAATCTTTTCAATTTGCATATTTTCCTGACAAATGGAAAAATGCTAAGGTTTTTCCAGTTTTAAAACCAGACATTAATCCTGCAGAGGCTTCTTGCTATCGTCCAATCAGTTTGCTTTCCTCCATCAACTTTTACGTGTATCAAATTTGATTCGTTCCAACAAATCTGAAGGCCATTTTACTGGGCTTGGTCTTCTAGACATAGAAAATGCATTCGACAGTGTTTGACATGAAGGTTTGATTGTAAAATGAAAAAAACTTTAATTTTCCAACAAACATTGTTAAAATAATTCAAAGTTATCTGTCATATCGCACACTTCAGGTTAATTATCAAAACTCCAGATCTGAAATACTTCCTGTAAGTGCTGGTGTTCCCCAAGGCAGCATTCTGGGACCAATATTATACAACAATTTCACATCTGACTTATCTGAGTTATCTCAGGGATGTCAAAAATCCTTGTTTGCGGATGATACAGGCCTCTCCGCCAAAGGACGAAGCCTGCGTGTCATCTGTAGTGGATTGCAAAAAAGTTTGGATATTTTTTCTTCATACTTGCAAAAACGGAAGATTTCTCCTAATGCTTCCAACACTCAACTAATAATATTCCCACATAAACCAAATGCTCTTTATTTGAAACCTTCAAGTAGACATGTTGTCACGATGAGAGGGGTTTCAATAAATTGGTCAGATGAAGTTAAGTATCTAGGGCTCATGCTAGATAAGAATTTTACTTTCAAAAATCACATTGAAGGCATTCAAGCCAAATGGAAAATTAAATCTTTGTCTTCAGAACAAGCATATGATATTCAAACAAGTTTTCAGGCCTTTCCTTAGTTTTCGTTCTTACATCAAATCCTCGGGTTTTCGTTAAACGTTAACCATTTAGTGCCGATAATACCCACATCACGCCCCAGGCCCAAAATATCTGATCGTGCCTGATGGATATTAAACTCATAATTTATGTTTGCGATTACGCTGCTGCACAGAGCCCCCTCCCATCAAACGTGATATTTCATCATCGTATCAAGCGTAGAGATGCTATCAGATTTCATTGAAAGTCAGTTCATTTTTTACGTTTTTGAACCATGGGAAAGCAGCTACTTTTTGGCCGGGCACCGAGCTCTCCCACCCACCCAAAGCGAACTCTGCCCTGAAGGCACCCCTCCGGATGATTAATTGCCCAAGCACGTGAACAATTAAAGTTGGATTAGTGGTGGGGAAAACATCCGATTAACGAATTTGCATACATTCTGGCGAGAGTAAGGCCTCATCGTTCTTCTCTGCGAGTGCAGAACAGTTTGTTTTTTAAAGAAAAAACATACACAAGGGCAAAATAATTATCCTGTCAGTGGCAGTCAGCCATCTCAAATGCAGGCCGAAAAAAAAAACGTTGCAGACCATAGAAAAACGCGGAAGATTTTCTTTGAGAAAAGAAGCAACGGTGTTTTTTCTCGTTTTTTTTATTACCGTCGGACGGGGCTACTTTTGATTCCGGGAGCTACTTTGGACACTCGCCTGTTGGATTTATTTGCAGCTTAAATATTATTCTGAGTAATTTTGTGTCTTCAGCTCTTTTATTAACCAAAGTATGCTCTACAACTTGGCATGAAATTGTTTTGGAACAACATCAACAATAACAGGATAAACGGGAAAACATTTCAAAAAAGTCCATGTAAATATTCACAAGGTTGTAAAACATTGACTATGCAAACATGGTTTGAGCTTTTCCCAAGTCGTGGAAAGTTATTGGGAGCATGAAAATACTATCGAATCGTTATGTTTCATAAAAAGTTGTGATAGTGTATTGCTAAAAATTACTGTTTTATTAAAATAATTGATCAAAGGTTTAATTTTTACGACTACTATTTAATTATAACGTTTTGGTTTGTATATTTTACAACATAAAAAAATTAAAATAAATGATTGGAAAAGTGAATAGACATACAACACACATATTTCAATACAAACCAACGGCAGGCCTACAGCATAATCTATAAAAAAAAAATTTTCTGTCATATTTTACATGAATTTACAGTATAACACAATTACATCCTTATATTTCTAAAATAAACTACTCTTAAGCGAGCTCTAAACTGCTAAGAAGCTTAAAGCATATTACAAAAGCAAACTTTTACTCCTTTACGTTCTTGCAAAACTTTACTTCATAGATTGCGTTACAAATGAAAACTACTTTTTAGTTACAGGTATTATTGTGATACTTCTACATATCGTTCATGTTATATGAAGAAGAATGGAAAATACAGTTTTTGTATATTACTCATTAATCATCGCATTACCACATTGCAGTAGTTACAATGTTCGTTCGCCAAGTAAAAATCAAGCACTCGTAATTAATAGTTCCATTTAAGAGGAAGTTGAAAGTTTAAGATCCATACTGCAAACTGAAAATTGTGAAAAGCATTTTTCGCTGAAATTAATTGCTATACATATATGTGTAATTGTTTCGAGCTTTGCAATTTTCTAAATCATGCTCAATTTGTGAAAATTCCTGAAAATGTCCAAAGTAGCCCCTTTTTTGTCTTGAAAGACATACTTTTTCCGCTATTCAAGCATTTTTGTTATTTCTTAATGGATTTGCCTCATATTTTGCACATTTGTTACGTACATACACAACTTAAATATATGTAAGAACTATCAATATCTATCCATAATTCTAAGAGTTACAAATCCTCAAAGTTGACGAATGTGGAAATAGTGTCAAAAGAAGCCCCATTTGACGGTACTCAGAATGGATCTGGCTGACATAGACAGTCACACAAAATTCACGTACATCTACGTTCAAACCTGGGGGATGCAAAAATTTCGTCTTTCACTCGTCAACGCACCGACATGCAACAAAAGCTAGCCCTCATTCAGGGAGGGAGTGAAAAAGGTATGCTCAGAAATTGAATTAAAGGACATTTTTGATGATCTTCCTTATTGGCGTAATTCAACCAGTAGTCACAGGAGTTCCTGAAAAAAAACGTAATCAATCGTGAAACACTCAAAAACGCATTTCTAGAATTATCCGTGTTTGATACAATTTTAATGATTTTCTTGATCATTATAATTCCAAAATATCCGATTTTGGATGGAAACGATATAAATTGGCACAGTTGGATATCTGTCATCTATGACTGTTACGCTTATGTCTTCCTGAAGATAGAAGGTACATGTCAAAACCATACACATTGCCATCACCGAAAAAAAAAAAACCTGAAGGAGGCTCTTCACTGAATGCATCATCATTATCGTCACAGTAAGTATCTTCGCATGAAGCTGTGGTTTTGTTACGTTATGGTTGATGGTAGAAAAATATTTACTTTTGGATGAGCGCTGTGCTGTGACGGGCACACTTTCGATAATTAGACAGGAGATGCTGTGCAAGAGACAAAAATGTTCGTCGTGGAAGTCTCCTGCTGCTGGGATGAAATGAACACTATGGAGCTGCTTTGCTTAACCCCTCTACCGGCAGCTTCATTTTTCACCGCAAGAAAAAAAAATCAAATCGCGATAACTTTTTTGTTTCTTAGTATTTTTGCACCATTTTTTTACAAGTTCTCAAAAAACTCTCCTAAATTAATTAACTCATTACGCGTGGTAAAGATGGACAAATTATGGGTGAAAATTATGAAAAAAAATCCGCGTACTCGGCTGGGATGGATTTTTTTCATAATTTTCACCCATAATTTGTCCATCTTTACCACGCGTAATGAGTTAATTAATTTAATAACCATGCGGATTGGATTATCGAACAGCTAAATATAAGCATCAATTTAAACTCTTCTAGTTTAAGAATCCATGTCAATATTGATGATTGGTAATCTGGTTTTAAAGATATTCCAATGTTCCTTGGGGGGCCGACATTTTCCATATAAAGTGTCTCAGGCGGCCATTTTGTTTTCCGTAAAGTTATCGAAAAAATAAAATGTGGGATATACAATGATTAATTAATGTATTGTTCCGAATAGTGAGTATCCGAATACAAAAAAAAATCTGTAGCCTGAGATTATATGTGTGGGTTATAGTTTTGGGTCGGTCCCCCAAGGAATTTCGGAATAACTCTGGATCTAGATGTCCGATGATAAATGTTGACACAGATTCCAAAACTAGAAGAGTTTTTCCACAACTTGTGATACAATGGTGCAAAAATACGATTTGATTTTTTCCAGGCGGTAAAAAATGAAGCTGCTGGTAGAGGGGTTAAACATATCATCAAACTTCTTACATTTCCTTTCGATATTCGGTATCTCGTTATCGATATATATAGAGGGGCCTTCCTAAGCCGAGTGGTTAGAGTCCACGGCTACAAAGCAAAGCCATGCTGAAGGTATCTGGGTTCGATTCCCGGTCTGTCCAGGATCTCTTCGTAATGGAAATTTCCTGGGCATAGAGTATAATCGTGCCTGCCACACGATATACGAATGCAAAAATGACAACTTTGGCAAAGAAAGCTCTCAGTTAATAACTGTAGAAGTGCTCATAAGAACACTAAGTTGAGAAGTAGACTCTGTCCCAGCGAGGATGTTAATACCAAGAAGAAGAAGAAGAAGATATCGAGTTAGAGAACCATACTAAAAGTTTATTTTCATGGCTAACTCGATGGTCCCTTGGATAGCAAATGCACTGATTTTGTGTTTTGTAACTCGATACCTCCCTAACTCGATGGTCCCTCCTATATCGAGTAAGGGAGAGTTAACTGTATTACTGTTGCACCAAAATATCGCTATTTGTGGGTTTTGAAGCCGGGGGTTAGCGGCGTATCGTGAAAGCTACCAAGCGTGGTGGGTTCAATTTTCGCTGAAATTGGAGGGGAACTTTTTTTTCAAACGACAAATTCTTCACTACTGGGTGTTCCGTGTTGTCCGTTTCCTAATGTTAGTGATCGGTCAGTCTATGCAGCTTTTGGCTGACGGCGGTGTAAATTGTCTTTAAGACTTAATTTGAGCAAATAACTTTGCCGTTTTCAAAGATGCAAGAAGAAAAAATGTCAAGAAAGGAAAGCATTCGAAGTTTCAGAGAGAAGTTAGCTGATTATTGCATAGACATTTGTACTGGATAATCTGAAAAAAAAAAAAAAATAAAAACGACTTCTGGTTGAATCTTCGGCGGAGCTTTTTGAGAGTTTTCTTTATTAAATCAGGGAGAATATATGAAAAGGCTTCTGAATGATTTGCTGGTGAGAGTTGACAGCAGTGGGGCCTTCCTTAGCCGTGTGGTTAGAATCCGCGGCTACAAAGCAAAGCCATGCTGAAGGTGTCTGGGTTCGAATCCCGGTCGGTCCAGGATCTTTTCGTAATGGAAATTTCCTTGACTGCCCTGGGCATAGAGTATCATCGTACCTGCCACACGATATACAAATGCGTAAATGTCAACTTTGACAAAGAAAGCTCTCAGTTAAAAACTGTGGAAGTGCTGATAAGAACACAAAGCTGAGAAGCAGGCTCTGTCTCAGGGTGGACGATAATGCCAAGAAGAAGAAGAAGAAGAAGAAGAAGAAGAAGAAGAAGAAGAAGAAGGAGACGAAGTTGACAGCAGTCTGTCGTCGCGTACGTACGTTTATCTTCACAGCTCCGTGCACGCTGTATCGAGTTTCTTTTATTGCGTTCCGAAACAATTACTCTATTGTTTGGTTACTCCCTATTGCTCGGGTTCCATAAAGGGGCAAACAGTGTTGATTCGGTTTGAGTGAGAAAACCACGTGGTATTTGTGTTGCTCGGAACTTGCATTTAATGAAAGGCTCTAAAGGTGCGTGTTGACCAAGAAGAAGTAAAAAAGTTGTAGTAAGTGGTGTTGCAGCTTTTTTGTAAACACCGTTAGGCCAGTATGGAACTGGCGAGCGGCCATTGGCGAAGCAAGGATTTTTTTCTGGAGGGGCCCAGGGGGGGCCTAGCAAATACTTGCTTTACAGAAGTTATGTCGGTCGCAATTTTCACGATTTTCACAAATTTCGTAGTTTTAAGAGATTTGTATTAATTTTATATATTTGTTATTTTGTTTGACTTCGCAACACATCAGGAATATTTGTAAATTTCAATTTTCGCTACGAAAAACATTCTGGGATTTCCACGGAAAATAATTCCCAGACTTTCTGAACTCACCAGACAATTTCTCGATGAATCTCTATCGAACTGCTTAAAAAATTTCTTGAAGGATTCCGCCAGAAAATGCATTAGAAATTCTTCTTTCAATCATTTCTGCTTGAAGGTCCTCCATGTACTTATTACATATAAATTCTAATTTTAAGTTCAGTGTGTCCTCCTGTGCTCATTATTAATTTATTTAGAATTTTCAGGATTTTTCCAAAAAAAAATTGGGGTTTCATCAAAAATGTCTTCAAGATCACCAAACAAGGGATCATTTCACGAATTCTTCAGAAAGTTTGCCAAAAGTTTTTCCAACTTTGCTTTTGAAATTCTTCCTGAAGTTACTAAAGGATTGTTTGAACAAATCACAGCAAAAATTATCCAGACTTCAAAAAATTAAAAAATACTCTTCCAGGTGTTTCTCTAAAGATTTCTCGTAATAAAAAGAATTTCAAGAGCATTATAAAAATCTCAATTGAGAAAATGTTATTTATGATTTTTCAGAGAAGTCCTTCGCAGATCTATCTGTATTTTTTTACTAATAATTATTTCTAAGATTCCTCATAAATCAAGGAGCAACACTTCCCCTTCCTTTGAAAATCCTAGTGGAATACATTCTATCAAAAACTCTTCCGCGAAAATACAAATTTCCCGAGAAATTTGTTCAGGGATATCTAAAAGAAATATATTATTGCTTCCCTAAGATTCTTCAGAAAAATATACCAGAGATTTATCTAAGTATTTTCGAGAGATTTTGTTCTTTAAACCGCACTAACGACTCATTTGGGATTTTTTTGAAGAAATTTTTCACCAAATTTACAAATATCTTGCAAATCATTCCTGAATTTCTCAAAAAAAAAATCTCCAGAAGTTCCATCAAGTATTCTTTCAGGTTCTGAAAATAACTCCACGTTTCTGACGCATGGTAGTCTCAGGATTCTTCCATAAATAACATTTAAAATTTTATCCACCCTCCATTTTTGGTACCAAAACTACTATATCTCAATATCTCAATATTTTTTAGGGATTGCTTTACAAATTCCTTTACGAATCACTCATTGTCAGATTGCTAAAGAAACACATACAAAAGAAGGTTTTAAGAACTTTGTTTGTAATATTTAGTGTTTAATTCACGGGGCACCCTCCAGAACTATTCCTTAGAGTAAGAAGAAGACTTCCTGAAAGTTTCAGCTCATTTGGGCGTTCCATGAGTTGGCGCATTTGAATTGAAGTTAAAATGGGATTTCCAGCTCAAACATATGGGATACAGCGCATCATCTAATGTTTGGTTCAAGATAATCGTCGATCGCGTTAAATTACACCCAGAATGTCAAAAACACTACTTGATACCAAACAATATAGTAGAAGGTTGTATCATGATTGAAATTGATAAAGTTGGTGTTATAACTATTTGAAATAGATTTGCTAAGCTCATGCTATACTGCTTTGTATTTCGTCAACATAGCCACCAAGTGCATCATAGCCACCTATGACGCTGGGCGAGCTGCTGCACAAGGCGCATGCTTATATGTGACTGTACGGGAGGCTGATCTAAGCCTAGCTTTCAATAACTGAAATGTTAATGAAAACGAGCTCAAATCTAGATACAACCTTCTGCAATTATGTTCATTAGGGTATCTTATAGTGTATTTGTCATTCTGGGCTCAACTGAACGCGATCACTTGTATACGGAACGAAACAGTGACATTGGGTTGATTCTCAATATATTTGGACCGAATATTCCATACAAACTTCAAATTGAATGCGCCAGTTGGTGGAGTAACCAATCGTGTTGAAATTTTGTGAGCACTTTTTTCTTACCCTTAGGCACATATCTCAGGGGTGCCCGTTTGAGTTTTACAACATTATCGTTTTAGGGCCAGTCTAATGGGCAATGGTACAATTAAAGATAATTTATAATCTTTTTAAGATACAGTCGCCTCTCCACATCTCGATATCAAATGGACCATCGAGATAGGGAGAGATCGAGATATAGAACAAACTTTTAACGAATACTAGATTGAAAATCACTTCGTTACCAGGAAAATCGAAAACAAACAGGTGTCATTTCGTCTTCGCAAATTGTTTTGAATCTCTTAAATCTAGTCTAGTAACCTTTGATAATGGGCATATCGACATACGGAGAGAAAATTGGGAACGAAAATCACATCGAGATAGGGAGATATCGAGATAAGGAGGATATCGAGATGTGGAGAATGAAAATGTATGCAGTCTGAAGGGACCGAAAAAACCATCGACATAGGGAGAGATATCGAGATGTAGAACATCGAGATGTGGAAAGTCGACTGTAGTTAAAACCCATACAATGAATTTACAAACAAAACAAATTTCTCAACAAGGGCCATCAGAAACTTCTTTAGAAATTATTCTTGAAATCTATTCTTCCTTGACTTCTGATTTCCTAGAATTCTGCCAAAAAGCCTCTATAAATTACGCGCTCTTATCATACGAATATTCAAACTTAGAATATGGATTCTGCAAATGATTGGCAAAATTATTACTAAAGAAGTGTTTTTAAGACGATCAATACACATTTCTTTATGAATAGCTTTATACATTTCCCCCCCTTCCCATTTATTTGCTGCATGTTTCTCTACAGATTCCTTTACGGCTATGCTGATTTCGGAAGCAAAAGTTTTCCTGGTGTTTTCGACAAATTTCCTCTAAAAATTCCAAGGGAAGAGACATTTCCAAAACAATTTTCTTTCCAATTGTTGAATAATCCTAAATATAGAAGATTTGTGAAGTATTTTGGAAATATTTCTTAATGACTTTTGATGAACTTAGCAGAAGAATTTGTTATAAAACTTTTGGGAAAACTTTTTATAAAAATTTACAGAAGAAATTCAGCGAAATATCTCAGCAATAGATATGACAGAATCAATGTTTTTCTTTGAGGAATTGCTGGAAAACTGAACTTTTGAAAAATTTAGTAATATTTATTAAGTAAATCCTGGAACATTTTCCTGAACCAATTTGCTAATATAAGGTAGACATAGAAGAATGAATGTCCACCAGGAGGAATTCGCTTTGAAAGTGTAAATAAGTCCAACAATATTATTTGACCAAGAGATTTGCAAATATTCTGGAACCACATTTCAATATTCCTTGAGGAATTTCATCATATTAAAGTTCTATAAAGAATATCGGAAAGTTTTTTGAAAAAAGTTGCTACAAATCTGTTGGAAATTTATCAAATTATTTACGAAATAATAAGTTTTCTTGGAAAAATATAGTTTAAGCAATAAATTGATTCATGCAAAATTACTTTAAACCGCCGTGCGGGGTGATATTGGTCCTAGGGGGTGACTTTGACCGCCCTTTTCATTGCATCTCTTGACTAGCACGGGAGGCAAAAAACTAATCCATGACCATCCAGTGGCTATTTATAACGTATTCTTGAAGCTTGCCACATTGTTTTCATTATTCTGGTTTTAGTTTGCTGTAAAAATCTTGGCCTAAAGTCACCCTTTTGGACCAATGTCACCCCGCACGACGGAACATTGAATCAAAATCAAAGATAGAATTTATTGCTGGAATAAAACACTATGGTCGATTTTGTTACATTTTTTTCACACCAGTTTAAATTTCTGTAATTCATCTGATAAAAATGCCGAAATTCCTTGCAAGTTAAGCCTTATTTTTGGACAAAAATTCACGCTTTATATTTTCTGAAATTCCTTTGAAATTCTATTTTATAAATTATTTTTTCTGACATTATACGAGTTGAACTTGATATATATCTTTAAATGATTCTCATCCCTCCGAAAAACATGAGGAATCAGAATGCAGTGGATATGCTGCTTTATGCTTTATGCAGTGTTGATGGCGCCGAGCTCTACCCAAAGCTCAGCAATGAGAGTGAGAAGTGAGAAGGGTCACCGAGACAAGCGATACGCGCGACCGGTCAACTGTCAAGGTCGCTGATGATGATGTGTTGTCAAACGAAAAGTACAAAACATAAACAAAACCAAACTCGGAAGATAGTTGATGTGGAGTTTGAGCAAATCAATAAGTTTTTCTGTTTGAAGCAAATTAATTAGTTTTCTGTGTGAATATATCACGAAAAAGAAGTAGGTGAGATCGGTAATTATCCGAAACGATTTATTCGTAAGTAATTATAATTTATGTATAACAGGAAGGACTTGTAATCAAAATCAGTACCGCATCGTTGTGAGAGGGAAAGACAGTGAACTATTTATTGTAAGTTTGAAATCAATTAGGGTGGACTATGTAATTTAAAATATTTTCAGTTTGAGCTGAGCGTAAAACGACTGCTACAAAAAGGAAGTTTTCATCTCGATCGATTCCAAACATGCAGGACCATTTGGATTTTTGAAAAAAAAAAAAACGAATTTTGGGAATTATACTTCCGCTTTTTTATTCCATGATGTAGAGGTTTTGCAATGGAGATGTCGAAAATTGCGCATATCGTATACAATCAGAAGCTAGTTCTAACAGTAGCCGATCGATAGACAGCTTAAGCGGTTAAGCTTTCGGTTGTCACGAAATTCACGGAAGTCAGAACCACCACGCTGATGTTGTGTAAGACAAGCGAGGTTTTCTCACTGTAGTTGTACAACATAAAATAACGTCACTACTGAAGAGATTTTTGTCAATAATAAGAGTCATGTACATTGATTCGAAAGATTTTGCTTCATGTCAAATTTATTTTCTTTTAATTTTTATTTTTAATATCATCAAAAAATCTGGGTGGGCCTGGAAGATTCTGGAGGGAGCCGGGCCCCCTCCCCCCCCTCCTGTTCCTACGCCAATGCAAGCGGCCAGCACCTCCGCCCTGGGGATTCAGGGGGACCCGGAGGCGACACAGCTCTGAATTGAACTGGCGCCAAGGTGAATATATGGGAGCAACTCTCCCATCGTTTATGGACCGTGATGGTACTGCTGGTTCACTCCAGTACCTTAGGATGCAGGCCACGAACGGACCCTTGCCTTAGGATCCATTTCTGTTGCGCTTTTCAGTCGAGAAACATATCGGTGCACGGATTGACGACGCGTTTAAGGAGAATAAGGAAGTATCATACGTTCTCAAGATACGCAGTGTTGCCCAGTTCAATAAGCTTCTCCGCATGGAAAAGCTTTGCGACGGGACTCCGGTATCGATCAGCGATCATCCCCAACTAAACCAGAGGCAGTGCGTCGTTTCCAACCAGGACGTAGTTGGTCTTAGCGAAGACTTTTTGAAGAGTCAACTTGCTGCCCAAGGTGTGAAGGATCTTCGTCGTATCCGACGTCGTCTACCGGATGGATCTTTTACTTAACACACCGACAATCATCCTCACAATCAGCGGTATGGTCATTCCAGAGCACGTGGATTTCAGATGGACAAGATGCAAGACGAGACATTACTACCCGTCACCGATGTTGTGTTATCATTGTTGGACCTTTGGGTACACTTGGTAAACGGTGCACCGAGCTGCAGTTCACCCAGAGCATCAAGCACCCACAACAACGGAAAATGGAAATGAGACTCAGGGAATCAACAGGATCGCTTGCTCTGAACCGGCTTTCTAAAAGAATCGTGAGTCTGGCGACCATCCGGTATCGAACTGCAAATGCCCTATCTACCTCAAAGAGGAAGAGGTTCAGAAAATAAGGATAGACCGCAAAATGTTGTCCCCTAAAGCCCGTCGTGAGTTCAAAGCTAGCACCACCACCGGAATTTATTCTGGAGCCGTTGCTTTGAGTAAAGATGCGGAAATTGAAAATCTTAAGGCAGCCGTCTAATGCAGTCGGACTCCAAGGCTGAAGACGTGAGAATTTCCGAAATGGAGCCTGCTCTCCGAAGCCCAGGCATCGGCGAACGGCTAGACATAGTCCGGGAACACGGCACTATTAAACAACTTATTATGAAAGTTGCCGACGTGACCGCTACTAATAATCGAAAACTGAAGGCGAAAAAACAAAAATGAATGAACCTTAACACCTCAAACAGCGCGAAGAATAATGAAGTACCGAAGGACCCAATTACTCCTGCGAAGAAAAAGGATAAATAGCACAAGAAAATAAGGGCTGTTCCTGTCAATCAACAGTTCTCACTTGAGTGACTACAACTAAACCAACATCTTCACTCCTCTCGATGCGGAAGTCAATGTCGTACCGGAACCGGCGGACAACCTCTGGCGTCCAGTTTTCACTGGAAGAGGGACGCACAAAGGTGTCACAATCTATTCCCCTATGGACAGCGTGAGAGTTAAGCTAAAGGATGATACGCAGAAACACGAGACGCCCAATTCCTCGATGGACATCGAGAGAGTCAAGCCTTCATCAAGAATGAACCCTCTACGCAACCGTAGACCTCCAACTAGATTCGTCATTGAATACCAGGCTTAAAAAAATCCACTTACTGTACCGTTTCCGGTACTGGGGCCGGAGGCCAGCAACGCTGAATTATACGACGCTCTTCACAAGGTGCGATGCTGACATTGTCCCTAGCACATATTGTACCTCTACCGTTAAGAACCCGGATATTTTCTCCATCCGGTCTCCAAGCAAAATTATCGGAAACAACCAAATACCGCACCAACCTGAAACCATCGCGATGGCAGGATGTAGGGGTAAAACTGTCCATAAAAACTGCCTAACTGACTTCACAGCTTTCTCAAAAATCGACAAGTCTGGCCTGCCTTTGGTGAGTTGTGATAAGCTGCCATTCACTGGTGGAATGTCATCTCGCTCATCTTCATCTTCATTCGTGCAATATGATCCCGCTATCCTGCTGGAAAATCACAATAATAATTGAAGCCCTCCTGGGCACCCCGGATCACAAAATCCGGGCGGTAAGTCACATCTGTTATCTTCTCCCTCTCCTCTTTCTTGCGCTGTCGGATCACCTCTACCTTTAGAGGTTGGCATAACACCATCTTTCATGGGTGGAGCTCTGTTTCGTTCAGCAACTCCAGACGATAGTCGACCGGCTACATCCTATGACGCTTGCTATACAGGAGATTCATCATGTAACCGCAGCACAAATGAACAACACCTTGAGGTAACAGTACCGATGGTATATGTTTAAAAACCAGCAACAATATATACCAATCCACTGCAATAGGGGTATCTCCAATTGTATCAGATTCAGCCAGTGTCCTGGTTGCGATTCAGTCACCAACAAACAAACACCTATATATCCAAGGCATCCAGGCCGCGCTGGATAAAAATAAGATCGACGTGACTTTCATGTGGGTTCCAGATCATTGCGGTATTACTGGAAACAAGAAGGCAGACGTTCTAGCGGGAATTGGTCGAAATAGTCCACAGTTAACAAGGAAAATTCCCGGAGATGACATTAAGACATGGATTAAAAAACGAATCTGGGATGCTTGGTCTCAAGAATGGCGACGCAAACAAGCACTATTCTGCCGCAAGGTGAAAAACACTACTAACCCATGGGAAGATCTACCGACTCGGAGGGAGCAGGTTGTTCTTTCAAGATTAAGGCACAGCAGAATATCCCATGACATGAGCGGAGAAGCAACCAGGTTTCGTCGACAATGCGATTCGTGTGGAGAACAATGCACTGCCGAGCATATCGTAAGTAACTGTCTGGCTCTCGAAGATTTGCGGAGAATACACGACATCACCGACGTGGTCAGAGTGCTTCAAAATGATCCATCATCTGAAATACGATTGATAAATTTTCTAAAGGACGCAGGATGGTGGAGTTGCCAAAGCAATCTACAGCGGAAAGTCAAAAGGGTCGATGTTCAGACAGACTGGACTAGACGATATTTTGGCCTTGCAAAGATAAGTCAAGGATTCCGTCAATTCTGTTTTTTTCCGATGCTATTTTAATACAGATGTTTCATCAAACAGAAAAATTCCATTATCACGGTAAATAATGGCAATGTTTTGTTATTCCAAACGCTTGGAGTATGTTTTCCTGAAATCATTGAAAAACAATTTATTGAGCTCAATTATGTTTTTTTTTCAAATTGAATTCTTATAAATTTAAAATTTTCATCTAATTTCAAGCTTGCATGGTGTCTGCATAAAAATGGATAGCCAATGAGTAATATTTTAAACTTGTATATTCATACCTTGGTACCTTGGCGGTTACAGCGTAGGGTCACGCCATTGCAGGGCGTATTGTAGAGCATCATCTTTGTCGGTCTTGGGAGATACTTCTCCAGTAGCCTCAAACGTTTAGCGTCGCTAGGTCCTCTTCCACTGTGCACAGTCAGCGTATTTGTGGTCTTTCACGAAGTCGCCGGCCTCTTCGTGGTTCCCTGCTATATTATTTTATTGTGATCGTGTAATGATATAATGAGTGCAATGTTCAGTAAAATTGTAAGGGCTTCAATAGACAGATGTCTAACGTAACAAACGATGTTGACACCTCATCTGCAATCTGAACTCTTGATTTCGAACTTTTCATCGTTGAACAAATAAGCCTTATTAGTTTCGCCGGAAAACCATCTTCTGACATTATCTGCAACAGATCATTTCTTTTCACTGAATCGTACGATGTCTTGAAATCAATTGACATATGGTGAGTGTCCAAGTTATATTCCCGGAAATTATCCAAAGTCATCCAGACCGTTGTCGAGCGGCCCTTACAATAAACCAGCCCGATGGTCGCCAACGAAGGACTAATCAAGTCATCTCAGTTTGTTAAACAGAAAGCGAGACAGTATTTTGTACAATGAAATCAGCACGGTAATTGCAGGGCACTCCAGTCTGTGGCTGTCTTCGTGCTCTCATGCCTTAAGAAGTACTCGGTGGTTGGATTGGTAAGCTGCTCACTTTCGTACTTGAGAAGCTCGACCGGGATCTAGCCCTTCACAGCCTTAGAGTTCTTCAGCTCACTGACAGCCTTTTTTGTCTCTCCTTTTGTCAATGGGTCCGCAGCTTGAACGTCTTCATCCATATTCATCCTCTTTCCCGCTACATTGGTTTGGTTCGAGGCAGCATCTCTCTATTCTCGGTTCTGCCCCACGCTTGCCAAATCGATGCACACTTGATCCGCCGACCTAGCTCGCTGCGCACCACGCCTTCTTGTACCAACCGGACCGAAGCGAACACCATCTTTGCAGGGTTACTGTCTGGCCACCTTCTGGATACTGGATTCGCCGTAGAGTTATGAGAGCTCGTGGTTCGAAGACTCCAAGTGCTTGAAAGTTCTCCTCGAGCATCGACCACGTTTCATGCCCGTTGAATACTACCGACCTTATGAGCGTTTTGTACATGGTACATTTACATTAACATAGTAGGCCACACTAGCATTGATGATGTGCTTCCGTATTTCACGGCTAACGTTATTGGCAGCCGTCAGTAAAGATCCATGGTAGACGAACTCGTCGACCACCTCGAACGTATCCCCGTCTATCGTAACACTGCTACCTAGGCGGGTTCTGTCACGCTCGGCCCCACTAGCTAGCATGAACTTTGTCTTGGTCGAATTCACCACCAGTTAAACTTTTGCTGCCTCACATTTCAGGAGGGTGTACAGGTATGCCACCTTTTCAAATGGTCGGCCGACAATATCCATATCATCCGCGAAGCAAACAAATTGACTGGATCTCGTAAAAATCGTACCCCTGCTGTTGAGCCCGGCTCTCCTCCTAACACTTTCTAGCGCAATATTGAACAACAGGCACGAAAGTCCACCACCTTGTCGTAGTCCCCAGCAGGATCCAAACGAACTGGAATGTTCGCCTGAAACCTTCACACAATTTTGCACACCTTCCATCGTCGCTGTTATCAGTCTCCTGAGCTTCCCGGAAAAACTGTTCTCGTCCATGATTTTCCGTAGCTCTACGTGGACGTAACTATCGTATGCCGCCTAGAAATCGATGAAAAGGTGATGCGTTGGGCACGGTGCCCCGACAGACCGTTATTATGTAAAAAAATTGTCCATCAAATCTGAGTAAAGGGCTCGATTCCTGAGGTCATTCTGCATCTCTGGACCAATTTAAAAAAAAAAATCCCTAGGAGGAATCTCAAGAAATCTTGATTTGAAGTTTTTGTCTAAAAATTTCGATGTAAACCATATCGAAATTAGGCCATAGCACTAAAAAAACCTACAAAAACGTTTAAAAAAGTTGGCCAAACTGTTCGCATCTAGTATATAATTGTTACCGTCTAGTATATAATTGTTGGAAATATTTACAACTGTCTTAACTTACCAGAGTGGCTACAGTATGTTTTAACATGGCTTAAACGTGTAAGCTTAGTTAACTAGATTCAAATATAAGAAATAAATTTCAATATGATATTGATGTTTTGCTCGATAAACGCGAGTCACTCAATGCTGAATATTATTTATTTACAACTTATTTTCCGACTTTCACACTAAGTGACTAGCCCACTTAAGTCTGCCGTATTTATTTTGCATAAAAAAATTGGCTTCTTTGTACATCTGGTACTACTTTTGATGTTTACCACCGAGTATTGCCCTCAAAATTTTACATACCTGTTCTACATAGCCACAACATGATTTTTACAACACGAAAAACTTGATTGTTATACGTCACAAGTGTTCGAAGATTATCAAATCTTCAACAACTTCAAACAAATCCCGAATAAGTATTACTTAACTATCAACATCACTAGGGCTTCCATTTATATATACCAGCAAACGTTTACTTCGTTTTAATAGAGTTCATTGTCAATATGTTTAGGGACCGCCCATAAATGACGTAGCATTTTTTCACTGATTTTTTACACCCTCTTCCCCCCTCGTAGCATTTCGTCACAAATGCTGATACCCCCCCTTCGAAAATACTTAGCATATCAAGCAAACCCCCCCCCCCATTATTTGTTTTTTTTTTAATTTGTCTTCCTCAGCAATTTAAAACAGTTATTAAAACAAACTATTAGAATTCAGATGTTTAATACAAAACTTGATATTAATTACTGACTGATATGATCAGCAATATTAAAATGAAAATTAATTTGAAATGGATATTCGTCATTATTATGCAAATTGAAATCCATTTAGCAATCAGATGCCAGATGTAGAAAGATTACACTTGTAATATTTGAAATGTTCAGGAAATCTTAGCGATAATTAAACAAATTATTCATCTCTTTTAATATTTCAGCTTAACTTCGTTATCGTTCGCCATACTGAAATAATCCTATACAACCTATAACGAAACAATTAAATACTACAAAAAAACTTTATTCAAATTACGGAATTATTCAGAAAATTGTGTGATAGAACAATTTCGATAACACTCGAATCTGTTGTCAATCAAGTTGTATTCAGGCTATTCCATCAAGAGCATTGATAGGGGAATGCTACCTAAAATGAACACCTTAAGGATACCATCTTGCTTCGGATAGAAAAACGAGGAATTTGTTAAATTCTATTGCACATCATCAAAATCAGGGATGTCATCTTTAGCAGCGACACGAATTCGGACTAAAATAGTTAAATTTTCACATAGTTTTATCGCTTGCAAAAAAAACGGTGCAAATGTTCATTTTATCTGCACTATGTGGGTAAAATTAACATCGTGTAAAAACGTGAGCAAAACAAATATTTCTGAATATTTTCATTGCATTACTAAAAATATATCCATTGATGAATGTAACCCATTCAAAAAGAATTCAACGTGTATCAGATTTGACATCATATCATAACAATATTCACCTCACTGAAAAATATCAAGACTTACGAGCTAAAAGTTACGTCACTTTTAATTTTCAAATGTGGTTTTCTAAAATCATAGTTTTCGTTGACATTTTCACTTCAATTGACCTCCGTATCAACCCGAACACTCCGATTTGTGCTCTAAATAGTCCGTGCGTGATAAAAATTTATCGAAATTTGTTTTTTTTTCTCGATAAAAGGCACGGTGTTCATTTTACCACCCCTTCCCCTATATCAAAACAAATCGATGAGTTGATTGGGTGGAAATCTTCTGCAATATTGAGAGCATAATTCACGGAATAAATATCTTGTTTCAATAAATATAACGAACATATGTTTTTGAGAAATAAGCTTTAACAGAAAACATGAATAGAACTTAAACAATATTTTCCTAACAATTTGGCAAACATTGTTTAAGTTCTATAAGCATTGATTTTTAATTAATTTATTTATCTTTTAAGGTGTTTATTTATAAATTTGTTTATTAATACATGAATATAATGTTCACATAATCATTTACAGCATTAAACAAATATGTTTGATTGCACTACATATGAATGTTTTGAAGCTGAATCTTTATTTTATAACCCTACTTTATAAGTCAAACAAAGAAAAAAGAAGTTTTATAAAAAATAATTGTATGTCATTTTTTCAGCGCCTCTCATTTTATCGACGTGATTTGAAATGCTACGTCTACTAGCTAGGACCCCTCCCTCTCTTCGTCACACATCGTCACAAATTCGTGAAGCCCCCGCTCCCCCCTAAAAAGCTACGTCATTTATGGACGACCCCTATTGCGTTTTGTCGCATATACTTCTTAATGACTTCATTGGAATCGATCGCAATGCAGTAGAGCTGGGCTTCACTATGTTAAGTGGGACAACTAAAATAAGCTTGTAGTACAATTTATTCTACCCAAACGTATATGGTTGCATGTAAAGACATCTTATAAGTAAAATTTTGCACATGCAAAGCCTCCAAGTGATTTCGTTATACGTACATTTTGGTTGTCTGGGTTGCAAATCCTTTATCGTACAACAAGTTTTTCGGAAATAAATCAGTTTCCAATATTAATGCAAAGAGAGTAACGATGAATGCAAACGTTGAAGTCCGATTGTAAAACTATGTAATACAATTAAAGGCAAATTAAAGACCCCCATGTCTCTTGCAGTTGCCCAAAATTTTATGGCTCATAAGGTAATCTAGAATGTTCTGGTATAAACATCTGTTATCTGTAATGCAAGCATGCCCAAATGAAGCATCATTGTCGATTTGCCCTGTATAAAACGCTGATTCTTGTCTCTCTAACCATATTTATTTTAGTGCAGGAGCGAATACTATTAAGCGACTAAAATAGGCAAACTTCAATGAGATGGTCATTGAGTTCGAATGCCGGAATAAAAAGTTACATCATTCAGGTGGGGGTCAGTGGCTCCGTAAAAGACATCCGCTTAAGTTCATTCTGATATTGACGTGAGCGTACCAGAGCAACCAAATCATTCCAGGTTTTAAACAAACGTTGGATACTTTATCTAATCGACTATAACAGTAATCACATGGCTTATCTTCTGACTATTATTATGTCACATTTATTCTAAGATCCTTGTTGTATCAAAATCACAACATTAGTCATTGTAAATATATTATTTCGTATTTTTTCAATCGGTTTAACGTAGAAATAAAACAATCAATTAAACTCAAACCATTAAACAATAAAAAACATACTTAAGCCAGGTAAGTTAAGTCAGTTGTTAATATTTCTAATTATAACAAAAGGAACAATTGTATACTAGTTGAGAACAGTTTGGCCAATTTTTTGAGCGTTTTTGTAGGTTTTTTTCAGTGCTATTGCTAATTTTTATACGGTTTATTTCGAAATTTTTAGTCAAAAACTTCAAATCAAGATTTCTCGAGATTCCTCCTAGGGATTTTTTTTTAAATTGGCCCAGAGATGCAGAATGACCTCAGGAATCGAGCCATGTACTCAGATTTGATGGACAATTTTTTACATAATAACGGTCTGTCGGGGCACCGTGTTGGGACCTGGTACTCACGACACTTTTGGAGGATTTGCCGTAAATATCTGGTCTGTTGTCGATCGGCCGTCAACGAAGCCAGATTGAAAACTTCCCACGAACTCGTTTACTACAGGTGACAGACGACGGAAGATGTTCTGAGATAACACTTTGTAGGCTGCATTTAGAATGGTGATCACTCGAAAGTTCTCACAATCACCTTTCTTGTAGAAAGGGCATATCATCCCTTTTTTCCACTCCTCTGGTAGCTGTTCTGTTTCCCAGATTGTGCCTATCAGCCGGTGCAAACAAATGGCCAGCCTCTCTGGGTCTTTTGATGCAGCATGACCGCCCGCGCTACATTCTCTCCTCCAGAATCTGCGAACATTCCTGGTCGAACCAATCGTTCCGTTGACTCCTACCACGCACCCGACGTTGCTCTCAACTGCATTGTTGATGGCTGCTTTCACTGTTCTTCAGCAGTCCTCAAGAGGGGCTTCACCCAGCTCACCCTCTTCCGGTAATGCAGCCTGGAGGTGCTGCGCGTACGCAGTTGCGACATCCAGTAGCTTAAGCCGCTCTAGGTCATATCGGGGCGGCCGTCGGTACCGTACGTTGTTGACGACGACGGAGAGTTTTGGGTGCAGTTTAACCATCATCAGATGGTGGTCAAAGTCGATAGCGTCACGATAGGTCCTGACTTGGATAATGTACGAGAAGTGCCGTCCATCAATCAGAACGTGGAGCGAAACTTTCCAATATTCGGTCTGAATTCCTCTCCTGGTCAACCTGGGCGATTAGATCTCCTATGATGAGTCGTGGCTTGGGCAGCTGTCTTACTTGCGTTCAAGCTAAGCGTGAAAAGCTTCTTTATCATCATCAGAGCTTCCGGAGTGAGGACTGTGCACGTTTATTATGCTGAAGTTGAATAATCGGCCTTTGCGCCTCAACTTGTACATTCTCTCATTGATCGGTCACCACCCGATCACGCGCCTCTGCATATCACACTCTGACATGGGGAACATACGCTGTTGTGAGCCGCTCCTAACATGGAGAGCAGACGCTCAAGGTTTGCAGAAGCAAACACCCCTCCTGTCAGCATACTACCGAAGTGCACACTAGGGTGCGGCTTATTTTTCAAAAGTTCTCAAAACCAAAAATTCGTGTGCTCTACTGAATTCAAATCACATTAAAAGAGAAACCTCAAAATCTGAGCCAAAAATATTAACATTTAGAGGTGGCGCAAGCGTGTTGAAGGTGAATTTTCAAGTTATAAAAAAATGGCCTGCAGTTAAGTAAACATAACTTTGTTATTTTTCAACCGATTTCAAAACTTTTAGCACCATTTTCTTTCAAATTAAATTTATGAAAATTTTGTAGAACATCGAATTTGTCTAAAATCAAAACTTGTTTTAGTTAAAAATACTTTTATCCAAATTTTTCCTCATTTTGCTAAATTAATCATTTCTGTTTGACCATAACTTCATTAAAACTCAATCGATTTCAAATCTGTTTACATACTTTTGAAGCGAATTTATTTGTTTTCAAACTGTACATACAACATTTTTTTCTAAAAAATATTTTTGACTTAGGTATTCAACAAAAACTACCCAAAAACATGATTTTTCAATGAAAAAATCAAATTTCTTTGGATTATTTAAGTATTTTTTCCGAAAATAGCATTTTTTCTAGAAAACTTAAATATGTAAAGCATCTTGCCTTAATTGCAGTTGAATAGTGCATATATTTTTTAACATATGCAAACATAATTTGGTTTCAAAATTATTTAAAAGTTGTTGAAAAGTCCTTCCAAAAGGTTTACCAATTATGAAAAATCAGTTTCAGCTTAAGAGACAATATTTAACTGCCAAAGATTTGACAAAACTGGCATTTTTCGTTAAAAAATAATGTTTTTGTGTAGTTTTTGCTGAATAACTTGGTCAAGAATTTTTTTTAGTGAAATTTGATATATAAAAGGTTTGAAAACAATTAAATTAGCTTCAAAAGCATGTAAAAAGATTTGGAATCGGTTGAGTAATCATGAAGTTATGGTCAAACAAAGTTGAATTTTTTAGTAAAATGAGGAAAAATTTGGAATAAATTACTTTTAACTAAAACTTGTTTTGATTTTAAACAAATTTGGTGTTTAACAAAGTTTTTACAAATTTAATTTTTAAGGTTACAATGCTAAAAGTTTTGAAATCGGTTGAAAAATAACAAAGTTATGTGTACTTCATTGAAGGTAATTTTTTATAATCTGAAAATTCAACTTCAAGACGCTTGCGCCACCTCTAAATGTTAATATTTTTGGCTCAGATTTTGAGGTTTCTCTTTTAATGTGATTTGAATTTAGTAGAGCACACGAATTTTTGGTTTTGAGAACTTTTGAAAAATAAGCCGCACCCTAGTGCACACCGAGGTTGGTTACCCGATCTTTCCTAAGGTTCCCGAGGAGGAAAGAATAACTCCTCAATAACTTTTGCATACCATATTTTGGTATCATACCATAATTAGGTATTGTTCAGTTGTCAATACCTCATATTGGTATTATAATGGTATTTGAAAAAAATGTTTAAAACCATTGAAAATACTTCATTTTTGTATTCGATAGGTATTGAGGACTGCTGGAGGTATTGAACTATTATTGAAAAAAATCACATTTATATGAAACTCCATCACGTATTATTTAGGTATTGCAATACCTGATCTAATTATCAGCTCGGTATTTGTAAAATATACAGATGGTATTATTTGAGGTATTTTACCTCTTGTGCAGGGCTCATTCATACCTCATTCAGATTATAAGTATTAGAAATTATCTGGTATGGAATACCTCAATTTGGTATTTAGTAGTTATTTTCTTCTGCTCGGGTTACTTTACCCTGACTAGTACCGCGAGGAGGTAGGGATAGGAGTTGCTGGTCAGGAGGCTAAGGACCGCACAGAGGGGTCTATTTTATTCCTTCAGGTACACGCGAGCCATTTGCCAACATCAAAAAAATACCTTCAACTACTTGATTTTGATATATTGGTGTAAAAAGACTATTGGAAATGGTTTCAATGTACAAAACTAAACTTAAACAATAAAGTTTAGGGAGACATTTTGTTTCTTAGAGTTCTGTGCTCAAGGAAAGTTAATGAGAGCCATCACAAACAATCTGCACGTCATAATCTCAGTGCGAACTTTTGCCCTACTATGAGGCAAAAGTTATCATTTGACTTGTAATACCGAATGTTATATTTCTTGGAATAGAAATAAAATTTAAAAAATCTTGTACTACGTTTTGAATGTAATATGTTGATGTATAATTTCTGTTACAAACCTGGTCTTAAATGCAATAGACATCTTTTGCGACCAGTTAGGTTTAAAACTTTGTCCCACACTACTCAACATTTTAATTTGAACACTTTTTGTAGGCTTCATCGAGGTTCTCGAGTTCTGTTTGATCTTTCGACCTTGACGCTTGCTTTTGCCGGAGCGAGCGACGAGGGCAGGATCAAACATGTCGCGCGTCGGTCTAGTAAGTGAAAAAGTGGCGTGATCGGGGAGTTCGGTTGGAGTAAGTGAAAAAGTGCCGCGATCGGTTAGTTCTGTTTGATCTTTCGACGACCTTGACGCTTGCTCCTGGGCAGTGCGTCAAGAAAGCCCGAGCTGTCGTCCGTGTTTTTTTTCGGGTCGCGCGCCTATATTTTTTTTTTCTGAGTGCTAGCCGAGCAAACGAGTGAAGCTGAAAGTGGATTGTGGCTGCTCAGTCAAGGATAACGGATCAATTGGTGAGCTCGTTTCATGCTACTATTTCTAATCTATAAAATATGTATGACTGCACATTTAATCGTTACAATGGTGGGATGTAAATATGATGTTTCAACAAACTATGGATGGTTCGTCACTGTGAGTGTCGACACAAACTCTGATTCATGATTTATTTATGTTTAACTTTTTTCTTCAGTACACCCCTTATATACCTGTATTTTTGTAATTAAAAAAAACTTTGAATGGTTCGACACTACAAGTGTAGACTTGCGAAAGGTTCACTTTATTCAACAAACTTTGGATGGTTCGCCACTGTAAGTGTCGGCATAAGAATAAGAGTGTTCTATGATGTCCCAACCAATTGAGTCTTTTGTTTCTTTTCAAATGAGTAAAATATAATAACACATGCTTTCGTTTTGACAGCTGTAAGAATGTTACATTTAGGTATTTGTTCAACAAACTTTGAATGGTTCGTCACCTCAAGTGTCGGCATAATTTTCCTCTACATAGAAATTATATGAACAATTATATTTACGTATAAGCATGTATGTTGGGATCCCGGTATTACTTCCCCAATTGTCCATGATAAGTTCGGATTATGATACACGATTACGCAACATGTTCTATTTCAAACATCACTTTTATTCTAGCGATCAGATCACTACGACCGATCTGTCGCTCACTTCGTACATAACTGTCTATTCTCTAGTTCAATACAATCGAGGAACTACAATTCAAACCGAAATCCAATAGAGTCGTCTACAAATAATTTAAGCCCAATTTTATTGATACAACATGTATATATCTCACAAATCATTGTTTATCATGGTCTAATCGCTTATCAAAGTGAATCCTTTGACCCAACGATCCTCCCCATTAACAAACATCCCTTCCAGTAACCTTTGTGGAGATGCAGAGGCAAACACGGTCTTCAAATAGCAAAGGTTACACACTTCCCTCAATCCCACCTGACTGCAAGGACGTGGCCGGCGCCGTTATTGACCTTGTATAAATAGAGGCACTGAATTATGCAGAAGATTATGGCCAATCCCAGCCGAACTTCTAGTTGATTCTTTGTGCATTTTCACTGACTTCGGTCAATCACGGAATAGCAACCATTGATATGTGTAGTCAGTCTAAGCTAAAGCTAAGCTTTTTGTAGGCTTCATCGAGGTTCTCATTAAACTTATCATTCATGTCAAACTTATTCTTCTATCTTCGGTCCTCAAACCGGCAATTGTTGGGAGTAACCAATAGAGCAGAGCCCTCAATCGAATGACATGTTATTTTTGGTAGTAGAAAACAGTGCCTCAAGCACACGTGACCGAAAAAGTCGAGTCCTCGTCAGCTGCTGATGTGTAATTATAATTCACGTAGAAGAGAAAAAAATCCTTCAAGGTTAAGCAAATGCCTATCGAGTCTGGCAGGACATGAAGGGTGCAACTCTTGCTTCCTACCCGGTTTCACTGTTAACTACTATCGAAAAAAAGTTCAAACTTCTAAAACATGTCAGCGAGTCAGCCACAAAAAATCTATTCCATTAAATTTTTTTTCTGTTCGATCCAGAGTCTAACCTGGATTCCGGTTCGTGGCTCGCACTCTGTTTAGACATGGTTTTAATCCATAAATAAATTATCATGATCCAGTCGCTTGATTTCCGAGCACACAAACATCATTCTTCGGCCCTTGCCGTTCGCTCGGCTTGAATTTCAAATATGCAGATGTCGTATAATTTCAACTTTTTTTTCTCATATCGTCCCATGTCCTACCGAAAGGCGATGGCTCACTGTATGGATGGTAATTGATATCCGTAATAAAGGATAACAGAGGAGTATGGTGGAACAGGAAAAAAATCAACACAACGGTGAACGTTGGTTGCGATGATAAAAAAACACTAGATTTTTTTTTGTCCTCAAACATGTTCCTTCATTACGTGACACGCTGCAATGAGTTTTCAAGTTTGAAAGTAAGGATCTAAGGGTATGGGATATGATATGTTTTCATGTCGATGCGAAACGAAACTATACACGGAATCCATAGCACTGAACCCGGGTAGAGGTGAATTAGCTCCAAGCCTAACTTGATAATTTTGATAAGTATTTATAATTTTGATTTTGATAAACGAATCAATATTGGATAGTACGAATGCGCCTCAATAAGTTCCATGAAGTTCCGTAGAATTTCGTTTTCAACGCTATTTGACGAAATCATTCTAAATATCGCATACCCTTTTTTGTACTCCACTGTTTGAGTTCCGGACTCGGAGACCGTTAGGATTATGGCTGGGAAATTTCAACAATAATTTCAAACCGAACCGTTCGTCATGTTCGATTTTTTTTTCTGTCCAACCCAAATGGAATATGCTAATTTAGCGCAGCACCTTTGCCAGGGGCCCAAGATCAACGAACTTCCTTCACCCTATAGGGAATCTCCACGAAGACGGATGTCGTTAACCTCGTCAGGACAGGACTCGACCAACTTTCGCTTTTCATCAAGCATCTGTTGTTCTGTGCGATCCACCTTAGCTCTCTGATTCTGGACGGGCAGCGGAGATGATGTGAAAGTAAAAACGGAAGAATAAATCATTACATGCATCCACGCATTCTCGCTGCATCCAGATCCTCGTCCTTGGTGCTGATGCATTGTGCAACGGGTAGAAGTATACACCACAGGTAGCTAGGTTCTTTTTACATACTTCCGAGGTTCGAAACAGTTGTTGTGGCTACTTGCTGTTTGTTACGTGTAATTTATGCACCAGTTGTTTGATATCTCGATCTCACGCAGACTGCAGATGGAAGAGTTTGCTTCCTGATGTGTTGCGTAATGATTGAATTATTTCCATGAGTCTCAGTTTGAAGAGCTTGGTTTTGGGAAACAATTGAATTATCGAATCGTTCATGGAAAAATAAAAATATAATCAGTGACAAAATTTAGTATCCAAATGCTGTTTTTCCATACAAAATGCTCAAGTATGGGGCTCTGTATCTCAGCTTCTGATGGTCCAAAATGACAGAAATCTAAAAAAATGATGAAAAATTAAAAATAACTTGAAGTTTTGTCTGTAGTGTATTCATTATATTGTAGTTATTTTCCATAGAACTTCAGAGGGTTGTTCAAAGACAAAAGTAGGTAACTGACTGTATATTGGATAATTAACAGATTTATACTGAAACCATGAATCAATGAAATCATGAAAACCTCAACCTCCATTCCAAGGGACAGTGCATCAATGTTCTTCGATATGGCTGAAAATTTCTGGGTTCTTCTTCTTCCTCTTCTTTCTGGCGTTGAGACAGAAAGACAAAAGAGACAGAGCCTTCTACTCATGGTTGCGATCTTATAGCACTTTTACAAATATTACCTGAAAGCTTTCTTTGTCAAACTACCAATTTAACATGTATATATCGTTTGGCAGATATGCCTTAATTTCAACTCTATGCCCAGAGTAGTCGAAAAATTATCCTTTACGAAAAGATTCACGACCGGTGGGATTTGAATCCACGATCCTCAGCTTAATCTCGCTGATTAGCTCCTCGTTGTTCCACAGCTATCAGCGTTTGTTTTTCTATACAGAAAAAGATACATGGCAAAATTTCAGAGTATTGTATTAGGAGAAAGTGGAGCAAAATAACTCCTAATGATTCCATGGCACAAAACATGGAAAACCACAAAAAAAATGCTATAGCTTTAGTAAAAATGCAAGAATTTTGTTAACATTTGACATGACTACTTTGTGCTATATAAATTTCCATACGAACTGAGTATTTCATTTAAAAAATGTGTCTGATTAAAAAAAAAACTTGTTTTTCATAATAAAGTTAGTAATTTCCAAAACATTTTTTCTTGCCATCCAAACTAGGTCAAAAACATAGATATGACGTTTTCTAGAGCAGCTAAAGGACTTTTATTTTTGGTGTATCCATTGAATCAATTGTCAACTAACACACTAACACATCAAGGAAGTCATTGTTCTTTCCTATTCTTGTTATAACAATATCGTTCCGCGATAACAGTTTACCACAACTTGAACAGCTTATGACAATAGTCGCTCAACGTGTGCGTAATGATTCTTCAGGCTTTGTTTTGAAACTTTCAAGAACTTTGCATTGCTACGTTATGGTATAACAACCATAAAACAAGTTCAATTTTGCGTTCAAAATAATTTATTCACGAGTTGAGAAGCAAAAAAAGTTGCCTCGTGTGTTTATCATGAAAATTTTTCTTGAGATTGTATCCTTATCCTCAAAAGTTGGAACAAAGGATTTTGAGCGCGCCTGCATTGTTGTTTGTTTCGAGTCTATTTCAGTGACAATCAGATTCAAAGGATGCAGGACCGGATTTATAAATCAGGTGGTCATTGTCTTGTGGAAGCCTTTTTCCAGAAAAAAAAGTCTATTCATTAGAATATCTTTAATGCTTGTCAACAAATAAATTTATTTGGTGATTAAGTTATTATTGGTACCTTATTTCCAGTTATGCTTATTCTATTCTTATTTTAATATTCAAGTTGTTGTTGATCATATGAATTTATTTAACAGTTTTGAGTTGAAAATAGTGTAGGGCTGGTCTTTTTCTAGAGACTTGACTCTATTTTATTGCAAGTGAGCATAAGCATGAGCATGATTGACCATCCGCAGTTGCTACTCCGTTATTACAAGAACAGCTGTACTTACACAGGGAATCAACAGATGCTACTCAGGATCAGCAGCATTTTCTATGTGTAAGTACTGGTGCTCTCATTATTATAACAAACAATACCGGCGCCGGCTGCGTCCGAATGCAGGTCAATTTGGGAATGGGAGGGAAATGTTGACGTGTTACCTGCTTTATGGAAGCCTTCTGCACTTCCACAAGAAAACACTGGGAGTTTGGATATGGGAAATTATTCGTTTTGGTAAACGATAGAGATATAATTTGAAATGAATACGTGAACTTATACATGGATGATCGATACCGCCTTCAAAGGAGCAGGCAACAGATTCAATGGATCAAAAACCACTCACTTAGCTCTATTTTATTGCAAGTTTCTAAAAAGTGTATATTTTTAATGAAAAGCCTCTAATTTGATCAAAATGCTCTCTTTTTTGCTTATTCTGATGCAAAATTCCTCAGGCTCCAGAGATAAATTCAAAGACATTACCGCGTCTTTTCAGCAGGTTCTTCAAGAATTTCATCTCACTTGTCTCGAAGAAAAATATCTTCTAGTGATTTGTCCAAATTCTAAATGAAATCTCTGGACAAATCATTAAAAGTTTTTTTCTCCTTCGTTCAGGGACTCTCTCTAGAAATTCTTCTAGAGATTCCTCAATCAATTATCTCAGAAATTCTTCCAGCGATTTTTCAAAGGATGCTTAGAAGATTTTCTCCAAAAAAATCCTTAAGCACTTTAGTAATTTCCTCAGGGATCGCCCCGATTTTTGTTCCACGAGTTCCTTTAGATATTTCAGTTGAATTCTTCAGTTGTTATTCTAGGAGATCTAACAAAGATTTTTTGAAGATACAGTAATACCTCCATGAGTCGATGTTCCATGATTCGATATCGACTCATGAAATTATACTAAAAACAAAATTTCATGGTAACTATGATGGTCCCTAGAAACAGCTTTCCAAAGGATTTCTGTTCCATGACTCGATATTTACATGAGTCGATGGTCCCTTCAATACCAACTTATGGAGGTTTCACTGTATTCCAAACGTAAATCTTGGAGGATTTATCGAAAAATTCTGAGAGACATAGGACTTCCTTACAAAAATCCAATATATTCTTTTGCGAAATTCCTGATGGAATCTTTATAGTAATTTCTGTGGTTATCTTTGGAAAAATCATGGTTATATTCTTAAGTTTTCCGAAACAAAATTCTTGGATAATTCCTTAAAATAATTTCCGATTCTTTTGGAAAATATCTCAATTCTCGCCAAATTCCTAGAAAATATCATGAAAAATATAAACAGTACCCAGGTAACAATTTGAAGCTGCTTAAACGCTGTTATAACTAATTCAATTCAGCCTTTGTTTGAACAAAAGCTGTTCATAGCCTCCACACACTGTTGTTCAGCTATTAAACATCTAATTCTGGCGATTTTATTCAGCCTTAAGCTTAATTGAAGCTTTATGGAAGGCTGAATAAAGGTCTATCATGCGCTTATTCAAGCCCCTTTCAATAATGATAGTTCTATTTTTAGAACAGACGGTAACCTCAGGAAGCTTAACAATCGCTTATTCATCCATTATTCAACAATATACCAAAAAATAAATAAAACAAATTATAGATGCATAGTTTTGGAATTTATCAACGCAACTAACAATTTCAAATACTTAGTGAAGATGTGTGCTGGAATCGAAAGATGAAGATTAGTAAATATGAACATTTGAGAATTGAACCGGGATTCACTGATTTATAATCACTTACCATGACATCTGCTCCACATGAGACTGTGTGAACATCATTGAAAGCAAGGGAATAACTTTTTGACTTGTCTGAATAAGGGTTATGTTAAAGGCTGCATTGAGGCTGGAGAAGTGATATCAGTGCTATGCAAAATCACTTAAGTTAGCTATCAAAAGTGTGTTGTGATTTTTATTTCAAAATAGAATCCCAGATAATCTTCAATAACTTAAACAGCAGTGTTGTCAACGCAAGTTGGTAATGATTTCAATTTCGTATATTTTATTAAAAATGTGACGAAGAAATCTTCGCGAGTGTAGTGTTGTTGTTGCCCAAGGTCATCGATGCCGATTCCGGGTTTGTTTTTTTCGAAAAATGTTATGCTCATGTGCGTTGAAGGCATGTCCGCTTCGGGATGTAAAAAATGTTTGTTCGATGAGTTCGATGAAACAGTTTTATAATAATTAATTTAGTGTGTTACCCAAACGTTGGTGTATATACTTTTGTCGACCTACAGCTGGACAATTTTTCGACAATGGCTGTTGATTTGATTGAAGCTTTAAATAACCTTTAATCAGCGCCATTCAGGTTGGCTGAACAAAAGTTAAAATTGTAGATGAAAAAAAGCTTGTTCAACTTGATATTCAGCTTTGCGTATACTGCTGAATAAAAGTGTTTAATAAGCTTTTTTTCAAATTATTGTTCAGCTGTCATGGTGTTCAGCCTTGTACACCATTAATCAGCCATTGTTCAGCAAATACTCTTGCTGTTCAGCTTTCATTGTTACTTGGGTAATACGTTCTTACTGAAATAAGGGTGACTATCGAAAGCATGAATCTGCCCAAGTTATCAGCAAAAAGAAAAATCAATAATGACGGTTTGATTGTTTCAGTTAGCTCAGAACATACTAAACGCAATTTTCGCTTTACCTTCTATTCAACATAGACTTATCTTTAGAGTTTTGACAATATTTTGTAAAGTTTTATTAGATACATGTTTGATGTTACATTTGGGGATTTTTTTATTTCCGTATGGGTTTGGGCCGAAAGGTCTCAGATTTTCATGAAACTTTTTCCACAGGCAGGGCTCCTCAATATATGAATAAAAAATTGAGAAAAATTCAGGGTCGCCTATTTTCCCGGAAAACTCAGTTGGAAATTTTTTGTTTTCCCTTGATACTACTTACTTTGAAAAATCATAACTCAAGAACGAAGCATCATAGAAACAATTTTTTTTTATGAAAATGAAAGCAAATTTTCTCAGATATGAAAAAAAAAAAAAATAATTAGAAAAAGTTTTCCACAAAATTTTCCACCGTTGAGAAAATTCGTAAAGAAAAGCCGGAAAAACTATGCTCCAACTCGTTGAAAATTTTCAAAAAAATATCGCTGAAATTTTTGAAATGTACTTTTTTTTCGTTTTTAAGCTATGGAGGGATTCCACGGAGGCATGCAAGTCGATTCTGATCGACCATTTCAAAAATGTCTGAAACTTTGCACAGTTTTTCAGTTCCATCTAAATCGTCATTTTCCGATATCAAATCTTCAAGTTGAGTCACGACTAACTTTTCAAAAGGGTATATGTGAAAATGGTTCAAAAATATTCAAAAAGCTGCACAGCAAAAACGGTTCGTTCGATTGTTAGACAACTAAAGAAACAAAGTTTGACAACTAAATAAAGATTCCAAAAAAAATACACACAGTAAAAAAAAAAATTTTTTTGCATTAAAAAACATCATTTTTGTCACAAAAACTCAAATATCTCATCTCACCCTATCGGAATACCAACGAAATTTTTTGAGGGAAAACGGTTCATTATATTAGCTATCTACCATAAAAATTTGGTGATGGTAAGCCAATAAACAAAAAAGTTATGACATTTCAAATATTTCACAAATTTGACACTTAGTGAAAAAATTTTTTTTTCATTGTTAATTTTTTTGGGATAGCAGTTTGTTGCTGAATTTTTTGTTAAGGGTACCACATGAGGTTAACAAGTTGTTTTTATGATATTTTATTTAATTATTCATAACTATTATAGCATCTATTAGAAAGTTAGACGCGATCCAGTGTTGTGATCTAAAGTCTTGATAGTGTCATATTTTTTATTGTACGTAACTGAAGAAAAATTCTCTCAATAGTGTTGAAACCTTTTGATAAAAGAAACCTATAAGAAATCTAATATTGAAGACAAAAGCTACAAAAAAAGTTTTCTATACAGGTATACGACTAGTTTACCTGCAAAAAGTTTACCTCGTAGAGAACAAGGCGGGTCTATACCCAGGTGATCTAGTATACGTAAAGCAGGTCGGTTTTCTTGGCGCTGGTTTTCTCCACAAAGTTAAAATCTGATTACACCTGGGTATAGACCCGCCTTGGTAGAGAATAGACTTTGTTAATCATATTTGGGAGAAAGCGAGTAACTTCAACAACATCAAAAACATGATAGGTACATACCATGAACATACTCACGAAAAAGCTAAAAATATACTACCACTATGGTTATAAAAGATTTAATTGTAAAATTTTTCTTCAGTCAAGCAAACGACACCAAACTAGTCAGTAAAAACTTAAAAGTGATTTTGTTTATTAAAATCTAACGAGCAACATGAGTAGTCGCTTTCTCAACTGTTGCAGGCCGTTTGCAGAAAAAAAAGTGTTCGAAAGAGCTACGAAATCTTACCGAAAGCACCATAGATAAACTGAAAGCGGCTGGTTATGCTCCAATGTCTACATTGAATCAAAAAAAAATATCCTGGTAAAAAAAAAAAAAATATTTTCGTGTTATCTGTTAATTCATTTTAATTTATACATATATACATATACATATAATATTTATACATATACATAATATTTATACATATAATATACATAATACCAATGAATACATGAAAACGACTTGTTTAATTCACGCAAGGCCCTTAACAATAAAATCAGCAACGAACTGCGGTTCCCGTAATAATTTACACCAAAAAAAAATTTTTTTTCTACTAAATGTGAAAATTGTGACATGTTTGAAATGTCATAACTTTTTTGTTTATTGGTTTACCATCACCAAATTTTTATGGTAGATAGCTAATATAATGGACCGTTTTCCCTCAAAAAATTACGTTGGTATTCCGATAGGGTTTTGACATATTTGAGTTTTTGTGTCAAAAATTATGTTTTTTAATGCAAAAAAAAAAAAATTTTTACTGTGTGTATTTTTTTTGGAATCTTTATTTAGTTGTCTAACTTTGTTTCTTTAGTTGTCTAACAATCGAACGAACCGTTTTTGCTGTGCAGCTTTTTGAATATTTTTGAACCATTTTCACATACACCCTTTTGAAAAGTTAGTCATGACTCAACTTGTGGATTTGATATCGGAAAATGACGATTTAGATGGAACTGGAAAACTGTGCAAAGTTTCAGCTCAATAGAAAAAAATGAATTAAAAAATTTACCAAATTTTGGTACTGTTGCTTGGAATCACTCTCTGGCCAATTTTGTAAAAAATGTGCAAATGTGCCATTTTGAGCCTTTTCTTTGAAAAATCATAACTCAAGAGCGAAGCATCGTAGAAATAAAGTTTTTTTTTTTATGAAAATGAAAGCAAATTTTCTCAGGAATAAAAAAAAATATTAACTGGATACAGTTTTCCACACCATTTTCCACCGTTTCATTCGTAAAGAAAAGCCGGAAAAACTATGTTCCAATTAGTGGAAAACTTTCAAAAATATATTTTTGAAAGTATATTTTTGGGTCACGAACGCCGTTTCAAAAATTTACGATTGTTTCGGGGTAGTGTTCGAACTTCAAAAGACTTTACTTCAAACATAATTATAAGGCATATCAACTACCTCATAATGATCTGTAGATTTAACAATTTAAGTTAATGAAAAAATGATTCACAGAACTTGGAATTGAGTCATGACAGGTAAGTTGGGTAACATAGTCCCTTATGTTACATAAATTAAAAAACAATCTAAACTCAACTAAGCTGCAATCAGGCAGATAATCATTTATCATATATATTTATCATATTCCACGGTTTAAAATTTTTTAACTTAGTTTTACGACTTAATTGTATATAATTCTGCTATTCAATTTGGAAGTTCTGTCTGATCTTTCGACCTTGACGCTTGCTCCTACGGGGGCCAGCGACGAGGGCAGGATCAAACATGTCGCGCGTCGGTCTAGTAAGTGAAAAAGTGGCGTGATCGGTTAGTTCTTTTTGATCCTTTGACCTTGACGCTTGCTGCTGGGCAGTGCGTCAAGAAAGCCAAGTTTTTTTTTTCCTTTTCGGGTCACGCGCCTATTTTTTTCTGAGTGCTTTTATATAGCCGAGCAAACGAGTGAAGCTGAGAGTGGATTGCGGCTGCACAGTGAAGCATAAAGGATCAATTGGTGAGCTCGTTTCAGAACAGAACACCCCTTTTTACCTTTATTTTTGTAATTATAAAAAAAACTTTGAATGGTTCGACACTACAAGTGTAGACTTGCGAAAGGTTTACTTTATTCAACAAACTTTGGATGGTTCGCCACTGTAAGTGTCGGCATAAGAATAAGAGTGTTCTATGATGTTCCAACCAATCGAGGTTTTTGTTTCTTTTCAAATAAGTAAAATATAATAACACATGCTTTCGTCCTGACAGCTGTAGGAATGTTACATTTAGGTATTTGTTCAACAAACTTTGAATGGTTCGTCACATCAAGTGTCGGCATAATTTTCCACTACATAGAAATTGTTCATATCAAATGAAAATATTATATTTACAAATAAGCATGTATATATCTCACAAATCATTATTTATCATGGTCTAATCGCTTAACAAAGTGAATCCTGTGACCCAACGATCCTTCCCATTAACAAACATCTCCCCCAGTAACCTTTGTGAAGATGCAGAGGCAAACACGGTCTCCAAATAGCAAAGGTTACACACTAACATTCCTTCCCCCAATCCCACCTGACTGCAAGGACGTGGCCGGCGCCGTTATTGACCATGTATAAATAGAGGCACTGAATTATGCACATTGAAGAAGATTATGGCCAATCCCAGCCGGACTTCTAGTTGATTCTTTGTGCATTGACTTCGGTCAATCACGGAATAGCAACCATTGATATGTGTAGTCAAGGGTTAAACACAATGCAACGGCATTACGGCAAGAACGGCAAAACGGCAACACCGACTTGAATGACATTTCAATGTTTTGATGAATGTTGACTCAATCAGATTCAACATGGATTTGACAAGTAGAGTATAGATCAAGATGGGCTTGTCGTTTTGCCGTTGTACCGTGCTGCCGTTCACATTGTGTTTGGGGCTTCAGTCTAAGCTAAGCTAAGCTAAGCTATAATTCTGCTATTCAACTTGGGTCCGTTCAAAAACCACGTGGTCTGTTCAGGAGGGAGAAAAAGAACAATAGGAGACTACGATTTCTTCTACTTTTAAAATTTGTGTGTGAATGAGGAGAGAAGAGAGGAGAGAGAAAACAGGAAGGCTTCTGAATAGCATTTTCTGTTTTTTATCAGAACCTTACACACAACAACAAAAAATGTGTACGTTTGAAATGACGTCATTGTTCGATTTACGTCATTTCATCCATTTATTAGACTCAATCAAATGTTATTTACCGTGAAATTACGACGCATTTTTAATGCACATAATGTGATAATCTATTGAAATTATTAGTATTAACAGCAAATGTAACAATAATCATCTTAGACCGTTCAAATTCAAGTGGGAGTTGGAGGGATTTAGATAGTGTTGAACTAATTTCGACAAAGAGAGTGCCTTGCTAAAGCTCTATAGTCGAAAATGTTGTCTTATCCAATTTCTCTTCAGTAGACGGATGTAGATGGAATAGACAAAGTGTTTGGTGATGATTTATTTCAGGAATTCTAAACAGATTTTTCCAGATATAACTTTAAAAATTGATATTTTTCTAGGCTAATAATCTTATCAGAGATATGGTTTTTGAAAATATATGGCTTTAAAAATTTTGTTTATGAATTTTTAGTCTTTTTTTAATAAACGGTTTTAAGATAATGAATACCATCCTTTAACGAGCATTCAAACAAAACGAGGGCGGGGTGATTTTTTCTTCTGTCACCCTCCATATTTTTTCCCTCAATTGAAAGGCAATAAAAAATGCGAGGGGACCATTTTTTCCGTTATTATAGATTGAGGTGAATTGCACATTCGGAATCATAGTGAAAGTGGAATGACTATTCGATTAGAAAAGCCATCTATATGTCAAATGCTATATTTCAATAAGAATTATCGATACATGTTTAATTAGTTTCAGATGTTCTTTGCTTTGTCAGGAATTCAAATAGATATTCGTTGATTAGAACATATTAGCTTTGGGTTTCATGTGATGATGAATTTCAAAATTCAATTTCAAATCCCGTTTGCTACTCTTTTTGTATGTAATCAAAATATTTTTGTTGTTGTTTTTGACATTTCATGCTCTACCTGATTTTTTCTGCAGTCGTTGTGTAGCTTATGGACGCTTCGATTCTACCCTATTACCCCGAATCCCATTACCCCGAATGCCATTAACCCGAACGCCACTACCACGAATTCCAAAACCCCGAACGACCCATCACCCCGAATTCAAATATGATGGGGAAAAGTCTCATCACTATTCAGATGCCGGCCAGATTTCCTCTTTGCGTTTGATGTTCAGCGCAAGGATAATCGATAAAGCAGACTTTTCCAGTTCGATTGGCTTTGGCTAGACGACACCAGGTGGCATATCCGATTATTATCCTTGAGCCTGGACGAATGTATCTATGTGAGTACATAGATAGCATGATTTGAACCGGTACGGAATGGTGTGTCATGTTGAGTTAGGATAAAGCTTTTATGTTATGGCGAATGAATTATCCCGATATTCATTTTAATACATTCATTTGATGATGAATAAGATAAATTGCTAACGACATCGATGCAATTATTGCAGAAATAATTTGGAATAGCACAGAACTTTTTTCTTATGAATTACGTTTCAACTGGGACCAAACTTGCTTCTCAGCTAAGTATAATATGAGCACTTCTCCAATTAATTAACTGATAGTTGCTTGGTGAAAGTCGTCATTTTTTTGCATTCGTATATCGTGTGGCAGTCATTTTGTGAAATTTCAAACTCACTGCAGAAACCATGACCATAAACCTACAATGTTTTCAATATTAGTTAAATAAGTTGTAAACCATATATTACAGTCAACTCTCCCTAACTCGATCGGTATCGAGTTAGAGGACCATAGTAAAAGTTGATTTTCATGGCTACCTCGATGGTTCCTTGGGTCGCAGTCGCACTGGTTTTGGGTTCACTTGATGGTCCCTTCAATATCGAGTTATGGAGAGTTGACAAATGAGTTTTACATGCAATCGTGTAATCGTTTGTACTGAGCATATATTATTACCATAAGGCAACCATTTGGCAAACCATAAGAAAGCAAAATTCTCACGATCCTTGCTAAATGCATCACTGATTTCATACACTGCAAGATACCTTTTTCAAGGAACATAACCCAAAGCAACATCTTGAAACGAGAAGAATGAAACCGAAAGGGTTGTCTTGGAAAGGACAGAGGCAGCATAAAAGGAATGTTGAGTATAACACCTGTGGGATAGTGTATTTTACTTCGTAGATACGTGCTGTGTTTGTTATTGTTCCGGATTTTCGTGTTGGTTTTACCGGTCTCGGCAACTCTTTTATTTTTCGACAACTATTCCTCTATCAGCCGGGTGAGGTCTAGTTTCGTCAGTTGCGTAACAGAAGGCAGATGGGTCACACTGGACTAGAGCTGCAGACAGTTTGTTTTAAGCATTGTCTAATTTGCTTGGACGGTTACTCGTCGGATAGAGTGGAAATAATGGATTACATTTGTGAAGTTTTTGAATCGTTTCTGGGACTGGTTAATTTTTGCAGTGAACCCGAATTGACGAGTTATATTTTATAATAAGCAATCAACGACTTCAGGATTACAATTGTTGACCAAAAATGTGCCTGATCAGAATGCATAGCTTCGTTAAATGGGATAATTCAGTGGTTTTCATTCTTTTTTATACCACACATCGCGTTATGAAAATATTAGTGACTTCATTTCACATTACTTGGAGGAAGAAGAACACATGCTTTTTATGTAAATGAACACATAGCTTTTCTTTACTTAAACCGTGATTTTCTCCTTCTTCTTGGCATTAACGTCCCCACTGGGACAGAGGCTGCTTCTCAGCTTAGTGTTCTTATGAGCACTTCCACAGTTATTAACTGAGAGCTTTCTTTGCCAAAGCTGCCATTTTCGCATTCGTATATCGTGTGGCAGGTACGATGATACTCTATGCCCAGGGAAGTCAAGGAAATTTCCATTACGAAAAGATCCTGGACCGACCGGGAATTGAACCCAGACACCTTCAGCATGGCTTTGCTTTGTAGCCGCGGACTCTAACCACTCGGCTAAGGAAGGCCCAAACCGTGATTTTGTGCACCGCATTGTTTTTTGTTTTTTTTTTTGTTATTTAAGGTGAAGATGCATTTGCTGGGCGGATACAGGTTAAAATTAATCCAAACTATTACTTCGGTAAGAATGCGTTAATTAGAAAAATGTTACCTGAATTTCTGTGATGAATACACTAATTTCACGAAAAAAAATCAATACGGTTCAATGTATCAAACTAATTTTACAACATGAAACCAAAGAGCAGCCTTTTATTAATAAAATGAAAATTATTTTATTTAAATTTATTCAGCTTTTAAAAATAATGGAGAAGGCAAAACAGTTCACATGTTTAACTTGTACAGCATTTTAAACATTTCCAGTAATCACTCGAAAGAACAACCTATTCAAAAAACAATATAATCTTCAGTCTTCCATCGAACATCGATGGCAATCTTCAGTAACAGTTAAAATTCCTTTTGTAGTGATGTCGCTGGTATTTAACTGTATGTAAAATAGGGCGATTCAAAGTTTAAAAATGTTTGAGAATCCAATCTCCCATATGCTCCCTACCATCCTTCCCATATAAATAGTGTTATGTGAAAATTTCAGCTTTCTAGGTGTTGATTTAAAGGTAGCCCAAAGACAATGTAGGTTTATATGGAAATTACTATGGAGAAATTTTGAGATATCTTCTAAACACGCTAATACTGTAATGTAAGTACAAACTTATTATCCCGTAGTATAAACTCATTCTTCAAACCATAATAAAGAAATTTGCTGAAGAGAGAAATTCAATCCGACGGATAGCGGAAGAGATATTCATGAGTTTGTTTTCTATTATTTAACTTTATATGGGATTATAGCCCTGTAAATATGTACAAAAATCCCAAACAAAATTAGCTCAAAAGGGATTTGTTTCTTCGGCCACATCCTTCATTAAGGTTTGAAGAATGAGTTTTCAATATGGGATGATAAGTTTCTTCTGACATTACATTACTAGCGTATTTGGAGCATTTCTCAAAATTTCTCCGTATTTATTTCCATAGAAACCTACATTGTCTTTGGGCCACCTTTTAATCATCGCCTAGAATGCTGAAAATTTCACAGAACACCCTTTGTTATGGTAAGGATGATAAGGAGTATATGGGAGATTGGATTTTCAAACATTTTAAAAATTTAAATCGCCCTAATGTTAAGGGTATGCGAAATACCGAATGATTCCGTCAAATACGCTTCGAAACGAAATTCCGCGGAATTCCACGGAACTCGCACAGGCGAAATTTGTATTTTGCTATTTCGTTTCGTTTCGCCAAATTGTTAAAATATTTCCACGGAAAATTGAAAACAAACGGAATAAAACGGAATTTCACGAAATTCGAGTTCAATTTCGAACAAAAAAAGCAAAGCGTTCGCTTCTACTCCTAGCAACTACAGTCAAAAATGGGTCCGTATCATGGATCAAATCGACTATCATAGATCAGAACACTATAACAGCAAATTATCTGCGAGGCAAACGAATGGTGTGCTAGTGAAAGCATACGTTTTGGCGTTTCTTTAGGAATCGTCTTATCATAGGTAGATTCATAACTGTGGTATGGGTTTTAATCGTTTTAATGCCCCACAAATATGAATCAACGCTTCTAGGCATATGTATGACATTTTATTTCCTACGAATGGAACAAATGTGTTTAAGCATGTTATTGTTGATTGCAATGCTGTATAGATTTATGGTTCGCGTAGGTAAAATGGGTTCTGCGCAGTGAATCAATTGTCACCCAACACGCGGCAACAAATACATTGCCATCTCCTATTCCTGTTGCAAAATTCCGCAACATCAGTTTATCATCACTTGAACAGAATATGACAAAGATCGATCACCACGTGCGCAGCGATTTTGTGGGCTTCGCATTGCAATTTCGAGCACTTTCTTCATGTTGGTAAACATTGACACACTATGGAACAGCATCCATAAAAGAAATTTGTTTTTGTGTTTAAAATAACTGATTAATCGCGAGTTGAAAAGGTTGCAACAATGTTGCGCCCTGTGATTGTCATGACAATTTTGCTTTGGATTGTGTCCTTATCCGCAACAGTTGCAACAAACGGTTGTGAGCGAGCTTGCTTTGTTGTTTATTTTTCGTCTATTTTGATGACAATTAGATTCACTGGTTCTGCGTGATTCCTACTCTATTTGATGAGATATTCTCCATTTAATCCAACTTCGATCCATATCTGTGTGCTACCCATAACTGTGGGATGACTGTAGTCATGGGCGTAAATAGCCATCAAACTTGAGGGGGGCCACGGCCCCTTCTCATGAGAGATAAAAGTCGTAAAGGAGTTAGATAGCTTAACAATGCTTGTTTCGATAATATTTGTGAACCGATTATAGTGGCGCACTTTCATACAGAGGTAGATCAAAACCTAAAAATCGTCTAAAACCGACTGATCAACTTTCTTATATACCAAATGTCACTTTTATGGAAAAATAGTAAACATTTATTTAAAAATCTATGTTTTCGTTTTATATTGCTAAAATGACGTATTCAACCCAATCTTATAGATCTCGAATAGAATACAAGGATTTATAAGCAGATTATTATCAGGATTTACCTTTCCAATTCGATTTGAACTAGATGTTTGCAAAGTTATAAAACAAGATAAAGATTTAAATGTCTTACCCAAGCCTTTGAAGAAAAAAATGCTTGCTGGTTTGAAAATATGGATTATTGTTGCTCAGCATTTCTGTAGCGAACGATTCATTTCTCTTAACATCTCGAAACCAAAATTTGTACATAGGAATGAATAATACCTTTTTTGTTAGAAACTTTAAATCCTTAAGCTGTTTCGCTACCATCATATTGAAGGATTGAAGTTTTTTTTTATTCAAATAAAGCTGTCGTCAGCAAATTCGTACGATAACAGTTGTTTGAGATGGAAGGTATTTTACTCATGGATTTATTTATATCCAATCATAGTAAGGCAGAGCAAAAGTTCGACCTTAGTGGTATAATCAAAAATTTTATAAAAACAATAGCAGTTGAAAATAAATACCATACAGTGAACCTTCAACATATTTGCTATAATTTCGCTGATTATCTTAAACTTTTGCCCCATCGGTGGGGCTCGACACTTTTACGACAGACATACTTTATATAAACTTATGTTCACAGATAAATACACTCTAATTTTTCATCAAAAAGTTGCCCAAAGAACGTTTTTCGCAAAACTAGGTGAAAATGTAAAATGTTGGTGACTTTTTTCGCACGTTCAGGCAAATTTCGCTAAACTTGAAGATAATATGTGAATTTGGGGTAATTTGTAAATTTCTCTGCTAGATTATATGGGTCGAACTTTTGGGCCGCTGATTTGAACTTTTGCCACACTGTGGGCCAAAAACTTATTCCAAGCAATTATGTAGTAACTAATACACCTCAAAGCATCCTTATGATGCTTAAAAACACTCTTAGATAAAAAAAATTAAAGAAGATTTTATCCTTATTTATTTCCATGTAATGAAAGTTTGATCAAAAACTATAATGTTTACGTCAAAAAACAACAAATAACCATTATTTTTCCAAATCTCAATCGATTCTTATGATATTTGAAGTGAAAGCAGGCATTACAATCTCATCTGATCGTAGAGATCATCTTCATATGGTGGAAAGATAGCATCTTCAATCCAAGAGCGCATTGGAAGGATTCCATCTTTCAATCTTATACATCCAGAGATTATCTTGACAACTCTTTGCTATGCAAATCAATTTGCTGACGAAAATTATCCAATAAAGTAATTTGTTGGGGATTTTTTTTTATTATCGGACAATTTGGGCCGGAGGTTCTCCGATTTGCATGAAATTTTCACCAGAGGTAGAGCTCGTGGATACATGACCAAAAGTGAAATTCAAAAAAAATGTAGTGGCCTATTTTCCCGGAAAAAATAGGCGGAAATTCATATCTCCTGAATTATACATCGTAGAACAAAAAGTTTTTAGTGAAATCGTAAGGAAATTTTCTCAGCAATCTATTAAAAATATAAAAAGAAAAACATTTCTCGGAAAATTTTCCACCATGGAGAAAATTGTCGGAAAAATAGCGAAAAAATTATCGTCTATATCATGAAAAAATTTCAAAAAAATATTTTTTGTTCCATCAATTCGTACTCTAACTTTCGTCCATAGACGGCAAAGTGGTATCTTTTACCGTTTAGGCGACAGAACTGAAAAACCGATGACCACCCGCACGCTTTCCATAGAAAAATGTGTTCTATTGTGGGCCTCATAACCATGCGCCAACGGCGGCAGTAATTTACACACATTGTAAGTGTAACGCAGTAAACCATCCTTTCCTTTCCAGTTTCGTCAATCGGAGCACTCTCTTTTGGTCTGTTCGGTGAATAGAAATATTAGTAATAGAACGCTAATGGCGCTGTTCTCACAAAACTGAATTAGTTTATTTTCACCTTTAACTGTATCTTTTTATTGTTTGTTCGGTGCCATGTTGTAGTGGAAGATTTTAAAATTTATTTGACACTTTGAGGACCGGTACTCAAGCTGTTAGCGCGTGGCAAACTAGATGTTGGAAACACGAACAACAGCGACATTAGCATTCTTAGGTTAATGCTTCTACTGTTCGGTGTTTTGTATGTCCTTTATTCGTAACCTTTACTATTGAGACCAACAGTCTTTAATTGAAAACGATCCTAACATTTAATAATATAGCTAATAGGAACTGACCCTCAGCAAGCATGGGAAAATTCACGATCTCACCCGAACGCCACCGATGAAAAATAGCAAAAATATCTGCTGCTATCGAACATTCAGTGATAGCTGAACCGTCCTAGGTGGAGTGTAGCATGAAAGCGTCGAAACCTATTGTGTAAAAGCGACAATCGGAGTAACGCGAAAAAAAGTGAATACCAATACACTTATATCTGCGAGGCACGAGTTAATGCACTTAGCATCCATTCGCCGAATGCATTGAACTGACTGAGAGGATTCCTACTCACTGAATCATTCCGTGGTGTGGACTGCCAGTCAGTGAACGCTCATTAGGGATCGTTCAAATATTACGTAACGCAACAGGGGAGGGAGGGTCTTATATAGTTTTACGGTCCATACAAAATTTTAAAATTTACCATACAAAAGCTGTTACGTGGGGGAGGTAGGGGGTCAAAAACTGACAAATTTTGCGTTACGTAATATTTGAATGAACCCTTTGCACTCAAACTCGAATGCCATTCGAACGGAATCAGAATGTAAACAATCATTCCTGGACAAACATTTCAAAAGGGCACATCGACATTGGTAAACATTGGCTTTGCAAGCCGCTGTTGAACCCAATTAAACTCGATCACACTACCAATAACACTATAAGGAAGAGCTAACACCAATCTTTCTGATAGTGGGGTTAGTTTGCGTGGGCGGGCTAAAAAGGGCTCAACAGCAACGTTTCTCAAAAAAAAAGACTCAAGACCTCTTGGGCCCTTTTCAAATGTTTGTCGTTTATCCGAATTTGTAAGGCGCACCCATTGAATTTGTAAGAATGTAGCTTCTTTCGTTTCTCCACCGAGTAGGCATGCTGCCTCTCAGTGGTAATAAATCTGTTAAAGTGAAGCCGTTCGCTTGATTTGCCGTCCGTTGTATCGTAAAAGACATAACGTAGGAAAGATGTCCTGGCCGAAACACCATATTAACAATATATTCATAAGTTTTCAAAGAAAGTGGATCTTGAGATTTGATCCTTGAAACGTTACTATAATGATTGATTGTAACAAGAACTTCCCGTGCGGCTTTCATAGAGACTGTTAGCTTTAATACTAAATAACGTTGCTGATGAAGGGCACACAAAACACCCAACTGACCAATGGAGAGTGGTCCGATTGACGAAAAGCTTCTTCTGACTGCAAAGGAAAGGATGGTTCACTGTGTTACACTTACAATGCGTGTAAATAACTGCCGCCGTTAGCGCACGGTTATGAGGCCCACAATAGAACACATTTTCCTATGGGAAGCGTGCGGGTGGTCATCGGTTTTTCAGTTCTGTTGCCTAAACGGTAAAAGATACCACTTTGGCGTCTATGGACGAAAGTTAGAGTATGGATTGATGAAACAAAAAATATTTTTTTGAAAATTTTTCATGATACAGACGATAGATTTTTCGCTATTTTTCCGACAATTTTCTCCATGGTGAAAAATTTTCCGAGAAATGTTTTTCTTTTCATATTTTTAATAGATTGCTGAGAAAATTTCCTTTCGATTTCACTAAAACCTTTTGTTCTACGATGCATAGTTCAGGAAACATGAATTTTCAAAGTTTGAGGTATATAGAGAAATCGTTAAAATTCATCTATAGTTTTCCGGGAAAATAGGCCACTATAATTTTTTTGAATTTCACTTTTGGTCATGTATCCACGAGCCCTACCTCTGGTAAAAATTTCATGCAAATCGGAGAACCTCCGGCCCAAACCTGTCCGATAATAAAAAAAAAATGCCCACCAGTAAAAATTTACCGGAATCTGTGAAACAAACTTAGAGAGTTCATTTGCCAAACAATGCTTAAAATATTCCTTCATTCCGTTGCTGTCAATTCCAAAGCATTTCAAGTTTATTGGCATGTATGCAGGAGATATAAGCAAATATGTCATTGCAGCATTGGTTTTTGAAGGATATTTTATTAGAATTTAGCTTCAATCCATCTCAACTGAACGAATCACAAAGGAACAAATTTTTAAAATACATATATTTAAAATGTCCAGCTGAGGGGCCCTAGGACTGGCTTCCATTTTTTCCAGCATTTATATTCAATTTCAAGTAGAACGCGCAACTTTGGATGGGACTTTGGATCATGTGTTCACTGCTGTCTCATGCTGGAAAACCTATAAGAATATTAAATGAAAAACTGCTTTTTTTTTAAATGTATTTCTTTCACTAACCTTCGTTTGCCGTTTGCCTTCCAAACCCATTGTCATACGGTGTCATTGTCAAAACTGTTTTCCATAACCGCATTGATTACTGTGTTTTGAAGATTTCATCGAGCATCAAATGAGTCAAAGATATTGATCAAAGATCGATCAAAGAGCTCCAAGATTATATTGGGTTATTCGATCCATATCTTTCTCAGATGATCAAATGATGAGATGAAATGCAATGCCTGAGTGAAAGTCTCTTACTTGAACACTATGTCATTTATAAGCTTTGATTTGATTTGAGAAAGAAATCCTAAACATTTAATATCTTATCATTAATCTAGAAACAAGTTTTATCTATTTTTCTTACAAATAACGCAACGTCTTCTAATTACAGAAATTTTACATGAATGGATATATGTTTATAACGAAAAAAAAAAACATCTCTGAACGGACCTGGTGTAGGACACACGTCGAGAACCTGGGATCGCATCCCATTCTGGAGGTAGTCACTTATGACTCAAAAAGTAATAGTGGCGACTTCATTTGGAAGGGAAGTGAAGCTGTTGGTCTCGTTAACAAAGACAAACAAAAAGAATTGATGTAATGCCCATTTAAACTATGTAAGACGCCTAAAAATTGGCACAAGAAAAAAATTTAAAAAATAAAAAAAAAGGTCATATTTCAAACACTTATAGAAGAATTGAATGCGTGTCTTAAAACAATCTTCAGTATGAATAAGGTTTTACGTTTATTCTACAGAAACAAATAGTAACATGGTCTTATTATCTTTTCAATCTAAAACTTCAGAAAATTGGTGTCAACATAACACTGAAAAAAATTGTTGCGACATCTACGATTTTACACGGTTTGGTGTGGTTTTTTGTACGAATCCGCAACTATCTTACTATATGTAAAGGAATTTGAATATTCACAGCTGTCACATTTGAATGCAACTGCTTCACTGTCGTCTACTTTCTAGCAGTTTATATCTGTTCCCGACGTCGCGGAGTCAAATTTATCGAATAGCTCATAAATTTGAATATGAAACATTTAAAAGTTCGCGAAAAATGTATACAAACAAACGTTCGTTTAGTGCACCATTGTTTATTTACGAGATATATTTTTTTTTTGTAAAACTTTACCATAACTCTCATACACAAACATTTCCCAGTAACAACGACTCGTTCTAGATAACTGATAACAAAATATCGCAGCTTGTTTTAAAATATGAATAGACTTTGATTTTATAATTAATAATACCACTACAAATGGATCAAGCCAGTTCTTCTAATTCTAAAACATGCTTCAATGAATTTCAATATCGGGAAAGGCAGAAAAGAAACAGTAGGTGACGTTTTAAAATTACATATTGCTATTGTTTGTCAAACAATAATCATCCATAAATTTATATTCAAAATGCATTTAATGCGTCTAGTATCATAAGTGTTTGGTACTAAAAACTAGTTTTAAGGTTCTGTATTGTCATTTCTTCTCAATTTTTTTGGGGGGTCCAAGCCCATGGTTCGGGGGGGCCAGGCCCCCCCTGGCCCCTCCCTATTTACGCCAATGACTGTAGTATTGACTGGTCCGCAGGATATGATAAACTGCACTGCCGTTGTAAAGTTTCCAAAAACGCCCATTTGCCCTAAATTCCTCGCGGCGAATAGCCCAGGAAAGGAACAACTGCGTTTGATGAACTACCGCAATGTTATCTTCCATAAGAATGAGGAGAGCAAAACCACGGTTTCCTCCGGGGAACATCGCGTGTCCTTTTGAGCAAATCCGTTAATATATCGCAAAAATTGTTTGTACACAAATGTCCAAAAAGCTGTGGAGCGTGAGTCCCTGATGTTCTGAATTTGCTCAGGGGGGCAGATTATTGATGCGCGCATTAGTTTTCTCTCTTGCTTTCCCGCTATGACGTCACTTTCAACTCTGCATAAGAACAGCAGGAGAATAGAAGATAAAACTAATTGACTGTTTAACGATAAACTTGCGACGACCGACGCGCCACCGTATTTCATATAACGGAGGTTATTAGAACTAACTTGGAGGTGATGATTTGGAGGTTATTTGGCAATTTAGAGGTTAAAATCACCTCCAAACACTAGCGATTTAGCGGTGGGATGTTGACGTTTGATCACGAATAGCACGCATCAATGAGTAAAGGCTCTCCGCGATTTCGTTGTTGTGTTATAAAACTCTACATGTAGCAGTAAAATCGCAGCGATTGTTTGTTGATATCGCCGTAAAAATCGCGTTGATTTGGGTGATCCAAATCCACACCTCAAATCTTCAAGAGCACACATCTAAAGAACCAGACTCCATTTAAGCTGAAAACTCTATCGATTGGTTACTCGATGGCCAGCTTGAACCGCTGTCGGGTTTGCTAGATTTGTGCTCTTGAAATTCTGAGGTATGCCTTCGATTTATATCCACCTTAAACAAGGAAGATGCATACATTATTTAATATCAAAAAATGAATCTAGGTTTATTCACGCTGTATACCACACCACCAACTCCTCTCTACTCTTATAACGAGACATAATTTCCTCACGACCCCCAATTAAAAAAAAAGGGAATATTGATAATATATTATTACAAGTATTGGAATTTGGCCGCAAGGCAAAGATCTTAACCTTTTCAATACCGACATCAAGTTTCAAAATTCTCTAGTTTCGCCATCGTTCAATCGATTTTGATGATTTGTTTAAGTAAAAGTCACAAATCAGTTATAAATTTGATTCATGCATTGCATGCACCATCAAAATTGGTTCCGGATTTAGATTCAAGTTTGGTGGGGTACCTAGGGTATTTCACAATAGAAAAGCGCAAAAAAAAATTTTTTTTTGATTGTCGCACATCTTAATCTAAAGAGAAAATAAAATAAGCCAAAAATTAAATTTAGCTCATTGAAAGACGGATTGTCTGAACGAACATTGGTGAACTTTTCAATCTTATTTGCGGTTCTCTATGCTATGGCGCGGTAAATGGCTGGGCATGGCGTACCATTGGTACCTCGCGTACCTGCAGGAATAAAATAGACCCCTTTGTGCGGTCCTTAGCCTCTTGCCCAGCAACTCCTATCCCTACCTCCTCGTGGTACTGGCCGGGGTACGAGTAACCTTGGGGAAGATCGGGTAACCAACCCCCGGTGGGAACTTTGGTCGTATGCTGACAGGGAAGGGGGGGTTTGCTTTTGCAAACCTGGAGCGTCTGTACTCCACGTTAGGAGCGGCTCACAACAGCGTCTGTTCCCCATGTCAGGGGCGGCTGATCATCGTCCGAGTGCCAGAGAAGGACTCTAAGCTAAACTGCGCACTATGGCCCTCCGAACATTTAGGGGGAATGGTCCTCCGGAAATCCGGGGTTGGTGTTAGGCCCTGCGAGCCAGCCGTAAAAACACATCAGCACAGGAACGTCAACGAGAGAATACGGACCGGAACAATCGGCAAAGACCACAGCGACGAAAATGGACTAGCGATTGGAAACTCGGTACGTGGAACTGCAAATCTCTCAACTTCATTGGAAGTACTCGCATACTCTCCGATGTACTGAAGACCCGCGGTTTCGACATCGTAGCGCTGCAGGAGGTGTGCTGGACAGGAGCATTAGTGCGAACGTTTAGAGGTAATCATACCATCTACCAGAGCTGCGGCAACACACGCGAGCTGGGAACAGCTTTTATAGTGATGGGTGATATGCAAAGGCGCGTGATCGGGTGGTGGCCGATCAATGAACGAATGTGCAAGTTAAGAATCAAAGGCCGATTCTTTAACTTCAGCATAATCAACGTACATAGCCCACACTCCGGAAGCACTGATGATGACAAGGACGCATTTACGACCGCGAGTACGACCGCTGCCCAAGCCACGACGTCAAGATCATCATAGGAGATTTTAATGCTCAGGTTGGCCAGGAGGAGGAGTTCAGACCGACGATTGGAAAGTTCAGCGCCCACCGGCTGACGAACGAGAACGGCCTACGACTGATAGATTTTGCCGCCTCCAAGAACATGGCCATTCGTAGCACCTATTTCCAGCACAGCCTCCCGTATCGGTACACCTGGAGATCACCTCAGCAGACAGAATCGCAAATCGACCACGTTTTGATCGATGGACGGCACTTCTCCGACATAACCGACGTCAGAACCTATCGTGGCGCCAACATTGACTCCGACCACTACCTGGTGATGGTGAAACTGCGCCCAAAACTATCCGTCATCAACAATGTACGGTACCGACGCCCGCCCCGGTACAATCTCGAGCGGCTGAAACAACCGGATGTCGCCAATGCGTACGCGCAGCATCTCGAGGCAGCGTTGCCGGACGAGGGCGAGCTCGATAGGGCCCCTCTTGAGGACTGCTGGAGGACAGTCAAAGCAGCCATTAACGACGCTGCCGAAAGCGTTGTCGGATATGTGGAACGGAGCTCAAGAAACGATTGGTTCGACGAGGAGTGCCAGGAGGTTTTAGAGGAGAAGAATGCAGCGCGGGCTGCAATGCTGCAGCATGGTACGCGGCAAAACGTGGAACGATACAGACTGAAGCGGAAACAGCAAACCCGCCTATTCCGGGACAAAAAGCGCCGCCTGGAAGAGGTGGAATGCCAAGAGATGGAGTTGCTGTACCGTTCTCAAGAAACGCGGAAGTTCTATCAGAAGCTCAACACATCCCGCAAAGGCTTCGTGCCGCGAGCTGAGATGTGCCGGGATAAGGATGGGAGCATCTTGACGGACGGACGCGAGGTGATCGAAAGGTGGAAGCAGCACTACGATGAACACCTGAATGGCGCAGAGAACACAGGCACAGAAGGTCAGGACAGCGAAGGCGATGGCTACGTCAGCACAGCGGATAGCGGAAATCAACCAGCTCCCACGATGGGGGAAGTTAAGGATGCCATTCAACAGCTCAAGAACAACAAAGCCGCTGGCAAGGATGGTATCGGAGCCGAACTCATCAAGATGGGCCCGGACAGGTTGGCCGCTTGTCTGCATCGGCTGATAGTCAGAATCTGGGAAACGGAACAGCTACCGGAGGAGTGGAAGCAAGGCGTTATATGCCCTATCTACAAAAAGGGCGACAAACTGGAGTGTGAAAATTATCGTGCAATCACCATCCTAAACGCCGCCTATAAAGTGCTATCCCAGATTCTCTTCCGTCGTCTATCACCTATAGCAAACGAGTTCGTGGGAAGTTATCAAGCAGGTTTCATCGACGGCCGCTCGACAACGGACCAGATCTTTTCCGTGCGGCAAATCCTCCAGAAATGCCGTGAGTACCAGGTCCCTACGCACCATTTGTTCATCGATTTCAAGGCGGCATACGATAGTATCGACCGCATAGAGCTATGGAAAATCATGGACGAGAACAGCTTTCCCGGGAAGCTCACAAGATTGATCAGAGCAACGATGGACGGTGTGCAAAACTGCGTGAAGATCTCGGGCGAACACTCCAGTTCGTTCGAGTCTCGGCGGGGACTACGACAGGGCGATGGACTTTCGTGCCTGTTGTTCAATATTGCGCTTGAAGGTGTCATGCGGAGAGCCGGACTTAACAGTCGAGGCACGATTTTCACGAGATCCGGACAATTTGTTTGCTTCGCGGACGACATGGATATTATTGGGAGAAAATTTGAAACGGTGGCAGATTTGTTCACCCGCCTGAAACGCGAAGCAACAAGAGTCGGGCTAATGGTGAATGCGTCGAAAACAAAGTACATGCTGGTTGGCGGAACTGAGCGCGACAGGACCCGCCTAGGAAGCAGTGTTACGATAGACGGGGATACCTTCGAGGTGGTGGACGAGTTCGTCTACCTCGGATCCTTGTTGACGGCTGACAACAATGTTAGTCGGGAAATACGAAGGCGCATCATCAGCGGAAGTCGTGCCTACTATGGGCTCCAGAAGAAACTGCGGTCAAGAAAGATTCACCCCCGCACCAAATGCACGATGTACAAAACGCTCATAAGACCGGTAGTCCTCTATGGGCATGAGGCGTGGACTATGCTCGAGGAGGACTTGCAAGCTCTTGGGGTTTTCGAACGCCGAGTGCTAAGGACGATCTTCGGCGGCGTGCAGGAGAACGGCGTGTGGCGGCGAAGGATGAACCACGAGCTCGCTCAACTCTACGGCGAACCCAGTATCGTGAAGGTAGCTAAAGCTGGAAGGATACGCTGGGCAGGGCATGTTGCAAGAATGCCGGACAACAACCCTGTAAAGATGGTGTTCGCCACGAATCCGGTCGCAACAAGAAGGCGTGGGGCGCAGCGAGCTAGGTGGATTGATCAGGTACACCAGGACCTGGAGAGCGTGGGTCACAGTCGAGGATGGAGAGAAGCGGCCATGAACCGAGGGAATTGGCGAAATATTGTTGGCGAGGCTTTATCAAGATAATTGATGTAAAGCCATATAAGTAAGTAAGTATGCTATGTAGTCCAGGTTCAAAACTTTTTTTTTTCGAAATTTTCAAATATTTTTAATGATACTCTCGAGGCTCAAAATTTAGTGAAAATGTGTCAGTTTTAAACAAAGAATCTGAAAATGAGGTAATATCAACAATCCTTAATTCTTCCAGAAATCGTCCAGAAATTCCTGCACATATTTTGGAATAGGATCATTTCTTCAGTATTTGCTCTACAAAATAATAGAAATACCTTCAGTATTTTCTACAAGGTTTACTCTAAAAGTTTGCATTCATCCAGATTTGATCCCTCCAAGAATTAATTCACAGTTTATGCAAGGCTTTTCCAGAAAATTTATTAGGAACTTCTAAATTAACCCCAACAGGCAATCCTGGTTAAGTTGCTGTCGCAATATCGCTTGGAGTTTATTACTTTTGCAGTTCTTTTAAATTTATCTTGATTGATTTCTTAGGTATGTGTCGATGGATTTTTTTAAATTTAATTTAATTCAATACTCCAGCAAACACTAAAGCAAATATTTCAGTGATTCCTCTGTTCTACTTATTTTTCTTCTTCTTTCTGGCGTTATGTTCCATCTGGGACATAGTCTGCTTCTTAGTTTAGTGTTTTCATGATCACTTATCGACTTGTGTCCCCAATCACATTCATTCAAGCCACAAAGCATAAAGTACAGCAAAAAAATATGAATATCATTATTCCATGTTTTATGGTATATATTAGCATAACATCACATCCAAATGATTAAAAAAAATTGTTAGGCATTTCTAAAAATGAAATTAATTTCAATATTTTTTCGAAATTTTTTTAAATGTTTAAAACTGCTTTTCGACCCACTTCTTAGGTTTAACATTTAAATTAAACGCACTCATTGCATTATGTGAGTGTCAGATATGTTGAAATGAAACCTTATAAAGTTACTAAGAAGATTTCAAACAAACAGAAAAGGGTCTTACCAAAACATGTAAGGATTCCACTGAGCAACGCTAAGGTTTACATATGGTAAAGGATTTAAAAAGACGTTTTTTATGCCTATTGTCAAATTTCCAGCTTTTGACTAGAAAAAAAAAACAACTTAAACGTGTATTCCGCGAAACAAATTCAAAAATTTCGTTTCGTTTCGAAAAATTCCGTGAGATATTTGATTTCGTATCGAGTTACACGAAACATTTTTTAATTTCGTTTCGTTTCGTCATTATCAGCGCAAGATATTCCGCGTATCGTTTCGTTTCGTATCGACATGGAAAAAATCCATATCGCATACCCTTACCTAATGTACACATTAACGGTTCATTCACAAATTTCATAACAAAATTCATACCTCGTTGACATTTTTAGGTTTTTTTTTTTAATTTCAGAATAATCTCAAATGAGTCAAAATTGAGGCCAACAATTTTTTAAGACACATCGGCTGGAGACACGATCAAAGTTGAATAGTAAAATGATAACAAATCTCGTTACCAGGTTATCATCATTTGATAACTGATTTTGTTATCAGCTTGGCTGAATTAACAGCCAACATAACAAAAATGAGAACTCAAATTTGTTTGCCGAATAACAAAGTAACAGTCAATTATGTTATCATTGAGATCAAGTTGATAACTAAATTTCGAATTTTATGGTCATAAATCAGAGAAAAATTTTGAGAGATGAATGTTTTGGATTTAACTAACGCTCCAAATAATTTTACAGAATTTTATATGATTAAAAGTCAACTTTGTTTAATAACACACGCTTTATAAAAACGTTATAGAAAATATGTCTAATAACATATTTTGTTATCAACCTGTTATTAAAAATATCTTCCATGGATACAAGTGCTACTTTTCCATGATTTTTTTTTCCAAAAGTTATTTCCCCGAATGCCCCATTTGCACATTAAATGGTCTTGGTAAAATTTAAATTTCTCCAACAGCTTCTTCGAAATTCCTCCAACAATTCCTTCAGAAATTTCTTTAAAAATTGTACCAGTAATACTTCAATATATTTTTCACAAGTTCTGGGATACCTATTAGCATTCAACACACTAGTCAGATTCTATGACATTTCACCGATTCCCGGAAATCATATCCCAGAATGACCCATTTCCCGGAATGCCAATTCCCGGAATGCACCAAAAATAAACTTTTGCGGATTCTGTTTTTTTTACTGATGATTAACAAGAGCCCTAACATTCGTAGCGATTAACGCGCAACTGTTCAGCAAGACCTCAGCCAAATATCGCAGGTTGCAATTCCACCAATCAAGATTTTTTCTGGATTGGAAAATTCTACCTTCAAGGGCATGGAGTTGCTTTGTCAATTGGCGAAGAATATTCTCAGTTAATGAATGTGGGAACGCTAAAAATGAACATTGAGCCAAGAAGTAGGCTTTGTCGCAATTGAAACGTCATGCCAGAAAGAAAAAGAAGAAGAAGATGATAACTAACTGAAACACTATCACAGTATAACATTCAGATTAGTGTCTTATTCCAAAAGTGCGGATGGAGTTGAAGGAAGCGTCACAAGCCTTACAACATTGACAAGAAGGGAGTTGCTCCATATGTCAAAATTGTGCGTGACATAATTTGTGTATAATCCAGGGTTGTGAAAAGTCATGGAATTCACGCTACAGTAGCCAAGCAGAGCAAATCGCAGTCAGCGAAACCAGTGAAATTCATGCCTATCGCTGCTGTAGGCAAAATGCCTAGAATTTAATACAACACCCATTGCTAAAGGGCAACCCGAAACTACTGTATAAAAATAGAATTTTTCCAGAGAATTTCCCGCATTTTCAGCCTTCGATGATTTAGTGCACTCAAAATAGGCTACTTGACGTGAATCATGTATTCAAACTACTGTAGTGAAAAGAGCTATGAGAGTTTCACGAAATTCAAGTCTACTACTACTAATAACTCAACAGAATAACCTTAGTTTGAAAGAAGGGACAATTTATGATGTTTAATATTAGCAGCCTTCTTGCCAAAAATGCTTCTGTCGGTATAATTCGGAAGAACAGCAAGTTTTCAAAAGAAGGGTGATTCTCTATGAAAATAACAGTAGCTTTGATTGGAATTCATGTTGATGGATTTGTTTATTATTACATTATTATTTGTTTTAATAGCATAACTCGAAAGAACAGCCTATGTATGAAAGAAGAACAATTATACAATGAAAATAAAGAAACTGTGGACAATAATATATATTCCAGAATAACATGAAATAGACTGAACAAAAAGTTTCTCACAGACTGCACATAGATGGTACAGAGGTTTAAAATGTCTTGAGATTATTTAGTCTTAAAGTAAGTCTACAGTTGGAAATCTTTCAAAGGGATATGAGATCTAGAAAATTTGGTGAATTTGGTTTGAAAAACAAAAATCCCACCCGTTCAAAATTTCGATCTAATAAAACATCTAGCCCAACCCTTAACCTCGCTCACGAACTGAGAATATGGTGGATAAAATTATTACTACATTACGTTTCTTTTGATAGTTTTCTGTTTTGAGGTTTCCACCAAGTTCTATCGCAGGTTTGAGTATCATTGTATCATTGAACGAAACCAGTCAATCAAAGTATGCTAGTAGGGTACAAAGCTTTGAAAAACATCCGAAAACAATAGCCTATCGATGATGCTTTGTGAAACTCAGTAATGTGACAGCTGCGGAATGTAGAACGGAATGTTATCTTTACAGTTGTAATATATTTCAAAATTACTTTCCCAAAGGATTTTTTTTGGGATTCGCTGGAATATGTCTTATTAATGTTCTACTATTAGTCAAATCAGAATATCAAAATAGAATAGAATCAACGTTATAATCGTGCTGCCTGTTGCTAAATTATTAAATTTTTAAAAAGTTTAATTCATCATAACAAAATTGCTGTGGGTGAAAGTAAGCATTGAAATATCGATGAAGTATTACCACCGGGCGGGGTGATATTGGGCCTATGGGGTATCTTTGACAATTTTTCTCGATCAATCTCGTGGCTGGCATGAACGTCGAAAAGCTTATCTATGACAATATAGTGGCTATTCACAAAGTATTCATGGAACCCATCACATTGTTTTAATAATTCTGATATTATTTTCCTTTGAAAAATGGTATAGAACCAAAAAATATTTATATTAAGTGGTAATGAATAGTTTTCCGGGAAATGATTTTCCGGGAAATGGGTCATTCCGGGAAATGTCTTTCCGGGAAATGAGGTATCTGGGAAATGATTTCCGGGAAATTGTATAGAACCCACTAGTCAACATAATCAGTGGTTTTCAGAAATTGTGTTCTGGGAGACTTCAATTATTTTTGCGACAAGATCTCATGTAGGTTTTTTTTCAAAAGTTCACAAGCTTCACAAATTTCCAGCATCTGCTCTTAGAATTCATCCAAGAATTACTTGAGTGATTCGTATCAGATTCGATTAGAACGTATTTACTTTGACAATGAACTAATGTTTTGGAAATCGACCAAAAGTTTTTCTTAGAAAAACTTTTTTTTATTAAAAATTTATTTGAATAATAATTTCAATAAATCACAAAATATTGTCATAAAAAATCGTTTACTATCAAGATTCTAAGGTGAGAATTTAAAAATATTATAAATGGGATTTTTGGGTAATTAAAAATTTAAGTTTTATTTTTGAATTTTCTTGGAAAAAAATATACAACTATTTTTCCAGTGAATATTTTTTTTTTCATGTGTTCCAAACGGTTCACTACAACTTTTTAATAGAACATTTTACTCTTAAACCATCGGTTTCGGAGTTCGAATTTTTCAAAGAAATTACACGCAAAAAATATAGGCCATTTTCAAAAGTTATTCTTGAGTTAAAATGATCGATTTTTCTATGGAAAACACTTATTCTACAATACTCAAACCATGTGCAAAATTTACTGCAAATCGAAGATGGTCGAGTTCTGTGACTGACTGATTTGACATAGAATTCGTCATTACAAAATTTATTGGTGCAATTTTGCTACTATGCTTTTACTGGTGGATGAATTGAAAGTTCTTTTTGACGTGTATTCGCGTTACATTTGTGAAACTTTCTGTTGAAAGCTTAGCAGAAGATGTCTTGCTTGCATTATTTTTGACACAATTACTGGCGAAATGCAGGAAGGCACTGGAATGGGGAAATTAAGAAGTTTTATTCAGTCAAAAAGCTTTTCAACATTATTGTATCCTGAATCTGAACATACTTGTGTTATGAATCTTGGAAACATTTGAACTTGGGCTAAGACGAAATTTTTGATGAAGTCAAGGCAGATATTTTGAAGGAACTGGTTTTAAACTTCTTCCGGAAACGTCTAAGGACCTTTTTTGGTAATTTTGTTTGACGAAATGCATGTGAATTAATCTGGTGAAGTTTTGATGAAATTATTGGGGAAGTTTCTCGAGGATATTAGCGTGATACATTTATTGTGGGAAAATGTTTATAAGAGAATATTCTAACTATTTTAATAGCTGAGATATTTCTTGTTGACATTTTTAAAAAATTATCAAATGAAGATTCATTTCTTAAAGTTTATGATGAAATATTCAATTATAACACCTTGAATCACTATAAAAATACGTCAATTATTGCTTCTAGAATCCTGTCAGAATTTCTTCATTGAACTTCTGGTTTCAACATGGATTTATCAGAAATTTCTGTAATAATTCCGCCAATTAATTTTATCTGAATCTTATTCTTAAATGCTGTTCAATGTTCTAAAATGAAGCTTCTTCTACGAATAGCTGTAAATTTCTTAAACATCTCGAAAAATGCTTACAAATTTTTCTCCACATAAATTTATTTGTGAATTGCTAAAGAAATTCCGGGTTTTTATTGATTTGAAAATATTCCTTTAAGTAGATTTCATTACCATTTTTACAATCGATAAATAAAAATAACAAGGATTTCTAGGTAATTTTTATCAAATTTTCAATACGATTTCCTAGACACATTTTTATTAAAATATTTTTTACAGAAAAGATCTACTGATTAAAAATAAATGGTTGCTATGAAAAAAAGTGGCCAATTTGGATATATATATTTCAAAAAAAAAACAATACATTTTTCTTTATTTTAACGATGGGGATATATAATTAAATGTAGACCTATTATATGAATGGATTAAACTGAATACGAAGCGTTTTATACTTGCATGCTGAGTTACCAAAACCGGTGCTTCTACCCTATTTCATGTATTTTATTTTAAAAGAGAAATGATGAATTATTTTTCATAACTATTTCCATGATGGACATTATTAACAGAATGTCCTAAAAAAACCTGGAGTAATCATGTTTGGATTAAATCTTTAGTTTCTAGCAAAAAATGAATTGTTGAATTTTTAACGTAGTAGACTGGAGAACAATCCTAAAGTTGTATCCAGCATGTTCCTTTTGATTTTTAGCTAAATAAAAAGGAACATTTTTGACGTATATGACTTCTATAGAAATTTATTTATATTTTTGAGATGAATAAAGTTTCTGGGCCGTTTTTCCTGAAAAAAAAAACTCCTAGAAGATTTTAACAGGATTCTTCGTAAGAGAATATCCGGAATTTCCAGTGGATTGCCTTGAAACATAAAAGTACAAAGTTAGGAAGCATTTCTGATGAAATTGCAGGTGGACGTTCTGATAAAATTTGGAACTTGAAGAAAATATTCGTTGGAATACAGAGAAATATTCCCGATACAATCCTTTGAGGTGTATATTTTGGAACTTCAAGAGGTAAAATAAAAAAACATAGAGTGAATAGTCATTTAGCTGCACAGACTGTTACTTAACACTAGACAACGGACAAGCATGCTCCAATAGCAGAGACTTGAAACATTACTGACGAAAAGTTTCAATGGCTGAAGCGGGGATCGAATCCACATCCCAAGTTGTAATGTGTTTATTGCCTGACGAAACCCACAAATGTGATACAATTCATGATAACATATCCGTTAATTTTTTTAGCATACTCTTGATGGGTGCCGAATGAGTGAAATGTTTTGTATTTGGTCATCTGAATATGTTGTATTCATGATCTGATTTTGATATCTTTTTCAATGTTCGTTCAGAGGTTTTCGAGAACTAGTAAACCCCTTGGAAGTCAATGACCGCGAGCGTAATTCGGCACAGCCTTCAAACCCACCTTGAAAATTAAACAGTCACAACCTCAATTTACGGTGCGCTTCGTATTGAATTAGGCGTAGCAAATTTAAATAACAATCGACTCCTGCTGGTTGACTGATTTCTGATTGAACTGTTGCACATCGCATCGGTCGGTTGTAAGCAGCCAACGGTACCAGCATGCAAATCACTCTCAGTCATCATCGAAGAAAACCCGACCGGTGGATTATAATAGAATGGTTACAGATTTTGTAATTTAGTGCATATGACTGGATTGACTGGTTATTAGTTAAAATTACGCTAGCACCCAATCAGTTTGATTCCCTCTATCAGTAAACTTAATAAAAAGAAAATTTTGAACAGAACGATGGTTCGCATAAACAAAAAAAATCGAATTTTGCCTCTGAACAGTTCGGATTCAGACAAATCTGAAGGCTATTCTACTGATCTCGCTCTTCTAGACATAGAAAAAGCATTCGACAGTGTTTGGCATGAAGGTTTGATTTTAAAATTGAAAAACTTTAATATTCCAACATACATTGTTAGAATAATCCAAAGTTATCTGCCAAATCGTACACTTCAGGTTAATTATCAGAACTCCAAATCTCAAAGACTTCCTGTTAGAGCTGGTGTTCTTCAAGGCAGCATTTTAGGACCAATATTATACAATATTTTCACATCTGACTCAGGTAACCTCAGGGATGGCAAAAATCTTTGTTTGCTGATGACACATGCCTCTCCACCAAAGAACGAAGCTTGCGTGTCATTTGTAGTAGATTGCAAAAAAAGTTTGGATATTTTTTCTCCATACTTCCAAAAATGGAAGATTTCTCCTAATGCTTCCAAAACTCAACTAATAATATTCCCACATAAAAAAGCTCTTTCAATATAATAGAGATAAATTTTGTGTTGTAATTCGCTGCTCGGGAAGGCATCCTGTGCAGCTGGTAACGGCAACGACTTTCATGGACCAGAGCCTTCTTGCCTTCCTCAGGCAAGAGCCTCAACCAAGAAACCGTTCTCACCAGAGGTCTTTCTTTCCCGAGCGCGGAGGACATTCACCTGGCCCTTTGATTTGTAACGAATGATTGATTTCTTACCGTTCCGTCCCCGGCAACAAACGACCGAATCAATTTCGGTGATTAATTCTTTTGAGACCAACAACTGAACGTTGTACGCTGGAACCCTTTCGATTTCCATTCCATTTCGCTTCATATGCAAATGTTCGCCAAATCTCGGCATGCATTAATCATATGCAAGAAAAAAATAATTTTACATCACCGCCGGGGGGAAAAGTGTGAGAAATTATAAATCACCTTCAGGAGTCAATTTGATACTTTCATTCTCGAAACCGATTGCATGGTGCGCGCTCTCTTGTCGTTGTTGTCCTCGATCAGTCAGAGGAGTCGGATTTCTCACCTTTTTCCCTCGTTTGCTTCTTGTTGTACCGTAATTCGGGGTATCATTGATCAGATTCTTTCGGGCCTTCCTTAGCCGAGTGGTTACAGTCCGTGGCTACAAAGCAAAGCTATGCTGAAGGTGTCTGAGTTTGATTCCCGGTCGGTCCAGGATCTTTTCGTAATGGAAAATTCCTTGACTTCCCTGGGCATAGAGTATAATCGTACCTGCCTCATGAGATACGAATGCGAAAATGGCAACTTTGGCAATGAAAGCTGTCAGTTAATAACTGTGGAAGTGCTCATAAGAACACTAAGATGAGAATCAGGCTCTGTCGCAGTGAGAACGTAATCCAAAAAAAGAAGATTGATCAGTTTCATGGAAAATTTCTTTAACATTTTACATAGAAATAGTTTTTTATTCTCAAAACAAGCACAAAGAAGTGCATTCAACTCACCTGTGACAATTTTGAACTGCAACTGTATTTGAAATGAAGTATGTTGTTAGCAAAATAGTTATATTGTCGGTTTCATAGACAACAAAACGCGCCGCCAACTTTCAAACATACCAACAAAAACGTCGCCAGCAAACGAATCAAAGCAGGTTATTTGCCGTTATGTTGGTAAGACTGGTGAAACGTCGAATTAGCAGCGGAAGGTTGGCTGGCGACGGTTTCACCGGCGACGATTACAAATAGTCGCGTCCGATAAGGTGCGAAATTTACAATAAAAGCTCAATTTAGTTTTACTGAATTACGATGCCTAACAAAGAACACCTAGATATAAAAAATGAAAGTAATGTTTGCATTCATACTAATAAGTTGATAAATTTACGCAGATACTATTAAAAAAACCTTTTTTTTGTAAGCTGAGATGCTCCAAAGCATCATTAATGCATTGAAAATGTGTCAACGAAAAATGTTGATCTGATCTCTTTACCAAGTATGTAATTCCGATCAATGAAACCCCGTTCCACGGTACGTTCATTCAACGCAGGTAGCAAATTTCATTGAACAGGTATCGGGGAACGCAGTCAGTAAAGTAGGTTCGCTGCTGAAAGGGTGTCTCGTTTTGGGATGCAACAAACATTATAGAATTGTGCGAGCGTTTCTTTTTTCGTCCCATTGGAAGCAACATACGGTGGAACATAATATGCAAATTAATTACATTGTTGCGAGAGAGGTCTTCTACCTGGGATGAAATTATTCAAATGTGATTCTGTAACGGGCACAGCGGGTTCGGAACGCTGAAATATATTGAAATTTTTCACCATTGAAAAAAGAAACCAAACTTTTTTGCAATATCCTACTGATGACACGCAGGCTTCTTCCTTTAGCGTGAAGGTCTGTGTTATCTGCAAACAAAGATTTTTGACATCCCTGAGGTAACTCAGACCTGAAGTTTTGATAACTAACCTGAAGTGTACGATTTGACAGATAACTTTGAATTATTCTAACAATGTATGTTGGAAAATTAAAGTTTTTTAATTTTACGATCTAGCCTTCATGCCAAACACTGTCGAATGCTTTTTCTATGTCTAGAAGAGCAAGACCAGTAAAATAGCCTGCAGATTTGCTGGAACGATTCAAATTTGTTTCATGTAAAAGTTGACAAGTGGTCAAATGTTCATGTCGGAATCCAAACTGTTTATTGGCAAAAATTGAATTTTCATTGATGTAGAAGATCATCTTGTTCAAAATGACTTTTTAAAAAGTTTACTGGTGGAAGAACGCAAACTGATTGGACGATAGCTAGAAGCTTCTGCAGGATTTTTGTCTGGTTTTAAAATTGGAACAACCTTTGCATTTGTTAAATATATCAACTAAAAATGATAAGCTACTTTCTGGAAGTTTCTTGATGAGGATGTAGTGAATTCCATCATCGCCAGGAGCTTTCATATTTTTGATTTTTTTAATATAAGTTCTCACTTCTTCCAAATCAGTCTCCCAGGCATTTTCGAAAACGTTTTCTTGATTGAGAATATAACTTGAGTAACTTGATTTTCAATTGGACTAGTAAGTCCTAAATTAAAATTGTGCGCACTTTCAAACTGCAAAGCAAGTTTCTGAGCTTTTTCGCAATTAGTTAGTAATCATTTGTTTTCCTCTTTCAATGCCGGTATTGGCTTCTGGGGATTTTTTCAAAACTTTTGATAATTTCCAAAAGGGCTTAGAGCCAGGGTCCAATTCAGAAATCTCATTTTCAAAATTTGTGTTTCTTAATTGTGAAAAACGTTTCTTGATTTCTTTCTGCAAATCCTGCCAAATAATTTTCATAGCAGGATCGCGAGTGCGTTGAAATAGCCTTCTCCTCACGTGTTTAAGACGGATCAAGAGTTTAAGATCATCGTCTATAATCATGGTTTCAAATTTAACTTCACATTCTGCAATTGCAATGCTTCTGGCTTCAACAATGGAATTTTTTAGAGTTTCAAGAGCATTGTCAATGAATATCAAGTTTTGTTTGAGAAGAAATGTCAACATCAAGATTAGAGTCAATATATGTGTCATATATATTCCAGTCGGCTCAAAAATAATTGAAAATCGAGCGTATAGGATTGAAAATCGCTTTATAGGATATTTGAAATGTTTCAGGGACATGATCAGAATCAAAATCAGCATGAGTAACTAATTGGTTACAAAGATGACTAGAGTCGGTTCAGACCAAATCAATCGTAGATGGATTTCTAGAAGAGGCAAAACATGTAGGGCTACTAGGGTATTGAATTGAGAAATATCCTGAAGAGCACTCATCAAATAAAATTCTGCCGTTGGAATTACTTTGAGAATTATTCCATGACCAATGTTTGGCATTAAAGTCACCAATGACAAAAAAATTTGCCTTATTGCGAGTCAATTTTCGCAAGTCAGTTTTGAGCAAATTAACTTGCTGTCTAGAGCATTTAAAAGGCAAATAGGCAGCTATGAAAGTATAATTACCAAGCTGTGTTTCAACAGAAACACCTAAAGTTTCAAAAACTTTAGTACCAAATGACGAAAACAGTTGATGTTTTATACGCCTATGAATGATGATTGCAACTCCCCCACATGCCCCATCAAGTCAATCATTACGATAAACAAAAAAAGTCAGATTTTTTTATAATTTGAATCCAGGTTTTAAATATGTTTCAGTAATAACTGCTATATGCACTTTATTAGCTGTAAGAAAATTAAACAGCTAGTCCTCTTTACCATTCAGAGAACGGGCATTCCAATTTAAAATATTTAAATTATTATTTATTGGATCCATTAGAAAAACGTAATCCAAAAACAATTTGATTAAAAAAATTAACACCAACTTGGACTGCTTCAGTTATAGTGGAGGTTTTGAACATTGCATCAATCATTTGTTCGGTTAGAAAATTAAAATCAGAGGCAGACATATTACTTGAAGTGAGTACATTTGATGATTTCCCGTTAGAATTTTCGGTAGGCGAAAAGGCGGAATAGAAGTTTTCTGTGGCGGCAGGGTTTTTTCCATTTGATTTGAAATATTTAAAACGGGTAGTCGTATCATAAAAAGGGGAGGAGTTCAAATTAGTTTGTTAATGAGCATGATTATGATCTTCCTGATGGGTATGATTAATGATCAAGCGATCGTTAACTGAAAAATGAGTATTGTTCGATACTCTACCAAGGAAATTCTGGAAACGACCGTTATCGTAACTGACATTACCGTTCATCTGCCTGGCACGAGCCTCGATGACTCGACTACGTGAAGGGCAAGCCCAAAAGGTAGACTTATGTTAGCCCCCGCAATTTGCGCATATGAACTTATCGGTATCTTCACTGGACAGACGTCCTTGGCGTGAGAGAATCCCCGTAAATCATGCATTTAGCATCCATGCGGCAATCTTTTGTACGATGACCCCATTTTTGGCACCGACGGCACTGAGTGGGGTTCTGGAAATTTCCTACAGGTTTCTGGAAATGTTCCCATGTCACACGGACATCGAACATAAGTTTTACTTTTTATAAAGCTTTAATATTATAAAAATATTTTTTGTTAAAGTGAACTAAATAATATTCTTGAGACAGCCCTTTCCGAAGAATGACAGATTGGGTGCTCTTTTTCCCGTAATTATTACTTGAACTAAGATAAATCCAAGTATATCAATTATTCCACTTTTGATCTCTTCAGGTGACTCATAGTCACTTGAGAGATCTTTCGAGACAACTTTTAACAAACGTTCAGCTTTGTCATTGTGTGCTTCTTTTCTTCAAGATGTTTGAGAAGAAGTTCGCGATCTTCAAGAGTTTCCGGCAAAACGCGATAGAGTCCTTTCTTTGCGATTTGGAAGGAAACCTTGATTCCCGTAATGGAGTTCAAGATCTCCTGCCTAAACCCCCCCCAAATGCGGAACAACTGACCACGGTAGGTGGCACTTTTTGCTTCCTCACTTGAATCACCCTTCCTTTTGTTTGAAGTTGCAACCATGTTTAGTAAATAAACGAAAGAAGACGTGACCTTCGAGAGGTTTTTTTCTCAAGAAGGTGTCCAAGAAGGATTGCCACCGCTAACTTTCGCTAACGGGTCCAACAAAAAATCGAAGGCAAGAGTCCAAAAAAGAATCAAAAAGGGATCTAAAGGTAGAAAACAATAATTAAAAAGTTTTGTTTTTGTAGCATTGAGAACTACTATTTCATTGATTTAGGTTGTATCAACACATACGACAGTAGACAATGCTAATTTCATGCCTAAAAGTGCACTACAGTAAGTAAATTTTTGACACTTTTATCACAACTCCCTCCCAGTGTGCACGATGATGATCGAGCGCTGCTAATGCTCGAAGAGCTGTCGAAATGGAATGAACCCAAAAAGAAACAAACCGGAAGGATGATGCCTGCGAGCGGATGCTTGATTTATGTGCCAAATCAATTAGGATGCATTTTTCGTCCCCATAGCGATGGGATGGGATGCTCGCCTGAAGTTCATTGAACGAGCAACGCGTTGTCGTCGTCGTGATCAGCTGCTGCCGAAATGCGCGGATGCGCAACCCAAAAAAGTAATCATATCGTAACCAGCCGTATGTTATGCAAATTGCGCTTGTTGCATTTGCATGAGTTTTTGGGCAAATGCAACATGTCATTGACTGCGCTTGATTTCTGTTCTTGTTTGATGGTGGTGCAGAGGACTCGTTTCTGTTTGCGCAGTAGTTTCGAAGGGGTTTGGCCATTAGCCAAATGATGGTGTACATCTTTACGAGTTTTTGCAGATGCAATTGAAGGCATATTGTTTTCTCTCATTAGGTTGATTATGGCGGAAGTGTGTTACGTTTTACTTTCTACTATTGCGGTGTTAATTTTTATGCTCTAATAATGAAAACCGTTAAATTAAACGTGTTGGTAATTACGGTCAGAACTTTAAGCACAAAGCCTCAAAGACAAATAATATCGGTTGATACGCTTTTGGCAGCTGCTGACTTTTATCACGTCATTAAGATGACTTCGTGATAACAAAAATATAATTTTGATGGTTCTACAATACACCTACCGACCTTGTGTTTCATAAAGTGTTGTTTATAGCATATCTCTCTATAACTATATATCAACTTTTAAATCTTTCTAATTTGTAGTTCAACTACTTACCTGGACAGTCAGAACAGACTTGTGAATTGCAATTAATAACAATAAGAGTAACAATGAAATCAAATGAACGTCCCAAAGAAATTGATAACAAAAGTAATATAATCTACTCATAGTATCGTGTTGGGCCCCCACATTTCAAAGGCTTTCTTAAATGTTTGATTTGTAAATTATTTTCCTTGTTTTTGTTCAATTGATTACACGCATGAGAGAAGGTTTTCACGCTTGCCGGGCAGTGCAAGTTGAAGAGCCCGAGCAAGCAAGAGTTTTTTTCATAGCGTCGCCAGATTGTTACGTTAAGCTGAAAGTGGATTGTGGCTGCTCAGGCAAGGATGAAGTATCAATTGGTGAGCTCGTTTCATGCTTTTATTTCAAATTTGTAAAATTTGTATGACCACATTTAATCGTTCAGCGGTGAAACGAAAATATGATTTTTCAACAAACTATGAATGGTTCGTCACTTTGAGTGTCGCAATAAACTCTTATTTATAAACTATTTATATTTTACATTTGTTTTTTCAAAAAAAAAACATTCAAACAAAGGTGAAAGCTGTTTTTGTAAATGAAGAATACTTTGGATGATTCGACGTAATGAGTGTAGATTTGCAAAAGTTTTACTTTATTCAACAAGCTTTGAATGGTTTGCCACTGCAAGTATCTGCATAAGAGTGATCAGTCCAGCCAATCGAGTTTTTTTACTTTTCATATGATAACACATGCTCTCGTCCTTATCGCTGTAGGAATGATGCGTTTAGACATTTGTTCAACAAACTGTGAATGGTTCGTCACTTTAAATGTCGACATTATTTTCTTCTACTTGGAAATTGTTCATATCAATCGAATATATTATATTCAAGGGCATGTTTAAATCTCACAAATAATTGACCCTGTATAAATAGAGGCACTGAATTAAGCACATTGAAGAAGATTATTAGCATTCTTATAGCTAAACGCGGTTACTTGAAGATGTTGGATTTAATAACGATTTTGAAATCATAAATATTGACTTCATGAATTTTGGCTTCCTATCTAATCTTCCCAAGTTTGTAGGGCTCCTAAAATCTGGAGCATTGGTGAACTTTGAGCTTGCACGCATTTTCTCATGATACGTTACAGGTTTATTTTGCAAAATTATAATTTTCTCTTGGACAGCGTCAAAAATGTAATGCTACGTTTTTTGTCCTCGAGACTACAGTTTTTGTCCTCGCTACGGATGAAACATGCCGTTTTAACTGACGTGAAGGGTTGTCTTTGGAGTCGTTGTTCCATGGGGTTCCTTGACTTTGAAAACGTTAATATTCTGAACAATGAATAATTGTCAAACAGAACAATCAATCTTTCTTACTCACCTTAACCTTCCAGTCGTCGCTCGGTTTGCCACCGTCAGAACCACCACGCTGCTATTGTGAACTAAAAGCGAGGTTTTTTCAACAGTGTTGTAAAAAATACAACAGCGCGACGACTGAAGTGTTGAAAACATCCATATCCATATGCAGGTACGTCATACATGGAATAATAATAATATAAATTCTTTAGGGATGACTATCGGTATCGGCGTTTCTGCTATCAAGCATACCAATGATTTGTTGAAATTGTTTAGGGAAATATTTCGATGATTCTTCAACAGGTTTCAGTGAACAATACCAAATCATCCAAATCAGCTAAAAGCACCTGCCAAAAATCCTTCAAATTTATTTTCAGGAGACCTCAAATAATTCAAATAGATATTTATTTAAAAATTATATGATTAGTTCTATGAAATTAATGTATGGATTTTATCATATTTTTTTTCATTAAACGTATCCTGAAATTCCTCCGTCTTGTTGAGAAACAAAAAATATCTCGAAGAATTCGATATAAATAGTCTTGTTGGAATTTTTGCACAAATTCCTGCTGATTTCTTAAGATTCAACGTTAGCAAGAAATCCAGGAAACTTTTTCTAGTGCTTTCATATAAATACTCCACAGAATATTCTAAGCAATGTTGTTTAAGTAATTTCTGAAAGAGTTGGTTTGGGTGTAAAACCCCTTTAATATAGCCAGTGATAATCTAATCGTTCTATACGAACGTCAATTCATATAGAGATTTCCATAAAAAAAATTGTCACAGAGATCCCGAAAATTTCTACCCATTTTTTTTACAAGGATTCTTCTAGATTCCCTGTAGGAATTCCTAAAATTCCTAAAAGAGCTTCCAGAACTCTTGCAGGAATTCCAAAAACTTCTATAGTAATTTCCGTAATTCCTACAGGAACTCCAAGGCTTCCATGAATGATAGGAATTTATCAAGGTTCCAACCAAGAAGTCCACTGAGGAGAGACCTCTAAGCATTTTCCACTGAAAACCACTGACTGGATTTCTTGGCGTACTATTGATCAAGAAATTCCGTAGTTTTTCCAAGTTTTTTATACCACGAACTCCAGGGATTCTTCCATACAATATATTTATTATAAATGTACTTCTTGAGACTTATCTCAGGTTTTTTTTTCCTGTTATGCACCTTAGAATTCCTTATATAATCGAAAACCTTTCTGGATTCGTCCTTCATTTGTACCAGGGAGCCCTTATGGATTCGTCCATTACAACTAGGAGTTTTTCATATGATAAAAGCGGTTATTTATAAACTCTCTATGAGATACTATCAATAAATAATCAAACTTTTAATTTTGATAGCCGGTAGGCCTACCGGTGGGCAAAAGCTCGAATATAGTTTGGGGCAAAAGTTCGCTATTCAAAACACAAAATATCAACAGTTTTATGACAGACATACTATGAACCTGCCATAAACTTATGTTTACAGAAAAATACACACTAAATTTACATAAAAATATGTCCAGAACTGGGTTGACTGAATATAATCAAAAATATCAGTTTTTCACAAAACTCTAGAAAATGTAAAATTTCAATGGCCTTTTTTTCGCACGATCAAATATGTTTCTCTCGATTGAAAGATAATATTTAGATTTCAGGTGTTTAAAAAGTTATTCTGCAAGATAATAGAGTAAAGTGGGGCAAAAGTTCGAGTGGGGCAAGAGTTTCTTTTTAAGATTTCTAGCTCAAATCAAATCAAAACTTAGAAATGTCATGATGGTTCGAATGCTATTCAAGTAAGAGACTTTCACTCCAAATACCATAAAAATCGATTGAGATTTGGAAAAGTTATGGCAATTTGTTGTTTTTCGACGTAAATATTGTAATATTTGGTCAAACTTTCGATGCATGGAATCAAATGAAGATAAAATATTTTTCAATATTTTATGAAAGGGCGTTTCTAGGCCTATCATAAGGATGCTTTGACGTGTATTAGTTTTTCCATAAATAGTTGGAATCAATTTTTGGCCCATAGCGGGGAAAAGTTCGAATCTGCGGGGCAAAAGTTCAACCCATGTATAAACCCACGGAAAATTTTTCAAATTTCCTGAAATCTATCTTCAAATTTAGCGAAATTTGCCTGATCGTGCGAAAAATGTCACAAAAATGTTACATTTTCACTTAGTTTTGCGAAAAACTGCTTTTTTTTTTGGGTGTATTACAATTAACCCTGTTTTAGGCAATTTTTCAATGAAAATTTAGTGTGTATTTTTCGGCAAACATAAGTTTACGGCTGGTATAAAGTATGCCTGGCATTAAGGTATTGATATTTTGTGTTTTAGCCAACGAACTTTTGCCCCACACTAGATCGTTTAAGAAAATCAATTTTGAAACTGTTATAACTAAAAATGGGTAAATATTTTGACACAAGTTTGTTCAGCAAAGTTATATCCAATATGTTGAAGGTTCCCTGTATGGTATTTGTTTTGTTTCATCTGCTATTATTTTCCTGAAAATTTTGATTATACCACTAAGGTCGAACTTTTGCCCCACCTTACTCTATATGGTTCGAACTTTTGACTCGTTGATTCGAGCGTTTGCCCCACTATGGGACAAAATTGGTTTCAAAGTATTTATGCAAAAACAAATACGCCTCAGAGGATCCTCATAAAAGGCCTAGAAACGCCCTCACATAAAAAATCAAATATGATTTTAATTATAACTAGTTTCATGCAAAGACAGTTCTACCAAAAATTACATTTTTTTACGTCTAAAACCAACAAAAAACCATATGTTTTCCAAATCTCAGTCGATTTCTAAATATTTTTACTTAAACAGTATTCGAACCACCATAACATTTAAAACATTTGTTTTCAATTGAACTGATTGAGAAATCCTAAATTAAAATTTTGCCCAATTTAACTAGCTTTTTCGAAATTTCTCATAATAATATACTGTTTTTCATCACGCCATTGTGTCATGAAACGGCCGATTGTCCGACCTATCCCCGAATGGTTTTTCCCCGATGGGCTTTCCCTCGAAAATCATTTCCACGAGTGCACTGTTTCTTCGAAAGCTTTTTTCAAAACACATTTTACAATTTCGTAATTAATCAATAAGCATTATCGGCTGAAAACAGAAAGGTAAATAGGTAAAATTTTTATTGCCAGGTCAGATTCTAAAAATATGTTGAAAAAAAAACATAAGTTCAGTAGTCAACCTAAAAATTATAATAAAAATGCATAAAATGTAGAAGGTGAGTTTTGAAAGGTTATGCTAGAGGTGAACACATCTGATACCGAATGTCGTTTGTCCTTGCATATTTCATCTAAACTACATCTGGCTCAACGGGCAACGACTGTATGATGCAATAAAGTGTGCCTAGTTGAAAACAATTTGCTGGAATCGAAGACGTGGCTCAAAAGGAACACCTTGGTCCTCACTGCATAAGAACTTTAAAGGAATAAAAGACTCGATAAATTTGTTTGGGACGCATCTGACAGATTAACACATCGTGTCATCATTACTTCTGCGCTTGTAATTTGTGTTCCATAAAACAAAGGCAGATGTTTTAGTATTTTTATGTAACAATAATTGATGTCATAAAAGTTGATGTTTCTCAATTTTACAAATATCCCTTCTCTGGAACAAAGGTTGTTTTTCCTTGTTTTACTAGTTTTTATCTTTGTTTTACTAGTCTTATAATAATTAACTTTAAAAAGTTGATCTCTGGTAGGTAGTTCTTTGTAGCTTTGATGGGTTTATATTGTTCTGCTTGCAGCTTATATAAACAGAAGTTCTCCCTTCTTTTATAAGAAGACTGTTCTTCATGGATAAACATGTCAATAAAAATTAACAGAGCTACTGAAACTTTAATTATACTTTTTTGGTAGTTTTATGCTAATAAGATTCTATTGTGGTGATCCAACAATTTTAATGCTTTGATGTACTCTTGATCAAGATTTTACTTCAAATAGCCATTTTTTCTATTGAAATAGTGTTTGTTAGCATTTTGGGAACTCATTATTGACATGCTCACATTGTTTGATGTTCTCGGTTAGTTCAAGGTAATTTTCATTAAAATTGTTTCAAATCAAGACTTTGAAAAAATATTTATCTTTAAAACTGATGTTGGCTGTCGGAAAATTAATAAAAAAGCATGATGTCGAGTATTTTTAAAGGTATTACAAAGGAAAACTCTATATTTAATTATGTAGGGCAAGATTATGAAGATTCTATCCTTAGCCTAACGTACTAAAACTTAATAGGCTTGCTTTTAGTTGTTGTAGTCCTTTATTTCACGCTAAGTTTAAAAAAATATTTTGACTTAGTGGACATATGGCATAAGAACGTTTGGATGAATAATGTATCTTTGCGAAATAATTTGAAAGAACAGCCTATCAGAGAAAGAAGAAAAAATTCAAATTGAAATATTATGAAGTGCCAATAAAACTCAGTCAAATGTCCATTTACCCCAAATATCCATATGCCAAACATCCATTGGACAAACATACCCCGACTAAGGATTCATAACAAAATTATATCAGCACATGTTATTATGTTATAAGGTTTTTTCGAACATAGGTTGTTACAAACTTGATGCAGGATGTTGTTAAAATAACTAATATTATAACAAAAAGTATATGAATAGTAACATAAACATAACAAAATGTGTTTTAATTCTATCAAAAACATATCAAATCAAGTTATAATGTTTGATACAAAGTATCAAAATTATAATACTGTTCGATATACGATAATATTGCATAACTATCAATTTATTTTGCTATAAAGTTGTTAAAAATGAACAAAAAAATATCTCAAAGGGAAATAAAACACATTGTGTTATATTTATGTTTTATTATGTTCTGTGGATAACGGAGCCTAACAAAATTATATCATAATATGGTATGCATATCATATTCTGATAAAATTTTATTATATTTTTGTTACAAGCCTCTAGTCGGAACCGCTTATAATGAATCTACCTATCATATTTGAGCTTGTTTTTTTTATATTAGGCTACGAATGATTTTTAAGTTGTTTTGAGTTTATTGCACGCGACATAATTTTGAACATCAGTTACTTCAAAACATGTATTTTATAGCAAATGTATCAAATTTTCATCTAATCTTACACGAGCAAGCACGTTGAACACCTTTAGGCAGCAAGATTATGAGTAGCTTTCAGTAAGCTACATCACGATTTTTGTCGGGGAAATGGGACATTCGGGAAAACAGCTTTCGGGGAAGTAGTTCATTCGCAAAAACGTCTTTCGGCTAAATGGTGTTCGGGGAAATTTCGGACAATCGAAATGGCCAACTTTCCTGCACTGGATTATGCAGTGCCGTAATAATCATTACGAACCTGAAATCAGTTGCGTTATAGTCAACGCTTTTTCATTACGCTGTTTTGAGTTTTAAAATGAGTAAACAATTTTAAGACATTGCAAAATAATGTTGAGAATAAGAAATCGTATCGGGGATTTCTTATACCCTAGAGTGGTCCTCTACGCAATTGCAAAAAATGTTGCAAGTAAGTCGATGCAGAACTCCATTTTTACAACACTCGTTGTAGTTCTCATCGTGCTGTTAAATTATCATTTTGCAATTAGTTGAAAATACTATTTCTTTTTTTAAGTTTGCTACCATTGTGAGATAAATTTTCTAAATATAACTAGTTGCGCAACAATTTCGAAATTTCCGTTTTTCCACACGCCAATCTGACCTTGTGTTGTAATAATCATTACGTGACTAAAATAAATTGCGTAATGACTATTACACAACTGTTTTAAGTTACGCACATAATCATGACATATCAATTTTTTTCAGAAATTCCTAAATAATTGTGAATGCGTAAATACGATTTCTGAAACCCTCAAGTGGTCGTCTAGGAAATTAAAAAAAAACCTCTGCACATCTAGTTGCATAAATCCATTTTTTACAGCACACGTCGTAATTATGTACAACTCGTACGGTAAAAAATATCATTTTGCAAACTTGTTGCATAAATTACTATTACGATACTTCATCATTTTGTTCAGAAAACTAGGCCGATAAATGTCAGATTTGCGAAATGAAAAACAGCCTATAACAAAGAGATATTGCTCAAAATACTGAATTTTCATGATTTTTGAAATGCCATCGGGAAATTTCAAGCCTGTTTCAAACAAATCCTAACGAAATCTTCCATAGAATGAGGCACCGATTTTTTTTATCAAATTTCTTCACAATAAATTTCTGTGGTGGGGATTTTTTTTTAATTATCGGACAATTTGGGCCGGAGGTTCTCCGATTTGCATGAAATTTTCACCAGAGGTAGAGCTCGTGGATACATGACCAAAAGTGAAATTCAAAAAAAATTATAGTGGCCTATTTTCCCGGAAAACCCTAGATGAATTTTCACGATTTCTCTATATACCTCAAACTTTGAAAATTCATATCTCCTAAACTATGCATCGTATAACAAAAATTTTTTAGTGAAATCGAAAGGAAATTTTCTCAGCAATCTACTAAAAATATAAAAAGAAAAATATTTCTCGGAAAATTTTTCACCATGGAGAAAATTGTAGGAAAAATAGTAAAAAAACTATTGTCCGTATCATGAAAAATTTTCAAAAATATATTTTTTGTTTCTTCAATCCATACTCTAACTTTCGTCCATAGACGCTAAAGTGGTATCTTTTACCGTTTAGGCAACAGAACTGAAATACCGATGACCACCCGCACGCTTCCCATAGAAAAATGTGTTCTATTGTGGGCCTCATAACCGTGCGCTAACGGCGGCAGTAATTTACACGCATTGTAAGTGTGACACAGTAAACCATCCTGTCCTTTCCAGTCAGAAGAAGCTTTTCGTCAATCAGAGCACTCTCCTTTGGTTTGTTGGGTGTTTTGTATGTCCTTTATTCGTAAACTTTACTATTGAGAACAACAGTCTTTAATTGAAAACGATCCTAACATTTAATAATAAAGGTCCCTCAGCAAGCATGGGAAAATTCACTCACTCACCCGAACGCCACCGATGAAAAATAGCAAAAAATCTGCTGCTATCAAACATTCAGTGATAGCTGAACCGTCCTAGGCGGAGTGTAGCATAAAAGCGTCGAAACCGATTGTGTAAAAGCGACAATCGGAAAGAACGCGAAGAGAAGTGAATACCAATACACTTGTATCTGCGAGGCACGAGCTAATGCACTTAGCATCCATTCGCCAAATGCATTGAACTGACTGAGAGGATTCCTACTCACTGAATCATTCCGTGGTGTGGACTGTCAGTCAGTGAACGCTCATTAGCACTCAAACTCGAATGCCATTCGAACGGAATCAGAATGTAAACAATCATTCCTGGACAAACATTTCAAAAGGGCACATCGACATTGGTAAACATTGGCTTTGCAAGCCGCTGTTGAATCCAATTCAACTCGATCACGCTCACCAATACCACTATCAGGAAGAGCTAACACCAATCTTTCTGATAGTGAGGTTAGTTTGCGTGGGCGGGCTAAAAAGGGCTCAACAGCAACGTTTCTGAAAAAAAGCTCAAGAGCTCTTGGGCCCTTTACAAATGTTTGTCCTTTGTCCGAATTTTGGTATTGCATTCGACTGATCAGATGCCTTTTTTTGTTTCGCTTAGTGCTCGCCGAAGAAGCAGAATGGGCACTGGAAATTGAAACGTTCGGCTTGGTTGAAAAAACGGCATTCTCGCTCCCGACTGTGCGTGGAAGCGAGTGAGGGAAACACAATAACTGAGTGAGTGTTTCCCATGCTTGACCCTCAGTATCATATAGTTGCCAAGCAAAAAGGATATTTATGCATACATAAAGTGCTATTTGTAATTTTCTTGCTTTTTCAAATTTTGTTCAATTTATCAAATGATTAGATAATTAACTAAAAGCGCGCGAATAAATTTTCAGTTTAACAAAGTGATATTTTTCTTCTTTCTGGCATTACGTCCCCACTGGGACAGAGCCTGCTTCTCAGCTTAGTTTTCTTATGAGCACTTCCACAGTTATTAACTGAGAGCTTACTGTGCCAATGACAATTTTTGCATGCGTATATCGTGTGGCAGGCACGAAGATACTCTATGCCCTGGGAAGTCGAGAAAATATCCAACCCGAAAAGATCCTCGACCAGTGGGATTCGAACCCACGACCCTCAGCTTGGTCTTGCTGAATAGCTGCGCGTTTACCGCTACGGCTATCTGGGCCCCATATATAACACTCAGGGACGCCATCTATTGTTCCATTGATGGCGGCTGTGGAATATTTCACTGCCAGTCAGCGTGCAGCCTCTACAGTTGGCGCCAACCCAACAGCGCGCCAAACTGTATTGAGAAGCGTACGCGCGTAATGAATAATTATTGCACCTGTATAAGGCGCACCCATTGAATTTGTAAGAATGTAGTTTCTTTCGTTTCTCCACCGAGTAGGCGTGCTGCCTCTCAGTGGTAATAAATCTGTTAAAGTAAAACCGTTCGCTTGATTTGCCGTCCGTTGTATCGTGAAAGACACAACGTAGGAAAGACGTCCTGGCCGAAACAACATATTAACAATATATTCATAAGTTTTCAAAGAAAGTGGATCTTGTGATTTGATCCTTTAAACGTTACCATAATGATTGATTGTAACAAGAACTTCCCATGCGGCTTTCATAGAGGCTGTTAGCTTTAATACTAAATAACGTTGCTGATGAAGGGCACCCAAAACACCCAACTGACCAATGGAGAGTGCTCCGATTGACGAAAAGCTTCTTCTGGCTGGAAAGGAAAGAATGGTTTACTGTGTTACACTTACAATGCGTGTAAATTACTGCCGCCGTTAGCGCACGGTTACACAGAAAGAAAAATCCATGTAAATTTCAGCGAAAAATCATGCACATAAAGGGAATGCCAGATATGTCGCAAATTTACATGACACATCGTGTAAAATTATATCAACATCGTGTAAATTTATGCGAATTGACGCGTAATCGGTTAGAGTCCATGCTAGATTACACGATGTTTAGCGGAAACTTACATGATGTTGATGTAATTTTACACGATGTGACGTGTAGATTTGCGACATATCTGGCATTCCCTTTATGTGCACGATTTTACGCTGAAATTTACACGGATTTTTCTTTCTGTGTATGAGGCCCACAATAGAACACATTTTCCTATGAGAAGCGTGCGGGTGGTCATCGGTATTTCAGTTCTGTCGCCTAAACGGTAAAAGATACCACTTTGGCGTCTATGGACCAAAGTTAGAATATGGATTGATGGAACAAAAAACATTTTTTTGAAAATTTTTCATGATACAGACGATAGTTTTTTTGCTATTTTTCCGACAATTTTCTCCATGGTGAAAAATTTTCCGAGAAATATTTTTCTTTTTATATTTTTAATAGATTGCTGAGAAAATTTCCTTTCGATTTCACTAAAAATTTTTTGTTATACGATGCATAGTTTAGGAGATATGAATTTTCAAAGTTTGAGGTATGTAGAGAAATCGTGAAAATTCATCTAGAGTTTTCCGGGAAAATAGTCCACTATAATTTTTTTGAATTTCACTTTTGGTCATGTTTCCACGAGCTCTACCTCTAGTGAAAATTTCATGCAAATCGGAGAACCTCCGGCCCAAACCTGTCCGATAATTAAAAAAAAATGCCCTGGTGTCTTTTTCGAGTAAAATTAATACAAGTTTTCTTATTTCTTCTAATACAAAGAAGATTTTGTTGGTCCATATCACGCAATTTTCGTTCACTATACAAATATACTACCTCGCGTTTCATCCATTTAATGATATAGTCGTAGATCAGCATTTTCTTATACTTTGCGATTGTTTCACACTGTCGCCACTGAAGGTTGAAGGGTGAAGGTTGTTTATTATTACGAAACCAATTCATTTGCATAACGAAATAAATTGTCGTTTCTTATAACAACATAGTTTTGTAGAGAATCTTTTACTTTGATCCAGTCTATCGTATTTTGTGTAAAATGAACGGTTCTTCTCTGTACACTAAGTTGGTTCTACGTAGTATTTTTTTTTTATTTTTATATCAGGCGTCGGTAGGAGAAGGCTTTCTCTTCGGTTGCAACGCCAATGCAGATTCAAATTAGGGCGCTAAAACGCAAATAAATGTATTTGACATTTTTGTAAGTTAAGTTTGGTTAAGTATACTGAATTCTTTTCTGTTTTCATATTTTGCTGTGTAAAAATAGAAAAGATTTCAGTAAAATACTGCTAATTTTAGTCTATTTCCATGCACATATTTGAAGCATCAAATTTGACGTAAATTTCATCGATCAATCTCTTATTTTCAAATCGAAATCACTTTAAATTTACACGATAATGTAACAGTCAAGCATTTTTAGTTGAGAATTAAAACAATATTCATTTAAGTTGTCTTAATGTTCTAACAACACATGGATTTAGTTCATGTTAACGGCAATCTTACAGTACATTGTAGTTTTATTACTTCTATGTACTCCTTCCAAGCTTTCCAAGAGTATTTGAAAAATAGCTTGCAAAAAATTGGTGGAAAGCATTTTAAAATTTTTGTCAATAGTAGATGTTTGTCTTTTACTCACACCCTTTTGCTTCATGACAATAATCTACAAATAAAATTGATCATAACAAGCCAGGACTAAGAATGTCGATATCTTGAAAAAAAATAAGGAAATATCACGATACAAATCTTTCGCTAATATCACGATACTTGACTTCGAAAGTTCCTTGATTTCATGAATAACAGCTTAGCAATTTTCTTGAACGGTCATGAGAAAACACGTAAATTTATCTCAAGAACTTTTAACAAATCTGCCAAATCCTTCGCTTTGATTCCATGGAATAATTCCAGCCCGTCTCCGCAATCCATCAATCGTTTAGCAAACAGCACACGTGCGTTCTCGGTGTCTTCTGTGACAAAATGTCAGAATTCGCGACTGCGCAAAATCCCACCCGTCCACGTCTTGAAGCGTTCTCCTTCCAGAGCGCTTGGCATACCTACTCTCATTCTCATGCAAAAACCGTAAATCCCTTCGGTTGTATTTACAACATGCAAGCTTACATATGTATGTACTTACTGCCACCCCACCGTATATATGTACTTCTTACGATTACAACCGAAGAAACTGTCAAGACAATTTAGAGCATGTCCAGCTCAAATTGCAAATAGGGAAGTTTGTTTCAAATTATTTTTAATGTAAACACAATTTTTCAGCTTTCCCATATGATATTTTCCATTTTTGAAACAGTCGCCTCTCCATATCTCGATATCGAAGGGATCATCGAGATACGGAGAGATCGAGACAAAGAACACCTTTTTAATGAACACTAGATTGAAAATCACTCCGTTACCAGGAAAATAGTAAACAAGCAGACGTTATCCCGAGTTCTGAAATTGTTTTTTATCCCTAAAATCTAGTCTAGTCACCTTTGGTTATGGTCATATCGACATACGGAGAGAAAATTTGGAACAAAAAATCAACAAGAGCACATCGAGATATGGAGATATCGAGATAAGGAGAATATCGAGATATGGAGAGAGAGAAAATGTATGCAGACTGAAGGGACCGAAAAAATCACCGACAGGGAGAGATATCTAGATATTGAACATCGAGATGTGGAGAGTTTACTGCATTGCTAAATTTCTTAGACTACGTTTTGGGAAGGGCCAACAAATGAAATGACACCGACACGTTAATGCTTCCAGTTGACGATTCTCCCTGATTTCTATAATTTGAAAATGATTTTACTCAAAAACAATTCATATGTATAAATTTGTGTTTTTGAAGAAGTTTCAGTTAATAAAAAGGTCAATTAGAAAAAAATAACTGCGAGAAAAGATCATAGGATCTAATGGGATTATACATTTTGCCGATTTTCTAAAAACTAGTGCCTTTGATTTTATTACTGAATTTCCAAGGGCAAGCTTAAGCTTGTCCCTAAATTCGGTAATGGAGCCAAGGATGGTCAAGTTTAATATTATTTTATACGATATTTTTTTTCATTTTTGATGATTTGAAAAACAGGTGAGAATAGGTATTTGATGTAATATTTGATATCAACTCAGATTATACACAAAATGTCTTTTCCATTTTAAAACTTTTATTCGTATGACAAATTTTATGCTGTCTCTAACCCATGTCAAAATTTTGCGAAAAAAAATGTACACGATTTGCAATTTAAGCTGGAAAAGATCCTTACTGACGTCCTCCAGCTCGTCCTCCACTTCACTTCACTCCGCTGGGTGTAATCTAATTTCGCTCGAGGACACGACACAAATACTACGTTAAGCCCAAGACGTCGCTTTTTTCTGGGTCGTCCTCATCGCATACCAACATCCCGCAACGTCCCTTATATTCTGAGGAAAAATATTTTTCCAACAGCGAAGCACTATAGAATACCACCTAGGGAAGGACGTATAATTATTTAACGTAAAATAACTCTACGAGTAGAAAAAAAAAACTGCAAAGTATTTAAATACAGTCTTAGCTTGGGCACCACCACCGCACCGGGAAATGAAATGAATGAACGGGCGAATGAATGAAAGTGATGATGAGGGGGCGGAAGGGGGTGGATAAGGAGGACAGCAGGCTTCCATTGGGGGTGTACTCGCGAAAATGTGTTAATTGTGCCAGAAGACAGAGGATGGAAAAACTGGTGCAAAAACAGACCCAGACTCAGACGACCTCGCCCTCCTCGTCTCGTTGCTCGTCGACCTTACCTTAGTTTTTTTTCTCTTCAGTCTGGGCTGGTTTCTCATTTACTTTTAACGTGGACTGGGTTGGTTTTTTGCTTGACTTACCGTGGCCTCGACCTAGGTCAATGCAATTCATTTACGGAGTGCTGTTGCGTTCGCACTTCCGGTCGGGCAGGTGGTTGGGGTTGCTTGTAGAAAAGTTTTTAGCGTTGGGGATGAAATTGTTGAATATTTTTGAATGGGTGCATAACTGTTGTGTTACTTTGTTGTCTAAGAATAAGCAAAACCATACCTGAGATAAATAATCTGTATATAATTTTCGGGGGAATATAGGCGCTCTTTTTCATTTTGGAGTTACATCCAAGGAGGGTAAACGAACCTTTTGAAGAGGAAATCCACAGAATTATATTGGTGGTTGTTTATCCTTGAAGATTTCGACACCATCATTATTCATTCGCATACGTCTCGGTTTAGCTACGGGGATATCGAACATTGTAATAAATTCGAACAGCAACGTTCCTTCGAAAGAAACAAAAAACTGAAAAATCTAGTAACTGTCGTCATCTAATATTGAGAACATTCAAGTTACGTTTAAGGTTTTACCAGGGGCTTGTTCCTCACATACATGTACAGTCAAGTTTAAATAGGGCACCTACAACAGAAGTGTCCATCAACTCCATCATCACGACCATATCCGTCATTGTTAATAACTAAACCTTCATCGTGGGTGACAATATTTCAATAATTTTAATTGAATTTTATTACACAGTTAGACCTATTACTTGATCCGCCCACCTAGCTCGCTGCGCTCCACGCTCCGCGCTTCGCCTGAAACCTTCACGTAATTTTGTACATCTTCAATCGTCACTCTTATCAGTCTCGTGGGCTTCCCAGGAAAGCTGCTCCCGTCCGTGATTTTCCATAGCTTTACGCGGTCGATACTATCATTTAGAATGGCGACCGCTTGGAAGTTCTCACAATCTAACTTGTAGCCTTTTTTGTAGATTGACATATTACCCCTTCCTTTCACCCCTCCGGTAGCTGTTCTGTTTCTCAGATTGTGCCTATCAGCCGGTACAGACAAATAGCCAGCGTCTCTGGACCCATATTTATGAGTTCAGCTCCGATACCATCCTTACCAGCAGTTGTTGTATTGAATGACATCCTTAACCTCCTTTAAAGTTGGGGTTGGTTGGTTTCCATAGCCTGCAGTACTGTCGAAGGCATTTCTTCCGTTGTTTAGTTCTTCATTGCCTGTGCTATCAGCGCCATTCAAGTGCTCGTCGAAGTGCTGCTTCAACCTTTCGATCACCTCACGCTCGTTCATCAAAATGCTCTCATCCTTCTCCCTGCACATCTTGGCTTGCGATGATAGAACTGTTGTTGTCGTTTCTATTTATAACGTTCCACGTTCAGCCGGGTCCCTTGCTGCAGCATGACCGCCTGCGATGCATTCTTTTCCTCCTGAATCTGCCAACATTCCTCGTCGTACCAATCGTTCCGTAGACTCCGTCCTACGTACCCGACGTTGCTCTCAGCTGCTGTGTTGATGGCTGCTTTCACTGTTCTCCAGCAGTCTTCAAGAGGGACTTCATCCAGCTCACCCTCTTCCGGTAATACAGCCTTGAGGTGCTGCGCGTACGCATTGGCGTCATCCGGTTGCTTAAGCCGCTCTAGGTCATACTGGGGCAGCCGTCGGTACCGTACGTTGTTAACGACAGAGAGTCTCGGGCACAGTTTAACCATCACCAGATAATGGTCAGAGTCGATGTTAGCGACACGATAGGTCCTGATGCCGATAATGTCGGAGAAGTGCCGTTCATGAATCAGAACGTGGTCGATTTTTGATTCTGTCTGCTGTGGTGATCTCCAGGTGTATCGGTATGGAAGGCTGTGCTGGAAGTTGGTGCAACGAATGGCCACATTCTTGGAGGCGGCGAAATCGACTTTATGACACTACCCCGAATGCCACTACCCCGAAAGCCATTACCCCCAATGGGTCATTACCCCGAACGCCACTACCCCGAATGGTTCACTACCCCGAACGCCATTACCCCGAACGCATAACATTTCGAGACTTATTCAAGTTAGAGAGTGGGGAGATAATTGTACGATTCCTTATGAGTATTTAAAGAGTTTGGCTCAACAATGTTTTTTTTTTCAAATATTAGAAGACAAAATGCAGCTAGTTCTTCAACAAATAGTTTTTACATCCTTAGTTTTGTTTGAATTTATCCTCTAACTTTGGTGACATTCACATAGTTACATTGCAATGCTCTGAAAAACAGCCTATTTTGAAAAGAAGGGTGAATTTATTATGAAAAGTATAGCTATAATGTGCACAAAATTGGGGTGCATTAAATCGATACCCACTTCTTTTACTAATTTTTGTAGGTGTCGGGCTACTAGCATCAATATCTTCTTAAAGATTTTGTATCGTAAACGATGGTAATGGAAGATCACCCTGAGATAGTCGCTGCAAGTGTTGTTCTATGGAACCCGCTTAAAGACCAATCTGATAGCAAGGAAACGTTAAAACACTTGTACATGTTTGAAAAACGGCAGCATCTGATTGCCGCTACAGTAAAAACTTTCGTTGATTTGTGGGATCATTAAATTGAATTTCGATGAGATAATTACAAATTTTTTTTTTATTCAAGACAATGAAGAAATGGTAATGGCAGAAAAGTGGTGAGCGAATCCAAAAGAGACCTGTCTGTTCGAATACAAGAAGAAAAAAGTGAATGCCTTTAGGATATATTCCTTTTAAAAAAGCTGTTATATATGGAAATATTAGTGACTAGCTTATCCAACGAAAACTTGAAAGAACAGCTTATTTAAGAAAGAAGGGAAAATTTCTGGTGAAATGTTTGCAGCTATGACGTACCGTTTTGATTCATATTACGGACACTTAAGGACTCAGTGAAGTATAACCCAGCAGATAGCATACAAAATAAATCATTCTGTATGATTCCTTAGCGCTATCGAGCGTAGGAAGCCCTTATCTTCCGAATGGTGGGTAAAGAATACGCTTCCGCACCTTGATTAATTTTAAATCAATCAAAAGGTGTGGCTTTTTCATGATTCTTATTCCGGACGCTTCCTTACTTTTGCCTCATATTCCGGACACTTTGAATCGAATTCCGGACAGCTCATGATAATCATTAATGGAATAGTCAAATCATCAATTGAAATCGTCAAACCACTAAAGAAACATCTAAGGTAGTTGGGCATTATAAATTTTCGAAGATATTTATGTAAAAAGCTTACTAAAACGAGCCTCGAAAATGAGAACTTTTGAACGACAAAAATTGAAACATTTCGTGTGAAATGTTTCCCATACAAAGTAGAGTGTCCGGAATTTGAAGCTGTCCGTAATATGAATCAAAACGGTAAATGATCACTCGCCGAAACAAATCGATGATTCACTGACACATCAAATCGCGGCGATTGCACCATTGATATCATAAATGATCACTGTAACAACGTGATGCTATGGCACAACCCTTATTCATAAGAAAGGAAAATAATTGTTCAAAATCAAAATTGAAATATGAACATCAACGAGAAGGCCAAATACCGGTGATCACGCAGCTGTTCAGCAGGACCATTTTGAGGATTATGGGTTCGAATTCCTCTGGTATCGGATACATCTTATACATTTAACATTTTATTGACGTCCATGAGCATACAGGCACATGTACAAGAATGATAAATTGACAAGGAAACTGCCCATAACTGCATATTTGTAACATTCGACAAAAGTAGGCATTGAGTAAATGGGATACCTATTTTATATTTTATTGCAGTATGGAATAAAACTAAAATTTCAAAAAATCACTAAGATCAAATTCAAAAAATCACTAAATCAGAAGTGCTTATTTGAGGCTGAAATTTTGTACAACTCATATCGCATATTGGATCAATAGTCATAAAATAATTCTGATAGAAATTTCGTTTCTACTGCATTATGAGGCTCATGTATAATCTCAATGTGACAGTTATGCAGTGACATTTGCCAATGTGACAAAACAACTTGGTATTTTTTTAGAATTCTCTAGAACAATCTCACAGATTTCAATAAGTTGATCGAAAGTATTTAGCATTTGATGACTCTCCCTGGTATTAACTCCAATTTGTCAAAAATGTCGAATGTGACTGTTATGCAGTTATGGGCAGGAAAGCTTTCAGTCAATAAATTGCTTATTTCATTAAAAGCCCATTCACAAATTTCGTAACGCTGAAGGGGACAAAAAATATTGTGGGTTGTTGTCCTCAAAATGTTACAGCCCATATATAATATGTAGAATTTTAATACCAAAAACAGTATGAGGGTGAGGGTAGTTGTCAAAAATGGCAATTTTTGGAGTTATGAAATTTATGATAAACTCTTGATCTGCGTGAGTGCCAACTGAGCTAATAAACAGGCACTGTCTCAGAAAAAATGAGAAGAAGATAGTTGCCAACAAATTATTTCGAAAGAATAGCTGACATTTATAAGAAGGGAAAATATATAATGAACATTTCACCGACGAATTTTATGCGCCATTAATTACCAATTTTCATTAGAGACGCATTTTGCCCGCAAAACAAAATACTACACTGTATCTCATACCATTCGGGGTAATGGCTCATTCGGGGTAGTGGCGTTCGGGGTAATAGACAATAGACAAGTTACACCGTCTTCAGCACAAAGGCTGCACAGACTGAACGATCACTAACATTAGGCAGCGGACAACACGAAACACCCAGTAGCCCAGCGATGAATTTTTCGTTTGACGAAAAGATTTTATCGACTGGAGCGGGAATCGAACTCACACCCCGTGGCACAATACGCCTTGACGACTGATGCCGCTAACCGCAAGGCCACGAAGCCCATACACCCATTCGGGGTAATGGCTTTCGGGGAAGTGACCCATTCGGGGTAGTGGCGTTCGGGTTAATGGCGTTCGGGGTAATGGGATGGAGCCGGCGAAATCAATTAGTCGTAGGCCGTTTCCGTTCGTCAGTCGTTGGGCGCTGAACTTTCCAATTGTCGGTCTGAATTTCTCCTCCTGGCCAACCCGAGCGTTTAGATCTCCTATGATGATTTTGACATCGTGGCTTGGGCAGTTGTCGTACTCAATTTCGAGCTGCGCGTAAGAAGCTTCTTTATCATCAGTGCTTTCGGAGTGAGGGCTGTTCACGTTTATTATGCTGAAATTGAAGAACAGTCCTTTGAGCCTCAACTTGCACTTCCCCAGTCAACATTTTGGTTGGTAGAACTTTTGTTATACATCATTCTATATGAACCAATTCAATCGTATAGAATGCATGAAAAGGCTATATACCTACCAAAGTGGAGGCTATATGCGTACTTGGCACGACTTTTTCAGACTTTCTGTGATCAGATATACGATGCCACAAAATTTGGATGAAAATTAAAAAAAAGTTTTCAGCGAGTCTCGATCGCGTGACCTTTGGATAAGCAATCGGACACCTTACCACTGTCCCACTAAGGGTTACACATGGGTGATTATTTGCCAATATTAATACATGTTTCATGTACAGCGACATATACTTTGTTGTTCTTTGAGGCCCATCGTCAGTAGATAGGTACAAAGTTTGGGTGGCAATTTTTGCTAAGTTATTACGATTTCATACGATGCTTTTTGGATTGATATATGATCTGTCAGTTTATATAACATAACGCGATTCTATGTTGCACTATTTTCGACATGTTTTGTTGTGAGCACAGATTGTCGTTTTTGAATCGTAATGGGGATTTATATACAACTTGTATTAACATTGATAACGCCTTGTCTGGCATCTTGCGCGATTCTGATTTTGGACGCATGAATATGTGATTTTAGATGCACATTCTTATACGATACGTGGTTCACTGGGTCCTCTCATTGATCGGCCGCCACCCAATCACGTGCCTCTGCATATCACCCATCACTATAAAAGTTGTTCTCAGCTCGTGTGTGTTGCCGCAGCTCTGGCAGATGGTATGGTAGCCTCTAAACGTTCGCACCGTTGATCCCTTCCAACACACTTCCTGCAACGCTACGATGCCGAATCCGTGGTGTTTCAGAACGTCGGCGAGTATGCGTGTGCTCTCGATGAAGTTGAGAGATTTACAGTTCCAGGTACCGAGCTTCCCTTTACGTCGCTGTGGTCCTCGCCAATTTTCCCGATTCGTATTTTCTTGTTGATTATTCTCGTTGCTTGATTTTTTTACGGCTGGCTTCCAGGGCCTAACACCTACCCCCTAGATTCCTAAGGACCATTCCCCCTAAACTTTCGAAGGATTATAGCGCATATTTAAGCTTAGAGTTCTTCTCTGGCACTCGGACGATGATCAGCCACCCCTAACATAGGGAACAGACGCTGTTGTGAGCCGCTCCTAACATGGAGTACAGACGCTCAAGGTTTGCAGAAGCAAAAGCAAACCCCCAAACTTCTCTGTCAGCATACGCCAAGAGTTCCCACCGGGGGTTGGTTACCCGATCTACCCTAAGGTTACTAGTACTCCGACCAGTACCGCGAGGAGGTAGGTATAAAAGTTGCTGGGCAGAAGGCTACGGACCGCACAGAGGGGTCTATATTATTCCTTCAGGTACGCGAGGTACCAATGGTACGCCATGCCCCAGCCAATAACCAAACCCTCAAAACATTGTTGGAGACAGCGGATACCTCTCGGCTTGGAGCAATGTAATCCTTAAGCGGGTGAGATGGGAGATGTCGATTTGATGTAAACATTAGTGAATTGTCAGGCAGGATGATAGACAAAATTGGAGTAGGTATGTTCTCAAGTGAAGCAAAAATATTTCTCAAATTTTAGATTCCCTACGATTTTATACTCTCCTTGCGTTCTGTTAGTTGCTGAATATTATTCGAATACTAAGTCATCGGTATCTCACCTTTACCTCACGTATAAGAGTAATGTATTATTTGCACGAGCGCTTCGTTTGCTGCATTTCAGCTCGTGGCTTCCGCACAATGTACAATAGCTCGACGGCACGTTCGAAGCAGGCAAATTTCATCATCATCGAGATTTGATGGCACCACAACAAAACCGGACCATAGCAAAAGGCAGCGATACCCTTCTCGCCCATCATATTGGGCATGGTCTGACGCATGTTGTTAGCGTAACCGGAGGTCGTCTGGATCTTGTGACCTTGGCGGCTTCCAACAGTAACAGGGCAATGTCCTTGAAGAACTCGGCCTAGACGGACGCAGCCAGGTATATTCAGGTGCGATACAGGTAGGCATACTCCTTGCCAATTAAGTTGAGACCGAACTTGATAGTTCAAACAAATTGTTCAATAAAATTTTCAATTGTCAATATTTTTCAAATCCAACAACACAATCACGTTTTGGCAACATATTTGCTGGTGTGTGCCTGAAACTAATCGAATAATTTCAAAATTGTAAAAACCGTGGAAGAAAGTTTTAGAATGAGCCGTTGGACGCAGTTACCTCGCTAAACGTGGCAAGTGGGACACATCCAGTTTCATGCGTCAATCCACATCAGTAAGTCAACCATTACAATTATAGGATTGATAATTTTACATATTTTTAATTTTAAGTACATATTTGATGTACATAACGGATCAACCATAAAATACGTTACGTTTTAGGAAGAAACCCTTTATTTAATAGAATGTCAACTCACATTTAATATTAACTGAAAATTCCCCAATAAAAGCGTAAAGAGGAATTAAACATGTACAAAATATATCATTTATAAGTTGTTAATTAAAATGTAGAACATAAACAATCAATAATTGACGAAATTATAAATATGTTTTGTTATTATTTATATGCATGGCAGAAAACCACCTTATGGGGTGGAATTTTTTTCCATCTCTATTTAATTTGGTAGAAATAACAAATAAAGTTCAAATAAAATAGAAAAGTAATCGTTCTAATGATGCATTTCAAATTTTAGCTGTGTATTTGTTCAATTTTGTAATCATATTTCAAAAATAAAAAATATATTTAAAAATAAAGAACAATAACACTCTTCTTCTCCCTCTTATGCAATTACGTAATTTGAGGTTGATCTTTTTTTATAAAAATCATTTGTTTGAATGTTTTAGTGCTACTCTCTAGGAGAATTTGTGAAATGTGTACGAAAAGTTTTGATTCTGGTTTTTGTTTTGATAGGTCCCACTTACCCCAGGTACAAATATATTTTGGGGTAAGATACACCATCGAAAATTTCATATGAAATGAAAACAAAATACTGGTTTATCGTTAGCAGCTTGTAATAATACTTAAAATTATTGCATACTGATGGATATTCGATTTAAAACACATTTATTTTTTACGAGTCAATGCAAGACGTGGAACGTGTCACAATTTATCATGCAAGTTGAAAATGGCGCTGAACTGACAACTGATACATGAACCACATGATTATTAAAAATAACAATATGTGGGGACGGGCCTGGTGTAGTGGTTAGAACACACGCCTCTCACGCCGAGGACCTGGGATCGAATCCCATTAATAAAGATAGAAAAAAAAAGAAAGACAATATGTTTAGTACTCAATATATTCCTTGTCATTGTATCTTCAACTTTCTAGAAGAATACCCCCTTGAAAAACTTTTCCTAGTTGAGCTATGACGAAACGCCCCACTTACCCCGGATTCTCACTTGCCCCGGGGTACCTTGAAAATAGAATTAATCTGAACAACACAAATTCATTGTGGCGGTTGGTAATAAAACCTAGTGGGGTTGGGTATTAATAAAATATTGATTCTTTAACAAGTTTCAAATCCCAGTTCTTCGCAATAACAAAAGTCTAAAAAAGTGATATTTCTTTTGCTACAGGGAATAGGCAAAATAACTGAGATAGGAAAAAATTTCTCTCCTAATCCGATGCAAAAGGGAGCATTCGACGGAAAACTTGTTCTTATTCGTCCATGAATTTTGAAACGTTCCGGATTCTCTAAGGCCATGTCTACTATTTTATCTAATATAATTTTTGTGTTTTTTTCTCAAAACCCCCTGTAGGCTGTTCTTCAGAGATCTTCTTCTTTTAGGCATTACATCCTCACTGGGACAGAGCCTGCTTCTCCGCTTAGTGTTCTTATGAGCACTTCCACAGTTATTAACTGAGAGCTTTCTTTGCCAAAGTTGCCATTTTCGCATTCATATATCGTGTGGCAGGTACCGTAATCCGGGGTAACATTGATCATTTTTCTGAATGTTTCTTTAACATTTCATTTGAATGTGCAAATGTTGCAAATTTTATATTTTTAAAACAAGTACTGCCACCCATTACTCGAGACTATATACTGTATTTTGTTTATTGAAAGATTTAAACATGTTAAAAAAAATGTTTTAGGCGATTTTTTGATTTAGCTGATATGGGGTAATATTGATCACCTATGTAAACAACGTTCGGTAATATTGAAAATGTCGTTACTTACTTAAACCATGGCCCCTGAAGCCGAATATGAAGGCCAAACGCTTACAAGTCATTTACTTTTTGAGTTATTTTAAAATTAAAAACACCTCGAACCACGGAATACGCCTAAAGGTAGGCAATTTCCTATGGGAATTTTACATTCTTAACAGTAATTCGGTAATGTTGCCTAATTGAGCATACTTATAAAAGTTTTGACAACGGGATCGTTTTCGCCGATGCCATTTTTAGTAAGAATCACATTTTCCTTGCATATATCGTTTGCAGAACTTGTGTAAGACATGAATCTTCGGTAATGTCATCCTTAACAATTAAAATCATTATTTCAAAAAGTTGACAAATTTACGCATAATGTGAACTCAATTTTCGCAAAAACATTAACTTTTATTAGCCCATGAATATGAGAAAGAGAAGCACTATTCATAATTTGGAAATGTTTCATCAATAAATGATAATACGTACAATTCCGAAAAGATCCTGAACCGACCGGGAATCGAACCCATACACCTTCAGCATGGCTTTGCTTTGTAGCCGCGGACTCTAACCACTCGGCTAAGAAGGCCCCTTTAGCCGAGTGGTTAGAGAGATATACTGGTCTGATAATGATTGACGTTAAGGTGAAGATGAATCGAAGCCAAAACTCAAATTTTCAAGAACACAAATCTAGAGAACCAAACATCCGTTCAAGCTGAAAACTTTAACGATTGGTCACTATCTGATGGTGAATAATCGATTAGGTTTCAGCTCAAACTAATGTTCGGTTTTCCAGATTGGCTTCGATTCATTTTCACATTAACATGATTAAAAAATAAAGACGAATTTTCATGTGCACTAACCAAACAGCGCACTGAGCTGAATATTTAATCGTTTGGTCTTCATCAGCTAGCAGCCAATTGATAAATTCAACGCGAATAATTTTCAAGCTCTCTAGATCATAGGTTTTCAAACTTGCCGGACGCACGACTCACCTAGCCATCAAGTTCATGTTTTGCGACTCACAAAAAAAATATTTCATAAAAGGTTCCTGTGTAGAAAGGTTGTGATATTATATTTATCTATTAAATTATGCAGACAACTGAAGAGTTTTAATTTGTTGGAAATTCTTGAAATATTTTGAGAATCGTCAATTTTTATATTTTTTGAAGGTACATCAGCCAACAATTGGTAAAAAATAACCAATATAAAATATATTGGTAACTATTGTCCTATATGACGTGTTTCTAGGAATAATTTGCAACATAGGTGAAAATATGAATAAATACTTATTTCGCAACCCCCCTGATAACGGCTTATGGCTTCATCAAGGGATCCGATTTTGACTGATAAAAAGGGGCGCGCCTGTGGAGAGTGTACCCACCACATTCTTCAAAGGGTATAAATAGCGGAACCTTTCAATTAGAATCCTTTCCTACGATCAAGTTGGGAATTACAACTGTAAGAAAACCGAATACTTTATCACTTCTCAATAGTGATAATGTAACACGACATGTACTAAACAAAGTACACGGGATATACTACATTAGATCAAATATTGGTCTCAGTGGTTTATGTTCTGAACAGAAAAAAATGGCTTGTGGCTCCCAGGGAGTCGCGACCAACAGTTTGGGAAACTTTGATCTAACGTAGTTATGCCTAATGGGGTGCCATCGTTATAAAATAAGGTAATTTACTCTTTCTTTTAGTACGGTGTCAGTTTTGTTCAGCCTCACCCAGCCTTTTGTTGACCAACCATATTGATTTGTTATGAGAGTGGCCAAATAAGGAATACCCTGGCCAGAATAGATTCATGGTAGTTCAAATCATAAGGAAAACTTATTTTTTTTCTTTTTTTTTATCAATTTTGACTTGAAACTTGTTATGGCATTGGAATTCCAGTGTAAACTTTTCTGGTTATCTCGTATAGACTATAAATGGCTCCAGAGGTGTGGTTTACACCATCAATTTTTGAAACAAATAAGTTATATTTTGAAGATATGTCAATTTGATATGTATTCAAAATTAATTTATTTATTTTAACACTTTCTTCGTTTTAACTTCATTTGTGTGATGTAACAAATAGATATATTTTATGATGATACATTTCAAAAGTTATAGACCCATAGAATTTCATGCAAATTTCGTGTGCTTCAATTCGTTGGATGCCTAATACATTTAGTCCCTCTCGACAATCGCACATGTGTATCCTTGCCTTGCAGTTACAATTCCATACCTCACACAAAAGCAATAAAAAGCCCTCTTGTAGCGCTCGACGTCGCATCAGATTAGATCAACTCGTCACTCATTCTCGACGAACATCAATTTGTGCTCGCTTGGAATCGCATTATCAGAAAATCCATTTGGGATCGAATTTATTTCCCATTCTTTGTCGTCGTCGTCGTCGTCATCGTCTTCAGACCACCAGCAAAGAAAAGGAAAAAACGAATCTTTCCATTTCGTTTTCCCCGCCGGTACATTGGTCCCATCATCCTTGGTAATGCTTCGTTCTCTGGTACTGGGGCTGGGGCTCGGTTCAGTTAGCTTTCTAATGCCATCAGGTCCTTTCCCCATGGCTCTGAGTACAACTTGTTTCGAATAAAAATAAGTTTTATTTTACAACCAACCAAGGCAGGGAAACGGATTGGGGAGCATGTAGGTTGGCAGTGAGTGTTCCGTCAAGTCATGTTTCAACTATAAAATAAGACCCCCATTTGCTAGCTGCTGGATGGTAGGGATGCGAGGTTCAATGTTGAGGATTTCCAAAAATTCTTCCACATATAATAATTTTAAGTCATCCCACAAGAAATCCACAATAATAGTTTGTTTACAATAGGAGAAATTTCATTTTGCATTTTTTTTTAATTTTAAATATCACAACTCCACGGGGAACGTCATTGTTATATGTCACTAGATCCTTCCGGATATTGTTGATAGACTATGATATTACCCTAAGCAAATTTGTATTTAAAGTTCTTTTCTACGAATAATCACATTATAAATAATCATGAACCATGATCAATTATGGGTCAATTAAGGACTCAACGGCTTCCTTTAAGCGACAAACTTGTCAACATTACCCTCCCATCCCCAAATTGACCTGCATCGGGGCGCAGCCGGCACTGTTATTGTTTATTTTACTAATGAGAACGCCAGTACTTACAAAATGAGGATGCTACTGATCCTGAGTAGCGTCTGTTGATTACTTCTTTATGTACAGCTGTTCTTGCAATTACGGAGTAGCAACTGCGGGTGGTCAAACATACTCATGCTCATGCATAAATCTTGTTAATTGGAAATTTTTACATCTCGATATCGAAGGGACTATCGAGATAGGGATAGATCGAGACAAAGAACAAATTTTTGATGAATACTAGATTGAAAAACACTCAGTTGCCAAGAAAGTAATATACAAACAGACGTCATTTTGCGCTTCTAATTTGTTTTCAATCCCAAAACTTTGGTCTAGTAATCTTTGATATTGGTCCTATCGAGATACGGAGAGAAAATTGAGAACAAGAAATCAACAGAAATACATAGAGATATGGAGATATTGAGATAAGGAGGATATCGAGATATGGAGAGAAAAAATGTATGCAAACTGAAGGGACCTATGAAATCATCGACATAGGGAGAGATATCGAAATGTAGAACAACGAGATGTGGAGAGTCGACTGTATTATTGGAAATTACCAAATTTTTATTTTCTATTACTATGGGTGGATAATAAGCGTAGATGGGTAATAATTTCATAAATTACAGGCAGCATTTGGAAGCAATCTCATAAGAAATGTCCAATTCCCAGTATGCTCAGTATGCTTAAATTTTTACTTAGAAATATTCATACATACGTTCATTTATATACACGGATTATGGGGTGCACGACGTTAGGCATAAATACGTTAGGCATAAGGACGTTAGGCATAAGTACGATAGGCATAAATACGATAGGCATAATGGACGTTTGGCATAATGGATGTTTGGCATAATGGTCATTAGGCATAATGGACGATAGGCATAATTTCCAAAATGAAAACTGAAATTGGTAAAAAATGTGAGCTGACTTTTTTGGTAACTGTAGAGGGCTCCAATGATAACAGTGTGTCCTTTGAAATGCGATTGTCTTGCAGTCGTCCCATAGTTGTGAATCCTTTGAGGTCAATTTCTAGGACAACACTTGATTAAATGATTAGCATGTGGTAACTTCTGTTACCATAGAGTCAAGTCATGCTGAAGGTATTTTAGTTCGGTTCCAAATAGATCCATGGTCCTTGGCCATGAATGATCGTGCTCATGTATCGTGCACAAATAAGAATGAAAAATTATTACTTTGTCAAAGCAAACTTTTGCTTAATAAGAAATGGTACACAAATTATGTCACTTTAAATTTCGACTTTTTCGATCCTCTCACCCCTTTGGTCACGTTATTTGTATGAGTCCTTCGAAAATTTTGTAAGGCTTGTCACTCTTGGCTTGACCCCCTCTTTCCCTTGGAGCATTACATAATTTGTACATGACCCCTAACTGTGGAAGTGCTCCTAGAACACTTAACTAAGAACTTGGGTTGAGGCGTAATGCCAAGAATAAGAACGACACTGTTACTGCTGCTCATCTTTTGAGTTTGGTTGTACACATATTATTGGCAATTTTTTCATCAGAGATTATCCCTTCTTTAAATTGAAGGCTGTTCTTCATAGTTATACTGTCGCCAAAATTACTGGAGTTAGTGCTGCTAATGTTTTAATCAGCATTTTTTTCTTTTATAATTAAACTGTTCTTTCGAGACATACTTATTCAGTAATTATTGTCATTATTACTCTTAATACTTCCATCATAAATTATCCCTTCTTTGAATCATAGGCTCTTCTTTATAATTATACGTTTAATTTAATATCTGGAAGAGAAGGCTGTTAAAAATCACCTTCTTCCAATAATATGCTGTTTTGTGGATTCTTGCTGTTCTAATAGTTTTTGGAATTGTAGATGTAAATATTTCCATAAAAAATGCACGTCATGCTAAGTTCTGAATACTATGCTATGTTAAATTTGAACTTGACTGATAAATTGACTTTGAAATCAAATTTTACTTTTCAAACTCGACGAATTTCATTTATGTTCAAGGTGCTTAAATATGTGGTTGTTCAAAATTGTTTGAAAATATCGAAAATTGTTGTCAAAAGAGGCAAAGGAACTGTTTTCACTACATTAAATTGATGAGCAGACTCGGAGTTGGAATGTAGCGCTCTTCTTGGTATCACACTACCAGAATATTATTGTTGAAGTTCATAATATGAATTTTTGACTTAACTCTAGATTGTTGTCTTCAAGTTAATCAAGTACTAAAAATTATATGGAAATCTTCTTTAGAATTAACGCAATTATGTAAGAGAAATATAACAAAATATGGCATATACTCACCAAAACGAACATTTCTAGAAATTAATAACACTTGCACATCGCAAACATGAATGCATACTTACAATAATGGATTAAGCTAGACTTTAGAATGATAACAATGACCATGACAACAATCTTATTCCATATCTTGCGATAATGGAATAATTGTCAAATTTCAAAACACCGAAAATAGGAATTTATAACTAACCAATTAATTATGGAATGTTCACTTATGAGCTGTTACATCTTAAGAACACCCACCCACCCCCATCAACGTAATGGAATTTGGAAATGGACCCAAACAATTTTCGAAATGACAAGAGTTTTGAATGGCACACACGCAAGTAATTTTATGCCAAACGTCCATTATGCCTAACGTATTTTATGCCTAACATCCATTATGCCTAATGTCTTTATGCCTAACGTCCATTATGCCTAACATACTTATGCCTAACGTCCTTATGCCAAACGTCTTTATGCCTAATGGGGTATACTCCGGATTATGGATTACTGCATTACGACACCGAGCTAACAGTCGTGTTATTCTACTCCATGAGTAAATATGGATTATACCTACTTGTAACGGCGAGTAGGCTATTAATACGATTGCCCCCATCCCGGAAAAACCTTGTCAGGCCTCTAGATACGTTCGGAACCCGTCCGTCTTTAGTGATTACTAGGCTCGAATGACCAAACCCCGATCTACGCCGTTTCGGCTCTGAACGCAGCCACCACCAAGGAAATCGAAAATCGCCAAGGGAAAAAATTGAAAGACGAAACCATAGAGCAGATCCTAAAAACAGAAACTTGTCAAGGGTTGAATGAGAGGCGAGGCGCTTATAGTCAAAGCAAGCGATGACTCGTACGATAACATTTTACGTGCAATGCGGACATACCAGGAGCTCGAACAGCTAGGTGCAGACGTGCGTAAAGTTAGGTGCACCAGCACCACAGATAGGATCCTGGTGCTAAAAAGAAACCCGATGGCCAGCAGCTCTTCCTACAAAAACTTCACCGAGAAAGCCATGAGTGAGCCCGGAGGTGGTCCATGAATGCAAGAACTTGGATGCAATATCTACGGAAGAAGATGTAAGGGTTGCCATGAAGAAGCAGTGCGAGCTAGGGGAAGTGCAGATGCTGATCCGCATAAGAAAAGGGCCATCCGGAATGCTAATAGCATCAATAAGGCTTCCATCAATGGCCGCTTCCATCAAGGCACTAAAAGAGGAGCAGACAAAAGTAGGCTGGTCGGTATGTCTACTGAGTGTCTCTCAGAAACCGGAAGCATGCTACTAGTACGAGTAGTGTCACGAGTACCATCGTCTTGCTAGATTCTGCAAGGGGTCTGACAGAGGTAATTTATACAGATGGTGCAGAGAAGAAGGCCACAAGGCGCAAGCCTGCCGGAAGCCTCCAAAGTATTACTTACTTTACTTTTGCTGGCTCTACGTCCTTCAAGACATGACCTGTGCCACAATGTTACGCCAACTAACTCGGTCCATAGCTGCTAACCTCCAATTCCTCGATCGCCCCACACTTCCAAGATCCTGCTCCACTTGGTCAAACCATCTAGATCGTTGCGCTCCCCTTCGTCTTGTACCGGCCGGATTTGAGCTGAACACCATTTTTGCGGGATTGTTGTCCGGCATTCTCACAACGTGTCCCGCCCATCGTACCCTTCCAGCTTTGGCCACTTTCGTGATACTGGGTTCATCGTTGAGTTGCGCAAGCGTGATTCATTCTTCTCCTCCATACGCCGTTCTCACATACTCCGCCGAAGATCGTCCTAAGCACACGTAGTTCAAAAACTCCTAGCGCTTGCAGGCCCTCTTCGAACATTGTCCACGTCTCATGCCCGTAGAGGACTACTGGTCTTATCAGCGTCTTGTACATGGTAAACTTAGTACGGAAGTGAAGTTTACCACACCGCAAGGTCTTGTGGAGTCCATAGTAAGCACGACTTCCAGCAATGATACGTCTTCGAATTTCTCTGCTGCAGTTGTTATCCGATGTTATCAATGATCCGAGGTAGACAATTTGGCCACCACCTCGAACTCATCCCCGTCGATCGTCACGCGTCTGTCTATGCGAGCTCTATCGCGCTCGGTTCCTCCAGCCAGCAGATATTTCGTCTTCGACGTATTTACCTTCAATCCAACCCGATCTGCTTCACGTTTCAGCTTGGTATACTGTTCAGCAACCACCTGGAACGTTCTTCCGACAATGTCCACGTCGTCAGCGAAACAAATGAACTGGCTGGATTTATTGAAGATCGTGCCCCGCATGTTGAAGCTCGCCCGTTTCATAACAGCTTCTAGCGCTATATTGAACAGGAGGCAGGAAAGACCATCGCCTTGTCGAAGTCCTTTGCGTGTTTCAAACGGGTCCGATAATGCACCCGATATCTTCACACAGCACTGTACACTATCCATCGTTGCTTTGATCAGTCTAGTCAGTTTCCCGGGAAAACCATTCTCGTCCATAATCTTCCATAGTTCTTCGCGGTCGATGGTATCATAGGGCGCTTTGAAATCGATGAATAGGTGGTGCGTAGGGACTTGATATTCGCGACACTTTTGGAGGATCTGCCGCAACATAAAGATTTGGTCTGTCGTCGATCGCCCATCCACAAAACCGGCTTGATAAGTTCCCACAAGTCTGCTTGCCAGTGACAAAAGACGGCGGAAGATGATCTGGGAAAGCACTTTATAGGCTGCATTGAGAATGGTGATCGCTCGATAGTTCTCACATTCTAACTTGTCACCCTTTTTGTATATTGGGTATATTATTCCCTCCTTCCACTCCTCCGGTAGCTGTTCTGTATCCCAGAACCTGGCTATCAATCGGTGCAGACAAGTGGCCAACCTGTCCGGGACCAATTTAATAAGTTCCACTCCAATACCATCCTTTCCAGCTGCTTTGTTGTTCTTGAGCACCTTCCGCTGCGTTGTTAATGGCTGCTTTGAGACTTCTCCAGCAGTCCTCAAGAGGGGCTTCGGTGAGCTCTCCCTCTTCCGGCAAGGCTGCTTCAAGGCTTTGCGCGTAATCAGTTGCGACTTCGGGTAGCTTGAGTCGTTCCAGATTGTACCGTGGCGGGCGTCGGTACCAAATGTTGTTCGATGTTTGCGCCGCGATAGGTTCTGACGTCGATAATGTCCGAGAAGTGTCTTCCATCAATCAAAACGTGATCGATTTGCGATTCAGTCTGTTGGGGTGATCTCCAGGTGTACCGATACGGGAGACTGTACTGGAAGTAGGTACTACGTATGACCATGTTTTTGAAGGCGGCGAAATCAATCAATCTAAGGCCGTTTTCGTTTGTAAGCTGGTGAGTGCTGAACTTCCCTATAATCGGTCTAAATTCCTCCTCCTGGCCAACCTAAGCGTTGAGATCTCCGATAACGATTTTGACATCATGGCTTGGGCAGCCGTCGTATTCACGTTCCAGCTGCGCGTAGAAAGCGTCCTTATCGTCATCGTCACTTGCTAGGTGAGGGCTGTGCACGTTGATTATGCTGATATTGAAGAAACGGCCTTTGATCCTCAACTTGCACATTCTGTTGTCGATTGGCCTCCACCCAATCACGCGGCTCTGCATTACGCCCATCACGATAAAAGCTGTGCCCAGCTCATGTCTATTGCCGCAGCTCTGGTAGATGGTATAACCATCCCTCTACGTATGTACCGTCGACCCTTTCCAGCAAACCTCCTGCAGCGCTACGATGTCGAACTTGCGGACCCTCAATAATTCGGAAAGAATGCGGGTACTTCCCAAGAAATTGAGAGACTTACAGTTCCATGATCCGAGTTTCCAATCGTTAGTCCGTTTTCGATGCCTGGGTCTATGCCGATTGTTCCGGTCCGAATTTATATTGTATGCTTCCTGTACTGATGATTTTTACGGCTGGCTTGTAAGGCCTGCACCAACCCCCTGTCTCGCCGGAGGATCATCGTGCACAGCACTGTTTAGAGTCCCACGCTGGCACTAGGACGATGATCAGCCGCTCCTAACATGGAGAACAGACGCTGTTTTGAGCCGCCTCTAACATGGAGAACAGACGCTCTGATAAGCTACACCCTCAGAAGAGAGGAGCCCCCCTTCCCTGTCAGCATACGACCAAGGTCCCACCAGGGTTGGTTACCCGATCTTCCCTACGGTTACTCGTACCCCAGGCGGCACCACGGTGAGGTAGGGATAGGAGTTACTGGACAAGAGGCTAAGGACCACAAATGGGATCTATTTTATACCTGCAGGTACGCGAAGTACCAATGGTACGCATTGTCCAGTCATTTACCACCCAGCCTCCAAAGTATATGATCTGCGATAACGAAGAGAGTAACAACCACGCTACGGGATAGTGATAGTGATGCATCGTTGTTATAGCAAAAATTAACGGAGTGTTCTTCTGTGGCTGCTACGCACCCCCGCAATGGTCTATTGACCAGTTCAACGAGATGATCGACAAGATAGCTGTTGAATTCACAAACCGTAGACCAGTCATCATTAGTAGATTCCAATGATTGGGCCATTCTATGAGCAGTCGCTTCACCAACACAAGAGGTAGCAGTTTACTGGAGGCCGTAGCTGATCGCGGTGGCAAAGGCCTTAGATACCAGAAAGGCTCCGGGACCAGACGGTATCCCCAACGTAGCTCTAAAGGCAGAAATCCAAGAAAACTCGGATATGTTCAGGATCGTGCTGCAAAAATGTATCTATGAGGGTAACTTCCCCGACTTTTGAAAGCAACGAAAGTTGGTGCTGCTGCTGAAACCAGGCAAGCCTCTTGGAGATCCTTCAGCATAGAGAGCGATATGTCTGCTGGACACAGTTAGCTAAGTGCTGGTACGAGTAACACTAAACAGGCTTACAAAATACACGGAGAAGAAAACGGCTTATGAATTCAGCATTCGGAGAGGTAGATCCACCGTTGATGCCATCCAAATGGTCGTGGAAGCTATGGAGACATTGGGAAGCAAAAGACGAGAGGTAATCGGTACTGCGGAGTGGTCACTCTGGACGTAAAAAATGCCTTCAACAGTGCCAGTTGGGCTGCGATAACCGAATCGCTTCGCGGATGACATGGTGCTTGTAGTCATTGACGAATCACTAGAGGAAGTAGACATACTTTCTACTGAGGCAGTAGGCGCCGTGGAAGAATGGATGCGAGGGAAGAAGCTTGTGTTAGTCCATCACAAATCCGAATTAGTGATGATAAGCAACCGAAAGACATTGCAGCATGTGAAAATCTAGGTTGGACAGTGTACCATCGACTCAAAGCGGGAAGTCAGACACCTGGGAGTGATGATCGATGATTGGCTGAGCTTCAACAGCCATCTTGATTATGCAAATGAGAGGGCCAGGAAGGTGATATCAGTTCTATCCAGGATCATGGCGAGCGTGTCTACATCGATACTTAGATACGTTGGCTCCGTGTGGGTGACAGCACTGCAGATGAAGAGAAACCGCTCTCGGCTGAACAGTACGTTCAGACTGATGGCCATGCGTGTGTCGAGTGAGTATCGTACGATTTCATCGGAGGCCGTCTTTGTGATTGCAGGATTGATCCCTATAGGCCTTCAACTCGAAGAGGACAGCGAGTGCTACAGGGACCGAGGTACGTGGGGAATTCGGAAAAGAGCCAGAGATGAAACCATGAGGAAATGGCAACAACAGTGGGATAGCGCTGTGAACGTTAGATGGACCCACCGACTAATTCCGTTCCTGTCGATGTGGGTGAACAGCGGGGACTTGCTGAGTAGATCGCGAAATAGCACCAACAAATGGTTGTCGGGGTGCATATGAACCGGATGTTTCCATCCACTGGAATCGCAGGATCGACCTGAGCATCTGCCCGGATAGCATCGGTTCAGGAGATCTTCCGCCGTCGGGGCAATCTTCGTCGTTACCAGCTTAAGACATCGGAGCACCAGTGAACCAGAAGTCAGCCCTCAACCGGAATCGCAAGACCGACCTCGGCATCTGTGCGCTACAGTGCCACTTATCGCCACTCCAAATTGCATATGAGCTACCTGGAATATGCTGCGTAAATGGGATTTCAGATCAAAAGTGTTTCCCCTTTTTTTGATTTCGACTCTTCAAAGGAATCTGGTTACGTCACTGCAGCCAACCAAACATCGTGGATTCAATTTTATAGCGACAATCTGCAGCAGCTCTCCCCATCAACATCAGTGCAGTGCTAGGGTTCTTCTTTTATTGCCATCAATATTGGTTGATGGAGCACTTGGGGCCGCTAGATGGCGTACCTCCCTCGACCCCTCCCCCTACATCTTTGGCACAGGGAACCCATCTGGGAAACAACGTCAGCAAAACATCAACTGTAGTAGTCCTACTGAGAAAGATCACAAAGAAGCAGCCAGCCCGGGAGATCTCGCATTCAGCAATAAAGTATAATATTTCATTTCGCAGCGCAACATAAAACATCCATAAAACACCCTGGGAATGACGAAAATATATCACATTGTCAGAGAACGAGCGACCGAACGAGAGCTGAGCTGCTGCAGCACAGGAAACGAAACGCGAATGCGTCGTTGTCCTCTTTCTCGACTAGCAGGACGTGTCAAAATTGTATCATAAACTCAGCATATTGAGATATAATTATCTCCCATTGATAACATTGAGACATGACCATTTTTAGTTTTCCAATGCTCCATAACAAGATTATATCAAAATTTGGAAGTTGGAGCAAAGCTTGTAACAATCTTGTTATAAATGAAACTAATATTAGCGTTGTTCAACTATATAACAAAATTATATCATAGGGTATTATGATAACATGACATGATAAAATAGCCTCAATGATATGCATGTCAGATGGATACCGATGATTTGTTACATGTCTCGTTTCGATTCCCGAAAAAGTCTCGGTTTTTTTGGACAACATTACTTTTTTATTTTATTTTATCCTTCTTCTTCTTCTTGGCATTACGTCCTCACTGGGACAGAGCCTGCTTCTCAGCGTAGTGTTCTTATGAGCACTTCCACAGTTATTAACTGAGAGCTTTCTTTGCCAAAGTTGCCATTTTTGCATGATGATACTCTATGATTTTTGGATGATACTCTATGCCCAGGGAAGTCAAGGAAATTTCCTTTACGAAAATATCCTGGACCGCCCGGGATTCGAACCCAGACACCTTCAGCATGGCTTTGCTTTGTAGCCGCGCACTCTAACCACTCGGCTAAGGAAGGCCCCATATCCTATTGTGACAAAAATATGTTACAATTTTGATATTCTATAGTGCAAAATTTTAGTTACTTCAACAACATTCTGCACCTATTTCATAACCACCTTTGTTACAAAAAAAAACGTAACTAAAGAACATCAAGTTCCGATTCTGATAGTTTCAGCTACTCGGGTCGTTCTCGTGGTGGCGGGCTTCCGAAGAAAGGGGTTGATCGAAAATGTCGAGTGGGTGAAAGGAAAACACTTTCTTGTGCTCGTCGCGGGACTTTGGAAATTCTCCTGCTGCCACCCACCGGTGCTGGTTTTGCTTCTGCTTCTGCTCTTGCTGCTGACGGGGTTTGTTTCCGTTGCCGGGTTGGTTGATGCGCGTCAGATTCTTATGTATGGCTGCTACTTTTGCTAGCAGCGCGACGACAAGGACAACCAGGAGACGGTAAAACGCGAAGAAGGAAATACGTGTGTGTACTTATGCAAATGTGATGTTCTTGGTTGGTATCGTTCTTTGAGGAAAGGTGTTGGCGTTCGTATTCCATAATCTATTCCTACAGATTGAAAAAAAAAGCAATAAAAATATGAATTTAAATTTTTTTGTCTTAATTCAGTTTTAATTTTTTCTCAAGTTTGTCAATTTTGTCTTCATTTTGCCTCAATGTTTTCTCAATTTTGTCGGTCTTGTCATTTTCAATTTTATTAAGTTTTGTCAATTCAGTCTCGATTTTGTCAATTTTGTCTCAATGTTGTCTCAACTTTGTCTCGATATTGTCTCAATTTGGTCTTAATTTTGTCTCAATTTGACACAATGTTGTCTCTATTTTTTCACAGTTTTTTTTTCCAAATTTGTAATTTTTTTCAATTTTATTAAATTTTGTCAATTTTATTAGATTTTGTTTCAATTTTGTCTTTGTTCCGTCTTAGTTTTGCCTAAATTTTTCATCAATTTTGTCTCAATTGTGCAATTTTTTCTCATTCTTGTTCTATTTTTTTTCTCAGGTTTGTCATTTTTTTCAATTTTAGTAAATTTTCCCAATTATGTTTACATTTTTACGTAATGTTTTCTCAATTTTTATGAAATTTGTCATATTTTATTTTCAATTTATTAGATGTAGTCAATTTTATCTCAAGTTTCTCGTAGTTCTTTCTCAAAGTTGTCCCAATTTTTTCCCAAACTTGTTAAATTTTTCATTTTTTTTAATTTTGTCTCAATTATTCTTAATTTTAATCGCATTTTTTCTCAAACTCGTCATTTTTTTTTTTCAATATTATTTCATTTCGATTTAAGATTTTATCTGAATTTTTCTCAACTTTTTCTCAATTTTTTCTTATATATTTCTTATATCAATTTATTAAATTTTTCCTCAATTTTGTCTCAATTTTTTTCTCAATATTGTCAATTTTATATTTTTTTTTTTCAATTTTGTCACAATTTTGTATCAATATTTTCGCAATTTTTCTCAATGTTGTCTCACTTTATCTCTCAAATTCGACATTTATTTTCCAATTGCAATCAATTTTGTCTCAATTTTGTCTCGATTTTGTATCAATTTTTTCGCAATTTTTTCTCAATTTCTAATAAATGTCTATTTGTTCAATTCCATTGAATTTTGTGAATTTTATTAAATTTTGTCTTAAATAAGTTTCGATTGTGCCTCAATTTTTTCGCAATTTTATCTCGACTTTGTCTCAATTTGCATTTTTTTTCTCAATTTTGTATCAATTTATTACTCAAATTCGTAAATTTCGTCAATTTTATTAAACTTTGTCTCGATTTTGTCTCATTTATTTCGCCATTTTTTCTCAATTTTGTCTCAATTTTTTTCAAACTTGTCAATTGTTTCAATTTTATTGAATTTTGTCTCAATTGTATTGCAAATTTTCTCGAATTTTGTCTCAATTTTTTATCAAGTTTGTAGTTTTTTTTCAATTTATTAAATTTTGTCAATTTTTTTAATTGTTTTCTCAATTTGTCTTAATTTTTTCGCATATTTTTCTCAATGTTGTCTCAACTTTTCCCAAACTTGTATTTTTTTTCAAATATTGTCAATTTAATTAAATTTTATCCTAATATTGTCTCGATTTCTCTTCAATTTTCCGGCATTTTTTTTTTCTTAATTTTGGCTTAATTATTTCCTCAAATTTGTCTTTTTTTATTATTTTTTGGCAACTTTTTCTCAATATTTTCTTAAATTTGTATTTTTTTTTTCATTAATAAATCTTTGTCAATTTTGTCTCAGTTTATTCCTCAAATTCGTAATTTTTTTAAATTTTATTTTATTTCGTCAACTTTATTAAATTTTGTCTCATATTTTTTCAAATTTGTAATTTTTTTCAATTTATTTATTTTTGCCAATATAATTATATATTGTCTTATATTTTATCATTTTTTTCGCATTTTTTCTCAATTATGTCTAAACTTTTTCTCAAATTTGTCTATTTTTTTAATTTTATTAAACTTTTTCTCCATTTTTACACATTTTTTCTCAATTGTGTCTCAATTTTTTCCCACACATTTTTTTTTCGATTCATTCCTCAAATTCGTAAATTTCGTTAATTTTATTGAATTTTGTCTCAATTTTTTCCTCAAATTTGTCATATATTTTTTCAATTTCATTTAATTTTGTCTCTATTTATTCACAACTTTTCCTCAATTTTGTCTCAATTTTTTCTTAAACTTGTATTTTTTCAATTTATTAAATTTCGTCTCAATTTTGACTCAAATTTGTCATTTTTTTCAATTTATTAAATTTTGCCAATATTATTATATTTTGTCTCATATTTTTATCATTTTTCCGCATTTTTTTCTCAATAATGTCTCAACTTTTTCTCCAATTTGTCTATTTTTTCAATTTTATTAAATTTTGTCCCCATTTTTCCCATTTTTTTCTCAATGTTAACCCAAACTTATCAATTTTATTATATTTTGTTTCGATTTTGTCTGAATTTTGTCGCATTTTTTCTCAATGTTGTCTCAATTTATTCCTCTAATTCGTCAATTTTTTTAAGCTTTGTAGATTTTTTTTTTAATTTTGTCGCGAATTTTCCACAATGTTTTCGCAATTTTTTCCTCAAATTTGTCATTTTTTTTCCAATGTATTAAATTTTGTCAAATTTATTTAATTTTGTTACGGTTTTGTCTCAATTTTTTCGCAACTTTTTCTAATTTTTTCTAAAACTTGTGTTTTTTATGAAATTTTGTCAATTTTATTAAATGTTGTGTCAATTTGTACGATTTTGTTTCAATTTATTCCTCAAATTCGTATTTTTTCAATTCAATTTAATTTCGTCAAGTTTATTAAATTTTGTCTCAATTTTTTCTCAAATTTGTGATTTTTTTACATGTTTTAAATTTTGTCAATTTATTATGATGTCTCGTCTATTTTTATCAATGTTTTTTTCATTTTTTCTCAATAATGTCTCTACTTTTTCTCAAATTTGGCTATTTTTTCATTTTTTTTTATTTTGCTCAATTTTTTCGCATTTTTTCCTCAATTTTTTTTGAAATTTATCATTTTTTTCAATATATAAAATTGTGTCAATTTAATTAATTTTTGTCTTAATTTAGTCTCGATTTTGCCTCAATTTTTTCGCAATTTAATGTCGATTTTGTCTCAATTTTTACACATTTGTTTTTTTTTTTAAATTTTGAATTTATTCCTCAAATTCTTAAATTTCGTCGATTATAAAATTTTTTGTCTCGACTTTGTCTCCATTTTTCGCATTTTTTTTTTCTCAATTCTGTCTATATTTTTTTCCTCAAATTTGTATTTTTATTTTTCAATTTTATTAAATTTTGTCACGATTTTTTTTGGTTCAATTTATTCGAAAGTTTTTCTCAAATTTGTAATTTTTTTCAATTTATTAAATTTTGTCAATTTTTTGACATTGTTAATGTTGTCTCAATTTAGTCCCAATTTTTTCTTGATTTTGTCTCAATTTTTTTTTTCGCTCTTTTCTCTATTTTGTCTCAAATATTTCTAAAATTTGACTTTTTTCAAATTTTATTAAATTTTGTCAATTTTAATAAATTTTGTCTCGATTACGTCTCGATTTTGTCTCAACTTTTTTCGCATTTTTTTCTCAATTTTGTCTCAATTTTTTTCTCAAATTCGTCAATTTTTTCTCAATTATGTCTTAATTTTTTTCTGGTGAGAAATGGTAAGGAATGGAAAGGAATGGAAAGGAATGGAAAGGAATGGAAAGGAATGGAAGGAATGGAAAGGAATGGAAAGGAATGGAAAGGAATGGAAAGGAATGGAAAGGAATGGAAAGGAATGGAAAGGAATGGAAAGGAATGGAAAGGAATGGAAAGGAATGGAAAGGAATGGAAAGGAATGGAAAGGAATGGAAAGGAATGGAAAGGAATGGAAAGGAATGGAAAGGAATGGAAAGGAATGGAAAGGAATGGAAAGGAATGGAAAGGAATGGAAAGGAATGGAAAGGAATGGAAAGGAATGGAAAGGAATGGAAAGGAATGGAAAGGAATGGAAAGGAATGGAAAGGAATGGAAAGGAATGGAAAGGAATGGAAAGGAATGGAAAGGAATGGAAAGGAATGGAAAGGAATGGAAAGGAATGGAAAGGAATGGAAAGGAATGGAAAGGAATGGAAAGGAATGGAAAGGAATGGAAAGGAATGGAAAAGGAATGGAAAAGGAATGGAAAGGAATGGAAAGGGAAATGGAAAGGAATGGAAAGGAATGGAAAGGGAAGGAATGGAAAGGAATGGAAAGGAATGGAAATGAATGGAAAGAAATGGAAAGGAATGGGAAGGAATGAAAAGGTATAGGATAGGCACTAGTAATAGGCATAAGTATACACTTAATGGTTGCTTTATTTGTCTTGCTTAATCTAAAATTGAAAATATTCTGAATGCAAAAAAAATCGTGACAATCTATAGCTGCATTAATCACAAACCATTTCTTTCCTTCTGTTGGCGACACACAAAAGGCACCCACCAAATTCGAGTGAACAGCAGCAGCACAAGCAGCAACTAACAACGAACGACTTGCGTGTGAGTGAGCGCCCCGGAATGAACACGACCATGGTAGTCCTGATGCGAAGCAGAATCAGCCATGTACAAATTTGATTGCGAATTACAATTTCTCAATCAATCATCCCAATATTGATTCGGAGCAAATAATAAGAAATCCGCCCGACGGTTCTTCGACCGAGAGGGAACGCTAACCTGCCATTCTTCATGTATTTTCTCCTTATTTTTCCTCCACGCAAGTCTCCGATGGAAATGGCTTTTAGTTTAGTCGATGCGATGGCTGGAAGATGATGGGGAAGTAGTGGTTGTACCATAAGGGTTCCGGTTCGTTCCAACAATTGATGGGGTTTGAAGTGGCCTCTGGGATCGGGATGGATTGCCATTGGGAGCAATGCCAAAACAGTAATGCATTTCTTTTCATTGGCGATGAAGTTGGGTTTACAGTCCGTGAATTGTGGCTTTGCAAATTATTGAATTTCCAAATATGATAAAGGGCTATATTTCTTAATCATATGGACAAGATATTCTTATTTCCAGAAGAAAATACATCCATACTAGCATTCTACACACCGCACCACAAATTGGATTACCTTTTTTCACGCTAAATTCAAGTTTTCCATAAACCTCCTTTATTTTTCCAACCCCACAAACCGAAGCGATAGCAATTCTTCATTGTGTCAAAATATCTAATCTAATATCACTTTCCGGTTGAATTCAATATAGCAGTCCTAATATCCAAGAAGAAGCAAACCCTTAGAAAGAAAACAACTCGCGAAGCGAGGCATTACTTGGAACGAAACCCATTTCGGTTCCACTGAGTCGTCGTTGTGGGTTGCCTCTTGCGGGAGACACCGAGTGACTGATACGAAGAAAATTACGTCAAATATCAATTTAATGGCTTAACTCGCATCGGTAATCAAATTCAGGCCAATTTCGTCCGAAGGCTCCCATTATTTAGGGTTTTGGAGCTGGGAAAGGAGTCTGATATAGAGCTCCCTCCTCTTTCACCCACAAAAGCAATGCAACAAAGTTTCTGCTACAAATCACCTGAAAACGAGAAGGCGACGGCATCCATCTTGGCCTGTTATCAGTGATTTCGCAGTCTCTCTGCACTGCGTGAGTTTCTCTTCGAGTGATGCCTTTCTCGTCGTCCGCAGCAGATAATCGGTTAGGATAGGCGAAAAAGCAATTACAGCTAACAACCCCCGAATCCAAATTGTTTACGACCTACGGATAGCAAGCAACCCTAGTCGATTTTGTAACGAATACCCGAAAACCATTTACTCGAACGACATTTAGCCGAATACCATACAAACTAATGCGACAGTTACCCAAATTGTATCTATAGCAGGAGAATCTTATCCAAATCGGACCTTGTTCTCATTCAACATCTGGCTCGAATCTCTACAATTTGTGATTGCGTTCTTTGGAATGTTCTGGTGAACTGTCTTTCAGTTATACTTCCAAACTCCTAGTTAGCCACAACAATTGATCAATGTAGCTTTGTTATTTTATAATCGAATACCTTTATGTCTATGCATTGTTGGTGCTCAACAAGTTCGAAAATCACAAAATGCGTTTAGTCCGGACTTTTGGATAAGGTTTAGAATGGATAGCATGGAAGATGTAATATTCATCTCTTTTGTTACTGAGAAAGACACTTTAAAAAATCTTAGATAAATGGTACACACTCATTTTCATTCTTTTAACGAGATCTGCACAGTCGAGCGATCAGCAACTGCGTTTTACCCCGTATGTCGGGTTAATTTTTTTTTATGTTATTGTGAACGTTTAATTCAACTGATTTATATGCCATTTTCACTAAATTCAAACCAAAAGCTTCTAGTTTCTTATGATGGCACAAGTGGACTAATTTATGAATCTATGACAAAAGGTCGAAAGAACAGAAGGTCGAAAGACAAAAGGTCGAAGAACAAAATAGGGAGGAACAAATGGTTAAAAATCTCCTTTCGACCTGTTGTCTTTCGACCTTTCGTCCATTCGACCTTTTGTCCTTTCGACCTTTTGTCTTTCGACCTTTTGTCCATAAGCCCTGATAACGACCCACGAGAACCAATGTAGTAAGGTAAAAAGGTGTAATACGCCCCCCTTAAGGAAAAACTGCTCTATCGCAGTAGGAAATGCATCACTTCTTAAGTTGTTTTTGTCAAGGTGTTCCTTATTTAGTTGTTCATGCTCTGCACGCAACTTTCTCTTTCCAGGTTGCTTCAAAAAAGTGTTCAAGATGTGGTACCAATGTTTACGTTTCAAAACAACACGGGCAATATGCCCCTCCCATAGAAGAAAGGTCCACAGCTTTGAAGAAATGTTTCCAAGGAGAATTCCACGACCTGCTAAGTTTAAAAGGGTCCATTAGCATATGTCTTCCGGTAAAAGTTTTTGTAATAAGTATAATAGTAAGGAATGGGTTTCATTCACCCTGAGACTTGCTTATCAAAAGCAAAATTTTAATCCAAAAACCTAATTTTCGATATATTTTGAATATGTATTGATTGTTCATACTTCTCAAAAAACATATATGCGCACAACATATTTTTTCCACGAATATTTAAGATATGTAATCATATTTACGTGTGAAAGAAGCCTCAATCCCGTGAAAATGAAGAGAGGCGTATTGCGCCGTTGGGGCGTATTACACCGAGTTACCCTATGCATATTTCTGGAACGGGACAGATGAGTAGATGCAGGAAATCGGTTTCTGACGCCATTTTAAATACAAGATGGAAATTTCTGGTTCGCGAAAAAAAAAAACTTGAAACCCACGCAGAATGAAGGGGCTTAGTGGTCTAATGGCTACCGCTTCTGCTTGATAAGCGGGAAAACATGGGCATCTACTCATTGTTCACATTCCGAAAATACCCATATTATGAGGGTTTCAATCGATTTTCTCTGTTCCCAAACCAAACCGAAAGTCACCATCTTGGATTCCAGCATGGCGTCAGACATCGATTTCTGTCCCGTTACAAAAATACCCATATTGTGATTTTTACAAACCGGAAGTCGCCATCTTGGATTCAAAATTGCGTCAGAACACGATCATCTACCCATCGGTCCCGTTCCAAAAATACGTGAGTTTCGAGTTATCTTCACAAACCGGAAGTCCCCATCTTAGATTCAAAATGGCGTCAGACTATGGTTTACGTCTGGGAGGGAGAAACCAATACAAAATTTTTTTACGTCACAGTGAGCCGAGATTTCGCTGTCACGAACTGTCACTGTGAGCCCGGATCTTAAATAATGGACAAACATGATAAAATCGCGTAATTAGCAAAAGCATATTTTTGCGTTTCATCAAAAGTAGCAAAAATCGAATTAGAATCAATTTATGCACATTCAAAAGTAACGTCACGAGAGCACCTCTAATTCTAACTGAATATAACGTATTGAAATGAGGTTCTTTTTACTGTTTTCAATAAAAACTGAGAATTGAACGCATAGAAAACTGTGGCCCTTTTTCAATGTTTATCCAGAAAGATCGAAGGTACACAACAAATTAAAACTGGCGATTTTCACCAAGCCTGCCTTGATTGTCGTTGGCAAACTGGAATTATCTTGAAGCTTTGAAAAAAAAATTGTGTCCAATTTCGTGTGTAGTAACTGTGCTTCCCTCCCAGGTTTACGTTATCCCTATTGATTCTCTTGAGAAGTACCACGGATAAACGCCACCTCTTCGCAATACTTCTTGAGAATAAACGAAAAGCTTTATGGACTTATCCACGGTTTTCTTTGATTGGAGATTTTCGTTTTCTTTTCCGCTCTGGGCCGTGTCATCCGGATCAACATCCAGTGAAGGAATGTTCACCGAATGAATATAAGTGGATGAATGTGTAGCGAAATCGTTCATTTTCTGTAAACACGGACCGCATTAAAGGTTTTCTTCCCGCTGGAAGTTGCAGCGTGGCGCCATCGTAGATGCTGTTTACCTAAACAAAATGACATCAGTTCTACACTGAGAGCAGCACTGCGGTTAAAAATACCATGTTGATGGTTTAAGATAAATGCACGACACCACTTTATTTGTGCAGACTACACCCCACGTTTTCTCCAAAAGAATATGCAGTCATTGTTACCATGACGACAGCATATGAGTCAATCAGTCAAAGTTACCATGTTCAATTGTAATCTCAACAACAACTAATAGTTAAATCTTCAACCATCGGTTGTATTAAAAATTATTACAGCCATGTAGTAAGTTTTGCTGCACGGCTGTGTAGTATTCTTTCAAAATAAATAAACTTTTTTTTTTTTCAATGGCAACACCAGCCGTTTTTTTTTTCTATTTTCTCATCTTGTATAAACACAAACCGTCCGCGTCAAAAATCGTTATTGGACTGACGATGATGCGCACCGACGCCGACCACTGAAGCACTCCCAAAAACGCTCTCTCGGCTGTCTCACCACCTATGCGAATCAGATGTTTTCGCTTGTTTTGGGTTGTAGTATGTAAAGTTTGTAATTATAACAAATTGGTTGAAGAATTGATATTGGTTCTCTATTTGCATTTAAAGATCTTGCATCAGTAATAGTTTCTCGCAATGGAAATTCTGACATGCAGTTGTAACAGATTTGTAGGTACAAATATATCAAATCACTAACCCTAGGGAAATTCAGGCATATTTGACAGAGAAAAATAAACACGAGTTCCATTAGAAACAAACCATGTATCATATTTTACAAAAAAACGGTGGAAAAGCATATAAAAAAAGAATGTTTACTCAGGGCTCAAGTTAAAATCTAGTATCTCATAACATAATTATTTTCTTAATATTAACATTAAAGATTTGAAATACTTAAAAAGAAGTAGATAATTCACATCAATATGATCGGTCACAGAAAATAAAACTGAACATAAAAAAAATAATTAAGAACCCCTGAAGATTTTATTTCAATAGGTTAATTATTAAGATTATTGTGGAACAAGAAATAATATATTCAATCTAAAGTATTTCCATTTAAAGAATTCTAATATTTATAAATATAAGTAGCATCGAATCTGATTTTGATTTTTCAGTTAGATGAAAAAAAAAATGATTATGATCATGATATTATCTCTTGATGATACTATCGCCATTGAATATGGAATAAGCGAGTAACTGAAACACTTTTCTTAATTGTTATAATTTTTTGGAGAAGTAAATCAACGGTTTTAAACGAAGATTCATGTTCGACATAAAAATTATAAAAATAGAAATCTTGAAAGTTGATATCACAAAAAAAAGTTTGGAATTTTTTGACATTTTCAATAACGAAAAGTTTCCAAAATCCTAAATATCAGCAATATAAAATGAAGTTGCAAGAACAATAATTGATTCAATTAACCCATTAATCACCTGATTCTTTCTAGAGTATCGCAATATGATAAGAGAAAGCAAAAACCGTCATTTAAATGAAAATCTACGGTCACATTTTGTTACAGTACACAGTGGGTCATATGTACGCAAAATATTTAAAAAATAAAAATCATTGATTATTTTCGCAAATGTTCGAAGGTGGTATGGTGCATTCAAAAGTGACAAGATATTATGACAAACATAATGTAAACGGTAATAACATGTTACAATAAATATAAATAACAAAAAGAGGTTTATTTGAAAACTACATCACAAAATGATGCTGAATGTGACATGTGTACAAAGCACACACAAGAACATACACGTACATGCACAATACATACTCGTTTGCACATTGAAACATTCATACACATATAGCCGCACTGCCCATAACTGCATATTTGTAACATTCGACAAAAGTAGGCATTGAGTAAATGGAATACTAAGTGTGCATTTTATGGCAGTATGGGAAGAAACTAAAATTTCTAAAAATTACCAGGAACTCAAAAATGTTTATTCGAGGCTGATATTTTGTACAACTCATAGCGCATACTAGGTGAATTGTCAGAAAATAATTCTGAGAGAAATTTCGTTGCTATCATATTACGAGGATCATTTATAATAGGGGTATTCACTCAACGGCGTAAATCCCTGCGTATATCGCGATAAACTGGGTATCTCAAATATTTCACAAAATTTCGTAAACTGCATAGGAAATATTTCAAGTTGTTGGGAGTCAACAGTCGATCGATCTAAGAATGCGTCGATCATCATAGCAACTTCCATGGAATACGTTATTTACAAGCAACAAACTTCGAAACCAAGTATGACAAAGCATGAAAAACGATTGGGATACGTTGATAAGAATAGGATTGTCCATAGAAACGCGAGTTTTGTTGATATTGTTCGTTTGAATAATCGTCACAGAGAGGATCGAAAGTTACAATTTGGCGACAGAATGTTGTGTCTGTGTCTCAGCAATATGTCTTTACCTTCATAACCAAACTGAACGCAACGCGCATCGAATCCCATCATTTAACATCGAATTCGGTTCTAATTGTAAGAGGCGTTCTGCATTTGAATATTCCGAGGAATTGAAACCGCGTTGTTTTCGATATTCGATAAATACAAAATTCCACTTGGGATAACTTGAATGATTGTGGGAAATTGTTCAGAATGGTCGTAATAATTTTTACAATAAGTTGAATGAGAAGTTCTTATTGCATCAGTACTGTTAGTCGGTCTTCGGTGGCGATCCACGAAGGATTTCTGGAAGAAAACAGTCGGAGGGTCGTCAGCTGCTGAAAAACTTGGCTGAAACGAATCGAATCAAAATTTGTAATTTAAATAAACAAAGTTTTGACAAGCCTGAAATTTTCGTTGGGTAACTAGATTATAAACTTCTTATGTTTTATCGCCTGCAGCCAGAAAAGGAATATTTCATTTGAAATGTTTCATCACCAATAACTAAGTTTACGCTGCTTTAAGTGAATACCCCTAATTCCAATATGACTGTTATGCGGTTATAATTACCAATATGACAAAACAACTTGGTATTTTTATCGAATTTTCTAGAACAATCTCGCAGATTTCAGTAAGTTGATCGAAAGTATTTATCATTTGATGACTCTCCATGGTATTAACTCCATTTTGTCAAAAATGTCGAATGTAACTGTTTTGCAGTTATGGGCAGCGCAGTAGTCGCATTCTCCTCCTATATTTTTCGCCAGCCTCGTTAGTATCGAATTGTTACGGGGTACACACTTATAAATCTTTCCACGAATATAATAATTTTTGTCGTAATAAAAACCACTAAGAACTTAGCAGGATTCCAAAGATATTGGCATATTGTTTCTACAGGATTCTTGAAGGTATCCCACAGGATTCCCTCAGGACTCTCGAATAATATCACTGAATCCCAAATGGAATTTTTACAGGATGCTCATGACAAAAACACACGGAATTCTCATAAGGGCCCATTCACAAATTTCATAACGCTTTAGGGGGTGGGTGGGTGTCCGAACGTTGTTACGGCCCATCCAAAAATAGTGGACTACTAATACAAAACGTGTCACGAGGGGGTGGGCGGGTGTCCAAGAGTGCCAATTTAAGCGTTATGAAATAAATGAACAAGTTATGAAATAAATGAAATCCTCACGGGATTCCCAGAATCCTCACGGGATTCCCAGAATCCTCACGGGATTCCCAGAATCCTCACGGGATTCCCAGAATCCTCACGGGATTCCCAGAATCCTCACGGGATTCCCAGAATTCTCACGGGATTCCCAGAATCCTCACGGGATTCCCAGAATCCTCACGGGATTCCCAGAATCCTCACGGGATTCCCAGAATCCTCACGGGATTCCCAGAATCCTCACGGGATTCCCAGAATCCTCACGGGATTCCCAGAATCCTCACGGGATTCCCAGAATCCTCACGGGATTCCCAGAATCCTCACGGGATTCCCAGAATCCTCACGGGATTCCCAGAATCCTCACGGGATTCCCAGAATCCTCACGGGATTCCCAGAATTCTCACGGGATTCCCAGAATCCTCACGGGATTCCCAGAATCCTCACGGGATTCCCAGAATCCTCACGGGATTCCCACAATCCTCACGGGATTCCCAGAATCCTCACGGGATTCCCAGAATCCTCACGGGATTCCCAGAATCCTCACGGGATTCCCAGAATCCTCACGGGATTCCCAGAATCCTCACGAGATTCTCAGGATTCTGCACTGGAAATCCTTGATCCACATTGGCATCCCAAAACATATTCCGAAATCTGCACTCTGGAATCACGGAATCCACACTGACTTCCGGCACAGGATCCATTCTATAATTGTTCAGGAATCTCTGATTTGCAAACCACGCTTATTACAGTATACGACGAGCGTGGTGATGCCGATAAGAGCTGGTGACAAAACAGATATGTTTTACGCTGACAGCGCAACCTAGTGGAAGAAATCTTAATTAAAAAACTTGTCATTGGACTGCCCTTAAGGTCTTTCACAACTTTGCCAAAGATACCAACCATCCATTTTGTCTAAAAAGTTAACTGTATTCAAAAATGTTACTGATCTCAAAATAGATCACTGGGCGTTCGAGGCATCTGATCTCAAAATAGATCACTGGGCGTTAATGGGTTAAACAATCATTACGATGGATATATTTTATATTTTACACTCAAATAACATACAAGTTAGATATTAAGTAATTATAATTATCAATATCAAATAATTTGGTGCATGTTATTATGTTGGCGTGAATTGAGTTTCGTGTAAGCATTAAAGACAAAAGTCATCCAATTATGTTTGTAGAATAATAATGATAACATGCACTGCTTTTATGAAATAAAGTTTTGTTGGTGTGTAAAATAAAATACTTTGATGACAAAACAGTTTGGTATAAATATATATAGACCATTTAATGAGTAGAGAAGGGAGCGAATGTAGTATTATAGAGTAAGTTATAAAAAAAATATGTATACGAATACCAAAACATAATTTAGTTTATAAATAAAACAAAAAAAAAACATATTGTGATGTAATCGCTAGAAGATTTCCGTCAGTGTAATCGTAATTTCTAAACGAAAGTTCGCTTCAAGTGAAAATGACCGAGTAGAACACGAGTATGCAAGCTGACAATGCACACGGATACGAAGGCAGAATGGTTATGCTGAATGGACGCTCTCCAGCGTCGTTTGAATCGTGGCGACAGGTTGCGACTAATGGTGAATGAAACGAAACGAGATGAAAGAGGAAAAGAGAGAGCGTTTTCGGGAGTGCTTCAGTGGTCGGCATCGGTGCGCATCATCGTCAGTCCAGTAACGATTTTTGACGCGGACGGTTTGTGTTTATACAAGATGAGAAAATAGAAAAAAAAAGGCTGGTGTTGCCATTGAAAAAAAAAGTTTATTTATTTTGAAAGAATATGACAGGCTGTAGTAATTTTATAAGCTACCGATGGTTGAATTTTCAACTGCATATTGTTGTCCTTTCTAAAATGCAGAGAGTACAATCACAGTTCACGCAAAATGCACCGAAAATTGAAAATTTCTTAAATTGTACGTATTATTATGCTTGCGAACGTTCCAAAAATTCATAAATTTCGATGCATTATTTTGACATCGTTTGACAAAGAATATAAAGTAGCGGGCAAAAAATTCAGTAGTTGTTGAACTTCCACTCGGCTGGTTAGCCGTAAACCACGAATCATAATTAAAACAAGTAATTATCGAGCAACCGACTCATGTTCCGTAAGCGGTCATTTGAGAACGTTGCGACTCGTTGGAAGCCCGCACTATACAAATCTCAGCCAGTACGTCGTTGGCGAGTAGTGTGTGATATTTCATTACCTAATAAACTTTGCGCTCTCAGGATTCCTCTTCTTGGCATTACGTCCCCACTGGGACAAAGCCTGCTTCTCAGCTTTGTGTTCATATGAGCACTTCCACAGTTATTAACTGAGAGCTTTCTTTGCCAAAGTGTCATTTTTCGCATTCGTATTTTGTGTGGCAGGTACGATGATACTCTATACCCAGGGTTGTCAAGGAAATTTACATCACGAAAAGATCCTGGACCGACTGGGAATCGAACTCAGACACCTTCAGCATGGCTTTGCTTCGTAGCCGCAGACTCTAACCACACGGCTAAGGAAGGCCCCTCTCGGGCTATACATTACGTATACAATAGAAAGCGTTGTGTTTCAATGCGTATCTATTTATTCCGAAAGAGGTGCGCTTCGCGAATGAGGACCACGTGTTTATTGAGCTGAAATCGAATTCAGGTTAACATCTGCGTCCATGAGTTCTCTCGTGATGTAGGGGTAACGCGCCCTATCTAGTGACAAGAGAGTCGTGAGTTTGATTTTCACCGAGAAGACTTACTTTTTTTTCGCTAATTTTACACCAATTTGTCCAGTGAATCCAATTGCAAAGTATATAAAATGTTTAGTTTTTCTTTCGTTGTTGAAAAATACAAATCAAATCCTTCTAGATCAGGAAATTAATGAGTCGGGCAATTTTTCTTCATCATTATGTATTAGGCCATCTCCTCCTATCTAGAATCAATGGAGACGTCATTCGGTAAATGTCGTTCCGGTAAATAACTTTCGAGTAAATGGTTTTCCGTTATTTGTTATACATCCCTCAGCCATTCTGAATGGCGGTGCTGGGGCGTTAACGGTTTGAACGCGCAACAGGATTCACATCTCGAAATAGGTCGAATGCTGATAACGCCCGGCCCATCCATGTAGCCTCAAAGTTTCTTTTTACACCTTCTCAGTAATTCACCCACAGCTAATCGAACGATGGGTTCAGCCTCGACTATACAGGCTCTTCTGTAAAAGCAATCCGATCGTTGTCGCAGAAATTGCGTGCGATGGCACCTTTCTTTGGAATCATCTTTCCCCTTTTATTTCACACCAAGGGGGAATATTTTTTTCGGCATGGAAAATTGGCGGATACGGAACAAGGTGGATTTAAAATTGAATCATCCTGAAGTGCAATTGGAACTTTTTAAGAATGGGTCATTGCACATGATGTGTAGGTACGAGAAAAAGTGCAATCGTCTTATTGACCTTCACGGATTCTGTTTTAATTGGAGTGAACTGTAAATATATGATGTATCTCCACAATCAGCAAAAAAAAAATTCCAAGGAATTCCTTCAAAGATTAGTGCAAAAGAATATACTTGAACTTCTTCAAAGGAATAATGTGAAAAGTAGTCGAAATATGCGTATCTGTCTAAAATTCAATACTAAAATCTACTTCTTTGATTCTACGTATTTGTTTTATAAAGGTATGTTTCAAATTTGAAAAAAGACAGTGATTGTAACACCTTTCAGAATTAAATGATTCCAAGTCCCAATTGCGTATGTGGCTCATAAATCTACTGAAACGTAATATTTTCTCACTTTCTTCCATTTGAATTCCATTTTGGCGAAAATTTTGCATATCGCACGCGGGTCGTCGTGCGATGACAACCCATACCTCGCAAGGTGGCGTCACATCCATTCTAGTAGGTGCCCCTTGGGAAAGCACAGCTTCAACGACACTTTTTTCTTCGCCACAAAGACCATCATTCCGCACGCGTTGTTATTTCTTCGGGTTTTTTTTTTTATCAAAATGTTTATGCTACATCCCTTATTTTCTTGAGCCTACCTGGGTGGTTATTGTATTGTGGCACCCTTCTTCACATTCGCGTACGCATGTTGAAGATTTAGAATAAGAAGCTTCATCTTTCCGATTTCAAACGTGTCCTGCTTTTCCGAACACCAGGTGAACACCATTCGGCGAGGATGGACGGACGGGCGCATATTAGAGTAACACGACCAATTTCATGGTCAAAATGTCTAAGGACGTTGAAATGTCCTGTCATACATTTGTAAGCTGACGAATTCCATCCGAATCGAATTTAAAAGAAATCGTGCACGATATTCTTCGATTTGAATTAATTTTGACTCAAAAGTTACTTTGGTAAAGAAACTATAAGTTTTTCTAGCGGTTTGTTTGAAACAGTATTTACTTCAAAAATTTTGGTTTAAAAAAAACAATTCTAATTTTTTTTTCGGGTAACTAGTTCAAATATCCGTAAGTCGGATGAGTTAACAAACTTAGTTTATTCATAGGTTTCATTTCACAGACATAAATCTACACATTCTTATCTAAATCTACTCGGTTTCCATTAGTATAACGTTTGAAATTTAAATTTACGGAACGACATAAAAGAAATTTTGGAGACAATAATTTAAATTTACAGCCAAAATTACTACCGAAAACAGCTGACTTTTAAATCGTTTTAATTCAAGCTCAGGGATTTTCTGGGAAGTTTGTTGACTTTTTACCAAGAATTTGTCCCAGTTACCCCTATATGGGGCGCCGGGGACAGAAATATGCAAATGCGTATCGAAGGAATATTCCAATCAGCATTTTTTTCCCCTTCCGCTCTCATACATTGTCGTTGTCGTCGTCGTCATGGCATCATCCTCCGCCCTGCGCCTTTCTATTGGGATTTTCCATTTGGGATCGGCAAAGGATTTCTCTGGTGGGCACTGAACGTATAGTACCGAGCAAAATAAGATTTTTGAATTTATGCCAACCGGTGCCACCTGAGCTGAGTCGCTTCTTCTGTTGACGCATGAGAAGTATTGGGTTGTGTGGCACAGACGACGCCGCGGTGTCATTCGTTGAGCGGGCTGGCACCTGGCTACGTTAAAGCAAAGGTATGTGCTTAGAATTGTACGGAAGTATGGAGTTGAAAGGGAAACGACATTATTATTAAAAATGGTTACAAGCTGGTCAAATGCGAAAATTATAACTTTGACAAAGAAAGCTCTAAGTTGAAAACTGTGGATGTGCTCGCAAGAACACTTAGCTGAGCAGTAGGGTGCCAATGAAAATCGATTTTTCGAATTTCAAAAAATGGTAGTGCTCAAAAGTTTCGTCTCCTCGAAAAAAGTCCCCATGCAAAATTTGAGCTCAATCGGACTTCATTAAGTGGACCCCCAAAGCGGTCAAAGTTTGGCTTTTTTGACCCATGAAAAATCTACATGAAATTTCCGAAATCAAAAATTTTTTTTTTGATGCCAGATGTCTTAGAAATGCATGAAACGTCGAGATCTGGTGTTATTTGGAATTTTTTTTTTTTTTTAAATCGACTTGGGACTTAAATTTTTGAGTTGGGGGCAGTGAATTGAATTTGAAATGAACGGTTTGAATTCAAATGCTGAAAAATTCAAGGCAATAGTATTGAAACATATCCTATATCATTGTTGGCCACTGAAAGCATATTATATGTGATATTTCATTAGGGTGGTTCATTTACTTTCCATTAGGGTGGTCTTTCTTGTTAAAATATAAAAAAAATAAAAAAATGAATTTTAATTGAATATTGAAGACAATAGTATTGGAACATCTCTCACATTATCGTAAGACATTTTCTACATTCAATATGTGTTATTTTATAAGGGTAATTCATTTATTTTTCATTAGGGTGGGCCTTTCTGTCGAAAAATCATAATTTGAATGGGATATTAAAAACAATAGTATTTTATCACCTCTTTCATCATCGTAGGGCATTTCCTTCATTAGATTCGTGATATTTTATTAGGGTGGCTCACTTATTTTCCATTGGTGTTAGCCGAAAATAAAAAAAAAAACAAAAAATTTTGAATTTGATCCTTTTAGTATTTTAATACCTCTTTTATAATCGTAGGCCATTGTCTTCATTTTTGTTTAGAGAGGCTTTAAATTCTTCTGAATTCATGCGCCTCTAGTTCCATTTGATATGCGATATCATCGTAGGACACTGTTAACATATTTCATTAGGGAGTTTCTCTCATCTTCCACTAGGGTGCATCATTTTTCGTACAGTTTGAAACCATGATTTCTCGAAAAAGTCTCGTCCACTTTCCTTAATTATGGTGTCATTGTAAAAATTTCAACCTTAATATCTACAGACCGAAAGGTTATGGTGTGGACTACTACATAATATTTGCGTAATGTTCGACGAAAAATGTAAAGGTAACTTAGTTAACAACATAAGAGTTTTCTAGAAAGCCACTCATTGTTAGAAAGGTCCTTTTGAAAAGTTTTGCGTGATTTTCATTCGGAATGCAACACTTCACTAAGCTGAACCAGTTTGGAGTCCTCGTCTCATACAAAATCCGTTTGCTACTTCGTGATTTCAGATGCACTCATCTCAGAGCATTGAGCCTCAGTGACATTTCCAATTTAGTTTTGCAAATTCCGAAGGAAATTCCAGAGAAAATTCTGAAGGAAATACTGAAGGAAATTCCAAAGGAAATTCCAACGGGAATTCCAAAGGAAATTCCAACGGAAATTCCAGAGGGAATTACGAAGGAAATTCCAGTGGAAATTCTGAAGGAAATTCCAGTTGAAATTCCGAAAGAAATTCCAGAGAAAATTCCGAAGGAAATTCCAGACAAAATTTCGCAGGAAATTCCAGAGGAAATTTCGCAGGAAATTCTAGAGGAAATTCCGAAGGAAATTCCAAAGGAAATTCCAAAAGAAATTCTAGAGAAAATTCTGAAGGAAATTCCAGAGAAAATTCAGAAGGAAATTCCAGAGAAAATCCCGAAAGAAATTCCAAAGGAAATTCCAAAGGAAATTCCAGAGATAATTTCGAAGAAAATTCTAGGGGAAATACGGAAGGAAATTCCAAAGGAAATTTCAGAGGATATTCCGAAGGAAATTCCAGAGAAAATTCCGAAGGAAATACCGAAGGAAATTCCAGAGGAAACGAAAACTGTAGAGGTAAATTCCGAAATAATTTCAAAGCTTCAAAAGAAATTCCAAATGAAATTCCGAATCAAATTTAGAATGAAGCTCCAAAAGGAATTCTGAAGGAAACTCCGAAGAAATTTCGAACCAAATTGCAAAGTAAATTTCGACGAAAATAACGTAGAAAATTCCAAATCAAATCCCGAATGTAGCTCCAAAAAAAAAAATCCAAACGAAATTCCAAAGCAAATCCCGAAAGAAATTCCAAAGCAAATTCAAAAAGAAATTCCATAAAAATAAATCCGAATGGATTTTTGAAGGAAACTCGGACGAAAATTAAGCAGAAAATTCTAAATGAAATTCCGAAGCCAGCTCTAAAAGAAATTGCAAAGGAAATTCCATAAGAAATTTCAAAGGAACTTCCGAAGCGAATTCCAAAGGAAATTCCGAAGGCAATTCCAGAAGAAATTCCGAAAGAAATTCCAAAGGAAACGCCGAAGAAAATTTTGAAGAACTGAAGAAGGAAATTCCGAAAGTAATTCCAAAGAAATCTAAAATAACTTCCTGAAGCAACTTACTGAAAGATATGCATGAAGAAATTCCAAAGGAAATTCTGAAGTATATGAAATATGAAGTTCCGAAGAATACAAAGGAATTTTAAAGGATACTCCTAAGAAAATTTCGAAAAAACAATTCGAAGGAAATTCCAAAGTAAATTCCGAGAAATTTTAACGGAAATTCTGATGAAAATTACGTAAAAATTCCAATCAAAACTTCTAAATAAAATTCCGAAATCTCCATAGGAAATTCCAAAAGTTATTCCAAAGGAAATTCCGAGGAAACTCTATAACAAATTTGGAAGTAAACTTCAAACGAAATTCCGAAAGAAATTTCAAAGAGAATTTTGAAGGAAGTAATAAAGGAATTCCAAAGCAAATTCTGAAGGAAATTTGATAAGTAGCCTCAAAGAAAACTGCAAAGGAATTTTAAAGGATACTCCTAAGGAAATTTCGACGGAAATTCCAAAATTAATTTCGAAGGAAACTAAAAAAAAATCCAACGGAATTTCCGAAGCAAATTTCAGAGGAAATTCTGACGAAAATTGCGTAGAAAATTCCAAAGGAAATTCCGAAAAAAAATCCAACGGAAATTCCGTGGAAAATTCCAAAGGAAATTCCATAAAAAAAATCAAAGCAAATTCCGAATGAAATTCAAAAAGGAAATTCAAATCGTTCATTTCAAATTCAATTCACTCCCCCAACTCAAAAATTTATTGAGTCCCAAAAGGTCGTTTTTTTTTCAAAAAAAAAAAAAAAAAAATTCCAAATAACACCAGATCTCGACGTTGCATGCATTTCTAAGACATCTGGCATCAAAAAAAAATTTCGATTTCGGAAATTTCATGTACCAACCCCCCCCTCTGGAGATTTTTCATGGGTCAAAAAAGCCAAACTTTGACCGCTTTGGGGGTCCACTTAATTAAGTCCGATTGAGCTCAAATTTTGCATGGGGACTTTTTTCGAGGAGACAAAACTTTTGAGCACTACCATTTTTTGAAATTCGATGGCAAAATTTTTCCCATACATTCCATTGGCACCCTACTGAGCAGCAAAGAGGTGCATGGCAGAGTTAGATATAAGTGACTATGCAAACCATGGCAGAGTATATGAAACCAAGTACAGAGAATATAAAATATATTTTGAATAAAAAATTGTTCTTAAGACGTGGAGATTTTTTATAAATCTAACCATGAACCGCTTAGGATATTAACGAACCACGAGCATCTTAAACCACACTTTCCCCTAAGACTTCCGATTTGACATCTCGAGATGGAAAACCGCTCCATCGCACCGGTTCTGGTGTATGGCAACATCCTCTGCGAACGAACGAGAAGAATAACGCGCTACCTTTGCAAGTTAGATCTGAATTTAAAATTATATATGATTTTGAAAGTGTGTCCTGCCCTCCCCCAAACCACCATATTCCGTTTCAATAACGCCTGGTAGTCAGAGACAAGCCATGCGAAAGAGCATTGAGTTTCTCCCCTTGAAGGAAGATCAAGCGCGAACCAAGCAAGGTGTGACGGGTTCGGGATGTATGTTTGTGTATGTGTGTGCCCGGCATAATAAAATCCTTTTTCTCGCATGCATCATGGCACTTCAGAGCGAGAGTAAGGGTATGCGATATGCATTTGATATGTTAGTGACGAGACCAAACAGAGTATGAACATTTTTCATTAAACTTTATACAAAATCTAAAAACAAAAATGGAATTTTACGAAAAGAAACTTTCAATTTTGTTACGTGAAATAGGGAGACTTACGGCCTCGGCACCATTCGACTATTATCGGCACCCAAATTTCAAACGCAAAATATTCAATATTTTTCTATCAAAACACATCAACGAAAACATCCAGATGATTCTTTATTCCGCCCGCATCCCGCTGACGAGATTTCCGAGATTGAACAAACAATATCGCCAGAGATGTCATCAATTCAAATAAACACGCCTCAAAATGCGACTGATTTGAAGCTGCCGAAGAGATTGACCAGCAGATCTTATGGGAAAGTTGCCGAAGAGAATGAGGCTGCCGACAATAGTCACACAGACAAGAGATGTTCGCAGAGTTGTAAAAACTTTTCCAAAAGCATTTTGACAAGTCTGTCGGCGTGAATCGATAGAGGATTGAGCAATGCATAAATGTAAACATCGGCATCGGCTTAGACCCTATATCTTCCATCATTTCTTGTTTGGATTGGTTTCGACAGAATCATTTTAAAATATCGCTCACCCTCAAGCGAAAGACAGCGCCACCCGCCATGTGTGAGTGTTCCATCATCTTTCTTCGTGGTGGCCTCCCAAGGACTTTCTAAACTCTTTTGAAGCGCGCAGATTGTCGATTGCTAGAATGGAATGGGATTGGGGGGTGGTGATCAACTAACCAACCAACCAACCGAAGGCAATGCTTAGGGTTGGTTGAAAGCAGCAAGTACGGAAAGGGTGTGTGTTCACGGCGTCGCTCTGGGGATTGGAAATAAAAATTTGCATACCTTCGCGAAAATTTCGCTATTCAAGCGAGCACAAATTTCCATTCGAGGCGAAGGCGGTGCTCGTTTTGTATATGCTTGGGAAAACGAAATCAAACAAGAATGACAGCCTTTGACGTCCCACGTGCTGATTGAAATTTAGATTTTCACTAATACCGGATTGTATTGGGTACAGTCGTTGTCATTTGTAGGAACCTAAAATAAAGTCATTATTATATTTTTAAGGTAATGAATAGAGATTACAAATATGAACCAGAGCGTTAATGATTAATCATAAATTTAATCATGATTAATGATTAATGATTATGATTAATCAAAAATGTTAATCATTAATCACAAAAAATCAAGAGTTAATCATTAATCATTAATCATAATCATAGCAATATTTTGTTTTAGTCATTATGCATTAATCATAATCATAAAGATCGATAGTTTTATTCAGTAATCATAATCTTAATCATACGTCAAACATTTAATCAATCAACAATCAATCATTAAACAAAATTTAACAAATTTCACAACAATGCTTTCTAATGTATAAATAAGTTTTGCATTTCTTATAACTTGTGACACGAACAATGAGAGTTTATGCCCAAGCAAGGTCCAAATCCAACCAAGTTCATAAGATTGTTGTATACTTTGTATAAAAATCCGAAAATTGGCACAACATTTTCGAGATCAAAAATTAGTGCTTTTCCCTTAGTAGGTGGTATTTCTGTCAATAGCTCCGCGCTGTTTTTGTTCAAGTTTGATGTTTGCAATCTAACATTGCCTGCAGATATCTGCTGAATATAGCAGAGCGTTAGGTTAATCTTGATTGAACATTCGATTATTACAAACGATAAACCACGTTAAAGCTTTTCAATTTGAATTGTTCTCTTCAATAATAAGTTAAGCCATTCCTTTTCATCTTTATGGCTCATTCGTTACATACGTCAAGGCGTGTAAGTAGCATCCATTCATTACTTAGCCTTAAAAATTAAGTTTTTTGAACCCCGGGGAATGCCCTCCCCTCTTCGTAATGCTTTTTGTACGAACATTTTCAAAACTATGTTTGAGTCGCACCATATGAGCCTACCCCCTTCCCCTTCGAGCATTACGTGATTTGCGGACGGTGCCTTAGGAAGATGCCATTTAATCATTACTTTTATTAATAATCTTTGTTTAAGGGTTAATCATTTAAAGGCTAATGATTCAATGTCCGAAAGTATGAACTAAACGCCTTGAAGTATGCAACAAACGAGTTATACATAACATAATGATGAATTTTTCCCTTGATTAGCAATAAATCTGATATAAAATCTTTTGAACTTCGATACAGCAAATTTTTAATCCCAAACCGTTTTTACTGAAATTTAGATTCAAATCAAGAAAGGGTGGAAATTTCTTTAAAACATTCTTTGTAAATATATTTCTCCAGTTTTTCATAAAGATCTCATTTGAAAATTCCTAGCAAATGTGCAAACTGATTTCGCCCAACATTTCTCCAAGAATTGAGTTGTTTAGTGATGAAATATTTGCAGTGTTAAGAATGAATTCAATGAATTCAATGGCTTGGTTTGCAAAATTCATGAAATTTAATATATGGAAAGCTAGGTTTTAGAACTATCAATATAGTGCTTCACTTTCATTTTGAAGGAATTTTTGGAATATGAATAAACAACTAATTGAATTTTAAAATTTCACTTTACAAAAATAATACTAAAAAATACTAGAAAGGCGAGCAGATACGTTTAAGCTTTTATATGCATAATAATAATATAATCACAATATAAGCAGTATATTAGAGTCTACCGGGATTTGCTCGCCTTACTAATGATTTTTTCAACACCAATATTTTGAATACTTTCCCCGGGATATCGATAAAGCTTAACAACTTGAGATATGTTCAAGTTTATCAATAACGCTTGGAACTTCCATTCAAAACTTAATAATTCATGAATTTGGATATGTCGCAAGCTACGCTTCACAAAGCCAATATATTGACCACTACCTCCAGAATACTGGCTCTTGAACCAGCGCAATTAATCACGATAAAAAACTGTAATTAATTTGCCATAACGAAGTTTAAAAGATTTTTATATAGGATTGTTTGTTAATCATGAGTAATATTCATCAATATCTAGTGTTAGTATATGTATCGGTTGCATACTTCAAGTCGTTTAGTGCATCTTTTCGAGCATTTAATCATTAGTTAATGAATGATTAATGATTATTCAAAGATTAATCATAAAAACAATAATAAAATTACATTAGATGCCCAAAACACTTTTAAGTATACAACGAATGCATCACACTCTTCAAGATTTATCAGTACACTTATAATTAAAAAAATCTGAATCAAATAGTTCTCATCATAATTTTTCGTTCAATCATCAATTTTTCAATCTTGATTAACTTAACGCTCTGCTCTTGAATTATCCTTCTTTAGACTCGATCTGCAAAACAATGCTTGATTATTCGTTAATAACTTTTGGGACTCGATATGAAAGTGGCTTCTGACTCTTATGCGGGCTACTCCAGTACTCCCCGTAATTGAATCCGGAACCATCGTAATTTTCGAATCGATACCCGCGAAGACAAACAGCAATCCTGATATTTACGAAATTTCGTTAGAAGACGACTGAAAACACATACATATACTTCGCATATGGATTGAATTTGAAAAATGATGTGAAATTTGCGATAAAATTACACGTCTTCTCGGTGAGAATCTAATTCATGACTCCCTGTTCACTAGATAGGGCGCGTTACCTACCCCTACACCACGAGAGGATTAATGGACACAGAAGTTGACCTGAATTCAATTTCAACTCAATAATCACACACTACTCACCAACGACTTGTTGGATGAGGTTTGTATAGTGCAAGCTCACAATAGGTCGCGACGTTTTCAATATAAATACAATAAATGATAATTAAAATAACTATTATTTTGAAATTGAAAATGTTGATCAAATTTGACATTAAGCATGTAAGGGTTAATCATAATAATTAATCATAATCACTAATCATACTGAGTTTAATCATTAATCATAATCATTAATCATCTGAAATTATAAATTAATCATTAATCATAATCATTAATCATACTCTGGCTTAATAATCAATCACAATCATTAATCATGACTTCAATAATTTTAATCATTAATCATAATCATTAATCATGATACAACTGAATGTAATCATTAATCACTTAATCAATCATTGCGACCCGTTAATCATTAACGCTCTGATATGAACTTGTTTTAAAGCAGTATGAAACAATCTTCTACCAGTGCTTTGCAATAAACTTCAAACTCGGTACTCACATAGCAGTTGCCCTTTAACAACTCGAAAGTTTCTTTTTCAAGTTCACTCCGGGAGTCGCGCGAAGAAAAAAAAAACAACCTGCAAAAGTCTTCCACCTTCACCTAGAAACACAGTTTTCTTTGCATTATTATTTCAACATTTTTTTCACTGCTACTTCCGCCAGGCAACGACCTCATTTAAATTTAACTTCATTGAAACTCGGTGAAACTGAAAACAAACAAATCGACACAAGCAGCCGTGGTTGTGCAGTAGGGGATTTTCGGCGGCGTATTTTGAAAGCAGGATGAAGACATTGAATAGATGTTCTGCAATTTACGCAATGCTACAGGCATGATTAAAACCATTAGTTTCGTTCGCATTCGCAAGTATCGCATCTTTTATCACTGGTTAAGAGGGATTGAAAGTTTAAGTTGCAAGTATCATTTGAAGGTCCAAAATGCAAAGTTGTGTAAGCGACATATTGATCGGTTTTGAATTGAGTATACATGAAAATTTTATTGTTTACAGGCTTTCCAACGGTACTTAAAGGAGATTTTTTCCGTCCAATAGAAAACATAACATAATTCGTAGAAGGTTTACTTATTTTATTGGTTCCCATACTGCTGAAAAATCTTAAAAGCCGCAACTAAGTTTTTCTCACTAACATCCCATTGTATCGAACCGACTTATTGAAAACGACTATGGTGAGCAAGACTAGCAAGTAACAATGATACAGACTCACTTAAATAAGTATTACAACACCTAATTGAATATTGAATCATCCCCTAAAAAGGCTTAGCATCACCTCAAAATAGATAAGTTTACATTGCTGTATCTCGAGATCCTTATGATTATCAAAGAATCGATCTTCAGCAAAGTTGTTCAGCGGACCAAGAAAATCTAGTATGCAAACAATTTGGCGTTAGTGCGCATGTAGAATTGTACATTTTAAGCAAGTTCTATCTTGTGATCTACATGAGATAAAAAGTTCGAGTCTTCGCAATATTATTCAGAGTGTCAAGGACATCCGGAAAGCAGACTTTCTAATTTAAAAAAATCCGGTTGGTGCCACTACTAAGCAAATAAAATAAAAGATTCCAAGCGTGTTATACTTTCTTATCAAGATAAGATAGGAAATATAAGTCTTTTATATCCAATGATTTAAAACCGAATCACTGGGATATGAAGCAAATCAGACCTACAACTATTGAATATAAGGTCATACCTGAATCACTTGAGTATGAGGTTAATCTGACATGATTTGTCAAAAATTAGGTATACCAATCCAGAATCTCTTGAAAGTTAAGTGAATCAGTTCTAAATTATTCGAACATGAAGTGAATCAGACCTGAATCATTAGACAATGAAGCGAATCAGTCCTAAACTGCTTAGAAGACATGAATTACTGGAAAATGCAGTTAAACAAAAATGAGTTACTCAAACTCGAAATGAATCAATGCTGAATTACTTGAATATGAATTAATTCAGACCTGAATCGTGTGAATATGAAGTTAATCAAACCTATAAAGTGAATCAGATGTGATGCAATTGAATATGCAATGAATCCGACACGAATTACTTGGATATGGACCAAATCTAGCATAGATCACTTGACTATGAAGTGAATCTGTCCTGGATCACTAGAATATAAAGTGAATTAGATTTTAATCGCTTGTTTATGAAGTGCATCTCACCTGATTCACTTAAATATGAAATATGACAGACTTGAAACACTTGAACAATCATTAAAACTTAAGTAACTTGAAAATGAAGTAATTCTATCCTCAATCGCATCAAAATTTAGTACCGTGATGAATCAAAATCCGGACGGTACCAATATCCGGACACTCCGATATCATTTACTGATTTACATGTGAATTGGAATAATAATGTGGTTTTAATTCTTCACATCTGAGTTTTAAAACATTGCTCGTCATTTTACAATGATTTCTAATCTAGTAACCATTGGCAGAAAATTAATAAAAATAAAAACATAATTGTAACCCCAGTCTTCATAGTGCAGTGTTTGTGTTCAAGCTTGCCAGAAAACGAAGGGCAACAGTCAGTTACGATATTCAATTGAAAATAATATTGTTTGTGAATTGTTGCGAACATTAGTGTGTAAATCTATTTGGTAAACAATTTAATCATATCAAAGTGTAACAAAGAAGTGAAAAATGATATTTATTGGGCGATTCGTGAGTGTCCGGTTCAGTAAACTTTTTTTTTTAAATCCGGACGCTAAGCGTTCGAGTTATATTTTACTTACAAAATAGCTAATTGGGAAGAATAATATAGAGAAATCGTGAGGGAAAGATAGAAAAAGAATATAATTGGCAGAAAAAAGGATAATATGCTGAAAAATTGCTCCTATGGCAATAATTATTGCAGGTAAGCTGCGTTTACTTACAACCAAGGAAGGTAAGTAACCGAAATATGAAGCATTCTTTAAAGCTCATAAATGCAATCATTATTATGTGTATCCATGTATTGAACTTCATAAGATGTAGTATTGTGGATGAATTTGAGTGCATTTATTTAAATTCAGAGTGAGTTTAGCTACCTGAAGTACAAGTGTCCGGCTTTTTGATTCATATGTCCGGATTTCAAAACAAGACTTGTGTAATAAATATCGTTCTTTTAGTAATAAATTCTTGATTTTTACAAGAATACTAGTCGTTTTCATTGAGATTAATGTCTAAACGATTCGTAACATGGGGGTACAATAATAAAATCAAACGGAAATGAATTGAAATTAGTACTAGAACATTTGACACTTCTTAAGCGTCCGGGTATTGATTCATCACGGTAAATCAGTCCAGAACTCCTGAAATATGAAACAAATCAGATCCAAAAAATTTAAAAAATGAATAAAATCATACTTTGAACACTTGAAATAAATTTTAAGTGAATTAATCCAGAATCACTTGAAAATTAAGTAAATCTGACGTGAACCACTTGAATATGGAGTGAATTGGAGAGAATCAAATCTGAAACATTTAATTCTAAAGAGGAACAGAAATTAATCACTTGGATATGAAGTAAATCAACATGAATCTCTTGAATATACAGTCAATCAATCCTGAATCACTTGGATAGGAAGAGGTTCTGACTTTAATAATTCGAATATGATGTGCGTCAGGCATGGATCACTCGCATTTGAAGTAAAACATGCCTGAATCCTTAAAATTTTAATAAGATAGAATGTCCAGAATGTTGTTCAGGAAGCCTTTTTCAATTTAGAAGTGGTAGTGATTAAGGCCAGAATCATATCATATTCAAGTGATCCATTGCTTATTTTAGTATATCAGATAAAACTGATCAGATATACTAAAATAAGCAATGGATCAGGCCTAAATCACTTGAATATGATATGATTCTGGCCTTCATCACCACCACTTCTAAATTGAAAAAGGATTCCTGAACAACATTCTGGACATTCTATCTTATTAAATCATTAGATTTAATAACGTATTAAATTTAATCCAAAACTTGATGATCCATATCTCGACAAAGAAATGGAGAACCAGAGTAAAAGTTGGTTTTCGTTACTACGGTGCTCCCCTGACCGTTATTATCAGAAAAAAATCTCCATCAAATCTGTACTCACCAGTCGTTTTCTATAACTAAGCTGCATGTCTGGGCAAAATTTCAAAAAAAAAAAAAACTAGGGCCCGTTTTGCAGTTACGCACTTTTTATTGTATAAGTCTACTAATTCAAAGGAAATCTGAGATATTTGAACGGTTTGACCGTGATTATCAGAAGAAATATACCATCAACATTTGGTTCAAAGTTGGTTTGTTTAGTTATTTGTAACCTCTTGTTGGAGTTTTAAATGAGAAAATATCCGAAATTTGATGTTACGCCCTTTTTGAGATGTAACCATTGAAAACACTAATTTCAAATAGATTAATTAGGCATTCTAATACCGATAAGCATGTTCAAATAATTTCAATGTTGCCAAAGTATTTCACAATTGATCAACTTTTCAAAGGCTCAAGCGCTGTAACGTATTACGGAGCCATTTTGGTGAAATTATTATCATTCAATAAACATTGTTATAGTCCAACTAGTCACCCCTTCGCATGTTCCGGCTAACATTGTACTGCGCTAGAACTTGAATTCCAATCGCTTAGTAATGAACTAATTGGCTAAATAATGGAACTCTAGACCACTGTTAATACTTTTGTGATCATTTGTAGCATACACTACTCCATTTAGATTTTGCACAAGTAGCGCTTCTATCATTTCACATGGGCGAATGTTTGGGACAAGGGCTGCGAAGAGTCTCTTCCCATCGCTTACGCTTTGAAACCTTCCATCGCAATAATTTTGCACTTAATGACTGTATGATTAAACTTGATATTATGCTTACCAAATCATCTCTTGAAGGGGAAAGGTAGGAGAAAAAAATCGTGTCCCAACGAAACACAAAGCCTAATAGAATAGACGTATTAACTAATATAATAATGATTCGTTTTTATTTTTCACTAGTGGTCCCGGCAAACGTTGTATTGCCCTCAAGTTGGCTGGCTGTTGAAACCTGGCATGTAATTTCTCATAGAAAATGACAGATAAGATTTTCAACAATGCAACTTTTTCGTGAATAAGTTGATGCGTTCTCAAGTCAATTCGTAACATAAAAACCATTTCATTTTTATTCATATAAATAAAAGATATAGTCGACTCTTCACAACTCGATATTCCATAACTCGATATACTCTATAAATGTATGGATTTTTCGATCCCTTCATATTTCCATACATCGTGCTCTCCATAAGTCTATATTTCTATAACTCGATATCTCCACTAATCGATATCACGTAGGAGGAAAATATCTCTCCATAACTCAATATTTATTTTTAAATTCTACTTTTTCGGGGAAACTTTGATTAATTCTTGTAAGGAGGTGAATAAATATTTGTAAGTTGTAATAATAGTTGAAATGCTTTGAAAAAATATTGCAAATATTGAAAACAGCGTAACTTTTTTAGCATTTATAAAAAAAAAGTTTTCAAATAATAGTTTGTAAAATATGGTAGATTGCACAGGCTAAAAACGCGCCAATTATTGCTAACCCATAAGGAATGCGAGGGTTGTGCAATAACTGGCGTACTTTTAGTCTGTGCAATAATTGTCAATCTACCCCAGACAACCAAAATGTACGTATATCGAAATCACCTGGAGGCTTTATATGTGCAAAATTTCACTTATAAAATGTCGCGAAAAGGCCATCTACGTACAAAAGTGGAGGCGATATGCGTGCACATATTATGTGATGAATAATAACAAACAATGCGAGTGTATAAATAATCTACCGAACCAACCTGTGATCTTATGCGACTTAATTTATGATAACAAATGTTGATTTGACAGCTGCTATGGATTGATCCGACTTTCTTTATGCGAGTGTACGAGACGAAACAAAATGTACAAATGAACTCAGAAAAGAAGTGTTTTATGCGATGAAACTCATCAATCTGACGAGTTTATCCACGTTGTTTTGCGGGTTTGATGTAATTAGGATGAACAAACGAGTTGCAACGTGAACTTTCATGCGATTTCTGAATGTCTGGGACCCTACTATCAACAAAATAAAATTGCTTCCTAACAGAAGTGATCATAAACCGTGATGCATCATTATCCGGACGCTTAAGCTGACACAAATTTTCAAACTCTTATTTAAGCATGTTTTGTAAGAATATTCTTGCAGTTTAGTTATTTTTCACAATTCTGTACACCAGATCTTGATGTTAGTGAATTTTTCAATATTAGTTGTGTTTTTACTAGAAAATTAACAAAATAAGAGAGCTTGTCTTGTTCTTGAATCCGGACACTTGATGCTAGTAATGTTTTTGAATCCGGACACTTTTGGATCGATATCCGGACAACTGTGTTGTAATATGAAACATTTGTATATTTCAAACATAAATCAACTCAAACCACAATCAAATATCAATATTGATTCAATACATTGTTTGTATTTGCCCTACAATGCTGGAGGGAGTAGAATGTAATAAATAAGAGTGTTTTGAATACCTGGATTGACGGGTGACTTGCTTGAACTAAAGTACATGCGGCTTGGGTTGTAACAATGAAATAAATTTGCAATTTATTCCACATTGAATCGATTTCTAAAAACACATGACGCTTTGTATAATCACTATTTAAGTTTTCTTTTATTTTCTCTTTCACAAAATTCACTTTTACTAATTTAAATTGGACATCTCATATGATGTCCGGATTTCAAATCATTGGCTCGTAGTCCCGGACAGTCTCTTCACACACCATAAAACACTTTGTTTATTCGAAATTTACAATGGTAACGGCAACGAGCATTCGAAGAACATTCTCCGTAAACAATTATGCTAGAAACGCATCTTAAAAATTAGCTTCATACACTTTTTCCTCAACCAAACCTTGTAACGCCTTGTTTGTGCGTTTATCGATCGTTACTTGAGTTCCAACGAATTGCAATGTGAAATGATGTCCAACAGGAGCAACTTGTTTTATTTTTAATTTTATCAATTTTTGCAGTGGTAACTAGATTCAAACTTACAGTAAAATGATCAACAATGGTTAAAGTAAAGAATACGACTGAAAACCTATTAAAATAATATAAGAATTAAGCTTTATATGATGAGTATAATCAGAGTGTCCAGATATTGGTACCGTCCGGATTTGATTCACCACGGCACCTAGGTATTGGAAATACAGGAACTTATTGCTTCGATTTTGGAATTTTTTTTGTGTCGGTATATTCTATAACTCGTTAATTCTATAAGTCGATGGTCCCTTTAATATCGAGTTATGGAGAGTAGACTGTAGGTAGATAGATAAAAATAAAAATATGATATTCGCAAATTTGTATGGCCCAAACTCAAGTTTCTGATATGTTTTTGTTAATGTTCTGTTTTTCACTTAATGAACCACAACCTTATTCATTTAATCCCTCTAGTAGCAGCATCATTTTTTTTACAACAAGAAAATAGATAAATCGTGATATTTTTTTTTAAATTATATATTTTTAAAGTTTTTGAAACTGATATGACCTATGCCAACCGGGTTTCACAATAACCGTGCGGAATTTCACATTCGCACAATACTGTATTTTTGCCCTACTTAGCGTGCTTCCGAATGCAATATATCGAGTTTAATGCAAAACATATTTTTTATTTTTTTATGAAAATAAACAAAATATTTTTTCAGTGTGTATTTTTTTCTTGTAGCCCAAACGGTTTATTACAACTTCTTCATAGAACATTTTTCCCTAAAATCAACAGTTTAGGAGTTAGAATTTATCAAATAAGTTACATCTGAAAAAATTATAGACCATTTTCAAAAGTTGTTCTTGAGTCAAAATGATCTATTTTTCTATGGAAAACATTTATTGTACCATACCAAAAACATGTTCGAAATTTAATCCAAACGAAAAACTATCGAGCACGATTTTTGTTTTATTTTTTCGACTCATTCTGGATGGAATTCGTCTCCTTTCTTTCATACGCCTTATCTTGAACTACGTCGTTAGCGGTACTACACGCTCGTCGAAGATTGGCGGCCAATGCTACGTTGGTAGTAGGTATGTCGAGATAACGCTGAATCTGGTGACTCACAATTTGATCCTTTCTGTCGAAACGTTTCCTCATTGTCTCTAACGCCCCTTGGTCTTCAACCTTGACGTGACGGAGCAACACTGCGTCTGCAACAAAGGTATATGTTTTGAGGTACAGTAGTCGTTGTGCGTAGTTAATCGTGAATTGTTATGGACCGAGCTGATTGTTGAACGAAGTCCATTCTCCGTAAACTCCCGAGAATGTTGGGAGAATCCCTTTCGGAAGGTTGACCTCGGGTAGAATAACCGTTGTAGCGCTTCGTTCGGGTGTTTGACTCACAGTACTGGTCGAGGCGGCGACGATCGGGTGTTCTCGGTGTTGGACCACTCACTGAAACTGTGTAATCATGGCTTCGACTGAATTGTGCTCTTGGTCTGCCTTATAGCTGATTCTGATGATATCCTCTAGCAAGCCGTCGTCTTCACAGAGGTCCGGAATCCCTTCTTGGAGTTTCCAATAACTCCGTTTCAGCGCATAGGTCATCACTTCGTGTCGTAGCGGGATCCTTGGCACTCACTCGGGACCGTTGATCGGCGAGACGGCCCTTCAAGGCGGTTTGTTTTCTAACTAGGCTTTTCATCCCTACTTCACTTTCACTTACCATAGTGTCTTTAGCGCCAAAATTTACTGTTGACGCAAATACCAACCCGTGGGATAAATTAAAACTCTTTCTGATCCGATTTTAACTCTTCAACGGTTTATTCGAAACTGATTTGATCTATGCTTAAAACGCTTCTCCCCATTGAAATATGACCTGTTCAATTGATGATTTGCGGTTTCAAGGCTCATTAATTGAAGCACCGTCCACAAATTGCGTAACACTGGAATGAGAGAATAGGCTAAAGAGTTACGGCTCGTACACAAACAAACATGCACTGACATGTTCGATGGATTCTAGTAAAAATTATTTGTTAAATTGATATAAGTACAAATAAATTAATAATGACTTGTTCTTATCTATTTTTAACTGCAATGACTTTAAAGCAAATGCTTCGAGAGATGAAATTGATGATTAATTTATTTCGAAATCCTCAGCTTATGGCAATAGTAACCTATTACTTCCTTGAGAGACCAGTGACGAATTTTTGGGGAGATTTTTAATGCATATCCATCGCGAATACTATATCAGAAAATTGCGCATATCTAAGACAGATACTATATTAGATATAAGCGTCATGAAATTCTTATCCGGCAAAATCCATGAGTTATTTTTCACAGATTTTAGATTTAATCCTTTCTTAATTTATTAGCAAATATTTGGTTAGTTCCTTTTTAAATCTTTGGCAGATATTTTTTTGGGTTTCTTGACGAACTACTAATCAAATCTTTAAAAAAAATGTGTAATATGCAAAATGTGGCTTAAACTTTCATTTCAGACACAATTTGGTTGAAATTGCACGATTAAATTTTTATAAAATCATTTTTTTCAACGTGCTTGCAGTATTCATACAAAATTCTTCGTTTCTCTTATATGGCTAAATACAATATTCTTCTAAACCATCAAAAAATAACTTTTGAGCATTGAAAGCACTATGTACTTTGTTGATAAGTACAGTCGACTCTCTACATCTCGATGTTCTACATCTCGATATCTCTCCCTATGTCGATGATTTCATAAGTCCCTTCAGTCTGCATACATTTTCACTCTCCATATCTCGATATCCTCCTTATCTCGATATCTCCATATCTCGATGTGTTTCTGTTGATTTTTCGTACTAAATTTTCTCTCCGTATGTCGATATGACCAATATCTAAGGTGACTAGACCAAAATTTTGGGATTCAAAACAAATTAGGAGCGCAAAATGACGTCTGTTTGTGTATTACTTTCTTGGCAACGGAGTGTTTTTCAATCTAGTATTCATCAAAAAATTGTTCTTTGTCTCGATCTCTCCCTATCTCGATGGTCCCTTCGATATCGAGATGTGGAGAGGCGACTGTATTGTAATACACATGAAGTTTGTATTTTGTGGCAAATTTAGCGAATACATTGCCATACAAGCTGACAAACTTGCATGCAAGTTGGCTGAAATAGTCTAATATTGAATTTTTAGCAGCTGATATCTCAAAAACTAGGCGTGCTATGATGTTTCTGAAAAAGGCTAAGAATTCAGCAACCCTTACTTAAGTAAGATGCGGTATTTTGGTGCTTGAGGCAAAAACGTGTTCCGCAGTGTAACCATTTAATATGATACTAATATAACGATACCAAAAAATTCCATTCTCAAACCATACACTCCTTTTCACAGCTAGGCTCAAGTGCCGTATATTTTGACGAAGCCATTGGCATGAAATGGTCAAATTTATGCGAAGTTTGCGAAAAAGTTACACGCCTTCTCTGTATTACGGTGCCCAAAAACTTGTCGGAGACACCATGGAAACTATAACGCTACTACTCCTTCCTACCGCCATGGAAAGTTTTGAAAACTCTAACCAGAAATGATCCTCGACCTCGATTTCGCCGCTGCAGTTACTAATTAGTCAACAATTAATCTTTTAGTTCTTTAACCAAAAATAAGTATTAGCATGAACACCCAACGGGAATCGTCCCTGCTTGTCGCTCCTTTAAAGACAGATAGTCACAAACGTAAAATCCCCCCTAGCAGCAGACGACATCACTTTCACTAATGAAGAAAACGCGGCAAATTAAACTTGACCTAGAAACGGCGAGACTTAAAACATAGAACCGGCAAACAGGAAAAGTTCCTCAGAGGAGGGCGGAAATCGAGGAAATTATCCTTGGAGCGCGTCCTTGCAAATGCAAATAGCACCGTCGTCGTCGTATTCGTGTTCATCGCCGACGAGGTTGTCTTCCCTTGCCGTCATATGCTCTCGGAACTCCCTTCTTCCGGTCGTCGTGCCGCACTTTGCGCGTAATGAAAATTAGAACGAAGCTGTGTGAGAAAGCGACGACTCATTATATAAATGTTGGGGGAGTGCTGCACGACGACGACTTCTTGGGCTCATTATATAGGACGGTAAGTTGCTTGGAAGATTTTTTGACAAAACAATTTCAAAAATGGTGGGTAATATTTTCAGGTATTCGATTATTAGTATTATTACAAACATTGTCTTACATCAAGGTATTTTGTGTCAGGCAACACAATATCCTTTTTTAATTTATTAATCAGTCAATTATTAACATCTGGTTTACAACATTGTTGCAATAAGTAGGGCCATCAGGGTACTGAATTAAAAATATCCTGAAGAGCACTCATCAAATAGAATTCTGCCGTCGGAATTGATTTGAGAATTGTTTCATAATTGGTGTTTGGCAATGAAGTCTTATTGCTAGTCAATTTCTGAAATAAATCAGTTTGCAGCAGATGAACTTGCTTTCTAGTGCATTGAACAGGTTAATGGGCAACTAAGAAAGAAGATGAATACCCGAATTTAGTACTATACACGGGTAGAAATCAGAATCCAAAAACAAGATTATTACTCATGATATCATGATTCCAGCGTGTTTTCGTCTTATGAAAATACACCGTGATTTGGACTCATGATATCATGAGTCAGATTGCCGTAACGCAACACACGCGTTAGGTTTTTGTAGCTGATTGCTCGGAATCATGATTCAAATGCCAAAAATGCTGAGCGCGCATCCGTTTAAAAAAATAAAAAAAAAGTTCAAAATAGCGTAAACTGAGATTCGAGCCAAGAACCTTCCAATTGTGAGCCACGTACTCTACCACTCAACCACTTCGTCATCTTGAATGTGGAGTGATCGATACGAATGATATGAAGCAAAGTGCGCTGCTTAGTGTTTTCACACTGGATGTTACGCTTATGAGGAATCATGATTATGACTCCAGGAACCATGATTTGTGATCCTGATATTATGACCTAACCAATTTATGAATTTCATGATTTGTAAATCATGGTGTGGGGATCAGATTTTTATCCGTGTACCATTTAATTCCACTAGAGTTTGTATCCTTTGACAGATACGCGTATTTTGACCTCAACTGTAAGGCCGTCTTCACTGACTAGACTCGAGTCTAGTACACGACAATGAAGACGGCCTTACAGTTGAGGTCGAAATACGCGTATCTGTCAAAGGATACAAACTCTAGTGGAATTAAATGGTATAGTACTAAATTCAGGGTTTCATCTACTAATAGGTATTCTACTGAACAGCTCGAAGATTTATTATTACTAAGAAAGTATATTTATCAAACCATGTTTTAACAGAAAGACCCAATGATTCCAAAACTTTGGTTTTAAAATAGTACAGGTTTTAAACGCTTATGAATGTTGATAGCAACTCCACCATATGATCCATCCTAGAGATCTTCACGATATTCGCAACATTTTGCTAGGATAAAATGAAAATAAGTTTCAGTTATAAATGCAGTACGTAGGGTAAATGATGGCTTCGGCACCCTGAGGGTATTTTCGGCAGCACTAACTTATCGTCCTTGTTTAAATTTATCTATGAAACAAGAGTTAACTTCAATGTACTCAACATATTCCTTGAATTATAATCTTCCATGTAAATCATATCTTTCACAAAAATATTAAATAACATGGGTTTTATCATTAAATCAAATAAATGCTTACGAAATTACAGTCATTCGTGAGCTGCCGAATAAAACAACACAAGAACAGCTTACAAAAACTCACCACTTTAAAAGGTCCAATTCTCAGCTCCAATGCCAATTTTTTCACACAAGCTACGCACCGATCACTTATGCACTATTGCACTTTTGATTTGTAAGTAAAGCACTCGAAAATATTTAATTTTTATGCTTTAAATCACAAATCGAAATTAATGCACTTTGATTTTTATTACTGGACTAGGTTGCCAGAAAACCATATTCAATTGCGGTGTATTTATTATTCACGATTTATATTCACCGAAAAAATAGAACACAACTATTTAATTTATTGGAATCAGCCAACAAAGCATGCATTGGTAACAATTGAACCTTTTAATACTTTCTTATTAGTAGATTGTAGGGCATAATCTTCAATATACTGAGAAACATATAAAATATACGTCTTTTAATAGTTGAACTATTTTGGCAACACTCCTGTTGTTCTACAGGCAATCAGAGGATGATGTTTTTGTGTCAAGTCATAAGTGATTTGATTTGCAAAGGGCCTATTCTGATTTTCTTATACACTGAGGATAATAGGAACGCAAATCAATTTCTTGGCAAATATTGGATTTTGATCTGAATGGATCGAACAATGTTCATAAACCAGAAAAAAATCGTGGAATATTGAAAACAAATGTGCAAGTACCGTCGTTGGGGGTGAGATTTGGCCAAAAATGCGTAAGTCCTCATTTATTTTTGAACAAATTTCGCAATTTGACTTGATGTGTTCGGGTAAAAAAAATATGTATTCTCATTGCAAAAATATATTTCACGGTAGCCTCAGGCAGGCATCAAAATTATCAGATAGACGATGATACTATCATCCATCTGATAGACAACTGATACTACCAGTTCAGCCAGATGATACTATCACTTCTTGTCCATCCTGATAGTATCACTGAAAGAATGGTTCCTATCAGAGATAGAAGATAGAGTGATAGTATCCCTATCCCAAAAAATTCTTATGATGAGACTATCAGTACAACATCTCTCAAATAACAATGATAGAGGTTCTATCTATATCAATTGATAAAAATAGAATAAAAATTGTTGGACGATGCACATTGGTGCATGGCCGGACAAAACCTCAAAAATCCATGATCTCAAAATCCCTTGTTAATATTTTCTATAGACTTCTATACCATTGAGTGATGAATTTTAAAAATTTGAGCTTGATCTGATTTGTTTTCGATTTTTAGCAGCATCATAAATACGGGAAAGTCAGCAAAATTGCACTGTTTAAAATCCATCAACTATGGTTAACCTAACAAACTTCAAACAGCTGAATCTAAACGAAATCATAACCGATTTCAGGCTCATTAGGCTTCATTTGAAGCCATAGTCTTGAGCCTTAGACTTGGTTGTAATAACATACATTTCAACACATTAGGTTGTTACTAGTAGCAAAAACTGTTTTTTGCAATCTTTCTTCAAAATTTTGATAAATTTTCAAAATTTCGTCCGTTTTATGTGAAGTGTTTCGAGAAAATGAGTCACTCATTATGAAGTAGCTAATCATCCATACTTTCTAACGTGCAATAGTTTTTCTTGCCCCTTTTTGCCCCTAGAGGTGAAAATTCCATTTTCATTTATTATTATAATTTATCTATTTCATCATTCCAATCTGTATAATATGTTATAACTCGTTTAAAACTTTATTGAAATTACAACAATGAACTTAAATATGTATCTCTGGTTTAGGTTTATACACAAGTTTCTGCATAATAACAAAGTTTTTGTAATAAAAGCCTTTTTATTCGATTGGATGAAATATCTTAATTTTGACAAATTCCACTAGAAAATCGAATTTTTAATTTTATAGTTATTTCCAACGGGATGATATCAGGTATCCAAGATAGTTAATAAATTACCATTATCAAGTGATTTGGGACGTATTTGAGGTTTTGTCCGACCTTTGTATGAATGGCCGCCACTACTGTGCGATGGGTATAGAAAATTAACTAAATTCCATATTTAGCAATTCAATGTGGCGGCTTCAGGAGTGTAAGAATTGTTGGAAACCCATGCAATAAGTGTATTTTCGGAACGGGCACGATGAGGATATGACGACGCCATTTTGAAATCCAATATAGCGGTCTCTGGATTATTAAAATCATTGAAAACCCATGCAATATGGGCATTTTCGGAACGAGCGCGACGAGGGGATGACGAAAATCGATGCTCGATGCCATTTTGAAATCCAAGATGGCGGCATCTGGTCAAGGAAAATTGTTGAACCCCATGCAATATGGGTATTTTCGGAACGGGCCCGACGAGGGGATGATGAACATCGATATCGGACGCCATTTTGAAATCCAAGATGGCGGCATCTGGTCAAGGAAAATTGTTGAAAACCCTTGCAATATGAGTATTTTCGGGACGGGCGCGACGAGAGGATGACGAAAATCGATATCCGACGCCATTTTGAAATCCAAGATGGCGGCCTCCGGTTTGGTAAAATCATTGAAAACCCATGCAATATGGGCATTTTCGGAACGAGCGCGACGAGGGGATGACGAAAATCGATGCTCGATGCCATTTTGAAATCCAAGATGGCGGCCTCCGGATTAGAAAAATCATACCTCGATATAACGTAACCTCTTTATAACGTAACTCAATATAACATGAACAAAAACATGATTTATGAATGATTCATGATTTCCGTCATCCCTTCATCGTGTCCGTTCCAAAAATACCCATATTGAATTGGTTTCAATGATTTTACTAAACCGGAGGCTGCCATCTTGGATTTCAAAATGGCGTCGAACATCGATATCCGTCATCTTCTCGTCGCAACTGTTCCGAAAATACCCATATTGCATTGGTTTTCAACGATTTTCCTTAACCGGAGGCCGCCATCTTGGATTTCAAAATGGCGTCGCACATCGATTTCCGTCATCACCTCGTCGCACTCGTTTCGATAATATCCATGAGAACATACCTTGATTTATTTTTATTGTCTTTCCCATTATGCGCAAGATTTTGGTTTCAGTATTTGTATCAATTATAGGATAGATAGGGATAGCTATAGAATTTTGCAAATAGTATATTTTTCCCCGAAGATAGATGATAAAAATATACTTGATCCAACAGTGATAAAAAATGCTGATAGTATCTCCATTTGTCTATCAATTGATAGAGATAATAAAGTCTATCTTCTATTCATCATTTTTCAAGAAGTGATAGTATCCCTATCACTACCCATAGTGATAGTATCATTTGATAGTATCAAAAGATAGACGTTATAATGGTAAATGAGAGGGATAAATTTGAAGCCTGCTACCTGGAATTTAACCAAGAACCTTGTGATCGATAGGCTCGTGCGCACTCCCCTCGTCTATCTGGTTTATTGACAAAAGGTCGAAAATGATTTGCTTGGTGGAAAATTTTTCCTTCTTTGAAAAAAGATTTTCGAGTTTTTGTCTCCCCTTTTTTGTTTTTTGACCTTTTGTCCTTTCGATCTTTTGTCCTTTGGACCTTTTGTCCTTTCGACCTTTTGTCTTTGGATCTTCTGTCGTTTCGACCTTTTGTCATAGATTCTTAAGGCAAAATGTATGAACTTCTATAGTCCAGATCGCCGCATGTAGAATTGATACGCAATAAGAACAAATCAATAGAACCGTGTTCGGCCATTCCCTCCTCCGCAACGGTCCTTGTATGAAAAAGTAAATATTGTGTTTGAGCCGCATCGTTTGAGCCTACTCCCCCTCCCCCTAGAGCGTTAAATAATTTGTGGACGGCGCCTTAGTCTGCACAAATTTAGTGGCGTTGGGTATTCAATATGACTCTCAGCTATTCTATTTATAACTGCAATGCTGTTCTCAGTGTAGTCTGTATTTTTCTGCATTGGCCCTTTCAACGAGTAGAACATAATTAATGACGTTCAATTTCAGGCATTGCCAACAAATACGAAAAGTTACCAATACATAACCTAGTTTTTGTACATTTTTGGATTGCCGAAGAGATCAATTTTGGTGCCGACAATAGTAATTGCATTGCCGATAAAAGAACAAGTGCCTTGTGACTTTGGTGAAGAAAAATAGACGATTTAGAGAACAAAATAGTGTGTTGTGCATAATAATTAATAAATTAAGTGTGCTCAAGTGAAGTTCAGGGTTCTCCTGTTAATTGTTGTGCTTTGTTGTTGTGTATAGTTGCCTTCCTATAAGTTCAACTGCTTAGGCTGCCGACAATACGTAAGTTCCCCTGTTGTTTCCTATGTTAAATATAAGCTGTTAGAAAAAAGTGTAAGGATTTTGTTTTGCTGAAAACCCACATTTTTAATCATCGCTCGCCGTCTGCACGGTATGTAAATGTGCCATTCCCGGGTCGTTCCTCGGTATGCAATGACGACGACAACGACCGGTTCTTGCTCCTAGAGTCCTTATTAGTGCTGGGTGTCTCGCGTCGTCATCAGTGATTTCCTCAACACCACCCCGCCCTCTCTTCTCCTGAGTCTTCCTGACCGGGTGGTGAAGTCGAGGAAGTGAAATTCCGTCGACTATTCCCCTCTTCGGCTCAAATGACGGCACTCGGCTCATTGTCTCTGTGCTCTTAGCAAGTACATAGGAATCTCCGTCCACACGGCAAAAGCGCTTTTAATTTTCCTGCTTTCTCTTTTAACGTCGACTGAGGATTCAGCGGAAAGGTGGTAGGGGGTGGAGGACCCATCTGTTGATGATTGCCATCAGCTGATGCGCTCACGGTTTTCTATATAATGAATGAAGCAGACGGCGACGGCGACGAGTACTCCGGTAGCAAGGACGATTTTACGCTACTAGTGGGAGGGGGTCCTTCGTCGTCTGTTTTAAATACTCACCAGCCAGCCGGCGGGAAAATCACGTGCTTCCGGGGTCGTTTTATGTTTTCACTTTGCAGCGGGTAATGAACTTGAAGATTGGTGGGATGGAAATTTTCTAGGTCATTATGTTTTAGCGGAATCATGTCGTGGGGTGTTTTAATCAATGAATTATGGGGAAGTAGCTATGACGGCTATTTGATTCGAGTTGCACAGAATTGCATCGTATTGAAGGCTTATATTGATTTTTAATTAAAGAGGAACCGTTACGGTCTAAAAGTGCAGCCAATTTAGATAGCACTTGCAATTTTAATTCCTAACCTTTCCAGAGCTGCGGTTTTGAAGCAATTCTTAACTGGCGTCTAAAATAGATGTCCAAACGTTTTTTTTAATGTGATCTTTATGTGCATTATACGCAGATTGTAGAAAGCAAAAGTTGAGATTTAGTATTTCAGTAAGATCTGAAACAAGATATTGTCGGATCTTCGAGTTACAATCGGAAATTCGACCTAAATATTTCAAAAACTCAAAATCCTTACTACTAAATTTATAACGAGCAGGGATTGAGAAGTTTCTCTCAGACATTACTTCAGCAACCGATCCAGGGATTCTTAAAAAATCTCCAAGGTTCAAACATTATTCCACAGATTCCTCCAGAATTATCTCCAAAAAATACTCGAGGTGTTCTTTCAGGCAATTCTCCAGAGATGCCTGCAGAATTTACTTTAAAGATTCTCTTGGAAGTTTTTTTTCCAGAGATTTCACTGCAAAATCATCAATGAATCAACATTTTTGAATACTATTTGTTGAGAGAATGGTTCAGATATTCTTCCTTTGCACCCTCCCCCCTTTTCAAATATGATGTTCCATTTTTCGAAATTTTTTGAACCCCCTCCCCTTTTTCTTTCGTTTTCTCCAATACCTGATACATGCACTGGCACATTTTCATTGACCGCCTCCTCCCCTAAACAATGGTCGTCATTTTTGGATGACCCCTGGCATTAATGTTTATTGTATAATGTTCACCCACACATTTCACATGTAGTTTTTTAATAGGTAGGATTTTAAACTTTTTTTTTACTTTAAATTTCCAGCTCGCGTTTTTTTAGTATTGAAATATGGAAATGATTTTTTTCGTTTTTTTTGTGTATTTTATTTTTTTCGTCATCAATCTTGATCGATTTTGCTTGAAAACAGCTGAGTTGAAAATAACTCTCCAACTTTATTGATTCATGAAAATATAGTAATATGCTTTATTCTTTCATTCGTATCTTCGCGTTAAGATACACCGGGGCAAGTTGAAACGGCTGGAGTAAGATGAAATTTAATAATGCTGAGAAATTCAATTCCAGAAACATTAAGTTAACAGATGGAACAAACTTTTAGGGAAAAAATATTTCCTAACATTTATGGATATCCTAATGAACACTTTGCACTTAAACTTGCCACGATGTACCTTGTGTGTTTTTTTTTTTTGATCAAAAGTCATGTGCCATTTTGGAAAACATTTCTTATCGCGCTGGTGCAATTTGCGGTCAAATAAAAGTGGTATTGTGGTTAACGCTCGCTGTGTTGTATTTGAATTGGAAACAATTATCTAGCTCAGCTTTCCAATGATGGAAAAACATTCAAAATCGGTAGTTGCGATAACCATGAAAATTTAGTTGTTCCGATAAAATCCAATATCCGGCCAAATAATTTCATTTATTTAATGCTATTGTATAGGAGTTGTTGAACAAATTTCTGAGTTATAGCAGTTTGAGTGAGCTAAAACTTGTCAAAAATCGAGGGGTTCTCAAAAACTGTTTTAATCATAACTACCAAGGGGTTCATCAATTTGGGGGGTTCTCAAAAACTGTTTTAATCATAACTACCAAGGGGTTCATCAATTTGACCTACCAAAAGCAGTTTCTTTACTTACTCGACAGGAGCTTTCGAATGAGCATAAATTCGAACATTTTGAAAAAAACCAAGTGTCTCAGCGAGAATTGCTGCCAATGATGTATGTCAGTATTTTTAAAGGAATTTTTTGAGTACTAGTGGGATTCTCTTGGTATACTTTCAGTAATACCTCTAGAGATACTTCCATGGGCACTCACTAAAATTTCTCTAGTTGTTTATCGTGTAATTTTTCCATACAATTTTAAAGACATGATCCTGTAAATCTCCCTGGATTTCTATATCAATTTCTTCAGAATTCTCCGAAGGTACTCATGGTGAAAATGCTCTGCCATTCTTCCAGAATATTCATTCAGGGATTCTTCAAGGAATTGGTTCTTTAGATAACTTCAAAAATTTCTCAACCACTTGTTTCGATGATTCCTGTAGGAATTTTTCCATGATTTTCTAGTAGTTTCATCATTTATTCCTCCAGAAATGTCGTCAGGGATTCCTCGAGAAATTCCAACAAAGCTCTCCCAACTTTTTAAATTTTCGGGTAATTTCTTTAGAAACTGCTATAAGGTTTCATGCATGAATTTCTTCTTTTTTTTTTGTTTGGCTTTACATCAATTATCTTGATAAAGCCTCACCAACAATAATTCGCCAATTTACTCGGTTCATGGCCGCTTCTCTCCATCCTCGACTGTGACCCACGCTCTCCAGGTCCTGGTGTACCTGGTCAATCCACCTAGCTCGCTGCGCCCCACGCCTTCGTGTTCCGACCGGATTCGTGGCGAACACCATCTTTACAGGGTTGTTGTCCGGCATTCTTACAACATGCCCTGCCCAGCGTATCCTTCCAGCTTTAGCTACCTTCACGATACTGGGTTCGCCGTAGAGTTGAGCGAGCTCGTGGTTCATCCTTCGCCGCCACACGCCGTTCTCCTGTACGCCGCCGAAGATCGTCCTTAGCACTCGGCGTTCGAAAGCCCCAAGAGCTTGCAAGTCCTCCTCGAGCATAGTCCACGCCTCATGCCCATAGAAGACTACCGGTCTTATGAGCGTTCTGTACATCTTACATTTGGTGCGGGGGTGAATCTTTCTTGATCGCAGTTTCTTCTGAAGCCCATAGTAGGCACGACTTCCGCTGATGATACGCCTTCCTATTTCCCGACTTACATTGTTGTCAGCCGTCAACAAGGATCCGAGGTAGACGAACTCGTCCACCACCTCAAAGGTATCCCCGTCTATCGTAACACTGCTTCCTAGGCTGGCCCGGTCGTGCTTAGTTCCGCCAAACAGCATTTACTTTGTTTTCGATGCATGCACCCATAGCCCGACTCTTGTTGCTTCGCGTTTAAGGCGGGTGAACAAATCTGTCACCGTTTCAAATTTTCTCCCAATAATATCCATGTCGTCCGCGAAGCAAACAAATTGTTCGGATCACGTGAAAATCGTGCCTCAACTGTCAAGTCCAGCTCTCCGCATAATACCTTCAAGCGCAATATTGAACAACAGGAACGAAAATCCGTCGCCCTGTCGTAGTCCCCGCCGAGACTCGAACGAACTGGAGTGTTCGTCCGAGATATTTACGCAGTTTTGCACACCGTCCATCGTTGCTCTATTCAATCTTGTGAGCTTCCCAGGCAAGATGTTCTCGTCCATGATTTTCCATGATTGGGATAGCACTTTGTAGGCGGCGTTTAGGATAGTGATTGCACGATAATTTTCACACTCCAGTTAGTCGCCCTTTTTGTAGATAGGGTATATAACGCCTTGCTTCCACTCCTCCGGTAGTTGTTCCGTTTCCCAGATTCTGACTATCAGCCGATGCAGGCAAGCGGCCAAACTGTCCGAGCCCATCTTGATGAGTTCGGCACCGATACCATCCTTGCCAGCGGCCTTGTTGTTCTTGAGCTGTTGAATGGCATCTTTAACCTTAGTAAGGACCTTGGGTCTTTTTCGACCCATTTCGAAATTCAAATCAATGTAACTTTTGATTGAAATAACCTAGCAATTTGAAACTTTCTGACAATTTTTTTTTTGTGGGAAATTTTGTTTCTGCGGAAACAAAAGTTTTGAATGACCCCTAGGGGAGCTTCCATAAAAAAGTTACAAATTGTGACTTAGGGTCGTTTTCGACCCGAAAATTCAAACAGCTCGCAAAAATCAGTGTGTTGACCGAATTTAGTTCTGTTGGGCTTAAATGAAGGGCACACATGTCTAGTTTCAGAAACCCACCCGGAGATCCGGATTTGGTCACTGTGGCCACCGGGAACCTGCTACATATGAAAAAAGTCCCTTTAGAGACCCTAACTTTGACGACCTGTAGTTTCGTAACTAAACAAGTAATCTGAACCATCCTCATATTGTTGAACAGGTATTCACGTGGACTGTGAATAGAGATTCTCAAATCGCTTAGTTATTCATACCCGGTTCCGGAAACCCGGAACATCCGAAAAGTAAGCTTCTATCGCAGTTCTGTTTATGTAATTCACATCGGTGCTATTCGGATGATGGATATTTTGGCATAATTTTTTTCTTTAAAAAGGAACCAATTGCCGGCGCACATTCCCTGAAAAATTCGGTCCAGTATGGTCAATGCGGAACCGGTTCCTGGAGTCCCGGGAGGTGACCAATCTGGACAATTCGATGAAATTACTCAGGTTTGAACCCCAAAACCAAATAAATTGTGTCCAATTCTTTACGGTTTTTTATGTTTGGATGTATTTTGCCGAAAGAATAAATGAATGAATATCCTGGTCCTTTTGGAGCACCGGAATGGCCACCGGGAAACCCGTAATATGGGACCACAAAGTTTTAGCACCAAAAGTAGGCATGCGACGGCTCAATCTTCATGATTTTGCATCCCTGTGACTCTGCCAGTTCAATTATTGATGAATGACCGGTTTGGTTCTTCTGGCCCAGCGAAATATCCCAGGAATGGCCACCGGAAATACCCGTTTTTGCGACATTTCAGTTTTTGTACCAAAACTAGCCATGCGACGGCTCAATCTTCATGATTTTGAATACTTGTAACTTTGCTAGTTCAATTATTGATGAATGGCCACTTTGGTTCCTTTGGCCCATCGAAATAACCCAGGAATGGCCACCGGAAATACCTGTATTGTGGGACATTTCAGTTTTTGACCGAAACTAGGCATGTGACGGCTCAATCTTTATGATTTTGAATACCTGTGACTTTGCTTGTTCAATTATTGATGAATGACCACTTTGATTCTTCTAGCCTACCGAAATAACCCAGGAATGACCACCGGAGATGCCCGTATTGTGGGACATTCCAGTTTTTGTACCAAAACTAGGCATGCGAAGGCTCAATCTTCATAATTTTGAATACTTGTGACTCTTCTATTTCAATTATAGCTGAATGAGCACTGGCTCTTCGGGACCACCTAAATTATTCAGGAATGGCCAATGGAGATACCCGTATTGTGCGACATTTCAGTTTTTGTACCAAAACTAGGTATATGAAGGCTCAATCTTCATGACTTCGAATACCTGTGAAATTTTTAGTTCAATTATAGATAAATTACCACTTTTCTTCTACTGTACTACCAAAATAACCCATGAATTACACCTTTAATACCCGTACTATGCGATATTTAAACAGTTGTACCGAAACTAGGCATGCGATGGCTCATTCTTCATGATTTATAATACTTGTGATTCGTCTAGTTAAATTATAAGTGAATGACCACTCTGGCTCATTATTACCACCAGGAAACCCCAGGAATGGCCATTGCCCAGTCAACATTTTGGTTGGTATAAATTTTGTTATACATCATTCTAAATGAACCAATTCAATCGTATAGAATGCATGAAAAGGCTATATACCTACCAAAGTGGAGGCTATATACGTACTTGGTACGACTTTTTCAGACTTTCTGCGATGAGATATACGATGCCACAAAATTTGGGTTACATATCCGATCAGTGATTATTTGCCAATTTTAATACATGTTTCATGTACAGCGACGCATACTTTGTTGTTCTTTGAGACCCATCGTCAGCAGATACAAAGTTTCAGTGGCAATTTTTGCTAAGTTATTGCGATTTCATACGATGCTTTCTGGATTGATATATGATCTGTCAGTTTATATAGCATAACGCGATTCTATGTTGCACTATTTATGACATGTTTTGTTGTCAACACAGATTGTCGTTAATGGATCGTATTGGTCATTTATATACAACCTGTATTGACATTGATAACGCTTAATTTGGCATTTTGTGCGATTCTGATTTTGGACGCATGAAAATGTGATTTTGGATGCACATTATTATACGATACGTGGTTCACTGGGTGGTGTTATCTCTATTGTGGGACATTTCAGATTTTGTTTCAAAACTAGACATGTGACGGCTCAATTTTCCTAATTTTCTGAGCACGTGATCCTTCACACATAATAATGAATGGATGGCCAGTCTGGTCTCTTACTGTCACTGAAATAATCCAGGAATGTCCACCGAAGAAACCGGTATCGTGGGGTACATTAGTGTTTGAACTATAACAAGAAATTCGACGGCTCAATCTTCCTGGTTTTTCGGGCATGTGACTTTTCTCATACAATAATAAGTAAAAGTCCACTTAGGTCCTCAGGTTTCAGGTTGGACGACTGCGCTGTAGAATCGTTACCCGTTCTGTGGCGTAGTTGATTAAAGCGTCCAGTCTAGCGTATTGGGGGTCGTGGGGTCGAAGCTCACTAGAACGATTCCATTATTTTTCACAAATTTTACATTTCAATATGTCTAAATTGACTTTTGTGTCTACGAACTCCAGGTTTTATTTTCGGTCACAATTAGCCAGAGTGATTATTCATCTATAATTGAACTTAAAAAGTCACAGGTATTCAAAATCATGAAGATTGAGCCGTCGCATGCCTAGTTTTGTCCCACAATACGGGTATTTCCGGTGGCCATTCCTGGGTTATTTCACTGGGCCAGAAGAACCAAAGTGGTCATTCACCAATAATTGAAACAGCAGAGTCACAGGTATTCAAAATCATGAAGATTGAGCCGTCGCATGCCTAGTTTTGGTGCAAAAACGGGAATGTCCCACAAATTGGGGACTTCCTGTGGCCATTCCTGGGTTATTTCGCTGGGCCAGAAGAACCAAAGTGGTCATTTATCAATAATTGAACTAGAAGTGTCACAGGGATGCAAAATCACGAAGATAGAGCCGTCGCATGCCTAGTTTTGGTACAAAAACTGAAATGTCCCACATTTTAGATTAGATTAGATTAGAAAAACTGAAATGTCCCACATTACGAATATTTCCGGTGGCCATTCCTGGGTTATTTCGCTGCGCCAGAAGAACCAAAGTGGTCATTCATCAATAATTGAACTAGAAGTGTCACAGGGATGCAAAACCATGAAGATTGAGCCGTCGCATGCCTAGTTTTGGTACAAAAACTGAAATGTCGCACAATACGGGTATTTCCGGTGGCCATTCCTGGGATATTTCGCTGGGCCAGAAGAACCAAAGTGGTCATTCATCAATAATTGAACTGGCAGAGTCACAGGGATACAAAATCATGAAGATTGAGCCGTCGCATGCCTACTTTTGGTGCTAAAACTTTGTGGTCCCATATTACGGGTTTCCCGGTGGCCATTCCGGTGCTCCAAAAGGACCAGAATAACCATTCATTCATTCTTTCGGCAAAATACATCCAAACATAAAAATCCGTAAAGAATTGGATATAATTCATTTGGTTTAGGGGTTCAAATCTGAGTAATTTCATTAAATTGTTCAGATTGGCCACCTCCCGGGACTCCAGGAACCGGTTCCGCATTGACCATAATGGACCGAATTTTCCAGGGAATGTGCGCCGGCAATTGGTTCCTTATTACAGAAAAAAATTATGCCAAAATATCCATCAACCGAACAGCACCGATGTGAATTACATATACAGAACTGCGATAGAAGCTTACTTTTCGGAACCGGGTATGAATAACTAAGCGATTTGAGAATCTCTATTCACAGTCCACGTGAATACCTGTTCAACAATATGAGGATGGTTCAGATTACTTGTTTAGTTACGAAACTACAGGTCGTCAAAGTTAGGGTCTCTAAAGGGACTTTTTTCATATGTAGCAGGTTCCCGGTGGCCACAGTGACCAAATCCGGATCTCCGGGAGGTTTTCTGAAACTAGACATGTGTGCCCTTCATTTAAGCCCAACAGAACTAAATTCGGTCAACACACTGATTTTTGCGAGCTGTTTGAATTTTCGGGTCGAAAACGACCCTAAGTCACAATTTGTAACTTTTTGTTAGGGACTAAGGAAGGTTAACTTCCCCCATCGTGGGAGCTGGTTGGTTTCCACTGTTCGCTGTGCTAACGTAGCCATCGCCTTTGGATATACCGTAATCCGGGGTAACATTGATCATTTTTTTTTAATATTTCTCAAATATTTCGTTTGAAAATGCAAATGTTGCAAATTTTATATTTTTAAAACAAGTACTGTCACCCATAGCTCGAGACTACATACTGTATTTTGTTTTTTGAAAGATTTAAGCATGTTTAAAAAAATGTTTTAAGCGATTTTTTTATTTAGCTCATATGGGGTAACATTGATCACCTATGTAAACAATGTTTGGTAATATTGAAAATGTCGTTACTTACTTAAATCATGGCTTCTGAAGCCGAATATGAAGGCCAAACGCTTACAAGTCATTTACTTTTTAAATTTTTTTTTGAAATTAAAAACACCTCGAACCACGGAATACGCCTAAAGGTAGGCAATTTCCTAAGGAAATTCGATATTCTTAATAGTAAATCGTTAATGTTGCCTAATTGAGTATACTTATGAAAATTTTGACAACGGAATCGTCTTCGGCGATGCCATTTTAAGTAAGAATCGCATTTTTCTTGCTCATATCGTTTGCAGAACTTATGTGAGACATGAATGTTCGGTAGTGTCATGCTTACCCATTGAAATAATTGTTTCGAAAAATTGACAAATTTTCGCATAAGGTCAACGCAATTTACGCAAAAATCTTCACTTTAATTAGCTTATGAGTATAAGAAAGAGAAGCACCATTCATGATTTGGAAATGTTCCATCAATAAATGGCGATACGAACTTTTTATGAGATGGGTCATTCCGATCAATGTTACCCCGCTGATCAATGATACCCCGGATTACGGTATCTTATTTGAAATTCTTTCATCTTCATGTTAACCTGAGTTGGAATTTTTAATTCATCCTAGTTCAGCATAACATCAGATCAAATTTTTAAATGAAGTTTCCCATAGTTTTGTTTTTATTGATGGTCTCAGTTCAATCGATTAAACGAAGTGTGCCGGTGAAAAAAAAACGAAACGCGCCAGTAGTGATTGATCCGTTGAATCTGTTGCATGCTCCTTTTTGAGTGAGTGGTGTAACTCGGATCATTTGTGTTCGGTTCGCGTAGTAACCACACTATTGGTCTCCGTCATCCATGTATATGCTCACGTATTCATTTCAAATTATATCTTTATTGTTTACCAAAACAAAATCTTTCCCATATCCAAACTCCCAGTGCTTTCTTGTGGAAGTGCAGAGGACTCCTTGGCTTCCGTAAAGCAAGTAGCACGTCAACATTTACCTCCCATCCCCAAATTGACCTACATTCGGACGAAGCTCTGACCGTTATTGCTTGCCATAATCAAGCTCATGCTCATGCTCATGGTCTCAGTTCAATCGATCATGAGCACTGATATTTATGCTCCAAAATGTGAGTTTGTGATAAACTCCACTCAAGTCTGTTTTTTCCTCTGTAATCAGCATAGTGTTTATTCTACTACCTACATCTAGAAAACCATTGTCAAAACATGCTGTACCAAAAGTCCTGGTTTTTAGCGTTACATTATTTGTGTATCATTTCAAACCTGAAATGATTCATTGAAAAGCTTCGGAAAAATATCATAGGCTTCCATTTCAGTGAACAAGTAGATACCCTCTTTACATCGAATGAAGTTCAAATTTAATTGATTGAAAATTATATCTTATATCTTAGCGTTTCGTTTAAGTTCGATCAAACATATTTGAATCTTCTGTGATTAAAGCGTAAGGCTGATTTCTTATAAGTATTTACTGTACCACATTACTCTTAATTCGATTGAACCGAAACTAGTCTGTATCGAATAAAAGCATGAATTCCCAGAAGCACTTTCCAGATCTGCCAGCACCTAGCTACTTACCTTGCGCGCACCGGTTTCATTAAGCATTGTAATAACGACAATCACTCAGTGGAAATATATTGCTCCTCGGTCGGAATCCGACCAAGAAGCTTTTCCGTTCCCCACCTAAGACTGGGGATTTCACCGCTTTGGGTCCTTGGCGGTAGCTGTACTCGAACCACGAGCATAGAAACCAAACGCGGCGTTTGTTGTCGCTACCTACCTCCCTCCCTCCCCAGGCTCAACCCCTTTTCTTCCTCCCCCTTTTTGGGAATGGCAACATTATGAAATTATTTCCACTTACCTTTTTCCCATCATCGCATCATCATTCATTTTTCCTTTCTCAAACGACCGATGGCAGAAAAGCTTCCACCATCAAATGGCGGAAGCGGGGGACCGATCCAACACAGTCGCACGCGCATCTCCTAACACAGAAAGCGGGCTCCGCAGTGAAAGGATTCGCTACTGGTGCTGACACAGAGGAGTCACTGGAACAAATTTGTGGGCATGATTTCAAAAGAGCAGCTTTCTCGGGAAGCTCATGAGACTGATAAAAGCAACGATGGAAGGTGTGCAAAATTGTGTGAAGATTTCAGGCGAACATTTCACTTCGTTCGAATCCTGCCGGGGACTACGACAAGGTGATGGACTTTCGTTCCTGTTGTTCAATATTGCGCTAGAAGGTGTTATGCGGAGAGCCGGGCTCTACAGCCGAGGTACGATTTTTACGAGATCCAGTCAATTTGTTAGCTTCGTGGATGATATGGACATTGTCGGCCGAACATTTGAAAAGGTGGCAGACCTGTTCATCCGCCTGAAACGCTGTTGAATGCGTCCAAAACAACGTTTACGTCTACCTTGGTTCCTTGCTGACAGCTGAGAATAACGTAAGCCGTGAAATAGGGAGGCGCATCTTCAGTAGAAGTCGGGCCTTTTATGGCCACCACAAGAAGCTGCGGTCAAATAAGATTCACGCCCGCGCCAAATGTACCATGTCGAGGAGGACTTGCAAGCACTTGGAGTCTTCGAACGTCCGGTGCTTAGGACGATCTTTGGCAGTGTGCAGGAAAACGGTGTGTGGCGGCGAAGATGAACCACGAGCTCGCCCAAATCTACGGCGAACCCAATATCCAGAAAGGTGGCCAAAGCTGGAAAGAAACGATGGACGGGGCATGTTGCACGAATGCCGGACAGCAACCCTGCGAAGATGGTGTTCACCTCAGATCCTGTTGGTAGAAGTAGGCGTGGGGCGCAGCGAGCTAGGGTGGACGGATCCATTGCGCATCGAATTGGCGAGTGTGAGGCATAACCGAGGAAGGAGAGATGCGGTCACGAATCGAGTTTTGTGACGTGAATTGTTGATTATTATGTTAAGCTGAAATAACATTGGCCATGAATGACCCAGATTACTCCTGTGTGACACTGCTGCTGCTGCTTGTCTGCCTGTTTCTCTCTTAGCCCTCTCCAAGGGAAGTAGAAAATTGGAATTCTAATATTTGAAAATTTCATCATGTTTTCCCCGCTGCGCTCCCTGAGTCTCGCAGATTTTCCACCAGCCCGGTTGTTCGATGGATTGCGAGCTTGTCGAGAACGAATTTGAAAGAACCCACTTCCTTTTCGCCGCTCTGTGTGTGTGTGCCGGATTGGCGAAGCCTTGGATCTATATGGCAACTATAAAGGAATTCAGTCGATCTCGTTTCTCCCCCTTCAGGGATCCTCCAGTCCTCCCGGGTAACAGAAGAAATACGTACGGTTCAATCCTTCCTCTCGCAGTCGTTTTGAAATAAGATGAAGACGACGAGGACAGGAAAATACAACGAACCGAAGCTCATCTCCGGTTGGAAGCAGCTAGGGAATTTTTTTCCCGATTCTTCGAGCGTTTCGAGCGAGGATCATTTCACATATAGATCCATCCGATGGCGTTTCCTGGACTTTTCGCTTCCATCCATTTCCACTCCACCCCCCGCCGCGGTTGGTTCCCACCATATCCGCACAGTATTGAATGCCACATATATGAAAAGGTACTTGAGATAATGTACATGAATAAATCATACATCAAATAAGTAGTGTAACTAAGGCGAAATCCAAAGACGACGACGACGACAATGATGGCGATGATGATAATGATGCTAGGGTAAGCGATCCTGAATTTTACAGCTCTATTTCACAATTTTAACTAAATACCTAACTGAAGCGTGATTTTGTGTTGGTATTGAATTTTGTTTTACCCTAATAGAACCTTATAAATCGTTCATTTCCAAATATAATGTAAGGAGTTAGATGAATTATGAAACAGTTTTCCTGGATTGGAAAGACTTGGAAGTGTTGTCAGGATAACATGTCTACCGCTCCTTTTATGAAATCCACGAAAATGCTATAAGGTGAATCATATGAAAGGGTCAAAACTTAGTGCTCTTTCCCTACATCCAAAATTTCTTATGCAAACTATTTCAAGCATTGAAAAGGTTTAGAAACAAGAGGTTGAGAGACAAATTGTCGAAACGAAGCAAGGTCGAAAGGTTAAAACTAATGTTTTACCCGACAACAACTCAGCAACGCGAGACTCGGACACAGTCACAGGGTCGGCGCGCTACCGGGCAACCGGAGGGGCTTCGCGAATTCAAAAGACACTCAACTATTCAAATAATCACACTCACGAGCGGTTCAAATTCAAACGGTGTATTTGGCCAAACTGTTCTGGTGGGTCACACTGGATTTTCGGGCACGTACCTGGTGGTCTGCAGTCCAGCGAGCGCTCGCGACGATTTACTGGATTCACTACGGCGTTGACGGTCTCTCCTACTGACGCACTATGGGCCAGAAAGCAAAATTTCGCGACAAAATTCCAAACACCTCCAAAATGAACAAAAATCAATCTAAAAGTCGTACAAACATAAGAATGTATGAAAAAGTCATGTTTGGGACGACTAAGATGCATTTTGAATTGAATTGAGAATATTTGTAAGAATTATGCATGTTTGGAATAATATGTTAATTAAGGCATAATTAATTCAAATTCGTTCGTATTTCATATTACAAAATACATAGTACATTTTCAAAGATATTATTCATACATTTTAAAGTATTTTGAAGATACACTATAAAAATTCTCAGAATAGTAGAAAAATACCTGAACAATGTGATTGTTGTTAAATGTTCCAAAATGTAGTTGTTTGGAATGCATTGGAAACTGTTTATTTAATATATTTATTGGTATTTCACAGTACCTTTGCATTTAATTCATCATTTGCACTATTAACATTTTATAACGCATTGTTTTAACTGTACATAAACTATGACAAAGCCATAAATCATCAGATTATTGGCATGGTTCAAAATGAGACTAGATAATATGAATTACATTTTTGTAGAAGCTATGCTGTTTTTAAAGGTGACAATTCACATTGTTTGAAGCGTTTCAATCAAAATCAATTTCGAAATATTATTGTCAGGAATATTTTAGCTGTTGTGGGGCCTTACTTGATGTGTTAAATATCAGAGCACCTGGTTTACACCAGTATATGGAACCCATTATATGATTACGTGCAGCAAATTCTTATATGAGAATAATGATTTTTTGTCCAGATCTCGTATTTGATTTATTTTAAATTGAAATGAATCAAGTAGACCCCCTAATCTGCATTTCCTTTTAACGAAATTGGCTGATTCGTTTATGTACAATTGAATAGTTAATATGATTAAACATTTTATTCTAATTCTCCCGAACACATTACGCTTAAGTTGCCGAAATATCGGCAGGCAGCAATTTTAAAGGATTAAAACTATTTTTTTTTTCAATTTTTTTTATTATTGGTGGTTGACCTAGTCGTTTAGTGCTGTCTCTTCATTTTTATTTCCTTTTAATTTTTTATACTGTATTTACCTGATATTCCAACGTAGTATAGGGAGATAGTGTAGGAGGTTGATTAAACAACCTTTATCTTTTTTTTTATTATGTTTTCATTTCTTTTTGTAATCTATTAGAAAATATCAATTCACCCTCAGTAAACCATCAAACTCAAAAACGGGTAGATTTTCGATGTTTCTACTTGATTTTTATAAATTTTGTGAAATGCCAATGAAAACCAACGATTCAATATTGGTTGAAAAATAATCAGCTGATTTTGTATGATTCTTTTAAGAAAATTTCTACTAAATATCTATATTAAACTGAAGCCATTGTGATTTATACAAAAACATAGCAATTACGACCGTTTCTTACTTCTTTAAAAGTCTATTATCTTTAACTGGATGTTGTCCAGAAACCACGCATAAGTCCCTATATTGGTAATTTCAAACAAATTTCTCTATTATGGTTTTGTCATACCATAGAAATCATAACCTCGAAGAAAATTAGAAAAAATATTAATTTTTGTAATTTTTCAACCGACTGAACCTGAATGTCTAATAGTCCATGAACGGAAACTTGCTCTAAAGTAGTGGATTATGACTACGTCAGTTGTTTTTATACCAATTGAACTTATTTAATTTTTAATTGTTTGAACAGCAGCGAAGTTTAAAATATAGAATTAAAAAATCGACTAAATATCGCATGTACTTGAACCGGTGTATCTCGGCCATCCGCAAATATATGCAAAAACTTTTGGTAGCACATAAAAGAGTGGAGTCTAGGCTTCCCTCTCCAACTGGTTGCAAGTCGAATACGGTGGAATACGTTAACTTTCAAGGTGAAATAGTGAAAATATAGTAAATTTTTCCTGTACATTATAAAATCAATGCTAAAATTTAAAACAAACGTTATTTTTATACCAGACATGTAAAATGCACTTAATTTGCTTTCCGAAAACGTACACACAATCATTTTTCTTGCCATTTTTCCCCTTAAATCAAATTTTCTTATGATAGGCTGAAATTCAAGTATTTCAGTTTAGACAATATTCGCCTTCATGAAGTTTTTCAAGGCTTTCAAGAAATTTTGTAGTAAATTATCCAGAGATTCAGGGACTAATACAGGGATATTTCTAGAAATTCTTCTAGAGATTTCTCTTCCAATTTTCCCAAAAAAATTCTTCAGCGGTTTTTTAAAATACGATCGAAGGACTTACTTTAGGAAATGCTTGAGCACTCCAACGATACGACTCTTAGTAATTTCCTCAAGGATAACCCCGATTTTTTTTCCCTAAACTATACTAGGAGTTCCTCCAAATATCTTCTTCTTCTTTCTGGCGTTACATCCCAACTGGGAGTGTTAGTGTGAGCACTTCCACAGTTATTAACTGAGAGCTTTCTTTGCCGATTGACCATCTGGGGCCCAATTTCCTCCAAATATGTTTTCACTAATTCTTCAACCGAATGCCCCAGTTGTTATTCAAGGAGCTTTTTTTGAAGATGTTCTTAACGTAAATCTTGGAGGATATACTAAGGAAAATGATGGAAGAATCACCGGAAACTCCTTGGGGACTTAGGACTTCCTTAAAAATCATCCAAACGAATCTTTGAAGAAATTTTTGATGTAATCTCTAAGGTAATTTTTATGGTTATCCTTGAAAAACACAGGTTATATTCTTGAAACACCGAAACAAAATTTTTGGATGATTTCGTTAGGAAAATTCTCCACTAGAAATAACCGTTTAACGAACTTCTGGAGAAATCTTCGGAATGAGCTCTAAATTATTCACAATACCTGAATTCTCCCGGAATTGCTAGAGAAAATCATGGAAAAATACAAACAGTAATACTGACGGAAAGACACGAGAAATTACAAAAACCAGTGATGAATGTCTGGCTTGATTCTACGATGAAGAATGAAACTCTTATCTTCTGTTTTCTGTTTGATCCATTTCTGGTCATTCTGGTCTGGTCCAAGCTAAATATCTCAATAGTTCCTATATTCAATTTAAATACTATCAACCTTGCATTTTGAAAATAAATATTTAAAACAAAGTTATATTACTTAATCTGCCGATCTAGAAATTGAATTCAATCCTAATCTTAAACTTTGTTGAGAAAGCTTTCGGTATAGTTGGAAAAGTCACATTAAAAATCATTAGAAATTTAGGTTTGTTTATCGAAATCGTTTTTGAATCTTTCTTAATCTTCTTGTTTCTCATGAAGTCAACAAAACCCCATTATATGTTCTACTTGCATAAATTTCGCCCATTATAGCAGATTTCTTAAAATAAATCGAAGCTTTCATATCATATGATGCGATTCAAAAAAGTATGTACTATTGCATTGATTCTAATTATTCGTAAAAGTTTAACTACAAATATATTTATCAAGATTTGTGGGGGCCCCTGAAATGTGGGGGCCCGAGGGCCATGGCCCCCTCGGCCCCCTCGTTAATGCGGCCCTGATTATAATAATAAAGGAAGGAATGTTTTCTTTGTTTGTTTTGATATATTGCTTTTTTAGATTTTCAAGAGAATATAATCTTTATAAATCTATTCATCTTCATATATAAATAAAACTAAAGTGGTGTTCGTATGCCACGAAATGGATTTCAAACGGACTGAACAAGCTATATATTTCGCTGTAGTGTGTATTTTTAAGATTTTAGATACTACTCTTTGAGAATGTGAAGAACAAAATTTTAAATTAGACCTTTTTAATATATTTCTGTGCGACTATTCACATCTCAATATTTTTGCCTATGTAGATTATTTCTTCGGTCCTCGCTCTCAAAAATGTTTTGCTTCATAAAATTACTATCTTTTTTCATTATTATTATTATTAGACAAGTGTTCATATGATGATATGTAGTCTTAGGCGAATTGATTTCTTACATTATCCACTGTGCTCAAAGTGAAACATATCGGAATCTAGAGGTGGTCATCTCAATGGCCGACTTATGTCTTGTCACTGTCTGCATTCTTAAAGCACTTAACTGAACAAATATTGAATTAACAAGCTTAATATTGTTAGTATATGCTTTCTACTAGTGCACAAAGCTAAAATAAAAATCACTGTGGTTCGATGCCTCCTTCACCAGATTTGTGTCTCTAAAGTTTTAGTGCAATATTTTCTTTGGATTTCAAACTATTAACAATATCCAAAAATATTTAGTAAGTATCTAATAGACCACGGTTTTTCAGCCATAACCGAATATATCGTTTCCTAGAAGACCTGAAAATTTTCCACTCAGCCAAGAAAAATGGGATCTGTTCATTTGGCATAAAGCCATTCGGAATAAGGTCATTTGGAATAACGCCATCTGACATAATAGCCATTTGGCATAACGTCCATTTCGCAAAACTAGAGTTAAATCTCTTCTTTCAAAATAAGCCTGTTTTTATAAAAAAAAATGTTATGCTAAATGACCATAATGCCAAATGACTGTTATGCCAAATGTCTTTTATACCAAACGGCGTGATGCCAAATGACCTTATGCCAAATGGCTTTATGCCATACCCATGGAAAATGGCGTATTTAAAAAATACACGGTATTGAAAGCAGCATAATTTTAATATTTAAACATTTTACACAACATATTTTGTAGTCATGGAAAGCAGTGCCACATGTTAGTAACCATGGATTTGATAGCTTTTGAGTTACTCTTTTAAATGCAAGCTAAAAATGTTGCCCCAATTTGCCCCGGTAAATGCTAGAGGAAGGTGAAATAGTCGATTTTTCAACATAAAATATCATACAACACCAAGAATATAAAAGATACAATTGTTATGTCTTCCGAAGAAAAGCGTATTTTATCGATTTAAACAACTTTGTAGAACATAAGAAAAAACTCAAAAATACCCAGAAAAAGATATAACGAAATAAACTAGTTTTAAGAGGTCGTTCACAAAAAATGACCCATATCTCTTTAAATTCAATAGCTAGAGGCTAAAGTGTGTTTAGCAAATTTTCATGTAGTGAAATTATCTACAACTTTGCTGAAGACACCATTGGTGTATCTCCACTTTTGCAAAAAAGTGAAAATCTATCTCACTGCTAGGTGGATTCATCACAAAAATAATACTTCCTTAAGAAGGGCTTCAACATTCCGAACAACTTCTCTGAAGACACCATACCTCTAAAACCAACTTTTCGGGTGCAAAACTTTTTCGATCACGGATTTAGGCCTTTGGATGCACTGTGCGACCGTTACATATATAGTTATTTCGAACTGCCCAATTGTTTTGAATGCTTATGCTGTATGAATATTTGAATACTCGATCACATGGTGCAGTTTAAAACAAAAAGTTTGAATCCTTGTAACAAAGGTCGAAAAGATCGGTAGAAAATAGTTTTTTTTATCTTATCATTTATTTAGCAGGCTCAAGCGCTCTTAGGCATTACGGAGCCGGATTCTATTGATTTATTTTACAAAATCATATTTGTTTCTTATTATCTAGGTTAGTTTTGGGGAACCGTTAAACTCGCGGTTTGGTCGAGGTTAAGGAGTACAATCATTTTTGGAACGGATAGGAATTTTGGGTTTACTCGTTGATCTTCAACAGCAGCATATTGTAGTGGCGTTATTGGTGCTGATCAACGCAGAGTGGACATGACGACAACCTGTAACGGTACAAACAAACGGGTTTCGAGGGAAACAAGGTGGACATCCAAAAAACGGGAATACCCCTTCCCGAGGTGGACAAGCGGAACAAAAAAGCATATTATCAAACAAAAACGTCGATTTGCTTCAAAAACTTGTAAACAAGTAACATGTAGTCAAAGTCCAGTCTACCGAACACATCTCTAATGTCTTCCTTGTCTGGTTTTCCTCGGGCCCTGAGGATAACATATACATAGATTTGATTTTACAATTCCGTATTTGGGACAGTACCAGACAACATGGTTGATGTCTTGGTAACCAGCTCCACAACCACATCGATTATTATCTGCGAGCTCTATTCGATAGAGATGCGAGCCTAACGAGTAGTGGTTGGACATCAGCCGACACATTATCTTGATAAAGTCGCGACTCATGTTCCTCCCTATAAACCACGACTTATTTGACACCTGCGGGAGAATATAATGTAATCACCTGCCCAAATCCCCTTTATCCCATTATTGTTGCCAACTGAGCAAGGTCTGCTGACGAGCAATTGTGAAAAATTCGTCAAAGGCGATTTGTCGATCATAAATATCGCCTCCCATAGCGCCCATCTTGGCGAGTGCATCCGCTTTCTCATTGACCGGAATCGAGCAATGCGAGGGGACCCAAACCCAGGTGATGGTATGATTCGACAAAGCACTCAATTTAGATCGTATTTCACTGAGAAAATACGGTGAGTGCTTTACCGGCCTCATTGAACGTATAGTCTAGATGGAGCTGAGACTATCCGTAAAAATGAAATATCGATCAGAGGGAAGAGAGGCAATTCGCTCTGGTGCATAGTGTATAGCCGCTAATTCTGCGACGTATACTGAACAAGAGTTCTGAAGTTTGTGGGCGGCACTGTGAAATTCGTTGTACCGTAAAACGGGGTAACTTTGATAATGCGGGTAACTTTGATAGTGCGAGACCCCCAACATAGTAAACGAAATATCGAAGTTTCTGTCAATCAGTTAAGGAAAATGAATGCAAAAGTAAAAAGTATTAGTATGACACTTCATGTTAAAGCTATTTTCGTTGAAATCGAGTGCATTTGAGGATTTTTATGCAAATATTAAAAATTTACAAGATTTTAGCATTTTTGAAACGCTTACAAACAATCTGTTCTACGACCACTATTTGATAAAGTCATAATGAGTTCGTCACTTACCCATGACAGCCTAGTTATAGTAGAACATGAATTCGGTCTCAAATCTCTTAGCGATTCTACCCCATTACCCCGAATGCTATTAACCTGAACACCATTACCCCGAATTCCAAAACCCCGAACGTCCCATCACCCCGAATGACATTACCCCGAATTCCAATATCGCGGGGAAATGTCATCAATATCATCATGTCATGATAATTGTAAATTCGGGGAAATTGCATTCGGGGTGATGGAATTCGGGGTAATGGTACATTCGGGGTAATGGAATTCGGGGTGATGGCAATCGGGGAAATGGCATTCGGGGTAATGGGGTAGAATCACCCCAAAACAGAAAACCGACTTTCGATTATATGAAAAATTATCTATCCATTCAGAATAAATCTTTTGGCAATCTATCAAGTGCAATCGATAGCCTGGATGTCAGTACTTGTTTTAAAAATATAAATTGTAAATCTTTGAAACAGCATGCAAAAATATTGAAGTTTTCTTCGAAAAAACTATCAAAGTTACCCCGTTTTACGGTATACACCAAATCCAGTGGAATCATTTGTTTTTGACCCGTCAGTATAAAACGTTCTGTCGCTGCTGACCTGGCCGAACTTGTTTGCAAAAAATAGTGGTATGAACTCCGATCGGAGCAGATCTGGAATTCCATGGGTTTCTCGCTTCATGGTCAGATCAAAACCTACAGTGGAGTTGGAGAGATTTGGGATGCAACTACGATTGGGAACATTCAAAGAAGGGTTAATCTCCAGACTCGTGTACCAGTAGTACAGTGTCATGAATTTTGTTTGAGGATTTCGTTGGATAAGCTTTTCAAAATTTTCAATAACCAATGGGTTTAATACCACACAGCGAATGAGGAACCGGAGGGACAATTCCGCGAAACGATCTGATATAGGAAGAACTCCTGCTAACTCATTGTATGAGTCGAGTTCATACAGCCTAACACGATTCGAAGACAGCGATACTGGATACGCTCAAGCTTCAGAGTGTGTGTTTTCGCGGCGGATTGGAAACAAAAGCTACCGTATTCAAGGAATGAGAGGATTGTAGTGCGGTATAACATTATCATATCGTCCGGGTGGGCTCCCCACCATGTTCCGGTCAGTGTGCGCATGAAGTTGATTCGTTGTTGGCATTTCTGATACAGATACTTAATGTGCTTTCCCCAAGTGCATTTGGAGTCGAACCAGACCCCAAGATACATATGTGAAAGACCCTGAGTTAGTTCCTTACCCATGATTTGAAGCCCCAACTGTGCTGGGACATGCTTCTTAGAAAAGACAACCGACTCAGTTTTCTCCGGAGAGAATTCGATACCCAGCTTTAAGGCCGAAGTAGACAAATTGTCTAGACTATCTTGCAGTGGTATTTGCAAATCATCCGCCCGGAAACAACGGCATCATCTGCAAGCTGTCTTAGCGAGCAATTTCCCACGAGACAATCATCAATGGCTCTGGCTTAAGCATGAGCCCTGGGGGAGACCCAAGTTGTTGAGGTACCGTGAGAAAAGCTCATACGTTTCTCAGACAACAAATTGTACAAATAGCTGTTTAATAATGGTGAAAGCCCACAGTCGTGGAGTTGGTCTGCAAGGACATCTATGCATACTGAATCAAAAGCTCCCTTAATGTCCAAAAAAAACGATCCCATTTGCTCCTTTTGAGCATAGGCCAGTTGGATTTCTGCTGAAAAAAAAGTGCAAGACAGTCTCGTTCCTTTGCCTCTGCGGAAACCAAATTGCGTATCTGATAGAAAACCATTCGATTCAACCCATTTGTCAAGCCGATGAAGAATCATCTTATCTAACAGCTTACGTAAGCAGGACAGCATCGCGATAGGGCGGTATGAGTACGAAGAGAGACGAGAGTACGAATGTAATTATCATACGTTGGTTATAGGGTCTTATCTTATCCATCTTATAACGACCGACTAGAGCTCGCGAGTAAACATGGAAGTGGCCGGGAATAGCGATATTTATGCGTTTAGTATTCTTGTTTTTGATTCGAAAAAAGGTATTTTCCCTTGCCTTGTTCCTGAAAGTAGTCTGAATGAGATTATTATAAACAAACATGAATATTGCTAGTATCCAATCTACGAAGTTTACCGCAACTACGCTAACGCTATCGCTTATGCTAACGCTAAAGTCAATCTATAGACGTTTTCAACCATATTTTTTTAATCGCAAATTTTGGTTTTATTTTTGTTTTTGAACATTCCTATTTTTATTAAGCTTCCACTGGGTCTTTGACAATAACAAAATCTAAGTTTTAACAGTACTTCTAAAAACCTAGATGTTCTTTTTTTCTGGAACGTATTTTATTTTCCGTGTAACTGATGGAAAAATCAATTTAAAATTATTTCTCTTCTTCTGTGAAAGGTTCATTGTTGAAAAATATAAAATGTACAAGTCGTATAAAACTTTCATGTTATGCGTAGTTTGGCCCAATGCCAAAAATAAAATAGTTTTTAATAACAAGATAATAAAAAATACACAAAAGTCCAGAACGTACCCCGTCTAAAGGCGGGATTGGGTAAAAGAGGGTTAAGCTTATCTTTTGCCATGAAGTAATTATTTCGTTGGCACAGTATAAATCAGTAGGTCACCCAGCCAGCCTTTTCGCTTGTTGCTAACAGTTACAAAAAGATTTGTGTGTGGTCGATTTCATAATGTCTGGTTTGGCCGACCATAGAAATCGGTGTTTATAGCCACTGAGAACTTGGAATTCCCCTGAATATGTTGTCCAAACTGTTCTTTAGGTTAACAAGTTTTCTGTTGGAGTGGTAGCAGAGTGCATCTAAAGATACAGATAAAGAACGATTACCATAAGGTTTGAATTTTCATTTTCAATTAAATTAGTTCAAATTTTGAGATTTTTAGGTCTATCCTGCTGAGTATGTTATACACATATAGATGCATTTTTAGTTGAGTCTTGTTCCACGAACACATCTGGCACCACTTCTCATCCAAAGACGATTCGAAGGATATCTACTTGTCCAAAGTGCTCGAGGCATACGAAAATGGCAATATATTCACTGAACCATCAGCAGCCGCCGTTACTCGAGCATCTATTCCATATTCCTATGTCGTTATCGTTATCGTCAGCCTTCTTCCTTTTACGTCCCGTTTCCTCCCTTCGCCGTCGCCGTCGTCATGTCTCACTTCTGACGGATGGATACCGGATTTTCAGATAGCATCCTCCATCACCCCCATCCATGGTAGCAAAATGGGAGCAAAAAATCCTCCCATAGCAAAAGTCCGTATCGACCTCTTTTGAAGATGCACACGCTACACATTCCCTAAATACTATGAGACGCGGAGATACAGTATGGTGCGGAATAAAGTACTAATACTATCTATACTGAATTTTCTGCTGAAAAAAATCAAGCTGTATAAGAGCTGCGGTGAATATTTCTCCCAGCCGGAATTCAGGCCTCCAAACTTGAAGGCCTGAATTCCGGCTAGGATAAATTTTCACCGCAGCTCTTAAACAACATGATTTTTTTCAACTGGAAATTTAAAATAATTCACACAAATGGTATAATAATTTAAATCACCAAATTTGCAAAAAAATCAACTTTTTCATAAACATGTTATTTTACAAACTTTTTTGTCTTTAGAACAATTTTGAAGAACGCCATGCTGCTCTTTAAATTTACATATAGGAGTTATTTATTATTTGAAACTGCATCATTTTTGAAAGTGTTAATGATTTCTTATAACTAAAAGTTTTAGTCGGAAACGTTGTGTTTCGAACATTTCGAGTTTTATTATAAGTTACATCTTTGTCATTTCTGAGCTTCGGTGAAAATTTTATGTCAATTGTAGTACTGAAACTTGAGATTGAAGGCTTGAATCTCAAGTTTCGGTTGACCATTTTGTATGAAAAACAGCCTAGGCGTACACTTCATTCTGTCCAGCACTGTAGATCTAGTCAGGAGTCCTTCTTGTTAGCGGTACTCACTCTCGCGGACGGTTCTGTATGCCGGGTTGGGCTGCCAGAAAAACACATTATCATTTTCTTGATGCAAACGAGCTCTACAACAGAGCTACAAGGGAACTAGGCGAGACACTACCAAACGTAGAGCTCATCCGCTTGACTATTTTCAGCGAGGGATTTTTTTTTCTGTGTTGCTTTTCCGAGGGCATTGGAATTCATCGAAACAGCAAAAATCCAATCGGCAATAGGTTCCCTTCCGATGGGAAGCTTGCGTTGCGTTAAGGGTATGCGATTTACATTTTTTGTGCCGGTACGAAACGAAGGATGAACGAAATTTTCAGTGCTGTTAATGATGAAACAAAACGCAGACTGAAAATGTCCGTAAAATTCGATAGGGTTTCAATCTACTTCGTTGCAAGCGCTATTATTTGTCGTACCAAGCTTAAAATGTTCCGCTACAGTGAATATCAGAACTTATTCACAATACAGATTCATTTTCCAGGTGTAATTTTGTGAAAGTTGTTATGGTTCGTCCACTACTACCCCAAAACTGCAATAAAACTGCTGTATTTCGTTAACATTAGTTTTTTTTCCTTTTGTGCGAATTGTGATTATCTGTTTTAACTGTATTTTGATGCACCAATGAATTTTAAAGGAGATCCATTTATTCCATCATTTTGACATTTCATTATAACGTTGATGGTATTTTAAAAACTCACTTTATCACAGTCAGCCGTTAGTTGTGAGATGGATCAAAACTGATTGCGACCGAAATGAAAATGAATAGGACGAATATGGACAACGGTAAGTAATAATTTTGTTGGACTATTTCCAATAGACGACCAAGATTCATCAACTTCGTATTGCACAATGCGAAAGCCGTCGTGGGAAATAATTTTTTGACATCAGTTTGTATGAGCATCATTCACTGCTATACTGGGAAAATTGCAAGTTCTCAATGATCAAAGTCTAATAGGATGGATATCAGCACATTAACTTACGAAATCTAATATGGCAAAAAATATTTCGTAACGAAAAGGAAATTACATTTTTATTAGGGTGTCCCAAAATGTCATTTTGTCAGAAAGTTTGAGAGCTTAGCCTGTAAATTATAAAGGATGTTGGGAAAAAAATATTTTTGTATGGGGAAAGCTCCGTCAAATAACGCTTTGGGGTGATTTCTTTAAAATTTTTGAAAAAAAAAAAAATCCATTTTTTAGCTCTCTAGGGGAAGTTCTAGGCGTTGTAGAAGAATGTCAGAATAGATCTTGAACAAATCATTGATTGCCGTATTGAAAGAGTCTCTGGAGGAATATCTTTTGAAGAATTCCTTGGAAAACTCTTCCAAGTTTTTTTTTTAGGAATAATGAATGAAGTAATCCTTAGACAACATACTGAAAGAGGCTCTGAAGAAATTTCTTTGGTTATTGAAAGAAATACATCAAAGGATTGTTGAAGTTTTAATTAGAAGGATTTCTTTTAATGATGTCTACAAAAGCTTCCAGATGAATGTTTGGAGGATAACCAGGAAAAATATTAGGTAAACCCAGTAAAGCCAGAATTATTTCACAGTCATAGTAATTAACAGATTATTTCTGGAGTATCGCGATGTGAAAAAATAATTCGTAACCCGTCATTCAAATGGAAATATAAGTAAAATATTATCTACAATACATGGTGGGCCATACGAACGCAAAATATTAAAAAAAAAAAAAAAAATTTTTTTTGCTAATGCTTGAAGGTATGGCGTAATTTTAAATGACAAGATATTGTGAAAAAAAAAACAAAATGTAACGATAATAACATATAACCAGAAATGTAAATAATAAAACGAGGTTGAATAGTATAGGATCCACAATGAAGTAACACAATCCACACTAGAATCGTGAAATTCATACTGAAACCATAGAATCCAGAATGAAACACCAGAATCCACATTGTAATCCCAGGATCCACACTACAATCCCTGAATCCATACTGGAGTCCTGGAAACCATATTGAAACCCAGGAATCCCAAGATTTACACTGAAACACTACAATCCATAGTGAAACACACCAAATTACACTGGAATATTCACATTGAAAAGCTAGGATCCACAATTAAGCAACACAATTCACATAAGAATCTCAGGATGCATACTGAAACCCTGGGATCCAGATTGAAACTCCATGGTCCACACAGAAATCCAGCATCCACACTGGCTTTCCAGGATTCATTTTGCAATCCCATGATCCACACTGGAATCCATGGATCCAATATGGAATCCCAGAATCTGCACTGGAATTCCAGGATCCACAACGGAATCGCAGTATCTAAACTGAAACCCAGGATCCACACTGAAATACCAGAATCCACACTGGAATACTAGGATAACACTCTAAAACTCTGAAATACCCAAAAGAGTCATAGAACACTACTTTTGAATGGCTTTTTCGGTCTGGAAGTTGAAAAACAAGTTTTTTTTACATTCCCGACGTTTCGGCCGATGGGTTTTGGCCTATTTCAAGGGGCGTAAGGTCTATCGTCTCCCGTTATAAATAGATTGTCGTCTGATAGGTGACGGAGAGCACTCTATCTATGCCTGCGTTTGAGTTTCTAGGTTTAAAAACGGATTTTATTTGTACCACACAACACAACACTGCAACGACATCTACAAAAAAATAAAAAACAAACACACTGAAATCCCATGATCTACGCTACAAATTTAAAATCCGCACTGAATTCCTGGATCCATATTGGCTTCTCAGGATCTATTCTGAATTTCTGGGATCCACAACGAAATCCCAGTACCCACATTGGAATTTCTAGATCCACGCTGAAAACCTAGGATTCACACATATATATCAGAATCCACACTGGAAATCCAGATTCTACACTGGAATCCCAGAATCCACACTGGAAACAATACTGAAATCCTGGGATCTACTCTAGAATACCAGAATTCACACAGAATACTTGGACCCAGACTGAAATCCAAAGATCTGTACAGGAATTCTACAATCTTTTGATCCATATTGTAATATCATGATCCACACTGCAACACCAGGTTTAACACTGGTACTCCAGAATCCTAACTGGAATCCCAACGTCCACAGTGGAATCCCAAGATGCGTCCTGGAATCCTAAAATCCATACTTGACTCCGAGGACCCACACTGGAATCCTAGGGTTCACACTCTAACATTTTTAATTCTAAGATTACAGTGTTATCAAAGGATCCATATTGAAATATTCAAACCCAGGCAGATGTTTCAGGATGCACACTGGTAATCCCAAGACCCACACTGAAACTCCCAGGTTCTCCACGGGTATCTAAAGATTCACACTGGAAAACTAGGACCCACACTAGAATCCAAGGACCCACACTGAAATACCAGAATCCACACTGGAGCTCTGGGATCCATACGGAAATCCCAAGATCTACATTAAAATCCTGCCCAATCCCAATGAGCTCAATGGTTGGTGTCTTCGATGAAGTTGTTCAGTAGATCAAGGGATGTATGACGATAAAACATCTAATTGAGAATTTATCCGCTAGGTGAACCTAGTGACAATTTTCTTCAATCGTCTGTATCTCAAGATCCTTATTAGCTAGAAGGTTGGTGTCTTCGGCAAAGTTAATTAGCAGACCAACAGCTTTCTGGAAGTTGAGAACTTATCCGCTAGGTGTCACTAGTAAAAAAACATTTTTCAATCGTCTATATCTCAGAACCCTTCGGTAGAGATGTTAAATAGATCAAGGGCTATATTGCGATGAAAAATTTTATTGGGATTTCATAGGCTAGGTGGTGGTAGCAACAGATTTTCTTCAATCATCTGTATTTCCAGATCCTGATCAGCTAGAAGGTTGGTGTCTTCGGCAAAGTTATTTAGTAGATCATCCAAGTGATAATTTATCCGTTGGTGGCGCTAGAAACAAATATTATACAATTGTATATATCTCTCTTATAAGCTGGAAGGTTGGTGTCTTCGGCAAAGATTTTCAGCAGATCAAGAGCTTCCTAGCGGTGAATCTAATTGGGTTGGTGGTGCTTGTATCATTATGTATCTCAAGATATGAAAAAACTAGAAGATTGGTGGTATCATGGAGAAAAAATAAGTGTGGATACGAGTAACTGACACAGAAGAAGACTGCCAGTGGTAGTCGAAATACGCGTATCTTTCAAAGATAACCATTTATGGCGGAATTAAAAGGTACAAGGTACTCTATTCTCCTTTTCAGTTTCTCTATTGAGATTCTGCTCAGATGATTCGAATACATTAAATAAATTATCTTATGTTTAATTTAACGGATAACTCAAGATTGCGATAAGTTAGTAGAATGGATGACTTCGGCAGAGTAGATTAAGGGCTCTTTGGCAGTTATAATATAATTGAAAGTTCATCCGCTAGGTGGCACTAGTAATAAAATTGTTTTAATCTTTGTGTCTTGAAATCTTGATCAGCCAAAAGCATGATGTATTTGACAAGGATGTTGGGAGGTAAAAAAATATTAAAAGTTAGTCCACTAGGTTGTGCTTGCAGTTATTTGTAACATTTTGTTGCTCAAGATCTTGATTGGATAGAGGTTCGGTATCGCCGACAATGTTATTCAGCACAGATCAAGTGTTTACTTACAGGGAGAAATTTATTTTAAAATTCATCTGGTATTGAAAGGTACTAAAAGTTGTAAGAGTTTTTACATCTCTTTCAGATTCAGGAAATACAGATTTTGTTGAGAAGGTATTTTTTGATTCATGAACATGTTTTGTTCGATTTAATAGAAGAATAGTTGGAAAAATTTGGTGATTAGAAATAATAAGAAGAATAAGAAGGAGAAGGAGAAGGAGAAGGAGAAGGAGAAGGAGAAGGAGAAGGAGAAGGAGAAGGAGAATAATTTTCTAATTTCGTTTCGAAGCATCATTGACAGAATCGTCCCAAATACCGCATACCCTTACGTTGGATAAGCACAACACTGGAGAGCCTGAACTTCGATTCTTTTACCAAAAGCCAAAAGCGACGATATGTGCTGCTTGGTGGTTGAACATCGGATACACTTTGGAATAGAGGATGCTGCTCCGCCTTGGTCGTCATCCTTGTCGTAGTCGTCGTCGTCGTCGTCGTGGAAGTCGTTTGATGGCCGTATCCAGGGCTTTGGAATTTCCAATTGGGAGAGCGTTGACTTGGTTATATCGGAGGATTGAAGGGTGGTGTAGGGAATTGGATATCATTTGCTGGATCGTATAATGCCATCCATGCCTTTGGCACAGCGATGCATGTAATATTCATTTCGGCATGCATAAGTTTATGGGGATATTGATGGGGCACGATGGTGATTATTGTCGATGATGATAATGTATGCATTGGTGAGGATAGCTGAACACAATGTTGTAAAATGTGCAAAACGGATCAATTGCTGCCAGCATGATCCCAACTATATATTCTTCTGAAAGGAGAACTTCAATGTGGAATATAACATCTTGACGTATCTACCGCAAGTCTCTAATTTAGCAATGTATCGCGAACATAGTATGATGCTTTTATAATGAAAGGCTGCAACCAAAAAACTCGGAATTTTTATTTTTTAGCTCTATATGTCAAAAAATTGAACCTTATCAGCTCAGCAAAATATTCACAGCTCTTGTGTGTGTGGTACAAATCAAACTACTTAAAGTTTGTTTTGCACTTATTTTTGTAAATCCTTTATTAGTTTCGTTTAAATCGTTATATTAATTTCTTATATCAAGTGTTTTATGTTAGGCAACATTATGATACTAATTTGTTGAAACTATTGATTAGCATTTTGTTGAAGCTATTACTAGCATTCTGTCAACAATATTTTACATTCCATTTGCATAGCGATCCAGAATATTTAAATGTCATTAAATTCAACTTCTTATGTAAGCTAAAAATGTAAGCTATAAACTAATATCTGGAACTAATTATATTTGACATATTTTTCAATATTTCAAATTAGACAGTCTATGTTACTCATTACTACTATATCAGAGAGAAAGTTTCAGAATCAGTTTCAAAATTTTATTTTGAATCCCTTGCAGAGCTTTCTTCCTGTTGTAACAACAGCTAGTTCATATTGGTATAGCATACAACATGGCTGGCCTGAAAATTTGTTTGAAGATCCAAAGCTTTGATTTTCTATTAATAAGTAGATAACGAGATTTTAAATATTTGTTACATTATACTTAAATGTCCTCAAAGTGATTTTTGAAAGTAAATCTTTTATTTTGTATGAGCCCTAGATACACTATAGAAGTTTAAAAAAATCCATGCTTCATCTTTTGAAAGAACTAACTCTTTATTTTAAGAGGTATCGAACTTTAGTGCATGTTCAACTGACTTATATGGAGTGCACTGTATTCAACAAAACAAATAAGCATAGCTCTTTTTCTCAATCCAACTTATGCCAACCGGAAGAACATCCATCCAAGATATTCACCGACGGAAACCAGTTTCCGCTTTTTTTTGGTCGGTTGTGGAAGCTATCGTCATCCGTCACTAGACTGTCACTTGCCAGGCAACTTCAACTCCAACGGATGGCTGTCACTTTTAGAGGAAAAATCCATTTCCCACGTTCCTGTTACATGCCCACAAAGTACCACAACGCATGTGTATGGAGCAGATACGAGTGAACATTGAAGACACTTACTCGTTCCTCGGCACTGCTTCAAGCTTATAGGTGACTGGCGTTGGAGTACACATTAGGAATTGCGTATCAGTATTTTGCAAACAGCGGATCATAATCATTTTATAGATTCATGTATGTTATGGGTATCATGGCGTAGTTGATACATTTTCGCTTTTCAAATGGATGGTTATTAGTTCGAATCCCTGTCTCTTTAATAAGTTGACAAAAGAGAAGTGAAAGTGCATGTGTAGAGCTCAAGGGGTAGACTAAATGATCTATCATCATGTATTGCATTAGAATTAATTACATCATATGTTTAAAATCCATGCTTATCGTTTAGTTAACACTCTCAAAATATTTGTATCATGTGATAAATTTGTCAAAAAAGGTGTGGGTTTTCAGAATGTCTCATATTTTTTTATTGAAATTTTTGTGTTATAACTATAAGTTATATCTTTGTGTTTCAAAATCAAAGCATGAGTTTTATTCAATACACACACAAATCGTCTGATATTATCGTGCTCTACAAATGTGTATATCATGTAGGGCAGAAGCACCGGTTTTAGCTATTCACATAAGAAAAGTAAAAAAAAAAATACTTATAATTTTAACCCCATACACCTTATCTGACCAGGGTAGTCCTAATTTGGACACTTTTGTTAGAAATCAATGTGATTGGCCAATTTAGGCACCGAAGCTTAATCGTATTTCATGCCACACATGTTACAGTAGCCCCGAGGGTGACGGTCATTCTCGCAATGTTATTAGGACCATAGTGCGACACCTCAATCTCCATGATTTGTCAAATAATGAGTGAAAAAGGTCATTAGAAAGTTTAACGAACATTCAATAGGAAAAAATAACCATTTCCAAGATATGTATGAACATTTCATGCGACATATCGAAATTCCTGATTTTGGAAACAATAACTTAGAAAAATGTGTACTGGACATCAAATACTTTTAAGGATCGGTAAATACCGTACGTATTCCGCAAGCCCTGAGAGAAGTGGCCATTTTCTCAGTTTTTCCAAAACAATTTGTGCATCACCTGCATGGTTAATAGAAAGTTCTACGACTATTCAGGATTGACCAGGTCACACCAGACATGTTTCAAATGTCCTGAGAGAAGTGGCCAATTTCACAATGCTGTTTAAGTATATATCGATACAGAAGATCAGTAGTTCCCAAACTGTGCACCGCGGCGCCTTTGTGCAGGTGCGCCGTCTCCAAGCGCACCGTAAGTTGATTCCTAACAAACTTGAAATAAAGTTCATAATCTAGTGAACACTCATAGATTCACCGATCATCAATTCTGACACGTTTCAGACAACAAAAAATCAATTACAATTGATTCAATTGTGAAAGTTTATGTAATTTCGGTGCTTCAGTCTTGGGTAATCAAAATGATTGTATGAGATTTTTTCCGGCTGTTCGGATCTCAAACTAATTTTTGAAGCAGCTTCTAGTGTTGCAACTCAAAACTGTAAAAAAGTGTATTAGTTTCCTTTTTCTCCCTTTTGTTTTAACTCTATCATACATGAGTAGTTTTTCACTCCTCGCTGTCACTTTCCCAACTTTCTCTAACAATCTCTCTATACTTTCCGCAATTACAATATAAATTCCGGTAAGAATTATTTCAATCGTGTCTACTTCAATTTGGCCTTCTATTTTTACTAATAACAACTGTAGTACTAATTCACTTTAGTCGATAATAATTCAACTTTTCTCCAGGAACAAATTCACACCGCAATATCTTGAACATTTTTCACTTTTCACAGCAATGAACAAAATAAATTTCGTCTTCACAGTCCTTTGTTTTGTTTTTATTTCTCCCTTTCTCTGGCTGGTTGACATTTCCGACGCGCGTTGAATTCAACTACCTCAATTTCGCCAGCCATCGTTTCGTGCAGTGTGGCCAGGTGCCCGAACACCGACGTTTTGACTCTAATCCGAATCTTTTTCAGGGTGTTCTTCCCCAGATTAAGCCTGATTCGCTGCTGACGAGTAATTTATCGGCCTATTTTGATGTATGGAAAATTTCTGCAAGGAATCGATCGAGAATGTGCTTTTTTTCTGATCGCAGTACGCAGTTAAAAAGAAATGTCAGTTCAAACGGAAGTCGCAGTAGAAAATTTCTGCAAGGAATCGGCGCGAAATTTCTTTAGCGATTCCTGTTCAGCAGCAAATCAGGTTTTAGAGTCGAAGCGTTAGGCAAAATCCAAAACAGTCGTGTTGGTTACCCAATACTGCAGCGCTCTCAGTAATAGCTCTGATTCTCCCGTTTCCGTCGAAATCTCTTCGTTTAGGCTTCCCAACAATATTCAAATTATATGATGACATCGGTGCTGACCCTTTTAAAGCTCTTCATAGCTTATTAACTTTTATTTAACATTTTCTTTGAGGAGATTAGGAGTTTTAACGCTTGTTTTAGGCTGGAAAAGCGGCAGTGTGCCTCAGAGATTAGCGATCAAGATTTTTCTGCTGCTGTAACAGATTTGCTTGAATAACCTTTTGGATTTTGGAATTTTCTCATTTCATTTTCTCTATAAAAGTACATATCTAGAACGATGTTTTTCCGTCAGATCGATGCACCAGATTTTATATATTTCTACGAAAGTCTACCTAGTCTAAATGAAGGCTATTGAACAATTTTACCCTTTTAATTATATTCACTCCTAATTTCTTAATTATGAGTTATGAGTTGTAATTTATTACATAAAAAAATGAATATCAAATAGTTCTATGAAAATTTGTAATTTTTAATCATGATTTTCTCCCAAAAGCAAACATAAAGTATAAAGGTAAATGTTGCGAAAATCTGGTGTTTTGGTTATGAATTGTGATGCGAAAACTAAAACTTATTTAATTGTTGGAGTGGAATATATCCTTCCAGAAGCTTCAGGATTGTATATTTTAATTGCAAATCATCCTTTATTTGTTAGACATGACTCTAACCTTATTCTTGACATTCTGAGCTTCAAAACTGATCTTGATATTGAAAATTTAATTTGTTCTGTTATTTCAAAAATAACTCAGATTCCTTCTAATCGACCTAAGAAAAGTTAGCTAACCGTTATATAGAAATTGAGTTTTAACTTATACTTCTCACCTCCAAGTTATTGTGATAATTTAATTCTTGGTGGCTCTACGTTCTTCAAGACATGACCTGCGCCACAATGTTACGCCAACTAACTCGGTCCATGGCTGCTAAACTCCAATTTCTCCATCGCCCCACACTTCCAAGTTCCTGCTCCACTTGGTCAAACCACCTAGCTCATTGCGCTCCCCTTCGTCTTGTACCTGTCGAATTTGAGGTGAACACCATTTTTGCGGGATTGTTGTCCGGCATTCTCAAAACGTGTCCCGCCCATCGTACCCTTCCAGCTTTGGCGACTTTCGTGATACTGGGTTCACCGTAGAGTTGCGCAAGCTCGTGGTTCATTCTTCTCCTCCATACGCCGTTCTCACATGATTCGCCGAAGATCGTCCTAAGCACACGTCGTTCAAAAACACCTAGCGCTTGCCAGTCCTCTTCGAGCATTGTCCACGTATCATGCCCGTAGAGGACTACCGGTCTTATCAGCGTCTTGTACATGGTACACTTAGTACGGAAGTGAAGCTTACCAGACCGCAAGGTCTTGTGGAGTCCGTAGTAAGCACGACTTCCAGCAATGATACGTCTTTGAATTTCTCCGCTGCAGTTGTTATCCGACGTTATCAATGATCCGAGGTAGACAAATTCGTCCACTACCTCGAACTCATCCCCGTCGATCGTCTGCCAATGCGAGCTCTATCACGTTCGGTTCCTTCAGCCAGCAGATATTTCGTCTTCGACGTATTTACCTTCAATGCAACCCGATCTGCTTCACGTTTCAGTCTGGTATACTGTTCAGAAACCACCTGGAACGTTCTTCCTACAATGTCCACGTCATCAGCAAAGCAGATGAACTGGCTGTATTTATTGAAGATCGTGCCCCGCATGTTGAAGCTCGCCCGTTTCATAACAGCTTCTAGCGCTATATTGAACAGGAGGCAGGAAAAATCATCGCTTTGTCGAAGTCCTTTGCGTGTTTCAAACGGGTCCGACAATGCACCCGATATCTTCACACAGCACTGTACAGCTTTTCGCTGCTGTTGTTCTTGAGCTGTTTGATAGCATCCTTTACTTCACATATTGTGGGAGTTGGCACGTCTCCCTCATCCGCCGTACTGATGAAGCCATTCCTCCTGCTGTCTTGATCTTTCTCCTCTGCGCCGTTAAGGTGTTCATCGTAGTGCAGCTTCCACCTTTCAATCACCTCACGTTCGTCCGTCAAGATACCTCCATCCTTTTCCCGGCATATTTCGGCTCGCGGCACAAAGCCTTTGCAGAATGCATTGAGTTTCTTGTAGAGTCTTGTAGATGTCCGAGAAGTGTCTTCCAGCAATCAAAACGTGGTCAATTTGCGATTCAGTCTGTTGGGGTGATCTCCAGGTGTACCGATACGGGAGACTGTGCTGGAAGTAGGTACTACGTATGGCCATGTTTTTGGAGGCGGCAAAATCAATCAGTCTAAGGCCGTTTTCGTTCGTAAGCTGGTGAGCGCTGAACTTCCCTATAATCGGTCTAAATTCCTCCTCCTGGACAACCTGAACGTTGAGATCTCCGATAACGATTTTGACATCATGGCTTGGGCAGCTGCGCGTAGAAAGCGTCCTTATCGTCATCGACACTTGCTAGGTAAGAGCTGTGCACGTTGATTATGCTGATATTGAAGAAACGTCCTTTGGTCCTCAACATGCACATTCTGTTGTCGATTGGCCACCACCCAAACACGTGCGTCAGCATTTCGCCCATCACGATAAAAGCTGTTCCCAGCTAATGTCTGTTGCCGCAGCTCTGGTAGATGGTATAACCATCCCTATACGTAAGTACCGTCAACCCTTTCCAGCAAACCTCCTGCAGCGCGAATGTCGAACTTGCGGACCCTCAATAATTCGGAAAGAATGCGAGTACTTCCCAAGAAATTGAGACACTTACAGTTCCATGATCCGAGTTTCCAATCGTTAGTCCTTTTTGATGTCTGGGTCTATGCCGATTGTTCCGGTACGAATATACATTGTATGCTTCCTGTACTGATGATTTTCACGGCTGGCTTTAAGGCCTGCCCCAACCCCCTGTCTCGCCGGAGGATCATCGTGCACAGCGCTGTTTAGAGTCCCACGCTGGCACTAGGACGATGATCAGCCGCTCCTAACATGGAGAACAGACGCTGTTTTGAGCTACTCCTAACATGGAGAACAGACGCTCTGATAAGCTACACCCTCAGAAGAGAGGAGCCCCCCTTCCCTGTCAGCATACCACCTAGGTCCCACCAGGGTTGGTTACCCGATCTTCCCTACGGTTACTCGTACCCCAGGTGGCACCACGGGTAGGTAGGGATAGGAGTTACTGGACAAGAGGCTAAGGACCACAAATGGGGTCTATTTTATACCTGCAGGTACGCGAAGTACCAATGGTACGCATTGCCCTGTCATTTACCACCCTTAACCCTTGGATTTAATGCACTCCATAGTATTCTCCGGTAGACTTCTCTCTAGCCCTTAAAAGCCCGGGACAAGACTTGTGTCCTTCAAATGATTCGTTCTCAGAAACTAGCTAACCGAATTACATAATTTTTGAAGTTACTACAAGGAGGAGAATAGGGCTGAAAGATGGTATGTCTTGAGCCTTCCCTTTTCTGGAGGGCGGATGTAGGCGTGGCATAAGACATAATTTCAACTAATTTTGATTACATAAACATGACAACAACAAAAGATCATAGTTTTCCAAGGACAACCCAGACAACCAAAATGTACGTATAACGAAATCACCTGGAGGCTTTATATGTGCAAAATTTCACTTTAAAGATGTCGCGAAAAGGCCTTCTACGTACAAAAGTGGAGGTGATATGCGTGCATATATTATGTGATGAATAATAACATACAATGCGAGTGTATAAATATTCCACTGAACTAACCTGTGATCTTCTGCGACTTAACTTTTGATAACAAATGTTGATTTGACAGCTGCTACGAATTGATTCGATTTACTTTGTACGAGTGTACGAGACGAAACAAAATGTACAAATGAACTCAGAAAAGAAGTGTTGTAAGCGAGGAAACTAATCAATCTGACGAGTTTATCCTCGGTGTTTTGCGGGTTTGATGTAATTAGTATGAATAAACGAGTTATAAAGTGAACTTTCATGCAATTTCTGGTTGTCTGGGAAACCATTCTGAACTAATAATGTTTCACTTATGTTTTCAAAATAGACATATATTGGTCTTCCAGAAACCCTAGAAAACTTTTAAAATTATTCTGAATCTTTTCTTGTGAATCACTACTCTTCAATATTTTGCAAAACAAGTTCAATAAAAGACATTTTAATAATTTTTGGCAGCACTGTGACTAAACGTGAAATAAATGTGACACTAAACTTTCTGATTTAACAAAGTTAGTTTGGTTCCAATCGCTGCAAAATCATTTTACTGTGAAATGTATCCTAATTATATATTTTATGGCCAGAAACAGCTAAATATAGTTGTTAAGCAGTTAAAACAAAAACAAAATGTTTTCTTTCTTATTGGAAGCCTCTCTATTATGGAAAAATGTGCATGTGTTTTAGTACAGTTGGCCTCACTTTATTCTCTGTAAAACAATCAATATTCCCGGTGGCTTCGTCCGCTCGGGTAGTACTTTGCGAAAGCTCAAGCTGTCCGATTCATTTTTCGCGCGCTCAAAGTGTTTTTTTTATTTCAGTAAGCACTTCATTCGCACGCCATCGGAGTGATTATATTTTCCTGCTTATGCGTGTTGACGCTGAGATTGTGACTGTTCAGTCGAGGATGGATAACCAACCGGTGAGCTCGTTCCATGCTTCTAATAACAGATTTGTATTATTACAAGTATTTTTTCATCTATTTGTTGAACAAACTATGGATAGTTCCTTACTATAAGTGTGCACATAAGAGCTTATTCATGTTTTATTAAAATTTAGAGATTCAAACCGTTGAATTGTTCGATGTTTAAAATGTCGACGCATTGATAAATAACTTTCTGAACAAAGGATACATAAATTGCATCACTTACCTAGGTGAATCTTGATCTTGTGGCTTTAAAGCCCTCTTACTAACAAAACTTCTTTCCGTGACAATCATGAAGTTGCAAAGGTATACTCGGCCTTACTAATGACACTGTTCGACAAAAAAAGTCGATCTGAATGCACAGAGACCGGACACCCCGGGCTTGAAAGTATAAAAATAAACAAAAATAATGGCGTTTTCAGAATGTTCGTGTCTGCCCCAGGTCATTTTTAAAATATACTTGAACTTTTTGCATTTTTTATTTAAAAATCTAATCTAATCAATAAACCGACACAGTGTTTTATATTCAGGACAGCGGAATTCATGTGCCATATAATGTTTTCAACTTTAAATACAATATGAAGAATTGTAATAAGATTTGCAGGGAGCCCTCCCCCCTTTTTTTGTACCCTCCCCATTTTTAAAGTATCGCAAATGATGGAATATTTGATATACAGGGGGTTGTCAAAATAACTGGGACAGGCAAAATTTGGGCCAACTTTGGAATGCTGTAACTTTGACAAAAATTGACCGATTTCAATTCTTTAAGAAGTAATGGACGGGTCAACTAATCTAGTTTTGAGGTGCATCCACGGAGATGAACTATGGCCACCGGATACCGGTGATAATCCGGATTTCCGGAAGCATGTCTTATGCAGTAAAATTATGACATGTTTTTAGCAAAGGTCTCGGCTAAAATATCAAAATTTTATTACACATGAAGATAGAAGATCAAATTCTGAAGCGATTGGTGCGCCAAGTATTAAGATCGGTCCAGAAACAACCAAGAAATGACCGTTTGCCCGGAATCGGTGCCGGTTGTAGATCCGAATTGGGATCAAACAATTTATTCACTCAAAATATGTCGCGCAATATTGTTTTCTCCCTAGCTTATCATAAAATACCCTATTATAAATTGAAAAAGAGTCTTGTACAGATTTGGCCACTCATGGCGCCGCCAAGTGCCTCGGGGGAACCTTGCATAGGGGACATTTCGATTTTGACACCAAAGCATATCATGCGACGACTCATTCTTCATGTCTTGTCGTAAATAGGGCAACTGTAGACTCAAAATGGATAATTGACTACAGTGGCCACTTTTGGGACCACCGTAATTTCCCGGAGGAATCTGTCATTGGGGACATTTCTGTTTTTACACCAAAACATATCATACGACGGCTCTTTCTTCATGCCTTGTCGTAAATAGAGTAACCGTGAACTCGAAATGGGAATTTAATTGAATTGCCCACTTTTGGGACCACCGGGTGTCCCCTAGGGAACCTATGATTGGGGACAATTGGAATTGAGTTCCAATACTCATCGTGCAACTGCTCATTCTTCATTTCTAGTCATGAATAGGTCAACTTTAGACCGAAAATGGATATTTAACTAGCATGGCCACTTTGGGGACCTCCTATAGTTCCCTAAGGAACCTATCATTGGGGACATTTCGATTTTTACACCAAAGCATATCATGCAACAGTTCGTTCTTCATGTCTTGTCGTAAATAGGGCAACTGTAGACTCAATGTGTATATTTAAATATTGTGGCCAAATTTGAGACCACCGGATGTTCCAGAACGAACCTGTAATTAGGGACAATTGAAATTGAACTCCAATACATATCGTTAGGGCCCAGATAGCCGTAGCGGTAAACGCGCAGCTATTCAGCATGACCATGCTGAGGGTCGTGGGTTCGAATCCCGCCGGTCGAGGATCTTTTCGGGTTGGAAATTTTCTCGATTCCCAGGGTATAGAGTATCTTCGTACTTGCCACACGATATACACATGCAAAAATGGTCAATTGGCATAGAAAGCTCTCAGTTAATAACTGTGGAAGTGCTCATAAGAACACTAAGCTGAGAAGCAGGCTTTGTCCCAGTTGGGACGTAACGCCAGAAAGAAGAAGAAGAACATATCGTGCGACGGTTCATTTTTTATGTCTCGTGCTAAATAGGGCTATTGTAGACCTTAACTGGATATTTGACTACAGTGGCCACTTTTGGGACCACCGGAATTTCCCGGAATCTGTCATTGGGGACATCACAGCCTCCCTCAGGGTTATCCGGTGGTCCCAAAAGTGGCCACTGTAGTCAATCATCCATTTTAGGTCTACAATAGCCCTATAAAAAAAGACATAAAAAATTAACCGTCGCACGATATGTATTGGAGTTCAATTTCAATTGTCCCTAATTACAGGTTCCCTCGGGGACATCCGGTGGTCCCGGAAGTAGTCACTGTAGTCAACTATCCATTTTGAGTCTACAGTTGCCCTATTTACGACAAGACATGAAGAATGAGCCGTCGCATGATATGCTTTGGTGTCAAAATCGAAATGTCCCCTATGCAAGGTTCCTCCGGGGCACTTGGCGGCGCTATGAGTGGCCAAATCTGTACAAGACTCTTTTTCAATTTATAATAGGGTATTTTATGATAAGCTAGGGCTGAAAACAATATTTCGCGACACATTTTGAGTGAATAAATTGTTTGATCCCAATTCGGATCTACAACCGGCACCGATTCCGAGGAAATGGCCATATCTTGGTTGTTTCTGGACCGATCTTAATACTTGGCGCACCAATCGCTTCAGAATTTGATCTTCTATCTTCATGTGTAATAAAATTTTGAATTTTTAGCCGAGACCTTTGCTAAAAACATGTCATAATTTTACTGCATAAGACCTACCTTGATACCTTGATACCTTGATGGCTACAGCGTAGCATCACGCCATTGCCGGGCGTATTGTAGAGCTCCATCTTCGTCGGTCTTGGGCGAAACTTCTCCAGTTGCCCCGAACGTTTAGGGTCGCCAGGTCCTCTTCCACTGCGTACAGCCAGCGTATTCGTGGTCTTCCCCGAAGCCGCCGACCTCTACCTGGTTCCCTGCTGAATATTATTTTCGCAATTCTTTCTTCCGACATTCGCACTAAGTGACCAGCCCACTGAAGTCTGCCGTATTTTACACGATTGATAATATTCGCATCTTTGTACACTTGATACAACTCGTGATTCATGCGTCTGCGCCACACACCATTTTCGAGTTTCCCACCGAGTATTGTCCGCAGCACTTTACGCTCGAAAACACCGAGAGCTTTCCGGTCTGACTCTTTCAACGTCCACGCTTCGTGCCCGTAGAGAGCCACCGGAAGAATCAATGTTTTATACAGGGCGAATTTTGTTTCGGTTTGCAAGCTGCGGGACCTAAGCTGGTTACGTAGTCCGTAAAAGGCCCTATTCGCAGCCGCAACACGTCTTTTCACTTCGCGGGAAACGTCGTTGTCACATGTCACAAGTGTTCCAAGGTAAACAAATTCTTCAACAACTTCAAACACATCCCCATCAAACACTACCTCAGCACTTACACCACCATGCCTGACTCTATCTCTACCTGCAACCATGTACTTCGTCTTGGTAGAATTGATGGTCAGGCCTATCTTCGCTGTCTCCCTCTTCAGAGGCACGAAGGCCTCTTCCACTGACCTGCGATCGATTCCAATCAGGTCTATATCGTCCGCAAAGCCAAGGAGCATGTGCGACCTTGTGATAATAGTGCCATTTCTTTGCACGCCAGATCTCCTAATAGCACCCTCAAGTGCAATGTTGAACAGTAAATTCGGAAGTGCGTCTCCCTGCTTCAATCCGTCTAATGTCACGAACGAGGTTGACACCTCATCTGCGATCCGAACACTTGATTTCGAACCATCCAGCGTAGCACGTATCAGCCTAATTAGTTTCGCCGGAAAACCATTTTCAGACATTATCTGCCAAAGCTCATTTCTTTTCACTGAGTCGTACGCCGCCTTGAAATCAATAAACAGATGGTGAGTCTGCAAGTTATACTCCCGGAATTTGTCTAGGATCATTCGCAAGCTAAACATCTGGTCCGTTGTCGAACGGCCCTCACGAAAACCAGCTTGGTATTCGCCGACGAAGGACTCCTCGAGCGGTCTCAGTCTGTTAAACAGGATGCGCGACAGAATTTTGTACGCCGAATTCAGCAGGGTAATTCCTCTGTAATTGGCACACTCCAGTCTGTGCCCTTTCTTGTAGATAGGGCGGATGAGGCCATCCAACCAGCCGGTGGGCAATTCTTCGTCCTCCCATACCTTCAGAAGTACTCGGTGGATCGACTAGTAAAGCTGTTCGCTTCCGTGCTTGAGAAGCTCGACCGGGATCTCGTCCTTCCCAGCAGCCTTACAGTTCTTCAGCTCGCTGATAGCCTTTTTAACCTCTCCTATGGTCGGTGGGTCCACAGCTTGATCGTCATCATCTATGTTCATCCTGTTCCTCGCTACATTTCCATTCTCACCGTTCAACAATTGCTGAAAGTGCTCCTTCCACCTGGCAGCCACCGCCGTTTTATCGGTCAGCAAATTCCCTTCTCGGTCATTGCACATGGCGGGCACTGGTACGGTATTGTGCCGCGCACCATTGACCGTTGCATAAAATCTCCGCATATCATTCCGGTTCATGCTTTCTTGTGCGTCAGCTACCACACTTTCTTCGTGCTGCCTTTTCTTTCTGCGGTGGATTCGCTTTTCTTCGGCTCTCGCTGCCCTGTACCGCTCTATGTTCTGTCGGGTACCGGCCACAAGCATACGGCTTCTGGCGACATTCTTCATGTCTGTCACCCTCTGGCACTCTTCATCGAACCAGTCGTTCCGTCTTCGTCGTTGACCAGTGCCGATCACTTCCCGTGCCGTTGTTGTCACAGCTTCGTGGATAGGGTCCCACAGGCTGTCGACGTCTCCAGCAACGTTGACTCTTCCCAACTTCTCGTCTAGTTGCTGACGGTACTGCGCAGCTACCCCATCAGTCGACAAGCGTTGTATATTGAAGCGTAGCGTTCTGTGTGTTGCGGAACTCGTGACGCTGGACAACCGCGCCCGAATTTTAGCTACAACGAGATAATGATCTGAGTCGATATTAGGGCCTCGGAAGGTCCTGACATCAATGACATCTGAGAAATGTCGCCCATCAACCAGCACGTGGTCTATTTGGGAGCAGGCATCGCCACTCGGGTGTCGCCAGGTGTGTTTGCGGATATTCTTTCGCGCGAAGTATGTACTGCTGATTGCCATCCCTCTAGCAGCAGCGAAGGTTACTAGCCGCAGGCCATTATCATTGGTAACGGAATGAAGGCTTTCCGTTCCAATGACGGGTCGGAAGAAATCTTCTTTCCCGATCTGCGCATTTGCGTCGCCGTTGACTATCTTGACGTCTTGTTTTGGGCACTCTCCGTAGGCCTTATCCAGGCTCTCATAGAACTCATCCTTCATGTCATCGGGCTTATCGTTCGTTGGCGCATATATGCTGATCAGGCTGTAGTTGAAGAACTTGCCCTTCATTCTCAACACACAGATTCGGTCGCTTACCGGTTTCCACCGAATAATTCGCTTCATCTGCTTCCCAATCACTATGAAGCCAACCCCACGTTCTGCTCTGTCGCCACCGCTGTAGTAGATGTGGTACTTGAATGAAGTGTTGGCGATAGGGTCCACCGCTCGGAATTCGCGTTCTCCGGTTCTCGGCCAGCGTATTTCCTGGATAGCTGCAACGTTCACGCCGACATTCCGCAGTTCACGAGCCAGGAGCCCAACATGCGCGGGTTCATTCAAAGTTCTCACGTTCCAAGATCCAACTTTCCAATCGTTGTCCTTTATTCGTTGCCGGGTCTGTTGCCGTAAAATCAATCCGTTTGCTCTACTTTTGCCTTTCTTGGTTGGTGAAGAGTCTTCGATAGGCCACCTAACCAGGGTTGCGCTACCTACATCGTGCTAGAGGGGCTGCCTCCTCGATGCTGACACGATACAGCATCGTCCGCTTGTTCTTTACATGATGACCACGGTCATAGCCATCACAACCATCCACCTTTATCAGGGCTTTGGACCTGTAGCTCTGGTTCTCAATAGTTTCAAGTTCATTCGGACATGCTACTATGGTGAGCCGTCATGCGCTAGCGGTGTTACTGCATAAGACATGCTTCCGGAAATCCGGATTATCACCGGTATCCGGTGGTCATAGTTTATCTCCGTGGATGCACCTCAAAACTAGATTAGTTGACCCGTCCATTACTTCTTAAAGAATTGAAATCGGTCAATTTTTGTCAAAGTTACAGCATTCCAAAGTTGGCCCAATTTTTGCCTGTCCCAGTTATTTTGACAACCCCCTGTATATCAAATATTCCATCATTTGCGATACTTTAAAAATGGGGAGGGTACAAAAAAAGGGGGGAGGGCTCCCTGCAAATCTTATTACAACTCTTCATATTGTATTTAAAGTTGAAAACATTATATGGCACATGAATTCCGCTGTCCTGAATATAAAACACTGTGTCGGTTTATTGATTAGATTAGATTTTTAAATAAAAAATGCAAAAAGTTCAAGTATATTTTAAAAATGACCTGGGGCAGACACGAACATTCTGAAAACGCCATTATTTTTGTTTATTTTTATACTTTCAAGCCCGGGGTGTCCGGTCTCTGTGCATTCAGATCGACTTTTTTTGTCGAACAGTGTAATGGATGTCACACTTACATTCATGCTTAGTAGGGTGCGGCTTATTTTTCAATATTCTCAAAACCAAAAATTCGTTTGCTCTACTGAATTCAAATCACATTGAAAAAGACACTTGAAAATCTTAGCCGAAAATATTAACATTTAGAGGTGGCGCAAACGTCTTGAAGGTGAATTTTCAAGTTATTAAAATTGACCTTTAGTGAAGTAAACATACCTTTGTTTGTTGTTGTTTTTAACTGATTTTAAACCTTCAAAATTAAATTTATGAAAACATTCTTGAACACCAAATTTGTCTAAAATCAAACCATGTTTTAGTTTAATGTAATTTACTCCAAATGTTTCATAATTTTTCTAAAATTTTTAACTTTCTTTGACGATAACTTCATGATTACACAACCGATTCCAAATCGTTTTACATGATTTTGAAGCTAATTTATTTTTTTTTCGAACCTTTCATACATCACATTTCACTAAAAAATGTCTCGACCAAGTTATTCAGCACAAAGTGTACAAAAACTATTTTTTTTAACTAAAAATGTCAGTTTTTTTTTTCAAATGTTTGCCAGTTAAATATTATCTCTAAATATGAAACTGGTTTTTCTCTTTTGTTAAACCATTGAGAAGGACTTTACAAAAATACAAATAATTTTGAAACAAAAATGTGTTTGCATATGTTAAAATAAATATACACTATTCAAATCGTTATTCAGACAAGATGCTTTATAAATTTAAATTTCATATAAAAAATTGCAATTTTCGGTGAAATAACTTAAATAATAAAAAAATTATTTTTTCATTAAAAATCATGGTTTTGAGTAGTTCTTGTTAGATAACTAAGTCAAAATCATTTTTTAGAAAAATGTGTTGTATGAACAGTTTGGAAACAAATAAATTTCCTTCAAAAACATGTAAAAAGAATCGGAATTGATTGAGTATTTATGAAGTTATGATCGAATAAAAATATTTTTTAATAGCAAAATGAGAAAAAAAGGGATAAAAGTATGTTTAACTGAGACTAGTTTTGATTTAAAAAAAAAATTGGACTCTTCAAAGTTTTAATAAATTTAATTTTGAAGATAATGGTGCTAAAAATTTAAAAAACGGTTAAAATATGACAAAGTTATGTTTACTTCACTGAAGGTCATTTTTTATAAATTGAAAATTCACCTTCAAGACGCTTGCGCCACCTCTAAATATTAATATATTTGGCTCCGATTTTGAGGTTTCTCTTTTAATGTGATTTGATTTCAGTAGAGCACACGAATTTATGGTTTTGATAACTTTTTAAAAATAAGCCGCACCCTAATGCTTAGTAATACAATCAATATTCCCTGGAATATGTCTCAATGCTGCAGAAACAGAAATAAATATATTGATTTACCAACAACAACAAAATTACTATCATTATTGATAGGTTTTCAAGGAGTAAAATTCTGTGCCAGGACTTATTTTCATGACATTTTATTTCATATTTGGGTATATTTTTTTTTTAAATTCCATTTCGTTTCCTCGAACTAAGTTTTTTTTTGTCATTATTGAGTCATGGTGACGAAAATTTAAACAATAAATTAATTTTGAATTTAATTTACGAGTCAGTATGATATATTTAAATTGCTTCAAATATCTCAGGAAAACAATAAAGTTCAAACACTCAATCAAAAAATCCTTCAAACTCTTTCTTGACTAAATACTAAAAGCATAAAACTGAAATCCTCGCCGCTCAGAGCATTCTTAACGTATTCAAATGATTTTTAGTCAGTTTACTGAGCAACATATCTAGTTTCTAGAAGTGGCCAGAGGAACTCGGAAATATTCATGTGGCCGGAGCTATTCCGGTGGGTCACTGGTTCAAGCCGGGTAAATAAGACCTATTTTTTAGGACATGCCAAGTAACCTTTATTTATTTGCAATGACAATGATTCTAATTTGCATAAATCATTAAGATGTGATTTTCAACATTATAAATGAAGAGTTTAACACCGTTTAAAGTACACTGGACGTAGAAATTCGGACGTAATATCCGGAAGAACCGGCTACAGATTTGTTGGATACAAAACCGTTTCAATTCTCGAAAAGTAGAAATCAAACATAATTGTGCACTAAAATGCGATCCCATAAGCTTGGCACAGTTGTTCAGATACAAATTGGCCACTTGATCGTAAGTCTGAGGCGTCCCGGGACCTGAAAATAATCATTTATAGGATTAATCAATTGCAAAACTCGTAGTTATCCAATTCAATCGTTTCTCAAAAGGTTTACACTGATGCAATTTTCTTAAAATTCCGTAATGGCCACATTATAACCGATTCCGGAAATTATCTGTGTCTTGAAATTTGCCTATCTCCAGGGGCACAAACGTACACAGTACCCTTCTCACCTGACTTGACCCAGTGATCCACCGGAATTACTCCGACCACAGGAATATTTCCGCGTTTCTCTGTCCTTTTCTAGATACTAGATATGTGTACCAGTATGCCGACAAAAAATCATTTGAATCCATTGAGAATTCGCTGAGCGGTGAGAGTTTTAGAATTTTCGCTTTCACTCACGGGTTAAATAAGGAGTTGTCCAGTCCATGTTAATACAAAAAAAAAAAAATTGTGTGGACCATGGTCTCTAGCTACAATCTTAACTTATTCCCGAAATGCAGAATTTTAAGAGTTCAATGGTACAACATGAACTCGACCGGTCACCGAGACCAGTTGAAATGTAATCCATCGTATTCTCCAGATAATTTTATATAAGAATAAATAAAATTTAAACTGATCAGTTTTAGTACTGAACAAGCAATTGAAAATTTATTTCAATGCGTTGCCAAAATCTACAAGAAATTGTTGTTAAAACGGGTGTTGCCAAAATGCGGAAGGTACTGTATTCACATAGTCACAAACAGTTTGTTATATCAGATAAAAAGCATTTCAGGGTAAAATGGGACAAAACGGGAACTTCCACATGATTCTCGAAAATGAAACTGTCACCATTTTTTCTATGAAATATGGAGGTTTACCGCAATCAGCCGCATGACCTGTATTCCGTTTTAGGTCCATAATTTCCAAATGTGTGTACATCACTCTTTTGCCCCTTCATACAGATTCAGATCCAAACCAATACTCAACCAAGGATAGTGGCTACCTACATACATAATTTTCTACTGTGAAGTATTGCCTAATGTTATCGATATTTGTTTACTTAAATCTTCTTTATTTGGCCGAATAAAATCATACCAAGTTTGTTAAATATCTATTATGATTTGTTGTCTGCTTGTTTTTTTTCATACAAAAGTTTTAAAAAAAAATTCATAACGAGGAAATACCTAAACCGATTTGGACACCTCCCGGTCGGTAAACCAGAATCCCAGCTTCCAATCCCTCACGTTTCGGTTGCTTTCTGTCTCCGGGATCAACTCGACAAGCAGCCAGCATTAGTTCACGTCAGTTCCACATTTGGCGGTACCACCCTCCTCTCTAACTACTAACCCTCGGTCTTCTTCTTGATCCGTTTCCGCTGAAAGCACAAAAATAAGGAAAAGAATCTTCTTCAGTTCGAACAAGAACATGGAATCCTCCAAGCAAACAAACATGGAAACCACCACCCTCTCCGTCGCCAGTCTTTTTCCTTTTTGCGAGAGGGGGTGATTTTTGCTTACTCTTCAAATACACGCGAGCTCCCTCCTTACACATATCCCACACATGTGCTTGATTTGCTTCCATACATGGATTTTTATCCCTTACCACCGACTCCAGGAGAAAAGCGACGAATTTGTTTGGGGTGGGATCGCCACAACCACGGGTGGAATCAAAAAAAGGGAAAAAAAATAAAAATAATGATGGCACATGTATCCGATCAGAAGCAAATAGCAAGCCTATAACAATCACATACCACGATGAAAAACAACTCTTTCTATGATTATTTCGAAAACGTCAAAGGATTCAACAACCCTTAAACAAGTAAATAGTGGTATGTATATGGATGCTGGAGATAAACAAAAAATGATCTACAATAAGAAGTGTATCGAAAAGTAGTCGCAAACATTCAAAATGGTATATCTCAGAGCATAGTTCATCTTTTTAAAAGCTTTTTTCACGCAAATCTTCATCATGTCATCAAATATTGAAGCAACTAAAGAAATATTGAATAATATGCAGTCTTAATATAAATACAACAAGGTTTATAAAGCATAGAAAATAAAATCTTGCACAAAATTACATTTTTGAAGTATCTTCTGAAGATTCGATGATTTGTATTGGATAAAATGTATATCAAACAAAATAGGATGAAAAGCTTATTCTATCGGAAAATATGTTTACTTCACACAGCACGTAAAACGGATTTCAAAAAAAAAAATTATTACTCTAAGAAAGCTCAATTATTGCAATAAGGTCGGTTTTAGAAAGTCACTTTTGTATAATCAACTTTTGAAGCTCTGTCATATACAGCGATAATTATATAGAGTACAATTTTTTGCTTACGTTACTTCATAAATATGCAAAGAAACTTTTCTAATCAAAAAACAATGTTTTATTTGTTACAATCGATCGATATTACCATAAACGTGAAAAAAGAAAATATCAAACAACAAGGTCCTTAAAAATCGACTTTTTTCAATTTTTGTATTTGCTCTCAAATGCGTGTTAATGTATTTTTCAAAAAAAAAATTACACTATGTCATGGGAATTGTGGCACAGCATATATTGGCATAAACAAAAATCATTTTTTCTTAAAATTTGACACATTTATTAACATATGAATTTTTTCAGAGGTGTGCAAGATTTTCATTGACATCTGATAGTAATTGCAAAATTATCATACAAAATGCATCTTTATTGAAACAATAACACCGCATCATTATTTTTAAATACATTGAATGTATTTATGATTAAAACATTGTTTGTAGGTCAACCCAATATTTTTGAGACTGTTTTGAATGTTTGCGACTACTTTTCGATACACTCCTTATAATCTATTGAGTTTTGAAAACGTTTTAGGCGCCGTCCTCAAATTGCGTAGCGCTCTAGGGAGAGGGATGAGCAGGTTCAAGCGTTACGGACCATAGACATATTTTTTTTTTCATACAAAAAGCGTTACGGAGGACGTGAGGGAGCCGAAAATTTTAAATTTTAGCGTTACTTAAGATATTGACTCTGACATTTTGTAAGGCATTCTGCATTAAACTACTTTGGCATGTAATTTTGCAGGTTTAACTCAAAGAAGTTTAAAAAAATATTTATGGTATTTTGCCTCTATGAAGATTTTACCTTATGAAGAGCATATGATAACATGCTTGTATTTATCTTCAATACCATGATATGGTATTCGTTTGCCACGTTCTCCGGCTCGGGCAGCAACCACCCGATTTGACAGCGAACGGGGACGACCTACACACGGGCTGCCTACCACATCACACATACGCCTCGGGCAGGATGGATGTAGGGAAATTCGACAGAAGCTCGGGACGTAAGAAAATTGCGGATAAATAGACGCGAGTGTGAGGGTGAACGTGTATCGAGTGGCATTTTCCCGACATAAAGGTGCAGCACATGTAAGAAGAGGAGGTGGAAGATGGGAGGGCGTTTCCGCCCTCCTTTCGATTCCTCTGTCACCGGTCGTTATCGTTTTGAAGTTCAGAAATGTGCTTAGAAATAAGTACGGGGAGGGCGGAAGTGCGCCACCAAGGCGTTGTGCATCATATGGAGAGGCTCTCGATGTCGGAAACGAAATTGAAAGGTGGTTAGCGTTTTGCGGCATGGATGCCAGCAGGTCGGTGCTGACAAAATAGTGTTTATCAATATAATTTTGTGTAGTTCAAGGGGTGTTACAGAAACACTTAAATGGAAAAACTATTTTACACAAAATATGCTAAACCATGACCGTACGTCGAAAGAGCTCCAATTTATTAATTTAATATTTCATAACACCTAGAAACTGGGTATAAAAACGGTTGATATACGTGGCAAAAATGCAAAAATGCACGCTTTCAGAGGTTGGAAGCATTTTCTTATATGCCACCGAAGATCGTCCTTAGCACCCGGCGTTGTAAAACCTCAAGAGCTTGAAAGCCCTCTTCGCGCATAGTCCACGTTCCATGCCCGTAGAGGACAACCAGTCTTATGAGCGTTGTATTCATGGTCCATTTGGTGCGAAGGTGGACCATAGTTTCTTCTGTAGTCCATAGCAAGTACGAAATCCTAGGGAATGATCCGGCCGCTTAACAACGGTGGCCGTCGTTGAAACTTGCTTGATAACTTCCCACGAATTTGTCTGATGAATGATAATCTGCCAGTCTTAACTTCCTCCATCGCTGACATAGTCATCGACTTTTTTTTTGTCCTGACCCTCTGTACCTCTGTAATCTACGTCATTCAGATCCGTGAGCCGAAATGTGTTGGGATAAAAATGGAAGCAAATTGACAGACGGACGAGAGATGATTGAATGGTCCAAGCAGCAATACGACGAACACCTGTAAGGTACTTGCGTAAAAAGGGTCACGACAGTAGAATATATTACAACATCAGCACGTTGAATGAAGAAAACCATTCTGCTCCCACATATAGGAAAATAAAAAATGCCATTGAACAGGCCAAGAACAACTAAACGGGTGTAAGGGAAGGTATTCAAGCTAAACTCATCAAAATTGGCCCGTAGAGGTTGACCGCCTATCTGCACCGAATGATTTTCAAATTCTGTGATATTGAACAGCTGCTGGATGAGTGGAAGCAAGAGATTATATGCATCATCTACAAAATTTACAACAAAGTGGAATATGAAAACTATCGTGTTCGACAACGCGTCGAGCTTAACTATCATGGTTGAATTTTTACAGGATCCTGCCAATTTGTTCACTTCGCGCTTTGGGTTGGTGAAGCATGCGTCATGCATGCATACTTAAAGGCGAAGCCGAGCGCGAAGAGTCCTCCTAGCCGACTTTGGGAAATTTATTGATTTTTGACGCTCGAGCCATAATTTTATCCTTCCTATCCGCCCGCATTCATACAACACGCACGACTTTTATGTGAAGATAATGAAAAACGAACGATAAAAAAGAAAGACACACACCATTCTTTGTTTGGTGCCGACCATCGTCTGTTACCACTTGTTACATTCGCTGACACTTATTCTGATCGAAAAACATAAGCGAACATGTGAAATTGTCTGTAATATGTATGCAAACAAGATTATATTTATATAGCTATGGGTTGGAATCGATATTGTTGTCGTCTATGATAGTTGTTGTTCTTGAACGCTCTCTCGTCACGAGAGAGTGAATATCAACATTCATAGGGCACTCCGATTGGGAAGCAGTTGTGGTCCAACCAGCGAATCCTCTCTGTATTGACATAAATGCTGAGATCAGTAAAACTTAAAAGGACCGCCAATCAAATAGAGAAGGGTGAATATCAGATGACCTGAAATGGAAATGGAGTGATTTCAGTAATGGCTTCGAATGAATAAATAGTGCGCCAACAAATTTTGGGCACTAACTTCGAATACCCAAACATTTCTCATCGATGGATAGGACAACAGCTCGCAATCGCACATTCAACCGTATCTCATGTGATCAAAACGTTCAAGGACCGTAAGACAACCAAGCGGAAAAATGGTAGTGGCAAAAACGTGGCACATCATCCGGGGAAGGCCAGGATGGTATTGAACCAATTTAGGCGTTATCCCAACATTTCGATCAGCGATGTTGCGAAAAAGGCAAAAGTTTCAGTTCGTTTTGTGCAGAAAACAATGAAACGTTCTGGATTACATGTGTACAAGGTCCAGAAGGCACCGAACCGGAGCGAAAAACAGAACTCGGTGGCCAAAACTCGTGCAAGAAAACTGTACAGGGAATGGCTCACAAAATCGTTCTGCATTGTGATGGACGATGAGACCTACATTAAAGCCGACACCAAACAAATGCCAGGACAGGAACACTACGTCGCCGTTCCGGAGAGTGTACGGAAGAAGAAACTGTCACAAATTCGCCAAGAAATTCCTTGTCTGATCTAAGGATGTGGCAAAATGAGTCAGCCCTTCATCACCTCTGGGACCGTCAGCGGGCAAATCTACAAGGACGAATGACTCCAAAAACGACTTCTGCCCTTCTTAAGATCTTACGATGGCCCGACACTATTTTGTCCAGATTTGGCCACTTGCCACTATGCCGTCTTAGACTGGTACAAAAATAATGATGAAGTTTTGTACCAAAAGACGTCAACCCTCCAAACACTCCGGAACTTCGTTAAAACTCTAAAAGTGATAGAAAATGAACTTGAACTTAACCTTCGGGCTGTCGCGCTGTTGTACTTTGTACAACAGTTGTGATTTATTTGCTATCATTTTGCAACAAAAATATCTATCGACACCAAACCAAAATGTATTCCTCAAGAATCTTCTTAAGAGCAATACTCGACAGTTTTTATTTACAGTATGGCCCTTTGTAATACGGTAAAATCAACAAATGTACATGGAAGTCGCATAATAGTCAACGCACTATATACGGTTCGAGTAAACCACAGTTTGAAATCGGTATATCTCAAAATCCAGATAATATAGAAACTTGGGGTCTTAAGTAGAGTTGTTCTGGGGGTGAAGCGCTATCTGATGGTACCGTCAAGCTACCATTAACCGTGCATTTAAGAAAAAAAATGCATGTCAAAAAATAATATAACTTTTTCAAATAATTTGAAGCGTATTAGAATACCACTACGTAGCGTGCAATTATATAATAATTCAGGGAAAAATCTAAAACTAGTGATGCATAACAAAAAATTACACAATAAGTATGTTTGAAAATGTCATGTTAAGGTCGCCTCGTACCGTTCTATGTCACCATTTACCGTGCACACTAGTGCACCATTCACCGTACATACAGTTTTCGTCATGATTTAATTTTGTATCTTGAAGAAACGTTGTTAATGGAGCAACTATGTTGCTAGTAGTGTGCGTACTCATTTTTAAGAGTATTTACATTTTCAATTACAATAAAAACCATAAAAAGTTTAAAAATTGGCTGAATATTTTTTTTTCATTAAAATCGTAATAGGAGGGTTTGACTGTATTGTCCAAACCATTCCATATTCACTCAAAAACTAAATATGAAGTAGTTTAATGACGACATAACAATAAATCCAATATTACCGAATAATTTCATGCCTTTTACTCTATTGCACGGTAATAGGAACCATAAATATTGAAAAGGATCCATTCACCGTGCATTTGGGTTTCGACTGAAACAAAATACAAAAAATACAATTTGCATAAAATCTCATTGCTCATACGATGGAATACATCTTACTAATAGTATCCACAGTGAAAACTTGTTGAAATTTTGAAAATTTTCATGCTTTTTCACTAAAATGAAAAATGTGAATTTCTGGCGTTTCTTTTAAGAGTGTTGAAAAATCTCATTATCAAACAGAATTCACATAAATTTGATTACATAAACTAGGTTTTTTAAAATGCGTTGTGACAATAACTACTACGATTCATCAGTTTTATCTTATTTTGCTGACAAAAGAATAATTTGTGTAAATTGTATGAATATTCTGTAGGAATTTGTATATGTGCACGGTGGATGGAGGCCGCACGGTGAGTAGTGACTTAACGGTACCTTTTTTAATTCGGAATTTGACCGCTAGGTAGCACTAGTGGGCATGGAAGTTTTACTTTTGTTTTGCAGATATTTCAGAATCCTGATCATTTAGAAGGATGGCGTCTTCGGCAAATTTGTTTAGTAAGTTAAGGACTATTATTATTCGAAATAGTTGATTCAATATTTTGTCACTCTAGGCGGCGCTAGTGTGCATGAAACTGTTTTTGCAGATATCTCAGGAGCCTGACCACTTAGAAATATAATGTCTTCGGCAAAGTAGTCCAGTAGCTTAAGGGCTATCATTGTTTGAGCCAAGATATAGGATATTTTGCCACCAGACGGCGCTAGTGAGCAAGAAATTTTTGTTTTGCGGATGCTGCAGGATCTTGACTTCTTCGACAGTTACCTTCGCAAAGTTGTTTAGAAGCTCAGGGACTATCATTATTTTACAAAATCTCGAACAAAGAAAGAATTTGAGCTACTGAATAACTCTGCCGAAGACGCCATCAGGCTCCTGAGATATTCGCGAAACAAATGTTTTAAGCTCACTAGCGCCGCCTGGTGGCAAAATTTTGAATCAACTAGCTCAAACAATGATAGTCCTTGAGTTACCAAACAACATTGCCGAAGACGCCATCTTTCTAAGTGGTCAGGATCATGAGATCTGCGAAACTAAAGGTTCATGCTCACTAGCGCCGCCTAGTGGCAAAATCCCAAATATCTTGGCAGATATAATGATAGCCCTTGAGCTACTGAGCAATTTTGCCGAAGACGTCATACTTCTAAGGAATCAGACTCCTGGGATATTCGCAAAACTAAGGGTGTTGTACAAAGTACAACGCGCGACTACTCGCGTTACAAAAATTCGCGCGACGACCGAAAGGTTAAGAAAGTGTGGTTAAAAGTAAGTAAGCAAGTCGCTCCTATTATTGCCCAAAATCTGATGAAAGGGGTCAAGGCAAAGGTGCGGGCATTTGGGTTGGGAGAAGAGGTTCAATAAACCAATGATGTCGAAACTTAACCATTTAGTAGTACTTTGTTTCCAGAAAGTTTGAAAAGAATCGGGCTCAAGGAATTTTTGGTGACCTATTTAGTGTGTCCAAATTTCATCGAATACAGTCTTTACAATGGTCTAGGACCGTACCACCTACGGATTTGTGCGAATGACTTAATCCTAATGCTAATGCTAATTAAAAAAAATACGAAAATGTAAATATATACACATTCTGCAAAACCGGTTTCGTTCCTATTTATGGGTAAAAAATAGAATGAAAAAAAAAAATGCTTGCAGCTATCACATGAACAAGCAATAACAACGTATCTCTAAGGTATAACCTTTGTTCCATGAAAATAGAAAAATTATTGTTAAAATTATTGAAATATGGTCTTCACCAAGGAGCCCAAATATCGGAAAGCTGTTCAACAAGACCATATTGAGGATGATGGGTTCGAACTCCTTCGGACGAGGATCTTATTGCATTGAAAATTTCCTTGACTTCCCTGGGCATAGATGCTCAAATACAAAACTGATCAATTGACAAGGAAAGCTCTCAGCTGTACTGTGAAAGTACTCACTAGGGTGAATAACATGCCCTGTCACAAGGAGAAGAAGAAGATAGTTACCTACAGGATATTTCGAAAGAAAACCATGGAAGAAGCACAAATATGCAATGGAAATTTCACCGCCAAATTGTATGCACCATAAGTTTGCTTTAGAGAAGCATACACAGACTGATCAATCTTTTATTACATCATCTTCTTGCCCAGAAAACAAGATACTGCACTATATTTTATACTATTTGGGGTAATGGCTCATTCGGGTGTTCGGGGAAGTGGCATTCGGGATAATGACGTTTAGGGTAATGGGGTGGAGCCATTCGAACTTATCATCCTGAACATGGTCTTGTTGATCAGTTGCGCGCTCACAGCTATCATTCACCAAGAGGCATATTTCAATGATGTTTCCAACATTTTTTTTTTCTTATTAACAAAGGTTGTGTCAAACGATCTCGTTGTTACAGAGATTATTCACATAGTTACTGCAAGCATTTTATCAGAAATTTGCCGTTCTTTCTTAAAAGGTTGTTCTTTATAGTTATCATTTGAAAAGCTAGTCATTAATACTTTTATATGGAACAGTCAATTATTTTGTGAACAGGATATCCTTAAAGAGTTTCATTGCTATAATTTTAATCATTAATTTTCGCTACATTTATCTCTTCTGGTGTTTTAAAAGTCAGGTCTTCTCAGCACTGATCCCATAGAACAACACTTGCAACAATAATATAAGGGTGTTCAATCAAAGATACAGCTGCAACTGCAACTCTTCGAGATGGATGAGTATGAAAATGAGATGTTTGTGATGAAAAAATCGGAAAATTTTGCAACGCTATGTGGTCTCGGCTCAACCAGAAATAACACCAGAGCACGTTTATGCTTGAAATAATATATTTTAAGTGTTCACGATTTTATTCAAATTTTATATTAAAAAATGACAATAAAAAAAATGCGATTTTTTTTTGCCAAAATGCGTATAAGTCACTTTTGCAGCTATGAGTGAGAAGAGATGAATTTGCAAATAACTTGTTGCATTATAATGAGCAATAAAAGTACAAATTGCGAGGTTTTTCTTGAAAAAAAAAGAAATTGCCGCTTAGGACAGTTTTGCAATTATGCATATATTATATGTCATTTATGCAAATTGTAGCTCTTTTGACCAGGAACAACTTTCCCTTTCAAACCAAGGTGCTCAAATGGCTTGATCTTCCAGTTTTGATTTTTGTCCCACATCCCCATACATTCAACGCACTGTGCGACGCTTGAAGTGAGTATGTTCTATCAGTGTGGAGACAACCTAATATTACAAAAAAAATACCAGAAATTCCATTGATGTTATTCAGTGCAAGACCTTATCTAGCTTACCACTTCTGACATGTAAGGCAAACGACCAAATCATAGATTTTGATGAAAAAATGGTTTCTAAGTATGTTTTTCAATTTGTACTCATTCCCAGTGTAACTATGCTATTAAAATTGGTAATGTGATCACGGTGTTCTGGAACAATAATTAATGAAAAAAAATATCCAAGAATTTGACACCAACCACTCGAAAGATATAGCTTTCAAACAGCTTTTCGCAAATTTGAAAATATTTCAATTATTTGGGCTATTTTGGAAGGAATATTAACATGTTCGTAAAAACTCCCCAATCTTTCCAAGTAATTGTCTAAACCAAACGATGTTTTTTACTGTTTCTTGTTATTGCGGAATTTTTTTCGATATGTTAGATATATGGACAATTCGGTAGACTGATACATTTTCAATAAAATTGACTTTATTGTGCTTATACCATAGATCGTTCACACCATTTTGAAACGTCAGGTCTGTAATGGCATGTAGCTAAGTCGGGTTAGACCCTCACGGGCCTTTTGTTCGATTCTTTTTTGAAGTCATTTTTCTTTGTGAACTTACCCATATTGTTATACCAGTGATAAAAACTAGTGATGAATTTCCGCGATTTTTCTTTTACTGACCATGTTGAGTTTTCAACGTTATTATGTTAAATTATCTCACGTTTTTCGCGTTTCAACTTTGATAACTTTGATATGTATAAATCTTCATGACATTTTTACCACTAGATAAACGATTCTTTCGGATCAAAACGCTGCAATAAGTTTTTCGCTATGACAACTAGAAACGAGCAGTTATTAAAAAGAAGCATACAAGGTGTCCGCAAATTATCCGTACAAACTTTGAAGACATAGCTCTATACAATCAAGCATAATAAATTCAATATTCTTGCATGGTTTTAAATATTGGCTTATTATATTCTTAAGAAGTAAGTTTGAAACATTTCCGATTACGAATATTTGCAAAACCAAGCCAAATTCATTGAGGTGTCTTAAAGGGAGATGTTTTTCGAGCTTTATGACTGAAGAGAAATGTCTATACAATCCACTGAGCCGTACATTTTTTTATTTCCAGTTTAACTTGAAGTCATTAAGTTGTTGGATACTTCAAATAATAAAAGGACATTTGGATTCATCTCCTTTAGATTTTAGGGATAACGCATCTCCAAAATGACTAGCGGCCCTCCGGAAAAACGTCTCCAAAAATTTTAAATTTGCCCATCTCAGTAACAAGCAATCATTTCGAAATTTTCCAAAGTTGTATTTTCTGTTAACATATAGATGTATTCTAAAAGGCACATGGACATTGATTTTTCATTGTTTTCAATGCGAGATCATCTTTCCCATATTTTGCTGTTCGGATAATTTGCGGACACCCTGTAAGCATAAGCATAGATGATCGTTGCTACTCCGTGATTGACCAGAACAATCGAAGTTGCACAGACATTTAATGAATGGAGCTTGGGATTAGCTTACCATTCTACCTTACGGTCATCGGGAGAGGGAAGGAATGTTAGTTCGACGCTGTTACTAGAGACCGAGATCACCTCTGCATGGTGGTAGGTCATTTGGCATAAAGTCGTTTGGCATAAAGCCGTTTGGCATAGAGCCGTTTGGCATAAAGTCGTTTGGTATAATGGTCATTTGGCATAAAGTCGTTTGGCATAACGGTCGTTTGGCATAATGGTCGATTGGCATAATAGTCGTTTGGCATAATAAGTCTGAAATCAAGAATTTCTAAAGATGACATTTTTTTACGTTTCTATTGAATCTTCCTGATAACATCAAGCTAGTTGTATAGTCAATTGATACAAAATGTCACTATATTCATCAATCATATGCTCTTGAATAAACTAATGCATATTAGGAAAGTTATTGCCAATAGTATTTTATTATTTATCCTGAAATTACCTTTCTTTCAAATATTAATTCTTCTTTTGAATTCCGCTATTGGAATAAATTTTTACACTGAAGATTGATGTTGATATATTTAGCACAAATTTAGCCTTCTTCAAAACATTCTATGTTTTTTTTTTAACTATGATGTAATTATCATTATAGGTATATACACTATTGATTTGAAATTTCAATAAATTTCATCTTCTTTTATACATAGGCTGTTCTTGGAGCTATATTTTTTAGATATATTTTTGTTTCTAACTGACAAAAGGGCGGCAATCGATAACATTGATATGCTCAAGTTATCAGCGAAGAGAGAAATCGATTATAGCGGTTGTGCTTCTTTTCCCCAAAAGTCGGTTGTCCGAATGTGGTCACCCTAAATGCCAATTCCCTGAATGCCTTTTCCCCGAATAGCTCATTTACCAGAAAAGTTTGAGGCACTCATGATTGTCGTAACTTTATACATTTCAGAGTGGTGAACAAAATGGCCATCTGATATGCACCCTTCTTGATTTAATTGGCGGTTCTATCGAGTTTTACCGTCCTCAGCATTTTTGCCAACATGTAGATAGCCGAGAATGACAGAATACTTCCTTCTTTTGATTGCTTATCATTCTTTCTCGTTCACCATCCCGCCACTGAGTACTATTATAACACCTATTTAAACTGCACCACTTTTCGGAGGAACGGGTCATTCGGGGAGCCGACATTCGGGAAAAATTAGCACAATCACTTAGATTTTTCTAACCCAATTTTTGATATCTTTTCGTTGTATTACGCAATATTTTTTGGCGTCCAATCTTCTATTGGTTTAATCATAAATGTTGCCTTCTTTTAAAAATAGGCTGTTCTTTATATTTATACTGTTTCAAATTTTATTATTTATTATTATAAGCTGGATGTTAATAATTTTTATATTTTGCTATTTTAATAATTCTTGCAAGCACTTTTAGAATGATAATAACTTTAGAATTTGCCAACATTATTTTTTTTTGCAAACACAAGATCTCCTTTCGAGATATGCTGGTAAAAATATTATTTCAATCCAAAATTTTCCCTTCTTTCGATAATAGACAGTGTTTTTCATGTACACTTCCAAAATTAAAATTTATGTTGAATCGTTAAAAAGTTTTGCCACAAATATTGTCTTTCAAACATGTTTTGTTCATTTGAGTCATGTTGTGAGAAGATATTCTGCGTTAGAGCCTTGAACATTTTAAGCGAAAAATAATCTGCTCTCGTATATAGACTATTTTTGCATTATGCTGCAATAATAGATCTTTGGATAAGAGATTTTAATATATTGCAAATAAAATTTCCCTTCTTTTACCAATTAATTTTCATCAAGTGTGTTACGTTCAGACTGGGACAGAGCTTGGTCTGCAGCGAAGTATTCTATGAGCGTTCCCTTTATTAATACCGCCGTGCGAGGTGACATTGGGCCTAGGGGGTGACAATGACCGCCTCTTTCGATGCATCTTATGGCTAGCAGGAACGTCAAAAAACTAATGTATGACCATCTATTGGCTATTTATCACGTATTCTTTAAGCTTGACACATTGTTTTCATTGTTCTGGCATTAGCTTGCTGTAAAAATATTGGCCCAAAGTCATTCTTATGGACCAATGTCACCCCGCCTTACGGTAACTGCGAACTTTCTTTGCGCAACAAGCGCAACGATGCTCTATTTTCTGGGATGTGGAGAAAATTATTATTCCGAAGAGATCTTCCACCAGACCCGTCACGAGTTTTATTTGATTATGCTCTCTAATGTCACTACAACTTTTGACATTCATAGTTTGGAATATCTCTGAACGACCACCACGCTTGTTGAGAACCTACGCAATTTTTTTGCTATGGGCTCGGTGGTGTTGATCTCGATAAAAGCTTCGAAAATGCCGATATTGATACTAAGTCAATCATTATGCCAAACGACCATTATGCCAAACGGCCTTATGCCAAACGACTTTATGCCAAACGGGGTACAATCCCTCTGCATCTCCACAGTTGTCATTGATAGGATATTGGGTTAGTGGGATAAGGTAGAGATCTGGGAGTCACCAATGTTTGGTGATGCGATCCATGATATAATCACGGCTAACCTGATTCGCGAAATAACTCAATAATCGCATTGTACGCCGAACAAGTGTTCGTCACTCGCCCACGCAGGAGCAAGCGACGTGATCAATAGATCAAACACTACTAACGAACCGATCACTTTTTCTCTACTTCATTACCGACGCGCGACATGTTTGATCCTGCCCTCATCACCCGCCCCCGCAAGAGCAAGCGTCAAGGTCGAAGGAACAAACACTACTCCGAGCAGTTATTAAAAAGAAGCGGCCAAATACTAAGTTGAATGAACTTCATGAAGGTTCAACCGTGGCTCTCCAGAGTAAGTCGTTTGTTCTTAAAAATGTTTAAGTGTCCAGTGATCCCAGTATTATACGATTGTATCATGAGCTAATGTTTGCGACAAGCCCTGTGAAGAATCTTATTTCATCGTTGTCGTTTCAATAGCTACTATAACAAATATGATGATAAGTATTGAATATTCAATTTGAAGGTATGCTTTCAATTCCTTTATTACGTAACGCAAAAATTGAAACTTTTTCACTTCCTCCCTCCTCAGTAACGCTTCTTGTATGGACAGTTTCAATTTTATATGAGCCGTAACGCTTGTGCCTACTCCTTCATCCTCCTAAAAGCGTAACGAAATTTGTAAATGCCACCTTAGGAGAAGATAACTGATAAAATCATATTAAAGCGAAAAACAGAGTCTAAACATATTAAACAATACAAGTAATAAATAACATTTTTGTTTCATTTTTTTCCTTATAAAAGCTGTCGTAGAACATGTTTCGATGATTTTCGTATTTAGTATAGCCCATACTGTAGGTAAAGAGGACCTGGGTATTAAAAATTCAGGGCAACTGGAAAAGTACCTCTCAAAACTGTTGAAGATGGCACTCTACAATATACCTGGCAGCGTCATAATGCTACCCTACAAATCAGATGGGTAATAGAACAAAATTCCTAAAAAACTAATCAATTAAGGCCCAGTATACAATACGTAAAGTATACTGTAATAAATTAAAGATCATGTGTATTAAAATTTGATGCGTAAGAGTACTCTTAAAACACATAATAAACCTTGAGCGTCATTCAAAATTTTAAAATACAGTTATAAACATTTACCATAACTTCAGCTGGCATCCCTTCAATCCCACCATATATCGTCAGCCTCGACAAATGCTTGAACACACCGTTCGCTCTCGCACATTTAGGCAGCCGGGACAGGATGCTTTATCCCACTCGCCTTCGGCGCCTGTCGTCGTCGTCATCATCATCATTCTACAGAAGCATACGAATGAAGACAGCGACGGACTGATTTGGGTGGGTGCGAGGGTGGTTTTCCCCCAGCAGGGAAAATCCCTTATTTACGCTTGGAAAATATACGACTCTATGTAAACGGTTTCGACATTGTCGTCGTCGTCGAGTCGACGACGTTCACTGTCTTGGTCTTTGTAGTAGGTATTCAGTACATTCTTTTCCCCATGATACTTTTTTCGTAGTTCGTTCGTCTGTGTATGAGTTTTTCGCGATTTGTCCTCGTGCCGTGGAGAGCGCGCAGCAAAGACGAATTCCAAGCGGTGATGGTGGATGAGGGACGACTCTCCGTGGGATTCGCGTTTAGAGATGGCAGTCCTGGCATCGGTCCATCGAACGATCCAAACAACTACGGCAGCTAGCTAGTCCATGGCATTCAGGACGACTGATATCCGTCCGCCTGCCGTGTGTGTTTGGAACCTCCAGCTAGCTAGAGAGAAGAACACGTATCACAAGACGCGTCGCAAAAACGTCGCCACGGTTTCATTCGTTCGCCGTTCGCCCGTTTAGACAGACGCTCCAATAGCTTCCCGTGTCGAAGTTCAACGGGGACAACTCTGAAGCCTCCCTGCGATAAGAAGAACTCATTTGGTGAACAGATAGTGTGTGATTAACACGGGCACATTGTCTCTGAAGCACTGAGCCCTACTGCTGAGCTCCGAAGGGCCGAGAGGTCGAACATGGTGTGCCACGAATCAGCTGATTTTCCCCTCCCGGTGCCGGTGATGAGACGCTGGCACTGTTCGGAGGGTAGCGCGCTAATTACTGCTCTCGGGGTATGGCAGAGATGCTGTGTGTGCGATACCGCGTGATTCTAAAGATGATGACGACCTACAACAACGAGGACGACGACGACGGCAGCTCCCTGCTTCCCTCCGCAACTAAAGTGGTGTGTGTTAATTTCGCTCATTTCGCTCATTACTCTCATTAAGTGCAAAGACGCGCAAAGGACGACGACGACGGCGGGAGAGCTAAAATGTGGTCCCGGAATATGGAGCTTAGTGTTGGTGGCCCCGGTGTCGGGTCGTCGTGTGTTTTTGTTTGTGCCTCGGCTGATGAGTCGGTGAAATAAAAGTATATAATGAAGTGAAAAACGAAAGTGAGAGTGGAACAAACAAAAGGAAGAGGAAGAAGTTTGTCCTGATTTCAGCTGATGAGTTGAATGAATTCTTCTGTGGGAGGGTGGTTGGAAGGCCGCGGTTCCAACTCGGAAGGTAGGTCATGGAGTCAATTAATTATCAAGGTCGGCTGCTGGACGAGCCCACGTGACTCACGTGTCGGTTGATTTAATTTTAGTTGCAGTTTCACTGTTTCAGTTCCTTCAATGGGGCAATGACATTTGCGGTAATTATAACAATCGTTTGGCCCTGATAGGAATAATTTGGGACGTTGCTTAGACCAAAAATATTTTATTTTTTATTATTAATTTTATTTTTTATGTATGATTTTTTAATTCACTCAAACATTGTTTCTAAGATTTAATTCTCATTGGCGAAATGAAATTGAAAGTCATGACCTTGTCATGATTACTCAGTGAATGAATGATGCTTCTCAAACAAACTTTGTTTATAAGGCAAAAAAGGTTTTTAAATACAACAGTTTTATGAACGTGAATGACATTATCAAAAAGGCGTGCATCGCAGTTCTGTAAATAATGTAAAAACAGAAATTCTTGTATTTAAACCAGAATAGTAGAAAAGTTGCCTATCTGTAAATTAGTTTGTGATTCATGGTGTTTTAGATTTTGAAGGATCTATAAAAGTAAATGACTTGATAATGAATATGACTGATGGTTAAACCTAACTTTGATTAATGATAACGGTTAATAAACTAATGAATTTACATACAATAATGTATATCAGTCGTTTTTTAACTAAAGTCCATATTTTTACAGAATTTATATCTTTTTAGTGATTTACCAAAAAGCTTCTAGTTAATCGAACAAGAATTTTTTTAAAGAATTTCTTCATAAGATCTATTTGAAAAAAATGGGTAATTTTTTTCGAACAATGTTTTATAGGCACCATCAAGTATTGCAAATATTTAGAAAAGAACAGTATTTCTTTGAAAAGCTATTTGATGGGATCATCATAGAAACAAAAAATGTCAGTTTGATCACGTTAGGCGATATCGAGTAAAGCACAATTGACTCATGGGTGTATCTTGTTCTAATTACACCAGGCAATAGCAAAGTAATCGAAAGCATCTGTAATCACAGTTTGGTACATCGAAAGCTGGCTTTTAAAACCGTCGACAAAGAGGTCTCTTCTCTCTGGGAACCAGATATTCGAAATATACTGGCCTAGGACAACTTATCTGAAATCTTTCGGACCGTTATTCCTAACCGTCATTCAACCGTTATTAAGGTTTGCTAATTCATGACGATTGATATATTGCAAGAGGATTGAATTCGTTAATCAAGAAACCACTGCTGGAGCAAACGGATCTGTGATGAAATTACAAATTATATAAATAGGTGGGTGGGGCTAACAAATTCTTGTTTTACAGAAGTAATGTCGGTCACTATAATCACGATTTTCAAAAATTTCTTAGTTTGTATGGATTTGATTTTATTTGTTTATGATTTTGTTCCATATCGCTGTACTTCAGTGATGTAGGTCAATTGAAACCTTTGCTACGAAAAATATTCATTCTTTGTTTAATCCAGTTTAAAATCCTTCAAGATTTCTTCCAAATAACTCACGAAGAATATCCCTTGTGGTTATTTTACGAACTTTTCAGGTATTTAATCATGTGCTTTCAAGAAACTCCTCTCAGAATCCCCTCGGGGAGTTCTGCATCAATTATTTTCATATTTTTTCAGTGCGTTTTTCCAAGAACTTCTTTGTCAGTTTTCACTGAGCTCCTCCTGGGATTCATACGGAAAATTATTCCATCTCTCAGAGAGCTTCTAAAATTCTTTTAAACATCACTTTAGGTATCTTCTGAGTACTTGTTACGTATTATTTCCAGTTGTTGTTTATAAACATCATTTAGTGGTTCATCAATAATTTGATAAGCATTTTCTGGATTACCGATGAATTCCCCAAAATTATCTTCATGAACGCCAATCAAGACTTCTCTTCACAAATTATTCAGGGAGTCCACTTACAGTTTTTCATCTTTGCCTCTGTGGTCCTTTCTAGTTTTAGAAAATCTCTTTCTTTTGATTTCTTGTGATTTTTCAGAGAAGTTCTGCGTAGATCTAACTGCATTTTTTTCTCACATGAAATGTTGTATATTTTTGTAAGGAATTTTTTACGAAGTGTTTCTATAGATTTCTCTAAAAACTGGTTTGATGTTGCTTCCCGCATTCCTTGAAAACTCTCTCTCGATAATAATATTAAAAAAAAAATCAAAAATTCAAATTTCTTCAAAACATTCCAACTGTTCTTTGAAAAACTTTTCCGAGAAAATAAAAAATAAATCCCGAACCAGTTGTTCAGCGATTTCTTTAGAAAATTACTATTGTTTCCCCTGGGATGTCGTCCTAGGATACTGAAAAAAATCAATCCAAATATTTTTTCAGAGATTTTTTATAAACAGTGTTGTCAATTCTTTATTTTTTTCAGATTTTTGAAATAAAACTTCGAATAGATTAACTAAAGATTCATACTCGAGCTTCTAAAAAAAAATGTCTGCAGAAATTCGATCAGGTATTCTATCATGGTAGACCTAATTTTTTCCGGAAGGTAATCCCGGGATTCTTTCATAAATATCATATAGAAATCAATCTATTCTTCATTTCAGTCAAAAAGTACTGTAGAAATACCACAATATATTTGAGGGATTTTTTTTACGAATTACTCGGCAAATCACGTACTCAAACTCATATTTCTAGAGTATCCCATAGAAACAAGTTTTGAAACAACTTTCAAAGAAATGTGTTGGATAATTTAAGCTTAAATTGAATTCGTGAACATTTACTTTATTTCTGTCGGAGAGTTCAAGAATTAACCATAGAATTTCCAAAACTCTTCGACAAAATTCCTAACTATTTACCTCGCGAAAAAGCTTAAGTGGTTTGGTTAGATTTACTACAAAAATAATTGTTCCTACTTTTTCTACTTTTAAAATGGACAATGGTTGGCGTTCCCATGAATGGAATTTCCACAAAAGTATTTGTGCCTAACATCTATGAAAATGTTTTGCATGAACTCTAAAGTTTAATTATATACTAACAGGTTAATAAAGAAACCAATTTTTTACCTAAACTTCCGAAATTCAAAAAAAAATTTTTTGGAGAGATTGTTTTTAATCATTGTGGTAGAACTGTTGATGTTAAACTGAGGCTTATTTCTGGCAAAATTCAGGGGAATCCACAATCACCAGAAATTTGCCTCTAGGAATTCTGACCTGAAATTTCACAAGAAATCAATCTTAAAATATGAATTCTGTCAATAATTGATAAATATATTTCTGAAGAAGTATTTTAAGGAAGATCCATACACATTTTTTATGAATATCTTTAAAAATCCCTTCCCTTTTCCAGTTATTTTGCTAAATGTTTCTTCACAGATTTCTTTACCGCTATGCTGTTTTCAGAAGATATAGTATACTAAAGGCTTTGCAACAAATTTCTTCTGAATTTTCTAAGGCAAGAGACATGTCATAAACAATTTACGTATATGATCCTTGTATTCCCCGGATTTGAGACACAATTTCCAGGTAAAACACAATAGAAGAAATTCTGACACAATTTGTGACACATTTTGAAAATATTTCTCAAAGATTGTCGATGAACCTCGAATAGTTTTTTTAAACCTTTTGAAGGAATTCGCGAAAATTTTCTAGTGGAACTTTCAGCGAAATATATGAGAGGTTTAGTTATTTTTCATTGATTCTGGGAGCAGGATCTGAATAATTTGTAGCCAAAAAGTAAACGCTAAAGAAACTATTGTCCTTCAGGAGGAATTCACGTTAACCATTTTTCAAGAAATTTGTAGCATAATGTCTGAAACCACACGTGCACATTCCTAGAGTAATATAATTATATAAAAAATCCTCAAGGAATATCGAAGGGTGCCTTCAACAATTTTCATACATTTCTGTTAAAAATAAGACAAATAATTTAATTTAAATTTAAAGCATAATAAATTATCATCAAAAATTGTATATGTTACTTTATGCGCAAACATTTAAAACAGCATAATTTGCATTATTTGGACGAATGTTGGGAACCTAATTTCATGGATATTGATACTTTTTTGAACTACGGTAATTTTGCGATGGGAATGTCAAAAAATTGCGCTTATTCTACACAAGAACTTGATTCTTCTTCTTCTTGGCATAACTTCCTCATCAGGCAGAGCCTGTTTTTCAGCTAAGAGTTCAATGAGCACTTCCACAGCTGTTATTAAGTGAGAGCGTTCTTTGTCAAAGTAACCATTTTCGCATTCGTATATCGTGTGGCAGGTACGTTGATACTCTATGCCCAGGGAAGTCAAGGAAATTTTCTTTACGAGAAAATCCTGGACCGACCGGGAATCGAACCCAGACACCTTCAGCATGGTTTTGCTTTGTAGCCGCGGACTCTAACCATTCACCTAAGGAAGGCCCCCATAAGCAGTTCAACAGGATTCAATTGGGAAAATGTTCCTACTCTCTCAGAGAAGTTCTCCACAGATCCATCTTCCTTTTTATCACAAAAATATCTCTAAGTGTTCATTTAAATGCCCTTTAAAATCAATGATGTTGCGCTCCGCCGTGCTTCAAAACTCTCTCGAAAATTATATTTTAAAATGTCTTCAAAGATGTCTGTTCAACTTTTTTGTTTAATTTTCACATTCCCATAAAGTTCCTTGCGGAAAGCATTCAACTCTTCCACGAAAATATTTACTAATTTCCCAAGCAATTTATTCAGGGATTACTTCTGAAAAATACGGCTTCATCCAATTACCCCGAACGCCACTACCCCAAATAGGTCATTACCCCGAAAGCCATTACCCCGAATGGGTCATTACTCCGAACGCCACTACCCCGAATGAGCCGTTACCCCGAATAGTATGAGATACAGGCGAGTATCTTGTTTTGCGGGCAAAAATGTTGACCATACCATAAAAATAAATTGACCAATGATGTTCTCCCTCTTTCTATCTTTAATAACGAGATTTTTAGCCCTGGGCTAGTTCATCTCGGATATGACCAATGATGTATGCGTCTCTAATGTGAACTGGTAATGAGTGGTGCGTAAAATACTTCGGTGAAATGTTCATCATAGATTTTCCCTTCTTTTATATGTCAGCTATTCTTACGAAATATCTTGTAAGAAAATATCTTCTTCTTTTTCTTTCTGGGGAAGTACCTGTTTCTCAGCCAGTGTGCCCTGTAGTGACACTTTTTGTACGGAAATTGTACTAATTTTGTATGAGGCGTTACACCCTCAATATGGTCTTGCTGAACAGCTGCGTGCTCATCGGTATTTGAACTTCTTGATGGTGTTCATATTTCAATTTTGTTTTGAACAAAGGTTGTGTGATAGCATCACGTTGTTACAATGATTATTCACGTCACGTCATAGCTGCCAGAATGTCACCAGAAATTTGCCCCTCTTTCTTAAGCATGCTGTTCTTCTAAGTTTTCGTTGAATGAACTAGTCATCAATATTTTCATATGGAACAGCAATTGTTTTTTTGAAACCAGATATCCTTAAGGTATTCATCGAAATTAATCCTGCTATAATTCTAATAAAAAATATCCCTTCTTTTATCTTCTGGCATTAAAACAGTAAGGTCTCTTATGAAACTTCTCATCTCTTTTCAGTCATAATCATTTCTTCATTGTTTCGAATCAAACACAACTATGTTTGTGGTTATCCTAAAGAAATTCAGCAGAATGATCCTACAAACCTACGAAAGTATTTACTGTAGCGGCGATCGGAGGGCACCGTTTTCTAACATGTACAAGTATATTAGTGTTTCTTTGCCTATAAATTCACCCTTCTTTTCGATACGGGCTGTTCTTCAGAGCATTGCAGTGTGGCTATGTAAATTTCATTTAAATTAGAGGATAAATCCAAACGAAACTTAATCAAAATTATGTTCTGAAAATCTAGCTCCTTTTTTATCTTCTAATATTTAAAACGTACATTGTTAAACCTAAGTTGTTGAATACTCATAAAGAATCGTACAATTATCTCCTCACCTTCTAATTAAAATTGTCTCCAAATGTTATGCATTCGGGGTAATGGCGTTCGGGATAGTGACCTATTCAGGGTAATGGCGTTCGGGGTAATGACTCATTCGGGGTAATGACTCATTCGGGGTAATTTCGATAGGGGTAACGGCATTCGGGGTAGTGGCGATCGGGGTAGTGTCATAGAGTCGAAAAATACTGTTTCCTCTGGGATGTCGTCCGAGGATTCTACCAAAAATTTCTTCAGAGATTCATCCAAATAGTTTTCAGAGATTGTTTTCTTTAAACAGCACAAGGGATTCTTCTGTGAATTTTTGAAATATTTTTGTAAGATGATTTTGTAATTCATTCTAGTATTTTTCAAAAACTGGTTCTATTTTTTTTCTCCAGGAAAACCTCAATTTTTTTTAAGGGGATTTCTTCACAAATAACTCTACTAATCAATCTATATCCATATCTCACTTATATTAGAGTTCTAGAGTATCACATAGAAAAAATTCTGGAAGAAATGTGCTAGAAAATTTCAGCTTCAATCGAATTTGGAAAAAAAAATACTGACTTCTTGTCAGAAAATTATTTTTTTTCGTAAACTTAACTTAAAATTATTTTTTTTTCTTCGTCTTTTGTAGTCGACAATGATTGGCGTTAGAAAATAATATATAATGATATAGACACAATTTTGTTTCCCACTTGCAGAAATATCAAACAATTTTTTAAGGATTTTTAATTATTGTGCTAAGAAATATGGAAAATTAACGCGAAAGTATTGGCGGTATTTTAAAGAACATTGTCAAAGATGTCTTACGGTAAAAATCGTAATGCAAAATTTTACTTAATTCATATATGATTTTTTAAAGTATTTCTTTCTGGAATATGAAAGATTCTATTCTGAAGTTCCTCAAGAAAGTGTCGAAATACCCAAAGGTTTTTTTTAATTAAAACGTTAAAAGTTTTCTAGGAAAAATGTAGTTTAGAGTTTAACCCTCTAATACCCAGCCCCGCCTTTAGACGGGGTACACTATGGAATTCTTTGTTTTAGCTTAGAAATAAAAATGATTGGCTTAAACCTTGGCTAAGATTACGCGCATGAAGAAAAATTTTTATGACCTTTGAAACTTTTTTTTATTTTTAAAACATGTTTGAAGAATTGTTTACTTTTGTAACCTACCTAGGCTGCCTAGGGTTCATTTAATACGAAAAATCGTACCTTTTATAATTTTGTACAATCAACCTATCATAGTAGAAGAGCCTGTTGGTATAAAAAAATACCAACACAAAAAATCATTGCTCAAAACGTGTTAAGATCGTTTTTTCGAAAAATGATATTTAGATCGAAAATAATAATTTGGGTATTAGAGGGTTAAGCAGTAAGTTTATTCATGCAATATTACTTTAATCAACTTAAGCAAAATCAAAGAAATAATTTACTATAGGAATAGGAAAAATATATCAATCTTGTTAGTCTACACCTGGTTCAATTTTTGCCATCCATCTAAAGAAACTTGGCCAGTTAGAAATTCCTTGAATAGATTTGTTTTCAATTAAGCCATATATTTCGCTTGAAATAATATATTGTCTTAAAAAATCCAATTGTAATTTTTGCTCATTTTTTGAATCAATTCTGTCGGACGACTCGTTTACTGTATCTAATGGATGGATTTCTTTGTTTTTTGATAAAACATTTTCTAGCGATTACCAATCGAGCGACAGTTAATCTTTCGATTGTCGCATGATTCTCCGAAGTCAGCACAGCCACGCTGCTGCTGTGTAAGAGAAGCGAGGTTCTATTCTATTCTCGAAAAAAAAAAATAAAAGGACGTAGTTACGGAAGATTTTTTTTTTGCCAATAACAAGAGTTATAGTAAATGGTTCATCACGTTAAAATTATGTAAAAAAAAATTTTAAATGTTTTTTTTTTTCATTTTTATTATTCATAATTCTAGAGGGGGAATAGGGGGGCTCAGCCCTATTCATACGCCAATGTTTGTCGTTATAAGTTAAGACAGTGGAATTTTTCAATACACTTCGAGAGGTGCTTCACGATGTGTTTCTGATGGAATTTCAAACAAATTTTCTCATAGGATCTTTGGGAAATACCGACAAAATATTATTATTAAAATTGTATTAGGAATTTATTCTAAATGCTATTCAACACTTTCGAGAGATGCTCAGGGAATAAGTGGAGGCATTTTTAAGGAGTTTGTGACATTGAGTAATACATGAAGTTCCATGAAATAGTTTCACACTTAAAAATATTTAGTTCCACGAGTTTAAGGAAAATTCCAAGGGATACTTCAAGAGACATTCAAAGGCAAAACCCCGGTGAAGTTTAAGGTTTTTATCCTTGAGAACTTCTTGGAATAACGGGTTTAATTTCCAGTTGAACTTTTGTAATTTTTAAAAATTTTGCGAAGTGAAATTTTGAATTTATTTACGGAACAATTCCTTTATTTTGTTTTGAGAAATTCGGTATTTTTTATTCAGAGCTTGTCCCAGATTCATGTTTAATACTTCTGCATTAATCCATAAAAAATCCTACATAAATTACTCCATTTTTTCCATGGAATGAAAAAGGTAAGCTAAAATCAGTATTCCTACAATCTCTAAATCATTGTACTAATACAAATCAGTTAGTATAAATATTTTAGGACAATTCTGCTCAAGATTTCAAGGTAATTTTTCGTTTTGTGCTAAGGATTACGCCAGAATCTAGGACATAATTTTTTGCACAATCCAGCCGGAGACTCGGTGAGAATGATGTAAAATTTTTTTTAGAATTATGCCCAGAATTTAAGAGAATCTTAGTATCAATTCTTAGAATCTAAGTGTTTATTGAACTCTCTGTTCATGAATCTGTCACATGAGTCAAATATGTAAGAATCGTGCCCAAGTTTCTATAAGAATTGTGTCTAATAATTCGTCAGAATTCCAGAACGATCGTATTAAATAATTTCTGTGGAATACGTGAGAATGATACCGTTAGACCAAATGAAATTGATCAGTAAACTGAAATTGACCAATGTGTCACTCGA